>NC_090316.1:11393657-12643657 GCF_039906515.1 Pseudorca crassidens
CTTCTATGGCCCTAGATGTAACTCTGTACCATCTCAGCACCCTTTATCACAGATCTTGAAAAAATTGAACTACTTCAGCATGCTCGTTCATAAATGTAGAAACATGGGTTCCCCATAGTTACATAAAGCAACATGCAGATGACTACATATTCAAATAGTGACAGAATCTGGGCTTAAATCTTGGCCTCTTGACCCCTAGTTCATTGTTCTTCCATTATCTGCCAACAGTGGCACACTGGGTTCTTGAGAACTCTCTTGTTCCCAGACTTTGCCTTTTGTGGATCAGTTAAATTTCAAAAATCCTTTAAATTTCCACCAAAGTATTACTACATCCTTTTTTTCGTATATATCCACTCTTTTTTAAATTTTTTAATTCTTTTCCCATATAGGCCATTACAGAGTACTGTGTAGAGTTCCCTGTGCTACACAGTAGGTCCTTATTAGTTATCTGTTTTATGTATCGTAGTGTGTATACGTCAATCTCAATCTCCCAGTTTATCCCTCCCCCCCATCCCCTGGTAACCATATGTTTGTTTTCTATGTTCGTGACTCTACTTCAGTTTTGTAAATAAGTTCATTCGAAGTATTACTACATTCTAAGTTGTCCAAGTAGCAATCTTTTAAAAGAAACAAAAAACTAACAACAAAAACAAAATAAAGAACAAACACACCACCACTGTCACCATCATTTCTTGTAAGCCAGAAATACTGATAGGAAAAAGTCAGAAAGGATTTAATCTTGGAATGAAGGATAGTCCTTCTTAAGAAAGGACAGTTGGCAACCTGACACTGGATGTCTTACATACATATCTATACTTGTGTATTTTTATGCCCCTTGCTTTTCTTAATTTCCTTATTTATGCAGTGTCATAAAAATTTCAGCACAAAATAACTTTACCTTCAGGTTTTCTAAACCATTGTTTCTACGAAGGGGCATGTGAAAAAAATAAGATTGATAGAAAATATCTTGCTCTATTCATGGATGCTTTCCTTTTATCCTACCCACTCACCTTCTTTTGGTAGATCCAAATCATTTTGTCTCTGAAGGAATGTGCCTCTCTTGATAGCTGAGTTGGCTGCAGAAGACAGAATGTTTGCCCCAGAGGAGAGAACAAGGGATGCTCCATTCCCCTGTAAACTCAAAAGGGCACATTACTATCATTCTCCTGATGTTAAAAGAGATCGCCTGATCTCTTATACTCAATAGTCATGACTATCTGTTATTGTTTAGTTCAATTCAATTTATTTGTGTTCAGAAAAATTCAATCACCATTTGTTGCATGCCAGTTATATCAGACACTATACAAAACATCAGAGGTTCAAACATATATGTCTTCTAGAAATACCTTCTATTACAGTAAATCCTGCAATGTGCTAAAACAGCTCATAGAACTACGAATGAAAGGTTTTAGGAGCACAGAACGAAAACAACTAATGTTGGTGTGCGGCTATGAGAAGCATAATATCAGAGAACGTTACAGAGGGGAAGATACAGCTGACTTAGAGTTTGAAAGGTAAGTCAGTATTTATTAGGCAGAAACACCTGTCCGGGCAAAGAAAAAGCATGAGCAAAGGTGAAGAGACATGAAATGGCACATGTGGGAGAAAAGAATAATCTGGTTTGTCGTGAAGAGACTGGAAAGGAGACTGGCCCCTGGTTGTGAAGGTATGTCCATGTCATGCAGAGACTTTGAGCCTCATTCTTCAGAATTTTTAAGCACGAGAGTGATACAACCTAATTATTTTAGAAAATTCACTCTGGTGGCAAAGGGCATGCTGGATTTGGGGGGGGGGCACAGAGGAAGAACAGCTAGAATGCTGCTAAAATAACCCGATCAAGAGACTGGTTCTAAAGTAGGCAGGGTGGATACAGAGGAGAATAAAGGTTAAGATGTGTGATCATCTAACCTGCAGAGAGTTGCTGTAAAGGTCCAATAACCCTTTTGTGCCCTTTTGCCACAGTTGCCATTCATTTGAAAATAGCAGTATTAATTTTGGTACAGCAAAGCACCCTAGTAAAAAGAAAAATACGGGTAACAACCTCAGGCTGCATCCTAGAATTACCGTGATGGGCAATAAAAACCATCCTTAGCCAGGTGCTAAGTGGGACTCCATAGAATTTTTTTTTTTTTTTTTTGCGGTACGTGGGCCTCTCACTGTTGTGGCCTCTCCCGTTGCGGAGCACAGGCTCCGGATGCGCAGGCTCAGCGGCCATGGCTCACGGGCCCAGCCGCTCCACGGCATGTGGGATCCTCCCGGACCGGGGCACGAACCCGTGTCCCCTGCATCGGCAGGCGGACTCTCAACCACTGCGCCACCAGGGAAGCCCCATAGAAATGATTAACAGCAATAATAAAAATAATATAGCCCTCTAGAAAGCTAGAAATGTATTTGAATACAGATATTTTTATTAGTCCTACAAACTTTCCATCAGGCTCCCCACATCTGAGAGTCTGAGCACTGATGTGACATGTCAATAAACAGAGAGCATCATCAAGGTGAGGAAGTGGGTCTGGGGTTTTGTGTTTCACCTTGAGGTTTACTAGCTGAGATCCTCTCTTCATATTTACCCAAAACACCCTGGCTTTTGTATTGAAATAGGAACTTGACTTTCTTGATTTTCTTTAGACTATTTGAGCTGGAAATGCCAAAATTGCTGTCTAACTCCAAGCCTCACTTCCATACTCATTGTATCTGTAGACATGAGATGCCACCATCTATTTACCAAAGTCACATGCAGGATCTGGAGCTGATCTAGGAACAGTGTCCTGACTCTGAATCCAGTATTTTTTGACTCTAACCTGCTGTCTTTTCTAGGAATTCCTCCAGTCTCCAACTCTTATGTCTGTACCACTCAATGATTTAGTTCCTATATTTTGCTAATTCCACTGTTCATTTCCTCATCCTTCATCTAATACTGTGGCCTGCAAATTCTTGCTTTAATTTAGTTATGCTCCCTTAGATTAGTATTGTTTTCCCTTGGCCATTTCCTCCCTCATCTTTAGTTTTTCTGTTTTAGGTTAAGGGGACTTGCTTTCTTCTCTAGCCCTGGAGTACTTTTATTATGTAGTGTTTATTACTTTACAAACACAGGATCAGAGAAAGCCCTTCAGTATTCTGCTAAATTAACAAGTCAGTCACTTATGGGGCAATCTCTCTCTAGCCCTGTTATTACCCAAAGGTTTCATGTCACACCTGCCATTCCCTGTTCTCCTTTTCTGCAGATTTTTCATAATCGGAGGTTTTGGTCCCAATAAAAAAAACCTGGACAGTTCAATATTTCACTTTCTCTATGAGAATAGGTCTCATTCATTCATTCAACAAATAATGAGTGCCAACTATGTGTTAGGCATTGTTCTATGTCAATGGGATATACAGCTGGCCAAAATAAGTATGAAGTTTATTTGCTAGTGGAAGAGAGAAAAATGAAACAAGTAATGATAAAATTATATAATTGCAAATTGAGGAAAGTATTATGAAATATAATCAACATGTATAGTAGGATAATTTTTTTTGCCATATGGGATGCAAGACAAAGAGGAAAGGTCAAGAGAAAGGTTTGTGAGAAATAATATTCAAGCAGAAACCAAAGAAACGATCCAGGTGAAGATGGGAAGGCGAGCAGGAACTTTGCAGACCAAGAGCACAGTGTGTGTGAAGACCCTGTCCAGGGCATAGCCTGGTTGTGTTGGAAGAACTTTAAGGCCAGTGTGGCTGGAACTGGGCACAAGATCATACTGAAGAAACAGGTAGGACTTGGACTGTCCAGAGCCTTGGTCAACATAGGGAAGTTAGGGGATTTTATTCCAAATTCAATGAAAAGTCTACTCAGATTTTTAAGCAGGAAAACAACTAAAGCAGTCTTTCATTTTAGGAAAATTACTTCTAATTTCTTCATGGAACAAGAATGGGGGAGTGAGAGAGTTAAGTGGAATAGTGAGGAGAAAAATTTAGAAAGCCGTGGTCCAAGTTTTGTCCGTGGATAATGGTGGCTCTGCTAAAGCAGAGCATCTTCACTGCAGAATGGGAGAGACATTCCCCTTACTGTTGTCTGTACAAATGGTGCTCACTGGACTTTTGCAAAAAGATGCCCCACTTCTTTTCTCCCCTCTTCCCTTTCTTCTTCTTTTTCCCTTTCTCCTTCTCTTTCCCCTTCCCTTCCCCCTCCCCCTCCTCTTCTCCCTCCTCTTTCTTCTTCTTCTCTCTTTCAATACTGTAAACTGATTGTTTTTAGACTTTGAGCCTATTCTAACTATACCACCTGAGACAATACACATGATATTTAACTAATGCTCTGAATGCAATATGGCTTTCAACAATTGTGTGAAAATGGCAACATCCTTTGGCATAAATGTTTGTTCAGTGTCTTGTGTTACTCTAATTCTCCTTATTCTATCCGCAATTTGAATTCTTTTTTCAAACTTGTTTTTTGAATTTACCATTAGGAATGCATGCCTTTCTTCCCCCAAACAATAAAATAAACAAAACACATGAAAACAGACAAATCCACAAAATACTGTGAGGGTTTTCCAGGTGGAACCTGAGATGTCAGTGCTAAAGTGAAAGTTATTTTAGAATTATTTATAAGACTAAAGTATTTTAGAGCTGGGAGAAAGTTTAGACATCATGTATACAATATTCTATTTTTAAATATGGAGAAACTAAAGTTCAGAGAAGGGGAATAGCAGGAATAGCAAAATCTAGGGTAAATATAGGTGTCTTGGCTCCTGGGCTAGTATTTATGTAACTATAATTATTGATTTTAAAAATTTGCTTCCTTTCCTTCTTTCAGATCTCTAGCTTCTCCACAAACTGTCCCTGTCTTTCAACCATTGTGATTTCTACTGCAAAAATCCAATAAGAGAAGCAAATCTTATCTTGTTGGCTGATGTTCCAGAATAATAGCTTTTCCCATTATCTATTGAATTGAAACAATAATTTTCCTACTCCAAGCCCAGCATTGTATCTGTACAACCATATTTGACCATAAACAAGGTTCATTCAGCTGATTAAGATCGGCTTGTAAATTCTCCTGTCATCTACTATTATTTACACCAAAGGAAATCACCCCTCATTTCCTGTTCACTCCTCTTGTTGCATAAGCTGATAGAAATATCATTCTTGTAGTCAATGAGAATTCAATTACACCAATTTAAAGACTGGTATTAAGAACTTAATGGGCTGTTTTCTCTGTCTTATTCTGGAAATTCAGCTCATTTCCCAAAAAATAATTAAATGTGCTTTGTTGATATTTGACAAATGGTTTTTGTTAAACTTTACCCTTTCACCATGCATAACCAATCTATCCTTCGCTATTTCATCATAGAAATGTTTCAAGGCAAAGATCTCTTTGCCTTATTTTTAATCCATAATTGCTAGTTCTTCTTTTTATTAGCAGTATACCAAAATAAAATAAAATAAAATAAACTATAAAGATTCATGCGTTTTGATCCTTGTTGCCTAGAAACAGAGGAACTCAATTGCCGGAACCACCAGTTAGGTCTGCATGCATCCTGCCGTAGTACAAGCCAACCGACAGCTATAGGTAGAGGTTACAATGCTCACGTGTTGCCCCTGCACATAAGCAGGAAAGAGAAAGCTAAGAATCTTGCCCCCTGCTCAGTCTTAGCAGTATTTTGACTCTGCCGTGACAGCCACAGAGTGGAAAACGTAAGTACAGGTAATTTTTTGTTTGAGATTCTAGGCAGCCTAGGCTGCAACTGAACTACCTAAGCTCTAAGTCTCCAGCAAACCAAGCCTAACAATATATGTACTCATTCCACTGTTGGCTCAGGTTTTGATTAAAATCATTCAATACATTCATCCTAAGGGTTCAGAAGTCTTTTCCTGACAGAATACATACAACTGCTAGACAAAGAGCCGTCACACATTTGAGAAGGTTTGGGACTTTGAACTGCAGGTGGTAGGGTTCACATGAAAATAATGGAAATGATCCCAAATAACCCTCACCTCTCACATCCAGTCTCTATTCCCAGTTCCAATCTGCTGCCCTACTAGAGACGGATTCCAAAAGCAAGTCATAGTGATCGGCAACAATGGAGCCTCACCGGCTCTGATTCTCAGTCTGCGTGAGTTGGTCACCAGTGCCAGTTTCTTGCAGATAATAGTGGACGAGACGAGACAAACTTTTGCGGGGCAAAAAAGAAAGAATGTGTGTGTGTGTGGGTGTACAGGAGGGAATATATATATTAAAATGAGAAAGAATAATTGCTTCCTTATGTCTATAGATGGATGCACTGACTACGATTATTCTTCTAAAATGTAATTAAGTAAATTGATTTCCTTATGGTTATTCTTCAAGCCCTTTTAAGCACACAAAATTTCCACTCCTCCAGAATTATTGTAACTCTGACAGATTTACATCTTGGGGATAGCTATGCAACTGGTATGGACTTTTACCTTCTTTTCTATTTTTTTTTGTTTGTTTGTTTTGCTTTCATATTTTCTTAGATTCAAGGTCTGCACCTATGACATTCTATCTAGTTACATCTTTTTTAAAGATGCTTTTTAAAAATTTTTATTTATTTAATTTAATTTATTTATTTTATTTTTGGCTGCGTTGGGTCTTCGTTGCTGCGCAAGGGCTTTTCTCTGGTTGTGGTGCGCAGGCTTCTCATTGCAGTGCCTTCTCTGGTTGCGGAGCACGGGCTTTAGGCGCACGGGCTCCAGTAGTTGTGGCTCGCGGGCTCTAGAGTGCAGGCTCAGTAGTTGTGGTGCACGGGCTTAGCTGCTCCGCGGCATGTGGTATTTTCCTGGACCAGGGCTCGAACCCGTGTCCCCTGAATTGGCAGGCGGATTCTTAACCACTGAGCCACCAGGGAAGCCCTAGTTACATTTTTTAAAGAAACAAAAAGCCTAAATCTAGATAATGAATATGATGATACCCATTCCTCTTGTTTTCTTATAAATCTGAATCACTTCAGTTTAGAAGATAAAATGCTATGACTTTAAAAAGTAGAATCCAAATAGGAAATCAAAATTGCTTTATTGTTTCCATTTTTTTCTTTCCAAAGCTAAGTTTTATGAAGGACACCATGATGGAGAAAAACTCATAAGCTGGGCGGTGACTCCTCAGAATCAAATACAAAATCAAAAAGAGCCTTTATTCAAATTACTGTAGATTAATTACAATCTGTTCAAGTCCTGAGAGGTACTGAACATCTGACACCAATGGGGCTACTTTCGCTAAGGGCCAAATCTTTACTTAATGTGATCTCAGTCTCCATTGCAATTGATTTCTGTGTTTCTGAGATTGGTATCAACCTGAAAATAGAAAGTCAGAATATCATTTCCATCCCTGTCTTATCATAAAATACCACCTATTGAGTGGATAAGTAGATGAACCAGATCTAGAAATCACAAGTTCTGGTTAGCAGCAGTGTTTTAGGAGCTGCTCATCTCTCTTCCTTTTTTTCCTTGTGAGAAATGGATTCACTGTTTGTAATATTTACCTTAAGTAATGAGACTGTATGTGGGACCAAGGGATTGGAAAAAACCTATGTACCACAACAATACCTAAGTTTCCCATCTGTAATGTTGTTGACTTTCCATAAGTTATGGGTCCCTAAGGCAATGTCTATTCAGCACCTCAATACCACTTTGAAAGTTCAAAAAATTGAACGATGGGATCGATCACAGAGATGCCCACACCTCTCATATTCATTCTTAGTGTCTTTTTTCACTGAAAGCCAGAAGATTTTCACACCAACCACTTAGTTCAACTATGCTTCACCCTATGTTTTCCCCAAAGCTGTAAAACCTATGTAAGAGTGTTTTTCAATCATTTGAGAAGATTTCCTAGTGACAATGCTGTTGCCAATTTTGTAGCAGCTCATTGAGAGGATCAGCCTTGGTGATCTGCTAATTTACATGTAAACTAATATTTAATAGCTCTTACTATGTGTCCACTTTTGTGCTGAGGTTTACTATCTCATTTAACCTTCTCAGCAGTTTTGAGATATAAGTATGTTATTTGCATTGTAAAGATGAGAAAACGCATAGTGAGAAAATATATGATCCACCCAAAGTCACCCAATAATTAAGTGGAGGATTGTGGATTTGAAGTTAGGTCACCTGGGTATAGAATTACAGAGTTTTTGTTATTGTTGTTCATTTTCTTATTTTTCTATGGTTTAAAGTTCTCTAAAATAAGAAAGAACTAAATGAAAGATAAATCATGGTCACATGTGTTTGTTTTATTAATAAGTGCCAATTTTACCCATTTTTTCAGTGGTGATGATATAAGAAATTAGAGATCCATTATCTTTAAGTATAGAGTACGAGTGCAGGGAATTTCCCCTCTGAAATGTATAAATGAGAGCAACTATTACAGCGGGCAAGCCTTTTACTCCCTCCTTCCCCTCCTTTCCCAGCCCTTCCTTCCTTCCTTCCTTCCTTCTTTTCTTCCTCCCTCCCTTCCTCCCTTCCTTCCTCCTTTCATTTCTTTTCATGGCACTAAAAATCTCATCATTGCCAAGATTCAAACTCTTATTCAGATTGGTTCCAGCATGAGAATAACAGATGATAATGTCTGACCTGTTTTACTGAGAATTTCCAAGAAGCTCTCAACTCAGAATATTATTACAATAATGTATGTAAATAAGAACACAAATCACATTAATGGGTCTGTGTATGTACACAGTTTAGAAGGGAAGGGCAGTGGTGTTTGCCATGTGACACTTTTGAAATGGAATGCTTAATTATCCATAGGTCAAGATTAGAGAGAATATTATTGAAATAAACAACAATTTGATATTATTTTTTAAATATTTTATTTACTATTTAATAGGGTTTGGAGAGTAAGGATAGATAAGTTTGCTGTGTAATTACCAAATAATACTGAAGATTAAATGTGAGAAAAAGCTTGTAAAAATCACATTTGCATGAGGGAAATAACTTTATTATTTATGCTATGATTTGCTATGATTTATGCTATGATATGCTTTCTTTTACAAAATGGAGTAATTTTCTTTAATTTTTCTACAGATGATATTGCCTAAAAGGACTTAAGGAAAATAATTTAGAGGCATAAACCTTTCAGCTGAGATTGTTAACATAACTTTAACCACAGTTAACGTGATTCCAAATATCTTAACTGTTCCGTACCATCTTGTTTTATATAGTAAAAGGTTTTTAAAATTCTCAATCAATTAAGCATCCAATTATCTTGAATTAATGCAGTAGCTGGAATCATTGCATTAAAATTGGTTTTATTTACTTGTTATAAATCGCATCCTTCAATATTAGATGAGTTTCCCTAGAGTCACTGGGAAACCATCATCTAAATTCATGAATCATAATGTGTGCTCCTTTCCCATATTTAGGAAAATGAGGATTTGTAAGGCATCCTGCAAGTTTCTTCTGTCCAAGAGAATCCCATTGAAAGATAAAAATAAGACTTTACGCTAATCTACCATTTCACTTTTTAGAAGAAACATCTTGTCTTCACTAATGCTTTCAAATACTAATCACAGTCCTGCATCAGAAAGTTCAGACACTCAGGTCTAGAAAAGAACTTCCGTGGAACTGTAAAATGGAATCGAATATGATGCTACCTTGAAAATCAAATTTAGTCCAATTATGTCACTCTGCAGTTAGGCAGGCAGAATCTTGACATGATTTACCAAATGTCACGTTCTTAATTGGAGGCAAGTCTGAGCCTAGAACATCTCTCTTAAGCTCTGTCTTCTTTCCAGTTTTGCTCCCTGTTTCCTGTTGTATTCATTAGCAATCATTCCTTCTTTTATCCTTTAAGAGCTCTTGTTTTGTTCCATCTCTAGTCCAGCTTTAGCTATTAGGTATTTAAAGAGGGCCCAGCCCTCAGACTTGCTTGCCCTTTGTCAAAGACACTCATGGCTTTGTTTTCTATCTGGGACTGAAAGCAGTCAGAATCATATTATAGTTCCCAAAGAGTCCCTTGAAGGCATATGGCATGGTATAGTAAAATATTTGGCACAATTACTTCTGTGGTCACCAAGAATGAAGTGTTCATTGGCAGCAAGACTCATGGTAGAAGTGGAGGCTGTACACTTACATCCTCTGGTCAGTTCTGGCTTAGCTCTTGATTCGGCTGAGTTCCTAAGGTGCCACTGGCAGTAACCAACCTGGAGCCTTCATGTGGTACCATGACTGACAACGCCATTACACATTACTCAGGGTTCACTATGTAAGATTACTGATAAAGATCTTGGGGTTAGAATAAACCACTCTCCTCTCCACTGTGCCTGCCGCCTTAGCCTTGAAGTCTCTTTTAATACAAACAATGGTAGGATTTGGCAGACTTCCATGTTGTCATGATGGCAACCCATCACTAGATTTTCCAGGTCAAGCGAAAGCTTCTTTGGCTTTAACACAAAAAGGTATGCTTCTGTGTCACATGTTTATTTATTTATTTTTTATTTAAAACAATGTTTATTTGGCTGAGCCAGGTCTTAGTTGCAGCATGCGGGATCTTTAGTTGCAGCACGTAGGATCTTCTTTAGTTGTGGCATGGGGGCTCTTAGTTGCAGCATGCACCTGGTGGTCCAGTGGTTAAGACTCCGTGCTCCCAATGCAGGGGACCTAGGTTCAATCCCTGGTCAGGGAACTAGATCCTGTGTCACATGCTTAAATGGGAATTTATCAAAAGAGGGTACATGGTTTCCTTTCTCACTTAACTAAGTCATTGCTAATTGGACATCCGGTATGCAATTCGAACAGCTAACCCTTTCTATACCTCCTCTAAAGCAAGTTCATCTCACTATACATACAAATATATTTTCAAAGGTCTAGTCCCCCTTTAATCATCAAAGCTAAAAGATCTTGATTTTTTTCTTTTATGTGGCACCGAATTAATTATAAAAGCTGTAAGTTAACCTCAATATTGCTTCACTGTAGATCAATACCTTTTATTACCTTTGAATCAAACATGTCCATTTTATGACAAAACTTCACAGTACAATTCAGGAAATCCAAGCTGATAAATTTAGGGAAAGATTTAAATGGAAGTGTTTTATCTTTTAATCATTCAACCAAGCTCCAGTTCAGTAGCATAATCTGCTTAAACTGCACGAGTCCTTATATCCACAGGAATCAAATGAAAGCAAGGTTTATGACATTATTCTGCCATTTTTACCAGTAATTTCCCTTGATGGATTGCTGGGATTCACAGGACCGGGAGGAATTACTGCCTACCAGCCATTCAGTCAAATCCAGAACGCTTTGGTACAATTCCAATATTACCCTCTTCCTTCGTGGCTGCGTGACAGCAAGTACGGGAGTTATCTGTGAATCCATCATCTTTTTATCCCTGAAGTAGAAGAAAAAAAAATACCATATCAGTTAAATGCAATCTGATATAGAGCTTTACCCAGGTTCAAGAGGAGTAATATCTGATTTAATAGTCCAAGGTGGATTTCCTTGTATACTTCTGGGCTTAAGGAGTGTTAGTGAAAGCATGGCTGCACTTCCTTTTCTGGCACCAAACCATCAGAACAACAGGGATGGACTCAGATCCTGGATTTCTACTTTCTCCCTGACGGATGATATTTCAGAGGAGCGTAGCAGGAGAGGTATGGGGGTTACCCTCCTTGTTGGAACCTCTCTCTCAGTCTACCTTTTCTTATAGGCAGGTGTGCATGCAGTGGGTAAAGGATCATGTAAGAAGGGCCTCATTATAAACCCCTCATGTTGCTAACAGCTTCAGCAGTAAGTCACCAAAGAATCGCTTCTTGGGAATCCATTAAGCAAAGTTTGGGGTACACACATGGCCTGGGGCTTTCAATGGACCAACACTAAGCATAATTCTAGGTCTGAGTCAATGACCAACAGGTATGGGTCATGAAACCATGAAAAGATTAAGGAGGCACAATCTTCTATCTTCTCTCTCTTATCCACTTTCCCTTTTTTGGGAGAGCTTTTCTCTCCTTGCATTTATTCCTTTTCCTGTTTGTCTTGTACTCGGTTTAGTTTCCCTTTTATTTATCCTTTTTATCCACCCCATTGGAGTCTTACTAAATATCATTTTCCATTCAAATCTACTCATATGTTTTTGTTTCTTTTGATGGTGACAGAGTGCAGGTGGCACCAAGAGCTGTTGGCTCACTGAAAATCACACAGCCAGAAACTAAATTTTTTTAAAAAGAAACAAATTTGAGAATTGCTGCTCTTGTCTTAGTATTTGAAAACTCTCCCTTTAGATTTGTTCCTAAAAGCTTACGATTTTGGAAACTGAGCAAATTAGTTACTATGTTTAAGTTGTGAATTTGTCACTTTAAACAACAAAAACCACAGGAATAGATGACAGCATATAAAGATCACTTTGCTTGCCAATGGTTCTCTGACTCCTGATTCAGCATCTCAGGTAAGAGTGCAGGTAGATTTCACATGCAAGCAGTACTTCATGTATGTTTCCCTACTGAACAACATTCCTCGATTCATAAGTTTCAATTCCTTCTCATGAAACAGATATCTGTGGGCTATTTTGTGGAAAAAAAAAAAAAAAGAGAACTGATTCTCTGGGACATAGATATTCCACTATTCTGGGAAAAGAATATTAAGAAGGAAGTGTATTCCTTTTTTAAAATTTTTATTTTACATTAGAGTATAGCTGATTAACAATGTTGTGTTAGTTTCAGGTGCACAGCAAAGTGATTCAGTTATACATATACATGTATCTATTCTTTTTCAAATTCTTTTCCCATTTAGTTTATTACAGAATATTGAGCAGAGTTCCCTGTGTTATACAGTAGGTCTTCGTTGGTTATCCATTTTAAATATAAGAGTGTGTCCATGTCAGTCCCAAACTCCCATTCTATCCCTCCCCTGCCACTCTTCCCCCTGGTAGCCATAAGTTCCTTCTCTAAGTCTGTGAGTTTGTTTCTGTTTTGTAAATAAGTTAATTTGTATCATTTTTTTTAAGATTCTGCATATAAGTGATATCGTATGATATTTGTCTTTCTCTGTCTGACTTACTTCACTTAGTATGATAATCTCCAGGTCCATCCCTGTTGTGGCAAATGGCATTATTTCATTCTTTTTAATGGCTGAGTAATATTCCATTGTATATATGTACCAGATAAGAAGTATATTCTTTTTTTTTTTTAACATCTTTATTGGGGTATAATTGCTTTACAATGGTGTGTTAGTTTCTGCTTTATAACAAAGTGAATCAGTTATACATATACATATGTTCCCATATCTCTTCCCTCTTGCGTCTCCCTCCCTCCCACCCTCCCTATCCCATCCCTCCAGGCAGTCACAAAGCACCGAGCTCATCTCCCTGTGCTATGCAGCTGCTTCCCACTAGCTATCTACCTTACGTTTAGTAGTGTACATATGTCCATGCCTCTCTCTCGCTTTGTCACAGCTCACCCTTCCCCCTCCCCATATCCTCAAGTCCATTCTCTAGTATGTCTGTGTCTTTATTCCTGTCTTACCCCTAGGTTCTTCATGACATTTTTTTTCTTAAATTCCATATATATGTGTTAGCACACAGTATTTGTCTTTCTCTTTCTGACTTAAGGAAGTATATTCTTAATGTGGTAGATTGAACATCCAACTGCCATTCATGAAACCATTTTGTTGGTTTAAGCAACAGATTTATCATTAACTAATTTGGGGAAAGACAGTTCATCTTTTTGGCCTCAATTCTCTCATTCATGAAAGGCAGTGATCAGACTAAACCATCATTTAAATTCCTTGTGGCTCTAGCATTCTGACTCTAAGGACAAACTGGTGTGTACCCCCAAGGTGGTATAACTTCATTACTCTCTTAAAGTGCTACATGTCACAGAATGACTAATCAAACTCTTTTTGCTAACATTTTGACTATTCATCAACACCATTGTTAATGCTAGTTTTTACTCAGTTATTTCCATCATCAATTGGGTCATGTTCCAGGCCTGGGATTAGAGATAAAAGGGAGTGACCAAAGAAGAAGAAAAATAAGAATTTTTGAGTATGTACCCTGAACCACACTCTGGCTTGAGAGAGATGCATACATCTCAGAATAGTTGGAGTAGAGCACTATTAAATTGAATATATCCAAGAAAAACCTGAGAGCCCAAGGTCAACTATCCCATTCAAGGTCATTATGTAATTGAGTGGTAGAGCTAAGATTTGAGACAAAGCTGCTTGATCCCAACACCCAGGCTACACCACCACCAGTTGCTAGGTCATTAGATGGCTCTACCGCTGCCTATGGGGTCCTGTCATGTTCAGTTCCAGATTGAGGATGGTTCTATATCTCTTTAAAAACACAGAATGAAGATTAATATTCTTCCTGGGATATATCTATAACTTCTACTCAATCTACTCATTTTTGAGTGGATTGCCACTATTTCTGAAATAATCACATAATTTTAACAATCACATCTTGGATTCTGCGTTATACACAGCCCACCCTCACAAAAGGCAAAAAACAAACAAACTAATTAAAAAAAAAACCAAATAAACAAACAAAAAATCACTGCTCATGTTAGATAAAACCAAATTCTAATTGCTCATAACTCTCACCCTTAGAAAAGTTTGTTTTTAAGATGAGACATTCTAAATCCAAACAAACCATACTTTGTTTTCTCCTAAACTCTTCCGAAGTATTATTCTGGTTACACTCTCTCTCTCTCCCCCCACCCACCCCCTCTCTCTCTCTGTCTGTTTAAAGGAAATATGGTGGAATCTTGACTGTGGATTGCTGGCAAGAGCAAACTTCTAATGAGCTCCCTTTGCATGGTAAGATAACAACAAAGTCAAACTTTAAACTTCCCTATCCTTGTTTCACTGCAGGTTCTACTCCCTTTGATCTAACTGCAGAGACACCAAAGACAACTCCTTGCTTCCAGGGATATGGTTCACATTAAGGGTTTGTAGAGCTGAGCTTGTTTATGTGCCACACAAAAGTATTTGTCTCTCAACAACAAAGGAAAGCCACCACACTGAGGTCATTCTAATTACTCATCTGTACGCGAGAAACAGTCTTCTAAAGGAACCCATTCTACCCCTCTTTTAATTATGATTTGTTCTCTAACACTTAAGAGATTAAATTGAAGGTGTCAAATCAAGGTAGAGAAATGACAGCCTTTAAAGTGCATTGAGTCAGTGCTTAAGCAAAATATGATGATAGCTTTTAAAAAAAATCTTTTACCATGACTTAAAATGAGCTAAGAATTTAACAGAGATATTGTTACCACTTTTTAAAAGACTGGTTTAAAATCCTTGTTTTTTCTTATGCCACCAAGTATACCAAAGAGTGAGAAAACAGACTTGTTTCATGAATTATGGAAGGCAACTTAAGCTACAGAGGAGTTGCAATAAATTTGGGATGGTATATAGTGAATTTCAGGGAACCTGGTGTTCAAAAACCAAACCACCATTGTGAAATACTAATAATTATTATTGATAGTAAAAACTAGTAAAGATACAAAGTTTTATGGTTATAAAGCTTCCTAAATTGTATGATTTCATACGATCCTTTTTGCAATTCTGGAAGTCAATTATAACTATAATCTTTTTTTCCCCAAAGGCATTAGAAGCCCCTCTCACACATTATTTGACTTTCAATGTCTAATATCTGTAAGATTCTGTAACAGTTTCATATGTAAGTCAAAATCTGTGTCAATTTGAACTAGTTTGTTTAAAGCTTGCTTTCTCTTTTTATGGATAAATATATTTCCCTCTTAAGGAAATGAGTTGTATAAACAAGACTTCTAAGAAAGGTTAAATTACCCAATAGAAAGAACACTAATTAGTGTTTTAAAATACTTGAAAACACTCATTGACTATATTAAAATTGGTGAATGAGTTAAAAGTCATACTAATTAATTGATCAATATAGTGTTTTTTAGACTTGGACATTTTAGGAACTCTATTCAGATGTATATTATTTGCTTAGGTATCAGCTAGGGATAGCTTTGCATACATGATGTTAGGCCAAAGAAATATCTCTTTGAGTATCAACAATACACTAAAAAAGTAAAAATTAAGCAAGTTTTCTATTGTAACCATTAGATTGTTGTTTTGTTTGATTGTTTGAGCAATATGGTATTTTTAGAGTGTCTTTATAACAACAAACAAAGCAAAATTCCATTTTATTCAAAATCTTTTTTCTTTTTCTTTTTTTCAATTGGTGAAGAGATTTCCCATATACCCCTTGCCTCATACATGTATAGCCTCTCCCATTATCAGTGTCCCCTACCAGAGTGTTACCTTTGTTATAATTGATGAACATACATTGACACTTTATTATCACCAAAAGTTTATAGTTGGTATCAAAGTTCACTCTTGGTGTTGTACATTCTGTGGATTTGGACAAATGTATAATGACATGAATCCATCACTATATTATTATACAGAGTAGTTTCACTGTTCTAAAATTCCTCTGTGGTCTATTCATTCCTCCCTCTTCCCTAACTCTTGGAATCTTCTTTACTTTAATTGAAATTTTTATTTTGAGAGCATTGTAAATTCTCATGCATTTGTAAGAAAGAATACGGAGAGATCCCTTGTATCTTTTACCCAGTTTCTTCCATGATAACAACTTGCAAAACTATAGTACCATATCATGAGCACAGTATTGACATTGATACAATAAAAATACCTACACTTCCATCACCACCACAAGACTATCTTACATTATCCTCTTATAACCACACTCAGGGTCCTCCCTCCTCCACTCCTTCCTAATCCCTGGAAACAGCTTATTTATTCTTAATTCTAAAAGTTTGTCATTTCAAGGCTAATATATACATGGAATCATATACTATGTGACCATTTGGCATTGACTTTCTCTCATCACTGTAATTCTCTGGAGATTCATACAGGTTATTACATGTATCAATTGTTTACTCCTTTTTATTGCACAGTAGTATTTCATAACATGCATGTGCCACAGTTTAATATTCATCCATTGAAGGACATCTGGGTGGTTTTGACTGTTATGAATAAAAATGCTATATATATCTGTGGATAAGATTTTTTGTGAACATATTACTGAGTCCAAGCTTATACTGCTTTATTACAACCAGCCAATAAATCAAGAGGCAAGGTCCAGGGGCGAAGAGTAGCCATTTTATTCAGAAAGCCAGAAGACAGAGAAGATGACAGACTAGTGTCCCAAAGAACCATCTTACTGGAGCTAGAATTCAGGCTTCTTTTATGCTAAAAGGGGAGGAGGTGTGACTGATTGTTGCAAACTTCTTGGTACCTGCCAGACCCCAGAGGGGTTATGATAATCCTTTGTTCTTGCAGCTGTCCACATAGGTCTAGTCACAATGTTCCTGTAAACCTCCAACAAGACAAATGTTATTCTCTGTTCTGCAACTTTTTATCTCTATATGAATGAAAAGTGTTATACCTTTAAAGGTCAAGCCTGGGAGGCAGAGCCTTGAGAGCTAGCTATCATGTATATTTCAGACTACAGGCAACATTCTTTTACAGAGGTGTAGAGCCGGCATGACTAAGCACAGGCAACAGGGCACAAAGATTAGAGCTAAAGGAATAGATCCAATATGGAGTCAGGTTTGTTCTCTATTACAAATGTCTTTATTTCTCTGGTACAAAGCCCAGGAGTGCAGTTGCTGAATCATATAATAGTGGGATGTTAATTTTTTAAAAGAAATGACCAAACTGTTTTCTAGAGGGGCTATACCATTGTACATTTCCACCAGTGTCATTTTACATTCCTATCAGCAACATAGGGGTTTTCTGATTTATTCACATATCACTAGTGTTTAGTGTTGTCACTATTTTTAATTTTAGTCATTCTGATTTGTAAGGATATCTTTTTGTACTTTTATCTAGCATTTGCCTCATAGCTAATGACGTTGAAAATTGTTCTATGTGCTTGCTTAATGCCATATCTATATCCTCTTTGGAGATAAATTTGTTTTGCCCTTTTCTAATTAGACAGATTTTATTTTATTCATTTATTTTTTTCCTGTTGAGTTTTGTAAAAAAATACATAAAATATATTCTAGCTACTATTACTTTGTCAGATAGGTGGTTTGCAAATGCCTTCTCCCACTCTCTAGCTGGTCTCGTCATACTCTGACCAGGGTCTTTCACAGAATAAACATTTTAAATTATGATCAAGTCCAATTTGTCATTTTTCCTTTTATGAATTTAGCACTTTTTCATGACCTATGCTATTTTCTAAAAATAAACATGTTGGATAATTAATAGTGTTACTAAAGGTAGAGCTCTCCATGGTGGAGTGCTTGTATCTCAGAAGAAATGAGATAAAAATAGTCGAAATTCTATGTGTGTTTCTTTCTTAATCTAGAAACATAAGGAAGATATTAAGCTTTAGTAAATGAATCAACAATTGTCTACTCACATAAATTATTAAACCTTAAATTTTTATTGATAAATTTGTATTACAAAAGTGAAAGATATTTGCATGAGAGCGTTATGAAGAGTTCTATTCAAAATTTCTTTTTATTTTGAATAACATCTGTTCTTTAGTCAGGTTTTGATACATTGACCTTTTGCACTGTTTACATTTACTTGATGTGGAAGTCTATTTATATGCCACTTCGCTGCAGTTGAGTCTTATTGGATAAATGTTTTAAAATAAACAATTTGACCGTGTAAACAATACTGACCATGTGCACTCAAGAATAAATATCAACATAAGCTGAAGAGCAGAGTGAATATATAGTGTATTAACATTTCTTTTTATTTGTGTCATAAAATCTCAGCTAATTCACAGATTCTGAGACTATTTCTATTGGCATGAAATGGGCACACTATATTTGTTTATTTTGACTAATTAATCACTATGTATCTTCATACATGATGGCTCAATTGTGTTGACTCCACAACGATATGGAAAGTAATATTACATAAATAAATTAAAATTTTAACCCTTGTTTAATCACCTGGTTTATAGAGAAACCAGTTAGATTTATTAGCTAAAGACGAGTTATTAGGCATAGACCACTAGTTAGTTTAGTTAGTAGCAGGATTTGGTAAGATAGAAAAGAAAGTTGGACCTAGTAATGGTGGGAATAGAACAAATGTATTTAAGATTTTCTTGGGAAAGAATTGTCTTGGAGAGAGACTTCTAACAGCTACATTGTTCCAACTCTATCCTTATTAACATTTCTTTTGTTATATTTCTTTAAACGTAACAATGGCTTAAAAACGGGCAACTAGGTGTGGATGCATCTTGGTTAGCCAAACAGTAATACATTATCTTGGTAGAGACTCAAGGGAAAGTACAACATAGGGACAATAAATGCATGTCACACTACTCTCTGTGCTTAATGAAAGATATATTTTGTTCATCAAAGCACTCTCCAACATTGAACCCTCAAAAGCCTTCTCACTATAGTGTTTCCAGAAGACAAATTCAATTAACTGAAGTTACTAGTTGACATCAACCTCTTGCTTTTGCTAAAAAAAAAATTAAGGATTAATTGAAAATTATGGTTTTATAGACAAAGGTCAGCTTTGACCTAGATGTCTAGCAAAGTTAAGGCGAAACCCTCAGAAATCGAATCAGGAAGGTCACAGTAGAATCACTGTGAAGAATGAGCCTCAAACATGGTGCTGACTTGGCGCAGGAGCAGCTAGGATTTGGTATGATGTGAGCAAAGACCAAGTCAGGAATAGTAAAACTGAGATCCTGGAGCTAAGACCTGAGATGATATGAGCGTTGGCTCTTAATCTTTATGTTTTGACAGAAGCCCTCAATATGGAAAACTTTAAAGACCCCAGAGTTTTAGAGGTCATTCCGATTTGCCATATCAGTGGCATCGTTCTCTAACACCCAAGGGCTCTTGGAGATTTGCTGAGTAGGACAGCAACATTTCTGGGACCCACAGATTGGTGGCTCAGCTGGGGCTACAGAATATTCCCTGGGATACGTGGAGGACAGTCTCCCAGAGCCAATGGTTCCATCTGGTAGGAGCCTTGTTTACTGGGCCAGAGGCCTCTTTAATTCCTTCTCATAACTTCACATGACTGAAATAAAAGCCTGGTTTGGGGAGATAAGAAAAGATAATGGCTTTTTTTTGTTTGTTTTTTTTTGATACTTAGTGCTGTGTAGCTGCTTTGATTAAACTCTAAATAGTTTGAACAAAACTCGACATAATTCCTACCCTGTAGATGCCTATAGCACCAGAGCCACGCTCACAGTTTATAGTTGTGTACAAATATATTTAATAGTAGGTAGGTGCTCTTTCATTACTGCTATTTTTAATGAAACTAGTCATTTTCCTCTTGGCTAGTTTCACAAGTGATATCTCTCTCTAGACAAATGCTGGCTGTGACCAGCAGTCAGAAACACAGAAGTACTATAATCTTATATAATCCTTTCCTGCCCTCTCCAGCCCACCTCACACCCCCTTCTCATTTTTTTTTCTTTTGGGCATAAAGCAATTACTTCAACTCCATCCATCCACCTAATTTAATAAACATAGGAAAAGGGGGGAAATAAAATTTTAATCTGGCTAGTAAGATAAATAGCTTTCCTACCTCCACATCAGCAGAGGATAAAAGGGGAATATTGCCATCAAGGTTTAAATTAACTGCTGTGTGCCTGTGTGTATGTATGTTTGCATGTGTGTGTGTTGTGTATAATTTTATGAATTTGAGTTCCTTTAAACAGTGTCTTAATTTATTTCAAAGTAATGAGTTGCCTGTGACTGGTAAGAGGTGGAAATTCTTTTCCACAAGCAGCTTTGGTTATTGGAAACAAAATTTATATTTTACTTGGGATCACAGTTATAGATCAAATATAATATGAAAAAATAATTTAAAACATTTCTGGTGGGAGCAGGTGGGTTAACTCCAATGCTTGTGCTGATTCTTTCCTCAGTTTCAGTCAACGTAGTCTCCTCACTTACTCAACAACAGGTCTAAAACAGTTGACACTTTGTAGTTTCCAATTAATTCAAATGTGTCTTTTCTAAAATAAAAATGTTTCTTTCTAATCACTGCCTTTCAAATATTTGATAAAATTCCTGTGAATAGGCAGAAGTTCTGTGGAGTGGGATAGAGTGAAGACTGCCTGAGAAAAACAGTCACAAAGTGCCAAGAGTTGAAACTGGGGCTCTAACAAATCAAACTTATTATAGTCGAGGTCGCTAATCTCCCACACAATCCTTTCCATGACATGAAATGGTCCAATTGTAGACATTTATGTTTATAAAAATTGGTGGAGGTGTTATAAAATTAGCAAGTTAGAATTAATTTCTAGACAATTTTGGAAAATTAGTTTTAATGTTTTTTGCTTCTAATTACTTAATTTACATATCATCTGAAGTCTACATATCATCTTAAGTCTCCTTTCATCCTCACGAGTTATACTAAGAATGACCATGTGGAGGAAATGAACTATCATTTTGCTAAGCATTGAGGAATGTGAGTTCTCCTGCTGACTGTGGCATCAGCAGCCTATGGGACAATCACTTCCAAAACTTGAATCTTAGATTTCTCACCTGGACAACAATGACAGTTGAATTTGGAGTCCTCTAAAAGTCATTAAAGATTTTGATTCATTGGCTCTAAGAGTGAGACCAAGAATCTGTAATTTTTTTAAAGCTTCCGCCAAGTTCTTCTGATCCATAGCTGAGTCTGGAAACACTGAGACAGCATTCTTTCTACTTCTTATATTTGATGATTTATGATACAGGCTTTTGGAAAGTAAATGCTCAGTGCCATAGACTGAATTGTGTGCCCCCAAATTTATATATTGAAAACCTAACCTCCCTTCTGTTTTTAGAAATAGGGTCTACAGGGAGATGATTGAGATTAACATTACCACAATACTCTTAACTAGAGTCTTTATTCAGATTTTAGCATTTTCCCATCATTTGCCCTATTCTTGTTCCAGGATCCACTCCAGGACACCATGCTGCATTTAATTGTCATGTATCCTTAGTTTCCTCCAATCTGTGACACGTGCTTCTCAGTCTTTCTGTGTTATCCATGACCTGACCCCCTCAAAGAGTACTGGTCAATAATTTTGTAGAATGTCCCTCAATTTGGATTTGTCTGATGTTCTTTCATGATTAGACTGGACTTCATGATTTTTAGGAAAAATACCACGGAAATGAAATGCTGTTCTCCTCATACCATATCAGGAAGTTCATAATAACCACATGACTTATCATTGATAATGTTGATGTTGGTTAAGGTGGTGTCTGCCTGGTTTCTGCACTGTAAAGTTACTTTTTTCCCCCCATTCCATATTTTATTTATTAAAAATGAATAATTAAGGCCAGTATACATTCAAAGGGAGGGAAATTAAGCTCCCCCTTCTGGAGGAAGGAGTAGCAAAAAATTTATAGATATGTGATAAAACTCCCACTATAATTAATAAGTAATTTGGGGCAGTTGCTCTGGGGCTGGGCAAATATTCTGTTTCTCCGCTACTTTTACGCAGTGATTTTAGCATTCATTGGTGGATATTGCCTGGAGTCCTATGACTGGTGTTCTAATTGTGATTCTCTATTTCTCTCATTGTTTCTACATTTATTTTTTGGAAATAATATGTAAGGAAAATTTGTTCCTTCTCCTCCATTTATTTGCACAATTGTTTATTTATATCAGTGATGCATTTGTGGACATTTATTTTATTCTTTGAGTTTTAATCCAACACTACCTTTATTGGGCAACAAGAGTTAGGATGAAATCATGGAATGGATTCTCCCTCAGAGCTTCCAAATGGCAGCAACCTTGCTGACAACTTGATTTAAGACTTCTGGACTCCAGAACTGTAAGATAACAAATTCCTTTCGTTTCAAGTCACCAAGTTTGTGGTAATCTGTTACAGCAGCCCTAGGAAACTAATATAGTCATTTAGAATATACACCAAATTAGGTGAATTAGATAAAATGGTATTAAATCTTACGTAAGAATAAATTCCCAAGAACAACAAATGATATTACGGAAAAGTAGTATAATAAAGCACCACATGCCTTATCAGATGGTAGAAAGTATTATAAAGCACTTGCCATTAAATAATTACAAAATAATTATGACTATGAAATAAATATTTTTCACAGTACATACATTTGAAATAGACCCAGAATATATGAAAAGTTAATATATAACCCAGATCCTAATTGGGTTCAGAGACAAAAGGTAAATTAATTCATAAATAATACTGGCACAGCAGACTTTCATCAAGAGAAAATGATATTCGGACTCTTATCAAATTAAATCCTGATGTAGTAAAGATTGAAATATTTTAAAAATTCTTGAAATAAAGAACTCTGATACTACATTTAATATCTATGACCTTGGGAGAAATAAGACAAGAATTCCAGCAGTTACTAAAGAAAATATTGACACATTTGAGGATACAAAAAATAAAAACAAACACAAACTTTTATACAGCAGTAGACACTTGAAACAAAATCAACAAATATTTAGGAAAATGATATTTGTAAAGCTCATTGTCCATAAAATGTTAATATATGTAATATACATACAATACAATATATAATAAGAGCTCTTCATTTTAACAAGGGACAAAATACTCTAATAGACAAGTGGGCAATTCATGGAAAAGGACATTTAGCAGAAACTAACACAGCATGGTAGAACAATTATCCTCCAATAAAGATGTTAAAAAAAAAACAGCTGACAAATTTATGAAATGTGCTCACACTCTCAGATAGAGAAATTCAAAGACAAGTCATAAGAAGATACCAATGTATAACCATCAAACCGGTTAAGTAAAGGGGAGGACTATTGCTGACATCAGCAAGGGGAAATTTTAAAAGACTCACTGGAAACTTACCAAGAGTTATTTATTTAAAAACAAAATTAAATTAAACATGTATCCTTTGACTCAGACATATCACTTTTTAAAAATATATCTCACGTATATGTAAAAAGGGGGTCTTTATTTCAACATTTTTAGAGTGACAAAACACTGGGGAAAAGAGAATGTATGTTACCATGATAAGGGAAGTAGTTTAATAAATCATGATGTATTTTCATTACATATCACACTATAATTTTAAAAGAATATAGTAGAAATATGACTGTGGACTTGATGACTCATCATGATATAATACCAATATCTTTTTTAAAACTATAGTGACACATGTTTCTGAGTGAGAAGAAAATATGGAAGATGTGTTCTTTTAGAAGAAGTCATCTGAGGTAGGTTTTGGTGATGCTGGAAAAGAAGAGAAGGAGAACAGGAGGAAGGCAAACAAACATGAAAATGGAGAAATAAAAACTACATTAAAAAGAACATTAAGCTCTTTATGTAGTAACTATATAGATGGCTACATTTGCACAAGAACATTAAAATAAATCATCTGTAAGCCTGCAAGGGTGGTCAATGAAACAATGTTAAGAGAAAAAAGAAATGGAGGCTAAATGCAGTTATGTGTATAGTATATTCAATTTTGTTTAAATTCACAAGTAAACGCTCTGCATATGTGTGTATGTATTTGTATCAACCTAAAGAAATTCATAGCAAGAACAAGAGGCTGTTAATATAGGTGTAGGGGGTGAGTAGACAATAATTTGTTTTGCCTTCGTACGTTTTGTGCTGTTTGTTACGTGATGGGGTTCAGAACACACTACCACAAAATATGGTACCTTGGCAAATTGAATATCTTAAGTTGAAAGGGTCTGAGAAAACAGCAGAAGTGAGAAGGTCATGCTAACCTCCTCCCCATTCCTCACCCTTCTTCCCTGAAATGGGTCATGTATCTTTCATGTGGAATTTACCCTTCCTTTACCAGAAGGAATGAAGGCATTCTTATTACCAGAAACTGGGAATTTAGGGCTGAGAAGGAGGTATAAACAAACCTTGCTAAACTAACCCTCATCTTCCTAATTATTCCTCCACCATTTACTACCCCTAGCCCAAACTCCTTTGTCTTGTTAATTCTTCACAAGTGTACTGTTTCTTTGTCTAAATGCTATAAAAGCTTCCTGTTTTAGTCACCTTTTCATCCTCTTGTGGAGGTCCCCAAGTGTATGTAAAAATTTAACAAAATTTGTATGCTTTTCCCTTTGTCTTTGTCAATTTACTTTTCAGTCCCAGCCCAAGACCCTAAGGGGTTGAGAAAAGCTTTTTCCCATTCTTACATTATGCAAATATTACAATGAAAAGGAGGAGAAAAAAATCTCAAAAGAGAATTAATTTGATTGCACAAAAATGTTTAAATTACTGACACAAAATACCAAAAAAGCCACCAACAAAATAAAAAGAAATATTTACTTCAGATAAGACAAAATTTTAAAATACTTAACACTTAAGGGGTCAAATTCAACATGCAAAACAGAGTCAGGAACAGATAAACCAAGGGGAAAAAGCTATTTTTCTGACTTTTCAGAAAAGAGGAAATATCTAAATAAATGTTCAAATTTACTATAATCAGAGTAATAAATATTATAACTACAAAGTTATTACTTGTCAACTTTCTAATTAGCAAAGTTTAAAAAAAATATTGGTGAGAGCGCAGTATGAAAAGCACTACATTATTCTGCTGATAAAAGGATAAATTAGTAGATATTTTTGGAAAAACACATGGCAATCCATTTTAAGCTATATAAAATATTAATTTTCTGTGACCAGATGATTCTATCTCTAGAAATACATCATAAGAAAAAAAACAATGCGAGGAAAAGTATGAATAAAGTTATTGAAGAATTATATAGGCATTTTGTATAATTATAACAAAAATTTGAATATTAAGTTAGTGGTAAGGAAGTAATTTGTATCCAACAATAGAAAACTATGCAACATGAAAAGTGATACTTTACTGCTTTAATTATATTAAAAGATGCTTATGATAAAATTATAAGCATGTAAATAAGGTAAAGTTTTATGTATTATTTTGATTTTAGTTATAAAGTGTTAAAGATTACTGAAAATAAAAATACTACAGTATCATTAGAACTAGAGACGGAATGTTCTGTTTTATAAATTGTATATATTCTGCTTTTTCACAATGAACATTTATTAATTTTGTAATCCAAAATAAAATAATTTACAAAAGTAAAGAAGAATAACTGCTTGAATATATATATATTTTTATGGTGTTTACTTATATTAATGTCATTTTTGAAATAACCAGAGTAGATTGGTGCAATTATTGTTATTTACAGTAGGGAGAGATGGACATTAGATGCCATTATAGATAAGAATTCAGATCTGATCAAACTCAAAGCAACTTTTCATAACTTTAAAAATTACTTAATTAATTTTAAGTCAAGGGCCACCAAACTAAAGATAAAAACACGATGTGTCTTTAAACAGGTGAATTGTATGGTGTATGAGTTACATCTCAATAAAGCTTTTTCAAAAACAAAACAAAATGTGTAACTTTTTAAAAAAATTATTAATTTATTTTTATTTTTGGCTGCGTTGCTGCACACGGGCTTTCTCTATTTTCGTAGAGTGGGGGCTACTCTTCATTGCGGTGCACGGGCTTCTCATTGAGGTGGCTTGTCTTTGTTGCAGAGCACGGGCTCTAGGTGCTTGGGCTTCAGTAGTTGTGGCATGTGGGCTCAGTAGTTATGGCTTGTGGGCTCTAGAGTGCAGGCTCAGTAGTTGTGGCTCACAGGCTTAGTTGTTCTGTGGCATGTGGGATCTTCCCAGACTAGGGCTCGAACCCGTGTCCCCTGCATTGGCAGGTGGATTCTTAACCACTACCAGGGAAGTCCCCAAAATGTGTAAGTTTTTAACCAGGACAAAGAAACTTGATCTGACAATGGAAATAAAGAAAAAAAGTAAATAGAAAATATGAAAAAATTATGGCAGAAATAAAATTTAATATTGCAGTTAGTATAATAAGTGGAATCAATTAAAAGCATTTCACAGATTAAATTTGAAAATATGGTAATATGTCCTCTATAAAAATATACTTAAAAATAGACAAATAAAAATAGACAAATAGACAAATAAAGGTTGCAGACTAACTAAAAACAATGTATGAGGCCAATATGGTGGAGGGGAATATGCTAGAAATCTTACATCTGCCAGAATAAAGTTAAGAACCAAAAATATCATGAGACAATGAATGAATGAATGAATGAAGTGCAAAACTATAACATTTCTAGAAAAAAACCAGGAGAAAATGTAGGTGATCTTAAGTCTGGTGATAAACTTTTAGATATAATATCAAAAATATGATCCATGAAAGCAAAAGTTGATAAGGTAGACTTATTAAAAGTAAAAAAAAAAAAAATCTGCTCTGTAAAAGACAATGTTACGTGAATCAAAAGACAAGGAACAGAGACAGGGTGAACAGATATTTGAAAAGCATATCTTATAGAGGACTTGTATTGAAAATATGCAAAGAACCCTTGGGACTTCCCTGGCAGTCCAGTGGTTAAGACTTTGTGTTTCCACTGCAGGGTGCATGGGTTCAACCCCTGGTCAGGGAACTAAGATCTTACATGCCACGCGGCCAAAAAAGTAGAAAAAACAGAACAAGAGAAAAAATGAAAACTCTTAAAACTCAACAATAAGAAGATAAACAACGCAGTTTAAAAATGTGCAAAAGAGACTGCTCACCCATGAAGATAAACAAATGACAAATAAGCATATGAAAGATGTTCAACATCTTGTGTCATTAGGGATTTACAAATTAAAGCAACAATGAAATATAATTAAAAACTGTTACAATAGTCAAAATTAAAAAAAAAAACAACACCTGACAATACAAATTGCTGGCATGTGTGCAGATCAACAGGAACTCTTCATTGCTGTTGAGAATGCAAAATGGTACAGCTACTTTGAAAGACAGTTGGACTATTTCTTACAAAGATAAACTTAGTTTTTCCATATGATTCACTAATCACTCATCTAGGCATTTACATAATTGGTTTGAAAATGTATGCTCACACAAAACTCTGTATAGTTATAGCAAATTTTTCATAATTGAAACAAATCTGGAAGCAACCAGGATGTGCCTCAATAGGTGAATTAATAAACAAAACAGTGGGTCATCCATACCACAGTATTCAGGAATAAAAAGAAGTTAGCCATCCCACCACCAAGAACCAGGAATGAATATTAAATACATATTGTATCTGTTCAAAAAATGAAGTCTGAATAAAGTTAATGGACAGATGACAGTATATATTGTATATAATATAATTTTCTGCAAATCAACATGAAGAAGGGCACCTCAATAGAGTAGTTAGGCAAAATATAAAAATATATGAAGAGGCAATTCATACAAAAGTAAACCCAAATGGCTAATATGTTTAGAAATATCCAATTTCAATAAGGAAAATGTAAGTGAAGCCAGCAATGAAATGTCACTTTATATTAGAAAGTTTGATATTCTCTAGAGTTGGCAGTGACGAGTGACTACTGGAACACTTCTACACTGCCAGTGAGAATGTAGACTGATACCGCCATCAATATGGGGGAACATGCTGGTAATGTTCATTGAATTAAATATACACAGTACTGGGAATCCAGGAATTCTACTCCTGTTGAATTCTACTCTGTATAAACCTTATGGAAACATATGGACAGCAAGGGGGGAAAGTGGCGGGGGGTGGTGGTGGTGGGATGAATTGGGAGATTGGGATTGACATGTATACACTAATATGTATAAAATGGATAACTAATAAGAACCTGCTGTTTAAAAAAATAAATTAAATAAAATTCAAAAATTCAGAAAATAAAAAAATAACCCTTATGGAGATTTTTCACAGATATATGAAGCGACAAGTGTGAGGATGTTCATCACAGTGTTATTCATGGTGGCAAGCGTTTGGAAGAGGAAACCTGGCCATCCAGCACAGGGAGAGTGTATGTATAAAATGCAGTGAATGCAAAAAAGAGTACTAAGCACCAGTTAGAAGCAATAGAAAACAAGTAGATTTAGCAACATGGACTAATCTTAAAAATCAAGTGTTGAGTGAGAAAAAGTAAGAAACAGAATACCATTATGTAAATAAAATTTCATGCCCACAAAATAGTAATTCATTGTTTTCAAGAATGCATAATTCACACTCTCTTGGTCTGAGGAGCTTGCAAAACAGAGCCAGAAGCAAGTTGTAAGTGCTAGTTATTTATTGGAAGGTACAAGCCCAGAGAAAACAGAAGTGAGGTGGAGAAAGGTAAGACGCTAAAGCAGAGTGATGCATTACTGTTCTGCCCACTGATTTATGGTGAACTATGAAAAGACACGGCTTGTCTGTCCTGTGTCTTGTGCATCTGCTTGGCCATGTGAGATATTTCTGGACAGACTCTATGGGAAAATTGTGCTTTAGAAAAGTCAACAGAAGGTTGGAATAAGGAGAGAATTTATTGCTCTCGTCTCCTGTCTCCATTGGTCAAAATCCTCCCCACAGGGAAATAACTCCACTTTAAGGTTGAGGAAGGCAGTCGGCCCTTTGGAAGTCAGCCCTCATGCCCCCTGGGGTGGCACTTTGTGGAGTGGTGGTAGAATTAAAAAATCCCAAGTCTCAGATGAAGGGTGCATATGGACACTCATGGGCCCGTGGACTCCAGCAATGGCTGAGGTAGAACAAGTGGGCAATATTCAAGAAAGAACTGACTATGAAGAGATACGTGTCATATCTGACACACATACAATCAAAAGGCACAGATGAAACACACTAAACTGGTTGTCTATGCTGGGGGAAGAGGAAAGAGTGGAGGATGTGGATAAAAGGGAATAAATACAACAAGAGAGTGCTTGCTGGGAGGACAGGAGGACAATGTGTCATGAACCACAGTATAATTAACCTTACTTCTTCACCTAAATTCAAAAAGAAAGAGAAATGGAGAAAATCCAGTAGATTGTGTCATAATGTTGGCAAATAAGTGGGGCACGAAATCCTAAATCTCTTTACCTGTTCAATTACTGGGCAAGCACAAGATAGGGTGCTATGGAAAAAGATAAGCCAGTTTTTTTCCCCCTTTTTCATGGAGAAAACTAAATCAATATTGGTTTTGTTTAATTAAAAATGTGAATAAAATTATGGGATAAAAGTAACATTTCCTATATTACAAACATTATCAAGAGTACTGAGAAAGGCCAAGGGGGATTAGTAAGTGTCCATAAATCCAAATGGAGAGAAATTACTTACCAATGCCTTGCCAAAGGTGTTTAATTTAGAAAGGTATTGCTTATTAAGTATAAATCCCTGGGGTCTGGAGTAGGCAAATAGCTATCTCTGTGAAAGAAAAATGCTTAATATTTGAGGAAACTGAATATTTGTGTCCTCTCAAATTCCTATGTTGAAGCCCTGACTCCAGTGTGGTGGTATTAGGAGGTGGGGCCTTTGGGAGGTGATTAGGTTTAGCTGAGGGCATGAGGGTGGAGCTCCCATGATGGGATTAGTGCCCTTGTAAGAAAAGGAAGAGACACCAGAGATTCCTCTCTGTGCCAGGTGAGGATACATGAGAAGGCTGTCTGCAAGTCAGGAAGAAAGCCTTGCCAAAAACTGGATCTTCCAGTACCTTGATTTGGACTCCTCAGAACTGTGAAAAATAGATTCCTGTTGGTTAAGCCTCCCAGTCTATAATATTTTATTATGGCAGCCAGAGGAACAGACTAAGACAATATGTTAGGTCCCTTTTGCCTGAAAATTACAGAAACCCAACTCAGACAAGCTTTAATTCTACAAGGTAATAGACAAGAGACATTTACTTCATACCTTATAAACTAAGGGGTGCAGTTAGTCTCAGACTCAATTGAATCCCTAATCTCAAGCAGTATCAGGAATTTGGGGTCTGTCTTCATATTCTCTCCCTTTTCATTTTCTTGTCACAGCTTCTGTCATTGTGTTGACCTCTCTCTCCAGTTTTTCTTTATGGCCTGTGGCCATGGTTACCAGCACTCTGACCTTTTGACTGTACAATAACACAGCATAAAAGATGAAAGAGAAAACCGTGGCTCTGTCTCAAGTTCAGGAAATCCCAGAGAAGAGCTCTGAGTGACCAAGCAGGATCTCAGCTTTGCAGCCACAGGGTGGGACTTCAAGCATATTAAAACGAAATGGAATAAGCGAGGAGTGAAAGCAAGTCTTCAGATGAAGATTAGGGCACTGGAACCAGGAGACAGAAAGAAAAGCTGGTCAGAGGTTAAAAAAACAAAACAAAACAAAAAGGAATTAAAATTTCCTAGTGTTTGCAAATACTTAACAAGTATTAATTTGGGGCATTTTAGAATAAGAAGTTAAAATTCCGGAGATTTCTTGAGAAGTCTCCAAAATCATGTTAGTTCTATAATTTCCATAACATGTATCTTTAAAAAATAATAAATGATTATAATAATACAGAATGAATAATTTTTCTGTGATAGAAAACTTCCAACCAACATATTTTTTTCTTTTTGCGGTACGCGGGCCTCTCACTGTTGTGGCCTCTCCCGTTGCGGAGCACAGGCTCCGGACGCACAGGCTCAGCGGCCGTGGCTCACGGGCCCAGCCGCTCCGCGGCATGTGGGATCTTCCCGGACCGGGGCACGAACCCGTGTCCCCTGCGTCGGCAGGCAGACTCTCAACCACTGCACTACCTGGGAAGTCCCCAACCAACATATTTTGAGGGGATTATGAATTTCAATATCATGTACATGTGATCAGTACCTGATAAGTATATTTTATGATAGAAGGGAAGATGATTATAAAATGCCAACTAAAAATCATTTTACAAATTGAAAAATAACATCACAAAAATTTGTCATTCTCAGAATGAAATTTTAAAACATCCAAAACATTGATGGCCCCATCCTATAGTTTTGATCTTGACAAAAATTTTAGATGTAGAAAAATGCCTTGCAGTTCGCAATAAAATCGGTGGAATTATTGAGTGTCTAAAACACCTTTATTTTGGACATTTAGATAGAAATTGTCTCATATAAGCTCTTTTTTGTTTGGTTTTGTTTAATGATTAGGGTATTTTGCCCACTTGCCCTGATTTTGACTTTGATATTGCTATTATTTTTGCTAATTCATAGTTTAGATCAGATTTTCCTTTCCTGTGCACCTCTTCTCTTTGCATTTCTTCTGCTAATGGTTTATAAAGAAGAGTCGTATATAGCCAACATGAAAAACAGGAGAACACCAGTGAACATTTTTACATGGTATTCAAACAACATAACAGTATATTTCAGCAAGGATAACATCACTACACATGATCGTGTGTCAAAATAGTCAATGTAAGACTTCTTTTGCTTCCAAACTTTTTATTTCTTGGAACCCCATTTGTTGGATTAGTATAAAGTGTACTGTGAGTATAAACTTGCTAATATGTATTTTATTTGCAAGAATGAATGCAACACTGTTAGCAGCAGACAGAGTCATAGCACACAGTTATAACATGCCAATGGTTACAAGTGAGAGGGACTGATTACATCATGAACATATTTCTCTCCTACCAGCTCCTGTCCTGGTTTCCAGAAATGTTGGCCATAACCTTTTACTTCTCCTTCTCCTGCCAGGCTTTTTTTTTTTTTTCTGCTTCAACTTGGCATCAGTGAATTCTTTCAAAGCATTAACATTTCTGTGTTGATAGTTTAGCTTTAATTCTCATGGGAGAATTATAATTTCCTATTTCCTGATATTTCAATTGATTTTTCTAAGAATTCAGGATTAGGAAAAAACATATACATTTTCTAAGAAATGCTGCTAAGGTATCCCCAGGTGGATACACTAAATTCTCCTGAAACCCTTAAATACCTCATCTCAAAAAAAAAAAAAAAAAAATTGTGTGATTCTGAAAGATAGGATGACTTTTGACCTTATAAAGAGAGATTAGGTTCACAAAATAAACTCGTAACTGGTTGTTCTTCCTTCCTTTACCTCTAATAAGCTGTTTCTACAATCATCCCCATTGCTGTCCCTGAGGGGAAGAGCTGCTATCTGGGGTAACTTAAGCTCAAAAGGAAAACTTATTCAGTGCATGGATATCTTCATCCTAGAGATAAAATAATGTGTGCCTTTTATAGTCTCTCTTTAAAATTACCTTTGATAAAGAAGTCTAAATTTGGTCATTGATTTCTGTAAGACATGAAAATACAAGAAAAACAGAGCCATGGGCAAGTATACAATTTTACAAGTAATAAAATATCTATTAGTGTCTCCTTATTTTTTACTTTTTTATATATTAGAGGATGTCAGACCCTAAATGCTTGACTGAAACAGTCCTTCTAACTTGTTATGGTATTACTTAAAATTTTTTTCCAGTTATTTCAATCAGTCCTTCTTCCAAGCAATAATTATCTTTTCAGGAAAACTTTTGTTCAGCTGTTCAGCTAGTCTGAGTTTCGTGCTAGATTTTTGTCTGGCCTTCCAAATGATACATGTTCTATGATAATTTCCTGATAGGTTAAAAACAAATTGATGTTTTTAAAAGATATTCTTTCTCCTTTCCAATTTCTGATCTAGATATTTATAAACCAAAATCAGGATATGGTTACCTGGGTAACTAAGGTTCCGCAGAGAAAGTTCTCTTGCCTCTATGTTCTTGATTTTATTTCTTAATCAATAGTTAATTACTTTAAAAAAAATCTTTTTTGGAGGATGGACATTCCCAATAGCCGATGCTTTACAATTCTTATTCCATAGGTCAACCCCTGTGCTTTCTTCCCATGGAGTCAAATCAGTGTCCAGGACACAGGCTGAAGACACAAGGCTACAGATGAGTGAAAGGTGATATAATCCATCCACAAGCTGTTGGGAAAGGTCAGTCATATTACAATGATTAAAAAGTACATATTCTTTTGGGATAAGAAATAAAGATCCTCAATGAAGAACTAATGAACCTGAAGTTTGCCCTTCTCTGTTTACACATTCCAGGTACTGTCTGACCTTCAGAAATAGTGCATTGTCTCAGATTCTGCGTGGAAATTTTAATTTTCTTGCATTGCAGCGGAGCTATGCTGCTGTTCGTTTCATCTGTATACTTAGATTTATTAAAGTCCAGCACTGCAAGCGTGTCCATCCCTTCTTTTGGCTCTGTAAATTTCAAGTGGTTGTAAACAATTTTTAAAAATAAATGAAAACAAGTGAAATGCTGAATTTGGTGCTGATCTCCTTTTCTGGAGCTGTTACCTGAAATCAGTTACGAATAGCTGGAAATGTGCACAGTAATATGGGCCCAAATTGACCAATGATTTATCTCTATCTGCCTGAGAGACAGAAGCTTTAGAGACTGAGAAGGGACTGGAGAAGTGATTGGCATAGTTCTGCATTATTTTCCTTTGGTGTTTTTTGGACCATATATGACAAGATTTTATATCAAGCTTTAGAGAGTGTAATATATTTTTCCAACTGTTACAGCGAACCTTAATGTAAAATAAATAAAAATATTATGGAGTGAAAGTTTGAAAAATCTGTGTGTGAGTGTTCAATATTATCATACGGATTAGCATTGCATACACAAAACCAGGAGAAGAAATCTTTCTATCTCACCAACTCAGAGAGGAAATTTTCCACTAAATGGTTTGTGGAGGTAGGACAGAATAGAGACAATTCTCGTACCCACGTTCTGTAAAAGACAAGGTAACATAGTGAAAAGCGCTTTTATAATCACACTAGTAGTAATAGAGAAATCAAGTTTTTTTTTTTTTTGCAGTACGCCGGCCTCTCACCGCTGTGGCCTCCCCCGTTGCGGAGCACAGGCTCCGGACGCGCAGGCTCAGCGGCCATGGCTCACAGGCCCAGCCGCTCCGCGGCATGTGGGATCTTCCTGGACCGGGGCACGAACCCGTGTCCCCTGCATCGGCAGGCAGACTCTCAACCACTGCACCACCAGGGAAACCCAGAAATCAAGTATTTTGAGCCCACTTCTTTCCTACATAAAACAGAATAATGAGTCTACATGTTTTTCTAAATCACAGGATTTTATGAGAACCACTGAAAGACGGTGATCCTACAGAGATGGAAAAAAAAATGCAGTGAACCCTATTATTGTTCCAGCTTACTGACTTATAGCACAAGGAGGAGGAAACTTATACAGACTCTGGTGGATTCCTTAAATTAAAAAGGCAGAGTGGAAAATCCAGTGAAACAAAATTATAGCTCACAGGACAAAGTACCAGAGATGTGAGAGCAGCACAGACAAAAAGCTGCATGGGGTCCCTCTCAGGTATGCAGCCAATTAGTCAGCCCCCTCATGTACATATGCCATACTTGTGAGGAACATACTCAGGGTCGGAGAAAGAACCACAGTAAAGGCTGAGAGGAGAGCAGTACTTGGTGCTCACAATGTTCTCCAACCAGACTGAAAAACATCAAAATTTCTGGAGCATTGGGTAAAACACTCAGAAGCATTTTGCTTTAGTAGTGGGGTAAAATTGGAGCGTGGGAATACCTAGTAAAGGCATTCCTAGAAAAGGAAAGATTAATTTTTCCAAGTAATTTAAGAATGAAGCTCAAAAATAGTTAAAGGAATATAAACAGATCTAGCTCTCAAGAAGAGAAAATCCATAAAGTACGGCATCAATTAAAAATTACCGAGCATGCATAGAAACAGGAAAATACAAATTATTGATGAGAAAATCAGTCATCAAACCTGACCCGGAACTCACGCATATGCTAGAAATAGCAGAAAGACATGTTAAAACAATCATTGTAACTGTACCCTGTATGTTCAAAAAATTAAGTAGAAACACGGAAGATATTTTAGAAAGACCAGAATTGAACTTGAGAGGTGAAAATTAAAATATCTGAGATGAAAAAAATACTGAATGGAATCAATGGTGCAATCAGTATGAGATTAGCACTTAGTGGTTCCTTCATCATCTGTTAACTTTTCTAGTGCTGGGTTTTTTCTTTAAGTTCATGTCAAAGTCTAAGATGGCTGCTTTGAATTTGAGACCAGAAGAAGAAAAGTTAAAGTGGCAAAACAATACTTGCAGACAAGTCAGCTTCCTTTTAAGATTACCCACAAGCTTCACAAAACATTTCTGCTTATGAGCCCAGAACTTAACAAAATGGTCACCCATATTTTCAAGGAAGGCAAGAAGTAATACTTTATTCTGCATGAGTTGCAAACTGTGTAGCTGACAACTGGGGAAATAGAAGTGAGATTTATGGACTTCAGAAAAAATTAGAATTAGTTGCTTAGATAGAACTGATCTCTCAACCGAAATTCTCAGTGTTTCGGGGCAGGGGGTATATATCCTTAGTATGGGTTAAAGTTGAAATGTCATATGTAATGAGAAAGAAACAGAAAGATTTTTTCCTTTTTAGATTAGAGAAAAATGCCTTAAATTACCTGATTCAGTGATTCATGAATAGCAGGCATTCAGTTAATATTTGATGAATGAAAGAATAATTTCCTATAAAACATATTCTTACTAAGCGTTGAGAATTTCATTAGTGTCAGTCAAGATAGACTCATGCTATTGTGCAAAGCCCCTCACTTGGGATCCTGTAACATGGTTGCAAAAGGTCTGGAGGATACAAAACATTTTCCTGTTAATAGTTTTTCTATTTGAAATAATTCAAAGGAAATTAGTATACTTGGTTTAATGAAAAATATCATATTTATGTTTGTCATCCTCTAATTCTCATCTCTTCTTGAAAGCAAAATTCAGTTTGAACAGTGTTAATTCAGCCACAACCTGGCATTTCCCTGATAAACTTGAACTGGGACAGAGAACATAAAAACCTCAAGATACATTTTTATCTAATAGGATCCTTTGTTCCTTGGTGTGCAAATCTTCCTGACTTAGTAGTGGCACCTCTAACGACTCCCCAGACCCTACAGACAAGTCTTAGGAATTCAGTTCAGAGAAATAACAGTGTAGTGTGTATATTTTCCTTTCAACCAGAGGAATTCTGAGCAAGCCTCAGAGGGCTTTGTTGTAATATACTTGTTCTTCTTGGGTAGAGCAGTTGTGTAAGAAAATATTCCAAGGCATAACTGCAGGACACAGCTGAGAATACTCTAGCAGCAAAGACTTCAGGGATAGAATGCTAGCAAATAAATGACTTACTTAAATGTACAAATTAACAGAAAAATATCACAAAATCCACTGAATTGGCCCATTGGCAATCCAAAGACTACTCAATGAGAAGCATCGAAAATTATTTTTTCATTAAACTAATTTTTCATTTTTGAAGAGCTTTCTAAGAAACCCAGTGGTTTTTCTCATCTCTCCTTCCTAACACATGCATCTTGGTATTTCAAAACAACAGGGATATTTTTGAAACATTACTGAACGTTCCAAGCCATCCACTTATTTTAAGTGATTTTCTTCTGCTCATTTTACATTCCTAACTTAGTGTAGTTTATAAGAGAGAAGTCAGCATTTGGACCTAAAGAGGTGTGAGATTGTGGCAGTAATTAAGCTATTAGTTGTCAGTGTCAGACTCACTCTTTGTAACGCTGGGGCTAGGACTCTGCCATCCACATTCAGTTTCTCCAGCTGCTCTTTTTTAGCCACTTATGATCAGGAGCCCTGAAAAGAGACTCAAAAGCAGGAGGAGGGAGGACATACTTCTTCCCATTCACAACATTTTCCTGTTTTTTTGGCTCCCAGTTTTACCACTGTCATTCCAGCAACACTTCACTCCAACAGGATCAATTTGTTTATAGCAGCTGTTAACTCCAGTTTGCAGGGTTTTCTGCTTTTTTGTTTTTTAACAATACTTATAGAACCAGCCTCACGACACTTCACGTAAATCAGCACCTGCCAGATGATGTCCTCCACAGAGATCTGTCTCCTAGTTCCTGAGGTCTCTCTTTGAACTAACAGACAACAACAACCGCTGATAAGACCTACTCCTTAAAGTGAGTTCAGCTCTCAGTTTTCCACCAAGTTTCTAAATTTTAATAATTCCAACCTCTTCCCTTTTCCTCCAACACTAAGGGTTATAGCTGCTTCCTGCAGTTGTTAATCGTATGAAGCCTTAGTGCTCCCTTTCAAATTTTCAGTTTTTCAATACCTAGTCAATAATTCTTTATCTTTAATCCTCTGTTAAAATAACCGACGTGGTTTCTTTCTTATGACCGCACTCTAGTTAATACACTTTGTGATCCCGAAACTTAGAATAATTACCATGTTGAGATGTCCCTGGTGGTCCAGTGGTAAAGAATCCGTCTTCCAATGCAGGGGACGCGGGTTTGAGCCCTGGGGAACTAAGATCCCACATGCCGCGGGGCAGCTAAGCTCGCACGCCACAACTACTGAGCTCGCGCGACTCAATGAGAGAGAGAAAATCCACAAACCACAACTAGAGAGAAGCCCGTGCGCCACAACGAGAGATCCTGCATGCCACAAGTAAGATCTGATGCAGCCAAAAAAAAAAAAAAGAGAATAATCGCCATATTTCTGGGGGTAAATTCTTTTTCATTTAGAGATTAAGGTGCTATCTAAGACTAATTAATTTTTTCAAAGCATTGATTTGGTACCTAGTAGACATAAACGTGTTGTGCTGGGCATCGCAAAGACTTCAGAGAATTGTTAGCCATAACTTCACCTGCAAGTATTTAGGCAATTTTAAATGTTAGAACCTGGATATGTATGTACTAATTATAATACATTAAGTACTTTGCGAGTATTATGCAGAATGAGCTTTAGAAAAGCTCAGAGAAGGAAATTAATGTCTTTGGAAATCAGAATATATCTGAAGAATTTTAATAAGGATAAATGATAGCTGCTGAAACTTAAAGGGTATATTTATAAGGGAAATTAAAAATATGATTGATAGAGATTTTGAGGCACGGGAAAAAATAACATGAACTGGGCAGAATAGCAGAAGAGTTTAAAGCATGAATTCATCACAGCTTGGTAGGAATAGAGACTTTGTAAAACATAGTAGTGGGAGATAAAATTCACAGGGAAGCTTAGGGTGAGATAGTATTTAGATCCTACTTAAGGATTTGAGGTTTTCTCCTACAGGTAACACAGAACAATGACTGGAAGGGAGAAATAGAAATGTAGTATCTTAAAGTCCTCATACCATGGATGTAATAGTGTAACAATATTTGAAGGTAGATTGCAATAAATTAAAGCTATATACCATATATGCAATAAATTAAAGCTATATACCATAGTCATTCAAGCAATCACTAAAAAACAAAAAAATGAAAAAATAATAGAGCTAATAAACGTACAATAGAGGTTAAAAAATGGAAAACTAAGATTTTGGTCTAAAAAAGATAAAAAGTTAAAAAAAGAAAGAGCACATGAGACTAATAGAAAACAAATAACAATATGAAAGTTTTAAATCCAGTTGTGCCAATAAACACACTAAAATAAATTGAATACACATACCTATTAAAAGACACAAATAATCATATTGGATGTAAAACATCCATTTATATACTGTCAACAAGAAGTCAACTTAATTACAAAGTTACAGATAGAGTTAAAGGAAAAGTAGAGATAAAAGGAAGGCTATACCGTGCTTACAATTATCAAAGAAAACTGGAGTGGCTATACTAATATCAAAAAAAGTAGATTTCATAACAAAGAAGTTTATAAGGAATAAAGAGAATCATTTCATAGTAATAAGGAATTGATTCATAAAGAGAATATAATGATCTTAAATATTTATGCAGCTAATAATATCATTTCGATATATATAATACAAAATCTGATAGAACATCAAGGAGAAATAGATGAAAATTCTACACTTCTTTGTCAGTAGTTAATAGAACACTACTGACCACCTTGACCTAATCAACATTTATGGAACTCTTCACCTCAGAACAGCAGAATATATATTTTCTTTAAGTATACATGGAACATTTACCAAAATAGATCATATATTTGAAGATATAATACATGTCCTTATACATTTAAAAGGGTTGAAATCATATAAAATGTATTTTCTGAGTACAAAAAATTAAATTAAAAATGAAGAACACAAAAATATCTGGAAAATCTTTAGATTTTTGGAAATTATAAACACATCTTGAAATAATTTATGCATCAAAGATAAATCATAAAGAAAATTGGAAGGTTTTTAACTGATGGGAAATTAAAACATGACATATCAAATATATACATACACATATATATATACACATACATATGATAGCTACAAAGTGTCAAGATGATTCAATGGAGGAGTAGTAATCTTTTTTTTTTTTTTTTGCGGTACGCGGGACTCTCATTGTTGTGGCCTCTCCCATTGCGGAGCATAGGCTCCGGACACGCAGGCTCAGCGGCCATGGCTCACGGGCCCAGCCACTCCGCGGCATATGGGATCTTCGCGGACCGGGGAACGAACCCGCGTCCCCTGCATTGGCAGGCGGACTCCCAAACACTGCGCCACCAGGGAAGCCCGCAAAGTTTTTTAAAATAGGAAATAAGAACCAGGAGCTATAGAAGGAAAATTTATAAACTGAACTTCAACAAAATTTAAAACTCACTATTCCAAAGACAATGTGAAGAAACTGAAAGCGCACACCAAAGATGCAGAGAAAATATTTGCAAGAATGCTGAAGTTGGACTTGTGTCTTGAATGTAAACTCTATCAACTCAATTTTAAAACTGGACAGTAGATTTTAAATGACACTTAACCAAGAAGATGGCAGCATCACAAACTCGCACACGAAAAATTGTTCAAAATTATTAGCCATGGGGGAAATGCAAATCAAAACCACAGTGCTACTATCATACATTGTTTTTGATTGGCTAAAATTAAAAAGATTGGCCATGGTCATTATTGTTAAGGGTGCAGAGATACCAGAGCTCTTATGTACTGCTGTTGGGAATTTAAACTGGTGTACAACCATTTTGGAAAACGGTCTGACAATTTCTCAATAAATTAATAACACCAATTATATGACCCAGCCATTCCATTCCCAGGTATTTATCCAAGATAAATAAAAATACATTTCCACACAAAGATGTGTACACCAGTGTTTATAGTAGCTTTATTTCTAATTGTCCCAAACTGGAAATAGTACAGATATAACGCACTGGCAAATGGATAAATCGTGTTACTTTCTTACAGTGGAATACTACTCAGAAATGAAAGAATAAGATATTGATATACACAATGAAATGAATGATTCAAAATTATTATTCCGATTGATAGAAGTAGCTTTCTTGTACAATGAAACAAGGGTAAAACATAAGGTATAATTAATTTTATAAAACGCAAACTGCAGTGGTTCCTTAGAAATGAAGGTGGAGAGAAGGAGAGATTACAAAGGGCATGAGAAGCTCTTAGTGGTGATAGAAATGTCTGTTATCTTGATTATAGTAGTGGTTTTATAAATAGACATATTTCAAACTGCATCAAATTATATGCATGAAGTATGTGCAGTTTATTGTATATCAAGTGGATCTCCATAAACAGTTAACATAAAATAAAAATCCAAGTCAATGTTTGTTTTTTTTTTTTGCGGTACGTGGGCCTCTCACTGCCGTGGCTTCTCCTGCTGCGGAGCACAGGCTCAGCGGCCAAGGCTCACGGGCCCAGCCGCTCCGCGGTATGTGGGATCTTCCCAGACCGGGGCACGAATCTGCGTCCCCTGCATCGGCAGGCGGACTCTCAACCACTGCACCACCAGGGAAGCCCCAAGTCAATGTTTTTTACCCTCTCTACAGCAAAGAAGAGGAATAGTTGAGATACACAAAAACTCTTAGGGCAATGACAGTGCCAGATTTTTGGAGATAGTAGTGCAAACTATCTGGATATTCAGATACATGAGAAGAAATTCCTCACCACTATGGTGCCCTTGGACAGGGGCCATGCATAATACAGCATCATGATACTCAACGAAGACACCACTCCTAATCCCTCCAGTTCACACTGTGAGCCAAAAGGAGAAATTTCTTTTGCTACGTTTTATTAAAAGATACATGTTGGGTTTCCCTGGTGGCGCAGTGGTTGAGAGTCCGCCTGCCGATGCAGAGGACACAGGTTCGTGCCCCGGTCCGGGAAGATCCCACATGCCGCGGAGCGGCTGGGCCTGTGAGGCATGGCCGCTCAGCCTGCGCGTCCGGAGCCTGTGCTCCGCGGCTGGAGAGGCCACAACAGTGAGAGGCCCGCATACCGCAAAAAAAAAAAAAAAAAAAGTTAGAGTTAGATACTTAAGTTTGAATTCAAATTCCATAAATTACCATGTAAACTTGGCAAAACGTTAAACTCTGTGTTATATATGCTAGATATATTTATAGGTACCTAATATAAACATTGTATATATTTTATAAATACAATATATAGTATATATGTTATATAGACCCATAGTAATTTTTATATTATATAAACAATATATGTTACACAATCTACAATATATAAAATATATACAATGTATATCTTATATAATATATTATAAATATATTATAGATATTATATAAAGCATATCATAGGTATAAGTATTATATGTTATATAATATATGCATTGTACAAATACGTTAAAGTATTATTTAATATATGATACATTATACATATACAGTATCTTGGTCATGAATGCAACATTAGATTGCATTAGGTGATCTTGTGAAAGTTCTTTTAAAGCATAGGTTTTCATATAAATTTAAAGTGATAGGAGTCAAACTCTTTACATTCTTCAAAAGTATGTTGATTAATGGTATTTTCTAAGAGGAATGTAGCTGAATATTTGGAGGTAGTTGTCAAATGTTATCATTTTTTTTTAAATTTTTAAATTTTTAATTTTTTTTTGCGGTAAGCGGGCCTCTCACTGCTGTGGCCTCTCCCGTTGCGGAGCACAGGCTCCGGACGCGCAGGCTCAGCGGCCATGGCTCACGGGCCCAGCTGCTCCGCGGCATGTGGGATCTTCCCAGACCGGGGCCCGAACCCGTGTCCCCTGCATCGGCAGGCGGACTCTCAACCATTGCCCCACCAGGGAAGCCCAAATGTTATCATTTTTGATTATCTTTTTTTAAATGGTCTTGTTGCCTGAATCTTATTTATTCTGTTCCACTACAATGAGAAAACCCCTTGCCCTTCCACTGATATAGCTGATGTAATTGATATTTAGGTTGGTATATTTCAATTGACTTTCCTCCCTGATGGACCATTCTGATAGTCTGTTTCCATCTGTTTTATCTGTTCTGGTAATACTGCCCTCTTTATTACTTTGCTTGGACTACAACTCTAGTATTCTTGCAAGGGATTTCTAACATTTTCTTTCCCTCCCTGCCATCCAGCCCCTTTCTGTCCTCTATTCCCAGTGTTGTTTCTTGTCTTTTGGTCTACTAAAATCCTTTATTTTTCTATTATACTTAAAGAAAGAGATATATAATCTTTATTATTCAATTAGACATTTACTTTTAATGAAGATATTAGACACTCATTTTTATGATTAGAAGGCCACAAAGCAACTTCCATGACTCCTGGGACAATCAAATTTACACTCATCATTCAGCATACCCTCCAAGAATAGAGAAGTGACAAATCCCTGCATTTGATGACACACTGCCAGCTGTCTCCATTCAATAAGACCTGCTGTCCCCACTTAAGCCTCTTGCTGTCCTTAGCATCAGGGAGCTTTTTTTTTTTTTTCCATTTGGAGGTTTACATTTGTCAATTGTAGGGGTTCATGACCCGACTCTATTCTCCTCTGATTATTATTGGCAGGCTACTCGTCTCTAGTGGTTGCTCTGACAACGGATGAAAAACAATGGATTAACTGCTTTCTAGGAATATTTCTCTGACATAATTAATGCCTGCCTTTGGTTTTTACACCTCATGTATCAATGCCATTTCTTCCTGCTAAATTTCTATTCTAACAGACTTGGAAAGAGCCCTCAGTTCACCTTTCTATTTCAGTACAACTAAATTATATACTTCTTTGCAACCAGAAAAGTGTTTTCCTGTTACTCTTTTCTTCAAATGGATTTTTTGAATAATAAAAAAAAATCAAACTATAGACACTATTTGGACCTCAATGTATTAGGATACGGAGTTCATTAACTCATTGTCTATCTCAGGAAAGGCATTTTAATAATCAAGAAATAACAGTTTGAATAAGGGAGAAAACTAGAATTCTCTCCTGTGAGAGTAAATCGTAGATATAATTACTTTTGGTTCGATATCTGTATTAGCCAGGAGTTTGCTAACTTCTGTAATAAACAACCCTAAAATCTCAGCAGTTTAATAAAAAACAAGTTGACTCACTTACAGTGCAGTGGAGATGCCTGTGTTTGAGGGGATCTCCTAGGAGATTCTGTTCTAAATGTGGGGGCATCTAGAATCCAGGTTGCCACCCATCTCATGCAATCCCATCCCTTCAAGGACTTGAGAACCTCTTCCGTATTCTCCGCATTTGATTGGCTGATGAGCAAAGAAAGAAAAGTGGAGCATCTCAAGTGTGAAATTTCGTGTAGCCCTCCAGTGGCATGCAAACCTTTCTCCACATTCCATTGGCACTAACTAGTTCTTGGCTCCAAAGGATGCAAGTGGGCTAGGAAATCTGTCTTCCTGCATGGCCATGGTGTTCATGGACATTGTCTCTGCCACAATTACATATCATTTTTCACCACTATACACATGCCATTATAGCTTTGTGGGCCGAGGCCTGGCTTCTCATTTCCCTGCTCCACTGACTAGATCGGAGAATTTTAGGTTCTAGAACTATGTGAGTCCCAATTTTCTTTAAGGAAGTGGAGGTAGAAATAACAATCCTAAAGAGGGGCTGTGAGGATCAAACACAGCAATGATTAGGGAAGTGCTTCAGATGCAAGAGCTAAGGATATAGTGGATTGCTAGAGCTAAGGATATAGTGGATTGCCAGTTCATCAATTTTTGTGGCGGAAAGAAAGTGGAGATCAAATAATGCTCAAGACTCATAAAGAAGCCAATCTCCTTCTGATCAAAATATTAGAGATGTTGCTTAGATTCCCCCGATCTTTGCCATACAATGACTCTTAATGTCACTTATTATAAAAATCTAATTTATACCCCAAAGTAAGAAGGCAGCAGGAAGTCATTAGACGAATTTGGGACAAGGAAATTATCTTCCATACCTTTCCTCTCATAACTCTATTATACTTAGGATTGAATACCCTCAGCAGAACAACGTACAAACATGAACTATTTCTGTTTTTTAAAAAATAATTGTCATCATCTTAGTTTTGTCAGTTCCCCACCCTTCCATGCTGTAGGGCAAAAGATATGGAGTAGAGGGAGAAAATAATAGAAAAGAGTATTAGAGCTGCCTGTGATGAGTGTTTGCTCCCTCTAAGGTTTTTAGTCCAGTCCAGTGATTTGTGGTCCAATCCATTTTAATACTGCATTATTGGAGGGTAAATATTCCATCCCATTTGTATCTTATTTGCCTTCATCATAATTCTGGGAACTCAGAATGAACAGTCACACACCAGCAGTGAGACCGCAGCTGGCACAGCCTACCCACGTCTTACAAAACCTAAAACCCAAGTAGGAGGTGGCAACACGATCTTACAAGACTGATCATCCTTGGTGATACTGAGTTAGTAAGCCCACCGTCTCTTGTGTATCATATTACTCCTCATCTTAGTAAGCCCACCGTCTCTTGTGTATCATATTACTCCTGATCTAGCTCTTCAGATTCTGCATGCGCAGTTGGAAGACCTAAACATCACCTGAAGCAGATGACCCCATGCATCCCTCTAGGCCCTCAGAATCCCCATGAAAATTTTGAGCAGACCACTGCCGAACACTGAGCTGCAAGCTTCCTGCCTGCTTTCCTTAGACATGCTCATCTCTTTGTCTCAAAGGCAGCAGTCCCTGATCAGTATGCATACCCCATTGTCATTTATCTCTGAAACTCTAATTCAGGCCCCGTGCAAATTCATTAACACACTTCTTTTTTAAAAATAATTTTTATCGGATTATAGTTGATTTACAATGTTGTGTTAGTTTCAGGTGTACAGCAAAATGAATCAGTTATGCGTATGCATATATCCACTCTTTTTTAGATTCTTTCTCCATATAGGTCATTACAGAGTATTGAGGAGAGTTCCCTGTGCTATACAGTAGGTCCTTATTAGTTATCTGTTTTATATATATTAGTGTGTATATATTCATTAATACACTTCTCAACCGTGTTGGTACTGAGGGAAATGAAGAGGTAGATTTTGCTGGTTCTCTTCTAGCAGCACAGCTTTCCTCCCCCTACATTCCAGTGTTGCTGATGTTAATGGGACGATGATGCTGAACTAGCCAACCAGAGGGTTTATTCAAGTCTGCATAGGTTACTCAAGTCAAAGAACATATAGACCTTAATTACACAGCTATCCCAGCCCTGAAGGAGAAAATAGAGAAACAACTGCCTTCAGAACAGAAAGATGATTATGGAGATGTTAGTCAAACTCATTAAATCTAGGACTAAGAAGGATATCTTAGAATTGGCTGCCCCCCACTCCCAACTAGTAAAAAAAAAAAAATAATAATATTTTAAACAAATGCCCAACCTAATATATCAGGAGTAACTGAGACTTCTTCATTTTAGGAGTAGAGAGAAATTGTGGGAGTTATTCAGACACAGCTATGTATTTAAAACTCATGCTTTCCTGGTATTTGTTTGTCAGAACATTGAACTAAGCACTTGCTGCAAATCCAGGGTTTGCAAAGACATGTTATTCATTCAAACAGCCTGAGATTTATCCTGTAGTAGGTACAGTTTGTTTAAAGTACATGCCCATGCAATAATGATTAAAAAGTAAGCAATTCTATGGATAAACATGCTTAAAATAAACAGGAAAAAAGCCGGCCGTTGCTGACAATAAAGGCAATACATATGTAAATTATTGCATAATTCTGCCGTAGATACGACAGTGTGCAACAATGATGAACAAGGCTGCTTTTTACAAACAAATGTATTACTCCTGGTTGCTCTTCTATTGCTTTCAATAAGAAATGCCAAAATAACTGTGATTTAAAAACGCTATCAGCTGATTTGAATGCTCAATAGATTCAGTGCCTTATAATAAAACTTGCCTCTAAGTGTTGGACTTTGGAGAAAACACTGTATGGACTTAAATCCTCTGCTTTGGCTGTGCATTTCTGCTGATGTATTTTCTGCGGACCCCTGGTAGTCAGTTTTGGGTTTCTCATCTGCATATTCATAAGGCTGTCAAACGGCTCGGAGAGAGTTTTTACTTCGTTATCCCATTTTAAATATTAGGACTTGCTAATGTTCAATTTATGCAAATCTTGAGTTGAGCTCATATCATTTCTCTGACGTTGTGGGTCATAATTCCCCTGCAAGACAGCCCAGAGACCACACAACAGCTGGACCATGGGCCTTTGTACCAGTATCTCAGGATTCCTCTAGGCATTTAGAAGCTAGGGAGCTGACCCCCCTCCAAGAAAGACAGGTCAACCTGTCTTTAACCATGACCCCATTTCACTGAGGGATGAGGAAACATAGGGAGCCGCCCCAGACCGTTAAAGCAGGTAGTGCAGCTAGCTCCCTTCCCATGCACCCTTCAGACTGACTATCTGTAATGCCAAAGCTCTCTTTAGTATACTTTTTTTAAACTGTGAAGAGCTTATGTGTGCGTGTGTGTGTGTGTGTGAGTGTGTGTGTGTGTGTGTAGGAGCTTCTCAATTATCGTGAAATTGTCATACTCTATTTTTGAGAGTCATACTCTGTCTTTCGAATTTGAATTCATTGCTGATTTTATAATGTCCTATGGTGGGAAGTGCAGGACTTGATACACTTCTATTTGAGAAAAATAATAATCATCTCTGGTAACTTCCAGTTTGCCCCAAAATTCCAGGGTCAGAGGATAATAATTCAAGGTTTGGAATTGTTAGGGCAATTTGGATCACAATTGGGGTTAACGGCTAAAATGTTGATTACTCATAGGAACCAGTATTTTAAGCTATCCAGGTAAAAGGCAGTTTGGTTTTTGTGTGTGTTTACCTGCCAAGGCTATTGGTTTTCAATGATGAATGCTGTCTGATCCAAGTTAAGCTTCATATTTCAGGTCAGGATTTCTGAAATCTTTTTCTGCTCCCAAAGGTCCCCTCATTGTCCAAAGAAAATAATGTGGTTATTTTCTAAGTTAGTTAAGTGTGAATTATATATGATCAACACCATCACTTCCCAAGCCATCGTTCTTTTAAATTAATATCTTTATTAACATGATTATAATTTTCCTGAGTGCAAAACTGGCTCTTCAGAGATAGAAGCCAAATGAGAAGTGCTCGGAAAAAAATAGACATCTATTTGTTGGGGTTTTTGAAGTGGAGTTTTATGCATAAGCAAGGAATTTGACAAGATGATATCTGAGGACCCTACAAATTTTTTAAAAAATTAATTAATTTATTTTTGCCTGCGTTGGGTCTTCATTGTTGCGCGTGGGCTTTCTCTAGTTGCGGCGAGCGGGGGCTACTCTTTGTTGCGGTGCACGGGCTTCTCATTGCGGTGGCTTTTCTTGTTGTGGCGCACGGGCTCTAGGCACGCGGGCTTCGGTAGTTGTGGCTCGCGGGCTGTAGAGCGCAGGCTCAGTAGTTGTGGCACACGGGCCTAGTTGCTCCGCCGCATGTGAGATCTTCCTGGACCAGGGCTCGAACCTGCGTTCCCTGCATTAGCAGGCGGATTCTTAGCCACTGTGCCACCAGGGAAGTCCCGACCCTACACATTTTGAGATTCTACTGGACTTACAACCAGTTCAAGGAGTATGGATTAAAGAACTTTGGGAGCTAAATGTAATAAACATGATTTTTATTTCATTCTATGGGCTTCAAATAATAACCCCTTTTCTTACTTACGAATAGGTGAGATGTTCAACTGAGTGCATGATTTATGTAGTAAACATGCTCTTATCCACACAAACAAAATGTTCCCTTATTTAAAATTTCCTTGTAGATAACACTTGGTGTTACTAGGGAGGATTAAGTTGGTTATAGAGACTTGCAAAGCGTTCAAGGTTTCTGAGGGCTGAGTTAGATCCACATACCCAAGGGATGGGAGGAAGATGGTATAGACAGAGGTAGCCTTCAAAGAATGGTTGAACTGGGAGATAAAAGCATACAGCTGAAGAAATAGTACATTATGTAAATAGTACCATTTAGCAATGATAAGGGATTTTAAAAAGATGAATCCAAGGTCAGAAATAAGAATGAAGACAAAAGAGGAACTAGTCAAAGTGGTTCAATATTAGGATCATAAAAATATGTTGGAAACTTATATAATGTGACATCAGATGCAGTGGATGACAAGAGAGCTCAGAAACACAGAACTCTACAACACTGAGGTCAAAAAACCATGAATTTTTCCAGTGCTCTAAAGTGCCGCTCTTTGACTTAATTTCTACAAAAATCTCCATGCATCAAATATTCCCTATGAAAATAGTTCCGGTGTGTAAAATGTTCCCTTTAAGTCTGTGTGTTGTCTCTCAACCTCAGCTTTATTATAGTTCACTGCTATGATATCCCTTTTTGACAAAAGTATGTTAGTCCAGGAGTAAAAAGTTCACTGCTATGATATAGTTCACTGCTATGATATAGTTCACTGCTATGATATCCCTTTTTGACAAAAGTATGTTAGTCCAGGAGTAAAAAGAAAATTTACAGGCTGATTTACTAGCTGCTATACTACTTTCAAGATTTTAGACAGCTGGGAATTAAAGTTACTCTCTTTGCTGCATTAATGGATATAAAACTGAAGTGCTGTCTGAGGGTGATAAGCACATGAGTGTTGTGAAAATATTAACTGATCCTTTAGATAATTACAGAGTCCAAAGTTCCAAGGGCTACAGTGAGATAGCACTTAAGAACTTGAACGTAAAGAAAATAATGGGTTTTTTTTTTTTTTAGATATTTGGATTATATTATCTACTGATAATGGGCCAGAACAGACATAAACATGGTCACCTTGAAGCGACCTTGACTCAGTTACATTCTTGAATGTGATCCTCTATACGGATATAAGAAGATGAAGAATTTTAATTTACCAGAGGTCTTCCTTCAGAACTCTGTACTAGAATTTCTCCTGAGAAATTCAGGCTGAGCAAGAGAAGAAATCCATTCCCAAGGTTCTCTGTGAACTTTGCTTGCTGCAGATGGAGGGAGATCGAGGCATGGAAAGTTGCTGGTGACTCCACCCTCTAGAAGCAAGTTGGCACAGCTGGTGGTTACGACTATAAATGTAAACAGCCTCTCTCAGGAGGCAGTTGCTGTAGGATGTCATGGAAGGGGGAAAGCAAAGATCCCACGTGGGCAGGATGTTTTGGGGGTAGTTGGTGAAGAGAGCTGAAAGTAAGGAGTGAATGGGAGGTTCAAGGCACCTGCAGTTTGTGAGACAATTGAAGAGGAGAAGAAAGGGAATTCTTTTTGTGGATTCCTGCTGTGGGTTAAGAATCGGATTCTCATTAATGTTCATGGAGCACTACGAGTAAAAGCTAGAATTGTTTTTTAATTACTTTAGCTAGACTGTGGTTTCTTTAAAGTGTTGCCATGTGAGAAACGGGCCATATGGGACCCCTGTTACTGTTGCACTACACTGAGAAAAAAATGACTTCAACCCTAAAACCAGCGAAAATGGAGAAATACTTGGGCAACTATTGGCAGTGCTCATCTGAGCCCTTTCTGGTGGACAGGTAGGTCTAAGGACTCAACCTACCTGTATTATTGATATCAAGAATCTTAGCTGGATATCAGTAAAAATTAAATTATCTAACTATTTTGTGCTGATTCTATGCGATCTTCTCATCATATTCCGGCTTTTCACGTTGTGTGTCTATAGTATATAATGCATTGGAAGAAGAACTCAAGTTTCCAGCCCCTTAGTATTCTCAATTTTCAATGCACATTAATAAATGTATTTCCTGATTTTGTATCTCAGGATCTGTGACCTTGGTTAATGTGAGTTTGTCTCGGATTAAACAATGCATGTCCTGAGGTACCTGAACGTATGAGACTAAGCAATTTACACTTGACTTTGGAAAATTTTAAATTGGCCCTGTGTTGCTAAGATGTCTTCAGTCTCCCTAACTTCATTGTGACACATCTGCCTTTCCTATTCAAGCTACCCTAATGGCCTTGTCTATCTAGTTAGGGAAGAACACACATGCACACACACACACACATACACACACAGAAAAAATGCTCACCAAATAAGAAAAAAGGGAAATGGAGAGGGACGGTTGAAGGCTTACAGGCCTGTATCACAAAGCACATTCTCATTTCCTCCCTGTCCTGACTTTATGAGTTCCCCTCCTTGGCATTATTCAGGCAAAGCTGGGTGGTACCCTTGCAGTAATGCTACTTTGCTTCTGTGAGATTTGTTTTACCATTTCTTTCTGAGACTGAAGTGAAAGCAATGTACATAGAGTCTTTTGCACAATGATTAACATGTACACATTCCCTAAGCAGTTAATTTGTTACTGTTGCTGCTGGGTTTTTTGTTTGTTTGTTTCTTTTTGTCATTTTTCTGAGAGAACCAAGTATAAGATTTATGACTATAATGAATAATGTGAATACCCTTTTCAGCTTTAATATTCTATGATTCTACAAGAGTGAGTGAGATTTTGATAATGTGTAAATGAGCTAATTTATGGAATAAATTACTTGAATAAATAACATCAGTAAGTCAATAATCTGTCTATATTCTTACTACAACCTCACCCAGGTTCTTCCCTGTCTTCCAAATTCCTACAGAATCCAGGCCCCTGGCACCTTTCTAACTTCACCTTCCATCACTCTCCCACTAACTCACTCTCTTCAGACGTGTTAGCTTCCTTGTTGCATGTTTTTGCCACAGGGTGTGTGTAATTATTCTTCCCGTTCCCACAGTGATGGCCCTTTATCCACTTGCATTGCCTATTCTATCTCCTTTTAGTTTTGGTTCAGATGCTATCTTGTCAAGAAGACCTTTCTGACCTTCTATTAAAAAAAATTACCCTTTATTTTATTGTTTTTGTCTTTATCGTCTTTATTTTGCTTCTAACACTTCAAACTTTAACACAGTATATTGTTATGCTGTATGACATATATTTGTCTGTATCTGTCTTCCCTACTGCAGTGTAAGTTCCATGAGAGCAGGAACTTTGCTTTGGTGCCTACTGTATTCTCATCACCAAGAACAATGTTCAGCACACAGTATGCCCCAAATAGATATTTGTTAATCTCCCTTCTATTTCTTGGGGTGCTTGTTGTGCCTGGAATTCCTTCCCCAAACTCTTACAAAGTGCATTGCTGGCAAATAATAGTTGATGAATAAGTAAATGGGTAAATGAGTAAACCAATCATCAAAAATGCTGTTTTATTATTATTATTGAAGTATAGTGGATTTCCAATGTTGTGCCCATCTCCAAAATGCTGTTTCTTTTCTCATTTGTGAAGTTGCTGGGCAGAAGTTTATCCTTCTGATTAGGAAAAGCCAGGATCTAGAAAATAGAACGTTCCTAGGAGATACGGATCTGGCCTCGGGAATAATGCAGAAATCCAACTGTCAGAGTTAGGCTGTAAGGTTAGAGCTTGCCAAGCAACAAATAAATTCATTGAAGCCACTGATGTGTTAGCTTAGAATTTCTTAAACCCCTGTTGAGGTCAGAATTGTCTCCTGAGCCTCAAGGAAACAAAATCTAGAGCCGAACAACCCGTGCTCAAATCCTAGCTTAATGACCTTGTGACATTTCTTAAAGTTACTCCATCTCTGTATTTCAGTTTCCTCACTTGTGCAATGAAATAATAGCACCTACCGTTTATGATCCTTGTGATGATTAAATGAATTATTCTATGTGAAGTCCTTCATATATTCCCTGCTCATGTAAAAGCTGTAAAATTGTTAGCTATAAGTATACTGAGCCCACAGTTGAGGGGTAAGGGACCCTGGCCATGGAAAGAGGCAAGTTTCTAATTCCTACAGTTCACTACTGTCTCTGAACCAGAACCTAAAAATTAGTACTCTAGTTCAGCCAGGAGAAGAAGTGGTTCTTCAAACTTATTAAATAATCATACTTTTGCTGATGATAAAAGGCAAAATCTGAGGATTTCTGTTTCAGATGAACTTATCTACAAAACAGGGTTACAGTTATAGAAAACAAACTTATGGTAACCAAATAGTAAGGCCGGGGAGGGACAAATTGGGAGACTGGGATTGACATATACACACTACTATATATAAAATAGATAACTAATAAGGACCTACTGTATAGCACAGGGAACTCTACTCAATACTCTGTAATGACCTACATGGGAAAAGAATCTAAAAAGGAGTGGATAGATGTATATGTATAACTGAACCACTTTGCTGTACACCTGAAACTAACACAACATTGTAAATCAGCTATACTCCACTAAAAATATTTTTTAGAAAGTTCAACAATTTGGGGTAATTAGAGCCATAGGATTATTTCATAAATTTTCTGGAAAATTGTCCCTATCTTCCACTTTGCTTTGACTATTGATACCAGGTCACAGAGTTCTGAGATGAGTTCGCAAAATACCCATGGAGCCCAGTCAGAAAAGTGCCTCCTGTGCAGTTAAAGTTTGGGTTCTGAGGTTTCCAGGCAACAAGTCATGTACCTGGCATGATAGCTTCCTGGAAACATTAGCAGAAGCAACTCAGACATGCTTAACTCTGTAGATGTGCACAGGTCAGGCTTCTAAGTTATTTCCTGACATTAGAGCAAATTCTAATAAGAATCCTTGGAACACGCAGCCTATCAGTCATCATATGGATTTAATCTCATTCCATTCAAAAGCAACAATGGGTTGGGGGAGAAAACAAAACCCTTTAAAATAAGAAAATAAACAACGATAACTGTTAAGAAATCACCTGCCCTTTTCCATGCTGCTTCTGACCTCTGTGTGCTAGCCTCATTTCTTTTTCCATTTCCCAAAGTCAATCAATCAATTGATCAATCAGCAAGTCTTGTAATTCTACTATGACAGGTGTATTTTTATCAGGTGATTAGAGGTTAAAAGTCTTGTCTGCAATACATAGTTCCTATACTCTAAAGATTTTACCATTCTCTAAGAAAGTCAAATAAGGACGCTGGAAACTTCTTTTCACTCCCTTGATGGTAATTAGGGATTTGGGGGAGGGGAGGGATGAACAGGCAGAATGTAGTTAGATATGTAGAGCAGCGAAACTTTCTGTGTGATGCTGTAATGGTGGATACACGTTATTATACATTGGTCAAAACTTGTAGAGTGTACAACGCCAAGAGTGACCCCTAATGTAAATTACGGACTTTGGGTAATGATGACAAGCCAGTGTAGGTTCACTGATTTTTATAATTGCACTACTCTGGTGTGGGATGTTGGTAGTGGGAAAGGCTATAAGGTGTGAAGCAGGAGGTTTATGGGACCTCTCTTTACTTTCTACTCAATTTTACTATGGACGTAAAATACTCTGAAGTTTATTTTTAAAATAAATATTGATGCTATATATCTGCAGCTCTGAAGAGAAGCAAACCAGGATAAGAAGTATCAAGAGTGAGATGGCTATTTCAGAGAAAGTGGTCAGGGAAAGCATCTGGGGGGGAGATGGCACAGGCGCTGACACCTGTGGGAAGTGAATGAGCCATGGGGACACCTGAGGGAAGGACATTCCAGGCAAAGGGAACAAGTACAATCACAAAAAACAAATAGAAAAGAAAATATCGGTGCATTTCTATTTGAGGCCATTAACCAAGTAGTGGATGTAGCAACAACAGATAATGAAACAGGTGAGAAAAAATAGTCTCAAATCTCAGAATACTTTATTTACTTATTTATTTTTGGCTGCGTTGGGTCTTTGCTGCTGCACGTGGGCTTTCTCTAGTTGCGGAGAGCTGGAGCTACTCTTCGTTGTGGTGTGTGTGCTTCTTTTGTTGCAGAGCACGGTCATCCGGGCTTCAGTAGATGTGGCTCGCGGGCTCTAGAGTGCAGGCTCAGTAGTTGTGGCGCACGGGCTTAGTTGCTCCGCGGCATGTGGAGTCTTCCCGGACCAGGGCTCAAACCCGTGTCCCCTGCATTGGCAGGCGGATTCTTAACCACTGCGTCACCAGAGAAGCCCTCAGAATACTTTTAAAAGAACTGCCTAGCTAATCTACCTTTTATTCATTTATTTTTGCCAAAGGGTAGCTGTTAGAATCATTTGTTTTCTTTAAAGTTGTATTTCGACATATTTATTCCATTAAAATTTATGTAACGACTCTTATGCACCAGTCACTGTCTTTCCTTGTTTAAGCATTTGTCACCACTTACCTGCTCTATTACAGTTTCTTTCTTCATGGTCATGTGGACTTTAGTCTCACCTGTACTGATACAATCTCTCTTGATCTACAGTAACTTTTCCTGCAAGAAAGATCTATCCTATGCTTGCTAAATTTAACACTAAAAATAACTGTTATCCACCAAAATGAGCCAAATTTCTGAAAGCATGGTGAATTCTATGGAATAAACATGTAATCAAATGATCCTTAATTTGGGAATAAAGCAAAACATTGACTGTGTAAAAGTTTAATATCGTACTAGAGCGCTGTCCAACATTTTATCTAAGGGTCAACTGACTCTCTTGGGGATTCTATGTTCAACATAATATTTACTATCGATTATGGCCCAAATATTTTATAACTCCATAAAAGCTAGAGGTTAACTTTTAGAATAATGGTAAAACAAGGTGATTTTATTTTTTGTAATGAGAAAAGATAACTTAAAGCCCATGATTTTATTGCAATGTAAGATACGAATATTTATTTTAAATCTAATGTAAACATCTTAGGTCAGTGTTCTACTTTATGTCACTGATTATATAAAATCTCATTTCTTTTATATATTTTTTGAATCAGTTTTTTTCCAATCACTGGTTTCCTCTTTAATGAATTAAATTAAAATGTTGACAAACGATCACTATTTATTTACATAAGAATTACATTTTTAATATTTTGAGAATTAAGCTTTGACACATGATTGATTTTATGATATGAAATTCAACTAGCTAAGACCAGAATTAAATGTAGCTTTATTGTATAAATTCTGAATATTATCTATGTGTGAAACTCTTCCACAGATGTATTCAAACACATCTACAATCACACTTGCAAAATATCCTTTTGGGAGTTATAAATGCTTTGAAAATCAATTTTCCTTAATTTGATTTAGGATTTCCTAGCAAATACGAATTCTAAATAGGATTTCAAAGATGGAAAAGTTTGATTTAGAACATTTAAATATGGGTAACATTTCTCTGTAATATTTTGACTGCTTTGCATGAAAGCTCAGTAAAGAAACTGAGTAATGAGTACCTTTAGATACCATGAAACTAGGGGATAAAGTGTTTTTAATTATTGACACTTAAAATGTAACCCAAAGCATTAAGTTGGTAGCAAATTTGTGCTCATAAAGTGAAAAAAGCTGTGGTCAAAACTACCTGTAGAAAATTATTTTAGACAGACCAGAAATAAGAAAACCTGGAAGTTTATCAAAAAGACTGTATAATTTCTGGAAAGCAGCGATCTCTATTATTACATGTTGTAGCATGATGCTACTCACATTTCAAGATGCTTGGTAAATCCTTGAAGTTATTTATGGTGAATTGGCATCAACATAAATTAGGAATTTGCTAGTAGGAATTAAAATATAAGAATAAATCAAGGTAGTACCATAAATTCTGGAAATAGCAAAGCTGCACCAGTAAACTAGGTTCAGAACGGCATAGTGCTAAGTATGAATATTGGAGTTGACTTCCTGGGTTCAAATTCTAGCTGTCTAGTATTAGCGGCAGGACCTTGAGTAAATTATTTAAGCTCTCTGAGCTTCATTTTCCTCATCAGTAAAATGAGGTTAATAATTACACCAAAAGTATAGAGTTGTAAAAATTAAACTAGTTGACAAATAAAAAGGACTTAGAAGAATTCCTAGCACAAAATATGTGCTATGTGAGTCTTAACTACCATTATTATTATAAGTATTAATTGTACATGGGAGACAAAAGAGGAGTCAAAGTAACTTCAGGGTCAAATGACATTGTTGCTTCTAATGGTTAGTAAGTTAAATAAACAAAGCTTATGAAATACACAATGCTTTCCTGGCTCAGTGACCATAAGATTTTCCTAAGGAATTGCCTATTAGATTTTTGTCTGATGAACAATTTTGAACACATTTAATCCAGATTTATAAACTCAGAACATCAAGAGAGATTCTTTTTCTTTTTCTCTTTAAATATTTATTTATTTGGTTGCACAAGGTGTTAGTTGCAGCAGGCGGGCTCCTTAGTTATGGCATGCAAACTCTTAGTTGCAGCATGCATATGGGATCTAGTTCCCTGACCAGGGATCGAACCCGGGCCGCCTGCATTGGGAGTGCGGAGTCTTATCCACTGTGCCACCAGGGAAGTCCTGAGAGAAAGGATTCTTAGAAACTGTTCAGTCTTATTGATCTAGTCTTCGATTTGTATCAAAATCAGTGGTAGATTGCTTAATAATAAAGACACCTGGTTAATCTCCAAAATCCACTGACTCAGAGATTGCACAGAAATCTCTTCTTCAGATTATTCTGATGCAATTAAAATTTGAGAAATACTCATCTATAGTCCAATTACCTTCTTTTACACATTGGGAAAGTAGGTCTAGTAACATGAACTGGCTCAGACAAGCTCCTGTTCTTCATGACACCTCTGGGTTCAGAACCTTTGCCTCCTGTGTCCAGACTGGTGCACATCTCAATGAAGGGTGCAGAGTGCAAGGCAAGATTTGCCTCCACCCAACACCCCGATGAGCAGAGGGCTGACGCATCCATGTGGGCTCTGATTGAGCAGGCATGATACCCTCCTATTCACCTGCACCTTGAAAAGAAATGTCTGATCTGTTGCTTAGCAATGGCATCGCTCTGGAGTTTCCAGATTGCAGCAAAGAAAAGAAAGAGAGGGTAGTTGATTACTAAATAAGCTCCCACTCATTTTCATGCTTCTTCCAACAAAGTGGTACATTTCTAACCTTTCTACCAATGAGGAGAATGCAGGAACTTGGCAAAGAGGACAGTGACACAGTACCATCTTTTATTTGCTAAAGATGATTCCTTTTCTGAGACTTGGGCTAGAAGAGATGACTGAGGTGTCAGAATACACACTGATCTTTATTTTTTCTTTCTCATCAAAAGCGTAAGACATAGCCCAGAAAATTGCTGCCTTTAAGAGCTATTTCTTGCCATTGCTTTAAATGTCCCCCTACCCTTTATTTTCACTGCACTTGAAATTTCCTCTGCAGGAAATTCCACTCGAGGCTCAAGGAGACTTCTGGCAGCAGTGAGGAGTGAGATATGCCTAGTGGACAGTTGCTGGAAAGATGTAATAATTCCATTTTCTGTCAAACAGCCGCATGCATGTTGGTAAATGTCAAACATCTCCACTAGCAGCTGGAAAAATGAAGCCACAGAATGTCTTGTTTATTACCCCACAGCTTCTTAACCTGCACAGGAAACATACCTTTGTTTCACCATGTGGTTCAGAATATTAATAGCATCTCTATCTGGGATAGATTTATTCTCTCTTTTAACAATAAATATGTCTATTTTTCTTCCTCTCACTTGTCTTCCCACCAGCTCAACTCAAAAGTCATCGGAGGAGGATATTTGCCAAATCAGCTCTCAAACTGAGAAAAAGAGAACCCTCCTACAGTTAATTCAAGCATATACTAAGTTGTATGTTGTGTGAGGATCAACTGAGTCATATAGTGAGATCATGAAATGTGAATAGAGTCATCATGAAAATGAGAATTTCATCATTATTATGACATGAGCATCTCTCAAATATCAGGAATCAAAATTATATGATCATTTCTTATGATATCAACATATAAACTTCTTATTTTCTGTGTTAATGCTCTACCCAATCTGATTTTCAGCCTGTAATTTCTACATATAGTTATTGAGGAAATGCTTGAATTCCTTTCTATGGGTGCTATTTTATTTGGGGAAAACTATTTCTAGGAACCAAAGCATCATATGAAAAAGATCATATAATGAAATTTCTCTTTTATAGATTATGATATTGAGGCTAAAAAGGTTAAGTTAATCCAAGTGATAATATCAGGGTGATAGAAGCACCATGGTTTCCTGTTTCCCGGTCCATTCGGTTGAACAAATATGGTGAATGAATGAGTTCATTTAGCAGGCGCTGTGCCAGGCACTAGGCCAGAGTGAGCAAGAGAGCAGGGGAAATGGTGATTAAGTTCAATGAGCGTGAGAGAAGAGCTAAGGGCAGGGTTGTTGGTGGGACAGGGGTCAGATACGACTGCTTGGAATGACTGTAAGCAAAAGTGGGACCTGACTGTGAGTTAACATTTATTCTTGCTTCATCTTGTCTTGTCTGAGATGATAAAAGAATAAAGTCATGGAGTTGACAGAGAGACAGGGAGAGATTCATGGAGTTGAAAGAGAGGTGTGTGTATGGGTGCAGTGCGAGGCGATTCATTTCATTATGTCTGGAATGGCTGGAACGCAGAGGCGGAGCCTGGGGAAATGTAAACCAGTCCCATTATACTAAGGATCTGACTTATTCTAACAATTGGGAGTTGCTGAAAAGTCTTAATGGAGTAGTTACAGTGGTCATTTCATCAAACCACATGAAAATTGGGGGCTGAAGCAAGGCAAAGTTTGGCACCATGGATGCGTGGAAAGTAAGCTGAATGATTTTTTTTTTTTTTAAGAAGATGTTGGGGGTAGGAGTTTATTAATTAATTTATTTATTTTTGCTGTGTTGGGTCTTCGTTTCTGTGCGAGGGCTTTCTCTAGTTGTGGCAAGTGGGGGCCACTCTTCATCGCGGTGTGCGGGCCTCTGACTATCGCGGCCTCTCTTGTTGCGGAGCACAGGCTCCAGACACGCAGGCTCAGTAGTTGTGGCTTACAGGCCTAGTTGCTCCGCGCCATGTTGGATCCTCCCAGACCAGGGCTCGAACCCGTGTCCCCTGCATTAGCAGGCAGATTCTCAGCCACAGCGCCACCAGGGAAGCCCCAGCTGAATGATTTTTTAAAAAATTTATTTATGTGTTTATTTACTTTTGGCTGCCTTGGGTCTTCGTTGCTGCGCGGGCTTTTCTCTAGTTGCAGTGAGCAGGGGCTACTCTTCATCGCGGTGCACGGGCTTCTCATTGCGGTGGCTTCTCTTGTTACCGAGCACAGGCTCTAGGTGCTCGGGCTTCAGTAGCTGTGGCACGTGGGCTCAGTAGTTGTGGCGCACGGGCTTAGTTGCTCGGCGGCATGTGGGATCTTCCCCGGACCAGGGTTCGAACCCGTGTCCCCTGCATTGGCAGGCGGATTCTTAACCACTGTGCCACGATGGAAACCCAAGCTGAATGATTTGAGGGATCTTAAAATCAGGTCCTTCTGTCTCCAAATATATCTCCTGTCCACCTGTTACTGTTCCCAACATCCCAGACTTTACTCTCTCCATCAGTATCATCAGTGTGAAGTCTTCATGTGGAGCAGTCAGTCAACAAGGAGTCAGGGGACAGACACCCACAAACATGAGGTGAGAAAGGATCCTAATGGGGACCGAGGTAGAAGTGATATTCACAGCTCTCATTTAGCACTATTTAGTTTAGCTTTTTCTCATTCGTAATGAAATCCTGCTTACTAAAGGAACTTTCAAAACATCATCAAGTCCACTATACTCTGACCCAGAGAAAGTAAGTGACTTAGAGGTGTCAGATAGCTAGGAAGTAGCCACAGTTGCACTAAGTTGCACTAAGGTTCCTGGCTTCTGATCCAATATTCTTTCCACTATGCTGTAGCCATTTTTGAGGATGAAGTTCAACTCTTCATCATTTTACCAATCACTGACCCATCAACCGTGGCTGTCATTTATCATGAATTCATCAAGCATTTGTGCTGACTGCTTGTTCAGCAAGACCCTGAAACCACTGCCCTTCCTCCACAGGTTTTAATAATCCAGAGAAAGAAGCCAAGTCCATCCCTTTGGGAAGATGTAGAAAGTCATAGATAAAGAGATAAAAGGAGAAAAAAGACTGTGATTAGAGACTACCGCTAAACCCTGGGAACATTGGGAACATCTCCCTACTTATTTAAGATGCCTGCCTTGGAATCCCTTCATTTAAATATTGTTAGCCCAAACTTAATTACTCTGCTGGTATCTGGGGTACTACTTAGCATCCCTGCCCCCTCACACACATTCTTCCTTTCTGGCCCAGTCACCGCTTAATCCAGTAAAATAAAGTTAGTGATAAAATCCTCAGTTACCAGATGTTCTGCGTGGTCCTGCCACTGCTACTAATTGGCAAGGAAAAAAAAAATTCACATACTTAGGTGCCAAATAAAGCAATCAACTTCAACTAGCATTTTAGCTTAATCAGATAGATGAAATGGATTTTATTAAGTTTTATTTTTTTCCCCTCTTAGAGTAAATGTTCATGCTGGCTCTTTGAATATTTTGTCAGCATAAATAAGTGCAATATTTTGAAGGCTTTGGTTTCCAGGGAAAATTCTTTCAGCTCTAAGTCTGGTTGTACCCTGGGCGGCTCTTCTCTCTGCTCCCAGGCTTCAACATTTGGCCCAAAACATCTAGCATGGAATTTGCCACAGAATGAGGACCCAGTAAACGTTAGCTAAAAGTGAATGCTTTCCTGTTCTATTTCAAGAATATATATATATGATTGTTCAAGTCCTCTAAGCAGGTAACCAGGATGACTGATGCTAATCTCAAGTTAGGACAAGGCAGGCTGTCAATGTTAAGGTTCTCACCATTCACGCAATGGCAAGAAAGGGGGTGCTTCGTAGTGATGAGGTGACTCAGGCTTCATAATGATCAAATTTGTTTTACTTTTCTTGAGATATTGCACAAAAAGACAGCTTCCCGCTATCTATTTCTGACTCGAATTTCCTATGAGCCAGGCTTGGGTTCCAGCCAATGGGTTGCTGATTAGTTTGGGAAGAAAAGTCTTTATTATAAGCACAAAAAGATAAAATAAACTTAAAATCTCTCCTCTGGATATGTTGTGTTTTCTTTCTCCCAGAGATAATCAGGGGGAAAGCCTAGCCAGGATTTAAAATCTGTGTTTTACTTAGAGACGCTAATCAGTGCAACGTCTTTTGAGACTTTCTCTGATGATCAGTTATTCGTGAGGGAGAAATCATCATGCTCTTTGTTAAAGGCAAAACATTTTAAAAATAAAAATAAATTCTAACATCTAGCGGAGATGCTCACCCTTCGAGAAAGCAGTGCTTAATTGGAGCGAAAATTCAAGGGCAGAGCAACAGCCTTCTTATTTCTTTCAAATCTAAGGGTTTATGAGCTCGGAAACTTAGAATTTAAAAACTCAAGTTTCAAGATTTTACTGTAAATTCCTCAGTTATCAAGTATTTGACTGATGTTCAGGTTAGAAGAAGAGAGGACACAAAAAACTTCTGTGAGAAATTTTAGAAAATGAAGTCTCTTCTAGGATCAGATCTTTTTATCGGCTCCTGCAGCAAAGACCCATGAGTCTTGTTAGAGAATACCTACCACGAAGGGTTAACATCAACCCAAAAAGAAGACAAGGTCTGGACAGAGCCCAGGAGTAAGGGACTCCAAATTCTCTTCTGTACTCAGCTATCTACTCTTATCTTTTATGCTCCTGTCTCGATACCACAGAGGGGCAGATTCTCCATATTAGTTAGACTTCACTATAATAATCAACAGCTACAAAAATGAGGTTTCCACTGATAAGTAAATAAAACTGCTATATGACACAATTGATTTCCTGACCCAAACTTGTGACAGGGCAGAAGCAAAAGCAAAGGATGAGAGACTCAGATAAGAGAGGAACAGAAGAATACAGCGTGGGTTCATATGCCACAGAGATCTCTGTCCTCTCTCTCAGCCTCTCTCAGATCTCTGCTCTTAAAACTCACCCCCTCACTCCCTCTCTCCCAGGGCACTGGTCTTACTATTCCTCCAATATGCAGTCACAACCTTGCACTGGCTCTTTCCTCTGCTGGGAGTGCTCTTCCAATGAGCTTACTGTTTAAATGTGCAACTATACACTCCCCCATTTCAAAATTTGTATCTACTTTTCTAATTTTTGAAACATGTCTACAGCACTTATCATCTTCTAATGTACTATGTAGTTAGTTCATTAAGATTATTGTTTATTTCTGTCCCACCCTTGCTAAAATATAAGCTCTATGAGGGAAGGGGTCTTTCGTGCCTTATTCATGAATGTATCCCAAGAGTATCTAGAACAGTCATAGACTCAGAGTAGGTATTCAACACAATTTTGTTGAGTGAATGAATGGATAAATGAATAATAAAACAGACTAAAAGTTTGGTTAGATAAAATGGGTGAGAGTTAAGCAAAAAATCATTTTCATAGGTTCATTCTAACAACTTCTTTTTCACCCATTGTTGATGAAATTCTCTAGAACGAGTTTGAAAATTAGTATCATTTTCTTCTCATCACATGCAATAGACAAGAGTCAACTAATTCATTGCTCTAAAATTGTTAAGAGCATGGATTTTGAAGCCAGAAAGCTGTATCTCTGTCATTTGAAAGCAGTGGTTGCAGGTTAAGTTCATCCTATTAAGAATACATTTCTCATTAAAATGGGAATAAGAATAGCCACTTCCCAAGGTTATTGTGAGTATTAATTATGATGTTTGTAAGGTTCCTAACACAGTGCCAGGTGGAAACTCCATAAATGTGCTTATTATTATTATATGATCCTTAAGCACCTCCCTGCCCTGACATTCTTAAAAGCCACAGATGTATAACTGTGTATAACTGAATCAAATCAGAGATGGTATTGAGTGATTTGGCAAGTTTCCAGAGTGCACAGCTGGAATATGTACCATCAAGAGTGAATTATTACATCTCACTGGGCCTCAGTTTCTCTTTAGTAGAAGGAGAATTTCAGTTAGCATCTGTGCTCTCAATATCGAGTATCAAATGCTACATTTAACAACTGGGAAATGAAACCCTCTAGATCCTGATACGATGAATTACTTAAAACTTGTAGGTACTTTTGAGGGAAAATCAGCAAGGTGTTATCGATCTATATATTTTTGCAGCATGTACACATGTGCACACACACACAAACACACCTATAGTAAATTCTTCATAATTTGGCCCAAACGAATTCAGAATTCAAAAATCAACTATTTCAATAAATATATGGCAAGGATGCAAAATTTGGAAGGTTTGGGGGTAGAAAATACTAGGATTAAAAAGGCAGAGTCACTAACTTTAATAGATGTGTGTCTGAAATTTTGTATAGGAGAAAATGAAATAAAATAAGTGTGAAAATAGTACCTAAAACGTCCACATTGTAAGAAAAGGAAGTATTTATAAATAGTGGGCTCAGAAAAGGCTTTACAAGGAGTTAACATTCATGTTAATTCTTGGATGAAAAGATTTTTGGTATATGCAGAGGGGTATCTTGGTAATTCTAGGATGAGGGTAATTCTAGGATATGTACAAAGTCAGGGAGGATTGAACATCTCTGCCCTGTCTAGGAATGTTAGTGATCAGTGGTGAAGGGAGTAAAAGTGTGAAAGAAGATGCTGGAGGATGATGAAGTGAGAAGCATTGGTTGGTACCATCACATGGAAGACTTTGAATATGAAGTAAAAAGCTTGGACTTGATTGTCCAAATCCTGAGGTCTTAGGTATTGGGGTAGGAAAAATAACATGAGCTGATTTATTCAGATAAGAACTTTGACAACCATGAAGGATGAATTGAAGAACCATTTATAGTTTGGGAGACAAATACTAGCAATTGAATAATCTCATCAATCCTCAGCAATAGGAATGGAAAAGAGAAAAATGATGTAAGAGGGATTGAGTAGGTGGAGGTTTTACTTAAAGAGTTGTGCTGCTACTGTTGACTAATCCCTCCTACTTTCCTGGTTTTCCTTCCTCTTCAATTCCTTTGTCCCAGCCTTCCTCATGAGCTCCTTCCTCTGTCTACTCCGTATCATTCAGGAGTTCTGACTTTGGCCATCCTCTTGGGTTGAATAACTTAGTGAATGATTAGATATAAAAAACAGATAAAAAGCTGGGGTTAAATATTCCTGAAGTTTACGGTCTGAGTGATTGGGAGATTGCTTAAATGATCCCCAAATGCAGGTCAAATCTAATCCATTCTCCGCATGTTCACAGGCTGTACCTATTCAGCTGAAGATGGCTGGAGAAAAACATGTGTCATATTGATTGGATCTGTTTCCATTTTATTACCTCAAATCTCAAGTGGTTCCTCCATGCTGCCTGGCAATTCCACCACATTTTGCTGAACAATTCACTCTCCCACCTTCCCAGGTCACTATGTCATATCTTATTCCCTAACTCAAAATTTTAGCACATCTTCTGCTCATGATCTTGCTTCTTATTTCACTGGGAATAGACATGCAAAAGAAAGCATCCATATTCCTTACCTCTTTTCCACACTTCCTTCTTATCTCACTCTTTATTTCTTTCCAGAGTACTTATAAATTAGAACATTTATAATTATTTATTTTGTTTTGACTTTCGTCAATCTGCCCTTCACCCCACTAGAATGCAAGCTCTATGAAGGCAGGGTTGCTTCTGTGGTTTTTTTGTTTTCACTTCTGCACCCCAAGCTCTAGGATAGTAGCTGGCACATAGGAGTCAATCAGTAAATATATAGAGAATAAAATATTTAAGGCTCCCACAAATAAAACCACCCATCTCTCTCTAACAGTCCCAATGTACTGTGTTGTGCCATTCATTTTATTCTAATGGATCAACTGTTCTTTCTCCTAAGACCAGCTTTCATCCTCATGATCTGGACACAGAGTCACCATGTATCATCATGTAATTTACTCACTGTACCTCAGGACCCGTCTGAGTGGGCAAGTGGGAGCTGAAAATCATCTGCCTAGAAAAAAGTTTTTTGTGTGTTTATTTTTTTTGCAAATATTTACTGAATAGCAACAGTCTTAACTACATTTTATAACATTTTACCTATTCAGAAACTTTTATGCAGAAATGTCATAACAAGTCCCATCTTGTAGAAAAATAACCACCCACGACTCTACATTCTCTTTTCTCTGCTATCCTTTATAGCAAAACTTCCTGAAATAACCATCATATCACTAGAGGTAGTCAATAATATTGTAATATCTTTGTATGGTGACAGAAAGTAACTGGACTTATTGTAGTGATCATTTTGTAATGTATAAAAATATGGAATCACTATGTTGTGTACCTAAAACTAATATACTGTTGAAAGTCAGTTATATCTCAATTAAAAAATAAACTCATAAATAAGTAATGTACAAAATTTGACACATTTTAATATATATGGGTATGTGTATGTATATATACCTGTGGAGCAATCATAATCAAGATACTGAACATATTCATTACCCTCTAAAATATCTTTATGGCTTTGGTAATCCTTCTCATCAGACCATCCTTGTGCCCTCTTCTAATTAGACTAGTTAGAACTTCTAGAATTTTAAACAATTTGAACCATACAAAATATAATTTTTGTGTGTCTTCTCTAACTCTACTTAATTATTTTGAGATCCATCCATGATGTTACATATATGAAGAGTTTATTCCCTTATATTGCTGAGTAACATTCTGTTGTATGTATATGACACTTTATCTATTTCAATATTGCTGGATACTTTGGTTGTTTCCAGTTTTGGATTATTATGAATAACACTGCTATAAACATTCATGTACAGTTCTTTGGATGAACATGTGCTTTACTTTCTCAGGGGTAAACACCTATGCATGTACTGGTTGAGTATTTTGGTAGGTATGTATTTAACTGTTTGGGACAGTGTCAAAGTTTCCAAAGTGGTTGTCATTCAACACCTGCTAAGAAATCATGTAGATCCAGAATAAAAATGATGCAAAAATTTTGCCAGTAATTATTTTGTGACTTTGATTAAAGTTCACTTATTATAATGTAGGAGTACAGGTGGCATCTAAGAAATAAAATATCTTGTTAAATGAAATACAAGATAATAAAATGCTTCAGAAAGGACGGAGCAGTCAACTATGTTAAATGGTGAGAACAAGTGGAATACAGCACAGAACTAAATAGAATGGCAGAGAACCAAACACTGGAATGTGAAAATGGAAATTGTGGGTGATGGTCAGGTGAACTATTTCAGAAAATAGTGTTCCCCTAAAAATTCATATGTTGAAGTCTCAACCCCCAATGTGACTGTGTTTGGAGATTGGATCTTTATGTTGGAAATTATGGTTAAACGAGGCAATAAGGGCGGGACCCTAATCCAATAGAACTGATGTCCTTAGAAGAAGAAGGAACACAAAAGCTCACCTACTCTCTCTCTCCTCTCTCTCTTTTTCTCTCTTCAAACACAGAGGAAAGGCCATATGAGGACACAGCAAGAAGGTACCTGTTTATAAGCCAGGAAACAAACTCTCACCAGAAACCAAATTTTCTAGCAACTTGATCATGGACTTCTAGCCTCCAGAACAGTGAGAAGAAATGTCTGTTGTTTAAGCCACCCGGTCTGTGGTATTTTGTTATGACAGCCCCAGCAGATATTATAAGTTGTGAAAGACAGAGGCCTGATTAGAGTAGGTTGAGGAGACAGTGGGTAGTAAGCAAGTGATGACTCAAAGACGATTCTTCCAAGTTTTGCTAAGTAAAGGAGCAAAGAAATTGAATGGTAGCTCAGCAGGTATATGAGACAAGGGAAGACATGGTTTTCTTAATATGGGCTTTATCTCCATAATGGTATGCTTTGGAGAATGATCCAATAAACAGGGAAAATGTCACCACAGCAAAAGAGGAGATAATTCTTGTATGGACTGCTTTATGCAGGGGAGTATGGGGTCCAGAGCAAAAGTAGAGGGATCACATGAGGTAGGAGAAGGCAGAGTGTATAGGACTAAACGGCCACCTGGGACAATGGTTGTATTAAATGCAGGAGAATAAAACGGTTTGAGATGGATTACCAGCGTAACTGGTCCCAGGTGACTTAAAGAGCATTTAACTGAAGTTATGCCATAAAACACATTTTAAGGTCTGCATCAAGTAGCAGAATAAGAGAAAATGGGCCACAGATTTTTGTTTTAGGATGGAAGTAGGTGGGGGTGAGAGCAGAAAGAGATCAACTGGGCATCGGTGAAACTTAGTTGAGTGTGTAGACCAAGCTGTGAGACATCAGGAGAACATATACAGCCTCATTTGGCTGTTAGCCTAAGTTAATGGGCTAACTGTAAACCGTTTGATTAATGTTAACCCTTTTAGTAAGGATAGTATTAGAAATATATTAATAAGTTAGGATATGTTTCATGTGTTTTGGTCTATGGGCACAAATAATGTGCAGTAAGATCGAAGGAAAGGCGTGAATGGGGGTATCAAATTCATTAAGAACGAGTAGAGGGGATCAGCAAATTATGAGGTGTAGATACACCTATTTTTTTTTTACTGTATTATATTTTTTATACCTATTCTCACGACAAATTACCTACTTGTTTAATATCCCAGGGAGACTCTCTGAGTAGCATTGAAGAATATTTATAAGCTTGAGTTTGGGCACTTTTTTTATATTTAAAGGAAAATGAAATCTTTTTACCATGAAATCGAGCTAATTTACTGTGCAGCAAGCATATTCAATTAATACAGTTTGGGTTCCCTGATTGCAATGTGAAAAGTGCGTGTGTGGGCTTCCCTGGTGGCGCAGTGGTTGGGAGTCCGCCTGCCGATGCAGGGGATACGGGTTCATGCCCCGGTCCGGGAAGATCCCACGTGCTGCGGAGCGGCTGGGCCCGTGAGCCATGGCCGCTGAGCCTGCGCGTCCGGAGCCTGTGCTCCGCAGCGGGAGAGGCCACAGCAGTGAGAGGCCCGCATGCCGCAAAAAAAAAAAAAAAAAAAAAGTGCGTGTGTACTATGAATTCATTTCATGGTTCCCACCCACGTCCTCTTATTAGAGAGCACTGGCAACACAACAGCCTCCCGTACAGCTCAGAGGAGCTGTGTCCTCGGCAAGAGTGAACGTGTGGCTTTAACTTCCAAATGGCTAGATTTTGCAACATCAAGGACCTTTCTGGCCTGGATGATGAGTACAAAGTGTTCATAGTGAGTGTTTCACCATTAGGCTAGCTAAATCCTCCCATGGGACTGGTGTGCCCAGGGAAGGGAGATTTGAATTTCTACGAAATTACTCCCTTTTGATCCTGTAGCTTAGAGCCTGAAAGATAAAAATGACATCAGCACTCCCCAAATTTCACCTATGAGGCTTGCATAATTTTATTCTTCAGAAAACTTCAATAAAGTCCTACTATTTAAAAAAGATCACTTACTCTATCACATGGTGTTTCCAGTCTTTGATCACTGTAGATGGAAGAGCTGGCGTGCTGCCAGAAGCAGAGAACTAGCAGGTTTGGGTCCTTTTCTAGCTATTAAAATATTCTCATGCATAAAAGGAAAAAGAACAATGCTCCAGCCAAGGTACTCCTGTACCATGTAAACAACGTTGTGATTTAATTTGCTAATTTTCAAATTTGCCTTGAAAAATAAAAGACTACCTGTAAGCTGCCAGCCTGGGGATAAATCTTATTGTTAGTAGGCAAGACTGTTAGCACACTTTTAAAAAATTCTTTATTTATTTTTGGCTGCGTTGGGTCTTGAGTGCTGCGCACGGGCTTTCTCTAGTTGCGGCGAGCGGGGGCTACTCTTCATTGTGGTCGGTGGCTTCTCTTGTTGCAGAGCACAGGCTCTAGGCGCGCGGGCTTCAGTAGTTGTGGCTCATGGGCTCTAGAGCGCAGGTTCAGTAGTTGTGGCTCACGGGCTTAGTTGCTCCGCGGCATGTGGGATCTTCTCAGACCAGGGCTCGAACCCATGTCCCCTGCATTGGCAGGCAGATTCTTAACCCACTGTGCCACCAGGGAAGTCCCGAGCACACTTTTTAAGATTAGATCTGCTCATTACATGTGAACATGTCCTCTGCATCTTCCATGAGCAAAGGAAGCAAGAATGTGGCTTTGATGAACAATGGTCCAGCATGATTTCCATGTGAGGGAATCATTTAACAGTGTTATTTCCTTAAAACTAAGCAGAATCTCTTATGTCTGCTTAATGAGTTGAATCCTTCATGACATTCACTCTCTAAGTAAGGTCAGGAATACCACAAGAGATTTTCTGAAAATGGACATGGTGAGAATAGGGATAGGCTCCCACCTTTGTGAAACAAGCACATTGTATTTGGGGGATGAAGAGCCAATACCAGCAAGCATTGCCTTTCAGTAGAGAAAAATCCGCAAGTTTGTGTTTTGGTTTGGCCTTCCAGCTCCAAGGCTAATATCCGGATGCACTTTACTAAGGCCGTGTACAGGTAATGGAAAAAATTATGAGTGTCCCCACTAAAACATTTTTTGGAGCAAAGTGGGTTATAAATAATGTTTAAAGTGCATTTTAAATCATTTTATCTTTCCCATTTGGTTTGAAAGTTCTTGAGTAAAATCATACTGATTGGTACTGCTCCCTGTGGGTTTTTCCATCTATCCTTCTGTACAAACAAACTTGAATCATGTCCTTGCCCACAGACATTTGCCCTTATATCATTTCTTCTTGCCAACAAGATCCCATCATCACCTTTTTCAGCCCAGTGATGTCATCAACATCATCATCATCATGATCTATATCATCAAACATTTCTCGAGTGCTTTCAGCTTTAATGGTACTCTATTATTTATTCACAGTCATCATTTTACTAATATTTATTTATAGTCATTTATTGTTTTACTAATCATTTACTTGTAATCGTCATTTTACTAATCCACTTTACAAGTTGTAAGGGTAAAGCCTATAAAATATCAATTTGTGTGTGTGTAAAAACAGAGTTTGGCTCCCTTGTGGAGGTTGAAACATCCTCCCCGCTACCATAAATATCTGTTTAGAGCTATTGTTATGTATGAAAACTGGGAGAAGAGAGTTCATTTCTGAAAGTATAAGGGACTAGGTGCCCACAAGGAACTTCTTATGCATAAACATAGAAAAGGCTGGGTAAAAATGGACAGCATATTTTTACAATACATGAACGAACAGTTAGCTAAATAAAGTGAAAACATCCAAAGAAGGAAATCATGAAAAAGTGGAAATACAGGTATTTGTAGTGAATACCTTAAGAAGCCATTATTCATTCTGGGACATTCGCTGATCATAGAGGCTAGAGCTGACTCTTAATTAACTACATGACAAAAATGCAGGAGACAAAATTAGGGCATGAGCAAGAAGCGGGGTTAGGTTAGAGACCACTAAATACAGCTAAAAACTCCCCCATCCCATCCCAGCAAGAAAAATAAGAAACTCTTTACCAGGGTGGTAAGTAACGACAACAACAAAAACTCTTCCTGCAGAGGGAGACAAAAATGAGGATCGGCTGCCAGTCTCGATTTGGGGGGAACGAGGTGATGGGAAGGGAGAAAAAAGTGTGTCATAAGAATTCCTGTCGCAAACTCACCCATACTTATTTCTGGTGATAAAATTCATACTATCCATTTACTTCCACCAACACCAAAATCAAATAATCTTAAGTTGAATGCTTAACCCAAAGTGGCCCTGGGTTGCTGGAGTCCTCAGATACCAGACAGAAGCAAATTCAAGTCTCCTTTGGAAAAACACGTATCAGATATAGAAACTCAGGCAACAGAGAAAAAGTTACAGGGTAAGTAGGTCCGTATAAATACTAATAATCACAACACGTACAAACAAATAAAGCACTGCTAATTGAGAGCAGGACAAAAGATTGCAGAATCAGATTCTCAGAAAGTTGTCAGAATCTGATTATAAAATATGAAGGCCTCATATATTGGGCAGGCCAAAAAGTTCGTTTGGTTAATGAATACATTGTTCACTAAAGTTCTTGGAAAATGAAAAATGTGTCTTATTTTTACTTAAACCTGAACTAAATTTTTGGCTAACCCAATATTTAAGAAAAACTGTTTCAAGGTATATGGAAATATAGGAAGGAAATAAAAAAATGACCAGGAAAAAGTTTGATATAATAAATCTTTTAGAAACAAATAATATGGTAATTTTTATTAGCAGAATATATATATGTAAAGAGATATTTAGTGAAAGGACAGATAGATGGAGAAAATACCTAGGATTCAGTGTAGCCAAAGAAAAGGTACATATGAAAAAGAGATTAAGAGAAATGTAAGTTAAAGTCATAAAGTCTAGCGTGTCCTCCATATTTCTGAAGTTGAGGACTTAGAGAAGAAAGAAATTGGAGTGTGTTAGTTGGAGCAATGCTAGTTGTTCTTACAGATATACCCCCACTGTCTCAGTAGGTTATTAGAAAGCAAGTTTACTACTCTATCATGTGATGTGTCAAGCCCTCAATCTGTAGGTTACTTACTCCCTGGCCAGAGACTGGGACACCTTCTAGCATCTTCTAACAGTGTCTGCAAATGTGGTTGTGTTTGCCGGCATCATGTCAAAGCGAAAAGAGCGTGGAGGATCACCCACGGAAGGACCTTCTGGTACAGGTCTGGAAATGATGTTTATCACCTTTTGTTCAACATCCATAGCTAGAACTTCCTTGATGGTCAAACCTAATTGTTAGGGAGGTCAGAAAACGTAGCCTAGCTGAGTGCTGGGAAGAATAGGAAATGGATCTGATGATCAGGCAGCAGGTTCTGTCACAGCCGACACTTCTGATCATCAGATGTGCATTTCACCCTCCTCCAAATACATTAGACACACTCAAGTCCTCCTCAGTGGAACCAATCTAAAGTCCAAACCTTTTACCGTTCCCACCTGGAAATCCAGGATTCTGTTGATGTCCATTACTCTCCATTAAAAAATATATATAAGGATTCTCATATTCTGGCAAATTATTACCTGAAAGAGACAAGTTATACCTATCCCCTCTTTGCCACCACTAAAGTACAACAATGAAAAAGGGGCAGGGAAACCACAATACATGTTCTCATTCAGAGTAGGAGGGAAAAGGAGACACACGGCAGTTACTGATTGCAAAACAAGACAAAGACAGTACAATATATGAAAACTGGAGGCCAAGATCACTCATGAATATAGATGAATACCTCTTGAACGAAATGCTGGCAAATCAAATTCAACAATCTAGAAAAAGGGTGACACATAATGACCAAATTGCTTTTTCCAGTTATACAAGGTTGATTTATCATTTGATACGCAATATGGTTATATTGTTAATAAAAAGCAGTCAAAATATAACACCAAGTTTCTCACATATTATTCAAAACATCTGATGAGGGCCAAGGTCATGCGTCTATGGGTTCCATTCTTGAATTAAATTTGGGCAGTGCTCCGAAGCACCTGACCTGTAGGGCAAGCCTGTCATATTCTTAGCCTGTGGTCTTCTGATCCGGCACCTTCGAATGAGTGAAGAGACTTGAACAGAAGCCACTTGGTTTTCCTAGATTGCAATGCATTTGGTTGATTATGAGTTGACACAGCACTCAATAGCTTTGCCCAGTGTTCAAAGCTCCTGTGGCTGAGACATTACGGTCGTGTTTAACTGCATAAAATAACTACAGCTAGAAATTCACTTACTGGAGCGCTCAAAAGCACAAAGGCTAATTAACGGTGGGAAAAGGCTTCTGCAATGATGATTTCAACAAAATGCCCTGACATTTATTCCTCTCCTTTCTATTAAGTCATTCTAAGTTGGTTCTCTTATTTTAGCTTCCTTAAAAACAAAGATTTTCTCTACAGTTCAACCTGCTTACCAGGCACGTTCTGTAGACTTATTATCATATTTTAAAACTACCTTCTCCTCTCTCACTTTCAAATGGATTGAAAAGCAAAAAGCAACATCCATCAGATGAGGTCATCTCAACAGAAGTCCAATTAACTCAAAATAAATTCTCAAATGGTAGATGAACCAGAACTCATAATAAGCCTCCCCTGGGGTACCATGCCCAATTCGAGCGTTAAAACGTTTTAACATGATCTTTCCCCATCCTTTCCAGGCCTGTTGCCTCTTTTACCAATATATTATTTTTTTTAATGTATAAACTATTAGGTAAATGCATACATATATATATATGTGTGTATATATATATATATATATATATATATATAAAATTGACTGTGCTCTTTTTTCCAGTTCTTTTTTTTTTTTTTTTTTGCGGTACGCAGGCCTCTCACTGTTGTGGCCTCTCCCGTTGCGGAGCACAGGCTCCAGACGCGCAGGCTCAGCAGCCATGGCTCACGGGCCTAGCCACTCCGCGGCATGTGGAATCTTCCCGGACCGGGGCACGAACCCGTGTCCCCTGCATCGGCAGGCAGACTCTCAACCACTGCGCCACCAGGGAAGCCCTCCATTTCTTTATGAATGGTTTGCTTACAGTTACCTGGACAGAAACATTTGCTTTTGTCCCTTTGCAGAGAGTAAAGATTACTGGGCTTTTTGGAAAATTTGTCATTTCACAGTTATTTACTGGGATGTTGGGAAAGTGGGCTGAGGAGGACAGGAGAGGAGAGAGAGAGAGAAAGAGAGAGAGAGAGAGAAAGAATCTAATTATGCAGCAGATGTTGGGAGTGGTATTTATTCACCAAAACCACATGGGTCATTCATTAAAATCTCAGTTTTAATTAGCAAACACCTGTTTTCTGTTTGATTTTACACTGATATCTACTGTCTGCAATTTGCTTTCTTCAGTACAAGCAATTAGATAGCCCTGACAGTAACAGTTAATCTAATTAGTCCAGAGGTGCTCTGGGAAGCAACTATTGTCTTGAAGAAATTACAGATACAGCAATCACAGCTTCATTCACCTGATTGGATAAGATTTGTGCCCAATTATTATTGGGTGTCATCTTTCCCCTGGCCCTTCCTTTTCAACTTGAAAGTGAACCAATGGAAAATTTTGAGTGTTTACTCTGTGCCAGTCACCCTACTAGGTTCAGAAAGTAGAAAGATGCAACTGTTTCAGCTCCTAGCCTAGAGGAGATTATGCTCTGATGAAAGAGACAGATACATAAACAGATTATTGTATACACGAGGGATTTAGGAGCCGGGAGAAAGTGAGATGAATCCATGTGCTTGTGAGCAAGTATTAAGATACTTCTCTAATAAACTCTGGTTGCTGCTGAAAAAACAAGATGATGACATTGGCTTTTTTTTTCAAACTGTGAAAGTTGTGCTTGTTTTCAAATGGGTAGAAATTCATTTATAACTTTGTAATCTGAGTGACACTACCAGCAGTTATCACGAAACTTAACAACGCCACCTGATCTCTTTTTATAGATGATGGCATGTGAGATGTTCTCTTTCCTGGTAACCATAAGTTTGTTTTCTACATCTGCGACTCTACTTCTGTTTTGTAAATGAGTTCATTTGTACCCCCTTTTGCTTTTAGATTCCACATATAAACGATATCATATGATATTTGTCTTTATGGTTACCAGGGGATAAGAGGGGGAGTGATAAATTGGGAGATTAGGATTGACATATAGATACTACTATATATAAAATAGATAATTAATAAGACCTGATATATAGCACAGGGAACTCTACTCAATACTCTGTAATAGCCTATATAGGAAAAGAATCTAAAAAATAGTGGATATAGGTATATGTATAACTGTTTCACTTTGCTATACACCCGAGACTAACACAACATTGTAAATCAACTATACTCCAGTAAAAATTAAAAAGAAAAGAAGAAGAAAGTAAAATAAAATAAATAAAAATTGGGAAAAAAAAAGATGTTCTCTTTCCTAATTCTGAAATTTGGGGAAAGCGACTCTTCATTAAGTCCTAAGGTTTAGGAAATACATGTAGAAGAGAGGGCAGTCATCAGTCCTAATTCCATGCACACATTTCAGAAAGGGTGTAATTAGATATAGAATGAATATGTCCACAAGTAGAGATCAAAAAATGCTGCTGATAAAGATATCTGGCAAAGCTTTTCTTCCTCGGCTCCAGTCTCAGTTTAATTTACTTGTTTGAAAAGATGAGAGCCCTGGGTTTCACTTGACTCAATTCATAAACTGGGCCCAGAAGGAGAAAACCAATCTATCTCTCAAGCACACACAAGTGATGTTCCGGCGGTTTAAAGAGGCATCTTCTATGCATTGCACAACTTAATGCAAACAGCCTCTGAGTGTGAGCCATCCCATTAAGCTAAATGTCGTGAAAGAGGGATGGCGGGCAGACTTTTCACAGTCCTACAAAAAGTCAAGTTATGCTCTGCCTAAAACTTCCCAAAGGTTTTTCCTGGAAGACATTTGTCTGCTGGTGTGTTGATAGTGGTAATTATTGATTTAATTAATTAATTGACTGGAATTGATTTCTTCTTTATAGAACAGAAATACACCTAACGTGAGCTGGATTTGGACTTTCTCGAAGAGATTAGTAACCAATAGATTAAAAGATCATCACTTTGAAAAGCTTCTTGTCCATGGAAATTCCATTTGTGATGATACGGATGATTGTTGTGTTGAGCTGATGGAGAGTCACACCATTAGGTAGTTTGGTCTATACAAAGCTTCTATCATGTCCAAGACTAGGGAGAGGAATTAATATTTGTCAAGCATCTACGATACACCAACAACAGTGCTGGTTAGAAGCTCCATAGATAATATCTCATTGCAATTCTCATGTTAACTCTGTGAGCTAGGATTTGTATACTTATAAATTAACGTGGAAGCAGGCTCAACACGGTTACATGAGAAGTGGCGAATCGTTTTGACCAAGGTCCCTCTGATATTTTATACTATCTGACTATCTCCAATATATCTAATAAATATGGATATTCATATCCTGCTCTGCATTTTGTGGCGTGCTTTTAACAGTTATATGTGAGATTCCTACTTAGGAGAGTGGCTGGCATTTGTGTTCTGTCATGTGATTCTCACAATAATCTCAAAAGATTGTTGGGACATGTGATTCTCACAATTATCTCCAGAGATTCTTGGGACATGTAGTATTTCCATTCTATTAGAGGAGAAGAAATCGGGAGGTAGCAAGTCTAGAAACCGTCAGGACTTTGTTAGACATGACCAAATACTGTATCCCTAAAAATGTCGTACACTTTTCTATCTGTAAGGAACTCACCAGGTCACGGGTAAGAGGAACATAAGGAAATAGATCAATATCCACAATAAGAGATTCAATAGAGGCAAGTGCAACGATTGGGAGGAATATAAAATAGCATTTTGCCCTTCAGAGCAATAGCATGTATTGCCATTTGTAACTAACCTGTGACTCATTCAGTATTTACCTTCCTGTGTCACATTCCTTCTGAAAAAACTAACCCAGGTGAGAGTGTTCATGGTAGCTTTAGGCATGTTACTTATGATCGATCAGCCATAGTCACTGGTATGCTTTTAAATGTTTAACAACTGGCACTCCAGGCAAAAGAAAGAAAAAAAGACCTTATTGGTGGTATTTGCCAATTTCCGTGGTGTAGATACCTGTGCAATTTCAAACTACCACCACGATGCAACTGAATGTAGAGTTGGAGAGAGACGTTCGCAATCAGCCTGCAAGAGCTGCCGGGAGCTGACCACACCACACCCCAGGCATATTGATGCTGGAGCGCGGAACATGTTTCCTTAGCAACCCCACTCCTTGGCGGTACTCATTCCTCCCTCCATGATACCTCATCCTCATCCACATATGTATCCTGGTGCTCTCCCATCCTCTCTTTCTTGGGGACATTTCCATCAGGAAAAAAAATAAATCCATTAGTCACCTCACCCAGAGACTTTCGTGCTTTACCAATTAGGAGAAAATAATGGCAAGAATAAGCAGGAGGGGAATGTACTGTAAAGTCAGAGTCCCATCCCAGGGTTCCTGTAATCACTGAACAATCAAGTGGTTGCCAGCATTAGCTAGACTTGAAGGGAAACCTAGCAGTATTAGCTCTTGTCTCTGACAAGGAAGGCACTTTTTTGTAGCAATATTTTAGCAGAATCAATGCACTAACTCAAAGGGGCAACTATCATGCAGGAAACCAGGTGACTGAGATAATAGAGATAAGTAAGTCATTGTGTTGTCATTCTCATCAAAGGCTACCGATGCGCCCAAGACATGGGAGTAATCTCACAAGGAGTAATGCGGCTGGTTTCGTAATTGTGTCCCCTTCGTTATTTTACTGTTGAATCTTTACCTCAGTAAGATTTCCATTTCTCTCTTTCCCTTCAGCCCAGACCACTTTGTTTTATTTCGAGACATGGTCAGGATGCAGAACTTAAATACTCAGAGTGTTGTTAGTCTGCTGAGGGACATTGAGAGGACACACGACCGACTCAAGTTACTTCTCGGTACAGAGCTGTGATAAGTTATGCCATTTTTTCCCCTCTAGTCTTGTTTGTAAGACAGAAAAACAACCCTGGCTACTGTCTCATTCATATTCAGTGACTTGATTTGAGTATTGTTTTAATACTTCATCAGAAAAATTATCATTCTCTTTTTCCTTTCCTCATGTAATTTTAAAAGGTTTGCTGAATTTTAAAGTCTTTTTGTCATGTCTTCAGGCTTGTATTTTTTTTCATGAAAAAACACACCTCCAATTTGATAATAGAGGTCACAAAGTGATTCCTTTTGAAATGTACTCTTCAGTAAGTTATTTATTTCATAATAATAACAGCAAACACACATAGCACTTGCTACGTCATTGTACAAAATGCTTTATGTATGCTAACTCACCCATGCCTCAAAACAACCTACTAGTAGGTACTGCCATTCCTCCAATTTTATAAATAACGAGGTTGAGGCACAAAAAGTCATACAAATAGTAAATGATGGAGCTGACATTTGAGCCAAGCCTAGCTGGCTCTAGAATATATGATTTTTAACTTCTACCCTGTATTTTGATTAAAAACAAAAATCATGATCTATGACTTAGCCTATCAAACTGGGAGCACTAAAGCTATCAAGGGTTTTCAATTTTTAAGATTAGCTACTGTCATTTTTCGAATGGAAGCACAAAATACCTAGCTAGCAGTATAAAAGCTGTTCTATTCTCAGGAAAAGAAAAAAACTTACATATATATACATACATATGTATTCCAGATCAGAAGAGAATCTCAGAAAGCACAGTGGTATTTGTGGTAGATAGGTGATTCAAATAATTGAAAAATTAGATTCTTTGTGAAATGCTTATATCACTTCTTGGCTTCTTTTACAGCAGCATGCCATACTTTCCTAACACCAAGAGGACAATTGCTCACTGTACAGCTACAAAAGTAGCTGCATCTCCAAAGACTGAGACTCATAGTGCTTCCTGGATGTTTGTTGAGTGAGTGATACGAATATAAATGGAATAGTTAGCTGCTGCTTATGGAGGCTTGATCTCCTACAGTTAGAAACAGAAAGTGGTTTCTCTGAGTTGCAGAATATATGATCACTTATTAAAATGTCAAATTCTTTAGGAAGGTTGATGCATCATAATACTTTCTTTAACATGAATGCGTATACTGATGGCAGTTGGAATATATGTGTTATATATGCTCTCTCTATGTATTCTATATATTCCTCTATCTATCTGTCTATTCCTCTATCTATCTATTCATCTATCTATCTATTCATCTATCATCTATCTATCTATCTATCCATCTATCTAATCTATCTAATCTTCTACAGTGAATAGGTTCTCAGTGAACACCTGCAAGCAAGTGATAAGATTGAGAGTATGACTGGGATGGGATACAGCTTATAAAAATCAATTCTGAGAACCAGATGAATGGTCGATAGGATGAAAGAGAGTCCTGCATAGCTTAATTTTGAAAAAAAAAATGACTGAAGCAAATTACTAAAAAAAAACCATGTAAGTAGGTAGGGACAGAAGTTATCTAGAAAACCACTTAATCCCAGTAAGTAAGTGTAAAAGGATAGGCTCTGAAGTCGAGACCTGTACCCATGGGTTAGAGTTGAAAGTCAAGGACGGACAAAGATGGTGTGTGGGGAAAGGTCAGTCCCCCAAACGTAGAGCTCATCAGGAACAGGGTCAGAGAGCTGGTAAAGATGGAGAAACACTGCCATGCAGTGAGGTAAGGTGTGCTCTCCCAGCCCAGCCAGAGTTCTGTCTGACAGACACCTGTGTGGGACAGCTGTGAATTAATGTCAGCCTCAGTTTTAAAAAGACAAAATGTTTGTTTGAAAAGTTAAGTGAGTCTATGGAGAGAGAGGAACATCACCTTTTAGAAGTACACCAGATGCCCTGAAAAGATATTTCACTGACTATTAATATTGGAAAGGACAGCTAAAAAGAAGCCAACAGCATACCATGGGTAATGTGTTGGTATTGAGAGTTATTATAAAGATATTTGGGGGGTGTGTGTGTGTGTGTGTGTGTGTGTGTGTGTGTGTGTGTGTATGATTTAGTGAATGAGTATAGTGTAGAGAAGAGATGTTCCAGTTTTGTCCCAATGGGCATAAAATTATACACACCATAATAAAATTATTTAGGGTCCTCCATTACATCCAGGATCTCTTTAGATAGAAATACGGAGAAGTGTATCTGACATAAAAGCGCATGTTCCTAATCACTGCAGTGTGCAGGTAGTTGACGTAATCCTTTTTTAAGTGCTTCAGTCTGGACAGTCAGTTTTCTTCTCTCATTTTTTGCCCCCGTACAATGGTTATTCTTGAGCAGGCGCCTTTTCTTCCTGCGTGTGGAGTGTGCTGTATGACTTACAAATTTAAAGATCCCAGGTTGGGTATGAATGAGATTTTAGGGTCATGCTAAATCAGATGTTAAATCAGTTAAGTCTCTGATTTAACACCCTGCAGAGGAAAGTCTTGTCAGGATTATTTTTTCTGGAATTTTGGTTTTGTTACTTTTTCTAGGCTATCTTCACTATGATTCTATCCCTTTAGAATGGTGACATTCATCAACGTCCAGAGCTGTTAAGTTTTAGCCTCTTATATTCCTGCTTATGTCCTGTTTCTATGTTGTAATGCCAAAGTATTTGTTAAAATATTAGAAGAGATGATAATTGTTAGAAAATGAACATCTGTGTTACAAGTATGCCTCTCTAATGAGAAACATAGAAGATGGAATGAGCTTACTCTTATTCATTATTTGACAAATAAGACTCTCATTTCTGATTGGCTTATGGGAGGAGAGTGATAGATATTTGGAACATAAAGCCCATGTGTCAATCACCTTCTTTCAGCTCTAAAACATTTCTGATCATATTTGAAACAATCGTAGCTTGCCTTTCCTTCTGTGCTGCATTGCGATGTGGAATGTTTAATGAATATGAACACGGACTTTTGAATCAGACAGGCCTATGTTTTTCCCCAGCTTTTTCACAACTAGTTGTAGAACTTGGACATGTTATTTAACATTTTACACATCAATCATTCATAAAATGAGACTAATACTATGTACCTCATAGAATCAGTGTAATTAACTTAGCATAGATCCTGGCACATATGCAAGTGTTCCATAAATGTTAGTACATATTATTAGTTATGTATACTTTACTATACTCTAGGTCCACTTCTTTCTGGACCCATTAGGCTACCACATCTCGTACATAGAACTAGCAGCATGTATAAATTAAATGTCAGCCCTGAATCTTATGCTTTTAGCCAAGTGTAGTGTTTAGTACTGTGTCGTGCCTTAAACATCTCCTGCTACCCTGGACTACCTCATTTTCCTATCTTTCATGTCAAATTCACACCGGATGCTTGGATTCCTTTCACAGCTTAATGATGACAATAGTGACCTGATAAAAGCCAAGTAGTGGCTAGATGACAGAGCCACACCCAGTCTTAACCAGGTCTGCTGTGTTGACCATTATCCTTTATTACTTAAATGCTGCTTATGTTATCCCATATTATCTACATTTACTCAGGGCATAAGCAATCCCCTATGGTTGGTCTGCTTTGGCTCCTGGATGACGTTTTTGACAAACCCAAAGGACTTTGAATGTCAAGCCCACCTAAAAGGAGCTTAAAGCCACTGCCAAAGTACTAGGAAAAGGTGCACTTTGGCAAACTGGAAGCATGGATCACACAGCTAATTGTGGGCACAGGGTGAAAATTTAATCTTGCAGCTCCAGTCACTGACTTAAACTCCACCAGCACCGCTAAGGCTTTGGACAGAATGTTCCTAGGGTTCCTTGTGCAAAATATTTTTGTCAATCAAACATCCCAGGTTTTAGGTGGTAGAATTAGGGAAGTTTTTGGTAACCTGCCTGATGTATGAGACAAAATATGTCTTCTCTCATATGCAGTCTTTCAGCCTCCTCCAAAAGGCTTTCTACCAAAGTTACAGTGGATTTGCACTCTCTGTGTACATTGGAGGTCAACCACTGTGCTACTGGGTTTCAGTTGTTGGTGTGAGGCTTTTTTCAGGAATGGTGTCATTCTTCCCACTTAATTCCAAAATGGGATTGCGTAGCTCTCTCATTATTAAAGGACACACAAGCTGTCCTAATGCTGGAATTCATAAAAGCAGGTCCTGTGTACCCTCTCATCATTCCTGTTCCAGGTAGGAATTGCCTGCCCTAACTTTTCTGTGTCTCGTTATCCATTGGAACTCTCTCTCCTTGTTTTTCCATTTATACCTTCACTCCAAAGACTTGGAACATCTCATCATTTTCCTGCCTATTACCACAGCTATTCTCTGTGATCACAGTTCAGACTTTACTCCCTGGCTATGTAATCTCCGATAATTCTGGATAAACATTCTATCTAATGTGATTCAGTCTCTGAAGCTTAGTTGAGCAGAGCTTCCTTCCCCCTTTCAGCCCAGCCCATCTGCCAGGTTCACTCAGTCTTCACCAAGTGAGACCTCTCCACAGCATCCACGCCCTTCTTTCTCTTTCCTCCTGTTTATTCTAACATTCAGATGTGGTCCCTGGATGCTCCAAACACAGACACAGGGCGTTCTTCACAGATAGATCTCGCTCGCCTGACAATTTCTGTGTTAAACGTGCAGTAGTTGAGGGACTAGGTAAAAGATTTTGGTGACATTACTTAGTTTCATAACCCACACGCATAATTTCTCCCTGGACAGAAGAAGAAGAACATTTGGAATTAAAGGGATTTGTTAATTAAGTTGTGTAGCCCGGGAAAGTGGAGCAGTGCAATTCATCAAACCCGACCTCTTACAGGGCCTCCTGAGGCTTCGGGTGAAATTTTTTTTGGAGGGGTGGGGTGGGGGGTAGAGGAATTTGATGAGAGGAACTGAAGTGACTCCAGTTTCCCTGATTCTAAGCAGGTGAAATAGAACCTGACTGAGCAGGGCAAGGAGACCCATAAGGAACCTGAGCCCAATATGATTACGATAGTTGTCTTTGCCTGGCAGAAGCCCTGAGTTAATGCACATTAAAGTCTAAGATCATTTTTTAAGTCGTCTCCCAATGCTGACTCTCTTCTGCTATATCAGCTCAACAAACTTTGAAATCGGGGCTACGAAAGAAAACCCTTGGAAGTGTCTTCATTTATTTGACAATTATCTAGATAGTATCTGCTATGTGACAGTATCTAGATAGTATCTCCTATGTGACAGATGCAGTTCTAGGTGCTGGGGATACAGTAGTGAATAAAATAGACAAGATTTCCTGCCTTTGTGGGGCTTACAGTCCAGTACTGGAAAAACAGCTGTAAACAAGATAAATAGGTAAATATATACCAGTGAGAAAGAAATTAATGTATAGAAGAGGGCATAAAATTCCATGAGTTGGATCATGCAGGAGGGTGGTATAAAATTTCAAGTAGGGTAGAATTTTGAGTTAAGGTGTGAAGGAAGGGGTAACTAGCCAAGAAGGTATCTGAGGGTCTGTCATCCTAGGAACAGGAAAGAGCAAATTTCAAAGGCCTGAGACAGGACGTCCTCTGGAAAATTTGAAAAATATCAAGGAAGATGGTAGAACCGGAGTGAAATGCGGTACAAGGTATATGTGTGTGTCTGGGGGGTGAGATTTATGGGCACAATAAGAACTTTGACTTTTACTTGGAGATGGAAGCTATCTGTGAGTTTTGAGCAGAGGAGAGACCAGATCTGATATGACTGATTGAACAGATCATCTGGCTGCTCTGTTGAAAACAGATTTTAGGGAGCAAAGGAAGAAGCTAGGAGGCCAGGTAAGAGACTAATGTAGCAATCCAGGTGGGAATTGATGGTGTTTTGGAAGGAGGGGCAGGGGGCTTATTAAATTCAAGATCTATTTTGAAGGTAAAATCTAAGACTTTTTTTTTACAACTTTATTGGAGTATAATTGCTTTACAATGTTGTGTTAGCTTCTGCTGTAAAACAAAGTGAATCAGCTATATGTAGACATATATCTCCACATCCCCTCCCTCTTGAGACTTCCTCCCACCCTCCCTATCCCACTCCTCTAGGTGGTCACAAAGCATTGAGTCGATCTCCTTGTGCTATGCAGCTGCTTCCCACTAGCTAGCTATTTTACATTTGGTAGTGTATATATGTCCATGCCACTCTCTCACTTCGTCCCAGCTTCCCCTTGATGTTGAGCATTCTTTCATGTGTTTGTTGGCAGTCTGTATATCTTCTTTGGAGAAATGTCTGTTTAGGTCTTCTGCCCGTTTTTGGATTGGGTTGTTTGTTTTTTTGATATGGACCTACATGAGCTGCTTGTAAATTTTGAAGATTAGTCCTTTGTCAGTTGCAAATATTTTCTCCCATTCTGAGGGTTGTCTTTTCATCTTGTTTATGTTTTCCTTTGCTGTGCAAAAGCTTTTAAGTTTCATTAGGTCCCATTCGTTTATTTTTGTTTTTATTTCCATTTCTCTAGGAGGTGGGTCAAAAAGGATCTTGCTGTGATTGATGTCATAGAGTGTTCTGCCTATGTTTTCCTCTAAGAGTTTTAGATTGTCTGGCTTGCATTTAGGTCTTTAATCCATTTTGAGTTTATTTTTGTGTATGGTGTTAGGAAGTATTCTAATTTTATTGTTTTACTTGTAGCTGTCCAGTTTTCCCAGCACCACTTATTGAAGAGGGTGTCTGTTATCCATTGTATATTCTTGCCTCCTTTGTCAAAGATAATGTGACCATATGTGCGTGGGTTTATCTCTGGGTTTTCTATCCTGTCCCATTGATCTATATTTCTGTTTTTGTGCCAGTACCATACTGTCTTGATTACTGTACCTTTGTCATATAGTCTGAAGTCAGGGAGCCTGATTCCTCCAGCTCTGTTTTTCTTTCTGAAGATTGCTTTGGCTATTCAGGGTCTTTTGTTTCCAGACAAATTGTAAAATTTCTTGCTCTAGTTCTGTGAAAAATGCCATTGGTAATTTGATAGGAATTACACTGAATCTGTAGATTACTTTGGGTAGTATAGTCATTTTCACAATGTTGATTCTTCCAATCCAAGAACATGGTATATCTCTCCATCTGTTTGTATTGTCTTTTATTCTTTCATCAGTGTCTTTTAGTTTTCTGCATAGAGGTCTTTTGCCTCCTTAGGTAAGTTTTTTCCTAGGTATTTTATTCTTTTTGTTGCACTAGTAAATGGGAGTGCTTCCTTAACTTCTCTTTCTGATATTTTGTTGTTAGTGTATGACTTTTATAATAAACTCACTAAAGAATAGGAAAGAAAAATCAAGATGAAAAACAAGGATTTTGACTGCATCAGCTAGAAGAATAGTTATCATTGACAGGTATGTGGAACATAGCCAAAAGAGTAAGTTTAGGAGGCAGAAAGTAAAGAGCTCAGTTTTTAGTATGTTTATTGAGATGCTCTTTACACATCCCATCAGAGATGTCAAGTAGGCAGTTTGACATCAGAGTTTTCTTGTTTTCACATTTTTATTCATAGTCCTTTTCAAAAGGAAAGGAAAACATGAGGTAGGATCAGAAGCCTTAGGTTCCTCCAACTTTCTGTGGTTCTAAATGGCTCTTGGCTCATGGAAGGACAGCAATATTTATGGTGGTAAGAGATGATGAAGCTCTTAAAGCACAGAAATGCCTACACTTTCCTGAAATGGCAGCTTTACTACAATAGATTTTTTTCTTTTTTTTCTTGGTACACGGGCCTCTCACTGTTGTGGCCTCTCCCGTTGTGGAGCACAGGCTCCGGACGCGCAGGCCCAGTGGCCATGGCTCACGGGCCCAGCTGCTCCGCGGCATGTGGGATCTTCCCCGACCGGGGCACGAACCCGTGTCCCCTGTATCGGCAGGCAGACTCTCAACCACTGCGCCACCAGGGAAGCCCTACAATGGATTTTTAAAGCTGTTAGTAGTCTGTGTTGTATTAGCTTCTAAAATTTTAGTTCTATATCACAGTCCAAACATTAGTATAAGGATTTTATCTTTCAATCTTGATCATCAATAAATTTCACTTGCAAAAGTTAAGACTCACCAAGACTCATGTTGTGACTTGCTGAGTAGGAAACTCAAGCCAAGTAGATTTCAACATTTATCTCTTCATTCAATGTCTCCAAATCAATGGCAAGAATAAAAGGAGGCCAGAGGACATTCTGGTAGAATGTCATGACTTCCTCTCTAAGAAGAATGGAGTACACACTTAGATCTCATGACTCAAAGGCACACGTCTGCCTCTTGCTCATGTCTGCCCCAGTCAACACTGACCAGGGATGTCTATGGCTCTGATTCAGCCCCTAAGAGTCAAATACCAGCTTATTCACTGAAAACGTTGTGCACCAGGACATTCTGCCATCAGTGTTCTGGGAAAAAGCTCCCATAGTCCTCTGCATAATCCAATTCTGAAAGCATCCCATTTTTAACAATATGCAGGCTCCCATGAATAGGCAGCTTTTCATCAATGTTAACAAATGGAAATTATTTCCCCTCCAGCACATACTTTTTTCCCATTTATTGCCTACCTAAGTGACCTTGAGGCTGCATTCACCATTTATAGTTTTTAATTGCATTTTATTTAATTTTAAAACTTGAACAAGATGAATATTTTGTTTGGTCATATTTTCCCTGTTATACTACAGCAGTGTTTCTCAACCTTTTATTTATTATTGAGGGAAAAACAGAAACTTATAGACATTTTTTGCCTTATTATGCCCCAACTATATCATATTAATACACAGTTGTACTGTATATCTGTTTAGGTATGGTCGGTCCTTGGAGCAATATGTAAGCTCCTTCCCCTCTAAAGATCCAGTTTTTACCCCTTTGGGGGCAAGGTTGCCCCTGTTGAAAAATTCATGTTCTGCAGTGTTTCAATGTCAAGACTGAGGACAAAGGTACAGGGGAAAAAAAGGAAGCATGTAGTTTCTGCTGCTGACATGATTACCACTTTCCCTTTCTTCAGGGATGAGACGAGACACTCTTAAAAGTTAACATTGATAAGACGTGCATTTCTGTGTGCCAAGTTGTTCATTTACATCAGGCAGTCTAATGTCCTCTGAGACAAATACACCTGTTACTCTGAATCGGACAGACGCCATGTGTACTTTCTGTATTTATAGATGGTTTTCTAGTTTTGCCATCTAATAAAATTTCCTCATAGAATTAATTCTGCTTATAGGATTAAAAACCAACTGGGAACTTTGCAGAAGTAGTGGTACTTCAATCCATTCTTTGTGGTCTTTCCAGGAACGCATTTAAATTCAGGTCAAGATAGATGAAAGGTCAGTAATTAGGGTGACAAGGAATGGAGCTGGGGCTGAATGGCTGAGTTTGTTATATCAACAAAATATGGCCTTACTAAGGATTTCCTACTTAAAAGCTGTGCAGGTGAACTTGAATTTGTAAGATATGTGGGTAGGTGCCATACTTGGCTACATGCTAGTATATTGGCCTTTATGACATCTGTTATGTTTTCTTCTAAAAAATTATTTTATAGGCTCCATGTTTACTATTTGAATAACAATTTTTAGATAGAAAGTTTACAATTGTGACTATATTACAAAAACTGTTACACATCCAATGTGAATAATATAGTCGAAGAGAATACATTACATGCCTGTTATATTATAGTTTTGTATAAAGATAGATCCATATTGAAGTTAAAGCTTAAAGTTGTATTTATTAGTAGCATTTTAGGTAATTTTACATGTGGAAAATATATTCAAGATGTGAAACAGAAGCACCTGCATACAATTTGTCCTTTCCCTGCTAAGCTTCAACTTTCAGCATCACTTACTGTATTATTTTTAAGATAGAAGGAAATGATTTTTATTTTTTATTCTTTTTTTTTTTTTAAATTTCCAGAAGACTCAGTTCTAGCTTTGATATTGGAGTTGCCTGGCATCAAAAGCCCTTTCACTAGTTTTTAGTGACCCACATATTTACAGCTCATAATAAAAAAAGATTAAAGCTTTTTTAAAAAAATACTTTTGGCTTTTCCAATTGGCCTCCTTGGCATGTTGAGCTCTGATTTTCCCACTCTTATTGTGTAAGGAAAGCACTTTATTAACTTAAATGTCTGTTTTATGTAAGTTTTTTAAAGCTAAAAGAAGAATTTTTTTCCTGTTCCACCTGGATGTAGAGGCCTAATAATTTTCGGTATTGATGTTTCATAATTAGAAGAGTCATTTAGACAGTGACACCTTATTTTTTAACTAATTCATAAGTAACTGTCTTACTTGATATTTACTCTCATCTTTATTGGATACTAATGAATATTTTTGGCACTGAATGAACAAACTTCCATTCATTTTGTGGTTTTGACTATTTGGAATCATACCTTTTAGAATACATCAGATCAGACCACAGAAAACATGCAGTTTCAATAGTGAAATGCAGTTATTTATATAGGTGTCATGCCATCATCATTACCAAAGGAATTTTATATCCAAATTTCTCTTTCATATAGTTCTGTAAAGGCAGAGAGTATTCTTCCTATTTGACAAAACAAAAAAATGAAAAAACAACCTCAGAATTTTCTCATTTGTGTAAGGTCAACCAAGTCTGTGGTAGAGATGAGAATAAAATCCGAACTCTCTGGCCCTTCCACAGGAATATATTTTCTTTGGGAAATAACCATGGGTAGTTAAAAAGGGACCTTTATGAAAAAAAATGTGATGTATGTGAACTCCAAGGCACCTGATGCAGTTCAGTAAACATTCACAGAGTGTTCTCTGTATTTCTCAAATATTGAGGAACTCTGTTTCCTCCAACTCTGTTTTCCAGGTACCCACTGTGTGATATGTAGCCCCTTAAACAACAGGAAATGGTCTTCTTTTCTCTGTTTCCAGATTGTAAAACAAATGCTGTTTATATGCCTTTACCTGACAATCTAATGCAGTTACCATGCACACATAGCACAGTAGAAGAGTGGCAATTTGTAAGATGGGTATTTTACATTCACCTCATTTGTTAGCCTAATGCGCCAGTAAGGAGCATTATTTCATGCTGGGTTGATTTTCTCTTTTCAGGCTCTGTCTAGGGGATTCGGAACTTCCTAGCCTTTGAACAAAGAAGTAATTTAAAGGCATGAGACCACCTAAACCCCAGAAAGACTTGCATTATTCCTTCTACTGGTAGAGTTCTACTTATTAAATGAATGTAATTTTGAAAGGTTGCTTGAAATGTTAAGTATATTTAAAGCAGCTCTTCTACCACCATGTTAAAGGAAACACTATAATATAACATAAATATGACTCATAATTTAAAATCTCAGCTCTAGTTGTAACTTTTCTCCTTCTTGTTTTGAGATCTTTGGCATAATATTTGGAAAGACTCACTTTCCACTTGTATATCATTACAACAATCCTAGGAGATACTGAGGAAAACAACAAAGGCAGAATTTTGAGCTAATAAATAGCCCACTCACTTTATCTTATGTTCAACCTCCAAATGTTCTATAAAAATACTCAAGAACATAGATGAAAAGGAAACTGAACAGAATTATAAACTAACAATAGGAAGAATCCGCATAGTGAGGTCCAGAGAAATTTCCAACAACTGTTAAGATGTACTCTTGTTTTATATCACAGTTGATCCAACTTCTGAACTAAGACAGCGGATTGCCATGAAAACAGGAGGGACGGGATTTTACTCTCCTTACAAATTGTCCTGAAACCTCAAATGCAGATGCTACACGAACCAAAACAATAGACAGTTGACTTCACAGGTGTTTGGAAACAATTTCTGAACAAGTACGAGCCATTGCCTCTTTCCTTTCATGTTCCCCATTATCATTAACATCAGACAGCTACTTATGCTGAGATTCAACAGCTTCTCTTGCTCCTGCTGGAGCCTCAGATGTAACAGTGAGATCTTGTTCCACAACTATCCTCAGCTCTGAAAAAGGAAGGAAATGAAATAGTTCATGTGAATTGGGTTGAGTTAGGTATCTGCAGCCAACTTTTTTGTCACTTCTGACTGATACTAATTTTGACAACTTGTATTTTCCCAGAATTTGTCCATTTTATCTAAGTTGTTATGTTTGTTTGCATAAAGTTGTTCATCGTGTTCTCTTACTGTTCTTTTAATATCTGTAAGATCTGTAGTGATAACTTTGTGATCACTCTTGTCAATAGTAATTTGTATTCTTTCTCTTTAGTTTCAGAAAATCTAGTTAGGCATTTTATTGATCTCATCAAAGAACTAGCTTTGGACACTGCTAATTTTCTTTATTAATTGTATTGTTAATTTTTCTATTTTATTTATTTCCCTCTTGTTTTTACTATTTCTTTCATCCTATTTACTTTGGTTTTACTTTGTTCCTTTTTTTTTTTTTTTGCTTCTTAAGTTGGAACCTCAAGTTATTGATTTTAGATTTACCTTTTCTAATGTACACACTTTAAGCTATAAATTTCTCTTAGTCTTTCTTTGGCTGCATCACATAAATTTTGATGTTTTCTCCTTATCATTTAACATAATACTTTTAGTCCTAGCCACAGCAGTCAGACAAGAAAAAGAAATAAAGGCATCTAAATTGGAAGGGAAGAGGTAAAACTCTCTCTATGTGTAGATGACATGATCTTTATGTGAAACAGATAATATTCACTAAAGTAATATTAGTATTTCTTAGTGAAATTCAGAATTTTATGTCCCACTTCTCTTTAGCCCCCTTTCCCTTGAAAAAAGTTTCCTGAAGAATATTCAGACATTCATTAAATCCCCAATAGTTAAGGAAACCTCAAGTATCACTTTATGGCAATTCTTATCCTGATATGTCCAATCAAGAATACCTGATCTCAAAAAAAAAAAAAAAAAAAAAATATATATATATATGTGGAGGCAGTGAAATGAGATAGGTAGCTGAGCATTCATTCTCTTACAATAGAAAAGAAAAAAAATGATACCTGATCTCACAAGGTTAACTTTTCCAAAATAGTCTTCAACACCATTCTTTCATAACAAGGCCCTGACATTGTCTTCCAAAATCTACTTTTGAAAGAATAATTCCTGATGAATCTTGGAGAAGAAAAAATAAATATCTGACCATTAGGGTAGCATCTGAAGTCTGAAATCATTTCCTAGATAAGGCCTATTAACTGGAGGCAAGATTAATGAGTAACCACATCTTCCTACTTAGCATACTTCTAAATAGCTGAGTTGCTTACACCAGCAAATCATCTTTATAAATAGGATTTGGCTCTAGAACAACCTAAATGTTCAAACAGAAATGTTGACATTCTTTCTGAAAATATACCCCAAAAGTCATAGAACCATTGACACAGGGAATGATTCTCTACCTTGAAATCATTGGCTCTGTACAAAGGACTCTGACTGTCAGTACATAAACCATTCATGTAACACTTTCAACTGGCTTTATTGTCAATCCAGAGTCAGACTTGTATGAATCTCCCTTCAAGATTATCTTCAAAATGAATATTCTTCCCAGTATACAGTTTTAGGATCCTGGAGTCCATATTTTCCAAAGGTGTCATGAGGCATTCCAAATAAGACATCAATAAATGCATAATATTTTAATGAGGTCAAATGACATTTTTGGAATGACCACAAAATAACACAATATACTGTTATCAATTTATAAACTAAATTGACTCTGAAGAACTAAAAAGCTCAAGCAAGCCCCAAGTATCCTGAGAAATATTTCCATAGAATTGATTACGATTCTTTTCCCACCTCGGGGTCATGATGCCATCCTGGACCTCATCAATTTTCTCAAACAAAATGAGATATTTTATTCTTAGTATGTACCAGAACTGAGAGAACCATCATCTTTCTGCAAGGAATCTTCAGGTTTCACATGAAATTAGATTTGATTATTTGAGACTTTGAATTTTATGTTCTCCTGTTTATTGTAGATCCCTTCTGAAGTTCTCTAAACCAGAAACCAGATATATATTGCTAATTAGCTAAACTCTAAGAACAAAAACATATATTTTTATAAAGCTTAAGATCATCTTTAAAATGTTATGCTTCATAACAGGAAGATTGGATCACCTTGCAATCCCCTGCAGTGTTCTGCTACAATAATCCAATCCATTCTAATACCTCAAATTTCAATTTTTTTTCCAGTAAATACAGCTTTTATTCCTAGTATTTCTCACCATCTGTAGCTATCCTCCAAGTACTTAAGTCATTGAACCGTCCACTGAAGGAGAATGGGAGACAAATTTGTAAGCTGTATCCTGTTTCCCATTGGTCAAAAGCTTGTTCCATGGGATAGTAATTCCCCTATACTTCCTAGTGGCACACGCAAGGGTGCAGAGCAGCCTGTGACATCATGTGCTTCGGTATCAACAGCGAGGCCCCTGGGTAGGAAGTGAGGGGGTAGATGACAGGTATGCAGCAAAGTGCTGTTGTATTGTGCCCACATGATATTATTTGCAGTCTACATAAAGGTGATCATGACAGTGGTATCTGGAGCTGGAAAAGATGATCAAATGACTCGAAGGTATGTGAGAACAAGATTTAAAGTGAAGTGTAAGTAGTGTCAGCTATCACCAGCGAGTTTCATCATGTGAAATGGCCAGTTTACTCTGATTCACTCACAATTACATCTGGAGAATGAGACCAATTCAGACACTTGTTAATCAGTTTCCATGGCTCAAAGAATTGAGACACTCTGTGCCTATATAACTCTCCCTGCAGTGTAGCTATACGTCTGATACTGCGTTATCTCAGGGAGGGAGGGGAAAGGATATACGAGGAAGAAGTGTATTATCAAAGGTCACAAGTATTTAAAGCACTCCCAGGTGAGAGCCAAATGCAAGCTGTGGATCAAATAAAAATGCAACGACCATCACACCATGGCTATAAAGCAGAGTTAATCTGGATCAAACCACAGCAAATTGTTTCCAATGCCTAGTTTCTCTCCTGATCGCAATCCTCGTTCTCTTCCTTCAGCTTTGTGGTTACCCTTTCAAAGGCATTCCCTTCTGCTCATCTTGCTAACACCGTTAATCATCCATTCCACCACATTTTTAGAATGTTCTCGCATATTGACAACATTCCCATGCTCACTTCTGCCATGTTCCTTCCCCACTCTTCAACCCCAGTTTGCACTGTATTATTAATATTAACCAGCTGGGGCTTCCCTGGTGGCGCAGTGGTTGAGAGTCCGCCTGCCGATTCAGGGGACACGGGTTCGTGCCCCGGTCCGGGAAGATCCCGCATGCCACGGAGTGGCTGGGCCCGTGAGCCATGGCCACTGGGCCTGCGCGTCCGGAGCCTGTGCTCTGCAACGGGAGAGGCCACAGCAGTGAGAGGCCCGCGTACCACACACACACACACACACACACACACACACACACACACACACACACATATATATTAACCAGCTGAAGGTAGAGTGTGGAAAACCATACTAAAAATGAACCAGCATACTATTTTCATGACTGGATGTATTTTCCGCTTCATCTACCACTGCAAATAAAGGCATACACGCTAGAGCAGCCATATGTGGCTGTCTGTGATCAAACGTGAGCAGTATAATAGCCCACGTGTGTGCCATGGTGTCTTTCCAAGATCTCTCTTAGGACTGTGAGATAGCATCATTTCTGCATATTTTTTGAATGGAGTGTTTACATAATGTAAATATGGCCATTCTTTTCCTCCACTTAGGGCTGGCAGAACAAATAAGACCCTCCAAATTTATATGCCCAATTACTTTTAGGTTAACAAGCTCTGAAGTGCTGTGGAAATACTCCCCCAGAGTTTCATTGTGGGTTAATGGAGAATCATCGAGACTTTCTTCAGGACTATTAGAATAATAAACACCAGGCAGTTTAATCAATTAGACATTTCACCAGGACCATCACTCAAGTGGACAAGTAATTCAGCCTATTCCCCAAGGAAGTCTGGGCTCAGTGATCTCTGCTTTTTGCCAAAACCCCAGTGAGGGACAGTTAAGAATTGTTCTTCCAAGGATACAAGGCAGGACCTGTGGGAGAGGTTTCTACAGTGCTTATCTTGGGGAAGTTGTATAAGGACGACCAGGAACAATGTCCTGATGCAGGCAGTGGGGGTCCCTACCCTCTATTCTCATAGACGAAGAAGTCATAATCAGCATATAGTTTTCTCCTCTGAATGGAAAGAGAACATAGTAAAACTTCACTGTCTCAGAGTATATGTGGGTTGATGTGTATGAAGGGGGCAGATTCCAATTTGAATATGCAGAACATTAAAAAAACCCTGCATCGTAGGATACTTTCAAGGCAGTTTTGTAGCTTTCAAATATATACAGTAGATGGAAATGGAGTGGCAAATTGTTTTCTAATAGAGGTCTTTAGACACCTTTTTTTTTAACACACACATAACGATGATTTATAAGTAATATATCAATTAATTGTTTATAAATGGCACTGCTCAAGTGCTAGAGGGCTCTTGAAAACAATTGTTTCTTTTAAGTATTTTAAATATCTTTCCAGCACACTTACTTATACAGTGAATTATTTAGGAAATCCTTCCTCTATTGTTACCATACAGATAAAATTTGGTCCAGTTCTAATCAAAATTATCACAAATTTTTATTTGACGCTGTCTGGTAGACTGTGTTGCTGGATAACCAGTACTCTGCAAGCTTAGTTGCCATTATGAAGAAACAGCTTCTTTCACAGCAGTGAACTTTTTTTTTTTACATCTTTATTAGAGTATAATTGCTTTACAATGGTGTGTTAGTCTCTGCTTTATAACAAAATGAATCATTTATACATATACATATGTTCCCATACCTCTTCCCTCTTGCGTCTCCCTCCCTCCCTCCCACCCTCCCTATCCCACCCCTCCAGGCGGTCACAAAGCACCGAGCTGATCTCCCTGTGCTATGCGGCTGCTTCCCATTACCTATCTACCTTACGTTTGGTAGTGTATATATGTCCATGCCTCTGTCTCGCTTTGTCACAGCTTACCCTTCCCCCTCCCCATACCCTCAAGTCCATTCTCTAGTAGGTCTGTGTCTTCATTCCTGTCTTACCCCTAGGTCCTTCATGACATTTCTTTTTCTTAAATTCCATATATATATGTTAGCATACGGTATTTGTCTTTCTCTTTCTGACTTACTTCACTCTGTATGACAGACTGTAGGTCTGTCCACCTCATTACAAATAGCTCAATTTCGTTTCTTTTTATGGCTGAGTAATATTCCATTGTATATATGTGCAACATCTTCTTTATCCATTCATCTGATGATGGACACTTAGGTTGTTTCCATCTCCGGACTATTGTAAATAGAGCTGCAATGAACATTTTGGTACATGACTCTTCTTGAATTATGGTTTTCTCAGGGTATATGCCCAGTAGTGGGATTCCTGGGTCATATGGTAGTTCTAGTTGTAGTTTCTTAAGGAACCTCCATACTGTTCTCCACAGTGGCCGTATGAATTTACATTCCCACTAACAGTGCAAGAGTGTTCCCTTTTCTCCACACCCTCTCCAGCATTTACTGTTTCTAGATTTTTTGATGATGGCCATTCTGACTGGTGTGAGATGATATTGCATTGTAGTTTTGATTTGCATTTCTCTAATGATTAATGATGTTGAGCATTCTTTCATGTGTTTGTTGGCAGTCTGTATATCTTCTTTGGAGAAATGTCTATTTAGGTCTTCTGCCCACTTTTGGATTGGGTTGTTTGTTTTTTTGTTATTGGACTATTGTAAATAGTCCAGACTATTGTAAATAGTCTATGCTTGTCTGTAAAGGTTTTAATTTCTCCATCAAATCTGAATGAGATCCTTGCTGGCTAATCTTGGTTGTAAGTTTTTCTCCTTCATCACTTTAAATATGTCCTGCCACTCCCTTCTGGCTTGCAGAGTTTCTGCTGAAAGATCAGCTGTTAACCTTATGGGGATTCCCTTGTGTGTTATTTGTTGTTTTTCCCTTGCTGCTTTTAATATGTTTTCTTTGTATTTAATTTGTGACAGTTTGATTAATATGTCTTGGCGTATTTCTCCTTGTATTTATCCTGTATGGGACTCTCTGTGCTTCCTGGACTTGATTAACTATTTTCTTTCCCATATTAGGGAAGTTTTCAACTATAATCTCTTCAAATATTTTCTCAGTCCCTTTCTTTTTCTCTTCTTCTTCTGGAACCCGTATAATTCAAATGTTGGTGCGTTTAACGTTGTCCCAGAGGTCTCTGAGACTGTCCTCAGTTCTTTTCATTCTGTTTTCTTTATTCTGCTCTGCAGTAGTTATTTCCACTATTTTATCTTCCAGATCACTTATCCGTTCTTCTGCCTCAGTTATTCTGCTATTGATCCCATCTAGAGTATTTTTCATTTCATTTATTGTGTTGTTCATCATTGTTTGTTTCATCTTTAGTTCTTCTAGGTCCTTGTTAAATGTTTCTTGCATTTTGTCTATTCTATTTCCAAGATTTTGGATCATCTTTACTATCATTATTCTGAATTCTTTTTCAGGTAGACTGCCTATTTCCTCTTCATTTGTTAGGTCTGGTGGGTTTTTATCTTGCTCCTTCATCTGCTGTGTGTTTTTCTGTTTTCTCATTTTGCTTATCTTACTGTGTTTGGGGTCTCCTTTTTGCAGGCTGCAGGTTCGTAGTTCCCATTGTTTTTGGTGTCTGTCCCCAGTGGCTAAGGTTGGTTCAGTGGGTTGTGTAGGCTTCCTGGTGGAGGGGACTAGTGCCTGTGTTCTGGTGGATGAGGCTGGATCTTGTCTTTCTGGTGGGCAGGTCCACGTTTGGTGGTGTGTTTTGGGGTGTCTGTGGACTTAATATGATTTTAGGCAGCCTTTCTGCTAATGGGTGGGGTTGTGTTCCTGTCTTGCTAGTTGTTTGGCATAGGATGTCCAGCACTGTAGCTTGCTGGTCGTTGAGTAAAGCTGGGTGCTAGTGTTGAGATGGAGGTCTCTGGGAGATTTTAGCTGTTTGATATTATGTGGAGCTGGGAGGTCTCTTGTGGACAGTGTCCTGAAGTTGGCTCTCCCACCTCAGAGGCACAGCACTGACTCCTGGCTGCAGCACCAAGAGCCTTTCATCCACACGGCTCAGAATAAAAGGGAGAAAAAGTAGAAAGAAAGAATTAGTAGAAGTAGAAAGAAAGAAAGGAGGGAGGGAGGGAGGAAGGAAGGAAGGAAAAAAGAAAGATAGAAGATAAAGTAAAATAAAATAAAGTAAGATAAAATATAAATTTATTAAAATAAAAAATAATTATTAAGAAAAAAAATTTAAAAAAAAACGGATAGATAGAACCCTAGGACAAATGGTGGAAGCAAAGTTATACAGACAAAATCTCACACGGAAGCATACACATACACACTCACAAAAAGAGGAAAAGGGGAAAAAAATCATAAATCTTGCTGTCAAAGCCCACCTCCTCAATTTGGGAAGATTCGTTGTCTATTCATGTATTCCACAGATGCAGGGTACATCAAGTTGATTGTGGAGCTTTAATCCGCTGCTTCTGAGGCTACTGGGAGAGATTTCCCTTTCTCTTCTTTGTTCGCACAGCTCCCGGGGTTCAGCTTTGGATTTGGCCCCGCCTCTGCGTGTAGGTCGCTGGAGGGCGTCTGTTCTTCGCTCAGACAGGACGGGGTTAAAGGAGCCGCTGATTCGCGGGCTCTGGCTCACTCAGGCCGGGGGGGAGGGAGGGGCACGGAGTGCGGGGCGGGCCTGCGGCGGCAGGGGCCGGCGTGACGTTGCACCAGCCTGAGGCGCGCCGCGTGACGTTGCACCAGCCTGAGGCGTGCCGTGCGTTCTCCCGTGGAAGTTGACCCTGGATCCCGAGACCCTGGCAGCGGCGGGCTGCACAGGCTCCCTGGAAGCGGGGTGTGGATGGTGACCTGTGCTCGCACACAGGCTTCTTGGTGGCGGCAGCAGCAGCCTTAGCGTCTCATGCCCATCTCTGGGGTTTGCGCTTTTAGCCGCGGCCCACGCCCGTCTCTGGACTCCTTTAAGCAGCGCTGTTAACCCCCTCTCCTCGCGCACCAGGAAATAAAGAGGTAAGAAAAAGTCTGTTGCCTCTTCGGCAGCTCCAGACTTTTCCCCGGACTCCCTCCCGGCTCGCCGTGGCGCACTAACGCCCTGCAGGCTGTGTTCATGCCGCCGACCCCAGTCTTCTCCCTGTGCTCCGACTGAAGCCCGAGCCTCAGCTCCCAGCCCCTCCCGCCGCGGCAGGTGAGCAGACAAGCCTCTCGGGCTGGTGAGTGCCGGTCGGCACCGATCCTCTGTGCGGGAATCTCTCCGCTTTGCCCTCCGCACCCCTGTGGCTGCGCTCTCCTCCGCGGCTCCGAAGCTTCCCCGCTTCCGCCACCCGCAGTCTCCGCCCGCGAAGGGGCTTCTAGTGTGTGCAAACCTTTCCTCCTTCACAGCTCCCTCCCACTGGTGCCGGTCCCGTCCCCATTCTTTTGTCTCTGGTTTTTGTTTTTATTTTTGCCCTACCCAGGTATGTGGGGGGTTTCTTGCTTTTTGGGAGGTCTGAGGTCTTCTGCCAGCATTCAGTAGGTGTTCTGTAGGAGTTGTTCCACGTGTAGATGTATTTCTCCACAGCAGTGAATTTTTACTTTTGAAAGACAGTAAGAAATGGGAAAACCATCCAAAATATGATGGAGTGGTTTGACATTTCCAACCCTAAAACTGAGACTTTTTTTTTTCCTAACAGTCATTATAAGGTCACGTTTTAAAATAAAGACCCGAACTGTTTTGTGTGTGTGTGCTGTGTGTATTTGTGTGGACAGGCCAACTGTTTTCTTGGTTCCTCTTATAAATAACAAGGCCACTGTCCAGCCTGGATGAGAGAGGAGTCTGGGGGAGAATGGATACATGTATATGTATGGCTGAGTTACTTTGCTGTGCACCTGAAACTATCACAACATTGTTAATCAGTTATACTCCAATATAAAATAAAAAGTTAAAAAAAATAACAAAACCATTGTCAATTTTGCATTTTGTCAGTGAGCTAAACTTTGTAAGCAAGGGGAGTGTTGGTATAAGAGATTCAAAGTTTGAATTTTTACTAACATTTCAGTTGGCGTAGTTTGATGTCTTGATGTGTGTATGAATACACACAAGCACACACATTTACACACAGTTTTTGCAACTTTCATCACTACAAGAGATCAGGTAAGATAATGTATTTTCTCCCCTAGAGATGGGAAATAAGATAACACTCTCATTTTACTGAAGAAAAAGAGAGATTTACAATTGTTGTCCACTGCTGGCAAAGGCACTGTGATTTCAGACAAGAATTTCAAAAACTAAAGGAGAATGTTTCTAGACTTTCCAGAGAGAAGTGAGACAATTATTTATTTTTTCACTCAAGAGTTGTTTATTGAGCACTTACCCTGTGCCTGACTGTTTTCTAGATACTGAGGATACATCGATGAACAAAATAAAGCCCTTGATGTTATGAAGCTTACATTCACAACCTTTTAACTTCCTAATTTCGTATACCGTTTACATAACTCTTTACAGTTTGCAGTACAGTTTCACATGCATTATTCCCTTTTTTATTTTTTAGCAGTATGCGGGCCTCTCACTGTTGTGGCCTCTCCTGTTGCGGAGCATAGGCTCCAGACGCGCAGCCCAGTGGCCATGGCTCATGGGCCCAGCCGCTCCACGGCATGTGGGATCTTCCCGGACCGGGGCACGAACCCGTGTCCCCTGCATCGGCAGGCGGACTCCCAACCACTGCGCCACCAGGGAAGACCCCATTATTCCCTTTTGATCATCATAAGAACGTTATAAATCAGACAATACTTCACTAGCTCCAGTGTATAGGTAAGAAAACTGAGGCTCAGTGAGGTTAACTGATAAGTGCTAGTTAAGAGGACTTCTTTTCTTTTTCTTTTCTTTTTGGCCAAGCGGCTTGTGGGATCTTAGTTCCCCAACCAGGTATCAAACCCGGGGCCACGGCAGTGAAAGCTCCAAGTCTTAACAATTCCCTGGACCGCCAGGGAATTCCCAAGGACTTCTGATTCCAATTTGACATTTCCAAATACATCAAATAGAATTTCTAATTCTTCCCAGGATTGAAGAGGGAAGCACACTAGGTGGTTATTTGTCTTTTAATCTCACTTCCAGCCTGTAGTGGATTTTGCACTTGAACATGACAGTTTTTGATTCAATGTCCAACAATGCACCTGTTTCCCTCCAACACCACCCCTCAGCCTTCTGTCCCACGATTTCAAATATGGGACAGCTCTCCACGTCACCTTTCTATCTGGGCCCGATTTTCCCACAATAATTCCTTCCTCTTGGAATGAGTACTTGGCCACGTGGAAATGCCTTCAGTTCCAAATAATTCAGGAGGAACTTGTATAACACTAGGATGTCAGCAAGAATTCTTCCTGTCCACACTCAATGGCCCCCATTGGTAACATCAGGTTTCCATGTTAAAAGGGACTTAAAATAATGTCTGAAGACATTCTTTTGAGAAGATAACCCTGGGTGCTTATATTTTAAAGCTAAATTTCCACAGCAACATTGACATTATGAATACAGGATGGAGTTTTCACTTTATTGCTGAAGGCTGTCATTTCAAGCTATTCCAGGTTTAATATATCTAGAATCCACTTCATCTCTCTGGCTTTATTATTTCCACACACTAAACCTTAGCATTCATTTAGGTGGCAGGTAACATTATTCTTGCGAAGAACTAGATCCAATTCTCAAGGGTTGTAGCCACCAAGATAGCTTAAATAGTGCATTTTGGGGGTTCCTGACTTTCCCTGGCTGCTGATACATGGATGAAAAACTAGGAATCTGATAGTAACTTATATTAAATGCCATTAGTACAACTTTCTCAAAATGAGGACATGTTGACAAGTAGAAACCAAGAAAAAAAAATTTTTTTTTTAGGAAAAAAAATGCTGTAGAGAAAACTTACCCTTGCCCCAGTTGGAGCCTTTTTTGTGTTTTCTTTTCTTCTCCCTTTAAAAATCAGCGGCAGGTTCCCTAGGGTCCCTGAAATGGGACCCAAGAGTGACACAGTTGAACAGTCCCCACTTGATTACAGCATGTTCTTTTTATGTTAAATGGCTGACAGTGCCACTAAGCATTGTGCCTTGTGTTATGAGCACAGCTGGATCTGAAGCTAAAATCCTGGATCCTGGTGTAGCCCAGTAATTTCTTCCTAAACCCAGGCAGCTAAACAATAACTAATAATGTGGCCATGAGTTGATCTGCCTTGAATAAACGACTGGGGCTGTTTACTCCACAGTGGAACATGCAGCAAGATTCTAACACTCTTTTCTTAACCAAATCCTCCCCTCCAGCTTACACAACTGTGAAAAAAACAAAAAACAAGGGCAAAACTTTTTTCCCAGGAGAGAGGTCTGAAAAAAATTTATTTATTTATAAAGCATTGTAACTTTTTTTTTTTACTTTCTTACAGATAAGATTTTTTATTTTTTATTTTATTTATTTATTTTTGGCTGCATTCTGTCTTCATTGCTGCACTGGCTTTCTCTAGTTGTGGCGAGCGGGGGCTACTCTTCCTTGAGGTGCACGGGCTTCTCACTGTGGTGGCTTCTCTTGTTGCAGAGCACAGGCTCTAGGCACGCGGGCTTCAGTAGTTGTGGCACATGGGATCAGTAGTTGTGGCTCATGGGCTCAGTAGTTGTGACTCGTGGGCTCTAGAGTTCAGGCCCAGTAGCTGTGGCGCATGGGCTTAGTTGCACCACGGCATGTGGGATCCTCCCAGACCAGGGAGTGAACCTGTGTCCCCTGCATTGGCAGGTAGATTCCCATCTACTGCGCCACCAGGGAAACCCCTGAAATTTATTTTTAAATGTGGTGTGATTAGAAAAGGGAGAAACTGGATGGAGGGCAACACTAATTATCTGTCTATCAATGTATTTGTATTTTTTATATTTTAATTTCCTGAGGTGTATATGCGTTCTATACCTCATAACATTTTTCTCTAGGAATAATAACTGTACAAGCTTACCTGGCAATAACTGTATTCCCAAGAGCTCACACTACAGGAGACAAAATTTTACCTTAGGAAGCTTGATAGCAACACTTCACTATAGCAAATCATTTATCCAGCTTTAAGGACCAGGTGAAAAAATGGGACCTAGGAGTAGATACCATTGTCACACTTATTCATACGTTGCTTTCTTCTAGTATTCAATTAGGAAGGTCTGTTAACATGATATTTTTCATATCATGTTAAGTCTCAACTTTTGGCAGGGACCTAAATTTGGATTTTGTCACTGTCATCATGGGTACAATTCTGGGCAAGTACATATGAATCTGAAAGTCACAGAATTGAGTAGCAGATGTAATAATATTTACTTTATATATAAAGCAGTTGTATAGTGTTCTAGGGGAATAGACTAAGTCTCAGACTTTGTACTCTACCACTTATACCTGTGTCACCCTAAGCAAGTTACATTAACCCCTCTGTGGTCCAGTTTCCCCATTAGTAAAGTGAGGATAATAAAAGTAACTAAGTGATAAGGCTGTTGTGAATATTAAATGTATTAATCTATACAAAGGACTTAGAGCGGTGTCTGGCACATAACAAAACATTGTATCAGTGTTTGCTCTTGTGGTCCTGGCTGTGGTTGTAGTTATTATGATTATTTTGTGGTACTTCCTAGTGAAGTTTTCTTTTCAGAACTCAAGTCTTGTGTGTGTGTGTGTGTGTGTGTGTGTATATATATATATATAAATAAATATACATACATATATATATATATATATACACATATATATATATATATTTATTGGCCACGAAGCATGTACTATCTTAGTTCCCTGACCAGGGATGGAATCTGTGCCCCCTGCAGTGGAAGTGTGGAGTCTTAAACACTGGACTGCTAAGGAAGTCCCTTGTATTTTTAAAAATAATCTTAACTTAGTGCCTCTATTCTGCTATTTTTTTTTTTCTCTGTCCCTATCCTCTTTGATGGTCATAGGACTTGTGAGTAGAGGAGGAAGTCGTAAGACTTAAGAAACTGCTGGAGCAGTGTATTAGGGAAAGTAGCCAATCACTACATTAAAAAAAATTGCTGCTTATTTCCAAGATTTCCACTCAAGATAAACCTCACTGTATCTGGTAGTTGGTCCAGTAGTGTATAGGTATCTTTGAATGGCAACTGGAGAGCTCCCTAATGCCAACGATCTTCTGAGATGGAGCCAGGGAGACAGGACGCTTACAATCCCCAGGGAGGAATAGGCAGCCCACACGATCCTGAAGCACGTCCCCTTATCCCCGTAATAAAACTCTAAAACTCTCCTTGCCCCTCCCTTCATCATCTCTCTGCTCTATCTCTATCTCCATCTCTATCTCTGTGTTTCTTCTCTTCCGCTCCTCTCCCTCCCAGCGGTCATCTGCACTCCCCTCTGAGCTGATGGGAAATTCTGAATGCTACCCCGTGATACCTGGGTGCTGCAGGTAACTCAGGGCTCTGAGTGGGAGCCCTCTGCTTCTAATACCTCTCATGGCTATTTATTAGATTTCTAGAAATAATCAGTATAGCCCAGTTTTTCTCTTTTCTCATATCGCCCAACTTCAAAGGAAAGGTTTTATCAACACTCCATCCTCATCTCCCAGCTTAGACATTGTTGGGGAAGTTTGGAGACCACAAAGACAGACCTTTTGCTAAGAGTTTCAAATCCATCCAGTATAGCTCTCTCTTTCCCTTGCTTGAAGAATTCTTCTAATGTCTAGGGGATTGGTGGAAGGGAAGGAGAAAGAAATGATTTGCTGTAACAGCCGAAGCTTTTCTTTCTCTCGCATGCCTTAACCTGTACCTCTTAGATTTAGAAACCTTGAGTTTAGTAGCTTCATTGTCCAGCATTGATCTGACAATTTTTTCTCAGGTTAACATCAGCCCATGTTGTGCAGCCGGAACATGGGCAGTTGGAGGGGGAAAATATAACATGTTGGTTTAGGGAATCAAATTTTACTCTGCCACAGAAGAACTGACACAATGAATGCAGTAGAGTAGGAAAAGGGGATTAGGCACACTTTCTTAGCTGTTGCACAAGCAATTTAAACAAATGCCTTAAGTCCCCAGAAATATCTTCCTTAAACATAATTCAAATATCTTTATAAGTTACGCCCAACTTTAAAATCTTAGTAAAGATGATCATATAGCTAGAACATGGTTTTAAAATGGTAATATCAACAAAAGGGATTCTTGTGGCAAACTTTTGAGCTTTTTTTCTTCAACCCTATATGTGGGCATTAATAGTTCCATTTTAAAAAAAATTTTATGGGAGAATAGTTGATTTACAGTGTTGTGTTAGTTTCAGGTGTACAGCAAAGTGATTCAGTTATACATATATATATACATTCTTTTTCAGATTCTTTTCTCATATAAGGTATCACAGAATATTGAGTAGAGTTCCCTGTGCTATATAGTTGGTCCTTGTTGTTCATCTATCTTATATATAGTAGTGTGTGTATGTTAATCCCAAGCTCTTGATTTATTACCCCCCCCCCATATTTCCCCTTTGGTAACCATAAGTTTCTTTTCAATACCTGTAAGCCTGTTTCTGTTTTGTAAATAATTTCATTGGTGGCATTTTTAAAAATTAGATTCCACATATGAGTGATGTATTTGTCTTTGATTTACTTCCCTTAGTAAGATCATCTCTAGGTCCATCATATTTCCATTTCATTGTTGGAGGAGAAAGCTCATGGTGTTGAATAATTTGCACAAGTTTACGCAGCTATTGAGTAGAAGAGCCAGAATTTGAACAAAAGGTTTATTTGACTCCAGAGCTCTTTCCAAAGACACACAACCGCCTCCCATTAGGAAAGCCAGACTCTTCAACCTTAGTCAGCTGATGGAAGAAAGTCTTTGCTCTCACTCTTCTCTACCTAGGTCAAAACCAATCCCTGTGGATAATTCCACATTAGGAATAAATAATAAATTTACTTGCTGCCTTCATTCAGAAATCCTGTTGATAAAATGTCAGAAGGTACAAGTTATTGGAAGTTACTGGAAGGGTAGAAACCAGAAAAGTTTCTGAGGATTCAGCAATTATTTTGACTCTCTTTCTGTAAACCTTTCTCACATTTTGAGTATCTTGAGCAGGTCTGCGAGAGAAGTGAGTTTTAAATTAATTTTCTCCTGGCAGGTTGTGTCTGTGATAAATTGAAGAACACAAAAATCATTCCCATAGCTAGGTGTTTAATAGCTCAGTCACTTCAGTGCCCCATTGGGGGTCACTTTCATTTTTTTTTTTCCCCTTCTATCCAGAATAACGCGGAGTCTTAACAAGACTTGGAAGCAATTTTGATACGAAAGACTAAGAGACAGCTCTGCTTTTAATAAGCTTTAATATCAGGGTACCAGTAGCACCCTTGGTGCTACGGCCGGAAATGACAGTTTTATTATCCTTTCCTTTGAAACTGATAAATTGGTTCAGGCTAAGGGCAGCCTTTTTAGCTGCCACGAAAAAAAAAAAAAAAAGCAAGAAAAAAGAAACTGACTATCACTGGAGTTATTCAAAGCTCTATAGAAAATTCTAAAAGACAGGAGATTTCATACTGTTGTTGTCACTGAGTGCTGAGTCCTTGATGTTTGCCAGTTGCAAAGGGAAATTTGTGTGTGTGTGTGTTTATTTCAAAGAAAGAGAGAGAGGTGGGGGGGACATAAAGAAAGATTATTTGGGCTTGGTCTCACTTTTGAATTGGGGTTTGCATATTGCAGTCTACAAAGAGCATTTTAACAATGTCACATTATTAACAATATAGACCCAAATTCAGTATCATCTCCTCTAAGGGAATCAGTTGATAGGTTATCATTCACATTTGCCCATATTGGTTAGGACCTCTTAAGTATAGGCTTCAGAAATGTATCTCAGATATGCTTTGATGGTGAGTGGAAATATTCTGATTTCATAAGGAAAACCTACAGTGCCATGAATATTCAGCATAGCATCTCTGAAGATACAGAAGCGTGACTATCACAATTATAAACCTTGTGTGCATTGTGTGATTTCAAAATTGGAGAATTGTTTGTGAAAGATCACTGTCAGTTCCTTAGACAGGAAACCATGTCCTTCCAAAGGCTCAAGTTCCTGGGCAGAGTCTGTCAGACCATACTACCTGATCAGAGGACTAGGGGAAAGGTGTGCTGGTTCTTTTCTTCCCTAAAATGATGTACTCAATTCCAACTCGTGTCATCATTACAGATTGCAGATTTTTTCCAAGTATTATAATTTTATTTTTTAATTGAAGATTTTGGAACTGAAAAGACTTTTAAAAGATCTGGTTTACTGAGTTACAGAGATCTAAAGCCCAGAAAGATAAAATTGCAAAGATGGGAAGAAATTGACTTAAGACCCAGGATTAGACTTTTGTTGCCTTGAACCACTTGATGCTTTTCTTGCTCTGCCATAGTGCACGTCCTAGTTAGTTAGGGAGTTTTAGTTTTTAAAAGACAAGAAAATAGCTTCAATATGACAGAGTATCCTGTGTGCTGCCAGGGGATCCTGTGCATTCTCCCCAGTACCACCAATTTCCGTACGATCAATCAATTCCCTACCTGTAAAGCGAGCATGTCTCAACTTGACAATTTTAGTAGATACTTACCAAATTTGAGTTGCTTAGTACTCAGAGCACTGAGGTTAATGATCTACACTATCAAGAAATCTCGTGGAGTTGTGGCTCCAGGGCTCTTAGGTAAACCCAGCAACACCATAGTCTCTTCCCTCACCCCTGGAAGTCTTGTTATATCAGAGTGAAGCATTGCCCAACTTATTAGGGCTCCCTCATATCATCATGAGAATCAGAGTTGGCAGGACTGTGATCTTCAAAGATGAAATTCCATCATAACGTTGATGACAGCAGAGTACTCCTCTCTAACTTTCACAGAGTAAATATGGGGAAGGCTGTATAGAATAGTGGCAAAGAGTACACATACAGGTTTGGGAGTAAGTTAGACACAGCTTTGAATCCAGTCTCCACTACTTTTAATGAAACTCTGAACTTAGTTCCATATCTGTACAACAACAACAAAAAATAACACTACTGCATCATCAAGAGTTAAAGAGATGGTTTAGTTAAACTCTAAACACAGAATCTAACACACGTAATGCAGTTGAAAATGGCATTTGATATTATCATCACATTATTCACTTTACACAGTTCTTAAATCAATCGAGAAACAGGTATTTATATAGCACCACCCATGTTGGACTGGGTTCATGACTCCTAGATACAGTAAATCAAGACAAAGACTTCCTCCCCTCCAAGCTTGTAACATATTCCTGGGTATTGGTCAGTTTCACAAAGCAGATGAAATTATGCCAACGGAAAAAAAAGTTCTTTATCAACCATATGAAATCCCCAATTGTCATTTTTAGTAGGTATTTCTTATTAAAATATCATTATTAGTTCTAGGAAGGTGGAATTTTTGGCATGGAAAAGTTATGAACTTCGAAGTCTGACACAGCTGGGTTTCACAACTCTCAGGGGTCTTGGGAAAATTAATTCACCTACTTGAACAGATTTCTTCAACTAGGATGGGATTGCTGCAGCCTCAGCAAACTTTGTTCTTCTACTCCGCAAGTCCTGAAGATTCACTACGAAAGTCTTATCAGCCATTTTCCTTCCTGCTCCTCAAGGCTCATTTCATATTTGCCGGCTCTGTGTTAGCAATATGGAGAACAGGGGAAATAAGGAGAACACAACCATGTGTAGTATCTGTATGCCCTGCTGGCTGGATGCACTGTGGACTGCCTGCTGGCTCCCTTGTCTGGCTTTATCAGGTGGCCCTCTGACTAATCCCACATGCCAAGACATTTAACGGAAACATTGAGATGTTGTCATTGTTCAAGTCAACGTGAAAACTGTTAAGCCTGTGGACCCATGTGGTATTCTCAGACAAAAGCTGCAAAATCAGTGGCGTATTTACAGCATTTTTTCATTGCATATTGTTTGTTCAAATGGAGCAAAATCCATTGCAGATGAATATTTAGAGGTGCAACGAGGTACTAAGAAGAGATTGTCAAACCCAGAGAACAAATATTTGTCTCTTCTGAATATCCTCCTTTCATTGAATCTTTTAATACAGAGAGTAATTAATCAAAACCAACTACTCAGTAATATAACTGAGTTGGAAACTCTAGTGTTTTTGTTTGTCTTCTTTGAAATCACAATTGTCAGTAATGTTGATGGACTAGAGGCCGTCTATGGACATAACTCTGTTTAATTTAGTAAATTTGGATTTCTGTTTGGCTGAATATAATATGTAAACAGCAGCATCTGCAGTGGCATTGAGGGGAGGACCAAGTAGTGCCAAACACTGCGTTTTTCAGTCTGCAAATATTTGGCACTTTGGTTGTGAAGGTTGACATAGCATTGCAATCAATTAAACAAACAAGCTACGAGGGTACTATTGACTGGGAGCACAGTGCTTCGGCAAATCTGAGCACTGGAGTGCATGTGTAAAAAAAATTCATCGTGCTCTTTCTCAGCCATTTATGTATTCAAAACAAGAGCTCAATATAGTGTTTTAAACCCCTAGAATGTTCTATAGGCCAAATGGCTAAAAAGTCCTTTGCTTTAAAGCACTCCTTTTAACACTGCATTGCAACAGACACTTAGCCTCACATGATGTACTGGTTATTTTGTTTATTTTAATATTAGTCTGTCCCCTCTTGAAATTGACAAAAGACTATCTCATTCCTTTGATCACTTTGGTGATCACTTTGGTTCTCTGGCCAAAGGCATTGAATTCAACACTCTTTTTCATTTTATGGCTCTTGATAGCTTCCTTGGACATGATCATATCATCAGTGATGTCAGTCAGGTTTGGGAATAGAACCCAAGTGGATACATGGGAGAAGGGTGTTAGTTTCCTGTATCCTACCCCTTCCACTCTGCAGAATGTAATGTAGAGCTCTAACGTAGCATCTTGACCATGTACATCGGAAAATTTTTAAGAATTCTTATTAAATCATACGTTTTGATTATAACCTAATGCCCTGTGTCCTTCAAAACAATATTATCTGAAAACCAACGTAGAGGCAGAAGGGATTTGCTAATGGTAGAGTTTACATTCAAAGTTTATCCAGTGTTTTTATGTGCTAAAAGTGCAGCTGATCCTGTCTCACTTTGACCAAGAGAAGGTGACAAAAGGGATATCGCATGGCTTTTGAGAATATAGCACAAAAAGTGTTGAAACTCCATCTGGATGTTTTGGAACACTCACTCTTGGGATGATCCTGTAGAAATCCACTATGCTGTTAGATAGCTATGGAGCAATGCTCTGAATAAGGTTCTAGTCTATGGTATCAGTCCCTCCTGTGGCCAGCAGTCAACACCAACTGGTATTATTGGGAGTGAGCCATCTTGGATGTCCAGCAAAGTCAGCTCTTCAAATGAATGCAGCCCTAGCTGATGTCTGACTGCAAGCCTTGAGGGTTCTTAACAGAGAGCACTGTTGAGCCCAGTCAACAAACTCCACTGTAGGAGATAATAACTTTTTAAGCTACTAAGTAGTATGTGAGAATGAATAACTGAAATGGGTATTTTAATTGATAGGAGTTTGTTTGATCACACAGAAGTCTCTATAAAGAAAGTTATATTTGATCTAAATCTTCCTAAAAATAAAGAGCAAATCTATTATCATTCTCTTTCATTTTATTCACTCCACTACAATTAATCTTATGATACATCTCACCACTAATGCTCATCTTCTGAAGGTCACTTGTGACCTCCTAATTGTCAGTCACATCCTTACAGTGAAATCCTATGATCCTATTCTATCCTCGACCTTTGAGCTTCTCTATAGCATTTGCCATGCCTTCGGTCTTAAAAGTCTATTATTCTTTGATTTCACTGCATACAATTTTCTCATAATTCTCTTCCTCAAACTAGGAGAAATATGAGGAATGACACCTCTTCTCAAGTGCAAAAATAGCTGTGTGCTTGGATCACCAAAGCAGAAGGGGAAGAGAAGAAGGGCAGACAAAGAAATTCAGAAGGGGAAGAAATCTCCAAAAGATAAGGGAAGGGCAAGGAGTGTTTTATCTTTTTTTAGTTGGTTCCCTATGCCTTTATCCCAACGCTGTGTCCTTGACCATTATGCAGAGGTCAAGAGGAGAGAGTGGAGGAAAGAAAAAAAGCCTTGATATTGTTCTAGAAGTTAAGAACGTGAAGTGAATATTTTCTCAAAACACTGACTGTTTTATCTCATGAGTGTTTATTTGTCTTCACCTCAGTTACAGTATGAGCTCCTATCATATCTGTAACAAATGTTTGAATAACAATTTTCAACAGTGCAAAACACTCTTCTTAATTTTTAAATCAATATGAGTAAAGGTCACTGTCATCATCTCTATTAGAAAAAATATTGTGTCTTCATCCATTCATGGCATGGGAAGAAGAAAATGGACTTGGACCAAGAAGTGAGGTGGATTCCAAGTCTCTGCGCCCCAGGGTGATCACGTTTATGAGGACCTTTCTTTTTATTGCTTTTCTTTCTCTGTCTTTTGTTCTTTTTCTTTTCTTTCTTCCTTTCTCCTCTCCTTCTCGCTTTCTCTTTCTATTGCTTTATGTATTTTCTGTGTTCCTTAACTATGTGAAGTATATATTTTTATTTATTTGTTTATTTATTTTTGGTTGCGTTGGGTCTTCATTGCCGTGTGTGGGCTTTCTCTGGTTGCGGCGAGCGGGGGCTACTCTTGGTTGTGTTGCAGTGCACAGGCTTCTCATTGAGGTGGCTTCTTGTTGCGGAGCAGGGGCTCTAGGCATGTGGGCTTCAGTAGTTGTGGCTCATGGGCTCTAGAGCACAGGCTCAGTAGTTGTGGCGCACGGGCTTAGTTGCTCCGTGGCTTGTGGGATCTTCCAGGACCAGGGATTGAACACGTGTCTCCTGCATTGGCAGGCGTATTCTTAACCACTGCGCCACCAGGGAAGTCCTGTGAAGTATATTTTAAAAAACTCAAACAGACCATTTTCTTTTGATATTGAGAACTTTTCATAAGCAGAACCCACCGTAGCACAAACCTGTGGATGAGCAGTGTGAAAATTGAGATATCAATTTGTGTCCATCTGTGTTATAATACAGAACTCTAGAAAGATGAACAACTCTTATGTTTGAACATCTATCAGCTTCATGGTTACTGAATCAAATGGTCTTCCTGAGGAGATGTTTTGTCATTGCACAGCTGCTGTCCCTGTGATCACTTTAGTCCCTGAGCCACTTCAATTCTGGTTATAGTCATGGCTACTTCAGAGACCCAGAATGCACAGTTCTCTTCCCTGGAATCTTAAGGTCAAGAAAGATAGTTTATTTTCAGCAGAAGAAGGAGTATGAACATTAGAACTAGAAGGTTTCAGTTCTGATTCTGACATTTACTAGCTGTGGGATCTTGGTAAAATAAATTTTCCTCACTGAGTTTTGATCTATTTATTTATAAAATAGAGAAATTAGCATATAAAAGAAATATGTGTTAAGTATTAACCAACACCAGGAAACACTAAGGGTGTGCAATGGGTATATACTTTTTGATGAGTCTTATTACACAAAAAGTAAAAAGCTTGGTCTTCAAGTGATGTAGAAGAGCTGATCCTGTGATACTACATTTATCCGACTGAGTTACATTTTTTTGGGAGAAAATGTACTTGCCACCTCCTCTTTCCTTAATTATACAGTTTCTGTACACACAGATCTCTTCCCCTGTTTCTACTTACATAACAAAGAAAGGCTGAAGTTTTCCAAAGAACTTTTCAAAGTATCAAGGGAGAATAAAAATGATAATGAAAACAAAAATACTAACAATATACAAACTTATGATATATATACACATTTGTTTCTGATACTGTCTTTGGTGAATTATCCCCTGGGATGGAAGAACCTATTCTTAAAGTGGATGATGGAGAGGGGGTACACACGCTCACACACACACACACACACACACACACACACATCTCAAGAAGAGATACAAGTTTTTGTTTTTCTTACTTGTTTGCTCCTGGGCTTTCCACATATTTCAGGAGGTACGATAGCGTCCACAACACAAAAACTGTTTCTCAGATATCCTGGCTCTTGTTCAACCACAAAAATAAGGTCTTAAACTTCCCCCTACTTAGGACTTTACTGGGATCACAACTGAGAGAAGGACTACTTCTTTAAACACACACACACACACACACACACACACACACACACACACACATACACACAATATGGTCCTACCACTTGTATACACACTGCAGTCTTTTCCCAGTATAGGTCCAACACATAAAAAGCATGAAAAAACAAAGAGGAGGTACTTCACTGCTATTTTAACAAGGGACAACTTCTACTTCACAGTTCACAGGGTGGCTGTGAAAGTTGAATAAAATAGCATATAGGAAGATGCTTCATAAACTATAGAGCAACATAGGAAGTCAGTTTAAATTTGAAAGCAGACAGTTTTATTTAATGGGGAAAAATTTCATTCAGGAGCTGGATGATATCTGTTTCTCCTAAGGCACCTCTTAATATTCAGGAGCTGACTACTCGCCTTGTTCTCTGATTTGTTTCTTTTCTACATGACTATTTATATTCTTTACGAATATTTACCCCTGAGGGGTATTCAACATATTTAACAATACACAGGGCAAAAGTACTGATCAATGGGAATGGTTGATAGCTGTAAACATCTCTTGTTACTAGCCTGCAGGGGTTGAACATCAGGCCAGCTACATCAGAAGGTGGAGAGTGGAAGGAAGGCAAGTGATTCCATTTTAGTTCTGATTCATTCATTGTCTGATTTCATACCTAATAAAGGAAAATGTTTTGAATATTAGCTAATGTGATAATTAGAAGTGATTATACACTGAGTTTCCTGTTTTCTGGGTTTGAGGAGTGGAAAGAGAGGGAAACACAAGCAGCACCTGAATGGGGAAAAGTAATACTTCAGCTCTCCGTTGGCAGTTTTATTTGTACCCATTATACCTCAAGCACGACATCCACCATAGTCTCATTGACTTAGCAAAATGTCGTTATGAGCTACATAATTTCATTTTATTTTATATAAAAGAAATGTGAGGCACAGAGAGCTTAAGAGCTTTCCTACAACTGTGATCCTTGGTGCTGGGAAGAGCTCTTAGTGTTCCCCATGATGACATCAGCTCTTCTTCCCTTGAAGTGGTGAATATGGTGAATTAGGACACAACTCGTGCTTTTCTTCACTTTGAGAGAGAGAAAACAAAAAACTTCGTTTCCCAAGCTTCCCTGAAGTTGGTTAGCAAAATATGATTTATGTTTGGCCAATTTGGTGATTTTTATGACTTTTGGAAGATGGAAGCAGAGGCTTCATTTTCACTGCTTCTGAGTTTCTGCCAGTAGGCTGTCAAGAGGCTATTAGGTTTACCTGTATCAGTGTTAGCAGAGATATTGGTATCCATCGAGTCACTAGCTTCTTAGGTGTCTAGAGGGAGGGTGGAGTGTAATTTCTGCGAGTATGACTCATAGAAAGTGCAGCATGCTTCATGAGTTTTCTCATAAGTTTTGTGGTTGTGGTTACTTCCTGATCAGAGCATTTTCTAGACTTTAATAGCTTCCTGATAGTGGCAATAGTAGTGTGAATTGTTGGTCAGGTTCTGCAGTATGTCTTTTGGTGCCAGTCCTGAACGTTCAATTAGAATCTGTTTCTTCAACCCTACCAACGATTCTAGAAGCCGTTTCCTAAAATGTAAGAAAACATGCATTGCTCGAACTATTTTCTAAAACTAAACCCTCGCTGACACTATAACTGGAGGCACAGGGGTTGCAGCTAGAATATTAAAGAGCATGGGAATTTGATTTCCGTTGTCCAAATCAGTTAGTTATGAATGCAAAGATGATCCTGTTAGGATAGCAATCCCAGGGACCAATGGCAGACATTGTATTTAATTATACAAAAGGGTGATTGAACGCAAAAATTTAGTGAACATGTGGATGTCTGCCTCTGAGGATCATTATTGCACAAATAGAGAAAACAAGCAATGTGAACATGATGAGTTCAAAGGAAGCAAATGATAAGCTCATGGTTTTATTTTTTTTTTACCTTATTTATTTATTTTGCGGTACGCGGGCCTCTCACTGTTGTGGCCTCTCCCGTTGCTGAACACAGGCTCCGGACGCACAGGCTCAGCGGCCATGGCTCACAGACCCAGCCGCTCCACGGCACGTGGGATCTTCCCGGACCGGGGCACGAACCCGTGTCCCCTGCATCGGCAGGTGGACTCCCAACCACTGTGCCACCAGGGAAGCCCAAGCTCATGGTTTTAAATTCTCATCTGAAGCCATGGACAGGAGATCATGGAAGTGTCAGTGACTATCCCCAAATAATTTCTTATCTCTTCTCACTTCAGGGCAGACATATATTTGAATCAGAACCTGAGTCTGATTCTGAGGGCTAGTAAATGACAACAAATTTGAATTCATAGACTGACCAGTTCTTCTAAGTGAAAGTTGGAAATATTTGAGAAAGAGACGGACTCCAAGAATTTAACTAAGAGCTTTCAGATAGATTCAGATGGTTTGGAGTACCCTGGTCCTGAAATACTGCTGATATGGCACTGCCGACGGAAAGAGCTCCTCTTCCCTTCTGGTGAGACCAGGTCAAGTTATTTAGGCTTGCAGCCTCAAATGACTTCGTCTGAAGACTTATCATAGAAAAGGAAGCCATTTATTCTCACCTGTGTTGCCACCTCTCAGACCCTAGCTCGGTGTCCCCCAGGAGAACAAGAATAAAGTTTGACCTTCAAGAACAGTTATATATCAAAAAATTGCGAGACTTTGATAATTTATATCAGCAGAAACCTAGGGAATATGTGTGGAAATTGATTTCTTTTTGGCTTTATAGCAGGGTGGAAGAAACATAATTTTATATTGAACCAAGTTTAGGAAAACTTTATCAGAGATTCTGTATTCAAAGGATTAATTTACATAGCTGAGAGTGGTTATACTTGCTGCTTAGCTGGTGAACTGAAATCTAAACTCGGAGGCAGACTATGTTAAATGAAGTCGAGTCGTCAGAAACTTCCGGGTACAATATAAAGAAAGGAATGCAAATAAGGAGAAAGCAAGGGGCCCTTATTATGTGTAACCTCCACATTAAGTACATATACACCAACCCTTGGAGGATCTAGATGACACTCCTTCACTAAGGCTTAAGAAATACATGAGTGAAGAGAGAGCCAGCATTCTTTAAATAAATTAAAAAAACCAAATACATAAATAAATAAAACTATAGTGACTGTCTTCTAGAAAAAGGGTAAAGTTAGGAGCTACTCCACTCAATGGTATTTCCTCATTATGGTGGAGATGATCAGATCTGTAAGTGCCAGAAGCTATCTGGCAGCACTTCTTAACCACCAGAGTTCAAACAAACATAGGCTTAACTTGAGCTACCCAGGCCCCAGATTTGACTTATTTCACAGACTAAGAGCCTTTTGTATGAAGGAGAGCCTGTGAAGCTTTCAGCAACTATCCTTTGATAGCACAGAACATATGACTACAAGTCGTCCTCATAGCCATCTCCAAAGAGACCTGTAAGTATTTACCAGGGAATCTGTGTATAGACTGAAAGTAAATCCTCAACCTTTCGCAGCTCTGAGCAAGTGCTAATCTCGATGGATCAAGGACATTACTTTGGTCCACTTATCAGAGTCAAGGTTGTGAGTTTCAGGTGACAAATAACTTATTGTCCCAAGTCAAATCAGCTGTGGGTCCAAGGAGTCTGCAAAACTAAGCTCTTGTTACTTCTTTGATTGCTGAATGCATAGTTGAGATAAGCTACTGGCAGACGTCCCACACTGGCCCCTAAACTGTGGTATGAGTGATAATATTGTATCAAGGAGCGAGTAGAAGCCCCTAGAAATCATGCTACCCACCAAAATAGCACACAAAAATCAATAGCATGTTCTAGTGAAATAACAAAGATTAGGGCCATCATTCAATAATTGAAAGATTCGGGTTAGTGATTCTTATCACAATTCCATTTAATTCTCCCTTTTGGGTTATGTGTAAGATAGATTGGTAAAATGAAAGATGACAGTGGATCTCACAAATTTTATCAGGTGGTGAACAAATTGCAATTGCTGTTCCATTTGTTATCTTTTTATTGGAGTTAACAACACATGCTCTACCTCTGGAATGCAGATATCAAGCTGACTTCTCCCAGCATCTGTGCAGTTATCAGAGAAGAGCAGGATAAGTTTCCATTCAGCAGAGAGCTGTCTTATCTCAAGACTATGCCAAACCCCTGTCTCTCTTTCATGATTTAATCTCCAAGAATTTAGATTATCTCCCCATATCACAGGACATCTCTCTGGTCTACTATATATTCTTTCTTTATTTTTGGCTGTGTTGGGTCTTCCTTGCAGTGCGCCGGCTTCTCATTGCGGTGGTTTCTCTTATTGCAGAGCACAGGCTCTAGGCACGCGGGCTTCAGTAGTTGTGGCTCGCGGGCTCTAGAGCGCAGACTCAGTAGTTGTGGCACACGGGCTTTGTTGCTCCGCGGCATGTGGGATCTTCCTGGATGAGGGCTCGAGCCTGTGTCTCCTGCATTGGCAGGCGGATTCTTAACCACTACGCCACGAGGGAAGTCCCTCTGGTCTACTATATTGATTATATCACTGGTAAGGAAGAAGCAGATACCTCTAAGCTTGACAGAAGGTGGGAGAAAAACTCTCAAAGTATTCAGGATTCTGACATGCCTATGGTATTCTTGAAGATGGAGAAAACTAGTGATTTATAACATTTTGGTATATCAGCACTACTGCTATACCTTGTTACACTTATCACCATGAAAGAAGGCACAAACTCCATTGGGGGTCTGTGGACCTTGAAGGCAAATATATCACATTGATCCTTTTGCCAAGTAAATTTTAAAGCACCAGCTCTGGTAGGATCCCTACTCCAACTTTGAGTGGGCCTCTTGATTAAGTTGCAGAGCAAGCAACCAATACATCAAATAGTACTTGAATTGTCTGTGGCATATGGGATGGAGTACTGAATGAAGCCCATGAAGCCTGTGGCAATCACTCATGGGAGAATCACAGCCAAAGCTACCAGAATTTTAGAACAATATCTTCCTTGGCAGGTAATTCTTCACTCGTTGAGAAGCTTCTGCTGGTTCCTGGATGGGCAAGGCAAAACGAGTGAAGAGGAACATTGCACGTAGCAGGAATAACTTGAGCAAAGAAAAGGCAGTGTATGTACTGAGTGTTCTGGAAACTATAAACCTTCTTGTTTGGTTGGTTTCTGCGTGAGAGTAGATTTATTAACTAAGGGAAAAGTTCTTCCTATTATATTACAGAAAATGCATCCAAATGAATTTGAGCCAGTCTGATTTGCACCTGGATTTAAAGTCCTATAGGCAAGAAGGGCTAATGGAAGATATTTTTCACTTTGGTCTGAAATCAGGGAGTCTGATTCCTCCAGCTCCGTTTTTTGCCCTCAAGACTGCTCAAGGCTATTCGGGGTCTTTTGTGTCTCCATAAAAATTTTAAGATTTTTTGTTCTAGTTCCGTAAAAAATGCCATTGGTAATTTTATAGGGATTGCTTTGAATCTGTAGGTTGCTTTGGGTAGGATAGTCATTTTCACAATATTGATTCTTCCAATCCAAGAACATGGTATATCTCTCCATCTGTTGGTACCATCTTTAATTTCTCTCATCAGTGTCTTATAGTTTTCTGCATACAGGTCTTTTGTCTCCCTAGGTAGGTTTATTCCTGGTATTTTATTCTTCGTGTTGCAATGGTAAATGGGAGTGTTTCCTTAATTTCTCTTTCAGATTTTTTATCATTAGTGTATAGGAATGCAAGAGATTTCTGTGCATTAATTTTGTATCCTGCAACTTTACCAAATTCATTGATTAGCTCTAGTAGTTTTCTGGTGGCATCTTTAGGATTCTCTATGTATAGTGTCATGTCATCTGCAGACAGTGACAGTTTTACTTCTTCTTTTCCAATTTGTATTCCTTTTATTTCTCTTTCTTCTCTGATAGCAGAGGTTAGGACTTCCAAAACTATGTTGAATAATCGAGGTGAGAGTGGACATCCTTCTCTTGTTCCTGATCTTAGAGGAAATGCTTTGTGTTTTTCACCATTGAGAATGATGTGGGTTTGTCATATATGGCCTTTATTATGTTGAGGTAGGTTCCCTCTATGCACACGTTCTGGAGAGTTTTTATCATAAATGGGTGTTGAATTTTGTCAAAAGCTTTTTCTCCATTTTTTGAGATGATCATATGGTTTTTATTCTTCAATTTGTTAATATGGTGTATCACATTGATTGATTTGCGTATATTGAAGAATCCTTGCATCCCTGGGATAAATCCCACTTGATCATGGCGTATGATCCTTCTAATGTGGTGTTGGATTCTGTTTGCTAGTATTCTGTTGAGGATTTTTGCCTCTATATTTATCAGTGATATTGGTCTGTAATTTTCTTTTTTCATAGTGTCTTTGTCTGGTTTTGGTATCAGGGTGATGGTGGTCTCATAGAATGAGTTTGGGAGTGTTCCTTTCTCTGCAATTTTTTGGAAGAGTTTGAGAAGGATGGGTGTTAGCTCTTCTCTAAATGTTTGATAGAATTCACCTGTGAAGCCATCTGGTCCTGGACTGTTGTTTGCTGGAAGATTTTTAATCACAGTTTCAATTTCATTACTTGTGATTGGTCTGTTCATATTTTCTATTTCTTCCTGGTTCAGTCTTGGAAGGTTATACCTTTCTAAGAATTTGTCCATTTCTTCCAGGTTGTCCATTTTGTTGGCATAGAGTTGCTTGTAGTAGTCTCTTAGGATGCTTTGTATTTCTGCGGTGTCTGTTGTAACTTCTCCTTTTTCATTTCTAATTTTATTGATTTGAGTCCTCTTCCTCTTGATGAGTCTGGCTAATGCTTTATCAATTTTGTTTATCTTCTCAAAGAACCAGCTTTTAGTTTTATTGATCTTTGCTATTGTTTTGTTTCTTTTTCATTTATTTCTGCTCTGATCTTTATGATTTCTTTCCTTCTGCTGACTTTGGGTTTTGTTTGTTCTTCTTTCTCTAATTGCTTTAGGTGTAAGGTTAGATTATTTATTTGAGATTTTTCTTGTTTCTTGAGGTAGGCTTGTATAGCTGTAAACTTCCCTCTTAGAACTGCTTTTGCTGCATTCCATAGGTTTTGGATTTTCGTGTTTTCATTGTCATTTGTCTCTAGGTATTTTTTGATTTCCTCTCTGATTTCTTCAGTGATCTCTTGGTTATTTAGTAACATAGTGTTTAGCCTCCATATGTTTGTGTTTTTTACATTTTTTCCCTTGTAATTCATTTCTAATCTCATAGCATTGTGGCCAGAAAAGATGCTTGATATGATTTCAGTTTTCTTAAATTTACTGAGGCTTGATTTGTGACCCAAGATGTGATCTATCCTGGAGAATGTTCCGTGCGCACTTGAGAAGAAAGTGTAATCTGCTGTTTTTGGATGGAATGTCCTATAAATATCTGTTAAATCTCTCTGGTCCATTGTGTCATTTAAAGCTTGTGTTTCCTATTACTTTTCTGTTTGGATGATCTGTCCATTGGTGTAAGTGAGGTGTTCAAGTCCCCCACTACTACTGTGTTACTGTCGATTTCCTCTTTTATAGCTGTTAGCAGTTGCCTTATGTATTGAGGTGCTCCTATGTTGGGTGCCTATATATTTAAAATTGTTATATCTTCTTGGATTGATCCCTTGATCATTATGTAGTGTCCTTCCTTGTCTCTTGTAACATTCTTTATTTTAAAGTCTATTTTGTCTGATATGAGAATTGCTACTCCAGCTTTCTTTTGCTTTCCATTTGCATGGAATATCTTTTTCCATCCCCTTACTTTCAGTCTGTATGTGTCCCTAGGTATGAAGTGGGTCTCTTGGAGACAGCATATATATGGGTCTTGTTTTTGTATCCATTCAACGAGCCTGTGTCTTTTGGCTGGAGCATTTAATCCATTCACGTTTAAGGTAATTATCGATATGTATGTTCCTATGACCATTTTCTTTATTGTTTTGGGTTTGTTTTTGTAGGTCCTTTTCTTCTCCTGTGTTTCCCACTTAGGGAAGTTCCTTTAACATTTGTTGTAGAGCTGGTTTGGTGGTGCTGAATTCTCTTAGCTTTTGCTTGTCTGTAAAGCTTTTGATTTCTCCATCGAATCGGAATGAGATCCTGGCTGGGTAGAGTAATCTTGGTTGTAGGTTCTTCTCTTTCATCACTTTAAGTATATCATGCCACTCCCTTCTGGCTTGTAGAATTTCTGCTGAGAAATCAGCTGTTAACCTAATGGGAGTTCTCTTGTGTGTTATTTGTCATTTTTTCCTTGATGCTTTCAATTTTTCTTAATCTTTAGTTTTTGCCAATTTGATTACTATGTGTATCGGTATATTTCTCCTTGGGTTTATCCTGTATGGGACTCGCTGCACTTCCTGGACTTGGCTGGCTATTTCCTTTCCCATGTTAGGGAAGTTTTCAACTGTAATCTCTTCAAATATTTTCTCAGGTCCTTTTTCTCTCTCTTCTCCTTCTGGGACCCCTATAATGTGAATGTCGTTGCGTTTAGTGTTGTCCCAGAGGTCTCTTAGGCTGTCTTCATTTCTTTTCATTCTTTTTTTTTTTCTTTATTCTGTTCTGCGGCAGTGAATTCCACCATTCTGTCTTCCAGGTCACTTATCTGTTCTTCTGCCTCACTTATTCTGCTATTGATTCCTTCTAGTGTAATTTTCATTTCAGTTATTGTATTGTTCATCTCTGTTTGTTTGTTCTGTAATTCTTCTAGGACTTTGTTAAACATTTCTTGCATCTTCTCTATCTTTACCTCCATTGCTTTTCCGAGGTCCTGGATCATCTTCACTATCATTATTCTGAATTCTTTTTCTGGAAGGTTCCCCATCTCCACTTCATTTAGCTGTTTTTCTGGGGTTTTATCTTGTTCCTTCATCTGGTACATAGCCCTCTGCCTTTTCATCTTGTCTGTCTTCTGTGACTGTGGTTTTTGTTCCACAGGCTGCAGGATTGTAGTTCTTCTTGTTTCTGCTATCTGCCTTCTGGTGGATGAGGCTATCTAAGAGGCTTGTGCAGGTTTCCTGATGGGAGGGACTGGTGGTGGGTAGAGCTGGCTGTTGCTCTGGTGGGCAGAGCTCAGTAAAACTTTAATCTGTTTATCTGCTGATGGGTGGGACTGGGTTCCCTCCCTGTTCGTTTTTTGGCCTGAGGCAACCCAACACTGGAGCTGACCTGGGCTCTTTGGTAGGGCTAATGGCAGACTCTGGGAGGACGCAGGCCACGGAGTGCTTCCCAGAACTTCTGATGCCAGTGTTCTTGTTCCCACAGTGAGCCACAGTCATCCCCCCCCTGCAGGAGACCCTCCAACACTAGCAGGTAGGTCTGGTTCAGTCTCCCCTGGGTTCACTGCTCCTTCCCCTGTGTCCCGATGCGCACACTAGTTTGTGTGTGCCCTCCAAGAATGTAGTCTCTGTTTCCCCCAGTCCTGTCGAAGTCCTACAATCAAATCCCACAGCCTTCAGAGTCTGATTCTCTAGGAATTCCTCCTCCCGTTGCCAGAACCCCAGGTTGGGAAGCCTGATGTGGGGCTCAGAACCTTCACTCCAGTGGGTGGACTTCTGTGGTATAAGTGTTCTCCAGTCTGTGAGTCACCGACTCCGCAGTTATGGGATTTGATTTTGCTGTGATTGCGCCCCTCCTACCGTTTCATTGTGGCTTCTCCTTTGTCTTTGGATGTGGGGTATATTTTTTGGTGAGTTCCAGTGTCTTCCTGTCGATGATTGTCCAGCAGCTAGTTGTGATTCTGGTGTTCTCACAAGAGGGAGTGAGAGCACGTCCTTCTGCTCCGCCATCTTGGTTCAGGCTCCCTATACTTGCTTAAAATGATAAAACGTATACCTCATTCCAAATGTTGGTATCCTACTTAATGGAGGAGTATTAGAAGTCTGCTTGCTAAAATCAGGAACAAGACAAGAACTCCTATCTCTACTTGTTTTTAATGTTGAATTAAAGATAGCAGACTTCACAGTCAGAAATAAGAATGCAACTCAAGACATTGAAATTGAAAAGGAAAAGTTCTTAAAGTATCTCATTGAAAGTGACATAATATTGCGTCTGAAAAGCCCAGGAGGTTTAATGCTGAAACTAATACAAATGATAAGAAAATTTAGTCATGTAGAAGGGTATAAAATTAATATACAAAAATCAATAGTATTTTTCTGTACAAACACTAGCAGTTAAGAAATATAATGAAAGAGATGACATCTTCATTTACAATAACAAAAAAAGGTGAAATACTTAGAAGTAAACGAAATGAGCAATGAACAAAACTTACATGTGAAGGACTTTAAAAAACTCCTGAAAGTCACACAAGTAGTTTTGAGCAAATAGAAAGATATTTTTGTTTTGTATAAGAAAACTCAGCATCGTAAAAATGTCACTTCTTCCAAAGTTAATGTATAAATTTGTTACAATAGCAAAAAAAATCTCCACAAGTAGTTTTTGTTCTGAAGCTAGCAATCTGATTCTGAAATTCAGATGGAAAAATAAATAAGCAGTAATGGTTAACAAAGCCCTGCAGAAGAAAAAGTAGCAATGAAGATGTGAATGTACCAAATATAAAATATACTATGCTGTACCGTGCTATACTATACCGTAGCTAAAAACAAGTGACGTTAGTGTATGAAGAAACAGACAAATGCAGCAAAATAGAAAATCCAGAGTAGACTGAAGTACAAAGAAGCATTTAGTTTAGTGCACTATGAGAGTGACATTTCAAATCACTGAAGAAAATATGGAATTTTAACCAATGAAATGTGGACAATTGGATAGTCATTTGGAAAAGGATCGATTGCAACCACACCTCACTCTTTCTTCTTCCAGGCTACATAGTTTTCTCAGTCTTTGGAGGAAGTGTGGAAGCAGTGTTTCTGAGCAAGGTACACTGAAATGGAATGCCAGTTTTGGTACATTTTCTGGACTGACAAATGTTCTCGTTGATTTCATTTCCAGGTTGTAGGAACAGAGAGGATAGAAAGTAAATTAAACTACTCTTTGAGGAAACAGTGAGACTGATCCAGAATGTGCAGTATTTAAAAGACAGTTGTCCTTGACTCAGCCAAATGTCAATGTCAAGGAACAAACAAGTAGAGGAGATTGTTCTAGGAAAAAAGAGACCTAAAACAATGTAATATGTTAGCTATGATTAGATCATTGTGTAAAGACAAAAAAAAATTATAAAAAGTATTCTTGTGATCATTTCAGATCTCTTAGGTGAAATCATGGTGCTTTGGTTACATAGGAAATGTCTTTTTCTTAGGAGATGATGTTTATATACATGAGGTCCACAATCTACTGTCAAGTGATTTAGTTATATGTATAAACAAGTATGGCAAAAGGTCAACAACTGTTAAACAATTGTACAGTTCTGTTAGTGTTTCTGAAAGTTTTCATAATGAATTATTTATAAATAAATAAATTTTTTCATAATAAAATCTTGGGAAAATGTGATCCTCCTTTAACAATGTCTATTGTTGTTTAGTTGCATAGTCTTTTTTCATGGTCCTTTGTTTTTTTTTTCCTGCTTGTTTTTCTCTTCTGTTTGCATGTTTCTATCTCATTGAGATAAAAAAGGGCAAATCTCTTAAAGCCTGGACTTTGCTCACAAATAGTAAAATTCCATTCTCCTTGGTTACCTTCACTGTCTATAAGATCATTATTAAATTTAAGGTACAGAGCTTCTTGATATAAAATTATCAGTTCAAATATCCAGTACTTTGAAGGGAATTGGAGATATTTGAAATTTTAATTCTGTGACTTTCTTTTCTTTCTTCCTTCCTTCTTTCCTTTCTTTCTTCCTTTTTTCCTTTCTTTTCTCCTTCCTTCCTTTCTTTTTTCTTCCTTCCTTTCTTTCTTTCTTCCCTCTTCCTTTTCTCCTTCCTTCCTTTCTTTCTTTCTTCCTTTTTTCCTTTCTTTTCTCCTTCCTTCCTTCCTTCCTTCCTTCCTCCCTCCCTCCCTCCCTCCTTCCCTCCCTCCCTTTCTTTTCTCTTTCTTTCTCTCTTTCTCTCCTCCCTTGATTTATTTTTTCTTCTAAGCTGCTTTTGGTACTCAGTTGTTTGTTTGCTTATTTGTTTTACTTGCCAGACTTTTATAGTATTTTTGTGCAGGGAAATGAAGCTTTTATTTATCCTTCTACTGTTTCCTTATGAATATGGGAAGCTCCTGTAATACTTCTTGGGTGAGTTTGGAAGGAGAAAGTGGGCATATACAGTTCATCTCATTTCTCTACCTTTGTCATGGGAGTGACCTGCATTCTATCATGCTGTGGCTTCTGAGGTGATTGAAGGAAAAGAGACTTTAAGAAGTAAACCTACACATATATGGTCAATTAATTTACAGCAAAAGAGCCAGGAATATACAGTGAGTAAAGTATAATCTCTTCAATAAATGGTGTTGGGAAAACTGGACAGTCACATGCAGAAGAATGAAACTGAACCACTATCTTACAGCATACACAAAAGTCTGCTAAAAGGCTTGAGTTAAAGACTTAAAGGTAAGACCGACCTGAAACCATAAAACTCCTAGAAGAAAATATAGGCAGTAAGCTCCTTGACATTTGTCTAGGCAAAGATTTTTTGGACTTGACACCAAAAGCACAAGCTACGAAAGCAAAAATTAACAAGTGGGACTATGTCAAACTGAGATGTTTCTGCACAGAAAAGAAAACCACCAACAAAACGAAAAGGCAATCGATAGAATGGGAGTAAATATTTGCAAATCATGTATCTGATAAGGGGTTAATATCCAAAATATATTTTAAAAACTCATACAGCTCAATAGCAAAAAAAAAAAAAAAATCCAATTAAAAATTGGGCAGAGGAATTGAATAGACATTTTTCCAAAGAAAATATACAAATGGACAACAGGTACATAAAAAGGTGTTCAACATCATCAATCATTAGGGAAATACATATCAAAACCACAATGAGATACCACCCACCTTATACTTGCTAGTGTAGGCTAATAGGAAGGCTATTATCAAAAAGACAAGAATTAACAATTGCTAGCAAGGATGTGGAGAAAAGGGCACCCTTGCACACTAGTGGTAAGAATATAAATTGTTGCAGCTACTATGGAAAATAGTATGATGGTTCCTCAAAAAATTAAAAATAGAACTACTATATGATCCAGCAATTCTACTTCTGGGTATTTATCCAAAGAAAATGAAATCACTCAAAAAGACATCTGCACTCTTATGTTCATTGCAGCATTATTTACAATAGCCAAGACATGGAAATAACCTATGTGTCCAAAGACAAATGAATAGACTTAAATAATATGATATATATTTCAGGTGACCTTTGAATAAGTGAGAGTCAGAGTTGCCGACGAACACCCCCCCCCCCCACCAAATCTGAATCTAACTTTATGGTCAGCCCTCTATATCTGTGGTTCTGCAGCCATGGATCCAACCAGCCACAACCATAAACATAGTAGCATATGTACTAAAAATAAAATCCATGTGTAAATGGGCTCATACAATTCAAACCTGTGTTGTTCAAGAGTCAACTGTATATACACAATGGGACATTATTCAGCCACGAGAAAGAAGGATTTCCTGCCATTTGCAACAACATGGATGGACATTGAGGGCATTATTCTAAGGGAAATAAGTCAGATGCAAAAAGACATACTGTATGATCTCACCTATATGTGGACTCTAAAAAAATCAAATTCGTAGTTGTAGAGAACAGATTGGTGATTACCAGAGGTATAGGTCAGGGGAGAGGGAAATGGGTGAAGGTGGTCAAAAGGCAAGAACTTCCAGTTATAAGATAAATAAGTTCTGGGGATGTAATGTACAGCAAGGTGACTATATATATATTTTTCCAAATAAAGGGATGAATGTGTTTTATATTTTATCAATTTATAGACGTTATATTGAGTCACATATCCTTTTCTTACAGCCAGACATTTGGTCTTTAACTGTTGCAAACTGGTCACATTACATTAGCTTTAGTGTTTGCCTATGTAGGATTTTTTTTTTTTTTTTTTTTTTGGTGGGTCATTGGTATTCCTGTTGGCTTCATCCCAGGTGTGTGACTACTTTTTATAAAGGCAAGGCAACTGACCATGGACCTTAAGTTACCTGCCTACAGACTTTTCCCTCTTTAAGCAAAAGAAAGTGCCTCAAGAAAGGTAGAGTCTGGGCTTCCCTGGTGGCGCAGTGGTTGAGAGTCCGCCTGCCGATGCAGGGGACATGGGTTCGTGCCCCGGTCCGGGAAGATCCCACATGCCGCGGAGCGGCTGGGCCCGTGAGCCATGGCCGCTGAGCCTGCGCGTCTGGAGCCTGTGCTCCACAGCGGGAGAGGCCACAGCAGTGAGAGACCCACGTACCGCAAAAAAAAAAAAAAAAAAAAAAAAAAGGTAGAGTCTTTCAGCTTCAGGAAAAGTGAGAATATGTAGTTTCCGAGCTATACTTTGAGGTCCTCCCCAAAAAGGGCTTTTCTCAGTAATGGCACAGACTCTGGGGACCTTGACCAGATGTTAATTTGCACATGACTTTTCCAGATGCTGGATAGTGTGGAGTACAACCGAGTTTGGCCAAACTATTTCAGCAAAGGTGAGGATGTCAACAAAGGAGTAGAGCCAAACAGTAGAGCCAGACAGTGGGTACTTTGAGGTGTACGTTGCTGCAGCTTGATTTTGAATTCAAATGTGTTGGCCTTGGAATATGTCCATGAGCCTTGCAAAAAACCTTAGTGATTGCCAGCAGTCCACATATGCACAAGAGTCTTAATAAGCAAAGAAGGCTGAAGCAAATATTCATTATATGGCAAGATGGTCTTTCCATAATCAGGCCTTTCAGGTATTGATACACAGAATGATATTTGCTACTCTTAAATATTCCATTCCTGAGCTACTGGGCACTACCAAGATTCCAGTTTCAAATTGTTGATGCCCAGAGTAGTCTACTGCAATAGGTCAGCTGTCCAAAATTTTATTCCTTATTTAGGCTCAAGAAAGAAACTGTAGAGATGTTACCTTTGTCTGAGAGACCATATCCATGGAATTTTTGTGCTTCTGACTAGCAAACAAACAGCAAAGATAAAGCAGACTGTACGTAAGCTGAGAAGGATGAGGATGATATTACGTCAAATTAAATACTATTTAAATGTTGGAATAATGAGAGGTAATTCCCTGAGTAGGAATATCCAATTCTAGAAGGAAAAAAATATATATTTTTTTTTTTTTTTCTTTTTTTTTTTTTCTGCGGTACGCGGCCCTCTCGCTGTTGTGGCCTCTCCCGTTGCAGAGCACAGGCTCCGGACGTGCAGGCTCAGCGGCCATGGCTCACGGGCCCGGCCGCTCCGCGGCATGTGGGATCTTCCCGGACCGGGACACGAACCTGTGTCCCCTGCATCGGCAGGCGGACTCTCAACCACTGCGCCACCAGGGAAGCCCAAAAAAAATATTTTTGAATGGTGTCTGTTTCAGTAGACCTGGAAGTCATTGATTTGGAGTTATTCATATATAGTTCAGAGCCCTCTACAAGCAAAATCTCAAATTCCCATCAGTGGTTCCAGGAGGTTACCCTTATTTACAGTGATTATTTCCCTCACGAAGTTGGGAATGGATTTTCCTGATGCATTGCTTATCTCCTCCTCAGAGTCCTGGTGGGCCATAGGTTTAGCCCAGTTTAAGAGAGAAGAAAGGCTGGAGAAGGTATTAGGAAGGTGGACACGTCTTCATTACCAATGTTTTCTTCCAATGTCATACTTTTCAGATGCTGCTGGTGAAATGAAATCTAATAGTGCCAATGAACTTGACATTAGACCCAGTCAATCCCTCTCTAATTAGATCATGCTTGCAATTATAGAAGAATTGTGTCTACTTAACTTTTTACCAATTAAGTGAACTAATTTTAATAACATTCAACTGAGTGTAATTTTGCTTGGTGAATCTGAGTCTACATGGTGTCAATACCTTCTTAATATAATTCCTGAATATGCTACTATTTCTCAAGAGGGAAAATGTACATTGACCTATGTTATCATAGTTCAGTCTGTTCCCATCATTGCTACCTTTAGCAAAAACTGTACAAAGTTTTGTCAAATGGATGTCATCACTGATTAGTTTTCAGCTCTTCTAGAATCTCCCACTTTTATATACAGGTCATTCTAGTGAGAATCTGAGACTCTCATAATTTTATCCAAAAATCCTTTAGATCTATAATTAATTGAGCAATTACCAAGTACCTATTGTGAACCTAATTTACTAGATTTTATGTGGTCTGTACAAAGACATAGAGATGGTTGCAGCACCCAAGTAGGACATAGTATAGTCAGATACACACAACGTAGAGATGTTTTAGAAGATAACGAGAACTGAAAGAGAGTATACATGCCACTGTGTCACTGAAAACAGACAAATCTTGCAAAGAAAATAAAAAAGCACTTTCAATACAGAACTAAAAATCTTCCCTTCCCCAAAGCAGCTGGCTGGGAGAAAAACTTCTGTCCACAATTATTCAAATGTTCTCTTTTCTCAAACCTTCCCTGGGAAATACATTAAAATGGCAATAAATAAATGGAATCTAAGTACTGTGATATCCCCCAAAGTTTATTGAATCCTCTCCCCTTCTGTTGCATTAATTCTGCATGTAGCGTTCTGCTAGAAAAACATTCAGTCTTGTTTGAATGAGATCCAGTGATCTCAGGCTCTTCTACAGTCTTATTGTGCTGAAGGCTCTACTGATTGACCATGGTTTAAGCCAAAATCTGATTCCCTCTGCTTTCCAATTATTGTCGTTAATTTTTGCTCTTGCAGTCACATGAAGTACTTTTAATGCATCTTTCATATGACAACTTCTAGAATATTTCAAATCATCTATAATTAAGTCTTCTTTTCTCCAGGCAAAATTTTCCAGTTTCTAATTATTCTTTATATATATATATATATATATATATATATATATATATATATATATATATATAAAATTAAGTCCCCTCACCCTTCAGGGATATATTCTAATGCTCTGATATACCTTGTAAAGTATGTGCCCAAGAAATGATAAGGACAAACAGGTAACAAATAGAGAACATTCTCCTTTCTTATACAGGACACCATATGTGTATTGATCCACCATAACTTATATTTTGCTTTGGGGGAAACAATGTCACAACTTGACTTAAAATTATTGTAATGTCAACTTAAATTCAGTCTCATATCACCCCTTTTCTGTAATTTTGTAATAGGTATGGGGGTGTCCAAATGGGCAAAAACAGTTAAAGGTAGACAGGTAATTTTAAGGACATTTAGCACAATTTCATCAATTTAAAAATTAAAAGGTTCAAGGTAGGAGGTTACAGGACTTGCCAAGATTTTATAACTAGTATGATGAAATTCAATTTCCCTTCTCAGGCTATTTATTTCCTGTTAAATCCTCTACTTGATTCTTTCTGAAAGATCATCATCTGGTTCTTTGGGTATTGATAATCTTCCCAGATGTTTTGGCCTAAAATTTCTTCCTCCTGTGCTTCATATTTTAGTGTTAGAGTCAAGACAAGAAGCTTGTGAATGGGGAGCGAGAAAATGCCTACGTCTTAAGGATTGTATCTGATAAGAATCCTATAGCAGCTAAACCCTCCGGATATTTAATATCATCTTCAAACGTTATTATTGTTCATATTTGCTTTAGTGATACTGGATAATTTAAGAGTATCTCTTAAAAAATCGTTAAAGCAGCATTATCCCTCAAGTTATAACACACAAATGGGCTTCTGTCCTGAACAAAAATAAACCAAATTGGTTCTACAGTAAATGAAATTTTCTTGCTAGTACATTGACCCCACACAGTCCGTATTAGTTTTGTAAATGTTTTGTGTAGTAATGACAGGCAGCCTGCTATGCTCTCTATAGCTAATAAAGAATAAGACCAGATTTTGACAGGTGACTGTCAAAACCCATGTGCTATGTAGAGGAGAACTGGAAGGAGGGAAACCAGTTGGGATTACTTAAGGAAGTTTTGTATGATGCCAGGCATATCACAGACACAAGAGGTATGCAGTGAATGGTTCACAGCTCTTCTGTTTTAGCCAAGTAGGTGGTATCACTTTTTGTCAGCAGCGTGAATGGTTCAACCGTGGCAGCAGGCTGTATTGAATAATACAGTCTAAATTGAACTCACAGGTGCTGCCTTAGGGATGCATGAAAGTTCTTCTTTCTCAGTCTAAAATTGGTGCTTATATTGATAAGGAATACTAGGGAAGTAGAGGAGGCAAATCTCTGTGCATTGTCAACATTTCTTGATGTATATGGACTGCTCCCAAGTCAGTGGGATGAATGTAAGGACTACAGAACTTCCCTGGTGGTGCAGTGTTTAAGAATCCACCTGCCAATGCAGGGGACACAGGTTTGAGCCCTGGTCCAGGAAGATCTCACATACCGTGGAGCAACTAAGCCCATGTGCCACAACTATTGAGCCTGTGCTCTGGAGCCCGTGAGCCACAACTACTGAGCCCACGTGCCACAGCTACTGAAGCCTGCATGCCTAGAGCCTATGCTCCACAACAAGAGAAGCCACCGCAATGAGAAGCCCGTGCACAGCAACGAAGAGTAGCTCCCGCTAGCCACAACTAGAGAAAGCCTGCGTGCAGCAACGAAGACCCAACACAGCCAAAAACAAACAAACAAATAATTTAAAAAATATATAAGGACTACAGCACTCCAATATTCTCAGTTCTTCTAGTTTGGGTTTTTATAAGACATACACCCATGCCTCTCTTCCTTTTTTGGTTCCTTCTTCTAACTTCTTGGTTTTCTACCCAGTACCTCACATTGGGTCTTCTCTAGCAATCTTTGGTTAATCCCATACTGCTCCCTTACTCCTATACCAAGTTCAGCTCCATAAACCCACCACTTTGTGTTACTACAGTGTTATGACATAGATAGTGGTTGTGTCTCTGTAACAGAACTGTCCCTCCTTAATGGTAAACCTAGTGCTAGCTGATTTTGTTCCAAGTATGTACAAATCTTACAGTGTTTTGTAATCTAAATTTTGCAAAAAAAAGATATGATTTAGTTTTGTTTTAGTCCATACATATTACATTTTAAAACTTCGTCCCCTATGCGAATCTGTTCTTTTTCTCATATTTTCATGGTTAATCTCTCAACCCAATAATTTATTCCTAACACTAATTAATATCTAAGTATTGATCATGTAATTATGGATTCCAAAGAAGAAACTGAGTGTCTATATCATGCTTTATCTCCTCTCTTTACCCACCTCTCCTTCTATTGCTTCTTCCTTTTTAAATGATCTTACATCAGATCACTATAAAGCACCATTGCCATTTAGAATCCTGTGTTCAACATGGGCTGAGAATATGACTGCATGGAATCAGCTTTCAGATAATGTGGGGTCTACAGAAGACACAAATCCAAATTAGTTCTCTTCCCCCAAATTTATTTCTAATTTGTTCAAATATAAGCCTGAGACATCAATGCTACACTTAGCATTATGTAAGTTTGGCTTGGGAAAAAGCCCAGAAATGATTTATTCCAATTTCTGACCACCCAGAAAGCACATCAGCTACTACTTGATACCTGGTTTCCAGAGTCTATTAGATTTGCTTACAAGAGAATCTATTAGATTCTATTTTAAGTTCTACAACATTGACAGTGGGATTAATTGCAAGAAAATTCTTCCTTTTCTTGAGCTCATAACTTCATCACTGTAATTTCCATCCATTGGTCATTTTCTTTCTTCTGGAATTCCACAGAAGGTATCCTTCTCTTTTCCAAAGGATGGGATCTGAAAGAATATGCCCAGTGAGTTCTCTGACATTCAGTGCCCAACAGTGTATTATAATACCTGGTATAAGAAAATAATCCCCCCTAGTGTTGCATGAGGATAATAGTGGCACGGGTCAGAGTTTTCTAAACCTAATTTGTGAAAAGAGGTATGAGCTGTCTGCTTCATTTTTTTTCTTTAGAAAAAGCACGTTCCCATATTGAAAATATATACATTGATCTGTGCACATCATGCTTTAAAATTCTTTCAGTCAGTGCTCTCTACATGTCGTGATTTGCACAACCAGCTCTGTTTATATTTACATGAATCTTATTATAGAAATAACTTCTAGTCTGAAATTGCATTTACCATACCAGGGCTTTTAGATTTTCTTATTCAAATTTTATCTCTCTTTCTCTTTTATTTTCATTATCTTTTCATCTTAACCCAGAAAGTAGAGTGGCCTACTTTCTTGTTCAATAGATAAGAATTTACATACTGCATTTTTTTAACATCTTTATTGGAGTATAATTGCTTCACAATGGTGTGTTAGTTTCTGCTGTATAACAAAGTGAATCAGCTATATGTATACATATATCCCCATATCCCCTCCCTCTTGTGTCTCCCTCTCACCCACCTTATCCCACTCCTCTAGGTGGACACAAAGCACCGAGCTGATCTCCCTGTGCAATGCAGCTGCTTCCCACTAGCTATCTATTTTACACTTGGTAGTGTATATATGTCAATGCTACTCTCTCACTTTGTCCCAACTTACCCTTCCCCCTCCCTGTGTCCTCAAGTCCATTCTCTACATCTATATTCCTGTCCTGCATATTTAATAAGAAAGTTTTTAAGTCATTTTATTATGATTATCATGTTTTGGTTGGTTGACATAAGCTTTGAGTAAAATATATTCACCATTAGTTTCCTGGCCTTAGGGAGCTATACTTAAATAATTCGATTTGAGGATAAGATTAAAAGATAATACAGTTTATGGGTAAAATTACCGTTTCCTGAATGTGACATTTTTTACCTGCTGTATGGAATTTCCTAGCATATTTGTCAGCAGTGAGTATAGTTATCGGAGGGTGTGCAAATATATGGGCTTATACAGCACTGGGAGAGTTCAGTCGAAAGATAGACTAGGAAAAAAATACACTTGGAACAAGGGCAGAGACCTTCATTATAAGCCAATTTAGGTGGTCCATGAAGAGCACGTGTCCTGAAGACATAGGCACTTATACCTTCCAGGTATCGGGAAACTTGGGTCATGCAACTATGATCTCAAAGTTCTTAACCCACTTGTAGCCTCCGTCATTCAGGGTTTTCTAAGCTGACAATCAAAAGTATTTTGGTTTCCCTAAGCCTTTAAAGAAAAAGCAAGTGTCTTATTCTTTACATTTAATATGTGCCTCTTCCACCTAATATTTCAAATAAGGGGGAAGTCTGGCAGTTTAATAAATAGCTAATGTTGACACAAAAAAGCAAGACACACATATAAATCCTTCCTGTAATTGACTATGGACAAGATGGTTCATGAAGGTAAATAATGTGAGTGAGCCGTGATTAAATTTGAAGGTTGGTGAAATCGTCACAATCCTTGCAGAGAACAAAGAAACTCACAGATAATGAGCATCTACGCTCTTCCAGATATGTGTTAATCATTTTATATTCATAAATTTATCTCATGCTCACAAAAATATCATGAAGGAGCTTTCAACCTTGTGTTTGTGAAGATAAAAACCGAGACCAGGTCAATTAATTGACCAGTCCCAGCTCATACAGAAAAAAACCAGCAGATATGACCTGATATGAGAAGACCAGGATATGATCTTGTGTCTAATGTAGAATGCCTATGGAAATGTCCTTATTTAACTGTAAATATTATCAGTAGATCTTATAGCTGACATGTCTGTAAAACTTCAGTAGGGAATATCTAGGTTCATTGGAAAGAAGATCAGTTTAAGAAAAAAATATGTGAAAGCTAGTTGCTGAGATGATAAGAAGAGGCCAAGGTGGCTGAATCATCAGCAGGAGTGGCATGCGGCATTAGCAGGTAGGCAGCAGCATGATGGCCCAAGAAGAGAGGCTCCAAAGAAAAAATTCACCAACTTCATAATTCAGAGGGCTGTCTAACCATGAAAATGTGAGGAATCTACTTTTTAAGTTTTTAAAATTATTTTATTATTTTTAATGTATTTTTCATGTTCAATAGTCAAAAGACAGCAATTTGATAATTTCCTCCCCAAAATAATTCTGTTATTTTATGTCAACATAAGGAATAGTATATAAGCCAGATACTGAAGAGCTTAGAGGGCAACCTTTATTATCCAGTATATACCAATTGTTATCCTCTTTGTTAGATTCAAAGGAGAATGTTGGATGCCTGAAAGCTGTCATCCAACCAACAGATTCTCTTTGGAGAATTAAGTCGTGAGATTGTAGATAAATATATGTGGACTGGGATGAGATGAAGAGATATGGAAAAAGAAAATTCTATCTCATGTTCTGTTTCTAACCTCAAAGAATATTCTCTTTTGAAGGAACATTTTGAAAACTCAACTTATAAGCAGAAAGCCAGCAAAAAGTTTTAACTTCATAGCTATTGAATTGATAATTAGACCTAATACTAAAATGCAATTAATGATTCTTTTTAAAATGAGATTTGAAAGAGTGAAGTAAAACATAAGTAGATGGCATCAGGCAACAGCTATGCTTCTAAAAGCAACCAGAATTGACTTTAGTTGTCGAAGCAGTTAAGAAGTGGCAAGCAGAGTTGTCCCTATCTATTTCAACTATAATTTAAATGGTAAAAACAAAGCAAAACAAAAAACTCAACCACCAAAACAACAGAAACAAAAAGTACTTTAGCACTGAATTAAGCACTATCGAAAACAATTGAGATCTGTGCCACTAAGGTGAACTCCAGCAATGAAAGAAAATAAGGAGTAAAACATTGGAATCTTGGCAGTAGAGGTTAATGGACTATGGAAGAATCACCTTGGGTTGAGAAGGTTGAAGGATAAGGAAAATAACATCCCTGTAGTACAGGCTAACAATTTAAGCACACATAAGGTTCTTGTTTTAAATGTAGACACAAATACCACAACAGCAAGTCTCCAGGAATTCTAAAGATTAGGCAATTCTTGGTATCAGAAGGCACTGTTCATTCAGTGAATATGTCCATACAGGAAAAATTCCTACCAAGCATGGACCGTGGGAACGGTAAGAGGCATGATCTTTCTCTGATAGCAAGTTGGGACTCAGTCCCAGAGGAAGGGACCAAGTTTCTAGGCAGCGAAATTGACTGGACGTAGGGGCAAAGAAGAAGTATGGGCTCCATGGCTTCACAGGCTGTTTGCCTGTCACCTTCAATGTCTGAAAGGCAGCAAAGGACACAACGCTAGAATCTGACACTTGTTACAGGTCAGCTTAACTTCAGGACTAGGTTAATTACCTCATTCCAAGTTATCGCACAGCTAAGTTGCAGGAATGGAGATTGTAATAAAGGGTGACAAGCTAGTTGAGTGAAAAGCAAGAACAGATAAATCTTACAGATGAAGAATATCAGTGAATCCACCTGGGGATAAAAGAGAAAAGAGCTGAAAAAAATTAAAGAAAGATATGGACAGATATTTTATTTCTTTAATGCTTAAAATAAAGAATGGGATTCAATCCAAACAAAAAGTCCCATTTGAATGTTTCTGTTTCAGTGGAAAAGGCATCATTGACTAGGAGATATGAGTTATCCAAACCTGGTGTACTCAAAATGATCTATCCTAACAGGTGTCACAATCTACCTGGTGACACATACACAAAACTGCAGTCACATTCATTTCTTCCTTCAAGATACACTTACTGAATACTCTCTATATACTTGGCAATAGGATTACAACTGTTAAGAAAAACACACAAAAAATTTCTGCCCTCTTGGAACTTACATTCTACTAAGGGACAAAAGCAAATAGATAATATAATATCAGGCAGTAAAATAAAAACAGTTATATAAAATATGAAAAATGAAGAATAAGTAAATCGAGAGTGGCAGAAGTTCTTATTGTAGGTAAGGGGGGTTTGGAATGCCTCTGTGAAGAAGTGACACTTAAGCAGAAACTTGAATACAATAAGAGCCATTATGAGAACTGTGAAAATAATGTTCCATGCAGAGGGAACAGAAATAACAGTTGTTCTAAGGCCAGAGGTTGCAAGACTACATAAGAAATAGCAAAGAGATAGGGTGACCAAGGTGACATGAGTAAGGGGGAAAGTGGTTAGAGATAATCTTAAAAATAATACAAGGGACCAGCTATTTTAGAGCTTTGCAGGACTTTTTATTTTCTTCAAAGTATGAATAGAAACCATTTAAGATTTAAACAACTGAGTGGCATCATCAGTCATGTGATAAAGGGATAATTCTGAATTCTATGTAAGAATAAAGTTGGGAGGAATGTCAAAGCAGGGAGACAAGTTAAAAGACTATTTCAGAATTCTAAGTGGATAATGATGTGACTGAGACTAGGGTTGTAACGGTAAAGGTGGTGAGAAATAGCCAGATCTAGGATGTATTTGAAAAGTAGAATACACAAGACTTCCTGATGACTTAGCTGTGGTGTGTAAAAGAAAGAGTTGATTCCAACTAGAGAATGATGGTGTCATTTACTGTGATGGAACTCATTGAGCTAGAGCTGGTTTTGATGACAAATCATGGGTTCAGTTTTTGACAGGTTAAGATAGAAATTCTTATTAGACACCCAAATGGAAATTTGTGTTTAAACTATGAGACTGTGTGAGACAAACCAGAGAATGAGGACAGAGGTGTGAAAAATTAAGGGGTCTAATCCAAGATTTAGAAGTTTGGAATGAGAGGTAGATACCACAAGGAGATGGAGAAAGGGCAACCAACATGGTAATAGGTAAAATAAAAAGGTACAGTGTCACTAAGGCCAAGTTGGAAAAAAAGTGTTTCAGAAAACGAGTGGGCTTCTACTTTCATTCATGAAGTATGAACTACAATAGAACTTTCTCTCCCTTCATAAACAGATGGAGAATCAGATTATATATACAAAATAACTCTTTCAGACATTAGAAAATGTCAATATAATTTGATAATTCCTGAAAAAGAAAGAAAAGGAATAAAATGAGGTGATCTCTTGATGGCCCTGGGTTACTGCCTAGAGGTGATTTCCAGGCTGCAGAGGTGTGATAGTAAATCACACATTGCCCAGTGATCTCACTGAGATGAGTAGAGAGAGATCAGAGTTTAGGAAAGTCAGGTTAGCTAGAATTCTCAGAGAAGACTTCCAGAGAGGAGAGAACAAAGCTGAGTAAGTGGTCCATAGGTCTGCATAAAGTTCTGCTTGACTACTAATCTGCTCACAAGTAAAGCATCACTATTCTGGGCAAGGAAAAAAAAAATTTGAAAAACTACTGAAGAAAGAATAGTAACCAAAGAGCAATAAGAAGAAAAATTTCCAGAGCTCACATAGAGCTGGGAAGTATTTAACTTTCCTCCAGATAAAATGGATATATCTTCTTGAATAAGCAATCAGTATATGACCCAAAAGGCCAAGATGTAAAAATGGGATTAAATTAGTCCTTCAATATAGGTGCTAGAGAACTTCCCTAAAAAATTTAAAATCAAACCTCAGAAAAATCAAAGAAATCTTCAAGTCTTTAACTACTTGACTGAAAAAAAAAACATTCAAAATCGCAAAATCCAGTCTGTAAAAAAGGCATGCAATAATCAACAGAAAAAGCCGTCTATAGACACAGACTCAGAAATGAGGAATATAATGAAATTAGCAGTGTGTTTGTAATGCTCAAAGAGGCAAAAAAAAAAAAAAAAAATTAAAAAAGTACAAAGATTAAAAGACAAAAAATTGTGAAAGCAACTATAACTAAAATAAACATTGAAGGGATAAACATGACAATGTAAAACATAACGTCAAAAACACAAAACGTGGGGGAAAGGGGTAAAAAATATAGCTATTTTAGAACATATGTGTTTGAACTTAAACAACTACCAGTTTAAAGAAGTAGGTATAGTTATAGGTCAACAAATATAACCCTCATGGTAATGACAAATCAAAAACCTACAGTAGATACACAAAAACTAGAGAAAAAGGAACATAAGCGTACCACTAAAGAAAATTAACAAACCACAAGAGGAGAAAAAAAAGAAGAAATGAACAGAGAAAAACTACAAAAACAACCATAAACCAAGTAATAAAATGGCAATAAGTACACACCTATCAAGAATTACTTTAAATGTCAATGGTCTAAATGCTCCAATCAAAAGATATAAGGTGGCTGATTGGATTTAAAAAAACAAGACCCATTTATATGCTGCTTACAAGAGACTCACTTCAGAGCATCCTTACTTCTTTCCATCTCCAATCCTACTTCTTGACAAACAATTTATGTATAACCTTGAAGTTTTGGCCTTTATACGTTTCCTCCATTTTGTAGTCTGGAGGAATACAATTCAAGTGCTTCTTGAATCTGTGTCTCCTGGGCTGCAGTCCTAACAAACTCCAGATAAACACCCCTTTATTTCAATCAGTCTCTGCTTCTGAAATTTCAGTTAACAATATTAATGTTTATATTGAAGTGCAAAAGATGTAGAATACCAATAAAATTTTGAAAAGAATGTAGCAGACTTAAATTTCTTGATTTAAAGAATAGAAGATGTGGTACATATATACAATGGAATATTACTCAGCTATTAAAAAGAATGAAATAATGCCATTTGCAGCAACATGGATGGACCTGGAGATTATCATACTAAGTGAAGTAAGTCAGACAGAGAAAGACAAATACCATACTCTATTGCTTATACATAGAATAAAAAAAATGATACAAATGAACTTATTTACGAAACAGAAACAGACTCACAGACTTAGAGAATGAACTTATGATTACCAGAGGGGAAGGGTGGGGAAGAGGAACAGACTGGGAGTTTGGGATTGTCATGTACACACTGCTATATTTAAAATAGATATCCAACAAGGACCTACTATATAGCACAGGGAACTCTGCTCAATATTATGTAACAACTTAATGCGAAAAGATTTGAAGACGAATAGATACATGTATATGTATAACTGAAACACTTTGCTGTACACCTGAAGCTAACACAACATTGTTAATCAACTATACTCCAATATAAAATAAAAATTAAAGAAATAAAGAATTACCAAAAAGCTGCATTGCCAAGATGTTGGGGTGTTAGGCTACGGGACAGACGTATAGATGTAGAGATCAAAATAGAGAGTCTAAAAATAGATGTAAACAGCTCGCATATAAACAGCCAGTTGATTTTTGACGAACGTGCAAAGAAAATTCAATGGGGTGAGAATAGTCTATAACAAATTTTGCTAGGTAGAGCAAGAGAATGAAGGGATTGTAGAAAGACTTTGAACTGATAGAGGTAGAAAGTTTAGATTTAAAAAAGGTCATCATAAAAGGAGAGAAAGTTAAGTTTAAGAAAACAAAACATGAAGGCAGGTAGAAATTTTGATGAGGAGAGTAGAGAAGTTATGCAATAAATAATCTCTGAGAGTAGGACATAAAGTAGGTGTGCTGGGCAGCATTAAATATAATTTATATTTATAGGTCAAGAAATTCATTCTCCACATATCTCAAGCATTGAATCCATTCTAGGTATTGCCCTGGTGATGGAGAATACAGTGGTACACAGAACAGAGACACATGTTTTTTTGTTCTCATGGAATTTGTATCATAGAGGGCAGGACAAATAATATAGCAGTGAACCATCAACAAACAAATAAGTAACATTTTATAAACTGATAAATGCTATGAAGAAAATGAAGCAGGGTAATGGGAGAGAGTCCCTGGGAGATTTGCTCAAGAATAACTTCAGATAACGTGTTTAGAGAAAGTGTCTCAAACATGCTTTTCCTTTGAGGAGAGATCCGAATGTGCAGAGCCTAAGGGAAGTTAACTGGCCACAGAGGAATAAAATTTGTGAATTCAAGGGAAATAATGAAGCAAATGGCAAGAATAGTTATAAAACCTTGCAAGGTACACCATCCCTGGCACTATACAATCTTTTTCCCAACCTGATCTCCAAATGTGCAATGTCTAGACCAGGTCCAAGGCTACTTTTCTAAGAGAGCTCCCACCTAGTGGGCAATGCACAATTTGAAATCTAGAAAAGAAAAGCACAGTGGTAAGGAAAACATAACAAGACACAGAGGCTGTGTTAATTTTCCACCTTCCCCTGGGGCCCTGAGCCTCATCCTGTTCCACTTCCTAAGAGCTGGCAGGCTTTTGTTCTTTTCCTCTGTAACTGTTTCTCCAGCAGGTACAGCTCCATTTGGCAGCCAGGGCATGTGATGGTTATAAGCAGTGTCCCCATGACATTTCATTAAGCTGGTCTTTCTACACTTACCATCAGACTACTGGAACCTTGTTAGAAGCACTTGATTGTATCCTATTTTGAGGCTGTATATCAAGATTCTGCTCTCATGTTAATTTCTTTTTAGTTTCTCCCAAGGTCTTCTTGCTGATAAGAGTATTTTGACAAAGACTTTATCCTTCTACCTTCCCTTCTTTATCTTTGTCTCCCTCCTTGCTTCTCTATAATTAGAGACCATGCTGCTGGCTATAATAGGCACTGCTTTTTTGCTGATGCGATATGTTTTTGCCTGGGTGTCATGGGAGTGTTGAGGTCTGGAAATCAAGGTGATGCCCACTGCTCAACTATATCAAGGCATTGATCTCTGTTTCTTTCATTGATTGAATAAACTTTTCAAATATAACAACAAAAAATGACTTGCTTTTTAAAATGGCCTCCTTCTATGTTTAATTGACCCTCTTGGGATTCCATGTGCATTAAAACAAAAAACAAAAAAAAAAACGAGCAAAGCAGATAAACTGAATGTTTTAGGGTAAAGAGGATGAACTGGCTATCAGTGTGTCTTTTGAGGTTGATAATGTCTACTGCTGCTTCTAATGGCTGATTCTTTTTGCTTTAAGATGCGCCGGACACTCTTTTCAGCATTTTACATGCATTATCTCATTTAATCCTCACAACGGTCTCACTTCTTATGAGAGGTATTATGGTGATTCTCACTTTACAGATTAAAGCATAGAAATATTAAGTAACTTGCCCAAAGTGCTTAGTTATTAAATGGTGGAAATGGATTTAAATCCATGTATTCTGAGTCAAGACCCCAGGGCCTTAAAGCTGCATATTCTCAAGGAAGAGGATCATCTTTTTCACGGGATGAGATTTCTTTTTTTACCTGAAGCAAACGTATGTTTCTCTTCTCTTTTATAAGACACTTCTTTGCCATATTTTTCTTCACCTTGAAATATATGAGCATTCCAACAGGACTAGAAACTTGTAAATTGAATTAGACATATTTTCAAACCTTATTCCTGCCATCTTCCCTGTTTCAGTGTTCAGTCTCTTTTCTGAGACATCACAACTGCCTAAACTGTTCTTTCTGCTTTCAACAACTATCCCTCACTACCTTCGACCAGCTGCCAGTGAAGTTTCTAACACACAGTTCTGATGGTGATTCTCCTACTTCTGCCCCTTCGTTGACAGCCCGTTTAACTCTGAAGGATAGAGTTCACATCTATCCACATCTAGCGTGGGTTTTGGGTTTATTTACAGTCTTGGCTCTACCATTCAGGCACAATTTCCGACAACTCCTACTGCTTTTTTTTGTTGTTTTGTTTTTGTTTTGTTTTGTTTTGTTTTCCAGTACGCGGGCCTCTCACTGCTGTGGCCTCTCCCGTTGCGGGGCACAGGCTCCGGACGCGCAGGCTCAGCAGCCATGGCTCACGGGCCCAGCCGCTCCGCGGCATGTGGGATCTTCCCAGACCGGGGCACGAACCTGTGTCCCCTGCATCGGCAGGCGGACTCTCAACCACTGCGCCACCAGGGAAGCCCCCTACTGCTTTTTATATCATATCCTATGCTTAGTCACACCGATCTACTCATTTCTTATAAAACACCCATGTCACTGTTCATGCTATTTCTGTTCTCTGGGATGACTTTTTTCTACCTAGAAAAATCATTTGTGTCCTTTGAAACCCAGCTCATGAGTCATGTCTTCTGGTATGGATTTTGTAAACTTCTCCGGGCTTTCAGGCAGAACTAATGGATGTGGTCCCTCCTGTCTGTCCATAACCCTTTGTGCTTATAGTCAGTGTAGCAACTGCCATCTTATTAGAATCACATTTTTACTTCTCACAACAGATTGTGAGTTTCTTAAAGGCAGGAATCATGTCTTATACTCACAGTAGGTGCTCATAAATTTCTGTCACACGAGTGATGCTTAAATAAACATTATCCGTTGCTGTATCACAAACTGGGTGGAGTAATCCAGGAAGCAGCACGTGCGCGGAACACAATGGTTGCAATTACTGAGATTCTGGTTTCATTAGACTGGGTTTATGCCTTTCTTTTAAAAAATACCCTCTAGCATACATCTGAGAGTGATTACTAATGTCTCTTTTCCTGGTATAAGGAAAATCACACATAATAAATTATGGTGGGGTTCTTTAAGAAGAAAGAACAGATGCCTTGAATCAGAGGTACAACGCCATTTGGGAAACCTTCTGTACCAAGTGTTGATACAAGTGTTCCTCTTCACTTTCTTGCATCATCTTTGCTCTCCTTACAGCCTAGAGGTTTTCCTGCCCCATTCCATCTTCTAAATGAGCCAGTTTACTTGTCTTTCGCTGTAGCTTTTTGTCATCCCCGACTCACTGCTATTTCAGCCTTGGCCCCATCTCACTCTTTCCCTCTGCTGCAGTTAAATAACTTCCTGAGGTTTTATTAGGTTATTCTTCCAGAAGGTGGACTAGTGCCTAGGGGTATTATGGAATAAAAACACTGAAAAGGACAACCTAGGTATTTTCTATGGAAAGCAGTCACTGTACGACACACGGAGCACATCGGGAAGGAGGGAGAGGGAGGAAATTTAAGGATTATGAAGCTTGCATATTTGAGTTAACTGCTCTTTCCACCTGTATAAACACAGCATGTCGAGCAGCTTTAAAAAGAATTGTTGTGCATCTCTGCATGTTAAGAACTGTGTCTGCGAGCCTCAGATGGCGCATTATGAGTACGGAGTAGGAGCTGGGCGGGCAGTGGGCCATGCATGACTCCCTAGACACAGAATCTTCAGATGCCTCTGTGGGACAGCCTGCTCCTTCCAAAATCTCTAATTAAAAGAGCCACTGCCTAAAACCCAGAGGCCACGAGAAGGGGAGATCTTCACTGCAGTTTCTATAGTCAAGGTGGAAAATTAGAAATAGTTAAATGTGTTTTCTATGCCTTCCGGTCACCTTTTTTCCTGTCTCTCCTTCTGTACCTAGATGTCTCATCTTTCCTCCTTCACCCTCGGAATATTCTAGACTAGAATACTCATGGTGCCTCTGGTTTCTTAAAACCCCACCCTGATTTAGCAAATCGTACTCTGAATACCAGATCCTGGAAGTTCTTGGATTCTAAAATTATTTAGTCTCTCTGTATATATTCCACTCCCATTTCCTCATTGCAACTCATATTATCTATTGGTTTAGGATAATTTTTTAAATTAGCACACACAAAATTAGGAGAACTGAATGCTGACTCAACACTTACACTCTTCTATGTTTATTTCAATTTTTATCCAAGATTTTATTACTGAATACAGATACATATCCAGAAGATATAGAAGAGTTTCCTGGTACCTCATCAAATTGCTTCTGTGAGCAAGTACTGATACCTGATACACATCTGAGTTGTATTAGCCCTTCTAGCTTCTTTTCAAATAGCAATTGGTGAAATTCTTCACCTTCCATTTTGTTTGTTTTGTCCATCTGCCCAGGCCTCAAATAAACAAGTAAACAATAAAATAGTACCTACTAGTCATAAGAGTAAACCAATCTAATATAAATCCTCCAAAGAAATATCAGTGATATGATTAGACTTACACTTTTTCCAAGGAAATGCACCTAAATCTCAGTGCATTTGAATTTATATTCTTCTAGCCTGCTCTAAATGGATTAAATATCAATACAATCCTTCTGGCATCAGTATGTGTCCTCTTATTTAAAAACGTCTGTATCAGAAAATAGATGTCTAGATATTAATTTCTCTTCTTACCAATTATCATATTTGAATTTAACTAGGGTCTCCTGAAGATAAATCACAGTAATCCAAACGGAAGAGTCACGTGGTACAAATTTCTTGCTCCAAATTTTGTTCTTTCATATTTCATCAAATTTCCACATGAGGCAATACCTCCTCTGCTTAAGTAAAGAGACAGAGGCAGCACCACCAAGAACATAAGTAAAGAACAACCTCTGCTGCATGGGAACTACACTTACCTTTATGGTCATAGTCCTTACTGCTGACTTGCGTTTTTCTAAGGCAATAGGAAGCCATAAGGGATCCTTCCCTACTTGGTGGAAGCCTTGAACTTAGAGCTGTTGCTGACTTGGCTTCTTTCCACTGTAGAAAGAGGAACTTAACTTAGACACCTGGTAATAGCCATTTAAAGTCAACTTGTGCTGTATCTTCCACCCTCTGCCTCATATACAAAACACTCCAACTAAACAAAGAGAATTCTCCTGATTCTCCATTTCCTCCAATGTGCTTCTACTGATTGCTTAACTCAACTTACAAAAGCACCAAATTTCCAGGTCGCGAGAAACGTTATAGGTCCACATTTTGGATCACATTCCACCTACAGACACACCTTTTTTACAACATTCTCCAAGAACCCATTTGGCTTCTGCTTAAGCACTGCCAGAGGGGCAAACATCCACGGCTTCTGGGGGCAGCCATTCACATCTGTGCAGGGTGGAAGCAAGCCTGTTGCTCATCCACCATCCACTGAGAAGTTAATAATTAGCGATTGCCCATCGATTCACTCTCCTTGCTTTTCAGACACTCTGCGTCCCTTACCCTCTTCGTTCTCCTAGTACAGTGGCAACAGTAAGGAGAAGCTGCTAAAATCTATCTCTTGAGCTCATGGAGGGCAAATGTGATGAAAGACACAGTTGGGGATATGCTAAGAGAAGGTATTTACATTATATTTTGACTTCAGTTGTGGACACATAATCATCACTTTTAACACCTTATACCAAAAACTGAGGAGGAAGGGAAAGTGAGTTTGTGTTAGCTATGAGGCCAAGAGTTAAGTGTTTCTGTGTTGAATATTTTAGATCATGTTGTTTTCTTTATTACTCATAACCACACTGCACAGCGGGTGATCTTAGCCTCATTTTAACAGATGATAAATCATCAGTGACATATACTGCTAAGTGGTGGCATTCAAATGTGAACCCAGGGCTCTTTAACTCCAAATCCACACTCTTTCTATCACATGAGTTTTGCTGTGGCTGAGGCCAAATGAGACGCTTGCAGACAAAGGCTGTGTTTTCTTCTGTAAAGTGCAAAAGTCTCGGCAAAACTTCAGTTTGCTTTTGGGGGTGGCAATGTGGAAAATTCAGCTATTTCAGGAGGTAGGACTAACTCAGGAAATGAAATGACAGGAAGTGGGGGAGAGAAAAAGCCCGTGTTTGAAGTGAGCCTTGAAGAGAAAAAATTCATTCTGCAACCTCTTTCTGCAGGAGCCCAAAGTGATCAGCCTGTGAGGCTGCACCCCTTCCAGACAGAGGCTGAGTAAAAGGCCAGAGCAGAACCGAGAGAGCCCCCTACAGCCTTCATTCCAGCTTTTTCAGTTTGGAGTGTAGCAAGCCCTGAGCTGCAGTGCTGTTCAGCACAATTCCATGTGGCTTTATGTTTACCTTGGGCATCTTTTTAACCTTATACAATTTTAATTAATCCATTATGAACTATAGTGAGAGAAATGCCAAGTAGCTGAATTCCCACTCTCCATTCCTGGCCATGGCCCTTGGTCATTATCGTCTGTCTTCTAATTATGGTGAGAGCTTCAGCTGGCCTAATATTATGCCTTCTTCAATGAAGAGCATCACAGCAGCACACACTTACCCTAACAGCACAGCTGTTCCCTTGGATCAGGCCCAGTGATGTGTGTGCTGAAGAATTTGGGGGAGTCTTAAACCCCCAAGTTACAGCTTCTGTCCCAACTGCAGTTCTCAAGACTTCTTACTTTCCTTTTACAGCCTGGACAACTGTGGGATGTTGACTCAGGTGTGGGGGTACTTCCTTTCAGCCAGTGCAAACACCTCACTTGTAAAACAGTCTCTCAGGGATGCGCTCTGGAACTCTTTGGAAAACAGGCAGCTGGAGTCATGATGAAGCCTGTTTATAGGCCACGGACACTATTCTAAAATGTTTTTGTTTTTGTTTTTGTTTTGCGGTATGCGGGCCTCTCACTGTTGTGGCCTCTCCCGTTGTGGAGCACAGGCTCCGGACGCGCAGGCTCAGCGGCCATGGCTCACAGGCCCAGCCTCTCCGCGGCATGTGGGATCTTCCCGGACCGGGGCATGAACCCGTGTCCCACTGCGCCACCAGGGAAGCCCCTAAAATATTTTTATACATACTTTAAGAGCATACCAAGACTGGCCACGTGGCATAGAACCCTTCCTTCTCCCTCTCGCCTTTTCAATCGTCATCTCAGTTGTTTGCTTTAGTCTTGATTTAGATGCCTTAAGTTTTTTTTTCTTTTGTTATACTTTGTGCTGTATAATTTTATTTTATTTAAAATTTTTTTAATTTTATATCAGAGTATAATTGATTGACAATGTTATGTTAGTTTCAGGTGTACAGCAAAGTGATTCAGTTATACACATACATGTACCTATTCTTTTTCAAATTCTTTTCCCATTTAGGTTATTACAGAATATTGAGCAGAGATCCCTGTGCTATACAGTAGGTCCTTGTTGATTATCCATTTCAAATATAGCAGTGTGTACATGTCAATCCCAAACTCCCAATTTATCCCCCCCAACCCTTCCCCCACGGTAACCATAAGTTCGTTCTCTAAAGTCTGTGAGTCTGTTTCTGCTTTGTACGTAAGGTCATTTGTATCCTTTTTTTTTTTAGATTCCACATATAAGTCATAGTATATGGTATTTATCTTTCTCTGTCTGACTAATTTCACTTAGTATGATAATCTCCAGGTCCACCCATGTTGCTGCAAATGATAGATGCCTTAAGTTTTATTTTAACCAGACTTACTCTAAGGAAATATATTCAAGGGGAAGACTGCAGAACCAAGAGATGTGCTAAATCAGCAGAGGTGGCCTAAGGATGTATAAATGACCACTGGCTCAGTGATACTATGCCCATGAAGTAAGAAGTTTCTATTAGCTGATAATGGGTAGCATTGTACAAAACCATAGATCTCACCATGATATGAAGGAAAGATGTTGAAGAAATTTGCTGCAAAGCCTAAGACAGAGCCAGTGCTGATTGAGATCAATGTCTTTCACGATTCTCATGACTTCGTTTAAGGTTATTTAGAACTTAAATTGAATTCCATGTGACAACATCACAACAGAGAAATGTTATCAGCTTTTTGAAATTCAACCTGAATTTCCCCTTGGTCTTTAATATCCTCCCCAATCTCTTTTGGCACCCATATCAAGCCACTGAGAACCATTTGCCTATTTAATTCCCTTGTTTGTTGAAAGGGTTTTTCTTATTCACAGAAGGAACCTCCTCTCTAATTATCTGTTTACTTTTATCCCTTTTATAATATACAAAGATCACCATATGCAGATAAGGAAATTACATGGTGTATGTCTGTAAATGTAGGTTCATCGTGGGTAAGTGATTGGCACAAATGTGTCTGAGAGGAAAATGCCCCAAAGGGTAAACGATTGAGTTATACAAGAAAAAGATGAACGTATTGAGAAAACTAACTTACAGAGTGAAGATCAGAAACAGCAGAAGATTCTAAGACAATTGCAGCGAGTTGGCAGGAAATAGCAAGTCTGAAAGATACTGCAGAGCTTGCAGGATAGTATAGGTATGAACTGATAGGCAAAGATGCCAAGGAAATTTTTTGAGTAGAAGAATGAAATGATTAGATGCATGTGGTATAAAAGTCACACTGATGGTGTTTGGAAGGGGAAAATTTCCTTTCCCTCTTTTCTTCTTTGGTTCTTTTTGGCTGGTCAAATAATTAAAATGACATGAGACAGACTGACAGTAGGAAATCAAATTTAATTTTCTATGAACGGGAAACCCACATACCTGAGAAGTTTAGAACCCCACACAGATGAGAGGTTCAAAGACAGAAAGGTAAAACGAGGTCTGTATGCCCACCTGAGCTAAGGAATGGGACGGAGCCTGGCACTTCTAAGGACAAGGAGTTCATTCACAGGACCATAAGAAAGGGAACAGATGTTTAGAAATTAGCTGTTTGCTCTGCCATATAGATGAGGCCACTTAGACAAAATATATCTCCAGTGATAACTCTTCCCTGGGACAAATTCCCAATTTAAGTTCTTCTAGGTAGTTAAGGGAGGACAGTAATTTCTCTTAATCCTGCAGGGTCTCCATTGCCTTTAGCTCAAAGTAATCCTCATGCAAAAGTGACATATTTGGGGGAGGTCTGTCCTGAACCCCTACAATGGCAGGGTGAAGGATAGAGTTTAGAGGGAAATGAAAGATAGTGAGATCTTTGAGAAGCCTGTGGTCCAGTTTAGAGGTGATGAAGGTCTGCTTCAGGGTGGTAGCCATGCAGATGCAGAAGAGAAGATGAATGTGAAACCAGAAATAGAATTAGCAAGACTTAGAAAAGGGGTAGATGTGAACAATAAGGGAGCTTCAGCAATTCAGGGGTCTTCTCAAGTTTATATCACAACTGGTTTCAATTTGAAAAGATGGGAAATCTGAAAGAAAGAATTGTTTTGATATTATGGAGTTGAGGTGTGGGGTAAGAGGATTTCAGTAAGGAGGGTAGGATTGCCTTAGATAACACCAGCTTTGCACAAGATCTACATTTGCAACTGTCTTGAAGGAGAGCATGATAAAGAACAGCGATGCTGCAGCAAAGTGAAAAAGGATGAAGATTGAAATAGTCTCTTGAGAGCAACTAGGTGGATGTTGGCTAATGTTGCTAAAGCTTGTGAGCGGAAGACAGATTGCATTTGTATGAGGAGAGAATGTGAGGTGAGGAAATGAAGACAGTGACAGGGAAGAAAGTGACAACAAGGAAAAATAACAAGTGATGAGCGTCTAATTCTACCTACTTTGGAGCAAAGATTTCCGTAAATAGGTGTCCAGGTAAAAGACCGTCTGTTTTCTTGAGAGAAGAAGTAGAAAGATATTAGAAATAAAAATCAGACACCTTAGGGTGTCAAATAGGATGATGGCTTAAATATGGAAAAAGATTGTCCCTTTCATCACTAATTTACTGACCTTAATGTAGTGTGTAGTTCAAGATTCTATTAATACTTGTAAAAACCTGAATAGCTAGCCAAGTGGACCAATATTTCAAATAAGCATCTAAATAAGGGGATACTGGACAAAATTAAAGAGTCAGGGCTTCCTTCTCAAAGCCAAAATCTGAACTAGATCCACCGATCTATCCAACAATTGGTGGAACTGAAAGCAATTAAAACTTAAAAAAAGAAGTCTCTAATATCATTAAGAGATCTGGAACTGAATCTGTGATTTTTAATGTGAATTCAAATGGACAGTTGGATATGAGTGTGTGTGTTTACATGCATTATTTCTTGGATCTGTCTGATGGGAGGTCCAACTGAAACAGAGCAGGACCCTATGGTCTTTTCCCTCATGTCCTCCACCTGCCTTTGGTCTATAGAAAAACTTTAGGCAAAGAATAAGTTTAATCAGAGAGGTGAGAAAAGGCAGAAGCAAAGAAAAGCAGTCAAACAGGACAAAATAATAAAGTTTAGTCATTAAGCAAAGTCAAGGACTTTCAGTTCCTCCTCAAGGGCTATAGATAGTATTCTGAGCTGTATCCTGTGAGCTGTCTTGTAGATACTGAAACCCTCACCAGGTAGAAGTAGTTAACTACATGATGGCCAGACTGTAGCCATGACATAGGCTGTCACAATTCCAAGAACTGGCCTCAAAGAAAATGGGAACAAACCGACCCTGGAACTGAAGATTAACTGTATTTAAAACAATCCAGATGACACTGATTAGACCACTGCATAACCAATTTCAAGATGATTGCCAGAGCTGACTGTGCTGTTTCTGCATGTAGCCCCCTCCCTCTGGCTATACACCCCCTGAAAACTCCCATTTAAAAGCTCTTGCCCACTGATTGTCAGTGGGAGAGTCAGCCTTTGGACACAAGTCCGTCCTCTCCCCTGGGTGCAGACCACAGTTCTGCACTGTCTATCATCCAGTGTGTGAAAACTGTTGCCCCGTATACTTCGTCCAGTTTTATATTTGTTTATGGTGGAAGGCATTTCTTCAGTCTATGGCTAGGCTCTCCTAAGATAAATTTTGGTGAGTAATGTTTTCCCCATATAATTACATGTATATTAAGTAGGAGACAAATAGTGGACTATTGTTTTTAATGTGGAGTTAAGAACAATGACTAGGGTTGGTTGAGTGCCACTTTGCCTTATTAAGAAATGTTTCATGATGAGATGCATAATGATAAAATATTGCCAAAATGTTTGCTCTGCTCTGGTGGAATAGTGATTATCCTCAGTTTTTAAAGGTGAAAAGCAGAATAATTCTACATTATATTGTAATACATGTCAACTAACAAATAACAAGGCTGAGCACTGAATCCATTCATTTCTCTGATTCTAACGCACTAGATCATCAGCCACTTATTAACTTCTCAAATTTAAAACACATTAATATATCTGAAAATATAGGGACATGATTGTAGAATGTATGGTTTTGAAGAGTTTTCTAAGCATAACATCAAAGGTGAAGCTATAAAGATAAAGGTGAATATATTTCACCATCTAATTTTCTAATTAAAAAGGATCTGTTGTCAAGTGTACAAGAAAATGTTGAATGACAAATGGTAAGGTGGAAAAATTATTTGCAACATATGCAAAAGGAAAACATAAATTCTTAATATGTATTAAGTTTTAGATATAATTTTAAAAAGATAAAACCAGAAATAGAGAAATGGGATACAAGCAAAAATGGAACTTCATAAACACATACATCAAAAATATAAAAAATATATATACAATCTCACTTGTAATAAAAAAATGCACATTGATGCAAAAAATTAACTTATACTTTTCTCTTATGAACTTGAAAAAGATGATATACCATAATATTCTGTGTTTCCAAGAGTGCTGAGAAGTGAGTATTGTTATATATTGCAGTTAAGGTTGTAAATTAATGATTGGTTAATGTAACAAAAGCTGTAAAAATGGGCAAGTTCTATTACTTAGAAATTCTGCTTCCAGAAATTAGTTCTGTGTAAATTATCACTTACATAAATACACACGTGTGCGTGCACACACACACACACACACATATATATATCATGGTACAAATTATGATGGTGAAAGTTTGGAAGTTACTAAATATTTCACAGTAAAAGTGAGTTCAATGGTTTATGATATATTATCAAAAACTGCAGCAATTACAAATACTATACAAGATTATTGCATGTGATAGGGAAAATGTTATGATGTATTTTAATTGGAAAAAGAAGTTAAAACAAAATTATATAGACAAAACATTGTGAATAGTCTGGTCTCATTTGTGTCATATTCACACCTACATGTCTAGTCGTTATTTCTAGATAGTGAGGAATTTTTTTCCTTCATTTTGAGTGTCTTAATTTCTACAGTACTGAATATGTATTGCCATTATAAAATGTTATTTAAAAATCTGTATACACACACACATACACACAAACATAATTGAGATCTGAAGTGATAATCTTTTGGAAATATCTTTTAATTATTTTAATACCCCAATTTTACCTTCCACGCTATTCTTTTTTTTTGTTTTTTTTCTTTGTTGTTTTTTTGCGGTACGCGGGCCTCTCACTGTTGTGGCCTCTCCCGTTGCGGAGCACAGGCTCCGGACGCACAGGCTCAGCGGCCATGGCTCACGGGCCCAGCCGCTCCGCGGCATGTGGGATCTTCCCGGACCGGGGCACGAACCCATGTCCCCTGCATCGGCAGGCGGACTCTCAACCACTGCGCCACCAGGGAAGCCCCAGACTGTTCCTTAGGATGGAATCTTTTTCAAAATCTCTTCTCCCTGGAGCTTCATACTGGTATCTGAATAAGTATCTTTAAGCAAAAGCTCAATGAGTGTGACTGTCTATGAAAGAGAACATCATAACTGTTCCTGAGGGAGTGTGTGTGTGTGTAAAGGAGGATAGGGTTTATCAATAATGGATTGATCAATGATCAATGCCTGGGGAATAAAAGAGTCATTATTGACTCCCCAGATTCTACCAAACATGAGGCATGTGGTTTAAATAGTTCTAGGAATTTTCACTGCAGGCAGCTCCATGGGGAGTATCCCAGAGCAAGGGACCAAAAGGGAAAAAGCAGACAGTCCTAAAATCAGCTCTCTTCCAAGAACCAAAGACACATGGGGATTATTTGACAAGGCTCATTTTAAAGAGACTCCACATGCTTCAGCTCTGCCTGCTGTGCATTGAATAAAGTGGTGGCTGGTGCTCTGAAATCCATCCCAGCACCTTGTGTTGGCAGCCACTTACCAAGTAAATTCAAGAGGTAGCAGCTGTCTTGGAGCAACGGTGTGGCTGCTACTTCCCTGGACCAAAAAGCAAGAACAGGAACCCATCATGGTTCAGTTTCAGTGAACAGAAGGATATGAATGGGAGGAGGGCTGTCCAAGAGTCGGAAAACATTTGCCAGCTGAGAAACTGGATTATTACTCTTAGAGCTTCTTTTCTAACCCATGAAAATCTTTGGGGGTTGCCTCCCTGGGATCTGCAAATTGCCAAACAAAATTTGAATTAGGCACAGAGTGAGGGAAAACTCAGATGCTTTATTTTGCTTCTAGGCAAACATATGCCTATTTAAAACTTAGTTTCTTCTGTGAAGTTGTTTTAAAGAATGTTGTGAATTCAGTTGTTTTTCAAAGGAGAATGAATTCCAGGTCTTGCTCTATACCAGAATTTGGCCATATTTTGGACAAGGAGAGCATTGCATTTGCATTTGCAGACTAACAGCCCTTCAGTGTGAAGGTCATTAGGATAAACGGTATAAGGTACAGCACTTTTCTCCATGATCAATGAGACATTCAATTCTTTGTGTGTGCTGCAAATTTATACTCAGGCTACCTAGGTAATAGCTCTATCTTCTCAACTCCAGTCCCAGAGGGGACCCATGTCCTTTCACCCAGAACAATTCCCAACCCCAGGGTGAATTTTGAGAACAAGTTTGCTATTCAGTGAATTACTTCTCTTTTCTTTGATGCTTGGGGTTAGCTCTAGAAGGTTCATAAATTTTACCTCTGCTGATGGGCTACTTAATTCTCCAGCCACCGTGTGAGGAGTTAAAGATTTATGGGAAAGAAACTCTACCAGATGCTTTTCTGCAGACTGGTCAGGGGCTTCATTTAAATCATTAAAGATTTAGAGAGTTAAAGGGGGGAGGGTATGAGGGGCTTCCCTGGTGGCGCAGTGGTTGAGAGTCCGCCTGCCGATGCAGGGGACGCGGGTTCGTGCCCCGGTCCGGGAGGATCCCACATGCCGCGGAGCGGCTGGGCCCGTGAGCCATGGCCGCTGAGCCTGCGCGTCTGGAGCCTGTGCTCCGCAACTCCAGAGGCCACAACAGTAAGAGGCCCGCGTACCGCAAAAAAAAAAAAAAAAAAAAAGGGGGTTGGGTGGGTGGGGAGGGAATGAATGAAACCTCATCATTCTGTCTTCAAAAAGAAATCCTTAAGAATATAGTCTTTTCTTCTCAGCATTCCAAATCATTATAGTAGTTTATGGGTTGCATGTCAATTTGGGGAATATTTGGGGACCTGGGGTTGGCTATGCAATTTCTAGAGCTTTCTAGCGCTGATAAATTAAGGAAAGAGAGAGAGAGAAAGAAAGGAAAGAGTGAGGAAGGAAGGAAGGGAGGGAGGGAGGGAGGGGGAGGGGGGAAGGAGGAAGGGGAAACCTAGCTGACTATATGCTTGAGAAGATTCTACAACCAGTTGCATAGCCTGAAATTTGATTTCATCCTTTTTCCAGCCTAATTGCAAACGGTAAACAAGTTGAGCCTTCCTGTCTTTGCATAAACACACAGGAAGATAAACAACAGCTACTCAAGGAAAGACTTTGACCCAAGGGTCCTCTCTGGGCACAGACTCTAAAATGAGAAGGGCTCAACAGCTCCCAAATCTCTGGCTTGTGAGGAAGATGGCCCCTGCTGCCTTGTAACTGAAATATGTTGACTCTTCCTGTCAAGTTGGCAGGATTGCTGTAGCTTTGCAGCAGCTTGCTCTGAGTTTCTGTGAGAACAGCAGAGAGCTAGTGCAACAAAGAAACTGCTAAGTTTGATTAATGCATAAGATACTGCACCATGGTTCTGCCAAAGCCTCATTTCAAGACTCAGCATTGTACTTTTGAAGGGAGCAAATATTCAGTACAGCTATCCTCTTTATAACTTGTCATACAAAAGAATTGACAAATTCCCTGACTGTCAGGAAGGCTGTAAGCTGAGATAATTGCTCTCCTTTGCACGTGCTTCAGGCCCTGCCATCAATTTGCAGCAGGAAGGTCTAAATATTGTGATTTACTCACGTGGCAGTATGTCTTTTTAAAATAATTCTCTTTTATACTCACCTGAAGACTTGAACATTTCAACAGTGGCTAAGGAGTGGTGAAAGCATGAGGCTGAGACCTTTATGCCACTAAAGTCCTATAATCAACAGTGGGTACCTGAAGCTATGGAAGGTCCCTCATGGAGAAGTATAGTTTAATACTATAGCATGGAGACAAGCATTTTCATTCCTATATGCTTTCCTGAATGAAGCAGAAGGGTTAGGTGGCTGCTGAGGAATATAGAGTCAGAGGGAAGATGGCAGCATCACTTTAAATAAGAAGTCTGGAGGAGGAGCAGGATGGGTCAAAGTGACTTGTTCCATTTGGACATAATATTTAAGAACAAAAGAAAGTACATGGAAGTTGGGTTTAGCTAGTTTTGGGGATTTCAGACTGAGCAAAAGACAAAGGAATAATGTATTCTACATAACTAAATATATCAATATAATAGAAATGATTGACATAGGAATATGACAAGAAATTAGAAATTATAGGGCCTGATTCCTTGTCCATAAACCATTTAAGGACCGTGGGGTTCCTCTCTCTGTCTTTTCCTGGTGGAATTCAGAGACCCTTTCCAGAGTTGTTGCCAGTACATACACCAAGTTACACTCTGATGTTCAGCTTATGTTTCCAATGCATTCAAGGGACCCAAGAGGTCTGGAATTCCCTTCTGAGTCCATACTCCCCCAAATAGGAAATTAAAGGCTCTTTTCAGAAGTTGCCCAGATATTCAGTTCTTATACTTCTGTTGCTGACTTATATCCCTGAAATACACAGACATCCAAGAAACAGAGGTTTTTCCACTTAGTCTCTGTTTTGCAAATTGGGGTTCAGAGAGTTCTCAATCTAAACATGATCACTAAAGAATAAATCACCTTAATCTCTAATGTACCACAAAAGCTGCCACCTTGCCCAAACAGATAGCTACTCAGACTTCTAAGTCTAAAAGGGAAAAAGATGAATCAGGTTAAACAATGAGAATATGATATATATGTTAACAACAGTGTAGGGACTTCTCTATTCCAGCCACTTATCCTGGTTCTCTTTAGACAAGAGCCTGGTTGGATCCCAGGTCCCTGCTGGCTTCTGAGTTTGCAGCTGGATAAGTACAGTACAAGCCAGTTCTTGACTATGAGGCAGTACCTGGCAGATGATTAACTCCAGGAGGTGTTTGTGGCTTCTTTGGCTTCTACAGGTTGCAAAAATTTCCATCCACAAGTTTACTGCATTTTGTTCTTTGGTTTATAGATAGTGCTTTTACTGAGGTGTCTCTCTTGGCTAGAGGTGGGGATGTGCTGGCAAAATGCCAGTAGTTGAAATTACATTCCAAAGAAGCACATGTGATAATGTTGAATAGCTTACACATACAGGGCAGGGGTCCTTAGCATCAAATGTTGTACAAGACCAGTGAGGGTCCTGGTGATTTGCTGGGATTTAGAGGACCTACGGACAGATCTCAAGTTTACATCACAAAAGAGATCCCTACATTGCAGCACTATTTACAATAGCCAGGACATGGAAGCAACGTAAGGATCTATCGACAGATGAATGAATAAAGAAGATGTGACACATATATACAATGGAATATTACTCAGCCATAAAAAGAAATGAAATAATTGAGTTATTTGTAGTGAGGTGGATGGACCTAGAGCCTGTCACACAGAGTGAAGTAAGTCAGAAAGAGAAAAACAAATACCATATGCTAATATATATATGGAATCTAAAAAAAAAAAAAGATTCTGATGAACCTAGGGATAGGACAGGAATAACGACACAGACGTAGAGAATGGACCTGAGGACACGGGGAGGGGGCAGGGTAAGCTGGGATGAAGTGAGAGAGTAGCATTGCCATATATACACTACCAAATGTAAAATAGATAGCTAGCAGGAAGCATCTGCATGGCACAGGGAGATCAGCTCAGTGCTTTGTGACCACCTAGAGGGGTGGGATAAGGAGGGTGGGAGGGAGATGCAAGAGGGAGGGGATATGGGGATATATGTATACATATAGCTGATTCACTTTGTTATACAGCAGAAACTAACACAACATTGTAAAGCAATTATACTCCAATAAAGATGTTAAAAAGAAAAAAAAGAGATCCCTATTCCATTTAGTTGGTCAAATAATGGTTTTCTCATGTTGTAAATTGGTCTGTATTCAATGTGAATGAAGTATGACAACAAAAAATCATACTAACCCATTACCGCACCATTCAACACTGATGATTATTATTGCATTCTTTTATCTAGGTCAGAATTTCCAAAAATGAGTTATATGAATCTAGTGTCCTGTGGAATATAAGTAAGCTTTATGGGTTAATAAGTGCTAAATAGATACATGTATCAATATATGTATAAATGAATCACTTTGCTGTACACCTGAAAATAACCCAACATTGTTAATCAACTATACTCCAATATAAAATAAAAAGTTTTAAAAAATAAGTGCTATAGAAAAAATTAAGTGGATGAGTAAGTTTAGAAAATGCTAAGTTAAACAAAAAATAAACTGATCTTTAATACATTTTATAAGTTCTGAAAGGTAGATCAAAAAGGCTTGGGGTAATATACACATATTCTTTTTCCCAAATGTGTTTGATCATATATATCTGACTGGACTAGTGTTCCACAGAGAAGGGCTGGGTGTAGGGGAATGGGAGGTGGTGAATAGAAAAAATGATGCTATGATTCTCTGTTGGTGTGTAAATCTTTTGTGTCTGTGTCTATGTGTGTGTGTTGTATTCTTTTAACCTGCCAATCCATGAGAGAAGAAATTGTTCTGTATATAAGTGGATCTTCTTCAAATGCAAAGTGACATTTGTTTTTATACATAAGAAAAATATTTATTACATAAATGTATTTGCATACTGCCTTAATTTTTTTATACCTCTTTCCGACTGTGTCCTAAAGAAGAGTGTAAAGAAAGTTGATGTCTCAAGAGAGTTGTCTCAGGATTGCACAAGTTTCAGATCCAAATCATAAAATAGTATCTGAGAACTCCTAGCTATAGGCAATGATTCAATTTCACAGGTAAAGTATATACTACGGAAATCAAAGCTCAAAGCTTTAGCAAAATTAGTAAAAATCAGAGGGAGAAAATCGATGAAGCAAGTATGATATGAAGTAAGATTTTTTTAAAAACATCTTTAGTCACACAAATTCCTATCTGTATTTTCTTTTATATATAGATCTCCAATTTAAAAATTAGCCTGTTTAATATATATTAAAGGATATATATATCTTTTACAGAAAGAACATCACATAACTCCACAGTAATTGCAAAAATTCTTAAAGGTAAAAAAAGAAAGGAAAAAGGAAGGAAGAAGGAGGGAGAGAGAGACACACAGAAAGAAAGGAAAGGAAAGGAAAAGAAAAACATAGTACAGTTGGTGAAACAGAAGACATAAGAGAATTCTTGATGAAGTATCAATTGGCCAACTTCTAGTGAACATCGCAAACAATTGTTAATAGCCCTTTACATGCTCCTCAAGATTTCTTTAGCTTCAGATTCTAAATCAGCCTGAACAGGGTGTTTTGGAAACAAGCCTCCTCCTGCTGATGTTTTTCTTGTATCTGGTTTTAACCTCCTTATCTGGAGTAAGAACAAATAAACAAACCACTTCATCTCCATCCCTGAGTATCATAATTTGGCTTTCTGTAGAATGGATCAAAAGTGTTGCCAACTCCGTCCTTCTTTCCACTGTTCCTTAGCTGCAGGTGCTTCGGTCCCAGTATGAGGAGCTCCATTATGGCTCCAAGCCGGTCTGTCATCAAGTACCAATCAAAGCGATACAGAAAATTGGTAGGAACACCTGTTGGGGGTGTCTGTTTCTGTTTGTAGAAGTGTCTTACAGAAGGAAGTAACTACCTAGCATAATGTGATGTCAGGGCCAAGAGGATAATTCATTCCATTCCCAAATGTAGCCCTTGAAGCCTTGCTGAAGATCTAAATTAAATTGTTGAAAGTGAATGCCTTCAGTTTGATTTTTTACTCCTGATGCAATTTATTACTTTAAAAGCTAGTGTAGTTAAAATGACACACTGCACAGTGAATGGGGGACAGGCGTTCCATCCCTGGTTGGACCAGTATAACTATGTAATCTTAAATGCACCACTTTTTCTCACTGAACCTCAATACTTCCTTATATATGAAATATAAGGATTAGATTTCATGATTTCATTGACACTCCGAGAAGATATTTATCTCAAGCGATTGTTAGTCACTTATGCTTTGGTGTATGGATGAGTTTCTGATTCATGGTTGAGAAAAGATTTGTCAAGGCAAGAAAGATTAGGATTTTATATGTTTCACGTGAAGACTGGTGACAAAGGTACAAGTGACATAATTGAAGGCAGTAAGGCAAATTTTATAGCATAATTTTGTCTGTACTGGTGATACATCTTATAGAAAAAAAATTTAAGTTCAGTTAAATCCAAGTTTCACTGCAAACTCACAGTTCTTTACCAAACTGGCTAATCTCATTGTACTCTATGCCGTGCTTTGAGACAGGAGTGGAAGGAATTTATTATCAAGATTCAAACTTACACAACTGTATCATTGCTTCATTGTGTGCTTTGCCTTCTTTTACTAATGTTTCCTTCAAGCCTCCTATCTAAAGGAACATGCCAAGAAAAGTCACATGTCATCTCTCTCCTGAATAGAATTTCTTGGTTGTAAGTCTGCCTATGATATTTTTCTTTGTTGCTATGCCTCTGAAAGTTATGGAACCTTAAGCCGATCTAGATCAAACCCTACCTAAAAAAAAAAACTTCTGCTACATCTATGACAGGTCCATGCTGGGTGAAAAAGTCTTACTGCATCACTTCTTCAGAGTCCTGGAGACTGGGGGCTTATTATTTTGCCAGGTGGTCCATTCTCAGTTTGGGTATTTTTAAAATGGTAATCCTTCCTCTCATTAAGTTGAACAGGGAGGTTCAAACTTTAAGCTGTGGATCCCATCCCCTATAAGAACACGGTTATAAAGCTGTGCTCTATTCCCATAACAGTTATTCCAATATGTGAAGTGATCAATTACACCCAACCTAATTTTCTTTTCTCCAAACCTGCCCTGTCCAACATGGTAGCCACCAACCCACATGGTTAGGTTTATGTATCAACTTAGTTAGGGTTTTGTGCCTGTTATATAATCAATCACTAATCTAGGTGCTACTGGGAAAGGTATTTTGCAGATGTGGTTTACATCTATTGATACAATCAGTCGACTTTAGTAAAGGAGATTATCCTCAGTAATATGGGTGGGTCTTATTCCATCAGTCAAAAGATTTATAAGAGCACAACTGAGGTTTCCCTGAACAAGAAGAGATTCTGCTCCTGGAATACAGCTTTAGCTCCTGCCCAAGGTTTACCCAGGAGTTTCCAGATAGCCCTCTGCTGTGGGTTTTACACTTGCCTAGCAAGGCCCCATAATCACATAAGCCAGTTCATTGCAGTAAGTTAATTGCTCTCTCTGTGTACACGTAATCAGTTCTGTTTCTCTGATGGAATCCTGATTAATACAGTAGCTGTTTACATCTTAATTTAAATGAATTAAAATTAAATAAGATTTAGGGCTTCCCTGGTGGCGCAGTGGTTGAGAGTCCGCCTGCCGATGCAGGGGACACGGGTTCATGCCCCGGTCCGGGAGGATCCGACATGCCGCGGAGCGGCTGGGCCCGTGAGCCATGGCCGCTGAGCCTGCGGGTCCGGAGCCTGTTGATCCGCAGCGGGAGGGGCCGCGACAGTGAGAGGCCTGCGTACCGCAAAACAAAACAAACAAACAAAAAAATTAAATAAGATTTAAAAGTCATTCAAAGTGGCCATATTTCACATTTCAGGTGTTCACTACCCATTTGGACAGCACAGAACATTTCCATCGTATCAGAAAGCTCTAATGCACAGAGCTTTTCTAAACCAAGCTTTTCCAGTTCCCTGAATCATTTCTTACTTCACGTGCTGACTTAACATCACACTACGTTATCGTTGTTTTAATATCTCTGTTAAAATATTATACTGGCAATTGAACATTATATCCTCCATCTGAAATCTGATCAGCTCAGGATACAGGGGAATTACGCTCCCTTAAGCTGGATATTATTGAAATGGTTCCCAAAACTATGCATATCTAGATAGGCTTGCTTTCCCATCCACTATGGAAAAATTTGTTCCACATATCCCTCTAGGTTGCCAGTAAATAATTTTACTATATAAATAAAACTAATTAATTGAGAGGAGATGGAAGAGAGAGAACCTAACCTCAACAGCTGCAGTGCTGGGATAATCGTATTGGAAAGATTAAGATTTACTCATAAACAGAAAATAATAACAAGTAAAAAAGAAGAGAACGAATCAAGGGAAACATTGAGGCCTATAGTGTGGAAAATAGAGACGAGAGGTAAGGGTGAGAGATGGAAGGAAGAAAATCTTTTAAGCGGGCAAAGACTCTAAGAAGGTTGGTGAGAGAAAGGAATGAAGGAAAGATGATTTTAAGAGGAGGTGGTTGCTCTTTGAAATAAATCTTCTTTAATGTTGACCTAGAAATGTATGTAAGGACTGGGCTTACTTCAAATCACTTTTAATTGTTTAACTATTTTCCATTTTTAAAATTTGCTTTTTAATGAAATATTGCCCTCTGCATGAATAATGGAGACCCAGATTTTATTCTGTACGTATTATGTTCCTATTAATCTGGTCTTAGATTACAGTTGAATTTATTGCACTTGCATCTCTTTGCTCGTTTATATTGAGTCTGTAGTCAATAAGAACTGCTAAAGGCTTTTACCATGAAATGTTATTAAGTCTGGTCACTCCTTCCTTTACTTAGGTAACTGACTGCCAGTGTATATATAGAAATTTACATTTTCTGTTAAATTTACTATTGTGAATTTTGTTCCATGATACTTGTGGGACAATACAAGAAATTTTTAGTAGTTTCTCTGATAGCTCATATTTCATTTCTTTCTCACAATTAAAATGCCTCCAGCTCCAAGTAACAGTTACCTATATGAAACTCACTTGAACAAGGAAAACTACCGGTTTGTTGTCATTAAAGTAGATGTAGAGTGGACTTCAAAAATTATCGATGCAGGGGTTGTACGTTTAAGGTCCATCCTTTCTTTCCAATGTGCTTTCTACAGCTTCGTCATGAAATGATGCATCCTCATGGTCACACAGTGGCTGCCAGGCACATTCAAAGCGACTGTGTCCTTGATCACATAAAAGATAGCAAGAGTAGTTTTCGTGGCTCTCTCTTAAGACTTAAAGATGTTGTTAGAAGCCTCCAGCAAACTTTTTCCCATTGATCAGATTAAGATGATGTGCTCATTTCTGAACTATCTCTGGCAAAGTAATAGGACCTTCTTAGACTAATCATGTCCTCATCTGTAAGGTGAGAGCAGTCAGCTTTCTTTAAATTGTATTTATGTTGAGAAGAAAGAAGGGGTTAATAGATGTTAAATCAGTAATCTACTCCTTGTATTTCAATAACTCTTTCAGTTTTGGGTGACTGAAACTGTTTTGATTTTGTCTTTATCCAATTTTTTTTTTTTTTTTGCGGTACATGGGCCTCTCACTGTTGTGGCCTCTCCCGTTGCGGAGCACAGGCTCCGGACGCGCAGGCTCGGCGGCCATGGCTCACGGGCCCAGCTGCTCCGCAGCACGTGGGCTCTTCCCGGACCGGGGCACGAACCCGTGTCCCCTGCATCGGCAGGCGGAACCCCAACCACTGCGCCACCAGGGAAGCCCTATCCAATTTTTAATTAAAATGTTGATAAGGTAACATTCAGGGATATCTCCAGGAATCACTTTTCAACACGGCCACCATTTGCTAATTAACAGGCTAAGGTTCATTTTAAAATCACTGACAGACTGTTAATTCATTAGGATCCAGTGTTTATAAAGTGCAATAAGCTGCAAGATGTGTTATAATTTGTTGCTATAAGGAATGTCCAGATGTTTACTGAGCACTTACTATGTGCCTTTTCTCGGTGCTGGGAAGGTATAGTGAACAGAATAGGCAAACATACTTGCTTTCATAGAGCTTATATTTTACTATGAGGCATTGATTCAATAAATAAGTGAGTTAAGTGTTTAGCACATCCGATCATGATAAATGAGGGAAGAATAAAGCAAGAAAGGAGAAGGGAAAATGTTAGGCTGTAGTGGGGTGATTAGGATTTAAATGAGATGGTTAGTTAAAAAGCCTCAGTGAGGAAGAAGCAAAGATCTGAAGGAGATCAGGGGATAAGATACAAAGATTTGTGAGGAAAGAGCATTCCACACATAGGGAACAATATGGCAGAAGGGAGAGTTCAGAAAACGGAAAGGAGGCATGTGTGGGTGGAGCTGAGTAAGAATGACAAAGGGAGTGCAAAAGGAGAGGGTAGCAGTCGTGCTCGGCTAAGATAATATAGTGCCATTTTTATGCTTTTGGCTTGTATTCTGATCGAGATGAGAAGCAGTGGAGCATCTTAGGCTGTGAAGAGAAATAATCTAAATTATGTCCTTAAAAATATTTTTCTGGCTACCATGCTCGAGAGTAACTTTAAGAAGACGTTAAAGTTACTGGGACGTCTCTCAGTAACTAGAGGTTACTACAGTTCCATGCCACACGGCCCTGATAAGTAATTCAAAGCCTGGCTATTTGCTTTTTTTCTGGGCCAGCAGGAGCACAGTTTTATGACATTTCACCTTCTTTAAAAGGTCCTCTAATCAGATCAGGTCCACCCAGAATGATCTCTGTTTTGAGAGATCAAGTCACTTGATAAGCAGCTAAGCTCAGGAGTGATATCCTATTGTATTCACAGCTTCTGCACACAAAGCAAAGGGATTACACGGGGGTGTACTCCAGGGGGTAGAAATTTGAAGGGGCGCATCTTAGAATCCTGACTACCACGGACAGTTAATTGTTCAGTGGAAACATGCATGAACCCCTCTCACCATTCTTGTTTTTTTTTTACTTTGTCTGACTGGTAAAGGGAATAAAGATAGAGCTTTGAGAAGAATATCACGTGATAAACAAGTACCCGTTATAGGGAAAGACTATGTTCTTTAAGGATGGTTTGCAGCCATGTGAAAGGAAAAGTTCATGTTCATTTGTATGAATCATTTTATACTATCTTCCACTGACCTCAACATATATATATATATAAAATCAAACTATATATACATAATGCTGCACTGAGATGCAGTCAAAATAATATTTCATTTTAGTGTGTTGGTTTGCTTTGGTTTTTACATGGCTATAGGATTAGAGATTTAATAATGTTACATGTGTACAGATAATGTGCCAGGTCTCTGAAGGATGGGACAGGAGAACTGGTGGGTGGAGCGGCACCAGGGCAGGAAGCAGGAAAGCCAGTGATGCCCTGAAGGTGACGGGGATGAGGAAGCTGGCCAGGAGGCTAGGAAATCCATCCAGATGCCCAGTAGCGAGCATCTGAAGCCAAAATGACGGCAGTAGTGGGGAAGCAAATGCACTGCGGGCCTAGAGAACCTCAATCAGAGAGTCCAACATTTCCTTATTCACACCAAGTATCTGGCCGCACAACAACTACTACCACAAAACAAAAACATCATGAGCATCTTAAGGTCAAATAGACTTAACTCAAGGTGGGCAAAGTATTTTTCATACCTGAATACTAAAATAGTAAAACCTGGAGTGCATGGAATTACTTGGGAAGCAAGGTCCGGGTGATCTTGTGTGTAAGAGCTAATTGTTAAATTTTCAGGAATTTTTGCAACCTGATTGTTAAACGCAGTCATTGTTAAAACTTAAATTACAAAAGTTTACAATTAAATAACTTACGTTAAAGGCAAAAGTAATAAATACTTGAAACTCATTACTTCCTAACTACTTGACCTATGACGCCGAGTATGTTTATGTCTGTTGTATCTGTAGAGTGGAAACACTATCCAACGGTGGGTCCTTGTACACCTCTTCCCAAATCTGTGTTCAGTCATATCACATTGGTGGCTTGAACCTGGCCAGAGTATTTACACCACCAAAATCAGGAGACCCAACAAATTGGGGATTGATTTAGTGTTGAAGTTGAAAAAGGTTTCAATTTAATTAATATAACTTACACAAAGATGAGAAGTCGTTTTATACTACATCACATATCAGATTTAATGATGATAAATTTATTAGGGGAGAGCTATTAAATTAGGAGGAAGCCCTATTTGTCAAATCGTAGTTGAATTGCAGCGGTAGGTTGGCTTCAAATGCAAATATCTGGCAGAGATCAGCAAACGCATTCTGTAGGAATCAATTGGCTATAGGAATTTACGATAAAGAGGAACGCGTATTTGTATGATTATTTGTTAATTGTATGTTATACATCCTTTATATCAGGAAATTTGATTTATATGTATATAGTAGTATATATATATATATATCCCCAGAGGTCAGACATTCACCAGGATACCACTGGCTCTAGATCCAAGATGTAATTCTGCGTGAGAAGACTTAGGATGAGGTCCCAACTCAGCCACTGGTTTATGAGATTTGGAAGATCTCTTCTTGGCTTCAGGCTTCCCTTCTGTAAAATGAAGCTATCAGTCGGATGTTCCTGCTTAATAGGATTGCTGTGGGAACAAGTGAAGTAACGGATGTAAATGTACTTTAAAAATTTGAGTGGACAGGAAATCCGAAGTCCTCGTCTTCGTGGAGCTTACATCTCTGCGCATTCAGTGAAGATTCCTGGAGAGTGGGAGCTGGAGGCCATCCAGAGGTCACCTGGCCCAGTCGGTCACTTTACAAATAATGAGAGAAGACCACCGAATTGAACTGCTGGGTGTGTGCATGAGTGTGGGCCTGGGGTGTGTATATATCCATTTTTTCCATTCTTAGCTTCAGTAACTTCTAGGGCCAGTTCAATAATATAAGATAATTGGTAAAATAGCATATTTCAGCAAACTATTCAATGTATAAACCAAGAAATAGCAGCCCGGCACATCACAGGATGGTGATCTAGTTAGCTAAGAGCATTTAAGAAATACGCTTATATGTTTAATGTAAAAAAATGATACAAATGAACTTATTCGCAAAACATAAATAGAATCATAGGTGTAAAAACAAACTTATGGTTACCAGCGGGGAAAGAGGGCGAGGGATAAATTGGGAGGTTGGGATTGACACATACACACTACTATATATAAAACATATAAGTAATAAGGACCTACTGTATAGCACAGGGAACTCTACTCAATACTCTGGAATGATCTATATGGGAAAAGAGTCTAAAAAAGAGTGGATCTATGTATATGTATAAGTAATTCACTTTGCTGTACAGCAGAAACCAGCACAACATTGTCAATCAACTATACTCCAATAAAAATTAAAAAAATAAAAATAAAGAAATAACTATACTAACACAGCTTCTTAAAAGTTACAGTGCAGGGTTGCTTTTTCAGGATCTTTGACACTAGAAAAATTTAATATTTAAATTATAAGAAACAAAGTGCACATTGGAGTTACCTGATTCAAGGTAAATATCTCTTCCCAACTCCAGTCTGAATATTAAAATCTCTTTCAATATTAGGATTCAACACTCACAGTGATTCAGCTTGTCTGATTCAAAAGATTTTTCTTTGCTTTGTAAAAATCTTTTATCCTGTACAATTTTGTAAGTAGACATTAATTCTTAGGTGCACAATAATTCAGTGCATCCCTGATAGGGAAAAAGTCTACATCGACCAGCTGATGTACATTGTATGACTTTGTACCCAGTATGTCCTGAATTTTGTTGCAATCTTTTTAAACACCTCGACCAAGAGGCTACTCGATCTCACTGAAATATAGACACATCCATACCTCAAAGAGACTATATTATCTCCCGGTAAGCACTGATTGATGTGTGAATTAAATGTGTGTGAATATGAATGAGATAAGGGATGATGTAAAAAAAAAAAAGCTTCCTGCAGCTTTTGCATGGTTCATTTCCAATAGCTCCACCAAAAAAACCCCCCCAAAAAACTGGGATAAATTCCTGAGTTGCTACTGGGGGGTTTCCTTTTGCCCAAAGGAACAAGGTCCTCAGACTCTTAATTCTAGTAGATGAAACTCTGTCTATAGTCATAAATTCTCTTATTATTCATAGGTGATTTTCATTAGATATCCCCTGCTTTGAAGAAGGATTGCCCCACAATCACCCCCGCCCCAAATAAAAACCACATCCAGTGTAATTTCCCACTTACTTAATTTCTTTTGCCTATTTGAGGCTAAGCATCTAGTTATTGCATTAACAAGCTGGAACCTGATTACATTTCAGGCTTTCTCCTCCTCTAATGATTTCAGGTAATATAGAGGTAGAAGAGAATATGATTAATGACAGAGAATCATTTCAACACTTCAGAGTTTATTAATCAGGTGTTTGATACACTGGGACTGGAACTGGAATGCCAAATTGCAGGTGCTCATGCACCATTTCTAAATGAATCTTAACACATGTAAATCCACCGTTCGTGACGATGTAATTATAGAATGATGGTAGAATGACTTGGGGCCAATTTGAGGTCTGCTCATTGGCTGTCAGAGTTTATTCCTGATTCACTCAGACTTCACTCACCACTGGGGCCCTGGGAAAGAGCTATTCTGTGTTCAATCTCCTGTAAAGTTTCCCATTTTGTGTTTTCTCCCCTTTAACCCAAGTCACGAGGGAATACTGGCACTCAGAACAAACTCGGTGCAAAACAAGCAGTGAGGTTAATGGAAAATAAGCCAAAAGGATGTGAATATGGTTAAATAGTTTGCCCTCGTGTTGATGGACCTCATCTGGCCTGGCTCTTCTCAATAAGAAAAAAGTTATAAATCAGTGACAGTTCCACCATTTATGCCCCAAAGACTCCCATGAAAGAAAGCCTTCCCAGGGGAATTCCCCATCTGTCTCCCAACTAAGTTATTTTTAGTTTATTTGATTTTGTGGTGATCAGGGTAGATACGCTCAAATCTCTTGTTATTTCATGGCACCGAAAAGCGATTTTGAATTTCTGTAGATTTTCCCAATTATGGGGAGTAAAAATATCATAAAGCCCCAGTCTTCATGAGTCTTGCCTCATCTAACCCTAGAGTCACGGCCGGCTTCACTTTAGGGGAATCCAGGTTAAAGGATGCTCAAATCGCAAAGCAAAAATCAAGTTTCACTCCAAGACTATCTTAAACCATTATACTTGATGGATTTCCAGAATCATCAGAATTTTCTTTTTTTTCTTTTGTTTGCCCGTGGAGGGGTGCCGCAAATTTCTACCCAAATATTTTTGTTTGAAAAAGGTCCAACTAAAGTTCTGACCTAAGTCTACACCTGAAGCTCATAATAAAATGTCCCGTTATTTTACATCCTTTGCAGAAATACATGACTAATGACAACAGACTTTGGTGCTTCAACCACAAATAGTTTCAAAATTAAAAATTAGATGTCACTTCTGCATGCTATATCTCCAGACATATTTAGCTTCTTCAGTGAACTGGTTATTAAGAAAATGCTTGCCTCTGTAGCAGACTATGGTATGTCTGGACTTGCATCATGTACAGCAACAGAAAGAGATCCTGTAGAGCCTTGGATGATGGGGTTACCGATTCTCAGGGTTTCAGTTCCATCCGTAGTGTCCAAATAGGTGACTACTTAATAAGACAGAGGAAAAATCATTGAAATCAGTCATTTATTTACAATTTGAAAAGAGTTTGCCCTGCTCTTAGTCTTATTCCTTTACAGCATCACAAAATGCTGTTCTTCTCAGGCTGTTACAAAAGGGTCTTTCCTAGGCAGGTGTCTGCAAAGACACCTTGTATCTGCCCAAGTCCTGAGGGAAAAACCTCAGGCCACGTGCCAAGTATTGCCACTGAGTTTCTATTGAACTGCCAGACACAAAGTAAGATAAAGCTTGTTCCCAGGAGTTTTCTGAATCCCTCCTGTAAACAGATCCCTGATGAATCCATAAATCCTTTAGAATAGTCTTATCCAGATGTTTTACTATAAATTCCTAATTGCGGAAATGTTTTTTAAGGATTCAGTGTATATATGTGTATAAATAAGCAAATATGTAGGTGATATAAATATGCTATTGAATATGTACATTAAAAATAAACTCTAAGGTAGAAATTTAATGGAATGAGCTTGAAGCGACCTATAAATAGCATATTTATACCCTCCCATTTCCCACGCCAAGTGTTGTCCCTGGGGTAATAATGATGCAAGTGAAGACCCTCAACACAGCTTCCAATTTTAAGCAGAAAGCCCTGCTAAAACAGAGAAGTAAGCCAAGACCACTGCAACGAAACATTCCTCTCCGTTAAACACGTGTTTGTTAATTTAGGAATATGACTGCTGTTCTCTGTACGTACTTCATTTCCTGAGTGCAGTTTTCTTCCTACATGGTCTGTTTTTCTCATCTTTATTCCTTCTTGCCTAAACATCCCATGTAAACACTCAGAGTCTCTTCCCTTGGAAAATCAAGTTATGCTTAGCCCGGTACCTCAGGAAACTTGGGGACTGTGTTTCCTTTTCGGCGGCCTTAACAATATAAACGCCCCTTTGATTCACATCGCACTCCTGTAGGAGGTGATAAAAAGGAAGATGTGCGACATCTGCCTGGGTTTCCCAGCTGAACATCACAAGCAGCTGTTGCAGCAGGGCTGGAAGAACAGCTTCTGAACAAAAGTGCCGTGAATAGTATTTCTACAGCCCCTGAGAGACTGTGGAGGTGGTATGCTAGCATCAGTTATTTTACGGCTGAATTATCCAGCTTGAAAATTATTCAATGTCGTATTTCCTTTTCTCTCCTGTTGCCTCCCTAATGTCACTTAATTTAATCCCTTCACCAGCATGTGGCTAGAGGATGGGAAATAAAATCCTCATCAGCCAATGTGACTGCGTTGCATTACCTGGGCCTGTCTAATCTTGGCCGCTTCCAGTATGTGCAAAGCTCTGTGCTAAATTATAAGCTGTTTGTTTAATAAAAATTAAGTAGAAATAATCACAAAAAAAGTGTGATGCACGCTTGAACTATATTAATAAGTATGTACCTGGAAAAAAAAAACCCAGCTACTCCCATAGATAAGAACTAGTAAAACCACTTTAACAGAGACTTAACTTTGTTGATTTTACTGGATGGAGAGATTTACTTCAAACAATGTAAATTTCTTAAATACTTTTTGGTCTTCAAATAGGTCCCTTGGGCATTTTCAGGAGACCTGCATCCTCTGGTTCTCTTTCTCAGGCCTCTTTCCTTTCTCTCTTCTTTATCCTAACCTTTTAGGCAGCAACAACAAATACCCCTCATTTCCTTCTTAAAAGCAGTTTTGTTCTTTTCACCACTTAGCCCCACATGTAGGTAGCTGATGTCTCTGTTAAAGATACTTTGATTTGGAAAAACCCAAGTTGAAGCCAGAAGGACCCCAGATCTCAATGGTTTATCCTCCAAATCTTCCCACTCGCCATCTCTCTTATGGTCACACACCATGCAGGCTTCTCAGAGGCTCCGCCAAAGACAAGTCCAAGGCCACTGGAGGAGCTTTTTTTTTTTTTTTTTTTTTTTTTTTTTTTTTGCGGTACCCGGGCCTCTCACTGTTGTGGCCTCTCCCGTTGCGGAGCACGGGCTCCGGACGCGCAGGCTCAGCGGCCATGGCTCACGGGCCCAGCCACTCCGCGGCATGTGGGATCTTCCCGGACTGGGGTACGAACCTGCGTCCCCTTCATCGGCAGGCGGACTCTCAACCACTGCGCCACCAGGGAAGCCCCGGAGTAGCTTTTGACTGTCTCTTTATGGATCAACAAGTGACAGTGTTCTCTTCCTCGTCACCTTGATCTTTCCTGTGCTTCCACGCGCTGCTCGTTTCCGTCTTCCTTTAGTATACACTGATACGGTCTGTTCGGTGAGAGGCCACTTATTTTGTCCTACTGCATTCGCATAATCCTCATTTGAGGTGAGACAAGAGGATGTGTGAACGATTCAATTTAAAGCCCCTGGTGTTTTGCTAAAAGGTGTTGCAGGATGATACCACCACACGTTTAAGTGTTTAAAATTAAGTGTTTAGACTTTTCCAAATGTCTTTTCCACTTTTCAATTTTCCGTAAAGCTTAATCATATAATATATACAAAAATCCTGGAAGGAAGGGTTAATTTTTTCCCCTATCCACTGATAAAAAATCATGTAATCAGGAAAAGTAAGCTACATAATATATCATGGAATTAATAAGTAATTATACCAGCGCCTGAGTCCAGATTTCTTCACTTTATCTATTAATACTATACTATTCTGCAAAGGTAATTACAATCTCTAACTCACATCTTCTTCCTTGAGATACCTCACTCTGCCGTCCCCACCTTTGGAAAGAAAGAAGAATGAAGTCTCAAGCCAGGTGTAAGCTGAACCCTGAAATCAACAACTCAAAGCTGCATAAAGCCCATCCTTTGGGGCTGATCGGATCAACAATGGCATGGGAAAGACTCAGACCAATGAGGACTCACCCCGAGCTGGGGCCTTCCTCAAGCCATCTTTCTGTTTCAAAATAGAAAGTTAGTGAAATAGATTTAGGAGAGTCAACTAGTGCCCGCTACAAAATCTGTGTGTTCATGGGAAGAAACTGCAGCTTGAGTGTGGGTACAGCAGATGGAAACCCACTGTCCCTACAGCAGCATGAAGCTATGCCACCTCCTGATGGCTCCTTCCCAATCTTACATCAACCCCGCAGAAGAGACTTGTATGTATGGGGTGTTTTGCCAGGCACCAAGGCTTGATAGCAACCACACAGGCATCATTTTAGAAGAGTGTGAATTCTCGGGGGGGAAGTCAGAGCAGTTGGTTAATGTACAGAAGGAACTGGGGGTGGGGGTGAGGATGGAAAGGATAACATTTGTCAGAACACAGAAAGTCTTCAAATGCTCTTCTTTTTGAGCCAGAGTGAGGAACGTGAACAGATTGAAGCACAAACCAACGCCGTACTGTTAATTCACAGCCAGACTCTTAACTTGAGATGTGTAGAGCATGCAAGGAGGAGAGTCTGAATTCATTTCTGCTCTTTTTGCTATCCTCATCCGCCAAAGAAGATCACTGCCGACCTCATCCTCACTTCCGTTTTCAGGTACTCAGAAGATTCATGTTTGTCCAAACATCAGTAAGCTCATGCTGGGGAAACAACTACTTAAAAGAATGGATCGTATTCATGTTTGGCTGAAATTTCCTCACGTTTTCCCAAATTTGTGAAATTTCTTTTTAAAAACGCATTTGCATTATTCTAAGTTTCTGATGCCTCTTATATGCGAATTACTTGAGGTGACTCATTCTCTATTTGCTCTCTCAGTTATCTGGAAAGTAGTGAGCTTCAGAACCCCATCTCAGATATTAAAATTGTTGGTGTACAGGGCTCTGTGTGCTAATAACACATTGGTGTTTTAGAGGGATACCTTCTAAGAAAGACAAGGACAATTAATGCAATATTTTACCAAGTAAAAAGTTAATCTCTTCTAAAAAAAAAAAAAAAAAGTTAATCTCTCCTAAAAGTTGTCATGGTCTGAAAATGAAAGTAGATTCAAGAGTGCTTTGGCTCGGGCTTCCCTGGTGGCACAGTGGTTGAGAGTCCACCTGCCAATGCAGGGGACGCGGGTTCGTGCCCCAGTCCGGGAAGATCCCACATGCCGCGGAGCGGCTGGGCCCGTGAGCCATGACCGCTGAGCTTGCGCGTCCGGAGCCTGTGCTCCGCAACGGGAGAGGCCACAACAGTGAGAGGCCCGCGTACCGCAAAAAAAAAAAAAAAAAAAAAAAAAAAAAGAGTGCTTTGGCTCAATGATGTGCAGATGTTCAATGATGAACTTCCTTAGATGTGAAGAAAGAGGTTAAGACGTCAGGAATTCTAATCCCATTACAAAACCAATATATCCTATTTTTACTGGTCTATAGATAAGGGTTCTCTGAAAGATTTCAATTGGTAAAAAGAATTCCAAAGCTTAAAAACGTTGGAAACACCAATATAGCTAAATTCCTTCCTATTAGCTACACAAAGAACTAAAGGGCAGCTAATTCATTTTCCCTGTCATTGTCACTTTCTGATATAAAACCTTCAGTAGCTCTGTATTGCCTAATTAATTAGGTTAAAGTTCCTCATTAAAGCATTCAAAGCTCTTCATCATCTTTTCAACGGTATCTGCTATATTCTCTTACCCTTATGTTCCAACCAACCTAGACTTCTTCCCCCAGAACAAGCTTCTCAGTAACCCACTTTCCTCTTCCTGTCGTTTCTCATGCTATTTCCTCAGCATGTCATGGACTCCCAGGGAGCTGCTTCTCCTTGTTAATATCAGCTAGTCCTTTATTCCCAGTTTACATGTTACTTCTGCATAATACCTGTCTGTACCTTCCAGCAAGCTACTTTCCTTCCTCCCAACGGACTTCCCCAGCACTCTTTACACCTTAATGGCATCTCATAATCTCTTTTATTAATCTTTTTTTTTAACTTGTCTTATTTTCTAATTCATTCTTTTGTTGTTGTTCATTCATTTTATTTCATCCATTTCAAAGTGAGTCTCTGCATCACTGTATGTCTTCCAGAACCTTGAGCACAAATGATGCTCAGTCAATTGAGGTTGAAATTAAGACATACGGTTGGCCTGGGTGGATCATTTTTGAGATTGAATTTGGCTTTCCTTCCATCCTGGAGAAAATCTAATATTTCCTGATTATGCAGCCACTTCTCAGTCTTCTTGGTACAATAAATGTTCTCTTTCTACTTTCTCTTGGAGTTGCCATTCCACTCATAGAGGAAGCAGAAATAATCATTATCTATAAATATATACTCATCTCCTACCACTCTCAGCCACCCTCACTGTTATAGACACACTGACCTCATTGCTATTCTGTGAACAGAAACACAACATTTATTTTTGCCTCAGGACCTTTGCAATTTTCCTCTCTGCGTGGTTGTTTTTCACCTTTGGGTCAGCCAAATCACCGCTCTTGCAACACAGCCTCAAAGAGGCTTTTGCTAACACCTTACCGCAAGAGATACCCTGTTATTCTCCATCCCCATTATTCTGGCCTATTCTACTTAACCTTATATGATATCATATGTTTAAATGGATTTATTGTCTGACCTATCTAGAACTTAAGTTCCATGAAGGCAAGGACTTAGCCTTGTTTACTGATACAACTCCAGCACTGGGACAGCACCTGGTAGAAAAGAAGAGTTCAATAAATATTTAAGTAAATGGAGAACTGAAGAAATTAACATATGGAGACCTTCAGAGGGGCGGTGTGATTTTTCAGAAAGAACACTAGACTGGGAGAGAGAAGATCTGAATTCCAGGTCCTGTTTTGTCTTTAACCAAAAAGTGAACTAAGTTAATGCTTTAATTTTAATCGTCTATAAATGATGTTTTCTTTTTTAAACACTGAGAAAATAAGACAAAAAAAGATATAAATTTTCAAATCTAAGTTTCTATTCTTTTTAAACTAGTTACTGCTTCTTCCGTGAGATTCATGGTATCTCCTTATACAATGAAGACTTCCTTGTAGGCTGTTGGCATACACTGGGGGAAGTCAGCTTTCAGAAAACATTGTGACATAGACAAGAAGTGACCAGGATTCACCCCGGAGCTATTGATATGTGTGGAACAGCTTAATGAAATGACAGCTCTTGTTTTGTAATGCAGCTAATGGACTTGACAAGAATCACAGTTTCCACACAAGGACACCAGCAGTCCAAATAATGAGTCTTTAACTCACTCACCAGGACGGTCATATCCTCCAAATGTGTTTGTTAGGAGCTATATTGAGCCAAATGCTTAATAAATTCAATGATCTTTTCACTAAGTACGTTAGTAGTGCCCGGCTATGATCTTGTTGAATTGTATTTGTTGTGTTTAAGCAATTAGAAATAGGGCAATTGTTCCAAGGAAGTGGGAGGGAATGGGAAACCAGAACTAATTGGTTGCTTTTCTGAACTGGGATGGGGCAACCGACCTAACTGGGATGCAAAGCCAATTACAAAATCCATTTAAGTGTAACAAATGAAGGTCTGAAAGACTAAACGACTAATTAAGGTTAGGAACATTACATTTAAAAGGGTGACCACTTAGCCTCAGTCCGGTGATGCATATCTCTTGCCAAGTAAATTGGCAATAGAATTTTGGGAAGAAGACCTTGCTAGAACTCTGAAGTACTAACATGAGGCTAGAGCAGGAGGCATGAAACTAAGCCGTCTAACTTTCAGCGGCTTTCTTGACTTCCTGACTGATTCTCAGCGTCAGGAATTTCTTACTATGCACGTTACTACTGACCTATAGGTCAAGGACTTGAAAAACGCAGACATCAAGCAAGGCAGAATTAAATAGAAACTGGTATCGAGACTCAGGGCTAAAGTTCTGTGTTTTTAGGCTCTCCGGGTATTATTGCCAGGCAGACACACTTCAAAGTACAAGGTTTCTGAATATGGCTAATTTGATTGTCCACCTCTTTCCTGTGAGCAACTACTGTTAACTCAGCACAGACTGTTCTGCTGCTCTGTATTTCACCTTCTCGGCACTCAGAAATATCACACATTCTCTAGGGAACCCAGGGTTGAATTCTATAACGTCTTTCTTCCCTCCCAAACAGCTGACTCTTTTTCCATCCTTTCCCTACGGTAGCCTCACCGTGATCACTCACGCATCCTATTCCCTTTGCTCAAGAAGCAGCTCTTTCTGTGATGGCAAGAGACTAATACGCCGATACTAGCCCTGATAATTTACGTGAGGCTAATATGTTTGTTTCCAGAAAAACACAAAACCTTAACATCAATAACATTAAACATATTAAATTTTATGACAAAAGGAAAATTTGAAGGTCATTTATTCTAGAACCTTCCTTGTTACCCACAATAAACCTGAATACCAAGAATGTGGCTATTCTGACCATGGTGACGCAGTGCTCTTTCCAGTAACCCATACTGACACCTTACCAAGACATAAGGTTAGAATATTAGGCTTTTAGAATATTTGATTTTTAGACTTCCTGGTAGGATTGAAGGAAGGACAAGCATTTTAGTGTCCCTTAGAGCTCCCTCATTGCCTCTGTTAATGTATGAGTAAGAACAACACTACAGTTAGCAGACATACATCATTACAAGCATAGTAAGGACTTAACATGCCTCAAGACACATCATATAACTGGCAGGAGAGCAACGTGCTAGAAAGAAGCATGGCTTTGCGGGCCAGCTAGCCCTGAGTTTCCATGCTGACCTCACCATTTTCTTGAAGAGCTGTTTAGCCTCCCTTCATCTTCGTTTCTTTATATGTAGAGATAATAATTCCCACATTTCAGTAATATCGTGAGAACGAAAGGTATATACATAGGCATACTAATATACACACGTATATAAGTCAACACGTATCTATATAAATACATACACATGTATATACACACATTTGACCATGATTCTGGCATGTAGTAGTAGTTAGAGAAGTAGTTACTGCTTTTTGTTTTGATTAAAGTACCAGGAGAGTGCTTTCTTAGTTATTGTGAAAGGTCACCAAGCTTCAAACGCAGCCTTTTCCTGGTCGCGGACTTCTACCACGTCAGAACTTTGTGAAAAGTTAACTCTGTGAAAATTGGGACCTGCCAGAAAAGATAACAACACTTTGAATGGCATTCGTGCCAAATCATGTGCCTTTTCCACTGCGTGTGCAGGCAAGCACACGCACACACACACAGTTGATTTTTAAGTCCCGAGATTTTGTGAATTGGAGAGAAAAACGACACCCTCCTCCTCACGACAACCTGCAAGAGTAAACTCACTCCATGATGCCCGTGGACCCTCCAGAACTATTCTCCCAGCTGCACAGCCAGGTGACCTTTGCTGCCAGTTAGCACTTGGAACGTTCTCCTTTCAGGAGCACCAGACTGCAGGGTCGTGTGGGAGAGGTGGGGCTTTCCATTGCTGTTTCTGTAATCTTATTCCCCACTACGCGATCATGCAAGGCTATAGGGGATTAATGATTGTACTGTAGGAATGGAGTAATTCGGGCGAATTATAACCAAGGGGAAAAATTCAAACTGCCAACTCTTGCTTTCCCCATGGTTCTGAGAACGCACCTGGGAATTTGATCCCTTGCTGGGATGTTCTTCTGAGTACAGTCATCCCTTGGCATCCTCGGAGCATTGACCCCAGGACCCTCGAGGGTACCAAAACCCACAGATCCTCAAGTCTCTTATATAAAAGGGTGTAGTGCAGCCAGCCCTCCGTATCCGCAGTTTCCATATCCACGGATTCAATCAACCACACCCGCGGGAAGTTGCTCCCCCCTCTTGAAGTGCGTATCCTTCTTCCAATCTGCATTGTGCAAATTAATACCCATCTTTTGGGAATTCTATCCCTTATCCTGAGGGTAGTGATGGATTCCCCGGGTTTGGGTTAGTAAGTCAAGGTAATGAAGTGGGGGAAGGTTAGGCTTCATGGTTTTTTTTTTTTTTTTTTTTTTTTTTCGGTATGCGGGCCTCTCACTGCTGTGGCCTCTCCCGTTGCGGAGCACAGGCTCCGGACGCGCAGGCTCAGCGGCCATGGCTCATGGGCCCAGCCACTCCGCGGCATGTGGGATCCTCCCAGACAGGGGCACGAACCCGCGTCCCCTGCATTAGCAGGCGGACTCCCAACCACTGCGCCACCAGGGAAGCCCCAGGCTTCATGTTTTGTCATAGCTGGTCACTGACACCTCAAGCCTCAAAGACTAGCTCAGAGGAGGGCGCCGCCCTGTTATGTGGCTCAGCGTACTCCAGGCCTGACACCGAAATGCTGAGTCTGATCCTTCTTCGAGATCCTTCGATCTCTTCACCTGTGTGAGTTATGGGTACACTTATTTATCCTCCTAATTGTCCAGTGAGTAGCTGTTAAGTGCAAATGCACACCAACATGAACACATTCAATTCCTGGAATAAATACTAGTTATCAGTGAAATAGTAATTATCATAAGTATGTATATATGTGTGTATATATAATATATATATATCTTTTTAACTGTCATATGTTTTCAGGTGCCTCTCAACACAATGGTGTGAATATTTCACAAACTTTGGCACAAGTAATTATCTCCTCCTTCCCAGTGTTGCCCTTTGACCTCTGCACCTTATTTCTCCTAACGATCACTCCTTTGGATACAAAAGACCTGGTCAAAGATGTGAAATTAGTCCCTGATAGGATTACATTAAGTTCTTTGCTGTGGACACTTGTGCACGTCAATTTCCATTTTGAATAGGAGCGGGGAGGACTGATTTATTTATTTTTCAGTTGGAGGGGTATGTAAAGAAGTAATTTTCCTTCTAGAAATTACATGACCGTTTCTTTCCAGAGTGACTTCTTCTTTATAGACTCTTCCATAAGAAATTGCCTTTTGCGGATCTAGATTAAACTCAACCGGATGCTTAAGCCAAAAACTTTTCCCTTTAAATGTTGTTGGCATGCACGTTGGAATAAGCCGGAGCAAAAAATAAACCAAATAGTCTTTGCCCCATAATGGGCCAAGCTTTTAGTCAAAGACTGAAAGTAATAAAGGGATTTCCTGGCTTCTTTAAAATGGGTCCCACAATATCTAGCCTGGTGCTCAAATGCCTTCCAAATCCCCTTTGAGTGCTTTTTAATCTCTACTAACGTGCAGCAGCAAATCAAAGATTATACATCTTCTTCCATTTCCATTTTTGCCTGGCACGTAGCACTAGGCATCCTAGGTCCTATTAGAGTTGGAGCTATTCGAGGGGGACAGGCACCTGAGCAGGCAGTGAGGAGGGTGGGAAAAAACACTTCACCTAATGCTTATCCTTTAGATGTGACGTCTGCAGTTAACAAGACATATATGGTTGTATTGAGCAAGGAGGAGAATGCTTTCCAATTCAGTTAAATGTCTGTTTCCACAACATATATAATTGAATTACATATCTGATTAAATCAGAAAATGGGAAAATCTTTGGATGTAAGCATCCTGTGCTGCCTACCTTAACGTAAGCTCACTTGCTACCTCACTGCCAGCTTTAATACGGCAATTAGGGCTGGCAAAACTCTATTTGCTTATAGACCTAATTAGAGATCAAGAGAGTGGCTCACTTCTGATAATTGCATGGCTGTGGCCAATCTATCAGCCATTGTTAAATTGTTGTTATATTAATGTAAAGCTTATAATCACTGCTGTTCCAAATTGAATAAAATGTTCTTGCCAATTCTCCAATGCAATTAATTTACATAAAAGCCTCTGGAACCAAAATTAAAATGATATACATCTTTGCAAAGCCTTCAGTTAAAACAAAGCTAAGTAATAAGGAACTCATACATCTTGTTCCCTTGCATTTTTATGTTTACTGGAGTTAATGGCCAAACAATCATTAAAATGTGCCTAAAACTAATTAAAACTGTTGTGCTCATACCTCATTTACTCTGTACTCTAATTTATTATTCAAAGCATTAATATTTTAAGCTCCCTGTTCCAGAGTCCAAGGAGATGCCAGGCAGTGGAACAGGAGGTCAGCAGTTCCCCTTCATTCCAGGAATCTGCATATAAATCACATTAATGTCACCAAGGCAATTGATATTGGCTCAGAAGAACTGATGGTGAAGGTAGACTTGTCTGTTTTGTTCCTTCTGCTTAAATTAAGTAAGTAAAACACAGTCATGCATCATCCAAAGATCTGTACAAGGACTGCAAGCAAGAAATAGTACATGATAGATGCCACACTTACATCAACTCCAAAATAGAGAAAAACAAAATTTGTTACATGCTATGTGCGCTTCCCCATTAAGAGTAGCAGAGGCAGATATACCAGAGTGGTATTAGGGGTCTTCAGAGTTTCATCATAAATATACAGTTGGTGTGATCGCTTAGAGGAGAGCCAGGTAAGAGAATTCGGTCCGTGTGTCTGACATTAGAAGTCATATTAATAATGCAATATGCTCTCTGATAATTTTACACTATTAGTTGAGTTATGTTGTTACTCAATTACTAACATCTACGATTTATTTAGAGACTCCTCTGAGGCAGAGTCCCTTAATAATTTATCTAAGTCGATCCACACAACAATACTATTATTTCTGCCATTTTAATGTTTGATGAGGACCCAAAGCTCAGAAATATTAAGTATCTGGCCCAAGGTCACAACAGTAGATGACAGAGCAGGAAATTAAGCATTTCTGTGTGTTTCTAAAGTCCATGATCTTTCAATTAGACCCTGATGATCATTCTAAATAATTTTGATTCTTCTGGAGCTAATAGGTAAGTATGTCTTCCTCACACATCTCTTAGATGGTTCACCTTCACAGTCTTTGTTCTTTCTTATTATCTCTTTACCATCATAATGCAGATCTGAAGCTGGCACTTTGGATAAATCGAACAGGAGTAGAAATCTTCCACTACAAAAATAGCTGATAGGAGCCTCAGCCTGTTAAAAGCTGAATATTTAGTAAATTCCTCATTACCTTGAGTCACATGGACTGAGTAATATTTCAGACTAACTTAAAGGAAAAGAAAATACTGGTTATTTTGGCAAGATGGAGGATAAAATGTGTATTCTTCTTGAAACCCATTTGGGATTTTTGATCCTTTGACTTTTGGACCAAGGGACAGGGTAAATGTGAACAAAAAAAATCCCTCTTAGGGCCTATTTTTGTCATCTGTTAAAAAACAAAACAAAACCGGATGCTGTACAGGAAGTTCAAAACATCCTTGCAGCTCTATTATCTATGATTTATTTAGAAAGACCTAAATCTGGAGAATGACCATCACTTGGAGCTCTTAAAGTTGAAAAAGAAAAACCATAAATGTGCTCTGGAGTGTGGTTCAAAAGGCAGTTGGAAATGGAAAATTCCTGTACTAATGAGTGGCCATATATTCAATTTTTAAAACTATCTTTAAGAACAGAGTCATTTCGTCAAAGAAAAGGTGCCCCTGTGTGTGCGCGCGCACGCACATTGCCGTGGGTGCACACATGTATGAGTGTATAATCCCAATGTATGGGACAGGTATAGCAGAAATAGGTGTGGGGCTAGAGCTGTGGATGTGGAAAGGATCTAGGAATTCCATACTCTGGACTTCCCCCTATATCTCTGCAACAAGAAACTCTGCAAAACCCCAGGTCTCAGAAGACCACAGCTTAAAAACCACTTCAATAGCAAATTATTCCAATGGGAGACAGGGGGTGGGCTGGGGGAAGTAGGCATCTAAGGAAATAGAAAGACATGAAGCTCCCCGGGGAGCAATCAGTAAGTTTAGGTTATAAAAAAAAAATGAAAGAAATGAATAGAGTGATTAAAAAGAAATCGAGGAGAAATAGAGACAAGTGGTATAATACTGTAACAAGGGAGCCAAACAAAGTGCATCAGACTAAAGACAACAAAATCGACTTTATATATGGGGCTCAGAGTGAGACTCAAAAGGAAGAACTCACTGCTGCTGGGGGATGGACACTTTGGAGGAATGCTGTGGTTGTTCAGAAGGAGAGAGATTACTTTCAAGTGTGGCAAATCTGTGATAATCAGAATAAAGCCAAGCACTCTTGGGTAGAAAAGGCACTGAAAAGTAGCCATAGACAATGGAACCTTTTTGAAGAGCTATGAAGAGTTTATGAGATTTGCCTTTGCAAAGATTTAGGGAAAGGACAAAAGCTGTGCCAGACAGAGGAAAAGGCCGCCAAACAAAAGCATGGAAGAAAAAGAAGATAATGAGTGTCTGGGAATAGCATACCTATGTTTTTTGGAAGCAAAGGCTGAAAAGTAGTGGAAGGTCCATTTATTCATTCAGTGGTTAATTACTGAACTATGTGTTCTACATGTTGCGGCTGTTAGTCAATAGAATAGGCAAAACCCTTTGACATCATTCTAGGAGGTGGCAGATATTATGCAAGACACTACACAAGATAAAAATACAGATTATAGTCAAAATATATAAAAAGAAAAAACTAAAAAATAGAAACATGAAACATTGGGGTGAGAGTTGAATGGGAATCACTGAATGAGAGATGAATGAGTTGAATGAGAAAGTGAATTTTGAATCAAAATCTGAAATAGTCACATTGGATGTGTGAGTGAAAAGCAACATCATTATCAGAGAAAAAAAAGAAACCCACCTTTGCCAAGGATCTAAAGAGGGAGCAATCCAGGAAGAGGAGGGTAAGGTGGTTGGACAGTGAGTGAAGGGGAACTTGGTATGAGATGAGGGGAACAAGGTAACCAGGGACCAATTCATGTAAGCTTATGGAAGATAGTAAGTGTATTGATTTTTACTCTGAGACAGTTGAGAAGCCATTGGAGGGTTTTAACCAGAAGAGGAGTTTGATTCAATCTGTATTTTCAAATGATAAATCTGTCTACTGTGTTGAGAGAAGATAGCAGGAGACAAGAACAGAAACAGGAAGATTAGTTAGGAGGCTAGACCAATAATCCAAAAGAGAGAAGATGGTGAATGGGCCAAGAAGATGGTGGGGGAGGAAGTGGTCAGATTCTGGATATATGTTGAAGGGGAGATGTGCAAAGGAAAGGTAGCAGATATGACTTCTAGGTTTTTAGCCTTAGCAGCTAAAAGAAAGATGAACAAGTGATGTGGGAAGACTGAGAGAGGAATTACTTTTTGTTTCATGTTGTAAGGTTTTTTGACAGGAAAATACCAGGAAATTAATTTTAAATGTATTAATTTTTTTTCACTTTGAGTTAATTTAATCAATCATTTGCATCTCTTTTTAAATCTTTCCAGCGACTCACAATTGTCCATATCAAATACTGAAAAAATTAAAGACTCTTTTGTCTGTTTTGCTTCCACTTTTCCATGCAAGTATTTGTGTGTGTGGCATGTGAGTACACTCACACAATCACATACACACTCACTTATGTCCACACACACACTCAGATGTGCCACAAACACTCCCATATACCTCCACACACGTGTTCATGTACACACTCTATGTGCTCATACACACACAGGTGTTCACACACTTACACACTCACATATACCCACAAGGACATATTAATTTTTATATGAATATGAAACATCAAGTGGAGGTGTTAATTGGGCCGTTAGATATATTACACTGAAGTTTAGGGGAGAGGTCTAAACTTGAGATGTAAACACAATATGAATGGCAATGCAAAACCATGAAACTGTATAAAACCACCTAAGGATTCAGTATAGGTGGAGAAGAAAAGAGGGAAAAGGACTCAGCTCTGGAGCTCTCCAACAACTAGAAGCTGAAGACATAAAGAAACACCAGTGAAAAAAAAGAGACCAGAAACGTGGAAGAAAAATCAGGATAGTGTAAAAGCCAAGAGAAGAAGGTGTCCCAAGAAGGAGAAAGTAGTCAACTACATCCATTGCTTTTGAGAGATCGAGTTAAATGAATATTGAAAAAAGACCATGGGGAAGATGGCGGAGTAGAAGGACATGCGCTTACTCGCTCTTGTGAGAGCACCGGAATCACAACTAACTGCTGAACAATCATCAACAGGAAGACACTGGAACTCACCAAAGAAAGATACCCCACATCCAAAGACAAAGGAGAAGCTGCAATGAGACAGTAGGAGGGTCACAATCACAATAAAATCAAATCCCATAACGGCTGGGTGGGTAACTCACAAACTGAAGAGCACTTATATCACAGAAGTTCACCCACTGGAGTGAAGGTTCTGAGCCCCACATCAGGCTTCCCAACCTGGGGGCCCGGGAATGGGAGGAGGAATTCCCAGAGAATCAGATTTTGAAGGCTAGAGGGATTTGATTGCAGGACTTTGCCGGGACTGGGGGAAACAGAGACTCCACTCTTGGAGGGCACACACAAAGTAGTGAGAGCATGGGACCCAGGGGAAGGAGCAGTGACCCCATAGGAGACTGAACCAGACCTACCTGCTAGCGTTGGATGGCCTCCTGCAGAGGTGGGGGTGGCTGTGGCTCACTGTGGGGACAAGGACACTGGCAGCAGAAGTTCTGGGAAGTATTCCTTGGTGTGAGCCCTCCCACAGTCCACCATTAGCCCCACCAAAGAGCCAGGTAGGCTCCAGTGCTGGGTCACCTCAGGCCAAACAACCAACAGGGAGGGAACCCAGACCCACCCATCAGCAGACAAGAGGATTAAAGTTTTACTGAGCTCTGCCCACCAGAGCAACACCAAGCTCTACCCACCACCAGTCCCTCCCATCCTGAAGCTTGCACAAGCCTCTTAGAGGGCAGAGAGCAGAAGCAAAAACTATAATCCTGCAGCCTCTGGAAGGAAAACCACATTCACAGAAAGATAGGCAAGATGAAAAGGCAGAGGACTATGTACCAGATGAAGGAACAAGATAAAACCTCAGAAAAAAACCCAAATGAAGTGGAGATAGGCAACCTTCCAGAAAAAGAATTCAGAATAATGAGAGTGAAGATGATCCAGGACCTCAGAAAAAGCATTGGAGGCAAAGATCGAGAAGATGCAAGAAATGTTTAACAAAGACCTAGAAGAATTAAATTACAAACACCTAGAAGAATTAAAGAACAAATGAACAGAGATGAACAATACAATAACTGAAATGAAAATTACACTAGAAGGAATCAATAGCAGAATAACTGAGGCAGAAGAACGGATAAGTGACCTGGAAGACAGAATGGTGGAATTCACTGCTGCAGAACAGAATAAAGAAAAAAAAAGAATGAAAAGAAATGAAGACAGCCTAAGAGACCTCTGGGACAATATTAAATGCAACAACATTCTCCTTAAATGGGTCCCAGAAGGAGAAGAGAGAGAGAAAGGACCCGAGAAAATATTTGAAGAGATTATAGTTGAAAACTTCCCTAACATGGGAAAGGAAATAGCCACCCAAGTCCAGGAAGTGCAGAAAGTCCAAGCAGGATAAACCCAAGGAAAAACACACAAAGACACATAGTAATCAAATTGACAAAAATTAAAGACAAACTCTTGAAAGCAATAAGGGAAAAATGACAAATAATATACAAGGGAACTCCCATAAGGTTAACAGCTGATTTCTCAGCAGAAACGCTACAAGCCAGAAGGGAGTGGCACGGTATATTTAAAGTGATGAAAGGGAAGAACCTACAACCAAGATTACTCTACCTGGCAAGGAACTCATTCAGATTCGATGGAGAAATCAAAAGCTTTACAGACAAGCAAGAGCAAAGAGAATTCAGCACCACCAAACCAGCTCTACAACAAATGCTAACGGAACTTCTCTAAGTGGGAAACACAAGAGAAAAAAAGGACTTACAAAAACAAACCCATAAAAATTAAGAAACTGGTCATAGGAACATACATATCAATAATTACCTTAGGGCTTCCCTGGTGGTGCAGTGGTTGAGAGTCCACCTGCCGATGCAGGGGACACGGGTTCGTGCCCTGGTCCGGGAAGATCCCACATGCCGCGGAGCGGCTAGGCCCGTGAGCCATGGCCACTGAGCCTGCGCGTTCAGAGCCTGTGCTGGGTGACAGGAGAGGCCACAACAGTGAGAGGCCCGCGTACCGCAAAAAAAAAAAAAAAAAGACTTAAATTTATCAAGGCTTGATTTGTGACCCAACATGTGATCCATCCTGGAGAATGTTCTGTGTGCACTTGAGAAGAAAGTGTAATCTGCTGTTTTTGGATGAAATGTCCTATAAATATCAATTAAATCTATTTGGTCTATTGTGTCACTTAAAACTTGTGTTTCCTTGTTAATTTTCATTTTGGATGATCTGTCCATTGGTGTAAGTGAAGTGTTAAAGTCCCCCACTATTACTGTATTACTGTCGATTTCCTCTTTTATAGCTGTTACCAGTTGCCTTATGTATTGATGTGCTCCTATGTTGGGTGCATATATACTTATAATTGTTATATCTTCTTTTTGGATTGATCCCTTGATCATTATATAGTGTCCTTCCTTGTCTCTTGTAACATTCTTTATTTTAAAGTCTATTTTATCTGATATGAGTATTGTTACTCCAGCTTTCAACTATTCATTGAAACCGGGAAATTGGGGAAGGGTGGGGTATGGACCAGGTTAACTAGTTGAGATAAGTATTAGGACGTTCACAGGACATCTGTATGGAACATTGTAACAGGCAGTGGAAAATAATCACTGTGTTGAAGAGAATTAACTTAGGAAAACTCTTGGGCTGTTCTGAATGTTTAAAAATCATAAAAGTTAGTAAACCAAATTAAAATAAAAATATAGCCCATGCTTTTGGGCCCATTTTCCTTTAACGTGATTTTGGAGGCAATGAGCGATGAGCATGATCACACAGTTATGCAAGAATCCTTTAATACTTTCTTAAGAAGCTAAGCCATTACATAAGAAATAAAATAATACTTTCTTAACATCCTATATTATCATTTGAGAAGTACAAATAATATCACTAATTGGAAATGTAGGAGAAGTTATACCTTGACATTTTGATTCCAGAAGATACCGTTAGTTTTTTGGTGTCTGAGATATGAAGAAACCCTTATCAGAAATGAGAGTGACCAACAGTGCCCTTGAGAATTCTCAAATAACAGGTATAAATAACCACTGCCCAAGTCTATGACTCCAACTTGCCTTCACCTCAGTCCTAGTGTCTACACCTGCACCTGGCCTGTGGTTCTTCTCTACCATTAATACCATTTTGCCCACACTTTGGTGTCAATTCTTAGTTTTCTGATACTTACCTTTCCAGATGTCCTAACCCTCACCCCAGCTTTACACTTAGCCCTTCAGTCCTGTTCTCAGCCCTGACCATCTCCTTCTGTCTACCCCAACTTCTTTTCATTGAGTCTTTCCCAGTCCAGTACTGAAAGCATGTTTCATTGCTTAATGGGATGGGCCACCTAGATAGGACATATTTAAACAACTTGAGAAAAGCTTGTAGTTCAGTTATCAGCTATCATGATAGCCTCAAGGTACAAGAACAGAGGAGTTATGCCCATTGCATCCCAAAGCATGGGCAGATAAGAAGGAAAAGAAAGGAGTAGAAGAAAAAGGTGGAGAGAAGAAAAGAAAAAAGGAAGAGCACACACACAGAAGCAGAAAGAGAGGCTACATTTATCCTAGCCTGGATATTTATGCCCTAGATCTCAGGTCAGATGTCATAATATTCCAAATGCCAATGCAAGGACTGCTGCCAATCCCTAATTAATTTTTTCAAATGTGTGTGACATGAGAAAGTAAGATCAATTTAATATATTTTTCATAATTCAGGTTTGTTCAATTTATAACTGTCATTTATTCTGAGAATATATCCTTCCTATGTTTTGTATTAAAATGCTCCATTAAAAGTGATAAAACCAAATGACACTATTTATTTTTAATTCCTGGCAAAATTAAAAGTGGACAATTCTGTGAATGAGTGTGCTTGTGTGTATAGTATGTGTAGTTTATATATCATTTACTCTAAAACAAAATCCCCCAATCTGGCAACTACTGTCTAACTTACTTCTGTATCAATATATTGCAACATGCAAGTTAGGCAGAGGTGTCTTTGAGTAAATAAAAGAACTCATCAACATAGCTTCATTATATATATACACTTCAGTGAGTTTAGTTAGCAGCTACTGTTATCTTTACTTAAGTGGCCGAATGAAGCAGAAATAAAGTAAGTTATATCTTGAAGAGGTAAAGAATAAAGAATGTAAAGCATTGTAAGAGCCATCATCACCTCAGCTGCTCTAACATCAGTAAGTTTGGGTACCAGCCTGGCTGGTAATCCTGAACCCCATGGAGGAATGGTTTCATATGAATGTAGGCAGTTCCCTCTATTTTTCTTTTCTTATTTCTATGGATGTTCCTGTTTAGATTGGTAAACATTGGTAAGCATCATCTTATTTGGACTGAACTTAAATGTTTCCTAGTGTTGAAACAGTTCTGGCTTGATTGTCTCTTGTGTATAATTCTCCCCATTTTTTTTTTTTCTCTTGTCTCTACTTACCTTGCTAGACAGGAGCTTCTAGGGAGCTGAATTGTGTTTGCCTACGTGTGAATGACCCCAGTTAACATATCAGAGGACCTCCTAATGTTCTCTCATTTTCTTCTGGTGTCTCTTAGTCATTTATTCTGCGTGACCTTTGGTATAACTTCCCTCCCCTGCTCTAGTCTTATCCAAGAAGATAGCAGTGTCAGCTCTCCAAGTGTCAGCCTACAGTTCAATAATGTGGATCAACTTCTATTCCAGCTCAATCTTCGTTGCCTGTATAAATACAAATGAAAAAGAATTGCGTCCACCTCTCCTTAACATACTCACTCCTGACCTTTCACATTTTCACAAGTCAACATTTGCAAAGCCGATAGTATGAAAGGAAAAAAAATAGGAGGGAAGAGAGAAAGTATAACCTAGCATTTTCACTTTGCGGGAGAAGTATATTTACTTACAGCAAGAGCTGACCTTTCTCAAGAAGGACATCTTCAGGCAGGTGGTGTTCCTGTTAATCACGAATTATCATTCTGCTCCTAGCTTCCGGACCTTCTCTTCTCACAAATATGAAGATAACGCAGTAACACAGGGGCACGCCAAATTCTCTTAGAATCACTGAATGCTAGTGCTGAAAAAGCATTTAGGGTCATCCTGTGCACAAAGTTATTCATTTCAAGAGCAAACATGACTTGAGAACTTTTATGTGCGCGTGCGTTTGAGGGGATCTGCCAGGCAATGTGCTAGGTGATGGGAATATACAAATGAAAGAAACAGTTTCTGTCCTCTTGAGTAAATAAATACTATCCTGAGAGGTTAAGTGACTTAGCAGAGGTTATGTGTTTAGAGACTGTACTATGAGATAGCCTGATTCCTAGTATTACACCCTCATCCTCTTTCTTCAAGGCATATCTATTTACCCTTCCAACTCCAAGGCGGTTAATAACATCTTCCCTCATGCTCCTACTAAATTATCATTGCATCGTCCTTCTTCATCTTTGTGCCCACCACTGGCCAGTAGAGTGCCTTGAACATGGTACATGCTTATATTTCTTGTTAAATTTGTGTACCCTGGGGGTAGACACAACCATAGCCTGTGTTGATGGAATTGTGTGTGTGGCAACAGTGGAGATAGAGAAAATATGTAATTGTGGAGGATTGGGCTACTGCTCCTAGTGATTTCATGGTTCAGTGATTTGGAGGTTGAAAAAGGTTTAAACTGAGTCATGTACACACCGGTAAAGGACAGTCTTTTCAAACTTGCTTGATCCTTGTCTGGCTTGTGACTTTCAAACAACTGAGAACCTGAGAACTAATAATCTGCATCGCTTCTCAAACCATATAAGAAAGTAAATAATGCTTGAGAAGCATTGTTTTCTTGGCTTGCAGATTATAATACATTTTCCCATACCATTCATGTCACTGATAGACAAAAAGAATTGCTAGGCCCCTTATTATAAACGTATACAAGGTTTCATATACGTGTACTTATGGAACGTTAAAGTGTAGCAAAAACACCTGGCCAAAGAGAATCAGAAATTATCTAGAACAGGAACATGGATAATTCTGAAAGGTAAAAATTTCATTTAACTTTTAAGTTTTGCATCAGAAAGTGTTTTGTGAAAGTATAATAAATGATTTTATTTTCTATAAATGAGACAATTACAGCTTAAAGAGTTTGTCAGGATATTCACCACAAATCAAACTAGTTTTCAGGGAGAACAGCTGGTGATGAAAATAGAAGAATAACTTACTTTAAAAAAACAAAGTTTCAAAGTTTTTTATAGAAAATAAATCAGATTAGAAGTGAAACCCTCAGAAAGATATATTCAAAACTGAAACCAATTCTTCATGCTTATTGTGGTTGTTAAAATAAGTAGAAACTAGGTGTAATAGAATTTTGCTGTTTCTAGCCACCTGAGATTTATTTGTCCTTTTTTAAAATTGTATAGTATCCCACTCAATGTAGATCTCCATCCTTCCCTCATGAAGTCTATGCACTTCAAGACTGAGTAACTTTGATATTTTCACTTCCTGGTTCAGAGGTATTCATACAACCTAAGTTGGTTTAATGTGATGGAAACATAGGTCTTCTTTGGAAATATCTCTCTTCCCTGCAGGATACAGTGAGAGAGCATGTTCCTATGTAGCCATTTTAAGAAAACCACAGGGAAAAGCTGAGGAGGGTGGTATCAGCTTCTGGGAGTAGAACTAATATTGGAGAAAGACAAACCAAGTCTTGGTAAGTCTGTGAAGAAACCACGTTAAGAGTCTCATAAAATCAGACCTAACCCTTCAGTTTTTAGGTATAGATGAGTCCAAAACTATATCTTGATTGTTTAAATCAAGCTGAGATTTATTTTTTGCTTCTTGACAAAGGTTTATTACTAATACTTAGGGTCACCACAGCCCCAAATCTGGCCCTTGGCATGTTTAAAACTCAGTTGTTTTTTAAAAGATTTTTATGGGAGTATAGTTGATTTACAATGTTGTGTTAGTTTCAGGTGTACAGCAAAGTGAATCAGTTACGCATATATATGTATCCACTCTGTTTTAGATTCTTTTCCCATATAGGTCATGACAGAGTATTGAGTAGAGTTCCCCGTACTCTACAGTAGGTCCTTACTAGTTATTTTACATATAGTAGTGTGTATAGGTCAATCCCAATCTCCCAATTTATCCTTCCACCCCCCTTTCCCCCCCGGTAGCCATAAGTTTGTTTTTTACATAATCGTAAGTTTGTGATTCTATTTATGTAAAACTCAGTTTTATCCTTGTACCTAGAAATAATCAAATCCTTGGAGAATTTTAAAGTTATAATGAATAGTTTTCCGATCATAAATTATCAAAAGAAGTAGGTTTCTGCTCCTCCGGTGATTCCATTTTCTCACCGTCCGGTCCCTGTGCAGTCTGTGTGGACCCAGTGGCACTGGTGCCAGAGCTGGGTGTGAAGTGAGCGTGGGCTGCGTCTCTCCCTGGGTGAGCTGGGAGCCACTGCCTTGGCGGAAGGTAGGGATGAAAATGGAGAGGCTGGAGCCAAGGCCACGTGCCAGCCAGGGCTTCTCCTAGGCTCAAAGGCGGTTGCCACCCTATCTGGCGTGGAGTTGGGGCTGAGAGCAGAAAGCCTGAGGGAGTTGGGTTTCTCCTTGGGCGCGATGGCGTTTCCACCTTTGGTTGGGGGGACTATGGCTGCACTTCTGGGTGCTGGTTTCACTTTTCCCCAGGTATGCACTCCTGTTAGAGGCTGGGTCGGCGCTGGAGGGGCTGCAGCTGCCCCGCTAAGCTGGTCTCGCTCCCTCCCACGTGTGCGCGGGGACGTGGGTGCCGGCAATGACTGGTCAGATGCCAGGTCCGGGTCTAGCCGCCCTGTTCCCTCTACGTGTATGTGATCTCCTTGGCAACAGCAGCCTGGGCGTTAGTGGGGAGCAGTGCCAGAGCAAGGGGGGCTGGAGCAAGAGCCTGGGGCACGCTGGGGTGGTCTGGCCCTCCTGCCAAAGCCCCAGGCAGTTTTCAATCTGCTGCCTCTGCACTCTGAATGGGAGGAAGCACGTGGAATCTTGGTTTCTTACAGCTTCTCAAACCAGTTAAGGGGACTTTTCTTCCCAGCGCTGGACCTCAGGGCTTTGGTGCCTAATATGTGGCTCAAACCCCTCACTCCTCAAGGAGACTCCCCATCCTGTGATATCCCCTCCCCTTCCGGGTTCCCCGCTAGGGATGTGGGTCCTGACCTGATCGCTTTTCCCTTCCTACCAGATCTTACTTTACAGCCTTGGTGGTGGAAGAGCCATCCGGAGGCCTTCAGGTCACTGTCAGCAAGAGCTGTTCTATGTGTAGTTGTGGTTGGATGTGTCCTTGAGGAGAGGTTAGCTCAGCGTCCTCCTTCTCCGCCCTCTTGGTCCTGCCCCTTAATCTTGTTTTTCTTCATTAAACATTTTTCCCCCTTAAAGCATCTTTACAGGTTAATTTTAGAATGCATTCCTTTTCCAGAAACAATCTCACTCATCACATGACTTTTTAAAAATAATTTAAGGGGCTTCCCTGGTGGCGCAGTGGTTGAGAGTCTGCCTGCCGATGCAGGGGACACGGGTGCGTGCCCCGGTCCTGGGAGATCCCACATGCCGCGGAGCGGCTGGGCCCGTGAGCCATGGCCGCTGAGCCTGCGTGTCCGGAGCCTGTGCTCCGCCAAGGGAGAGGCCGCAACAGTGAGAGGCCCGCGTACTGCAAAAAAAAAAAAATTAATTTTCTGAACATATTTTTAACTAATGCTGGGGCTACTTCGCTGATAGCTCCATGTGCTGACCATGCTTATTCACTGAATTTTAAAAATGTTTTGTGAACTCAGTTTATAGGCAGTAGATGTCTTGTCTAGGAACTGGCATTTTTGTGGGCAGAACTGGAGTTAAGCCCTACCCCGCATATATTATTTCAACTGTTTATGTCTTAGTTTTTTCACTGATAAATTATCAGTAATAAAAAACAGTTACGTTATAGTCGTCTTAGGAAGACGAAATGAAATAAGGCATTCAAAGTGCTTAGCACTAGTTTTCAATACATGGTAAACATTCAACTATTAAATTTTCACTATTAGTTTCACTGTCGTTCCTGATTATTATGCATCGATACTTAATCAGAGATTCTTGATGAAAAAAGTATGCTGGTTCAATATGATTATTTATATTCTACGGAGCAAAGCATTTATTCTAATATAAATGAACTAAACATACAGCCATAGCAACAACCCACAGATAAAAACTGAATGTAACAATTGTACTCCTACATATTCTATAACCAAAAATACTTCTTAAAACCAAACTTCTAAATTGGACTGATAATCGTTCTTAGAGGCACTAGGAATATCGTTGGTTTCTGTTTCTGGTTATAAAAAGCAACCAAAAGCAATGATGAAAAACAATATTGAAAATGACTGATTTTCATGCATGTGTGATTTTTTTTTTTCAAAAGTCTTCCTTATAAAGAAAAGACAGCATTGGAACATAGTGATTAAGAGGAGGGACTCTGACACCAAGTGCCTGGATTCAGATCCACGTCCTGCAGCTTTTCATGTATGTGATCTTAGACAATTTCTTCACTTCTCTGTATCCTAGTTCTTTCATCTATACAATGGAGAAAATATGAGCATCTATAACATCAGAATATTATGAAACTTAAATGAGTTATTCCTTCAAGAAATTCACAATAAGCCCAACACATATTGAATATCATTAGTTATTATTAACTTTCCCAACAATTCTTTTAAATACCCAAGGCAAATATAATTTTCATTTTATAGAAAAAGAAACTGACTTTAGAGCCACTTTTTTGACCAAAATTGTAGTACTTATTTTGTGATGGTGCAGGGGTTACAGTACAAACTTTCAAACTCCTAAACTGGTAATATTAATGCAGTAATATATTGTCTTTCCCACTGATGCAAAAAAAAAAAAAGTACTGAGAACAGAACTAATGGGCAGATAACTTGTTCAGGATTCATCACCATGTATGATTGTTAAAATAAGGACTTTCATACCAGCTGATAAATACCCACTGCCCTGAGCTTCCCAGGTGCCCTTTCCCAACCCCACCCGCCATCAGTGCCTGCACTGATCTAGTCCTTTCCTCCAGAAGCCCTGAACCTTTCTCAGTTAGCAACTGAAAGATTAATGTCTACTACAGGAGCCTTTGGGTGCTGTTTGCTGCCTCCTCAGTTCTGATTATTTAGTGCAAGTGTAGTTCCTGTTTTAAATATTTTTAAAATCATCACTGGGTGCTAAAGACCTCACAGGAATGTTATGAGGACCAAAGGAAGTTACGTTTATGATGAGGATGATAAATTAGAAGATGCAGGGTATAAAGATGAGCTCTCTTGATCTATTCTAGGCACATTCCTATGACACAAGTCTGAGCATCCTTGAAGGGTGACCTAGTGTTAACTCATCTCTCTATATTACAATACCCGTTAGGTTATTTTTAGAGATCATCAAAAGTTAACAATGAACTTGAAGTCAACCGAAAATAAAAAAATTCTTGTCAACATTATATCTATCTATCTAGTCAATTTCATTTCCTGCCAAAGTGTCCAGAAAAAGGCAACCTGGAATTAATAATTAAATCCATTAATTCTATGGATTTGGTTTTGAGGACAGTTACCTCTCCTCAGGAATCATAATGTGAAATTATCTGAGTTAAATTTCTAGACAATTTTCTTGGTAGATAGAAATAGTTTTCTTTGAAGAAACAGCATTCTATATATAGTAAAATGATATTTTTCTTTTTCCAAAGCTCCAAATTTTGTTCAGTTATTTATATTTCTAATTTCATTTTCCATTTTAACATGTTTAACCACATGACATCTTTGCCTCACTAGAGAATGGAGTGAAATATAGAAAAATATAGTATAGTAATATGGGAAAATGCACGTTTCTCGAAACTAAGAAAATAGGTCATTTAAAATGTAATTCGGTCTGCAGTATACTGGGGGCACTTGGATGTTAGCTGTAATGTGTGCACTGCAGTTTATGCATACCCATTACAGTTTATTTAAATCTAACTACATTGCCTTAAAAATAATTATTCTTCTGCTTTAGAAAGAAAACAACATAAACATTTTGGAAACTGTGTCTTTTGTCTTAATTTTAAAGTTATTAATGGGAGAAGCTGTGTTTCAAGAAAGTGAAACAGAGCAGGACACTGTGGTCCTTCCCCCCATGTGCTCCACCTGCCTTTTGTAGAAAGACTTTAGCCAACGAATAAGTTTAATCAGAGAAGTGAGAAAATGCAGAAACAAAGGAAAACAGTCCAACAAGACTAAATAATAATAGTTTAGTCATTAAGCATAGTTAAGGACCTTTAGTTCCTTCTCAGGTGCTATAGATAATATTCTGAGCTGTATCCTGTGAGCTGTCTTATAGATACCGAAACCCCTGCCAGGTAAAGAAGTTAACTACATGATGACCAGTCTGACATAAGCTGGCACAGTTCCAAGAATTGGCCTCAAGGACATGGGAAAAAACCGACCCTGGAACTGAAGACTAATTGTACTTTAAAACAATCAAGATGACACTGGTCAGATCACTGCATGGCTAATTTCAAGATGATTGTCAGAGCTGATTGTACTGTTTCTACATGTAGCCCCCTCCCTCTGTCTATATAAGCTCTTGCCCACTGGTTGGGGGGGATTCACCCTTTGGACAGGAGACCACCCCCCATTGCCGGCATCAGAAATAAAGCAAACTTTCCACCAACTTACCTCTTTATTGGCTTTTGAGCTGCAAGCTTTTGAGCAGCAAGCAGCCAGACCCTCCACTAACAAAAGGACAAGAAAACGGAAAAGTGATTAAAAAGCTTGTGAGGAGTGGAGAAGAGAAACTGAATTTGCATAAAGTGACATACTTGAATGTTGCTTTTGACCACCTTCTGTATTACATTTCTTCATTTTGCATAATAAAATACATTTGTTATGCTGACATGGCACTAACACCACTAGCTCAATAGTAAATGTTATTGAGGTTTTTTTTTTTTTTACACATAACTGATTTGGTTAAATTTATTGAATTAACTAGTTAGTTTAGTATTGTGTAGACAAAAGTTTCATGCATGGCACAGAAATGTAGACATGATTTTCAACTTGTGTTAGTGGTGGTTGATGTCAAGCAGCAGAGGGAAAATTTTTAAAACTTGCCATTATACACGCACCCAGTTATCGGCCCATCACGCAGAAGCTGTTTTCCTCAAGCCTAATAGGGCATGAGGAACCTATAACCAGGAACCAACAAACATCTGTTTATACTATCCTGAGGTCTAGGCTGAAGCCCATGGAAGCTGTCTTTTGGGGAAATGAAGAGTGGCCCAAACTATCAGGATGCTGCCAAAAGCCCAACCCGTTGTCACTGAAGGCTGCCTTAAAATGACACAATTCAAAAACGTCAGAACAACCTCTTCAGAAGGAAAACCGGTATGACTACGTAATGTGGTCAACAGGTAAACAGAGCACAATAAACTCTAATCATATCATTTCATCTCTTCCCTTCCTAGACTCATTTGAAATAGAAGCAAGAGAAAAAGCACTCCCGGCGTTTGTAGATGACGCCCCAATATTCACAACTATCAGGCTGCTAAATACATGCCAGGCATCTTTAGAGCCCAGCGTGTTTGCAAACTCACTTTCTTCCCGACTCTGACTTCACAGTAGGATGTACCATTTTCACATACGATGCAAGAGTCATTGGAGCTATGATTTAGAGAAGTTGCAAAGTAGGGCACGGTGTCACCTGTCTCAGACAATTTCCCTTTAAAAGCAAATCCCATTCTTGGAGTAATTCATCCACGTTTCCTTTTCTTCTTGAGTAAATGAAACAGTTGGAAATAAAGCACATTATCTCCCCATCTGCCTCGACCCTATCAATTTTGCCACCCGCTACAATCACTTTTCACACCACCCCTGCCTGAACCAGAGGGACAGCCATTAAAACACTACCACAGGGCTTCCCTGGTGGCGCAGTGGTTGAGAGTCCGCCTGCCGATGCAGGGGACACGGGTTCATGCCCCGGTCTGGGAAGATCCCACATGCCGCGGAGCGGCTGGGCCCGTGAGCCATGGCCGCTGAGCCTGCGCGTCCGGAGCCTGTGCTCCGCAACGGGAGAGGCCGCAACAGTGAGAGGCCCGCGTACCGCAAAAAAAACCAAAAACCAAAAACAAAAAAAACCACTACCACACATTGGAAGCCAAGGCTGCTCCAGCCCACAGCTGAACTTAATAAAACCGTTAATGTCAGAGCCTGCCGGCTAGCGTCCCAGGAATGCCACTTGCTCAAAATCCTTCCATTGCAGCCATGCATGTGGCATTTCATCCTTCTCCCCATGCAGAACCATGCCATCTGCTATGAGACACAGATATGCCACATGCCAGGTGACATTTTCCTTTAAATTTTTTTTTTTTTTAAACTGGGAAATATACTCAACAGGCAGAGAGCAGGAAGAAATTTGTGCACTACCTAGGCCTGCTTTTCCAATCTCTTGATATTTATTATATCCTGGCTCTGCTTTTGAACGGTTGGTGAGTAATTTATGGGCAGGCAGCCTTAAAAATAAGTCTTCAGATATGTAATAAAAAGCTCTGAGCACTGGCGCGCTAATAAACCGAGGGGTAACTGTGGAGTTGAATTACAAAAAAAGAAAAAGAGTCATTAAATCAATAATACTGAGGTCTGATAGAGCTGTGTGAAGTCAGTAACATCATAACCTTTTATACTGACTTCAGCGTGGGAACATGCTCTTATCTGCGGCAAGTGATGGTAAAAGAATTGAGATCTGATACGTTTGCTCTAACAGGAAAAGAGATGGGAGGTTTTGGAGATGCGTCTTGCTTTTGTCCATTTTGGATAAGGATTCAGTTCTACATGCATAGAGGGCCATGCATTGAAAGTCACTCCTAGACTGTCGTGGAGTCAAAGGAAAATATGGGAGAGTCTATTTATAAATACAAAAAAAAGAGAGAGAGAGCTTAATCCTTTTCTCCATGTTCAATTCAAATTATGGCTATAAAATGTCCTTCCCTTCAGGGGACTCTGTAAAAATCTTAAGCTATGGATTTGGCGTTTTTGTATATAAAAGAGAAGTAAACTACAAGATTCATACGTAGGTTCTCAGTACGGAAGGCAACATGTTTGGTTAGGTACCAGAACCTGTCTTAAGCCAGATCAGCTACATTACGACCCACTATACTTGGTGCATACCTTAAGACTATCTTATTGATTCTTATTTGGTATAATTAGGAGTGCTGGCAGTGGGACACCTAGAAAACTTTAGATTGAAGTATGCAATGAGCATGGCACTCAAGCTTAAATACGATCAGGATTAATTTTCTCCATATACAATTACTTGGTCAATTGTTTAAACATACACAGATTATTTCACAGTTTACTACTCCTGGAATTGACTAATAAATAATAGGTTTATATTTAATATATTCTTAATTATGTCATCTGTCCTTTTATTAACTATTAATTTCCTCCTTGACTTCATACATTCAAATATCCATTCACCTCACTTCACTAAAATTTGCCCTGAAGCTATCAATGACCTCCCCTGACTAAACTCCCTAATGCTGACTTTGGCAAACAGATGGATTCCTTGAAGACATCAATCTGATCATGTCAATTCTAACGGACTCCTGCCTTCTCCTGTCCTCCGTCTCCCAGCCCTGACAAAATACTTGAACGCTGATGTCTCAGGATTTTTGCCTCTGGTCCAGCCCACCTGACACCGGGGTACCTTCTGCTCAATCCTCCAGCTTTCCTGTATCTTTCTTATATTTGTCATGGTCGCTCCACCTTTGCACACGTGACTCCTTTTCTGAATGCTCTTCCTTTTCTCCTCCCAACAAGGTGCTCGCATGGTACCTCTTACTCCTCAGTTGTAGCATTTATTGCAACTTCAGATTTATGCTAATTCTTTGGTTATTGAGGAAACTTGTTCTTCTGGACTAGTTTGCGCACTTCCTGAAGCCACGAGAAACATATATTTCGCCAAACGTTGAATCTCTCGCATCTAGCACTCCACTAGGTACATAGTAAACACATAACAAAAATGTGCTCCATGAATGAATGGGAAAGTTTCATTTCTGCTATGCTCCTTTCTGACTCTCATTCCACTCCTGTTCACTAAGTGCCAGGAAGTTAAGAGAATGGACTTGAGATGAGGATGAAGAAAATTAGCTTTTGATTCAATCATAAAATGCATATTGTGCCTTTTCCAAAACAAGTTGAACAAGACAGTTCAGGTAAACAGAGCACAATAAACTCTACTCTACTCTACAATAAACTCTACTCAAAGAATGTATTTTCTAACATGATGAAATGCAAAAGAACAAATAAAGAAAAAATAAGGTAAACAAAATTATGGAGTGTGAAGAGTGCTAAAAAGGAAATACATAAGAGAATGAGATAAAGAAGACCAGGTTTGTTCTTGGGGTGGAAGCGTCTCTGAGAAGAGCAAGGTGAGACACCCAGGAGGAAAAGAAATGAACTGTACAGAGAATGAAGGGGGAGAACATCACAGGTGGAAAGAATAGCATCTATAAATACTCTAATGTAACAATTGACCTGGCATCTTCCAGAAATAGAAAGAAGTTTAGTAAACTAAGCATCGAGTGGCAAGCTTAGATCGAAGATGGTCAGGGCTCTGCAGACTCTCAGAAGGAGTTCAGATTATATCTTAAATACAATCATGGCTACTGCAGGGTTTTAAAAGGCAGTGCCGTCCTCTGGTTTACATATTACTTTGGCATGAAGAATGGATGTGAGTGGGCAAGAGCCATTAAAAACTGGCCAGCTAGAAGGTCAAGGACTACTGAAATAACATGGTATGGAGAAGGCTATGGCAATGGAGATGGTGTAGTGTGGACAGATTTGAAGTAAAGTATAGTGAATGTAGAAATAAGAGGACTTCCTAATGGCTGTGGGTGTTGGGATGCACAAAACATGCAATTAAGGACCACTTGAGGTTTCCAGCTTCAACACCTGGCTAGACGGTGGTGACATTTGCTGAGATGGGAAGCTTGGGGGAGGAGAGAAAGGGGGCAACAGAGCCAAGCAAGGCAGATGAGAGTGGGAATTAAAGGGTCAGTCTTTTTTGAACAAGATATTTTGTCTTTCTGCTTATAAACATCTCTACAAAGCTGTCACTATGCATTTGTATCATCCAGTTAAAATGATAGATCTTTATGCTATACTGGTTACTGGAAAATGGGATCTTATCACCTTTCTCAATGTCAACTATATAAATAAGAGAGTCTAAACCAGATACGAACACTGGATTCAGTGAAATTAGTTCAATATACAAGGTCAGTGTCTGCCCCAAGTCTGCAAAGATCCACAGGAAACATCATTGTAACAGGTCCATTGGAGGGAAGAGCGGAAAGCTAGTAGGTAAAGAACCAGAGGTTCTAGTAGTTCCTCTACTAATTAAAAAAGAAAGGTCATTTAGCAATGGAGCAGAGAAGTGAGCTCCAGCTGATCAAAACTTAGAGCATCAGAAGAGAGTCCAAAATACGCTGTGAGATGAAGAGAGGCTGTGAGAGCATCTAGGCAGTATAATTCAATTAAAGGGAATGGGCTCCAACAGGGTAGCAGCACAGGAAGTCACTGGAGCAAACTTTTGAAAGACAAAAGCAATGGCAAACCTAGAAGTCTGGAACTCCTTGTTAAAAAAAAGTCAGAAAAAATCCCCTTGAAAAGTGCAAAATAAAGACATCACCATTTCCACAGTTGTAGTTTTCAACACAATGGGGAGGACACAGGAGACGGCTGGTAAGTATTCTCCCTTCTTTTTGACTAATGCTTTCTCACTTTCTCCTCTCAAAATAGCGGCCTTCGAGTAATTAACTGAATCCCAGCCATGATATAATAAATTTTAGACACTAGTCACTCCGTTAAGACCTATTGCTTTTGATTTTGATAAGACACAGAGCACTTTTAAAAGGCAATGAAACTAGGGCATCTCTCCTTAGGAAAAATGCATTTAGAATTACAAACATTTATTTACATATAATTTCAGGGGGCTCACAGCACTCCTCTCCCTCCCCCCAAACAGATCTTGCAGAAATAGGAAGATATCAGGTGAAGAGCTCCTCTTGTTTTAGCTTTAATGAAAATGATCTGGGGTTTCCCTGGTGGTGCAGTGGTTAAGAATCCACCTGCCAATGCAGGGGACACAGGTTCGAGCCCTGGTCCGGGAAGACCCCACATGCCGCGGAGCAACGAAGCCTGTGCGCCACAACTACTGAGCCTGTGCTCTAGGGCCCGCGAGCCACAACTACTGAGCCCATGTGCCACAACTACTGAAGCCCACGCGCCTAGAGCCCTTGCTCCGCAACAAGAGAAGCCACCGCAATGAGAAGCCCTCGCACCGAAATGAAGGCCCAATGCAGCCAAAAATAAATAAATTAATTAATAAAAAAAAAGATCCGATAACAAAATTGTGGGTTTGGGATCAGTCTGGTAACAATCTGTAGATTTCCGCTGTTGTGTTGGCAGCTGAGGCTGGCTCTCCTTTCCTCTTGTTCTGTGGCCATAAATGACAAATTGCTGTCTGAGGTCCCTTTCAGTCTCTGGGACTCCCAATATTTCAAGAGTTTTTTGATGTTGCTGCAAATAAAGTTTGGTCTCAAAAGGCATAGTGGGGGCTTCCCTGGTGGCGCAGTGGTTGAGAGTCCGCCTGCCGATGCAGGGGACACGGGTTCGTGTCCCGGTCTGGGAAGATCCCACATGCCACGGAGCGGCTGGGCCCGTGAGCCATGGCCGCTGAGCCTGCGCATCCGGAGCCTGTGCTCCGCAACGGGAGAGGCCACAACAGTGAGAGGCCCACGTACCACAAAAAAACAAAAACAACAAAAAAAAGGCATAGTGGTACCCTTCCAAGTTTAATAACTAGCATTTATCACACACTTCTGTGGTTGGACATACTCACACCAACCTATGATGTAAGTACTGCTATTTGCTCCATCTTATATTTGAAGAAACTTCAATAAAGGAACTTTCTCAATGATAACCATTCAATCCTCAGAACATGGAAGACTGTAATTCCCAATATACTTGCATGGAGATTGGGCCATACTTCTCGTTCTGTCTAATGGAAAGTGAATGGAAATGTTTTTCCCTTGTCCCCAAAATGTTCTGTGTGATGTTTTAAGTTTTGCTACACATTCATCAGCCAGACGAATGCATACATTCAGCAGAGCACCTATGTGATGCCAGAAGTCATCAGATGGAAGGGACACGGACCCCCTAGTCACCCCCTGGGGTAAAGACACCCAGGAAAGCCACTCAACCAGGAACATCTGAGCTGGATTTTTTGAGAGCTAGAAACAAATTCACTTTTATTGTGTTAAGCCGGTGAAATTGTAAGGGGATTGGCTAAAGCAGTGTGTATTAACAGCCCTGATTAAGATAATTATATACAATCATTTGACAGAATGAGATCAAAACCCAGGTTTTCATACTTCAAAACACTCAAGTTTAATGGCAACACTACGCAGTAACCTAAGTGCTTTATCTTTTGATAAAGATACAGTAATTGATTCGTTGCTTGAGAACCACAGATTTTTAAGGAGAGCTAAGAGGGGCCTGTCCCAGAAATTCTGTTAGTAGAATAAAATAGGGGAATATTTGCGCAGTGTGTCTTAGAAGAGAAAGGACAAAGAATGCTTTGAGAGTGTTTCCCCAGCCCCTGTCTTAAGCATATGATGCTCTGGCTGTAAAATCCTTCTCCTAGTTAGCTAGGAAACTGTGAAGAAAACAACTTGAAAACTTGAAAAGAAATCACAATCATTTCCACAGAATGGGTCTCTGAACCTTTAGGATAAAAAGAGATTTCTGTGAGAATTAAGATAATTACTGAAGGAAGATTGACAGAAATTGTTACACCAGCATGAGTGAAATCTGGAGCTGTGTTAAGGAGAACTGGGACACAGAAAGAAAATCTTGATGGTACATAAGAGAAATAAGTGGCTATCACTTCAGATGGAATGCTATTAGGTCCTGGACTCTCCCAGGGCTTTAAAGAGAAGTAAGAAAAAAATAGAATTTTCTTGAATAAAAGGAAAGAGGAAAAAAATAGAGGATCTGGGACTGAACTCTATTCTGTATCCTGGGAAACAGAAAATGAACGGATGGCCATAAAAATGCAGAGATTTACAAATATGAGAAAAATAAAGAATTTTATGACTATAAAAGTGGATCAAGTTAGTTCCTCATACTGGGAGATATTAAAACAGAGTGATGCAAGAAGAACAGCTGGCAGTGGAAAGAATAGTAGGTAACCTCTTGGTTAATAGCTTAAATCTAGTTCCAGATGACTAAATGATGTCTGGTTTTCTCATTAGATCAGTGGAACATATTGTTAGAATGATTTCTTTGTATATTGGTAAAGAAGAGAATGGGGCAATGACATATCCTCTTCTTTGCTGAGAAGGTGATTTCTACTGGCAATGGGCTCTCTTCTTACCTTAGAGATTGGTCAACACATGGGAAGAAGAGGCCAAAAGGCCTCTAGGACTCTTTGCTGCCATTACCCTCTGCTCCAAGTTAGGCTTGGAGAGCGAAGCAGTGCTATCATGTATTACTTATTATCTCGTTCTTCAGAGGTGAATCTCTTGTGAAATTATAGGCATCAAAAGACCATAGACAACTCACTTATAAAGATGTCACTTCTCTCCATTTTGACCTAATAAGTTCAATGCAGTCAGATCAAAATAAAATGTTTCTGTTGTTGTTTTTCTTGACAAGCTAATTTAAAAGTCTATATGGAACTGCATATAAATGCATTCTGAGTTGTCTTCAGAATGTGTAAAGAGCATCTACAAACCAATAAGAAAAAAAACAGGCAATACGATAGAGCAAAAGACTAAAATGAGCATTCACAAAAGTGGATTCCAAATTACCATTACATGTTTGAAAAGCTGCCTGACTCTACCAATAATCACAGACATGCTAATTAAATAAATTAGATAATACTATACAAACTCTAATACCAAGTGTGGCTGAAGATATGGAGCACAGGTACACTGTTGGTGGGAGTGGAATTTATATAATCACTTAGAAAAATATTTAGTATTATCTACCGAATTTGGACACATACATATGCTGTGACCAGAATGTCCACATGCCCTAGGTTACACAAGATAGACTCAATTTATACCTATTCCTCTGGTATAATGACTAGTAGTACCTAGTACTGGTTTGGATGATAAATTTTATTCTACCAATAATGTAGATATTTCAATTAGATATACACCCAACAGAAAAGTGTGTATATGTGGTGCAAAGGACATGAACAAGAATGTTAACAGCAGGACTATTCTTAATAGGCAAGTACTGGAAACAGCCCTGATGCCCATCACAGTAGACTAAATAAATAACATTTGGTAAATTAATTCAATAGAATGTTATATAGCAATATAAAACATAACAGTCTATTTTAAGATGATAGTTTAAGTTTGAAAGCATTCTAAAGCTCTGTATTTGTACTCTGCCCCACCCACATTTTGTTTTTGATGATACAATTTACATCTTTTTACTTCCTGTATCTATTAACAAATTATTATAGCTATAGTTATTTCACTACTATGTGTAGCTGTATATTTGGTGTGTCTATGGAAAAAGTGAATTCAGGAGCCTGCTACATCACCAGCTTGGACTGAATGATATAGCAATACAATGAACAGATTACATCTACATATACAATATAGCTATACAGGACTTCCCTGGTGCAATGGTTAAGAATCCGCCTGCCAATGCAGGGGACACGGGTTCGAGCCTTGGTCCAGGAAGATCCCACATGCCACAGAGCAACTAAGCCTGTGCGCCGCAACTGCTGAGCCTGCACTCTAGAGCCCGCGAGCCACAACTACTGAAGCCTGTGCGCCTAGAGCCTGTGCTCTATACCCCAATAAAAAGAAATAGCTAAAAGCTAACACAGTAAAATATCTGATTATTTGGTTGATGAATTATAGGGTGAGTTGAATTCACAGTCTCACTAGTCCTGTTATCTAAATATGGGAGAGGATTAATTGTCAAAGAATGCAATCCTAAAACATAGTTTGGGGATATTTGGTTAGACTCAGATGACTCTGGATTACTCAAATCCTATAAAGTTGCAATACCCAAGGACCATTCCTTGACAGAATAACTCGCCCACATCTATTCTCCTGACTTGTTGAGAGACCTTAAAATAAACGTGTGTGAGGCAAGAGCATATTGAGTGTCCCAAAGCCCCACCCCTATCAACTCTCTTCGCTCCCATATACGTATATATAACTCAAGTCAGGTCTCTAGTTGGAAAATACCTAGTAGGTTTTCATAATCGTAATGGGAAGATACAGTCAGTTAACATCAAGAAGAAACTCTTTTAGGTATATTTCACTTTATTTTTAATTAAAGTACAGTTGATTTACAACATTGTGTTAATTTGTCACTTTTTAAGTCACCTATTCCTTTGAGACATATCCCTGAGTGCTTACTCCGTAACGGCGGCGTTCTAAATTCTCGGTATAGAGTAGTAAATCAGACGAACACAGTCCCTGCTCTCATAGTAGAGAAACTGAATGAAGTGAGGAAGTGAGCAGACCATAAGGAGAGCTGGAGGAAGAGCAGCCTGGCAGAGGGAGGAGAATTTACAAAGGTTCCGAAATGGAAATTAACTTTGCTCTATTAGGAAGGCCAGTGTGTCTAAGGCAGAATGGACCTGGCTGAGAGTAATAGGAAACGGAATCAGAGAAGCAGGCAAGATTCCAGGTAATATAGGACTTTGTGGACCATCGTGAAGACTTTGGATTTTGTGCAATCATTATATGACCACAGTGGCTATTACTTATCTGAGAATGTGCTTTAGAATCTCATTATTAAAATAACAACGTGCACGGTAGGAGGCTTTTGATATGTAAATAAGGAAAAGGAACAAGGCTGGTTACATATCCCAGAATGTCAGAGCCAGCCCCAGAATCTCCAGGAGTGAGTCCTGACCATTAGTATCTTTTATAAGCTCTGCAGGTAATTCTAATGCACAGCCATGGCTGAGGAACATTTCCATAGAGAAAATATGATAAAGTATCCGAAGAATATCTTTTCCAAAGGCTGGAGAGGAAGGAATAGCTCCTGATTTCCATTCTATCCTAGACACTAACAACCTGGTTCAGTTTATCTCTGAGTCTAATCGTTTCAATCATCTTACAAATAGGCGCTACTGCAAGAGACGCTTGTGCACGTTGAAATAATAACTAATAAGCCCTCTCCTCTCAGCAATTAATTTCTGAGGTTTCTAAAATATTTATAAAGCATATATCATTTCTTGGTGTTATGTATAATATAATATTTGCCCTAAAGGAACTTATATTCCAAAACAGATACATTTAAGAAGAGGCTCAAAAACTCCAGGGAAGTATTTTCATTATTTATTGGAATTGCGAAGTTTTATTTTTCTCCAAATAGCTTAAGGTGCATTACCTACTCTCTAACTTGGTGAGAGGATGGACACACCATCCTGAATAATGGATTTTAAGTGACATGTTTACATTTAGGATCTCCCTACTTTTCTTGTTTCTTTGATTTCCTTTTTCTTTCTTGGGTTGCCTAAAAATCTTTGCTCAACTATCATTTCAATTGAGTTGAAGAAGCAGAACTTTAACAATGACTTAGCTTTCATAGCTGTGGAATCCTCAGGCATTAGAAATGAGATTCTGCAACTCTGGGATACAGACTTGAAGCTGACTTCAGGTTGGAATGGTACCACATGTCTGCATGGGACGCTCAGCATTTATACTAATGTTACCTAGAAGGCAATGCTGCTTCATGTGTTTCCCTTGAGTCTGGCACTGGGATAGCGAATATCTATTATCCAGTTTGTAATCTTTGAACACAGTTAAGCATCATCATTCTTCTGTTCCACTACAAGGGAGAAGTTAAAAAACATCTAGAGGGGCTTCCCTGGTGGCGCAGTGGTTGAGAGTCCGCCTGCCGATGCAGGGGACACGGGTTCGTGCCCCGGTCTGGGAAGATCCCACGTGCCGCGGAGCGGCTGGGCCCGTGAGCCATGGCCGCTGGGCCTGCGCGTCCGGAGCCTGTGCTCCGCAACGGGAGAGGCCACAACAGTGAGAGGCCCGCGTACCACAAAAAAACAAACAAACAAAAAAAACCAAACGAAAAAACAAAAACAAACAAAGAAAAACTGAGGGGTGGAGTTGCCATAATTCTAAAAAAAAAAAAAACCATAGATGAGAAGCAGCAGATACAGGGGTAAATACGGTAAATTAAACCTCAAGTAGATACCTGTGTGATATCTAGGTGGCACACTCCAGTAAGCAAAATAAAATGACTACCATTATTGAAGACCGATCAGACACCAAACATTACTCTACTGTAAACCTTACCCAGTGTATACCTCATAATTAATCATAATAAGAATTATTCTCTCAGAGGCAATTCTCTGAGTTTTTAAACGTTTAATTAAGACCAGTGCAATAATAATGTTGAGTGTCAGCGTCACAATAAGAATTCACATGTACCTGAATCGAAACCCCAAATTTCTACTCTTTTCCAGTGCTTCGGTGAAATTTAGGAGACAGATCAAGACTGGAAATAATTATTTGGGAGTAATCCAGCTATATGCTATAGTGAGAACCACAGTAAAAATATTTTATACAGGAGGGTTTGTATAGTGACACTAGTAATTGTTAGTTACTCCTAAGACCAAAATGTTTGTCCTCCTTACCTTTTCCTGATCCGCCACATTTTAGTATTATTCCTTCTTTCCTAATCCATTCTCACAGCTGCTAGATTAATTTTTCTAAAATCCAGGCCAAATTATGCCACACATTGGCTTAAGCATCCATTTATTCAACAAATATTTGAACATTCAGTGTAGGCCTTCTAGATAAAAAGTCAAAATTCTTGCCCTCAAGGAAGTCACAGTCTCTTGGGGAAAACATTGAAGCAAGAGGGCAATTTAAAAATAGTGGAACTGTCAAAACAGAGCTAAGTCCATTGTTCTACAGCAACACAGAGAAGAAGTAACTAAACTACACTGTCATTGTAAGGGTGGACATCCCCCCCCCAAAAAGATGCTCTATGAACTCTGTTTAGAAAGTTAGGAAGAATAGAAGAAAACGGTATCAGGGAGACTTTTTGACAGACAGAATTTTATTGCAAAGCAAAAAAGGTATGATGCCTTTAAGAAACTTCAGAAACTGACAGATTAGGTAGGGGTAAATGAAATGAGCTGTGGAAGAAATCAGGTGACAGATCATAAAAGGTCTTGTGTGCTTAGCTCAGGAGTTTGGATTTTATCCTGAAAGAAATGAGAAACCATAGAAAGGTGTGTAACAGAGGGATCTGAACAGATTTACAAGTTGGAAAACTATTCTCACTCTGATGAGTAGATAAGCATGAGATGAGCCTAGGAACAAGGATATCAGTTAGGAGGCTCTAGAAATAGCCCAGATAGAAACTGATAACATTGATTATTGCTCTAAATGAATTCCTTAGCCTGACATTCAACACACGCGACATTCTGACTTTTACCTTCTTTCCAAACCTTCTGTTCACTATCCCCTTTCCAATAGACTATGCTTCCATCAGAAACCATCTGGTTGTTTTACAAGCATTACTCTCATCTTCTGTGTTTTGAACCCTAGACCCTGGTTCAGGCTGTCTTTATGGTCTAGCATGCTGTACAGAATGTTGTAGATGATCAATCCAAATTGAGACGATTGATCTTTAAAAGGCAGATACTTTAAAAACATTAAGTTCAAACATTTTATAGCCAAAGTCACATCTTACCTTGAAGTCTTGCCCAAATGTTTTCAGAATTCTTTCCTTAAAAGCTAAAATAGTTTGAGAATTCAGTCTCTATATTTAGCCTTTTAAAATTGATCTCTCTGAGCTCATGGTACCATTGTCACTATTGGACAAAAAAAGAAAAATTTCTTTGCACCCTACTAATTGATGGAAGTGTCAAAAATGATGCCAATTCTGGTTAAATGTCATAAATAAATTCATGAAGTGTGACTGCCTTTCTGATTCCAGAACATCAAATTCCCACTAATTGAAATCAGACTACTCTCTCAGCTCTTGCTGCTACGGGATTATTATTTTCCAATTTCTTGCTAGGTATCAAAATGACTTAGGAAACTCCAATAATTAATGCTGTTGTTTGGCCCCTTTGAAGGCTCTTGCAATCCAAGGGGGGTTAAAAGGAACTTCAAAACATGGGTTCATATTGAAAGTGTCTTGAGGAAACGGTTTAGAAATATGTTTTATGCCAAAAGGTGATAAATAAATTAAAAAATAAATAAAAACTCTCCATGGCCAAACTTTATTTTTACATAGTTGCAGAAATTATAGTTCAGCTAATAAAATGAGAGTGTCATACACCTACTACAATATAGTACAAATCATGAATTATACAACAGGCAAAAATAAGAAACTGCAGTGGAGTTAAACTTATATGGAAATAAATAAAACATACAAGCAAAGTAGCCATCATGTTGCTTCTATTAGTAAAATGTGCACGCACAGGGGCTCTTCAGAAAATGAATGTAATATGTTAACAGCAATTATTATTTTAGAACTTCACTGCAACTGGGAACTAGTTGGTAATTAACAAGTAATTAGAACTGCAAGTTCTTTGGAAGGTAAAGCAATCGTTTGTAAAAATACTCATATACATTGAATGAAAGGATAAATCAGATCTAATAGACATTTTTTGGATTGGATATAGTAGAGTTTCTCTTTATCATAATTCTTGATAATTGAAGGAAGTCTGGTGTTTTCTTGTGGTTTTGTATGTCTGCGCATCTCTTTATATGATTGGGGTGGGGGTGAGGGTGTGTGATTTTGTGATTTACAATAATAAATATACGCTTGGTCTTAGTCCCGATTCTGGCACAGAGCCCCTAAAACTCCTGGAATTTCCTAAGTGGTAAGAGCTATAAAGGTGTCTTGTAATTCATTACAATCCCCTTTCAATCACACCTGAGTTTATGTTAATGAGGTGACTTTTCGAAAGCCCCTAAGTACGGGTGCTGAATGCCAGGGGAAACCAACCACGTGATTATAGGGTTGAAACTTTCAGTCCCACCACCCAGACCTCCTGAGTGGGGAGAGGAGCTGGAGATTGAGTTCAATCATCAATGGTCAATAATTTAATCAATCATGCCTATATGATCATGCCTTTATGAAGCCCCCATAAAACCCAAAAGGACAAGGTTTAGAGAGCTTCCGGGTTGGTGAACACACAGAGGGGTTGGAACATTGGTGCACCCAGAGAGGGCATGGAAACTCAGCACCATTTCCCCCATACCTTGCCCTATGCACCCCTTCCCTTTGGCTATTCCAGAATTATATCCTTTTATAATAAATTGTTAATCTAGTAAGTAAACTATTTTCCTGAGTCCTGTGAGCATTCTAGCAAATTAATTATACCTAAGAAGGAGGTGGATTTATACAACCCACTGGCACTCATAAGCACAGGTGACAACCTGGACTTGGAATTGGCATCTGAAGTGTGTGTGTGTGTGTGTGTGTCTGCGTGTGTGTGTGTGGGGGGGTGCTCAGTTTTGTAGGGTCTGATACTATCTCCAGGTAGTGTCAGAATTGAGTTACACTGTAGGACACCCAGTTGATGTCACAGAATTGCTTGGTGTGTGGAAACCCGCACACACACACATTTGGTGATGAGAAGTGTCAAAAGTACTGAGTCCAAGCAATAAAGGAACAGGAGGATGTGAGGTTTCCTTTACCAGGTGTAAACTGGAAATGTTAAAAATCCCTTTTTTTTTTTCCTGGAGAAATCAAGCAAAGTTCATTTGATCTTACTCATCCTTATTGAGTGTTCATTTGTGATGAAGATTGTTTTATGTGATGAATAATGTTGACTTATATTTATGTCTCATCTCTTGTCTTTAGGGTCATTAAAAACAATGCAAAGAGGGCTTCCCTTGTGGCACAGTGGTTGAGAATCTGCCTGCCGATGCAGGGGACACAGGTTCGAGCCCTGGTCTGGGAGGATCCCACATGCCACGGAGCAACTAGGCCCGTGAGCCACAACTACTGAGCCTGCGCATCTGGAGCCTGTGCTCCACAACAAGAGAGGCCATTATAGTGAGAGGCCCGCGCACCATGATGAAGAGTGGGCCCCGCTTGCCACAACTAGAGAAAGCCCTCGCACAGAAACGAAGACCCAACACAGCAAAAAAAAATTAATTAATTAATAAAAACAAAACAAAACAAAGGTCTAGTCTTTGCCAAAGAATGATTGAAGTTTAAAAAAATAAAATAAAATGTTACCTGCAATAATACTAGTTCCTAAAAAAATAAAATAATAAAAAAAAATTTTTAAAAAGGAATGCAAAGAATTTACTTATGAAACTACATGCCATGCTGCCTGATGTGATAAACCATATGCCCTACATTTCTCCTTATGCTCCACCACTTCTCCATGTCCCAACCACCTTGCCCAACCAAAAAATCAACTTTGGAATTGAATATTTAAAAATAATTCAGTCAAGGGCTTCCCTGGTGGCGCAGTGGTTGAGAGTCTGCCTGCCGATGCAGGGGACACGGGTTCGTGCCCCGGTCCGGGAAGATCCCACATGCCGCGGAGCGGCTGGGCCCGTGAGCCATGGCCGCTGGGCCTGCGCGTCCCGAGCCTGTGCTCCGCAACGGGAGAGGCCACAACAGTGAGAGGCCCACGTACCAAAAAAAGGAAAAAAAAAAAAATTCAGTCAAGACATTAAAAAAATGGAGGCATTCAACTAGAATCTGGAAAAGACAAGAATTTTTTAAAACTGGAGGCATTCAGCTGGAATCTGGAAAGGACAAGAATTATCAGTCCTCCTGCACTACATTCGCGAGTCTATCCCTGGTGGGCCGTATACTGCAGCCAAATCTTGTCTCCATGATTTCCCTAGTGGTCAGGGTATTTCAAGGGCTTCAGAAAGAATCAATGCACTACTTATGTGACTCACTTTTCACCTTTATTAGTCTGTCCCACAAGTAAAGGCAGGGCTGGGCTAAAGGAACTTATTACATTTATTGGCCAGAATTATATTAGCCACTCAACTTTTAAAGAGGCCACAATATTTTGTGATCCGTGATGACCAGAGTAGCCCTCCTTAAGCTAAGAGGGGTCAGATTTCAGTTCTTAAAAAGTATTAACTGGTTATCTGAAAAAAAATAAAAAGGCAGAGAAGTCACTTTATCCTAAGAAGTTCCTGGAAACATGAAGTTTGCTCTTTCAGATCTCAGCATTTAGACTTAAGATCCTCTTGTCTAAGACACAACTGATAAATGTCAATGAACATGCAGTAACTTCCACAGTTCCATCAGTTTAATTAGATGCACACCGGGAAGCAGTGTCAGAACCTTCCCATTGTTTGATAAATAGAATTTTGCTTTATAATACATATGCCGCATGCTTTTTCTCAGTATTTTGCAAACAATATAAAGAATTGCTTGCAAATTCCCTTAAAAGGATCTACTTAAAATGTCCAACTCAGTGACTAATTAGCAGATAGCTATCTGTAAATTAATTTATCACATAAATTCCAAAAAATGAGCTCTAAAAATATGACATTTTCAGCAGATCTGCTGGAATTAAGATCATCCCTTAAACGTTAATGTTGTGTTTATGTCTTGATCTGCCTACTCTAGACTCTAACCTCACCCAGAAATTAATAGACAGAGTTAAGCTTTATTAAGCAAGATTTGATATTTGTTAAGAAAATATTTTATTGAGACAAAACACCTCAAATCATAAATGCACAATTCAGTAAATTTCCCCAAAGTAAACACAAAGGTGTATTCGGAACAAAGGTTCAAAAAGAGGACTCTATGACCTTTCTCCAATCATAAACCCCTTAAGATAACCAATATCCTGACTTCCAGCATCATGCATTAGTTTCGCCTGTTTTTGAATGTTGTGTACATAGATCCATATTGTACATGCTCGTTTGTATATGAAGTTTTCTATGTTATGCTTGTAAGATTCATTTGTGTTGATGTATAAAGCAGTTCATTCTCATTGCTGAATTCTCATTCATCCCATTGCATGAATGGGCAATAATGTTATTTGTCTATTCTGCTAATGAATATTTGGGTTTTTGCCAGTTTGAGGGAATCACCATGTTGTGATTATAACATGTTTTTCTGTTCATGTATGTATGCTCTTCTAAAGGTATAAACTTAGGAGTGGAATTGCTGGGTGATAGTGTTTGCATATGTTTAACATTAACAGACACTTACAGTTTTCCAAAATGATTGTACCAACTTACGCTCTAGCTAGAGTGTTCTTTCGTCAGTGTGACATCTTTGTTATCTAACTGTAGTGTTTAGTTTCTTTGCACTTTCTGTAATTAGTGATATATGAGGATATATATCTACTGTTTCCCTTTGCTCTCCTTTCTTCCCTTCTTTTGGGTTAATCAGTTTTGTTAATTACTCAATTTTTCCTCTGTACCAGCTTGTTGATTATATATATTTTATCCATAGCTAGATTTATTGCTAGGTAATATAAATTAGGATTTTTATAAATTCCTGAACAATGCTAACATCTTAGAATATTTTTACTTCATTTATGTCTCCGTCTTTTTATTACTGTCATAATATATTTTATTTCTACATATGTTTCAAATCCCACAAAACATATTCTTATTGTCTTGTACCATTCTTAACACTATGACTCTATCCGGAATTATTTACAGTTTTCCTCATATTTACATTGCTCTTTATTTCTTGCATTTTCCTAGTTCCAACTCAGGTCATTTCCCGCCTGCCTATACAAATCCCTTTAGTATTTTTCTTAGTGTGGTTTTCCAGCAATAAATTCTCAGATTTATTTATTTATTTACTAAATTATTTATCTATTTATTTATTGGCCGCATCGGGTCTTCGTTGCTGCGCACAGGCTTTCTCAAGTTGCGGTGAGCGGGGGCTACTCTTCGTTGTGGTGCCCGCGCTTCTTGTTGCAGCGGCCTCCCCTGCTGTGGAGCACGGGCTCCAGGCCCGCAGGCTTCAATAGTTGTGGCGTGCAGGCCCGGCAGTTGTGGCTCACGGGCTGCAGAGCTCAGGCTCAGTAGCTGCAGCGCACGGGCCCAGCTGCTCCGCGGCATGTGGAATCTTCCCTGACCCGGGCTCGAACCCATGTCCCTTGCATTGGCAGGAGGATTCCCAACCAGTGCGCCTTCAGGGAAGCCCTCAGACTTATTTTTACAGTACTTACTTTTCTTTTAATTACACAATATATTTCCACTGGGCATAGATGTGTAGGTCAGTGTCTATTTTATTTCAGTACTTTCAAGATATTACTCTATTGTCTTCGGCCTGCCATATTTTGCTGAGAAGTCAGTTTTCAGTCTTTCAATTACCCTTTGAAGACAGTGTGTATTTTTTTTTTCTGATTGCTTTAAAATGTTCTCCTTTGTCATTGGCCTTAATCAGCTTTTCTCTGGTGTGTAATTCCACATATAATTCTCTTTGTATATATCTAGCTTGGGGGTACTAATGTACTTTTACATTCTCTTCTGAAGTTTTTCATCAGTTTCAGAAAAGTATGGGCTGTTATATCTTCAAATATAATTTCTGTCCTATTCTCTTTGCTCCTTTTGAAATTTCAGTTTCACATATATTTGATGATTTAATCATGGCTAATATAGCTCCTTTGTTAAATATACGTGTATGTGTATATATATCTCCTTTCTATGTCTTTTGTATTTTCTTTTTTTGGCAGGGGTGTGAGGCTTTCTGTGCTTCATCCTAGTTGCTGCCAAATAACTTACTCCATTTAATAAAATTAATTCTTTCTTGCACTTTATCCAATTTGCTTTTAAATTCATAATTTCAGCTATTGTACTTATTAGCTCTGGGATAGCAGTTGTATTTTTTCTTATAGATTCTATTTCTCTGGTGAAAGGTATCATCTTGCCATTTATTTTTTAAAATATATTCATCACAGTTATTTTAATGTCAATATCTGATAACTTCAAAATCTGGGACATTTATAAATCTATTTCTATTTTTTTAATGAGCCCAGTAATTTTTGATTTAATGCCTGATATTTCGTAGAATATTTTACAGAAACTAGAGATGAAGGTATCTTCCTCCAGGTATGGTCTATTCTATCTACTACTTGGCAGTTATAGTGGACAGTACATTGCCATCTGGGCAATTCCATCTGGGCCGGGCCAGCTGATTTGAAGCAGGTTTTCAGGTTTTAAAGTGTTTACTCCATTTTTATCCGGATCACTCACACTCCTAGCCTTCTGTGTTTTAGGGAGTTCCTAATAGAGACTCTGGTTGTTTACTAAGGCTTTGACTCCTTGCTTTTAAACAGTTTTCTTCTTAACTTTTCAATATGTCATACTGTGAAGCTTAAGGTTTGGGAACTTTTTCTGACAGTTTGGCAAAAAAAAATGTTGCTTTTGAGTATTTTGCCCATGCCCCATTTTCCTGTTGCTTCACTGACATTTTGGGGGTGATCATCAAATACCAAGGATTTAACGATATTTTATATTCTTATAATTTCTAAATTTAAATCTTCAGTCTTAATCTCTCTATTCAACTCCCTATCCAAATACAAAAGGATCATTTCTACCTGAATGTTATGTAGGAAATGTGAGTTTATCATAGTCAAAATTAAACTCAAACTTTTCTCTCAATGGTGTTCTTCTCCTGTATTCCATAGTTGTTAATAATATTCATCAAATTATACAAAAGTAATATTCCACTTGACTATTTGCATCACCAAATATTCTCAGTTCGAAATTGAGTTATATATTCATCTTATTATGTTTCTTCTATTTCCACTCTATTTTCCTAGCTAGGATTCTCTCATTTAATTTTTAACACTGTTTCCAGAATCACCTGAGGCATAGACCTGTACACATCATCTTCCCATCCACAACTCTTCATTGAATTACAGTTCTTAAAAAGATAAGTTTTAAATTCCTAAGCATTAGTGTTTTACCAGTCCTTTCACAATTGTACCCATCCTTCCCCTTTTTGTCTTATTCCCAGAATCTCATGTCCAACTTATTCATACCAAATCTCATTGATTCCCAACTCTACCACAACTTCATTTCTCCATTCCTTTCCTCTTGCTATTATAGCCAGCTATAAAGTTGTTTTCTTCCTTTGAAAAACTCCTTCAAGGTCCATAACAAATAGTCACCTTTCTGTGAAGCCTCCCTTTTCCTGTTGCCAGCAGAATTAACAATAATCTTCTCTATCTATACCATGAGTGTACCCCTATTTTTGAACTTAGAACCTTGTATTATAATTATGGGTTTATCCCTCACTGAACTATAAATTCCTCCTTAATAATAATCACTTATTATTAAATTTAATATTTCCATAACTTAGCATAGTAGATGACAACACATTCGATATTTAATATATGTTAGAATAAAGTTGAATAAAGTTAAGCTTAATATATTAAAGTAGGTTGTGCTGGTGTCTTATAGTTGAGCTGAGGTACCATCAAGCTGGTGAATCAGGATCTATTTCTAGTCAATACAACCATCCATTGTTTAGTTATACATTGTAAAAGAGCAAGTTTTCCTGTTTGAATCTTACTTTTAGCTTTTAGCTTTCCTCCAACTCTTACTTCAGTTTCACAGGTTGCACCATTTAACCTTATTTAGTTGTCTCGCAAATGCCTTGGTCATATAAACAAATTGAAGAAAAGTAAATTCATTGATGAGCAAAGAGCAGTCAACCCTCGGTATCTGCAGGTTCCACATCTGCGGGTCCAACCAACCGTGGGTTGCGGGTACAGAGTGCCTACTGTAAGGGACTTGAGCATCCAAAGATTTTGGTATCCAAGGGGGGGGTCCTGGAACCAATCTCCCACAGATACCGAGGGACGACTGTGATCTCTAGGACAGAAAGAATAAACTCAAAATGTGAGACCAGTAGAACTGTCAATGAGTTAATGTATTTTTAAGATTCGAGCATGAAAACCTGTGAAACACACATTTCAATAATCTTTATCTTCTTTATGAGCACAGAGCTTCAACCAAAAGGAAGATTAGGATAGAAGCAAAAAGATCTTCTTTACTGTCGTTAAAATGATCTATTTCCTCACCCATTTCCTTCTTTACTTTCCATTATTTCCTTGACACCTATCCTCTTTTTCCCTGAAAGATACATTTTAGCCATTTTTATGTTTATCCTCCGCATAACTTGATTTTGTTTCTCCTTAATGTGTGTGAGAATTGCACCCATCTTTCAAAATCTGTCTCGAATTCTTTTCTTAATCATTCTAACTTAAAGATATCGGTATAGACAATCTTATTCTCAAAGCAGAAATAGAGACACAGGCGTAGAGGACAAACGTATGGATACCAAGGGGGAAAGGGGTGGGGAGGGATGAATTGGGAGATGGGGATTGACATATATACACTATTGATACTATGTATAAAATAGATAACTAATGATAACCTACTGTATAACATAGGGAACTCTCCTCAAAACTCTGCAGTGACCGAAATGGGAAGGAAATCCAAAAAAGAGGGGATATATGTATACGTATAGCTGACTCACTTTGCTGTACAGTAGAAATTAACACAACATTGTAAAGCAACTATACTCCAGTTAAAAATAAAATAAAATAAAATGTAAAAAAAAAAAAGGTATTACACTTGCACCTGAATTTTGGTCCCATTTACTATCTACAACACTCTTGTTAATAATCACATATTGCCTTTACATCTGGCTCTCTTCTTCCCCAGGTGTACTTTGTGTGATGAAAAAAACAGTTAATATATAACGTTTCTTTTGTTCATCCTCACACATCTCACAGAATGCAAGTAACCCCAACAGACACTTAATAAACATTAGCAGTGTTTAAATGACTTTGCATCTATCAAAAAGAATCAGCAAGAGTTCAGAACTACAACGTAAGCAGCTGACCGTGCAAATTTCATCTGACGGGTCTATTAATAAGACCAATATCACCATATTTACCAATACTATTTTCTTTCTCCTAAGAGTTTGATTAATATTTTCTGTTAATTAAAATGTTTTTGTTATGTTTTCTGAACAGCTTTCATATTCTATGCTAATTTTTATATTGTTTATTTATGGTCACTTTTTAAAGATTGAGATATTGATTCAGTTTTGTTCTCATGCCAAAATATACATTCTTTGGGTAACTTTTACTAAAATCAACATGACTCCATGCATGTTGCTTTCACTCTGTTTACCTTTGCCTTTTTTTTTCTTTCTCTCCTAAGGCTCATTTAGCTCAGACACAATTTTTAATTTCCCAGGAGCTTGTGCTTGTTTTCATATCATGTTTTTCTCTTTTTTTTCATCTCTGTGCATGGAAAGAGAAATGACTTGACAAAAACAGTTCTGTTCAAAAGAGCGAAACAGTACTAAAATGTTGGAGGTAGGGGAAGGTGAAGCAGAACTCAACATCTGTCAAGGTAATTTGTTTCAAGAAACAGTAACAATTTAGCTATAAGTTTTTAAACAGAATTTTCCAAGGACCTGGAAGATGGGATACAGGGGACCTTGGCCAGCCCTAACTTCATGACAATACTTTTGTCTACAGCAGTCATAGTTAACTCCAGTGCAGTCAAGAAAGCACATTCTCTCTATTTAGTTTGGGATGGGGATAAACAAATTTGTGTAAAATACAATCTTTATTATCTAAAACACATATGAGTTACTCACTAGAGTTTTTCTAAGTAGAAAACACATTAATTTAGAGTGAACTAAAAATTGCTACGTAGTTGCAACAAGACTGTTCATTTGTGTAGCATCTGCCCCTTACTGTTTATTTCAAGGTTCTCAAAGAGGAAGCCATCAGTATTAACAGCTTTAAAGAAGAGAAGGAAGAAACAGAAAATATCTCTCATTTGATTCCATAACAATTGCCATAGAACAATTTTCCTCTGCCTTTAGTCTCATAACATAAGGTGTATTCCTTTACAGCCCTCTCTCTGTCTCTCTCTCTCTCTCTTTTCTATATTCTATTGCATCCTGTCCTACCTTCCACTATGTATTCAGAAAAAAAAATATTTGGGAACTAGTTTTCTTTGAGGAGAAAGGAAGAAAGAATGTGATTGAGATTGGGAGAAAGGAGTAGCCAGGAAAAAGAGAGGGAGAGGAATAAAAGAGAAGGAAAATAAAAAAAGAGCGAGAGGAGAAGAGTATCACAGGAAGGATGCTTCTCAGAAGTCAGGGAATAAAAGGGAAGGAAGCAGGATGAACAGCATCAGACCCCAGCAAAGCCTCTCTCCACGCACCTCTTAAGGACATTACAACAAAGGCACCCTGAGTTCTCCAACAATCATGGGTGTTGAAATCTGAATGTAGGTTGTTTCTACTGCTGATACAGTGCATTTGTCTTCCACACATCTACCTCCTGTAGCGTAGTATTGATTCCAAGGAACAAAGGTTACCACTATGGTTTCAAGAATAAGAAGTGAATATCTTTGGAAATAGGTCAAAGGAAACGCTAGCATAGTAAAAAGTCAAATAATAGCAAATTCAAAGAATTCATTATTAACAGAATTTCAGAGCCTGTACATAGCCAGAAAAAATGTCAAATTATTTCAAGAAGAACCTTTAATTGCAGCTTAAATTTCTAATCAGATATTGTAAAAATAACTTTAAAATGAATAGAATATATAATTTTTATATTCCTTTGTGATTTCATTTAATTATTTTCATGAGTTACTTTGTCAAAGTTTCCCCGTAGTTGAATCTGATACTAATATACAAGTGGGATGCTATGACTTCAGTTTGATTCTAAGATCTTAGGAGATCCTATTAAAGATTCCCATGAAGAAATTAAGAGAAACTTTCTATGACATTAACAAAGCAGGATATTCTTTTCTTCTTAGTAAATGATCAAGGACATTAAACAAAGAGTTAATGATCTAATTCCAGACTTGACAAGCACACAGGTGGTAGTGTTTCCCCCTCCTGAGAGCAAGGAAAATTTCTATTGAAAATATAAACTGCCTGACTCTGGAAATTGCATCCTTCTGCTTTTTCACAATGTTTATAGACGTGTCTCAACAATTCCCCCTGCCCCCCACATCTGTCTTTCCCTCTAGAGAAGACACCATATTCAAAGAAACAGCTTCATAAATCATGGCAGGCAGTCCAAGACAGGCATAAAGTGTAAAAATATGAAAACAAAAACTCTGAAACAAGAGAAGACTCAGCACATGAACCATTCCTTCCACATCCATAATACCTTCTCCAGAACTTGATCAGGTTCTCAGAGAAAGAAAAAACAACCAAAGTATAAATAAGTTCTGATATTTAAACTCTCCTGACAAATTTTTTTCCATGCTTGTTAAAGGGTCAAGTAATAGAATCTTTCTGAAACTTCATGAATAAAATAAAAGTACTCCAGGAAATTGAGGAAATGAAACATTTTAGGGTGACATGCTCTGGAATAAGTAACATTTTTGGGTGGATGAAGATAAGTGGGAACTTTTCCAGAAAATGGAATCCCTGGAATCCTCTGGAACACAGAGGTCCTGGCAACTGGCCCTAGAGCTCCAGAAAATGCAGCCAAGCATGATAGAAGAGGCAGTCTCCTAGCAATGTCTTGACAAATAGCTAAATAAAGCAATTATCTGAGAGAATTGGCAATAGGGTGGCCAACCCATACCGCTTGCTCAGTTCTGTCCTGGTTTTAGCGCTGAAAGCTCAGCAAGAAATCCTGGTATTCAGAGATAGGTACAAACATTTGGCGGGAAAATACAAACAAAACAAAACAAAAAATGGGACATTTCAAAAAAAAAAAAAACCCATGGGTTGAAAGTAATACTGTTTTTAGTGTCACATGAATAAGGCAGAGGTTACTCGCCTCCTGTAATCACTGTCACTGATTTTCCCCCTGACTGGTGATGTTAGAAATCATGATTCGTCCATCACCATAATGTATCACCATTGTTGTGTCATTCCAAGTGCTGTGACTTAAGTGTGCAGCTTAAGTATGTTGTAACCATGAAAACTAACAGTTCATCTTTGACTTTGCCTGAGGACAAACTGCTCTGTTTTTTATCTAGATGGTGCTAGTTTAATTTTTAACATTGTCAATATTGGGACCACATTTTTCTAAGAGGTCAGATAATGACAATGAAAATGGTGACAATATCAATGCTAGCATGACCCAGACATCACCAGAAAAGAGGGATAAATAGCTGTGTTCATTTAGAGACAGGTGAAAGGACTGGGAAAGGAAATAATCAAAAACAGAACGTCCTGCCAATATGCCAAAAATAATTTTGGTTTGGGCATGGTGGAGAAAGGATATGAAAGCAAATATAGAACCTGAATCTCATAAGTTAGGCATGAGTAAGGTAAGGACTTCTAAATCAAGCATTTTTTTTAATCTCACCAAATAAAACCAATGCTCATTTGAAAATAACAGGTACTGGATGACCGTGGACATACCACAAGGATACACACACACATTATCCAATCATTCCCTTAATTTCTCAGTGCAACTAAGTTAAGTGACAGTTCCTGATTCAGATTTTGCAACTCATAAAATGTGGACAAACAACAGTCAAAATTTTGATACAGGTGTGTTAGCCCCTTAGGTATTTATATGAATCCATTTCCCTGAGAAAGAAAAGTTGAATTGATGATGCTACCCAATATGTTTAAAAATGGTGACATATTAAACATGGAGACCCTCCATATTAAAGATAGATGGCAAGGTCGTAACTGACAAACAGCTAGTTTACCAAAATGAGATTATTGATACAAAATAAATGCACATTTTTGGAAAGGTGAAAACAAATGTATACAAATTTGAAAACCCGTTGTTGCCAGTAAGTAAAATCTCAAATATTCTATGTTCAGACATTTTTGTGGAGAAGCTATTTGGCTTGATGTCATCGCTTTGGACTGACACCAGGATTCAATGTAAGTGGGTGTGAGAAAAGCAGCCTGCAACTGTTCATAGTGAGTTGTATGTTTGTACTAAGTTTTATCACCACATAAAGGAAAAGAAGGAAGTTCTAAAAGCTGCAGACACTTCAAAGAAGTATCATTAGGAAAAGAAACAAGATAAAAAATACCCTATACTATGGCACAGAAAGAAATACGTATCTTTTTAAAATTAAATATAGGTAAGATCTGTGTACTTAGTCCTATTGTTCTACTTTTAAAGTATATTGTATTTATATATCTTAAGAAATAAACTAATTTTGCCTACAAATTTATACACCCACGTAAAAGATTTTTAAAAAGTTAAAAATAAGCCACTAAACCAGAGGATAAAAAGAAACATTATAAAATATTGTTATGTTCTCTCATACACATTATTCAATTAATCCTACCATAAATTACTACTAATTGTCACTGTTAACTAGTCCTATTTTTCTGCTTAAATAAAAGCATGTATATAACAGAAAAGTAAATAATAAAGTATAATATAAATTTCATGTAAATACATATTTTACATAAGTTTATGATTGAGTCATAAACATACATATATAAGTATTTATTATATATTCTATTACTTTGTATTTTTGGTATGGCCATGCCGCAGATTGGCTTTCTAAAAAGTTGGCCACCTTGTTGGTAGAGAAATAGAATCCCTGTTTGAAGGAAAAGAAGATACATCAGTGAGCTTTTGCAATGTTAACAAACAATCCCCAAATCTCAGTGGCTTAGAACAATGAGGGTTGACCTCATGCATGCTTTTTCCAATGCGCTTTGGCTGCATCTCTGCTGTCCATTCGTCTTCACTCTGGAAACAAGGCTGATGGAACAGCTCCTCTCCGGGACATGCTACTTTGGTTATGGCAGAAGGACAATCAAGCTTTCTCAGATGTGGCTTGGACCTCCTTCTGCTGGCATCTTATTGGCCAAAGAAGTCACGTTGCACTAGCAAATCACATGACTAAGCTAGGTACCATGGATTGGGAGTGTATAATCCTCCCACAGGGTGGAGCAGAGAGTACTTGAGAAAATTAACACGACTTCCTAAGTATTCTCACTTCGTCACAAGTATTTGTTTCCCTCCCTCCTTCTCCCACAACACGCTACCCCCTTCCCAAGGTAAGCAACTTCTAGCTCCAACTGGAGGTAGCTCTGCTCTTCGTCTTCTTTATTCTGAGACTGAGCCTGAAAGAGAAACCCATACAGGGGGCAAGCTGCTCTTGTGATAGAGGGAAAAGAGTAATGGTAGAGCAACGCTATGGCTTTCAAACTTTCTGCTCACACATGGCATGTGTCATCCTGGTCACACTTTATTGACCGGTGCAAGTCCCGTCACTGCCCCTCGTATCAGTGGGGAATGATACCATCTCCTTGGTTACCAAGTAGGGCCACAGATACTTGGAAACAATAGATAACCTTCCCAGAAGGAGAAAGACAGACAACAAGGCAGAAAGAAAGGATTTGCCATAGAGTAGAAGACAGAATACAGTGTGATCCTATGAGCCTCTGGAGTAGCAACCCTTTTATCAGGTGCTTGAAGCTTTGGTTTCAGGTGGAGAAAGGATTGATCAAGACAGCCAGCTGCCTCATACAGCATGTGAGTTTAAAATAGAGTTTTCATCAAAGCATCCTAGACATTATAGCAATAGGCACACCTCAAATCAATATTGTTTGTATGGTGTCTACAATTCACAAGCTACTCTTCTTCATAAGGTTAAACATGTATTTGCAACTATTATCTCATTTATTTTTTTAAGGTTATTTAAAATAGTATATGAAGATAACTGATCAGTTTAAACATTCTTGATGAAAGCAACACAAAACTAAGAATAAAAGGATTCCTTTAAGCATTATAAACAATGTATATTTTAAGTCCTCAGTGAGTATAACAATAAAGAATGAGCATTAAAAGCGTTCCCATGATGGCATAAACTACTTAGATTACTCAAGGATGCTTTGCTGCCTCCGTTACTAAATGTTTTCTGAAATTTCTCCTCCATACAGTAAGATCTGACACAAGATTTTAAATAAGTGTTTGAAACAAGATTTGAAATAAACACTGAAAGGACAAAGCTCATCTGATAGGCTATAAAAGATAAATAGTTAAAAATCAATAATTTCCTATATACCTTCAATTAGAAGATGTAATTGGAAAAAGATATTCCATTTGCAAAAGCATCATAAACTATAAGGAGAGACTGAACATTAAATATATTGTCAAATGGAACTGAATTTGAATCCCAATTCTGCCACTTACTGTGTGTCTCATCAAATTGTTAAGTTTTCTAAGTCCCAGTTTCTCTCACTTGTAAAATGTAGATAAAATAGTACTCATCTCATAAGATTGTTGCAGGGGATAAGTAACAAATAAAATTTTGGAGAGTTTTCTGTCTGTACAGTGCAATTCTCTGGAGTTTGTATATGCTATCTCAAATAATCCTAACAATGGCTCTATGAAGTGGGTAATATCTTCAATGCTTTTTTTCAGATAAGTAATATGAGACCACAAAATGCCAAGTGGCTTGCACAGGGTCAGTCAGTACCAGTAAGCAAAGCAGTGGTGGGATTTTAACCTGGGCTGTTTGACGCCAGAATCCTAAACACTGCATACGATTCACTGATATTTATTGAGGGGTTACTGAGTTCTTGGGATATATCCATGAACGAAATAAAGATCTATGACCTCAAGGAGGTTACACTCTAGCCAGTGGAAAGAGATGGAAAACATACATAATACATAGAAGTATATAGTATGCTAGAAGTCACAAGGGCTATGGAAAAATTAAAAAGGTAAAATCAGAGTAAGGAGGAAGGCTTAGGAGGTGTGGAATACGCTTCATTGAGAAGGTGAGATATAAGCAAAGACTTGAAAGATACCAGGAACTAGAAAAGAAGGCATTGGAGGAAGAACATTCTAGGCAAAGTGGACCAGAGCAAAGGGGCTATGGAAGGGTGACACTTAAGGCAGTAACAAGGATGAAAGTGCAAGAGTGGACTGAGCAGGCAGGACAGTAGGAGATGGAAACACAAGTAAAGAGGAGCCAGTTCTTTTTTTTAATTTTTAGAATTTTTATTGGAGTAGATTTACAACATTGTGTTAGAGCCAGTTCTCTATGAGCTTTTACTCTAACATGGAGCGCCATGGCAAGAATGACAAAGATCTAACATTTAAAAATTTCACTCCAATTGCAGTGTTGAGAATGGATTACAGGGGAGCAGCAACAAAGCCACAGAAACCTGGTCAAAACTATTGCTGTGGGGCTTCCCTGGTGGCACAGTGGATGAGAGTCCGCCTGCCGATGGAGGGGACACGGGTTCGTGCCCCGGTCCGGGAAGATCCCACATGCCGCGGAGCGGCTGGGCCCGCGAGCCATGGCCGCTGAGCCTGCGCGTCCGGAGCCTGTGCTCCGTAACGGGAGAGAGGCCACTACAGCTAGAGGCCCGCGTACCGCAAAAAAAAAAAAAAAAAAAAAACTATTGCTGTGTTAGGAGAGGAAAGCAATGCATTGTACTACCAAGGTAGTAGAAGGAGCGGAGGTACTCTAAAGAGAACATATAGTCAGATTCTATCTATAGAAAATAGACGCAAGAGGGAGGAGACATGGGGATATATGTATATGTATAGCCGATTCACTTTGTTATAAAGCAGAAACTAACACACCATTGTAAAGCAATTATACTCCAATAAAGATGTTAAGAAAAAAGAAGATAGATCCAACAATTGGATTGAATGTAAAGTATGAGAAAGATGGAGTAGTCACAGATGACAAGTTTTTTATCTAAATTGACCTGAGCATATAGAAGGATGAAGCTTCCATCAGCTGAAGTAGGGAAGGCTGAGACAGAACCGTATTTGGTAGGAAGGACCAGGGTTTCACTTTGGGCACGTTGAACGTGAGATATCTCTTAGCCATCCGAGTGGGGATGTGGAATTGCCAGTTAGATATGTGAACGAAGAGTTTAGCAGAAAAGTCTGTGCCTGAGGTATTAAACCATGAGACTAGATGAGATCAAGGAGGATGTAACTATGAATAAAGAGATGAGGACTGAGGACAGGGCTGGAGTGCTCCAACGTTGGGAAAACTTGTATATTTGATTAATATAAGCAAATTAAATATTCCTAAGACCAATTTGGAAATATGTATCAAAATCCGTTGAAAGCTGTCAGGAATTCCGGAAGAGTCTACCTCAAACCAAAATTTTCTCTGCTATAAAAGGACTTGACTTGCCTCCATTAATCAATATTAAGGTGCAAATATCACTGGGAAGGGCAGTAAGTCAACTGTTATCAGTCAAAAATGCTTGGTCAGGGCTTCCCTGGTGGCGCAGTGTTTGAGAGTCCGCCTGCCGATGCAGGGGACGTGGGTTCGTGCCCCGGTCCGGGAAGATCCCACATCCCGCGGAGCGGCTGGGCCCGTGAGCCATGGCCACAGAGCCTGCGCGTCTGGAGCCTGTGCTCCGCGGCGGGAGAGGCCGCGAAAGTGAGAGGCCTGCGTACCGCAAAAAAAAAAAAAAGCTTGGTCATATTAGAACCATTTTCCAGGACAGCTAGTTGGTAACAGCATCACAGATTAAACACATGATATAGAAGTTTTATAGAGGAAGCAGCCCTGAGACCAGTTTAAAGAGCAAATCCTGCCCAGAGTCAAGAGGATGCTTTGTAAGTAGGGAAGTATAAAGAGAACAGGCACATCCAGATGTATGGGCTAGTTACCAAGGTACAGCAAAAACAATAACAGAGTGGGCAGAACACTTCTAAATGTAGATGGCGTCACAACGTTGGCTTTTGGTCATCCCACTTTGAAAAACACAATAAAGAAAATGTACTACCAAGGAAGAGGGCATGACTGTTCAATCCAGGCATCCAGTTCAATCCAGGTCGGTCACCAAGGTGACGTGGAAAAGGCTTTGCATCTCTGCCCCCTCTGGATCTTGTGAGTCGGCTCTCAGTACCAACCATATAATAAAAACGTAGGTCATGCTGAGGTTCAATAAGACTCACTAGCAGATGCAATCACGGAAGGGACCCAGGGGAGAACTTCTCTAGGGTCTCCCGTTCTCACAGTTGTTAATATGGTGAATGAGTTTTTGGCATCCCTTACTTCTTTCTTCCCTTCACACTCCACAATACTTCCAGAAGAACTTCCTAATTGCCTCTGTACATTAAATCTTTCTAATAACAGCATTAACTCAGGCTCACTTTTATTTTGGGCCAAATTATCGTCATTGTACCATACGGAATTAATTAAAATGTAGCCAGGAAAGGCTGCTGTGAACGACAGAAGCAGAGTTTGATTCTAAAAACCGGTGGGAATCATCAGTGAGACGGGATGAGCAGCCAGCAGCCCAGCGCCAGAGCCCTGGCTGGTATTTCAAGAGCTATTTGTAAAGGAGGACAGAGTGGGCTGGGGGCAAGGGACAGTGAAGACAGAGGAAACATGGGTAAGAAATTGAGATAACAGTTTTTAAAAAAAGCTTGGGCTGTTCAAGTTGGGAGAATCATTTGGTGTAATTGCATATGTTCGGCATTTAATATCTCTAGAGAGATTTAGCTTGAGTTGCGACTTCTCACGTTTAATGAAGCGAAACTCTCTCCGGCCATTGCAAGACATATCTAAGGATGAAAAACAGTAATTTACAGCTTTAGTGACCTTATTACAGTGTACTTTGTGCTTGCCTGCTCTGCACTCTTATCTGGGCCATTATCAAGGGCTCCGTGGAATATTGGCCATTAGCTACATGCAGACCAAGGGGCTTTGTCTTCAAGGGCTGTGAGCGATGGGTGAGATAGATATTGAATATTTTATTTTAACTCCTAAGAAAAATCAAAATAGCAACATGCTCTTTGAAACTCTAATATGCATGTGAATGGTGGTGATGAGGCAAAGTCTCCAATAACAAACAAGACTTGGTGCAAAGCCTTCTAAAAGATGAGCTAATTACACTGACAGCCCAAATAACAATGAATATTCTCCACTAGCTGCTGAATAGCTCCTGATTTTGAGATGCCTAACCTACATCTGTGCTATGGAGATGGAAATAACAACGGGACAGAAAACACCGTCATGTTTGCCAGATGCCACTGGCTCACAGTGGGAGAATGAGGCATTCAGGTTCTCTCATTTGGGTGGGTCTTATTGTCAGGAATTAGCTCCATGGAAGAAGATGCACTTCAACACAGGTGCACGCATGCACCATTCATTCAACAGGTACACGGAGCTCCTACCGTGTGCTGGGCAAATTTCTAGACCAGGAGTTGGCAAACTTTTTCTGTAAGGGACCAGATAGTGAAATTTTGTGGACCATACATGCTTTCTGTCACATAGCCTTCTTCAGTTTTTTTTTTAAACAACGCTTTAAAATGTAAAAACAATTCTTAGTTTGGGAGGTCAAGTAAAACCAGCTGCAAACTATAGTCTGCTGATCAATGTTCTGGGCACTTGACCAAAACTGCATGACCAAAATAAAATAACCACACGCACAAAAATCCTGTCCTCAAGGAGTGTGAAGGAAGGAACGCAACAGAAACACACCATTAATATCATAAAAAATATATTAAAAAGTGATTAGTGCTAGAGCACAAAGAAGAAAGTAGATCTGGGGATGGTGGGGGGATAATATTAAAGAAAAAGAAATATTTGGAAGAAAAAGACTTTCTTTCATTTGAGATTTCGTGACTTGAGATCTTGATGACGAGAGTACCTCTTGGATCTGAATTTTCATGCTTCAGAAGAGGTGATCTGGTTCATGGAAATCCCAGGTATTTTAGAGCCAACACACCTGAACTTAAGTAACAGCTCTGTCACTTGGGAGTGGTATGGCCGTGAGAAAGTGACTTCACATTGTTGGACTTTCCTTTCCACATCTGCAAGATGGGAACCCTCATGCATGTCCTGCCATTCTACAAGTTTTCTGTGAGGCTCAACTGAGTTAATCAACATGCCAGTGCTTTGTAAGTGGTCAAGCAGTGGTCAAAAAAGTGGTCAAAAGACAGATTTTCATGCCATCCTTATCAGAGCTGTAGCTACTAGAAAGGTGGGGTTTTGTTGTTGTTATTTTATTTTTAGCAATTCACCCTTTATTAACATTAGGCCCTGGGTCCCTTGGAGCTGGCGCTATTTTATTTTATTTTATTTTTGCTTATTAATTTCATGAAAATAGTCTGTTTGAAACAAATGATAAGAATATGGTTTTATGTTTCTACAGTAAAGACAAGGGTATAACGAAAGAGCAGCTTGTGAATCAACAGAAAAGGTGTTCTCTTATGTGAAGTGATTTGAGTAATTCCATCCAAAAGTCCCATTTAGCATAAAATATTATTTTACAAGGACTATTAAAGTGCCCACAATTTGAAGTATGAGTCACACTGTCTTAACTGAGCGGAGTCATGTGCTGTCATGAAGGTTCCCATAAATATGAAGAACTTGGCTTGTGATGGTTAAAGCTATGTATTACAATCTGTCGTTAGAAAACAATCAACTTCTTAACTAAAACAAAGCTGACCTCCTGGTTGAAGATTTATCCAAAGCATGACACATTGGGTTGGAAAGCAGAAGTTCAGGGACATCTGATAGAGTGTTTGTACAGTTGGGTATAAGAATTACCAGGGCAGCAATCTAAGCAGTGTGGGCAAGACAGAAGTTCACTGGGTACTGTTGGCTTAATTGAGGCTGGAAAGTGGACAAAAAAAAAAAAAAAAAGGAAAGCATATAGACCCCACATTTTGGCTTTGACCTTTTTTACTTTTTTTAATATAAGGCCAATCTTGGGAACCTAGCAAAAAATAATGTATGAGTTGAAGAAAAACCTGCTGTAGGTTTCATGGAATTCTATTAACTCTTACTCATCCACATAACCCTTGAAACTGAAAAATAAACAGGTGTTACATCCTCTTCCTTCCATTTAGCAGGTAGTGCAGAGTTTCCCTGTGTAGAATCTGCTAGTTTTATCTTAAAATATTAACAAAGATAGATTCTAAAAGATAAAATACTTTAAAGTCATTTTCCTTGAAGGAGTCCCTATGATGGACTCCACAGTGCACTTGAAGGGGAAAAAAAGTACCACAATATTCATAAATGGTGAGTATACCTTATAAATGCCATGGCCTCCATGATATGAGGGCATGTTAAAAGGAACGGTATCCTAAAAGGGCACTAAGAGAGCATACCTGAGACTGAGCCTGTAATTAAGCCATTAAACAAAGATCTCTTCTTTGCAGTGAATCAAAAGAAATCTCTCTCCTCTAAACACACACACAAAGAAAAAATACACTTACTTAGAAGCTATCCTTTTTAGAAGCAATGAAAGACAAGGTTTACTTTCAGAGACTTCCTCTGACAGCCTGTTACAAAACTATTCCCTTTACCTCTGCTTGAGGCCATTTCATTTCTAGAGATTTCTTCCTGTATAATTCAAGAACCACTGCCAAGCTCTACCAAATGTACTTAAAAAAAATGCTTCTAACTCCATTTTAACTGGCATTTGCCTATGTTTCCTCTCTTGTCATCACTGATTAGCAGGATATTTATATGTAAACAGAAGATGTCTAGGTTCTAATCAGCCTGCCCCACTCCCTATGGTGACTCACTAAGATACACCAGCACCGTCATGAATCCTTTCTGCTCTGCTGTGTCCCAGGCTCTGCTGTGGCCACAGCTGTGAAGCTGAGCTGTCTAGAGAGGGGGCTGGTGAAAGGCAGGTCCTGGGTCTCATTTTTGAGTCAGTTGGCCAACAAGCTATGGCAGAGGCACAGGCTTTGCACACATTATTTTAAAATCACAACATCCATATGAAAAAACTCCTCTTATCCACTTTTTAGTACTCATACAAGTCTTTGGCACATTGAAAGAACCCAATAAATATTTATAGAATAAATATTGAGTGGTTTTTTCCTCCTGATATGGAAACTCAAGTTCAGCAAGGTTAACCAACTTAACATCAGATGAAAACACAGATCTGAGCATTTATGTTTGACCCAGTCTTTATCATAGACTCCATCCTGTGAAGGATTTTACTTAACAAAGCAAAATGGATTTGCTAAATGCATTAATTTGCCAGTGGATTTGTCGAATACATACTTTAGGTATCAGAGATATAAAACTGCCAAAGGAATCTGAATAAAATAATCAGCTTTACCAGTTGGAATTGATATACTTTCAGTCAAAACAAGAAATCTGAGATTGGCTTGTGCAGCCAATCACGGCATCAGAGTATCTAAAATAATAAAAGGAGCTCACAAACCCAACTCACTGTGAGGATCCAGAGAACTTGGGTGGGGACTTACTAGCTAAATAAAATTCTTATAAACCTGTCAGTTGTCATTGGGGATAAAGACCTCTAAGTGATTGCCCAGCTTCATGGTGAGGCGACAGCATTCTTTGTGTGTATAAGGAAAAACCGTGTGAAAAGTCAGGATGAGTGAGAAGATCTAGATTTCTAATTTTTACCTGGCCGCTAACTAGCAAGTGAACTTTGGCAGGTCACTTAGCAGCTGTGATTGCGTATCATGTTTTCTTGTGCAGGTAGGTATGGCTGTTCTGGGTACTATATAAAATCAAATCCATGAAATTATTTTTAAGCTATAAAATACTATATTGGCTTCGATGTTGTAAAATAGTGCGATTACTTAGTAAAGATCTGAGGCAAAAGGTTAAATCTTGTTATAAACTTCATCTATCATGGTCGTCAGCTTTTCTGCTAGAAATATGAGTGCTCAAGGGGAGAAGATCAATGGCACAGAAATGTTCCTTGTTGCAGTTATGTCATCTGCATAACAATTTGATGAACCACGGGTAAATGGCGATGGGAAAAATGAGTAATATTTATTAATTCCTAATTTTAAAAAGAACAAAAATATTTGATTGCCATTCCATTTGATAGCTTCTAGTAAAAGTACTGTGAGATATTGATTATTCTTTCCATAGTGAGGCTTGCTTTCAGCACTGGCAGCTGAAGGATGGAGAAGGGAAGAACTTCATTAATAAATGATCCCTGACTGATCACGGTGCGTTTGAGTTCAGGCAAGGAGGAAAAACTAGATATGCAAAAAAACAAAACAAAACAAAAACCACTCTGCTTCCTCTTCCTCCTAAATTCAACTCATTTAAAATACCAAAACTCCATCCGGATGTCCAGATTGGGATTCAGCCAATTTCTCCCTCTCCTTCAGCCCTTCCTTCAGCTGTACCAGACAATCTAGTTGATATTACCCCAAATTATGTCTTGAATCTAGACCCGCTTTTTGTCTACCAAGCCTTAGCTAAGGTCTTCATTATGTACAATAGCCTCCAGGTTGTTCCCCCTTTTATTCAACTTTCATGTAGAAAATATTCTTCATTGACTTGACATAGAACTCAATTTTCTAACACATAACTTTTATCAGGTCAATTCTCTGCTTATAGCTATATATGGACCTATCTATATCTATATATCTTCAAAATGAGTTTTCTCTTATTTAAAATGCAGAAAGCCAAAATCAAACTTAAAAAAATCCAAATAAACTACAAAATCTCAGCTTTTCTAGACTGAATCAGAAAACTGCATCACAGGGCCACCAAGTAACCTGAAGTCTAAGAACAACAAAGCACCTGATGCAAAAACATCCAGTACTTTATTAGATGCTTGTTGATTACATCCTTTGAAAATGAGGGTTGTGCCCACTTTGCCAGTGAAGGCTCTACTCTACCTATTTGGTAACTCACAGCTAGCACTTCCGTTCTTTGCTTAAAGCAATATGTTCTTATGTTTAAAGGAGTGAATATTTAATGCATTCAAGAACAAAGCAAGTAAAGAAAGAGAAGGAAACAATTGGGAACAGTGAGGACTGTGGAGCATTGGCTAATTCATGCCCTTTCTAAAGGCTTTTGTGTTAGGTGCTATGTGAGAATGCAAGCCAACTGTTGTCCATTTTTCAGATTTCTCCAGAGAAACTGAAATTCCCCATTTTGGGTTAGATCTCCCAATTTAAAATATTACAGTTGCTTACCTTTTTTTTTTTTAACTCTTATGGAAACAAAACCCTGATCTCTGTTCCAAAGTTTACTTATCTTATTTAAGATAAGGACTGAAACCAAGGATGACAATTTAAGGTATAGTTACACATTGCACAATGCATGTTTCCTCAAAAAAAGAGCATGTAGATCAAATATAATTAAATCAAGTTCTAAGTGCATTGGAGATACTTGTGATTTAAAGGAAGCCCATGAAAAATCCTTTTGTTTTGTAAAGAATTATTCCCAGTTTTGTTTTGATAAATTATTATCGAAGGGATAGAACAAGACTGTAGAAAGAGTAAAGAGAAAAGGCAGTGGTGTCATACAAACAAGTATCATATACTAGGTTTATGACACACAAATTTTGTGGACAAAACCTTATATCATTTTTTTTTTTTTTTTTTTTTGCGGTACGCAGGCCTCTCACTGTTGTGGCCTCTCCCGCCGTGGAGCACAGGCTCCAGACGCGCAGGCTCAGCGGCCATGGCTCACCGGCCCCGCCGCTCCGCGGCACGTGGGATCCTCCCAGATCGGGGCACAAACCCGCGTCCCCTGCATCGGCAGGTGGACTCTCAACCACTGCGCCACGAGGGAAGCCCCCTTATATCATTTTTGTGCAAATTAAATCAGATAATGTATTTAATACAGTTTTAGTGAAAATTAAATAATATATTTAAACACTCAGAGAAATGTTTGATTAAAGGTAGATATTACTCTTATAAATAGGGCAATTCCCTGGTTTGTATAAGGAATAGTTCATATAAACATTAATAAATTCCAATTTTAGGGAGATGTGAGCATAAGAGAAAAGATAACTTAGGTATATCATTACTGTTTCTAAGTATCGAAGTATGTATGAAGCTGACAGTTTCCTTCAACTTAATTCTCTTCCCTAGGCTTGGTCTTGAGACCATGGGGAGATTGTCAGAGTTTAGTCAAACATGACTAATATCCTTGATCTAAAGGTTACTAAATACCATGGCAGGTCATCACTGTCTCGAGAGACCTTTAAAAACTGGATAGACAATTTTGTCTTGTAAGAATTAGGTGTTGACTGACCAGGACAAGACAAAGACAAGCCAGTTGCCCCCTGGCTTGTGATTTCTCCCTTCTGCTGATTTTGATTGACACCTATATAATCTTGGACAAAAACACCTGACACTTCAGTGACCTCAGCTTTCTCAACAGCAAAGAGGGACTGATGGTGCCCTCTCACTTTTAACCTCATAGGAATTATGAAACAGAGATGAGACACGAAATGACGTCATGAGAGACCCTAGAGCACTCTGGAGACGGGTGCCTTGAAAACACACGATCATGCCATCCAAACTTAATGTTGGCATTGACTCACAGAATTCTGCCTACTGGTATTTAAAACTTAGCCTGTGGCACTAAAACGGCCATGTAGTCCACACACGTGTAAAAACTCCTCTCTTAAATTTTGAAGATATACAGCAATTGTTTTGGTTTTAATTTACATGTTTATATATCATCTTGACTACTTTACTGTGTTTATTAAGTAATGTGTGTACCTTCAGGGTCATAAAATATATTCACAGCTTTGTAAAATATCCTTATAAGACAGATGTGCTTATTCATCCAAATTTAACTAAAATCAGGTGATGAGAGGAAAAGAAATGGCTTAAATAAGAACTACACATCAAACTCCTGCTTCTCTATAGGATAAAAAAAAAATCATAAGAGAGTGTACTATAAGCTAGACAAGGTACAAAAACCATAAGTTTTTGAACCCCATTAGAAAGTTGAGATGCAATCAATCATCAGAGAAATACAAATCAAAACCACAATGAGATATCATCTCACAACTGTTAGAATGGCTATTTTCAAAAAAAGAAATGTTGGTTAGGATGTGAAGAAAAGGGAACCCTTGGGCACTACTAGTGACAATGTAGATTGGTGCAGCCACTATGGAAAACAGTATGGAGGTTTCTCAAAAATTTTTTTAAAAATACTATGTGATCCACTTTTGGATATATACCAAAGAAAATGAAACAAGGATCTCAAAGAGATATTTAATTATATATATATTTATTACTACATTATTCACAATAGCCAAGACACAGAAACAACTTAAATGTCCATCAAACATAAAGCATAAAGAAAATGTGGTATATGTGTCTATAATGGAATATTAACAAATTGAAAACATAAAGAAAATGTGGTATATGTGTCTATAATGGAATATTATTCAGCCATGAGAAAGAATGAACTCTCACCGTTTGTGACAACATGGTTGGACCTTGAGGGCACTATGCTAAGTGAAGTAAGTCAAACAGAGAAAGACACATACTGTATGATCTCACTTACACATGGAATGTAACAAAGCCAAACTCATGGAAACAGAGTAGAATGGTGGTTGTCAGGGGCTGGGAGGTAGGGAAAATGGGAAGATGTTGGTCAAAGACACAACCTTCAGTTTTAAGATAATTAAGTCCTGGGGCTCTAATATAAAGCATGGTAACTGTAGTTAACAATACTGTATTATATACTTGTATTTTATACTTGAAAGTTGCTAAGAGAGTAGACCCTAAACATTCTCATCACCCGTGGGGGGGGCACTATAACATGTGAGGTGATGTAAGGTTAACTAACCTTATTGTGGTAATCATTTCACAATGTATACATGTATCAAATCATCATGTTGTACACCTTAAACTTACACAATTAAATGTCAATTATATTGGGTTGATCAAAAAGTTCATTTGGGTTTTTCCATAAGATGTTATGGAAAAAACCACATGAACTTTTGGGCCAAACCAATATCTCAATAAAGCTGGCAAAATAAAAGTGATATAAAAATATGTCATAAATTAAAAATTCCCTCAATGTGCTTAAACACACTCAACACAGCAGAAGAAAGAATGAATGAACTTAAAGAAAGGACGGTAAAAATTAGATAAAGTAACAGATAAAAAGAAGAAAGAATAAGACAATCAGAAGAGAGCATCAGAAATCAGTGGGACAATATCAGATGGTCTAATACATCAAATATATCAAATATACCAAATGAGAAGATGGCGCACTAGCAATATTTGAAGAGATAATGGCTGAGAATTTTCCAAAATTGTCAGAAAGCATCAATCCACAAAGTAAGATAAGTAAATGAAGCAGGACAAATACAAAGAAAAAAACACTTGGTCACATCATAGTCAAACTGCAGAAAACGAAAGATAAAAGGAAATTTTAAAAAAGCCAGTAAGACAAATACAAATACATACAGTGAGCAAAGCTATGAATAATTGCTGACTCCTTTTCAGAAGTAACAGAGGACAGAAAAAAAAAATAATAAATGACATCTGTAAAATACTGGAGAATTTTTCTAACCCCAAATTCTATATGTAATAAAAATAGCTTTCAGAAACAAAGCTAAATGAAAACATATTCAGAAAGTCAGTAGCTGACAGATTTGTCTCCAGTAGACCTGTACTACAGGAAATGCTAGCAGAAGATATCCAGACCCAAGGGAAGTAATAACAGATGGAAGTCTGAATCTTTGGGAAGTAAAGAAGAGATCTAGCATATATGGTAAAAATAGAACACATTTCATATTCTATTCATAGATAGATACATACAGACTACATATAGACATACATTGATAGATACATAGGTAGATATTTGATACATTGATAATGACATAGATGCATAGATAAATACTTGTATCTATGTTCTTAAATTTATTTAAAGAGCCATTAACCATTTAAAGCAAAAATAATAACAACATAGAATGTTGTTTGCAGATAAGTCGAAGTAACATATAGGGCAACGAAAGTATAAATGGCTAAGGAGTTGATACCATTGAAGGGGTGATTAGTATAAAAATTTTATTTCATCAAAAAAGATAAAAGGAAAGGTGTCACAGAGAAACAAAGAACAGGTGAGATAACTATAAAGCGCATATCACAATGGTAGACAAATTGAACTGTGTGAAAAACTAAATTAAATCTTAAGCTACCAGTCACTCCTATTAAAAGTCTGAGGTTGACAGACTGAATTTAAAAAAGCAAAAACCAATTATATGCTATTTACAGTAACCACACTTTAAATACAAAGACACAGCTTGAAGTTATAGGGAGGAAAAATATGTACAATGCAAGTTCTAAGCCTAACAAATAAGACAGAAAATACTACCAGGCAGAAAGAGGGGCTTTCTATAATGGTAATGGAGAATAGTCATCAAGATGACATAGAGATCGTACTTGTGGATGCATCAAACAATAGAGCTTTAAAATCAATACAGCAAAACTGACATAGCTAAAGAAATAGGTGAATCCACAGTTGTACTTAGAGATTGTAACATTATTCTTTTGAATAATTGATAAAACAAGTAGACACACACAAAGAAAGTAAAAATATAGAGAATTTGAACAATACTGTCAACCAATTAGATCTATTTGATATTCATAGAAGATCGCACCCATTAACTTCAGAATAGCCATGTATTGCATGTGGAATATTAACCATGCTGTGCTAGACCATCCAAAGGTCTCAATATTTTTCAAAGAATCAGTTATCTGGAAAATTCCCAAATATATGAATATTGATCAAAAACAGTTTTGAATAATTCATAGATCAAGAAACCCCAACAAAAACTAAAATATATTTTGAAATGGATGAAAATGAAAGCACAACATATTAAAGTTTGCAGATAGCAGCCAAGGCAGCTCCTAGAAGAAAAATTTTACCTTTAAGAGTATATATTATTAAAGAAGAAAAGTAGAAAATCATTGAAATGTAACTTTAAAAAACCTAGAAATAAAAAAAAATTACAGTAAAACCACAGTAGAAAACAAAAATAATATGAGTGGAAATAATTGAAATAGAAAATATACAAACAATAGAGAAAACAACAAAGTAAAATTTGGCCTAACAAGATTGATCAATGAAAAAGAAATAAAAGATCAGTACCAGGAATGAAAGAGAGTCTATCGCACAAAGTATAAATACGTGATGTGTGGGGATTTATAAACAACTTCTTGCCAATAAATTTGAAAACTTAAAATGCACAGATACCTTGGAAAATTTAACTAACCAAAACTAAAATAAAACAAAGTAAAAATCTTAACACTATATCAAAGACATTAAATTTGTAACAAAAAAACCCTCTAGATGTCTTCACTTATTGAATTCTAGAAAATAGGTAAGTGAGAAATAATACTAATATACACAAACATAAAAGAGTGAATGAGGATAAGCTCCTGACTTATTTAATAAACGAAGAATAACTCTAATACCATTAGAATGAAAGAAAACTGCAAATAAATATCCCTCATTAAATAATAGAAAACAAAGTCCAGTAATTATTGAAAAACTAACACATCAGGATCAATGAGATATATCACAGGAATGCTTACTTGTTTTAACATTTGAAAATCAACCCATGGAAATCATTGCACTAAAAGAATAAAGAAGACTGTGATCTTCAAAAGTAATGGAGAAAAAGCATTTGGCCAAATTCAATTACCAGTCATGATAAAAACTCTCAGCCAACTAAAAATAGAAGAAAATTTGTTTAACCTTATAAGACGTACCTACAAGAAACTTACAGCTAATATCATAATTAATGGGAGACAATCACCACTTTTTCTTTAAGACTGAGAACAAGACAAAGATATCTATTCTGACTGCTTCCATTTAACCTTGTGGGGCAGGCCCTAGCCAGTGCAGTAAGACAAGAAATAAATGTCATTAAGATTGAGAAGAAGTGAAATTGTCTTTATTCTCAGATGCAATTGTTGCATACATGCAAATCATTATGGAATAATTACAAAAACATCTCCTGGCACTAATATGGAAACTTAACAAGTTAACAGGATACAAAGGCAATATTAAATAAAATTATATTTCTCATATTGGCAACACAGAACTGAAATTGAAATCTTAAAAATAACAGTTTGTAATATCATAAAAGAACATTAAACACCTTGAAATAAATATAATAAAAATGTTTAGGACCTCCATACTGAAAATGGTAAAACGCTGCTACAAGAAAATATAGGTCTTACATAAATAAAAAGATATAAATAAGAATAAAAGATAATAATAAAAGATTTCATATAATAGAAGACAGTATTGTCAGAAGTTTCACTTTTCTCAAAATGATCTTTAGATTCAACGCAATTCCAATCAAAATTCCATATTAGAAATTTTTTGAAAAAGAACACAATTTCTAAAAAGAGGAATGGAGCTGTGATCCACAACTACTGAGCCCATGTGCAACAACTACTGAAGCCCACTCACCTAGAGCCTGTGCTCCACCACAAGAGAAGCCACCTTAATGAGAGGTCTGTGCACCACAACGAAGAGTAGCCCCCGCTCGCTGCAACTAAACGAAAGCCTGCACGCAGCAATGAAGACCCAATGCAGCCATAAATAAATAAATAAATTTATTTTAAAAAAACAGAGTTGTATCAGCATAAATTAGACAAATTAATCAAAGGCAAACACTGGAGTCCAGATAAGCTCACTAATATTATTGATTCCAACCAAAGTACCAAGTACGTTGGGTGAAGACAAGATAGTTTTTTTGGCAAATAGTGATAGAACAATGGAATATTTGCATAGAAAAAATGACTTGGAACTTATTTCAACTGTTGAGGCATAATTAAGTTTTGATGGATCATAGAGCTAAATATCAAAGCTAGAACCACAAACCTTCTAGAAGAAAACATGGGAGAATACCTTTGTGACCTTAGGCTGGGAAAATATCCTGTAGGTAAGTCACAAAATACGAACCACAAAAGAAAACAATGATCATTTGGGCTTCTCCAAAATTAAAAATTTCTTCTCATCAAAGACATTGTTGAGAAAATGAATAAGCAAGCCCGGGTCCTGCTCATGCGGGTCAACTAGCAGTCACATCCTCTCAATTACTTCCTCCAACAGTGAAAAAAACCAGGAAATCTCAACTTTCATTGCCAGTGGGTGTGCAGATTTATTCAATCACTTGGAAATCGTTCAGCACTTTCTCATAAACAAATAGCTACCATATGATCCAGCAATTCAACTCCTAGGTAAATACAAAAGAAACCACACGTGTTTTGTATATAAATGTCTTGTATATAAACTTTATTCACAATAGTTCCAAACTGCAAACAACCCCAATGTCCACCAATAAAGAAATGGATTGACAAACTGCTGTATAAACATAGAATAAAATATGAAGCAAAAAAAAATAATGGAACATTACTCATATACATAAAATGGATGAATCTGAAAATGTTCTGTTCAGCCATCAAACCCAAACACGAAAGAAGACATACTGTATGAATCTGTTTATATGATAATCAAGAACATGGAAAACAATTCGTGGTGACATCAGAAAGTGGTTGCCTCTTGGCTGGGAGCAGGGAAAGGAGAAGGATAAATAGGCAAATTAACTGAAAAGGGGCACAAAGTGTCTTTTTGGGATGATGGGGCTATTTATAGCTTGTTTGGTGTAGTCATTTCATGAGTGTATACTTTATGGTGTATACAGTTGTCAAAATCATCAAACTGAACATTTAATGTCTGTGCATTTTTCATATGAATTTATATCTCAATAAATGTAATACAAATAAACAAACAAGAAGGAAAAAAATTAGTGGTCAAATTGAAGAAATTTAAGGGTAGCGATACCCTCAGATAATGTTATTCATACCACCCCATGGAAAAGTGAACTCTCACACGTAAACATTCATCTGCTCTGTGGGAGGCTTGCGGTGGGAGAACATATTGTATAGACAGCCTTGCAAGCGGCTGTGCTTATTTTCGGTTTAAGACAAGGAGACAATAACAGGCTGTGAATTTGAGATGAGGAAAATTATTGTGGAAAGAGCTGTTAGGTATGTGAGAAATGGCAAGAGGAATGGGCTTCAGAAAAGAGCAGTCTGAGTGTCTTCTCAAATGGCTAAGAAGCTTATCAGGGGACAGGAGGCTGACGTTCTTTTGTGCGTGCATTGATTTGCACAATCCTCAGATTCAAGCACCATCTTCTCAATAAGCTTAAACAACACTTGGGCCAAACTTAATCTACAAGGGAAAGAAAAACCTCCCTGGAACATACATCCACCCCCCCTTCATGTAGTTCTAAACTCCTGATGGCCAGCTGTTAACGTGAAGAAAAGTGAACTTTATAGTCATCATCATTTGCATTCATGTCAGTAGAAGTAGTATAATTCCTGCAGTTACTAGCTGGACCAATTAGCAATTTGGGGAACAGTTGAGATTTAAGCCTTTTTTAAATCTAAAGAGATCAAACCATCAGTGAACTGTGGCCAGCTTGCTGTGATGATACCCTATGTCAAATATAAGAATTGATCAGTGATTTAGAAAGCTAACACTGGACCCTTTCTCTACATTTTATGGAAAGAGAGGAAATCATATACTTTAGCCAATAATTATTTATACAGTTTAAACATTTTTAAGTGCCCTTATATTTTTTCCAGTTTTATTGAGATATGATTGACACAACAGCGTTGTATAAGTTTAAGGTATAAAACATAATGATTTGACTTACATCATGAAATGATTATCATAATAATTGAACATCCATTTTCTCACTTAGATACAAAATAGAAGAAAAAGAAAAAAAATGTTTTCCTGTAATGAGAGCTCTTAGTATTTACTCTCTTATCAACTTTTATATGTAACATACAGCAGTATAAATTATGTTAATTATATTTATGATGTTGTACATTACATCCCTAGTACTTACTTATTTTATAACTGGGAGTTTGTACCTTTTGACTGCCTTCATCCAATTCCTACCCCCGCCCCCCCGCAACCCCACTTCTGGTAACCACATATCTGATCTCTTTTTCGAGGAGCTGGTTTATTTGTCTTTGAAGTATACTTGACCTACAACACTATGTTAGTTCCTGTTACACAACGTAGTGATTTCGTATTTCTGTGCATTTCAAAATGATGCTGTGGTAAGTCTAGTTACGATGTCACCATACAAAGCTATTACATATTTATTGACTGTATTCTTCACACAGTGCGTTTCACACCTGTGGCTCATTTATTCTACGAAAATGCCCCTATATTATTATCTCATTTTCTCTTTCTCCAAATCTCTGAGGACTAGAGAGTTTTAACTGGCTTGAGCTTTGGTCTTCTCACTTACGAATGGAGATAAACGGTTTGCCCAGCTCACATGGTAACCTATGAAGCCCTAAAGTGTACTACTTCCCAATACTATATCTCAATTGACGTCATTCCATTCTTGTCTCTGTTTTCTAATTTTTTATAGCAATCCAGCCGCAAGGGTGGGGTGAAATACAAACTCTTAGCACCAATGCTAGTGAAGGAAGCATTGCTTAGGAAGAACCTTCTGTAAGCTCACTAAAGACTGTATGCAGCCAGATATCTAAAGAAAGGGGCAGCCTGCAGTTTCAGACAATCCATCCAAAAGAAAAACAAATACCATGTTTGCGGGGAACGTAGGTGGCTGAACGGAGTATAATTCAGTGAATGAGCCTTACGACTTGGTTCTAGGAAGTTGTCCATGTCACATTGTAGGTGGTGTAGGTGGCAGCCATTTGTGACACCATTTGGCTCGGTTTGATCCTAGCCTTGCTTTCTCTCATTCTCTTCTGGGTGAACATAACATCTTAACTCCTATTGTTCGTTGTTTATTTTGGATTTGCTTTCGATTTTCCTTACTTGAAAGATCCTTCAGGGTTTACATCCGTGAAAGGTCATAAAGAATACAAGAGAATAGCTATTAGTGACGCAGCTGAGGCTTGCTAGAACATGGGGCAAGAAGTTGTGGGCAAAAAAAAAAAAAAAAAAAAAGAAGTTGTGGGCAGGGAAAGTGCATGATAAGAAGTTGGGAGTGTAAGGTCGTTCTGATGGGATATGTCCTGGTGGGAAATCCAGTGGGGGTCTGTGGACAGCCCAGACAGAGTGGTGCGTATCTGCAGTGGTAGAAGCCTGGATGGAGAGCCTATGGAAAGGGGAGAGCCAGGCAGCATAGGAGGATAATTTCAGGCAAAGAACCAATGTTCAAATATGAATTTGACAAATATTTATTGAGAATATACCATTTGCCACACATAGTGCTCAGTGCTAGGAAAGCAACTGTAAAGAAGAGCAAGAAGTATCAATTATCACATTTGACTCCATGATTTGCGAGATAAATGTACATGTTGAGAGTATGGAGAAAATGTAGCAACATGGAGACATGAGCTTATATACTTTTTTTTTCCTTTTTAAAATTTTCTGTTCTGAGTTTTTCTGTTTGGTTTTGTCTTACTTTCAGAAACTCTGAATGACTCTATTGAAATTCTATTTTGAAAATCCGTTATCACCTGTTCCTAATTTCAGGAAACCATCAATCTGTTTCTTTAAGAATCATGAAAAAAATTAGTTTAATTATATGGTGTTTTCTTCAGCAATTTTCTTTAGCGGCACATGGGATTAGAACAATATTTTCCTGCTGCTCCGTTGCATTCTTCATACTATTGTACCCGCCTCACGTCCGGAGGTCCCATCTCATTAGATGCTACAGCTCTGTGTGCAGAGAGTTGGCATTATTATGATCGGAACATTATTTATTCCTATTAAACAAAAGGTGGTTTTATGTAAGTGTTAAAACATTATTGCTTTTTGACTCCCTGGATCCATCAAATACCAGCTTGTGCTATACGGCCTGGCAGGGAGTAATCATACGTTAACATTCAGCCCTGATGTACACAGAAAATGAAACTAGTATTGGTTGTCTTTAAACATTAGAAACGTGCTCCCTTCTGATGGCTGTTTTTTTCCCCGGAACAACCAGCTAGAAGTAAGTAAACAGAGAGCTTTCCTAAATTCTGTGCTTGGAAAGAAAGTGGACAGAAAGCTCTCCGAAACCTAAGCCTCACTCTCCAGCCCTGAGACAGCAGGTCAGGAGACAGAAACTTGGGGGCTTTGCAAAGGCTTTGGAAAAAATCTAAGAAGAAAAGACGCTGAATTAATATCAGTAGGACATAGCAGAGAGAAGTGGAAGAAGTCTGTCTCTAATCCCCAGATCAAGCAAACTGGTCAGCTTCCCCTTATGCAAAGGATATCTTTAAAAGGAGTGAGGTCATCTGTCCACCCTCATTTTTCCTTGGATTTTTTAATTTCTTAAATGCAATTCCAAAAACAAGCAACTAATTTCCATGGTCTTTTTATTATTTACATATGTTTATGTCTTTGTCATGAGCAACTAATACTGTTATGAATAACTATACAAAGCAGCCTCAGCGTGGTGTCATCAGGAGACTGGGGTCCTAGTCTTGCTGTGCCATTGAATGACTACCAGTGTGACGTTATGTGATACCCAATCAGCAACATCAGCTCAGCTGGGAATATGTTACAAACGCAAATTCTCAGGACATAGAACTACTGCATCAGAAACTCTAGGAGTGTGTCCAACATTTGTGTTTAGCAATTTATGCTCTAGATATTCTGCTAAGAGCTAAAATATGAGGAACACTTCTTTAAGCAATAGACGTTTCCTGTGACTCAGTTTCTCCTCTACAAAATGAGAGAATTCATCTACATGATGTTTTCGATGTATCTTACTTACATATTGATTTTCTAACATGTTAAACTGGATAAAGAATATTTATTGGCCGGATGTTTAGGCAGCATAGCGCCTGCTACATAGCAGGTACTCATGAAATAAGATGGTTAGGAGATGGCCTCTGCCCCGACTGGAAAACACTCACATCTTAATGGGGAAATACTGCAGGATTATTGCCATTTGTTTGTATGAACTGGAGCTACCAAGTAGAATTCTGCTCAGAAGCAAAAGTAAATAACTCTGCTCAGAGGAAAGTGTCGTGAAAGAAATGCATATTTCACAAGACTCTTAAGAGTGAGTTCATCAGAGAATGGGAGAAAGCCAAAGAATACAGCAAATACAAAGGAATTAGGTGTGGAAGAGCATTTTGTCGTGGAGTGTGAGAAAGTGTATGCAGTAAAACAGAAAAAACAATGATTTCCACTGAGAAACTCTGTTAAGGGGGGTCGTGTACATTTCCCAGACTTCTGTAGCCGGTATAAATTTGCAACTGTGAATCTGTGTATATGGGAATATCACGTTTTTTTCTTATTAAAGCAAATCATATTTGACTCCAACCTTCCATTCTGCTAGACTGGCAAGAGATTCAGTAATCTCACTCCTATATGCATCTGCCTCTCCCCGCAACAAGGATGGGGAAGATATTGGGCCAAACTGAGTATTCTAGAAAGCCTCAAGTTCGTAGTATTTCTTTCAAGTCTTATGATTCTGTGGTTTCTTCGCCCCCTGGAGCAGAAAGTCTTTGCATGGACTGTGTCAGTCTCCCTCAGATGCCAGGGAATTGCCAGAAAATAGGTTGTATATTTCTTCTGATCTAGGGGTGTGTAAACCTCTACCCCATGAAAATCTAAAGAAACCTCTCCTCTCTCCTGCTTGCTGCCTCTCAGGTACCCTTGTTCTGCAGCACCCTAGATCATTTCAAATACAGATGAGAGATTAACGGTGAGCAGCTCCTTGAGGGCTAGTTTCAGAAAAATGATGGAAGGAAAAAATACAGAGAGCAAAACACAAAGGAATGCAGTCCTATTTTGTAAACCAGAATCAGTGGGACTGAGTTCTTTTTGATATTTGGAGTGCATAATCGTATTCTACAAAACAAAACCAAGATGGGGCCACATAGCCCAAAGGACTATTATTTTCATAATTCAAAGAGGAATCTGGGAGGTAGACTGTTTCCCCGGTAAGTTCACCATTTTGTAATAAATGAAAATTTGGCACTGGTAAGAGCTCCACAAATTGAATTTATCTAACCAAACTCAAATCTCTTTCAAGGCACCATGAACTAAGGTCTCTGGGGAATGAGTAGCTAAGTTTTCTCCTGATATGGATAGAACCTAAACCCTACTTCTGGGGTGCGGGCTTATTTTCTGATAATTTCAAGAAAGTCTTGGCAAGGTATGGAAGGATTACTTCTGGAGAAAAAGTTCTGCTGTGTGTGATGTTTATGCTGTTTTGTGAAAGGGAGATTTAAGACAGACGTGAATCACGTGCTTTGCTAAGCACTAAACCCTCACATTCGGGCCATTTCATATTTCCTAGTCCTTCCTCCTTAGAGAATTTGAAAGGGATAAACTTTTTTTTTTTTTGACCTCGCCACGCGGCTTGTGGGATCTTAATTCCCTGACCAGGGATTGAACCCGTGGCCCCTGCAGTGAAAGCTTGGAGTCCTAACCACTGGACCGCCAGGGAATTCCTGAAAGGGATAAACATTTTTATTAACCTTAATTTTACAACAACCAGTGAATTTACTCTCTTCTTAAAAAGTTTTTTTTTTAAATTTGTATCTCCCCATCTTACAACCCCAAACCCCGGGAAATTAGTCCTGATGGAGACATGACAATTCAGGAAAAGGAGCGGTCCTTTTGCTTAGGAAATCATCCTATGCTTCCCTGAAGAATCACTGTAATTCAGATCTCTCTTTCTGATTTCTTATCACCATTTGAACAAACATATCCTGGTTGTTGTTCTTTTAAAAAAAATAAGTGGTGTTTTCTTCAGTTTTTAAAAAGTACAATATGTAATGGTTATAAAGCACTGAGAAAATTCAGAAAGGTAGGCACACACACATATACGTAAAAAACTCATTCATAATTATAATTTTACCTCTCAGAATTAACCACTGTTAACATTTTGATGTTTGTTCTATCGGACTTTTTCCTACATATGCACTTATGCACACAAAGTCACCCATTATGCCATCATGTAATCACTTAGACTTAATCACTATTAAAATTAAAAATAGATTTTTGATAGAGCTCCACATGCATATACACACACGTTACAAAATTGAAGACACAAGATATTACGTTGCTACTTACTTTTTTCCACTTACAACATATTACGAACATGTTCTAAAGCCTTTATGAGTTTCCTTAAGTTAAGTGATGTAAACAGAATTTTACATCAATGTATTTAATTTCCTGTTGTCTTCAGTTTTTCACTATTATTAATATCATTGTGATTAACATTCTTAAAGATAAGTCAATGCACACATCTAATTTATTCCTTAGCACGAAATGCAGGAATTGGATTGTTGATTACAGCTATGCACATTTTAAATGTATTTGAGCAAAAATACATTCTGAATAAAATTTATTAATATATATTCCTAACAAAAATTAGAATACCATTTTCCCACTCTCACAAACACCAGGTATTTTCCTTCTTCTTTTATGCTTGAATAATTGATAGTTGAAAATGGATAAAATTGTAGTTTAAATTGCATTTTAGAGAATTAGTAGTGAGACAGCTTTTTGCCAAATTTTTCATTGTTGCTCTGTATTTCTTCTTTGATCAATTGCTTTTTCATGTCCCTTCAATTTGACCCAGTTTTCTTTTATTTTTCATGGTTAATTTTATTATGTAAACTAACAAAATATCAACAGCCATAAACATAGCTCTGTAAAATATGGTAGTTAATGGACCACCTAGGAACTTACTTTTACCTGTGAATGAGGGACTTGGGGCTCCCCTGGCTATTTGGTGGCATTTATGGATGAAAAGTGAACATGTTTTAAAGTTTCTATTAGCAAAAATGTCATTTGGGGCTTTCTATTCTAATACGTTAAATGGAGTACATTTCCTTATGTTTCTATTAGGGTGCAGCTGTCTAACCTCTTCTCTAGCAAATAAGCAAACATGACCTGAAACCTCTTGGAAAATACTACCAGAAATCTCAATTCCTTAGTTCTGTTAGTTTCAAGCAGTCCCCTTAACATTTTCAGATTGCCGCTCTAGTTCCTTTTCCTTTTGAGAATATGTGCTCATGGATATATTTTACCAAAAAGAGAGAGATGAGAAGAAGTGAAGATGATTTTTCTTTCCCCCGTACTGGGCTTCTCCTATTTATCATTCTTGAATTATGGTGAAATTGTGCCATGAGAAGTGATTCTTTGTTCCATTTTTTCTTGGATTTCTTTGTCACAAGACTACCGTATCAAATATTTAAGGTCCTGTATATTCCATGAATAATAGCACAGTGGATGAGATACAATGACCTTTTCAGTATTCTGTATTGTGACTAGCTATAGTCAATCCATTCATTCCGTTCTTTTATGGCATCCCTGAGCTTGAGAGCAAAGGGTGAATGGCCACCCGAATCAAAACATGATGTGCCAGAAGGTCAGAATAGTAAAGTATACTAGTATATTTCATAGAATATGTTAAGGCATTAAAATCCTAATACCTTGCCCTGATGCCAGAATCTATAATGGGAAAAGAAAATGGCAGTCTAGGAATTTGCCCTTGTGAGAACTGGAACAAATCCAAATGGGTAATGACTATTCCTCATCTTAATTACAGTAAAATTTTATTTCATATATTTGAAAGCCTATAGATGGTGTTACATTTTTAAAAGCATATGTTTTGGGGGGTTGTTGACACGTATAATCTCACCACTGAACGTGACAGAACTTGTCTTCTCTGTAGCTCCTGCCATCTGGTACATTATTTTCTATAGTTTCCCACATCTTTCTAATTTCATCGCACTATTTTAAAAAATGTGTTTATATGTGTATCTGAAGATAGATATACACAGATAAGATATGTAGATAGAAAGATAGATGACGCCATTGCCTTTCTTATTTTTCCTTTGCTGTTTATATTTGATAAAAAGGTTTCAACTTAATTTCACAAATGATACTCAGATACAATGCCCTAAGGTCAGAATACTAGTCCAAGGATATTGCTGCTTTTGTTTCTTTCTTCTAACCTTGTGAGAACTGAAAATTTTACCATGCTTTTATCTAGGGTTATTTCAACCAAAAATGTTGTCAAGTGTTGAGCCAATTATAAATAGTTTACCAAAAAATTATCTTTCCAGTAGATGTTATAAAATTAATTCAGAGCATAATTTCCTATCAGGTCTATGCTGAAATTTATATTGAATCAAGAGAGTGTGGTATCTATATTTGTGTGTGTTCTCCTTCACAACACAATGAAAAAAAATTTATTTATTAATGAGAAGAAATATACTTGCTTTATTATTTTTTCTTTAGAGTCAAATGTTCACATACTAAATTCCATTTGTAATAGCAAGAGAGGGCTGGGGAAAGAGACTCAGAATTATAATTGATAAAGGAAAATATTATTAAGCTTTTCTTACCCAGGGTGAAGGTCAATATTTCAATATTCTGCTTTAAATAATCTGTAATTAAAGGATTATGCCTAGTTTCAACTTTTAATTTTTAAATTCCATCAACTTTGAAGCTACTTAAGGGAATACTAGTCTGAACCAATATTATGGCAAGGACTAGCTAAATCGTATTTTTTCTAACACATTAAATAGAGAACTTGTTCATTGATAGTAAATTTTAAAACCCAGAGTAGCTTTTACTATGTACATGCTTAAGAACAGAAGAAAACTAAACATCGTTAGGTTGTTAGGGAAGATCATGAACTTTTTTCTTGATGCCATTGAAGACCATTTTGATGAATAGCCAACATTTATTATCACTAATGACAATACCAAGTTATCCAGCTGGCTTGAGCTTTGCCAACTTCTCTTTGCAATCTCTCCTGGCTCCCATATGTATAGTTAATTAGTTCATTTTCTACTGTCATCCTTGTTGCCGACCACTTGCTCCCTTGCAAACTGTGCAAAGAAAAAGGTAGAGGAAAAAGTACTTTTCAGTTTTGTTACTTTCCCTCACACATATAGATTAATCTGCATAGAAACACCGTATGTTTCCACAGTTAGCCTTTTCTTAGAATGTGTATGCTAAATTACCTAACAGTGAAGTGACAGTGACCACAACAACAACAAAAAAAAAAAAAAAAAGAAGAGAAATATATATGAAATCCTAAAGGATAGGCCCAAACTCTACATTTCTGAAGGGGAATAAAGGAGTTTAAAATAGTTGGCCAACTCTTCAACAATGCCCCCAAAGCAGGGTCCTTTTTTGTTTATTGTGTCACTTTATATAATTTATTTTCTACTGTGATAAAATAGGGTAATAAATGTTTGATTACCACAGTTTTAAAAAATCAATCATCCTTAAAGAAGATGTGGCACATATATACAATGGTGGGGGCATTGTCAATTTGATATGTTATCACTCTAACAAACATAGCTTAATGCCTCACTGTGGTAGCCAGCCTACAAGATGACCCCAATGATGTTTACCTCCTGGTGTTACATGGTCTTGTGTAGCCACTTCCACAAGGAATGAAGCCACTGTAGAACAACGAGGATATTGTGGAAAAGATAGCATATGACTTCCAAGGCTAGATCTTAAAAGGCTTGTAATGGCTCCTGCCTTACGTTCCCTTGGATCACTCTGGGGAAGGCCAGGTACCATATTGTGAGGACACTCAAGCAGCCCTATGGAGAGACCCAGGTGTCAAGGAACTGAGGCCTCTGGGCAACACCAGGTGAGCAAACCATCTTGGAGATGAATCTCTCAAACCCTAGTCAAACCTTCAGATGACTGCACCCTGGGCTAAATTCTTGATTACAATCTCATGAAAGACTCTGAGCCAGAATCATACAGCGAAGCCACTCCTGAGTTCCTGACCCAAAGAAATTACAAGATAATAAATGTTCACTGTTTTAAATCACTATGTTGGATTAATTTCTTTCTTTTTTTTTAACATCTTTATTGGAGTATAATTGCTTTACAATGGTGTGTTAGTTTCTGCTTTGTGGATTAATTTCTTAAGGAAGAATAAATAACTAATATATCTTCCACCTTAAGCTAGACTGGAAATGAGTAAGATCCACGTGATCTTGTTATAATGCAATCAAAATTATATATCAAGATGTTTTCAGGTTCATCGAGTCCCAATTTCATTAAAAGAGTTTTTTTTTTTTAAATTAATATGTGGCAAGGCCATTTTAGGAACAAACTCTCAAAATTAAAGAGAGTTTAGGCAGTAGGAAGATTGAGAACTAGGAAAGTAGGTGAGTGGAAAGCAAGTAAAGCTGAAAGGTAATGCAGGAAAGAATCTGGAAAACAACTAAGCAGAAATTTTATTGACAAGATTTCTTCATATGAGAGCCTATAATATCATATGTAGGCTAACCAGCCAAAATCATCTATTTAAGACGATTTGGCGAGATCGTTTTTGACAAAGAATAATCCAGGGTTTGCATGTGGCTTGGTGACGTGACAAGTCCTCATTGACTGTGCTCCCTTTGGGACGTGTTCCATTGATCTAAAGCTCTACCTGGGCTCCATACATAGCAGTGGGCTCAACCCACCACTGATACTGAATTGATACTGGATTGATATTCATGCTTTACCTGTGAGCTAAGAAGTCTGAAGGGTCATATGAGTTTAAGTGCATCAGGCACCAGTTATGTTTTAAAGCAGCCTTAGGCTCACAGCAAAATTGGTTCCGGGACTTCTCTGAGGATACCAAAATCTGAGGACGCTCAAGTCTCTTATATAAAATGGCATAACATTTGCATATAACCTACACATACCCTCCCCTATACTTTAAATTATGTCTGGATGACTTATAATAACAAATACAATGTAAATGCTATGTCAATAATTACCAGTGTGGCAAATTCAAGTTCTGCTTTTTGGAAATTTCTGGAATTGTTTTTCAAATATTTTCTATCCTCAGTTCGTTGAGGCTATGGGTGTGGAACACACGGATACAGAGGGCCACCTGTAGACTTGAGGCCCATACATGTATCATAAAATTAGAAAATGTCCTTGGAAATTCTTTTTAGTGACTTTTAGATACTTACTCAGATGCAAGTTCAGTGCTAGAGGGAAATAGCAAAAGATTCTTGATATTTCAAGGCAGTTTGCTAAATTTCACCAGGTCTCTTGCTGGTAATGAATCATATAAGTATTATTTTGTAACTGGAGTCAACTGAAATTAGAGAATGGATAAGCAAAAACACTCAGTGACTCTTGGAACTTTGGAGATTCAAAGCAATTTGTCTGCTAACTTGCTGCTGATTTGTAAGGAGAACAGTATCTCAGTTTTAACCAAACACAAGCCAATAAATTTAATAGTGCCCAGGGTTTAAATATCTACCTGATATGCCAATATTAAAGTAGTATCTTTGTAGTTTTTTGTCTGTAAACAGTTATATGAGAAAATGTTGCCTTTAATTTAAATAATTAATTATGACCTTGAACCAGGTGTCACTATGACACCACAATACTATAATATGCCTTGCTCTTTGCCTCTTCTTTTTATCTTTCCCTCTCTCTCACTTTCTCCGTTATTTAAATATGTTTATTATATTTAAATATGAGGTTTATTATATTTAAATATGATGTTAATAGATCAGCCTATCATTAGCAGCATTATGATTCTAGACTAAAGTTTGCATTAGCTCCCAAAGCACAGTAAAAGTAAGTAAGTAGATATTAGGTACGTAGACACATGGGTAAGTAGGTACCTAGGTAGGTAGGTAGACAAAAACAAACAAAACACATCCCTTCATCTCTACCCCACAATAACAATCCCTGTGGACAGCTAGACACTACTGTCTCCTTCACACCAATGAGAACCAAATGGAGGGAGGGAACATCTTGCAACCCCTTCCTTTGGACTGGCTTGTTTCACCCAGGACACCTCCAGTCTCACAATCTTGAGTAAATTACCATTATCATTACACAGCATCATCACTTCAGTGTCATCCAAATTTGTCAGAAGAAAAAAACAAATCTTGGTTATTTGTTAAAAACATAAATTCTTTTCCCTACACAGAATGTACTATTGATACATCAGATTTTCTCAGTGTAACTCTTTATAATCTGTATGTTTGACCAAAATTCCAGATAATTCTTATCATCAAGAAAGACTGGGAAATGTTGATTAATTGTTTCATTTTATTTAAAATGTATCTGATCATCTATCTGAACTAGGAGTTATGAGCTAGAAAACATCTCAATTATTAAAAATGAGAAAACTGACACTTAGAGACAGTAAATGACTTGGGGGAAGGTCACACAGCTAGAAAATGGTAGGGCTAGATCTTAATTAAGCCCCTGTATTGTGGCTCCATTTTTGTTACACTTCTCCACCAAATGTTTGTTTCCTACACAGCTGGCCACACGGCTGGTAATCAAGATAAAAGTTCTGGACACAGACAAAAAGTAAAAAATAACCTTCTCTTCTAACTCATTGAGTCTTCTACCTCCTAGCTTCCTTGCACAGACTTCTAGAGACCTCTGGCTCTCTGGGCATTCCTTTGCAATCTCACTATAGTTACTGCTTTCCTTTTGAAGGGTCCAAGCTCAATATTATCCCTTCTTGCTCAGCCTCCTCCTTCCCTTATAACCCATGTTTTAGCAATTATGGTTGGTGACTTGAGATGGACAACACACCAGTAATCCAAGACTGAGGTATAGGATATAAAAATTCTTGAGTGTATAATGAAACCAGAGATAGAAAACTGGACTCTCATGGTCTGAGACAAAACATCTCACCTCTTTCAGTCTCCCATATGAATTACTTTAATCTGATGAGAGATTCTAGAGCTAGACGGACTTAGACTGTCTGCTCAAGCCCCTTATTTTAGAAGAAAGGGAAGTAAAATGTTAAAAGGTAATTTGGTAATTCAGATGAAATTGTAAAAGTGAAATATATGAAGTAATATGTTTGTGGGTACGCTGAATTTCTTTGTCCCTTGCCTAAGCTGAACTTACCCTTTCCTAGCCCATGCAGACCAGGAAGTAGCTCATTCTCTTTTTTGTACAAATAACATGCCAAACTTTGTACTGAGTGCTTTATATAAATTATATTTTACTGAACCTCAAAGCAGCCTTTCAAAATACATATGGCAATCTCCAATTGATTTATGGGGAAACTGACTTACAGGTTAAAAGCCTGTTACTTTTTGCAACAAACAAGAATAAGGTGGAGGGAAAATTCACATTCAGAATGTTTTTTTTAAATTACAAAATATACCCCTTAGCCCTTTCTCAAGTAGCTGTCACTTCACAGCTCCACTTTATGTATAAATGCTTCAACAAAACACTGGAAAAAATATATGCCAGATAACGGAATGTATTTGTTTACAAAGCTAAGAAGTAGAACTGATAGAAAAGGCAATAGATAAAGGGTAAGAGATTCATATATAAAGACTGTCCAATTGGCCAGTACAATGACCAGAATCCAGAGAGTGGAATGTTGACCTATCTTAAGAATATACTTAAGTAGTAGCACAGCAGATGCACAAATGCAAGTTAAGGAGTGCCAGCATGACTGTTTGTCAGTCAAAAAATACAGAGTGTTTATTATTTGCCAGGTGCATTTACAGGCCCTGGGAATACAGTGTCTAATATTTGCAGGAACTTATATTTCAATGGGGAGTGTAAGGGTAAAATAATGTGATAAACACATAGAACGATACCCACAACAAAAAGCTAATTTCAGGAACTGATTAGGTCAATAAAAAATGTTAAATAGGGCTTCCCTGGTGGCGCAGTGGTTGGGGGTCCACCTGCCGATGCGGGGGGCGCGGGTTCGTGCCCCGGTCCAGGAGGATCCCGCGTGCCGCGGAGCGGCTGGGCCCGTGAGCCATGGCCGCTGGGCCTGCGCGTCCGGAGCCTGTGCCCCGCAACGGGAGAGGCCACAACAGTGAGAGACCCGCGTACCGCAAAAAAAAAACCACATGTTAAATAGGGTCACTTGATTACATGCGACTGAGAGGGCCCCTAGAGTGATAAGGAAAGACATTTGATGAGGAGGTAATATTCCACTGAGTCCTGAATAAGAAGCAGGTAGCTCTGCAAAAGTATGGGAGAAAGAAGATGGTCCAAGAAGAAAACACAGTAAGGGCAAATACTCGAGATGGAAAAGACCTTGGGATGTACAAGGGACAGAAAGTATGTCAGTGTGAAGATTGTATCATCAACAACTGAGAGAATGAATATAGACAAATCTGGAGACATATTCAGAGGCCAGATCATGTAGGGCCTTATTGGTCACAACAAGATTTTATTCTGGATGTAGGGAAAAGCCCATGCAAGGTTTTATTTTATTTATTTATTTTCTAACTTTTAATTTATATTGGAGTATAGTTGATTAACAATGTTGTGATAGTTTCTGGTGTGCAGCAAAGTGATTCAGTTATACATATACATGTATCTATTCTTTTTCAAATTCTTTTCCTGTTAAGTTGTTACATAATGTTGAGCAGAGTTCCCTGTGCCATACAGTAGGTCTTTGTTGGTCCATTTTAAATATAGCAGTGTGTACATGTCAGTCCCAAACTCCCTAACTATCCTTTCCCCCCACCGTTCCTCTCTTGTAACCATAAGTTCATTCTCTAAGTTTGTGAGTCTGTTTCTGTTCTGTAAATAAGTTCATTTGTATTATTTCTTTTAGATTCTGCATATAAGTGATATCATATGATATTTCTCTTCCTCTGTCTGACTTACTTCACTCAGTATGACAGTCTTTAGGTCCATCCATGTTGCTGCAAATGGCATTATTTCATTCTTTTTAATGGCTGAGTAGTATTCCATTGTATATAAGTACCACATCTTCTTTAACCATTCCTCTGTCGATGGACATTTAGGTTGCTTCCATGTCTTGGCTATTGTAAACAGTGCTGCAATGAACACTGGGGTGCATGTCTCCTTTCGGACCATGTTTTTCTCCAGATGTGTGCCCAGGAATGGGATTGCAGGGTTATATGGTAGCTCTATTTTTAGTTTTTCGAGGAACCTCCACACTGTTTTCCATAGTGGCTGCACCAATTTACATTCACACTAACAGTGCAGGAGGGTTCCCTTATCTCCACACCCTCTCTAGCATTTATTGTTTGTGGATTTTTTGATGATAGCCATTTTGACGGTGTGAGGTGATATCTCATTGTAGTTTTGATTTGCACTTCTCTAATAAATAACGATGCAAGGTTTTACATTGAATAAGAACATGCATGGAGTTACTTTTGAAAATATCACTGTGGCTGTTTTGTGGAGAGTGATCTATAGGGAGCTGAAAGTGGAAGCAGGAAGGTATGTAAGAAGGCTCCTGCTAGATTTCCATAGGATGATGGTTCCTGGGACTACAATCTTGCAGTTAGAAATGAGAAGTGGTTAAATTTTAGTTATATTTTGACAGGAGATCTGGCAGGACTTAACTCATAGATTGGATCTAGAATATGAAAAAAAGAGAAGAATCAAGAATTATTAACACCTAGATTTATAGCCTGAGCATCTAGGTTGCAATGGTAGAATCATTTCTTGAGGTGATGGGATAGTGTGGACAGGGGTGAAGGACTATAATTGATAGTCCTGCTTTGGCCAATTTGCGATGCCTATAGAACACCCTAGTAGTAATTATTTGACTATATTAGTTGGTTATATCAGACTTGGGCACTGGAGAGATCTTTGGATTAAGATATTTTAAAAGGGTAGCAGAATACAATATATTTGAAACAATGGGATTAAATGCCCTCACATAGTGAAAGATTATAGATAAAGAGGATCAGAAAGCTGAGGGCTGAGCCCAGAGTCTAAGGGCAGTTCTATCAGAGATTTCATAGATAACGTGGACCTGTGAAAGAAGACTGAAAAGTACACATAGTGAAGTAAGAGGAAACCCAGGAGATTATGGTGTCCTAGAAACAAAGGAAAACATGTTTCCTTATGGATGGAATAATGGATCATGTTAAACACTGTAGAGGGTGCTAGCAAGATGATGGAAAACTAACCATTAGCCGTGGGAAGATGGAGATTCATGGTGACCTTGTTAAGAACTGTTTAGATATAATGATGAGGTCCAAAGTCCAGTTGCAAAGGGTATGAGTGGGAAACAAAATGTAAGATGAGCACTTAGAAAACACAAATATGAAGAACTACTTTTATGATTTTTTCTTCCAGTCGATAGAGGCAGAGCAATGGTACCCTTACCTGGAAGCTTATACGAAGGTAAGGGACAGTATTTTTTAAAATGTTTTGAAAGAACCAATAAAGAGTGGAAATTTGATGCATCAGGTTAAATTGCAGAAATTAAATCCTTAAGATGGTAATAGTAGATGGAATTTGTGGCACAAATTAACTTGGCCTTAAGTAGGAACATCATTTTTATTATAATAAGGGAAACCATAATGTGGAAAACTATAATAAGGGGAACAATACAGTAGGGCGGTAGGATTTTTAGTCAAGATTAATTAATTTTCATCTAATTCCACTTATTGTGTGCAGATCATCAGCTAAGACAGTACGTGGGAAGTGGGTATTGAAGATTTGAGGATAAGAAATGAAATTTTCACTGTAGAAAGTAACTAAGTGGAACTTCCCTGGTGGCCTCAGTGGTTAAGAATCCGCTTGCCAATGCAGGGGACACGGGTTCGATCCCTGGAAAGCCACAACTACTGAGCCCTCGTGCCACAACTACTGAAGGCTGCGTGCCTAGAACCCGTGCTCTGCAACAAGAGAAGCCACCACAATGCGAAGCCCACACACCGCAAGGAAGAGTAACCCCCGCTCACAGCAACTAGAGAAAGCCTGCGCGCAACAGCGAAGACCCAATGCAGCCAAAAATAAATAAATAAAATAAATAAATTTATATATATATAAAAGGAACTAAGTAAATTTAATAGGAAAGTTTATCAGGATAACCTGTCAGGGTTGATATTTCTTTTGATATGTGAACATAAATTTAAAGTCCAATCAGTGAATTTTCTCTTGATTGTTGGGCTACTCATTCGTAGGTGCAAAATAAAAGGATAGTTGAGTTAATCAGGGTTAAGGATATTCCGGGTGAATAGAATTTCAGGTGAGAGAGGACAGGGAATTTCCAAGAGAACAGAGGGCTGGAATAAAAAAAAAAATCTAGGTTTCTAAGGAAAGTGAGGACCTAGAGTGATTGATGTACAGTGAGAAGGTGTTAAGATAAATGGATTACAGATTTTCACGAGTTTGTCGAATTTTGGAATAAAAGTTTTAGTGCAAGTTGGAAGGAGAGAAGTTGGTAATCAGAGATTATTAAAATGTTTGAAACTAACATTTTGGGAGTAGTATAGGTATAAGTAATGATCACATGACTGCTTGGCCAAGTGAGACTGAAGGGAATGTAAGAAACAAGTAGATGAAGGTTCTAAGAATACAGGAATTGGATGTATCATCTGTTTGCATAAGGAAATCTCAAAAAATCATAGCTACGGAGAGGGAGGCAACAGCTAGATGCCCTATGAATGGGGAGAGTAAATAAGATATCAGTAGGTGACAGTATCAGAAGTGACAGCTAAAAAAATCTGATGAGTTGAAACTGAAAAAGCCTAGTGTTTTTTTTTGTTTTTTTGTTTTTTTTTTTGCGGTATGCGGGCCTCTCACTGTTGTGGCCTCTCCCGTTGCGGAGCACAGGCTCCGGGCGCGCAGGCTCAGCGGCCATGGCTCACGGGCCCAGCCGCTCCGCGGCATGTGGGATCTTCCCGGACCGGGGCACGAACCCATGTCCCCTGCCTCGGCAGGCAGATTCTCAACCACTGCGCCACCAGGGAAGCCCAAGACTAGTGTTTTTAAGGAGGAAGGAGAAGAAATGGTTTTCAAGTAGCAATAGGTAATAGGAAGGACACTTGAGTTATGTGGAGTGTAGAAGAAAAAAGTCTACATTCAAGGGGTTACAGAGATGCAGTATCTTCAGCACAGTCATGTTCCAGTTAAGTGAGAGGATAAAAGGACCATTCAAAGAAAGGGTTGAGAATAGAAGGGAGCCTGCTTGTGCCTGTGGTCCCAAAGGATGCCGAAGGATTTGAGCAGGTGGGAACATTAGGTGTTAGGATCAGATCAGTGAAGGTAAACAATTGCAAAGGGATAATCACTTGTATTATGGTATACCATACCGAAACCTGGATTTCTGTGGACATCCAAGATGTAGGTACAGTGGATTAATTCTGGAAATCAGAAAAGAGATTGAAGACTTTGAAGCAGCTTCTTGGGGGAAGGTCAACTCAGCAAAACATGGAATACTACGGATTCAGAATTTGGCTTTCCCCCTGAGTAAAGGGGCTGATTCACCATGCACAGAGGTGATTGTATGACACAATTTCATTTGAGAAATATGTGAAAGATGTGAAGCTTTTAACTAACTACTATATCAATAAAAGCGGAAAACATTACTTGACTAAAGATAAAAATGCACTCTTTGCATCAAAAAAAATTTACTGTTCAGAAAAATTCTAATACCCACTAGTAGTAGAATATGGCTACATGGCTAATTCTGGGTCCATCCTTAAAAGTATCGTTGGTGAGTGAAAGTCTGTCCTCAGATCCCTAAGATCTGGTAGAAAGTAGGAAGTGGTCGTGAACATGACGAATGATAAAAAGATTGTCAGGGCATTGAACAAGCCATGTATCCAATAAAAAGAAATTACAACTTCAACAGGTGCAGGTATCCAGGCTCTTCTGGACGTACTAGGACCCTTTAAGAGAGTAAAGGACAGATTGCTTGGGAAATCTGATCTTTCCTTCTAAAATTATCTTTCTAAAAAGACTATGGGTCTTGTGTTTCAGAATAATCTAGGAAGGTTATTAAAAGTGCATGTCCCCAAGTCTCATGTCAGACCCACTTAATAAAAATCCCTGAGAATGGATCCAGAGCATTTATATATAGCACGTACATTTTAACGTGCTATATATTACAACCTCTCCCTCAATTTAATCACAGGAAGGCTCAATAAGATCATTAATGTGCTAGCGGGTGATGCTTGGCAGGTGGTAGGTTTGGTACATCATGCTCTGTTGGATAGAAGTGAGGCTTATCTTGGCTCGCCGATGGATCCAGTGCCTAAACAGTGCCTAGCACAGAGTGGGTACTCGACAATTATTCGGTGAATTAATGACTGAAGGAATGAATAGTTTTTCTAACCTAGATTTAAGCGTTCTGTCCTTTCAACTCCTAAGTGGGATATTATTATTGATTAAACACCTCTGCTTCTCAGTCTCCACCCAGAGACTCCCCAGCCAAATCGATCCACTCTAGTAAGGAGTTTCCCTATGCCTGAGCTCCTACCCACTTAACCTTCCCTCAATCTACTTTTATCTCTGATTTTTTTTTTTTTTTAAACATCTTTATTGGAGCATAATTGCTTTACAATGGTATGTTAGTTTCAGCTTCACAACAAAATGAATCAGTTATATATATACATATGTTCCCATATCTCTTCCTGCTTGCGTCACCCTCCCTCCCACCCTCCCTATCCCACCCCTCCAGGCGGTCACACAGCACCGAGCTGATCTCCCTGTGCTATGCGGCTGCTTCCCACTAGCTATCTACCTTACGTTTGGTAGTGTATACATGTCCATGCCTCTTTATTGCTTTGTCACCGTTTACCCTTCCCCCTCCCCATAGCCTCAAGTCCATTCTCTAGTAAGTCTGTGTCTTTATTCCTGTTTCACCCCTAGGTTTTTCATGACATTTTTTTTTTTTTTCTTAAATTCCATATATATGTGTTAGCATACGGTATTTGTCTCTCTCTTTCTGACTTACTTCACTCTGTATGACAGACTCTAGGTCTATCCACCTCATTACAAATAGCTCAATTTCGTCTCTTTTTATGGCTGAGTAATATTCCATTGTATATATGTGCCACATCTTCTTTATCCATTCATCCGATGATGGACACTTAGGTTGTTTCCATCTCTGGGCTATTGTAAATAGAGCTGCAATGAACATTTTGGTACATGACTCTTTTTGAATTATGGTTTTCTCAGGGTATATGCCCAGTAGTGGGATTGCTGGGTCATATGGTAGTTCTATTTGTAGCTTTTTAAGGAACCTCCATACTGTTCTCCACAGTGGCTGTATCAATTTACATTCCCACCAACAGTGTAAGAGGGTTCCCTTTTCTCCACACCCTCTCCAGCATTTATTGTTTCTAGATTTTTTGATGATGGCCATTCTGACTGGTGTGAGATGATATCTCATTGTAGTTTTGATTTGCATTTCTCTAATGATTAGTGACGTTGAGCATTCTTTCATGTGTTTGTTGGCACTCTGTATATCTTCTTTGGAGAAATGTCTATTTAGGTCTTCTGCCCATTTTTGGATTGGGTTGTTTGTTCTTTTGTTATTAAGCTGCATGAGCTGCTTATAAATTTTGGAGATTAATCCTTTGTCAGTTGCTTCATTTGCAAATATTTTCTCCCATTCTGAGGGTTGTCTTTTGGTCTTCTTTATGGTTTCCTTTGCTGCGCAAAAGCTTTTAAGTTTCATTAGGTCCCATTTGTTTACTTTTGTTTTTATTTCCATTTCTCTAGGAGGTGGGTCAAAAAGGATCTTGCTGTGATTTATGTCATAGAGTGTTCTGCCTATGTTTTCCTCTAAGAGTTTGATAGTTTCTGGCCTTACATTTAGGTCTTTAATCCATTTTGAGCTTATTTTTGTGTATGGTGTTAGGGAGTGATCTAATCTCATACTTTTACATGTAGCTGTCCAGTTTTCCCAGCACCACTTATTGAATAGGCTGTCCTTTCTCCACTGTACATTTCTGCCTCCTTTGTCAAAGATAAGGTGACCATATGTGCGTGGGTTTATCTCTGGGCTTTCTATCCTGTTCCATTGATCTATATTTCTGTTTTTGTGCCAGTACCATACTGTCTTGATTACTGTAGCTTTGTAGTATAGTCTGAAGTCAGGAAGCCTGATTCCTCCAGCTCCATTTTTCGTTCTCAAAATTGCTTTGGCTATTCGGGGTCTTTTGTGTTTCCATACAAATTGTGAGATTTTTTTGTTCTAGTTCTGTGAAAAATGCCAGTGGTAGTTTCATAGGGATTGCATTGAATCTGTAGATTGCTTTGGGTAGTAGAGTCATTTTCACAATGTTGATTCTTCCAATCCAAGAACATGGTATATCTCTCCATCTATTTGTATCATTTTTAATTTCTTTCATCAGTGTCTTATAATTTTCTGCATACAGGTCTTTTGTCTCCTTAGGTAGGTTTATTCCTAGGTATTTTATTCTTTTTGTTGCAATGGTAAATGGGATTGTTTTCTTGATTTCACTTTCAGATTTTTCATCCTTAGTGTATAGGAATGCCAGAGATTTCTGTGCATTAATTTTGTATCCTGCTACTTTACCAAATTCATTGATTAGCTCTAGTAGTTTTCTGGTAGCATCTTTAGGGTTCTGTATGTATAGTATCATGTCATCTGCAAACAGTGACAGCTTTACTTCTTCTTTTCCGATTTGGATTCCTTTTATTTCCTTTTCTTCTCTGATTGCTGTGGCTAAAACTTCCAAAACTATGTTGAATAAGAGTGGTGAGAGTGGGCAACCTTGTCTTGTTCCTGATCTTAGTGGAAATGCTTTCAGTTTTTCACCATTGAGGACGATGTTGGCTGTGGGTTTGTCATATATGGTCTTTATTATGTTGAGGAAAGTTCCCTCTATGCCTACTTTCTGCAGGGTTTTTATCATAAATGGGTGTTGAATTTTGTCAAAAGCTTTCTCTGCATCTATTGAGATGATCATATGGTTTTTCTCCTTCAATTTGTTAATATGGTGTATCACGTTGATTGATTTGCGTATATTGAAGAATCCTTGCATTCCTGGAATAAACCCCACTTGATCATGGTGTATGATCCGTTTAATGTGCTGTTGGATTCTGTTTGCTAGTATTTTGTTGAGGATCTTTGCATCTATGTTCATCAGTGATATTGGCCTGTAGTTTTCTTTCTTTGTGACATCCTTGTCTGGTTTTGGTATCAGGGTGATGGTGGCCTCGTAGAATGAGTTGGGGAGTGTTCCTCCCTCTGCTATATTTTGGAAGAGTCTGAGAAGGATAGGTGATAGCTCTTCTCTAAATGTTTGATAGAATTCGCCTGTGAAGCCATCTGGTCCTGGGCTTTTGCTTGTTGGAAGATTTTTAATCACAGTTTCAATTTCAGTGCTTGTGATTGGTCTGTTCATATTTTCTATTTCTTCCTGATTCAGTCTTGGCAGGTTGTGCCTTTCTAAGAATTTGTCCATTTCTTCCAGGTTGTCCATTTTATTGGCATAGAGTTGCTTGTAGTAATCTCTCATGATCTTTTGTATTTCTGCAGTGTCAGTCGTTACTTCTCCTTTTTCATTTCTAATTCTATTGATTTGAGTCTTCTCCCTTTTTTTCTTGATGAGTCTGGCTAATGGTTTATCAATTTTGTTTATCCTTTCAAAAAACCAGCTTTTAGTTTTATTGATCTTTGCTATCGTTTCCTTCATTTCTTTTTCATTTATTTCTGATCTGATTTTTATGATTTCTTTCCTCCTGCTAACTTTGGGGTTTTTTTGTTCTTCTTTCTCTAATTGCTTTAGGTGCAAGGTTAGGTTGTTTATTCGAGATGTTTCCTGTTTCTTAAGGTAAGATTGTATTGCTATAAACTTCCCTCTTAGAACTGCTTTTGCTGCATCCCACAGATTTTGAGTCGTCGTGTCTCCATTGTCATTTGTTTCTAGGTATTTTTTGATTTCCCCTTTGATTTCTTCAGTGATCACTTCGTTATTAAGTAGTGTATTGTTTAGCCTCCATGTGTTTGTATTTTTTACAGATCTTCTCCTGTGATTGATATCGAGTCTCATAGCGTTGTGGTCGGAAAAGATACTTGATACAATTTCAATTTTCTTAAATTTACCAAGGCTTGATTTGTGACCCAAGATATGATCTATCCTGGAGAATGTTCCATGAGCACTTGAGAAAAATGTGTATTCTGTTGTTTTTGGATGGAATGTCCTATAAATATCAATTAACTCCATCTCATTTAATGTATCATTTAAAGCTTGTGTTTCCTTATTTATTTTCATTTTGGATGATCTGTCCATTGGTGAAAGTGGGGTGTTAAAGTCCCCTACTATGAATGTGTTACTGTCGATTTCCCCTTTTATGGTTGTCAGTATTTGCCTTATGTATTGAGGTGCACCTATGTTGGGTGCATAAATATTTACAATTGTTATATCTTCCTCTTGGATCGCTCCCTTGATCATTATGTAGTGTCCTTCTTTGTCTCTTCTAATAGTCTTTGTTTTAAAGTCTATTTTGTCTGATATGAGAATTGCCACTCCAGCTTTCTTTTGGTTTCCATTTGCATGAAATACCTTTTTCCATCCCCTTACTTTCAGTCTGTATGTGTCTCTAGGTCTGAAGTGGGTCTCTTGTAGACAGCAAATATATGGGTCTTGTTTTTGTATCCATTCAGCCAATCTGTGTCTTTTGGTGGGAGCATTTAGTCCACTTACATTTAAGGTAATTATCGATATGTGTGTTCCCATTCCCATTTTCTTAACTGTTTTGGGTTTGTTATTGTAGGTCTTTTCCTTCTTTTGTGTTTCTTGCCTAGAGAAGTTCCTTTAGCAGTTGTTGTAGAGCTGGTTTCGTGGTGCTGAACTCGCTCAGCTTTTGCTTGTCTGTAAAGGTTTTAATTTCTCCATCAAATCTGAATGAGATCCTTGCTGGGTAGAGTAATCTTGGTTGCAGGTTTTTCTCCTTCAACACTTTCAATATGTCCTGCCACTCCCTTCTGGCTTGCAGAGTTTCTGCTGAAAGATCAGCTGTTAACCTTATGGGGATTCCCTTGTGTGTTATTTGTTGTTTTTCCCTTGCTGCTTTTAATATGTTTTCTTTGTATTTAATTTGTGACAGTTTGATTAATATGTGTCTTGGCGTATTTCTCCTTGGATTTATCCTGTATGGGACTCTCTGTGCTTCCTGGACTTGATTAACTATTTCCTTTCCCATATTAGGGAAGTTTTCAACTATAATCTCTTCAAATATTTTCTCAGTCCCTTTCTTTTTCTCTTCTTCTTCTGGAACCCCTATAATTCGAATGTTGGTACGTTTAATGTTGTCCCAGAGGTCTCTGAGACTGTCCTCAGTTCTTTTCATTCTTTTTTCTTTATTCTGCTCTGCAGTAGTTATTTCCACTATTTTATCTTCCAGGTCACTTATCCGTTCTTCTGCCTCAGTTATTCTGCTATTGATCCCATCTAGAGTACTTTTAATTTCATTTATTGTGTTGTTCATCGTTGCTTGTTTCATCTTTAGTTCTTCTAGGTCCTTGTTAACTGATTCTTGCATTTTGTCCATTCTATTGTCCATTCTATCTCCAAGATTTCGGATCAACCTTACTATCATTATTCTGAATTCTTTTTCAGGTAGACTGCCTATTTCCTCTTCATTTGTTAGGTCTGATGGGTTTTTATCTTGCTCCTTCATCTGCAGTGTGTTTTTCTGTCTTTTCATTTTGCTTATCTTACTGTGTTTGGGGTCTCCTTTTTTGCAGGCTGAAGGTTCGTAGTTCCTGTTGTTTTTTGTGTCTGTCCCCAGTGGCTAAGGTTGGTTCAGTGGGTTGTGTAGGCTTCCTGGTGGAGGGTACTAGTGCCTGTGTTCTGGTGGATGAGGCTAGATCTTGTCTTTCTGGTGTGCAGGTCCACGTCTGGTGGTGTGTTTTGGGGTGTCTGTAGACTTATTATGATTTTGGGCCGCCTCTCTGCTAATGGGTGGGGTTGTGTTCCTGTCTTGCTAGTTGTTTGGCATAGGATGTCCAGCACTGTAGCTTGCTGGTCGTTGAGTGAAGCTGGGTGCTGGCGTTGAGATGGAGATCTCTCGGAAATTTTTGCTGTTTGATATTATGTGCAGCTGGGAGGTCTCTTGTGGATCAGTGTCCTGAAGTTGGCTCTCCCACCTCAGAGGCACAGTACTGACTCCTGGCTGCAGCCCCAAGAGCCTTTCATCCACAGGGCTCCTTAATTTGGGATGATTGGTTGTCTATTCAGGTACTCCACAGATGCAGGGTATATCAAGTTGATTGTGGAGCTTTATTCCGCTGCTTCTGAGGCTGCTGGGAGAGATTTCCCTTTCTCTTCTTTGTTCTCACAGCTCCCAGGGGCTCAGCTTTGGATTTAGCCCCGCCTGTGCGTGTAGGTCGCCGGAGGGCGTCTGTTCTTTGCTCAGACAGGACGGGGTTAAAGGAGCCGCTGATTCGGAGGCTCTGGCTCACTCAGGCCCGGGGGTAGGGAGGGGCACGGAGTGTGGGGCGGGCCTGCGGCGGCAGAGGCCGGCGAGACGTTGCAGCCTGAGGCGCGCCTGTGCGTTCTCCCGGGGGAGTTGTCCCTGGATCCCGGGACCCCGGCAGTGGCGGGCCGCACAGGCTCCCCGGAAGGGCGCGTGGCCAGTGACCTGTGCTCGCACACAGGCCTCCCGGCGGCGGCAGCAGCGGCCCTAGCCGCTCTGGGCGGCCCTAGCCACGTCCGTCTCTGGGCTCCGCACCCCCAGCCGCGGCCCGCGCCCGTCCCTGGAGCCCTCTCAAGCAGCGTTCCCAATCCCCTCTCCTCGTGCACCAGGAAACAAAGAGGGACGTAAAAGTCTCTTGCCTCTTCGGCAGTTCCAGACTTCTCCCCGGACTCTCTCCCGGCCAGCCGCGGTGCACCAACGCCCCGCAGGCTGTGTTCACGCCGCCAACCTCAGTCCTCTCCCGGCGCTCCGACAAAAGCCGGAGCCTCAGCTCGCAGCCCCGCCCGCCCCGGCGGGCGAGCAGACAGGCCTCTCGGCTGGCAAGTTCCGGTCGGCCCGATCCTCTGCGCTGGAATCTGTCCGCTTTGCCTTCCGCACCCCTGTTGCTGTGCTCGCCTCCGCGGCTCCCAAGCTCCCCCACTCCGCCTCCCGAAGTCTCCACCCGCGAAGGGGCTTCCTAGTGTGTGGACACTTTTCCTCCTTCACAGCTCTCTCCCGCTGGTGCAGGACCCGTCCCTATCCTTTTGTCTCTGTTTAGTTTTTTCTTTTGCCCTACCCAGGTACGTGGGGGGTTTCTTGCCTTTTGGGAGGTCTGAGGTCTTCTGCCAGCGTTCAGTAGATGCTCTGTAGGAGTTGTTCCACGCGTAGATGTATTTCTGGTGTATCTGTGGGGAGGAACGTGATCTCCGCGTCTTACTCTTCCGCCATCTTCCCGGAAGTCTATCTCTGATTTCTGACCCTCTTATTTTAAGCTAACTGACTAAGAAAGGGTCAGCCCTTTGATTTGATTGTCCAAACTCGATGCTAATACATGCCTCTCCAAATCGCCAGTCTAGATTTTAGCCTTTCAGTCATAAATTGGTCAGGACAGTGTCACCTGGCCTGAGAAACCCTCAGGGCTTCAATCAAATCTACCATGGTTAAACATGGCCAAGTCATGTCCACTTCCAGCAAAAATATAAACAAAATTTGCCAAGGCTTAATGTGGTCCTTCATTTCAAATAGTTGAAGAACCAGCCCATGAGGAAGAAAATAAGAGTTATTTTGAGTTTTTCTAAGGGCAGATTTAAGACTAGTGGGAATAAGTTATAGAAAGAAGATTTTGTTTCAAAATAAAGGAGAGCAATATAAAATTAATTGGCATTTAACTGTCTTAAAGTCACCGGCTCCCTTTTGCTAAGAGAATTCAAATAGAAGCAAAATAATAATTTATCTAGAACAGAATCATAAAGCTCGAAGGAATTTTAGAGATCAATTTGATATATTATGTCATCCTCATTCTTTTATAAATGTGGAATCGAAGGTCTAGAAAAATTGAGAACTGTCTAAATCTTCATAGCGTATTATAGTTAGTAGTAGGAACATAACCTAACCTTAAGGCTTTGTACACAACATCACTTCAAATTGTAGAAGGGGCACCTGCTTTGATTTATATGATTCCGTATGTCTTATCTAAATTCTAAGACTAGCAGCCCCATATTTTGAACTCCTTTTTCTTTTTTTGTTTATATCCAGAATTCTGTAGTTAATTAATTTTACATGGCAATGAAGTGAAACAGGACTTTCAATTTGCATATTAGCAAATTGAAAAAAAAAAACAAATCTGCCTGGAAATAGCTCACGATAACCTGTTATTTACTGACAAAGGAGTAGCTCTCTTTTTTGGCAGGTGAAACAAATTAAACGGCACCCACCTTCTTGTTGTGTAGAACAGAATACTCCCCTTGGGACTGAGAATATGATTTTGCCACAGAGAAAGGAAATAACATTTACAGAAAGAACGTCTGCTTGTAGGTGATTTGTATGTGGAATCACATTTAATTTCATTTAATCCGCACAATGTCTCTGTGAAATGAATATTGTAGCCATTTTACAGATGAGGAAGTTGTATCTCAAAATGGTTTACTGCCATGTTCAAAGCCCTACGGCTGATACATGGTAGAAGAAAATTTGAAATTACGTCTTAGTTAGGGAGACCAACTGGTCTAATCTGCTGAGGACTGGGGAGTTTCCCAAGACATGGGAATTATAGTGTTAAAGCTGGGATAGTTCCAGGCAAACAAAAACAGTTACTCTTCCTAAATCCAGGGAAAGGAGAAGGAAGTTCTTTCCCAAGCTCATCAAATGTCAGTGACTCAACTGGGGGTGGGGAAAGGATGGGAACTGTGATGCAGCATGTTAAGACATACAGATTTCTGGATACATTCTCTGTGATTTTGATTGAATGGGTCTGGAATCCTAAATTATTCTGATACACATGGTCCATAGGTTACATTTTTGGAAACATCATTTTAGAAGGAAAGATCAGACTTCCCAAGCAATCTGTCATTCATACTCTTGAAGGGTCCTACTAGGTACAGAGGAGCCTGAATATCTACATTTTCTGGCATGATTGCTATCATTTTATTTAAAGATCATCATCATCCTGAAGCCTCTGTTCCAGCTGTGTTTGAAAGTAAGTGGACAAATACAGTCTTCTCCTTAGGAAAAGATGGAAAGTCACTCTATAGTCTTTGCAGTCAAAGGCCAATGTTGAAGGACACCAGATATTCACAAAAGCCATTCATGAGATACCAGAATGATCCCTTCAGGCCACTGGCTCTCAAACTCCATGTGTATACAAAGCACGTTGGAGATCAAATACAACATGCACATTCTCGTGTTCTACATTCTAAGAGTCTGATTTAACTGGTCTGAGGTAAGACCCAGTGAGATGGTTCATTTTACGTGTCAACTTGACTGGGTCCCACGGTTCCCAGAATAAACATTATTTCTGGTGTGTCTGTGAGGCTGTTTCTGGACGGGGTCAGTATTTGAATCAGTAGACTGAATAAAGTAGATTGTCCTCCCTGCTGTGGGTAGGCATCATCCAATCCACTGGGGACCTGAATAGAAGGAAAGGCAGCGGAAGGGAGCATTCTCTCTCTCTGCCTGACGCATAAATTGAGAGATTGGTTTTCTGCTCTTGGACTGGGATTTACACCATCAGTTCTCCTGCCTCTCAGACCTTGGGACTCAGACTAGAATTTATACCATGGAATTTCCTGCATCTCCATCTAGCAGACAGTAAATCATGGGACTTCTCAGCCTCCAAAATAACATGAACCAATTCCTTATAATAAATCTCATTATGATATATATTTCATATAATAAATATATATTATAATGTATACAAATTGTATGTTTATAGAAATACACACACACACGTATGTATTATTATTAGTTCTATTCCTCTGGAGAACCTTGATTAATACATTTAATATATCCCAGAATATTTATTTTACATGCCGCTTCCTCTCCCAACTAGTTGATTATGTTGCTTTCTTGATTTCCTGATCTAAACCATAAACTTCATTCTTTGCTTATTCTGTACCTAACATGATACTAGACACGGGCTGGGGGAGGGGAGTTTGAATAATACCAAATTTCATAAAAAATAGATTGCAAACAAGTTAAAGACATTTTTAACCTAGTTGGCAATAGATTCAATCATTTGCCTGTTTTGTTGTTGGTTTATCTTTTCTTTCTTTTTTTCTTTTTCTTTTTTTGCAGGCAAAATCCATTTTGAAACTGTCCCCAAAGAAAAGCATCTGGATGGTGAAAAAAAGTTAGATTTGGTATTTTACTGATTTCTTCTTCTTGTCATTCATATTTCAATGCTAATTTTCTAAAGCCTTTTACACAAAACAGTTTTAAATTCCATACAAGGCAAATTGGACAAATTCCATTTCAGAACTGCAGTTGTGTTGACACACGGTAATCTTATTAGCAATAAAAGGATATTACCTATAATTGAATAGCTCTGCAATTAACAAATTTCAGAGCCAGAGAACACCATCATTCTTCAGTTTTACATTTGTTTTTACTCACAGCAGGAAATGTTTGAATTAGCAACAAAACTATTAGCATATTCTTGCTCTACTAAATGAAAAAATAACTTAATAAAAAACTACTTCACCCAGAATAAATATTAACTACAGTTCATGCAGATAAGCTTAACTGAGCAATTAGGACTGTGTTATACTCGTACTTTAATAAATACTGTGTGTGTTTATTTCAAGCAGCATAACCCCCGTGTCACTCCAAAATCTGATTGGGTAGAATTCTGTGTTGATAATAAAGGCCAGGCTTCCATTTATTTAAACAAATATATAATTTGGGAAAAATAAAGTATTCATCTGGGGAAGTTATATTTGGTGTCTTCATGACAGCTGTATAATTGGGTCATTCTAATATTATAACACAGACACACACACATAAACACACACCTATTTCTTTTAAAATGGATTTAGTTATGTTCCAGGACTCAACATCACCCATGGAACAAATTACATTAAAATTACAATTAACTTCCGCTCAACTGTCAGCAGAAATCCATGTTGCTGTGTACATACTGCCTTTTCCTCACTTTTATTAAGCCCCTTTCAGTTATGAGGGAACATAAATTGGAAGGATGTCGCTATGTCATCTACAGTATTAAAATGTACGAGGAACATTGACCCTGGCCTCTAGAGATTATGTGAAAAGCCATTTATATGCACAGCTGTACAAAGTGCCTGAGCTTAATGTTGAATTCCATGGAAAATCATCTTTGCTGCTGTGCATCTGAGGAAGGACAAGATTTAGATATTTAATGTGTCCCGTTACCAGACAAGCCCAGTCAGCAGTGCATTAGTGAACCAACCAGTACAGGGAGCTCCTTTGGGGAGTGACAGGTTTTGCCTTTAAATGCAAGGAGGGACCAGAGTTCATACTTCGTTGGAAACAGCAATGAGGGAAAGAGGCAGGAGGGTTAGTCACCTTGCTCTCACTGATGTTGTCTTCCAGAAAACTACCCCCCGATTGATTCCTCAGATTCCTTCCCTTCACCCATGCGTTCTTGAATGTTGGCTACAGCAATATCCCTTCATCCCCATCAACCTTTCTTCATAGACATGATCCAGTCTTGAATATCTATTTTGGACATATTACTTGTGTTACTGAAAAAACACTACTTCGTATTAAAAAACAAAAATAAAAACAAATGAACCTGGCCATAGATGGAAATCTCATGTCAGAATCCAGCTGTGGGAGCTATTCTATAGCTCAGATTCCACTTGACCATTTACTGACTGACTCTGTCAACTTACTATCTTCCATGTGCTTCATCTTTCTCACTTATCAAAATTAGGAAACTAGCCTTTTATTTAACAAGAGGAGATGATCATAACATCTTCACAGGATTGTTTTGAGGTAGAAGGCTTAGTAAATGAAATATAGTAAGTATTTTAAAAAGTTAGCTATTTTCAAAAGACATTATGACTAAAGCTGGGATTTGTTTTTAAATTACCACACACGATTCTCTTTGTATTGAGCTGAAATCTGTGTCCTTGTCACCTTTACATCTTACCTTATTGAAGACTCTCCAAAACCAAAATGAGATACCAAGGAGTTAGTGGGTTTACTGTCATAGAAGGTGTTCAAGAAGAAGCTGGTATTAAAGTTGCAGAAAGTATCTAAACTTTGAAGGTACAGTTGCACCAGGTCAGCTCCCAGGTGGAAGGGAAAAAAGATATGAGGAAAATGGAGGTGGGATGGGGAGTGTGAAACTACAAGACGGATATCAGAATCACTAGGGAACATTTTCAAAATATACATGTTAAGGCCTCATCTTGGGGGACAGGGAGAGGGATGAAGGAGTTAGAAGACAAACTAGCCCTCTTCTCCAACCCTATTTTGAAAATTACGAGACCAACGGTAATTTTGAATTACTCAGGCTGAGTGACATCTTGAGTCAGGACTGGAGATGTTTATCCAGATTGGTGAGTCTCAACCCTGGACACTTTAAAATCACCTGGGGAGCTTTTTAAAAAGTACTAATGATCAGGTCTCACCCCAGATCAGTTCAATCAAAATCTCTGGGAGATGGGCCAAGGCACTGAAGCTTTTAAAAAGCTCCCCAGGTAATTCTAATGTGCAGCAAAGTTGAGAACCAATGTTCTATAGAAACTTACTTAGTTAACCTTAAATGTTTAATCTGCAAACCTATGACTTGTAGCATTTCAAAATTAAACAAATGAAAATCTCCAAAGTAATAATTATTATATGTGTCAGGATACATCAACCTCCTCATCACCGTCCTCACAATAGTAATACATACCAGTTTCCATTTGAATAGTGAATAAGCTCATTCACATCTAAACAACCACAATAGCTGTGGTTTAGGAAGTGTAACTTACTTGAGCAAGCTTCCGTAGTTGACTAGAGGCCAAGCTGGGACTCTAGACCAGTTCTTCACATTCTTGAATTAGTACTGTTCCCATTCTGTCACCATCAGCTAGCTTCCCAAGTCCTCCAGTGCCTAATTCTGCTTGCATTAACAGATCATGCTCCCCCACAAGAGTTTAGCTATCCGTTATGACTCTAAGCCATGACTCTAAGCCAATCTCTAGCTTCTAACAGATGCTTTCAGACCAAACACCTTTTATAATTGCTCTTGTTGACAAACAGTGGTCCCCAGGACTGGTTACTAGTTATGGTTCAGTGAATCAAGGCTTTGATTATCCTTACAGTAATTTCATACATAATAATTCTTAATGCAATGAAACAATCAACTTACTTACTTTTTTAAGGCAAGAGGCAACATTGTCTCTTACTTCAACCCACACAAATCAGATATTTTTTAAAATGTAGAGGATAATGAGAATTTTAATAGCCAAGTCATGGTGCTAAAATTGAGTTTGATATTTCTTAGTTACTTGCATCAGCAATTAAAGTGGTTACAACCCTTGAAAACATATCTAATGTCCACTTTCAAGAAGATGGAGTAGAATTACAACTAAAATTCTTGATTATATGTACAACAAATAGAGAAGATTCTGAAAGGTAGAGAAAAGAAAAAAGATTGACTAGGGGACTTGGGATCTGAAGAATAAGTAACACAGTGGTGAACTCCTGTGAACAAAATTCCTGTCAAAATCCCAGAAAGATATTTTGTAAATATAGAGAAGACTATTCTAAAATTCATATGAAAAGGTAAAGGAAATAGAATAGCTAAAACAATCTTGAAGAAGAATAAAGTTGGAGGAATCAGACTATCCAATTTCAAGGCTTATTATATAGCTACAGTAATTAAGACTGTGAGCTATTGGTCAAGACATAGACATATAGATAAATGAAACAAAATAGAGAACATAGAAATAGACCCACACAAACATACCCAACTGATTTTCAAAAAGGATACAAAGAAATTCAAAGGAGAGAAGACAACTTTTCAAAAAATGGTGTTGGAGCAATTGGACATCCATAAGCAAAAATATTAACCTCAATCTAAGTCTCATATCTTATGCTCAAGATTAATACACAACCAATCATGAACTCAAATGTAAGATGTTATACTATAAAACTTTTAGGGGAAAAAAACATAGGAGAAAATCTTTGGAATCTGTGACAGGCAGAGTCTTAGACTTGAAACCAATAGCATGATTCATAAAAGGAAAAATTGATAAGTTTGACTGCATACAAATTAAAAAATTAAAAACTTTTGCTCTGCAAAAGACCTTGTTAAAAGGATGAAAAGACAAAGTACATTCTGGAAGAAAATATTTGCAAGCTATATATCCAACAAAGACTAGCATCTATAATATGTAAAGAGTTGTCAAAACTCAACAGTAAAAAACAAACAATCCAATTAAACGATGATGAAAAGATAAACACTTCACTAAAGAAGATATACAGATATTCATGTCAAATAAACACGTGAAAAGATGCTCATTATCATTAGCCATGAGGGAAATGCAAATTAAAATGATAATGAGATATCCACTACACATATATCAAAATAGCTAAAATAAAAAATGGTAATAATTTGGAGAAACTGGATCACTCATACATTGTTAATGGGAATGTAATATGATAGACCCAGTTTGAAAAACAGTTTGGAGGTTTCTTAAGAAACTAAATATGCAGCTATGATATGATCTAGCAATTGCCCTCCTGGGTAGTTTTCCTGGATAAAAAATAATGTTCACACAAAAGCCTGTACATGAATGTTCATAGTAGCTATAATCCCCCAAACCTAGATATCCTTTAAAGGGAGAATGGTTAAACAGACTGTCTCACACTCATGTCATAGAATACTACTCAGTAACAAACTATTGATACACACAACCTGGATGAAACTCCAGAGAATTATGTAAGTGAACAACACAGTCCCAATGGTTTACACACTGTAGGACTCCATTATATGACATTCCCCAAAATACATGATTGTAGAAATTGTTGCCCTGGATTAAGAAGATGGTTGCAGGGGCAGTGAGGGTTTGAGGGTGTGGGAGTGTGTGTGGCTTTAAAAAGCAACAAGAGGGATACTTGTGGTGATGAAAATATTCTGAATCTTGACTGTATCAATATCAACAGCCTGATTATGTTACTGTACCATTGTCTTGTAAGATGTTAACATTGGGGAAACTTCTTAAAGGGTACATGATGTCTCTCTGTATTATTTCTAGGAGCCGCATATGAACGCACAATGATCTAAAAATAAATAGTTTCACTGAATAATATATCCCTTTCCTCAATTTGAGCTTCATACTGAATTAATCAACTTTGATGTTATAATTCATTTGTATAATGTTTTAGAACTGATAAAGATATGAAAACTCCTCTAGTGTTTACTGTATCTTTCCCACCATTTGGCAACCATAGATGAAAAGTCTTCATGTTCAGTGGGTCTTGGGGATTACAAGAAATATTTAACACTACTCAAACTAAAAAGAAAAAAACAAAGAAAAAACAAACAAACAAACAAAAAAACTACTCATGTCACAGCCCTTTTGTTTTCCCAAGTGGCCATTCTCACTCTTCTCCTCCAAGTACTGAGTCTTATAGTCATTCTAACAGATTGCAAAAGGGACAAATATTTACACTGATATTTACTGAGCTCATATTATAATTAAGAAACTGAACTTGGTTCTGTGGCCTTGGAAAGAAGGATCACATAAGGATCCATTCAGAACCTACAGGGAATCAATGAAACTCTCTAGGCTTGGAATAAAGTTCAGAATTCTATTTTCATACTTTCTCTTTTTGTAAAAATATAGTGGTATTGGGCTTCCCTGGTGGCACAGTGGTTGAGAGTCCGCCTGCCAATGCACGGGACACGGGTTCGTGCCCCGGTCCGGGAGGGTCCCACATGCACGGAGCGGCTGGGCCCGTGAGCCATGGCCGCTGAGCCTGCGCATCCGGAGCCTGTGCTCCGCAACAGGAGAGGCCACAACGGTGAGAGGCCCGCGTACCGCAAAAAAAAAAAAAAAAAAAAAAATATATATATATATATATATATATATATATATATATATATATATATATAGTGGTATTGAGTTAATTTTTATGGAGCTCTTTCTGTATGTCTAGTACTACTTTAATTACTTTACAAGTATTAATAATTCAACCCCACAGCAACTCTAAAGATGAAACTATTTTTATAAACATTTTACAGTTAATGAAAGTGAGACATAAAGTAGTTATTAATTTGCTTAAAATCATGTAGCTAATAAGTTTAAAAGCTTAATTATCATCCACAGATGTTTGGCCCTGAAAATTACACTATTCAACATTAATAATATATAATATTTATCAAATCACAGCATAATATAAGCTTTTTGCCATATCTCTAGGAATCAAAAATAATCCTGAAAGATCATTATAAGCTGCTGTAATGATATTATTAGTCAGTCAACTGCGTACATGTTAACCATCTTAAATCACAGTCACACTAGTGAGGGATATGAAAACCTTAGAACAAAATAAGTAAAATGAACTTTAGTTTTTTCACTGGTGATATGAGTTAACAGAAATGTATAATCCATGCGCCAAGCGATTGTTGGCTTGGGAAATTGTTGGCCAAACTGGAACTCACTATGGATCTTTTCTGTTCCTAATCTGTTCCTGTTAAACCAATATTCGGTGATACAGTAAAATGACTACTGTTAGGACATCTGCCCCTGGACACCCTAGCTTGTCCCATAGAGCCAAAGGTATCAAAGCTGAAAGGTGATCCATGGTTACACTGGAGAAGAGGAGTGTTCCTTTTTGGGATACTAGGTTAGAGGGTCTCAGAATAGTATATTTGTGCCCCAATGTAATACAAAGATTAAGAAAAGGTCATTTCACAAAAAAAAGTACACACTTCATATGTGTATGATCCCATGTATATAAATTTCAAAAATAGGCAAAACCAATCTGTAGGATTACAGGTTATGAGAGTAGTTACCTTTGGACGGGGGTAGTAACTAGAGGAGAGCAAGGTGAAGGGGGCATCTTCTGGGATGCTTGGTAACGTTCTATTTCTTAACCTGAGTGTTGGTTACAAGGGCGTGCCACGTGGTGAAAATTCATTGAATTGTTCATTATGATGTGTACATTTTTATGTATGTATATTACTCTTCAATAAAAAGTTTCCTTTGAGAAAACAAAACAAAACAAAATAAAAGAGAGGGTCATTTGATTCCTCTTTTAAACAGTCAATCCCTAATTCCATGATGTATCCAGGGGACAGGGTAAGCATTGGATGGCTTCTTCCTTCCGCCAGATGAACTTGTCCAAAAGACTTTTAGGGACTCATACAAATGAGTTTCTGCCTTTTTTTTGCTCCTTTAGTGCACCTGACATACCAAGGCTGTGCTGATTACCAGACTCAAGTTGCACACTTTTATTGCCATGTTGCACACCTGTAAGATGAACATATACAATGCACCATGCAGAGGCTGTTTGCATATATGTTTTGCCATCTAGCTACAAAACTAAAAGTTCTAACATTTTGACTCACAGCCTTTTGAATTATTATGAATCTTTAAAAAAATCTGCAGAAAAAACCACAAGACAAACTTATTATATTCAATTCAACATGTATGGATATACATATATATGACATAGATTTCATTTTCTCTCAAACACATTTCATTTATTGTCTAAAATATTAACATGTTGAAAATACTTTTTGTCAAAAAACTACAAAAAGGTCAAGAACCCAGTGATCCAAGCAAAATTCATAATGAGGTTTTTACATAAAGAAATCTGTGACTCCAGGAAATAATGATTTGCAGAGATAGGATGCAGTGCATCTTATGCTGTGGGTGTTTTTCTTTCATGTATTGGGCTATGTACAGGCAGATACAAATTCATTGTTCTCCCTATCAGATTTAAGCTTCTTGCAGAATGCATTCTGATTAAAAGTGAAACGTTGAACTGACAATCAATGAGTTGCCCAAATAATCATCACCAGTTTCTCCTATAACATAGACGTTCTGTTTAGTTGGTGCTGAAAATTACTGGCTTCGTAATAAAGCTTCATTTCAACTTTTCAATGTCTTTCTGAGAAGGAGACCCACTCATCACCTTTATCTCTATAATGACATGCTGCTCAGAGCTACTAGAGAGCCACGGAAGAATGGATCCTGGTTAAGACCGGTCCTGGATCAGCATGATTGTACTGGGCAGTATCAAACCTTAACTGAGAGGTTCAAAAATCAGATTGGCCACATAACATGCCTGGTTACTAGTCAAATATAAACAAAGCACCGCAACTCAATCTTAACCATAAAGCTATTAAAATAGTGCCGTGTTTCGCTCTGTCCCTGGCTTTCTACAAAGGCTGGAACGGCTCCTGGAAGCTTATGACCATCAAATTTTAAACCCTCACTGTCCAGAGCAAGATTAGACTATTTCAGTATGAGAGTCACTAGGCAGGTTCCCTTGACATTGAGAAAGAAGGCCTTGTTCCAAAATTCCAGAGCAGTTATTTAATTAAAGGCAATTATAACAAAGAACCAGGGAACCCATAGAGAGGAACACTTCTCAGAGTTATATTGTCAGCACACACCTCCCTCCAATGGTGATTTAATCACATTCCGAAGCATTTCTTTTTAATTTATATACCTAGCGATACGATATATGAAACAAATAACTCAAGGCTGAGTACAATATTCCAAGACCCAATGTAATTTACACAGAAAGCTGGATATTTATTACTGATGCTAGAGGTTATTAAGTTATCTGAAAGGTATAGACTTTATTTCTGTTTTCAAGAAATAGAGATTTATATTGCTTATTTATTCCCAGCTGTTGAATATCTGAGTTGTGCTCAGAAAAGAGATTAAAAATATTTGATGATACCAGTGGCTGATATAACAGCAACTTGGGGAATTTCACCCAATTTTTATCCAAAATGCGTTTCTGAGTAAGTGTGTGTATGTACATGTCTGTGTTTATATGTCTGATTATGAGTGTCAGACCCAATAAAAGACACATGTTTTGACAGCTGATCATGAAATATTCCATTGTTTCATTTTCTTTTTGAAATGTGAAAAACTCCATTTTTCAAGATCTTTTCCTGACTTAGATTTTTTTCCATTGGAATAGTACAAATCCTCATAGGAGCCCTGACCACTAGACTAAGTCCCTAAACCCAGATTTCATCATAGCCTTGTTACAAACTGTGTGTCTCAAGTGAGCCATTAACCTTTCGGTATCTATATTTTCTCATTTGTAAAGAAGAGGAGTTGGATTTTCAGAGTCTCATTCTATGTTTATGAATTGAGCTATAATGAATTGGGAGTCATTCCTGGATAGCCTTCCTTTTAGACGTGGAGAAGATGAATCTGAATTGTTGGTGCCCACTCCACGTTCCAGGTTTCTTATTAACGCATACACATACTCATTCCACAGAATTTTGAACAAAAGACCTACTAAGGGTGCTTATTGATGTACATATGCAATCTCAGGAATCACAGGCTTGACAATGACTAAAACCAGAAGACAGTTTTGCAACATGTATTTATTGTCGAAATGGAAACAGCTCCAGGTTATATATCAATCTTTTCAACCTCTTGGGTAGTAACAATGTCAGCACAGGATTATGGAAAATGAAGATATATACTATAAGGATAGATCACTGTCTGTACATAGAGACATACATCTACATTTCTGTCCAAAACTTTACTAGAGCGTGCTTCAAGAGGTTTGGAAACATCTGAGAGTCTGAGCATGCGTTCAGAAATCTTGGCAGTGACTGAATCTTGCCTGTTAGTTTTTGTGCTGTGACTGTAGGCTATGTCCTCACTTAAAGTGCCCATAACCAGAAAAGTCAAGGAGTCCTGGAGGCATGGAAACACTTGAGGGCCAAGAACCAGAGGCCTTGAGCTCTAGTCCCAAATCTAATACTAACAAGCTCTGGGTTGAAAAGCAAGTTATTCCATATTCTTTGGCTACAAAATTAGGTGAAAATGCATTATGTGAGTCTTCCAACTAAAATTAGATTATCTCCAATACTCTCTGATATATCCTCTTTTGTACAACCATTATCTCTTTTTTTATTCCTTTTTTTAAAAAATTTATTTTTATACAATTTTTTAAAATTACGTTCCATTTACAGCTATTACAAAATATGGGCTCTATTCCCTGTGCTGGTACAGTGTATCTTTGAGTCTATCTTACACCCAAGAGTTTGTGCTTCCCACTACCCCCCACATGATGCCCCTCACAACCATTACCTTTTATGTGTAGGGTGATGCAAAGATGAATTGGTTGAGTCCTGTAAAATTTTTCTATAAAGTGGATTCTAAACCAAAGTGTAGAGAGCAGCTGTTTCTTCTAGATCCTTCCCTTCTCCTTTCAGGGCCTTATTTTGCTTGATGTTTTTCCCTACTTCTCAGACCACTTCACCATTCTAGGCCTTCTCAGGCCAGTGGTAGACCATGCTTCAGAACTTCCCAAGCCCTTCTTCTAAAAAGGTTTACTTTCTACTTTCCGTAACCTAGGTTCAATGTTAAATGACAAAAGCCAGTTACATAATCTAATTCCTCCTGTATTTCAGGCAGGGCCCTCTGAAGTCTCTATCTTAAACAAAGGGAAAGAGTCAAATGATGGGACTTTCAGACAATATTAAGAACTAGCAAAGGTTATATGCTGGTGCTTTTTGATGTCCCATAAATCATACCACATAAGCACCCAATTTAACTGTAACCTTGTATTATGTATGGCATTTTACTGTTTAAAAGTATTTTCACATACATTGCCTGTTAGCTAAGCAAAAGAGTTATTTCCTAATATGGACTTATTGCTAGAAAAGACTGGGGCTTGGGAAGAGTATGACTTGTCCATGTTCTTACCACTACTTAGAATAAAAACAGTTATATTCTGGTTGGTTCTCTTTTATCTTGGTCTCATGGATTGCCAACAAATATTGCTGCCTCTCTGGCAAGAAGATGCTGGGAACATCCAGGTTATGGTTAGAAGAGAATTTTTAAAAACCTCACTCCCTTCATTCTTATAAGGGTTGATTGAAGACAAAAGGTAAAGTTCAATCATCATATTCATGCATCCTGTAAAGTTAACATTTTGGAGGGCTGCTATAAATCACATGAAAATCTGAAATTTAAACAAAACTGGAGTGAATTGTGCCAAAAAGCAGAAAACTTCTAATTGTCTCTTCTTCCTCTCTGCCTTAACCAGAGATCTGTGGTTCTTCCTCAAAAAGTGGAGTATCGTTGAATGTCCTTATACTTACGTATTGGTCTTTCCCTGTCCCTTGATAAGGTGTTTATGACATAGAATAAACTGTACTATTTCCAGCAGTCACTCACTTAAACTATTTTTAGTATTCCAGATTCCCCACTCTTTGTACTATAAAATCTGTATAAGCTCATATATTTGCTGGTGTGTGCTGGGCACTAGGAAGAAAGATAGGCATTTAGAGTAATATGTTGGAAAATGGTAACGCTGGCATATTTTGAAACATTGGCCAAATTGGTAGAATGACTAAATAAATGTCGAAATAAGTGACTTTCAGTTCAAGTCATTAGGAAATAATAGATATTGTACTTACCATTTCATCTTAAGAAAACGCAAAGCTGGACAAAATATATGAAGCAATTCATTTCGTACAGTACAGCAATGTAATCCCTGAGATAAGGGAAATATATAATGTGAGCTCCAAATTCATCAGACTTTCTGTCTGGAGCCAAATCCAAATCACAGCACAAGGAAATGGAATACAATATACAGCAGCAGGCAAACTCTGACCAGAACAAGCTGAGGTTGACAATCAGACTCTCAAAAATGTAATATTCTCAACGTACAGCCTCCAATAAGTAACTATTAGATATATATGAGGAAGCAAGAAAATGTGACTCTTAATTAGAGGGGAAAAAACCCACCAGTTAATACAGACAATTACACAGAAATTATACACATGTTGAAATTTGCTCCTAACTATGTCTTTGGAGGCCGTGAAGGAGAGTAGTGAGAAGTTAGCACTCTAGAAAAAAACTAGGTTTCAAATCTCTTTTCTGACACTTACTTGCAAATTCTGTGATCATGGACAAGTTATATAATATATTTGTGCCCTAATATTTTTATCTGTAAGATACAGACAATAACCTCTGTCTACGTTACACAGATGTTTCAAGATTCTAAAGAGTTTATACACAAGGAAATGTTTATAATCTACAAAATACACAAAAATATAAAGTTTTGATAGACCTGGGGCACAAATATTATAATGATGACAATAACACCCCATGACTGGGTCATTTGCCATTTGACAGATCTCAGATTTTCAACCCTGCTTACTATTTAGAATGCATCTGAACTTTCCCCATTTAGGCAGCATATTTGCTGTGATGGGGCATTTCATGCTGTATATTCTATTCCTGTTGAAATAAATTTAAATGAAGTAGGAAACACGCAGCTATTGGGGGGGGGATTTTCCCCCTAAATTTCTTATTTTACTTTCTTCCATATTGTTTCTCACTCACACCAAGACCTAACTTCCCTGATTCCCAGCCAGTGCTGCTGGCTTTAGTATATTGATTCTGACTCTCCTCCGGTGTCTTCTGAGATACTACTCAAATAGATCAGGAGAAATGCAAAAAATGTTTCCCAAAAGTGAAATCAGCAAGACAGTCACAGAAGCAAAAAGAAAGCTGGTGGGAGAAAAGAAGAGAAAACAAACATAGTTGAGGCAGGGAAACAACAAATTGTTCCCTTCAGTTCTGCCTTCATAAATTCTGTTCAAAGGATGGATAAATGCATAGACAGATAAATGTGTAGATAGAAGGTATTTAATTAATACACATTAAATTCCTATACAAATAAACTTGAAACTTACATTATGCAAAATGGTTGTTTGCATAGCTAATCTTCTGAGACTGGGAATTGGAGGAGTGAAGGATTATTTTTTGCAGAATGACTCATAACAAAAGAAATTATGGCTGGATAGTTAGTTCAGGGATTTGAAGAAAGTCTGTGTGGTTATTAATGCTGTGGTTGGTTTCTACAATACTATTGCTTATGATTATTTTTATTGTAATTATCTACTTCGCTTCCCAGGTATTTTGGAAAGGCTTCATAAATAAATGAATATATTTCCATTTTAGCCTTTGATACTGTCCCTAGAAACAGCAAAAGACTTGATTCACAAGGTCACCTAACAATCTCCTACCATTCTTTGTATCTTAAGATATACCAGAAGTTTAATGTCTTCTATTCCATCTCATCGAAGGCGTAAATATTTTGCTGGATCACAGAGATGAGGTCCCTATTATATTCTCTCATCCGATCACTGACACCATAAACTATAATGGCTTCTCCAGAACTATTAATGTATCTAGTATCAACCTATTTTGGGGAAGTCCTTAATCCTGTAAATAGTTGTTAATAACTTACGTTTACACAGAGCATTTTCATTTCAGTTTTAAAGTGATATATATACAGAAAGTGTGAATCCATCCACTGCTGCAATGACAGTCATTTCTAAAATAGAATGCAACGGCTGGACAGCTACTGCTTGTCAAAGGGCTAGAGATGAACATGGTATTTAATATGAGCTGAATTAAGCATCTGAAATCTGCTCTCACTTTTAAGTGAGGATTAAACCAGGTCACTGTGACCAATATTTCTACATTTGTCTAAGGCAGAAGCTACTGAATTTGGTATTTCCCATTTTTCTTGTGACTTTCCTGGGCCTGGAGTGACCCTTGAAAAATGCTGGGTCAGACAGCAAGAACTTGTACGCCAAGCTTTTAGAAGCAATGTCATCGAAGAGTTCAAAGGGAGTGAAAGTTGAGAAACACAGCCAGGATCCTAAACTCTAGAAATGTGCCAACTGTAAGGAGGACAGAGCAGGCAAGAGTCAATCCAGGAAAAGAAACAGTCCAGACAGTTTTAATTTGCAGTAGGTCAAGGTGATGAGTTTAGGATGCCAGTCATGACCCAGAGAGCACAAGAGTGGAGGACGTTATTGGTTGCTTGTACCGTGGTGCTTGTATACAACAGTGCTCATTCTGTGACCTGCAGGCACAATGGAGGCATTCAGCTGAAAGGATAAATCAGATGGTTCAATGATTATTCTTCTCATTTTAGCATGGAATCTCCTCTGTTTGATGTGATGAAAATATATTGATTTCAATGTATCCTAGTAATTAATTCATATGAACTATGCATAGTTAGAATTTGCACTTTTAAAATTAATATGGGGTGGTTATTCTAATCTCCTCTATGAGTACGGAGACATCAGACCTCTGGTTAAAATCAAACATAAACATACCTTGAGTTTTCTAAACATATATTGCAACTAACCCAGAACAATGCTTTACTATAAAGAACATTAGACTTGAAAGCAGAAGACTGGATTTTGAGTCTCAGCTATGTGATTTGTCCATAGCTATGTGATTTGGACTATGATTTTAGTCTTGAACATTCTCACATGAAAAGAGAAGACAGCAATTCCTAACTCAGCTTATTAAACCAACAGTCAAAAATTAATGTGTGTAAATGATCTTTGGAAAAATAAAGACACCATATAAATATGAGAGATTACCAATGGCTTGACTAGGGACAAATTTCTTTACCTAACCTCAGATCACTAAAATATATGACCTTAAATACTAGAAATAACCTGGAATAAAATTGTAAATATACATAAATGAGTTGTTTCTGAATTATCATTAGAAAAAATATTTTCTTGAATATACTTTTTAGTGGTGGGATCCTTTAATATTTATACCTTCATTCTTAAAAGATGAAATTACTGGTATATCCTACATAAGATTTTAGAGCTGAAATACATATGAGACCTCTTGACCTTTAAAGGATGTATATGAATGCTGATGAGAATATTTCAAATATATAATGGTCTATTATAAAGCTAGTTGGTGTATCTTCATGTCTGATTCATTAAGCAGATGTTGATGGAAAAGGGGTCAAGCTCAAGGGATATTATTCTGGTTAACAATAAAAAAAGGTATTCAAGGATTTATTATTTAGAAAGTTCTAGGACAAAATTGTATAAACAATGGAAATTTCCAACATTGAGAACTCTTACAATATAGTGAGCTTCCATCCACCTCCTTAATTGCATTTCTTTTCATAATCCTTTTATGTTGAAGACTCTCCCTCCATCTAACCTAACTTAATGGGGTTATATCCTGAGAAGCAAGTGCAGCTGAAGCACTAACTTCATTAGTTGCCTGACTCTACCTGTCAAGAATTCTGGCTCCAGACCAATACGAGATAAATTTATACTGGGAAATAAGGCTACAAATAAGGTTACAAATAAACATATTTGGAGAAGAGACTGGTGTCTAAAACTCTTTTATATGAAAATGCGATAATACATGATTGTTTTGAGGACTTAAGTGCTCATAATACTCTTAATCAACTGTATACCAAAACTAGATTGGAGATTGCTCTGGGAGAGAAGATCAATGAGCTTTCTTTTCCTTACCAAAAATACAGAGGTGAGCAGGGATAAAGAGCTCCTTACCCACTCCTCAACACAATACCCCTCTATCAAACTTCATCTAGTTAATCAAATATGTTATAATATCAGGCTTGGAAACTCCACAAGAGCGAGTTCTAATGCTTTCTATATTTTTGTTACTAAGAACCTTGCTTATATCACAAATTTAAATCTTATCTTGATAGAAAATTGATTGTGAACTGAAACTCTATCTTTGTCTCTTAGCTGATAATTATTTTATCACTTATTTTTCCATAGTATATTATTTTGAATACAAGAAGATATAAAATTTATTTTTTGAAATCAAGAGATGGCATATGGTTAGGGTGATCACTAATCTGTTGCTCGTACCAGTACACCTTTGAGAGTATAAGGACAACAGTTACGAACCAAGAGTATGTGACACCTAAGGGAAGTTAGTGTAGGTGTCCACGGTGCTGAAAAGTTCCCCTCCAAAGACTTAACTAGCACCTAAAAAAATTTCATTGCACAACCAGTATCTAAATCTATATTTACATTTATACATATCAACAAGGCAATTCAAAGACTAAAAAATATAATATAATGGCCCAATACCTTATATACAGTGTGAAGTCAAATTTTTACCTTGTAGTGCCCATAATAGACAATATGAAGTGTTGCAGAGTTTTTGATTTTTCTATTCTGATAGGCTCTTAATAAGTACATTTTAAAAATAAATTCTCAGATTCCTTTACTTGCTTGGAATTATTTTTCAGTAAATCATTTATTTGGGAAACATTGATGACTTACTCCTAAAAAGCCTAAATCCTTCTCTTCTGAAAGCATAATGCTGAATTTAAAAAATCGAACAGTCTCAGAGGGTTGTACAAGTAGAAATAATAATGTTTCTTTCACTTTTTTTTCTTTCACTTTTGTTGGTATCCCCTCCTTCTAAATAAAATGGGCAATAAAATGGGCAAGCTAAAAAAAATAAAGCAAATTTGTTGGACAAGGTAATTATCTTCTCTGTATCTACCTTTCCTCTTCAGTAAGGATTATAAATATTAAGAATATCTGTAAAGATTATAAGGATATGTGAGTCATTAAAAAAATCTCCCTCATGAGGTAGTTGTGAAGATTGAGTTCTCACATCTTTTAATTGAAGTATAGTTGATTTACAATGTTGTGTTTGTTTCTGTCTTGACTTTTCTTTATTTTGGTAAAATATGCACAACATCTACCATTTTAACCATTTTTAAGTGGATAATTCAGTGACGTTGAGTACATTCACAGTGTTGGGTAACCATCACCGTTATCCATTTCCAGAACCCGTGTCTTTTCTGACGGTTAATAATCCTTGTGCATTGAAATGAGCAGAGCCCATGATTTTCAGGTTCCCTGTTTTCAAACCCAATCTCAACCTCCTTAGATTTGGCACAAAGAAGATTATCAGCATCACAATCGTCATCCAAAGTCATCCCGTAAATGACAGAACTGGGTGTAGAATCCAGGTCTTGGGATTTTTAATTCCCTGATCTCTCTACAGCTCCTTCCTTAACTAAAGCTATTGTTGTGCCACTTGCAACAGATGCTTTCAATTCAGTTCTGAGAGAAGTAATTCAAAGGTCTGACCAATTGCTTTAGCACCCAAACCACTTTTTAAGTAAATATCCTTTCATGAGAAGAGTATTGACAAAGAAAGGAGAAATGAAACAGACTTCAATCACTGAGTCTTCTGGTTTTTATCTAAAGAGGTAAATACATTTAAATAGTGAATACTAGATGTAATTCCAGGAAGAAATATTAAGTAACTTTCCTATAAAGACATGTAGTTTTATTCTGTAGTATAACAGAATAGTTTATCATTGCTTCTTGGTCTCTTGCTGTGAGCATGGTACTGTTTAAACACAGATGTGGTACTTTACACCGATGCATGGGAACTGAGAAGAACTTTGCTATATTTAACATGAAGAGTACAGGCACGTAGCCCAAATAATCCCTGTGTTTTATGACTCCACTTCTGTCTTTCTCTCTTCGGCTATCTTTTCTCATTTTCTTCCACCTCACTCTAGTACTTTATGATAGTCTGAATAAAGAAAGATTGATTCATTTTTTAATCAATTGTAAAAATAGAAAAAGTGTTCCAAACTACAGTATACTGCAAATATGAACATTTAATTTTATGTCACTTTAAAAGAGTCATCTTATTATTTTCTTAAATTTACAAATAGTGAAATTCACTCTTTTTTGGCATATAATACCATGCATTTTAACACGTGTATGTTTTTATAACCATGACCAAAGACAGTTTACAGAGCATTCCCAACATCCCAAAGAATTCCTCATACTCCCCATTGTATTCAGAGACTTCTGCAAATCTTAACCCTGGGAAACCACTGCTTTGCTTTCTCTTCCTATATTTTGACTTTTCCCCCAATGTAAGTGGACTTATTTTTGATAAAAAGAATACAATATTTTATTTTCCTAAAATTTTTATTTTGTTTCACTGAAACGTTGATACCATTTAACAAACTTCACCAAAGGATCTATAGTGTATCTGGCTCAATAATGAATAGGTTATACTTTGGTCAGTACTAAGTCTAATTTCTTTGTTTACTCTGTTTACACTGAATCTTTAAAAAACATAATTATAGGTTGTAGTAACGGAACAAAGCTTTTGGTGTCTCAGACCTAGAATTTTGAATATTTGTTTTTAAATCAGCCTGGAATTTCAAAGTAATGTTTGTATAACATCTATTTTCACTTCTGAGAAGATGTGAGTGTTGTTTTTGATTTTTGGATCAGCAGGGATGAAAGAGGAGATGATGCACCACTTGGCCTGTCCTGCCCCACAGCGTCTTCTCAGAATTGAGCCTTGGGGCAAACAGAATGACAGCACATCCAAAGTCACCTTCCTCATCCAGGGCTATGCTTTACAGTGGCCTGGTTCCATCCTACAGGGCTTTCAGCTGCTTATTTCTTCATATGTGATTATTGGCTGGCTTGTGATTATTAAACCACAAATGAAAAGAATGGGACACTCTATATGTAGCAATCTTTTTGTGATACTCTGTCGTGAATTCATGGGAGGAAATTTACGTATGGGCACTACCCAAACTTCACCAATAAACAAGCTCTTCACAGCTACATATTTCTAGAAATACCTTGCTTATCATATCTGAATTTAAAATTTCAATTAGAATTTAAAATAATGTCTAGTTGAAATGTTATGTCCTAATTCCCTTTGTCAAAATGGTTTTTTTTAATGAATCCTGTGCTGCATAGCTAATGGCCATCTTATGACTTTTCTTTAAAAGGATTTCATTAAAATTATTTATTAAGTTGTTGCCTGGTAGTGTGTAAACACACTGAGGGCAGGGAGTGTCTTTCTTATTATTCTGTCTTCAAATTATAAACATGGATAAATTATTGAATGAACGGATACCAAAATAAATTAGCTCCATGCTGTCAAAGAGCACTGTAATTGATGGAGTTGCCAAAATTATAATATGGCGTGTCCCAGGTCAGTGATCCGAGAGCCCATAGCAACGCCTTCAGGACCAGGAAAGAAAGGAGACCAAGGTCTAATTTGTTCTAGAAAATCTCACTGCAATCCAAGTTGAGCAAAGCCTACAACACAGTCCTGAATTCCATAGGCAGAATGTCTGTGAATTTGGATCAACTGAGATTCTAAGATGTGTTGTTCTCTTAGATTCTTAAGGAACAAGAGAGCAAAGCAAAGCAGCAAGTCTTTCTCTTGGGGGAGAATCTGAAACGAACATTCTTATTCCTTGAAGGATGCTCTTCCCAACTCTATGGAAATATTAGAATGCGCCAAAATGTTTCAAAACCCTTTTTCAAATTAAAAAATTTTGTTAGTGGTCACTTTTAAAGACACTGTTTTCTGTGATAATGTAAATGAATGTTTTTTAAGGCTCCATTTCTCTCCCTTTATATTAAAAATGATTTGAAATAGAAACTTTATTATATAGCAGCTCACTATTCCAATGCCAAATACTTGACTTAAAATCTGGGAAATTGTGTGTTGGAGGAATATATGTCATCAATCTCCTGAATTCAAATAGTTTCCAGCATCACTGAAGAGCTGGCACTGTTCACTGCCCCTTTCTGCTATTTTTTTTTCCTATTTCTCTGGCGAACATCTTTACCCATAATTTAAATAATGTTCGCGAATCTTTAAGAAGGAAAGAATAAATAAATATATAAATTTGCAATATTATTTCAGAGAAGAGAGGCAGGTAAAACTGGCATGGAAGCATTCCATATTTATTTCATAACAAATTTGCAAGTCAAACGTAGTTGACTTTTTTTTTACCCCTGCCTATTCTGATGCTGAAAAACTCACTTAGGTTTCAGAACTCCACCTGTGTTCTAGTTTCCTTCACTGTCATTTGTAATGAAGAGTTTGCAATAATTTTTCAGGAGGACTACTTTGTTCACTGATTTGTGAAATAGAATGGAATCCAGATCTGTTTATGCCTAGCTACCTGGATCTTCAGAGGCTATAACAGATATATTAAAATCTGCTTATGACAGTAAAAAAACTGATATGCAGAGAGAAGCTACTTCTGAGTTAGAGGGAATCATTTTGACAACTTTCTTCTCTTTGACAATGGAAGGGGGAAATTTTTCTTAGAATTAATACACACTAATAAAAAAAAGTTCACGTTCATAGCCATGATTCTGAAATACGTCCATATTAGACACAAACTACCAAAAGAACTGATGACACTCTGTTTTGTTCTTGCCTCAGTGTGACTTTCAGAATGAAAGATAGGTTTTATTACAAAGAATGAAAAAGAGGTCCCATCTTTAAACATGATTAAAAAATAAGAGCTGAACTCATTACCATCACGGGGGCCGGTCGAGCCCTCATAACTTTATTTCCCAGCAATGTTTTTGTGGGTTGACTATATCCTAGGGTTTACTGCAGAGATCTAAGCAGGAAAGCCTTTGAATTCAGAATAAGCACTCTCTGTGGCATTCAGAGGTGAGGCTGCTCACAGAGGTTCAGTGACCCTGGAAACTAATTCCTCAGCAGCAAACCTTTCTAAAGGAAGACTGTGATTAAATTGATGGAATGGCAACTGGTGGTTTGATTAAAGTGGGAGGGCGGGGGAAGTGGGGAAGAACTCTACCTTTGGAAACAGAGAAAAATTCTCTAATGCTAATTGACCCAGCCTTTGCTTAAAACCTGGGCACTTTGCACTTTATTCTCTATGTGAAGACACTGCAATTTGGTGACAGAGAGCCCATCACCTGTCTTTCCCAACCATATAGAAGGGTACAGAGAGCACAAAGCATGTAAAAGATTTTCTCATATGGCTTTCTTGGAAATTATAAAATGAGACATCAATAGGGGGAAAAAGGGGGGGAATTCCCTGGTGATCCAGTGGTTAGGACTCCGTGCTTCCCCTGCTGGGGGCCCAGGTTCAATCCCTGGTCTGGGGACTAAGATCCTGCATGCTGTGTGACGCAGGCAAAAAGAAAAAAAAAAAAATGTAACTACTTCCCCTCTCATCTATATCTACGTATATCTATATATTCTGCCAAAGTTATCTGTAATCCTGGTTCAGTGAATCTCAACAGTAGCTACACATTAGCACTATCTGAGAAGCGATTTAAAATTCCACAACCCGAGCACCATACCCAGAGGTTCTGTTTTAATTGCTCTGGGGTGATCTGGGGTATCAGTGTGTGTGCATTTGCACACATACGTGTACACGCACACACGCACACTCCTGTATAGGATCTTCACGTTTTTAAAAAACACGCAGCCAAATTTGATATCCAGTGTGCTTCGTTCCAGCCCTACTACATTCTTATCCATCTTTACAGTAAAAATAAGAGACATCTTGTGTCTTGGTGAATAGTACCACCTGTGAGTTCACTGAAGTCTGTTGTGTCTTTTTCACCTAGGTATCTCCCATAATGTCTCAGCCAGAACCTTAAACAATCTTTTCAACAAATAGAAACGTATCATCGTTTTTCCCAGTAAGGCCAAGTAACTCTCTCATAATGGATTTTTATTAGAGAAAAATGCCTAACCCAGTTTGGATTTTTTAATGGGAATTCTTTCCCAAATGGACCATATTATTCATATTTTTCCATACCAACTATTGATCTTGGTGTTCACTACTTGAATTTTTTTTTTAAGTGACTTTGCAGAACACAAAAGCTGCCAGCAGATCTGTTGCTGATAGGAATTGTCTGCAGGTAGAAACCCATCTCATCTTCACTCCATCAACTTCAAGGGAATTCCCTGACTTAACAAGGTGGTTTCCGATATTCAATGCAAACAGCAGGTAGACTACTAAGGCAGCACAGGTAATCCATGTGTGTTCTCAGTCTGTCTTGCGCTTACGGGCCACACTGCTTTCTCTCTTATCTCATCAGGGACAATGGGATTAAGCCTTCTTTCCATAAAAAGAACCCAAACTCCCTGAGCAAATACCATGCCCTATAAGCTTTATTATAAAATAATGACAGTCATTATCATAACAGTGACCTTTGGTTTTCATGGTAGAATAAAGACACGTGTGACCCCTTTTTCAAGTGAGAATCACTCACCCTCAAACAACAATCATAAGAGACACAGAAGTGAAAACTTTCTATTCAGTGAATATATTCAGTGAACTAGAGGATGGATATCTATAACAAGGAAACACAATAAATGAAAAGTTGTTAGTAAAGGAGAGTAAACGGGTCACCGGGGCAGATAACTATCAAACATACAAATCTGGAGATCAACAAGCAGGTTTTCCTCACAGAATCCCACAAAGGCTGAGAACATTGAAAGGGGCAGGCAAGGTCAGCCATTAGAAGATGTAGATCTAGGGAATTCCCTGGTGGTCCAGTGGTTAGGACTCCGCGCTTCAGCTGCTGAGGACACGGGTTCAATCCCTAGTGAGGGAACTAAGATCCCGCAAGCTGCACAGCACGGCCAAAAAAAAGGATTGGTTTAACTACAGGAGAGCAGTTGAAAGCCCAGTGTTTCAACACCACTTGGAGCAGACAGGCCATCACTCCTGCATTATCTTCATAGAAGATAAGGGAGAGTTTTTTTCTGGAAAAAAATTAGACTAGAGAGATGCCAGACTTGGAGTTACAGGCGGAAGACGGTACAGATGAGAGGCTGACCTGTAGACAGAACGACTAAGTGAAAGTCTGTGTATTGGATGGTGGGACCTTCAGCTTTCTTTCCCCAACAAGTTTCAGGAGAGCCACATCCTGGTTTAAACTCTCCCCCCTCCAACCCTGCCCCCAGCTAGGAGCTCAGATGATTCATCTGGAGAAACTAAATCACTAAGTTTTATCAGACTCAGGAAAGCTGAATCCAAGCCAGTAGTTGGGAAAGTCTATTAGCAAGTCCTTTTGTACTAATGAACCCCAACAAGGCTGAGAAATTGAGGCCTGAGTGTCTCAGAGAGTGAGGGTGTACCTCACTCTCTGAAGAGATAAGAAGGTTAATTGAAGGTGTATGTGAAGCAGTTGGATGGCCCCAATTCCCCCTCCACAGCTGTGGTTAGCAGAATGCTAAAACGGCCTCCCAGATCTTCATCCACTGGGATACAGGCCCTGTATAATCCCCTCTTCTAGAGTTTGGGAAGGATTTGTGGATATAATGGGATATCACTCCCTTGACTGTGTCACTATATATGGCAAGGGTGATGGGATAGTTACTCCCGTGATTACATTACAGTAGAAAATTGATAGATTGGGAAAATACATATGTAACACAGATAACACAGGACTAGTCTCTATAATAAAGAACACTTATACATTGAAAACGAAAAGACAACCAATCCAATAGAATAAAGGGCAAGAAATTATGAATAATTTACCAAGACGCAAACTTGAATGATCATTAAACATGTGGAAACTCATCTAATACCCCTGATGAGTGAGGAAACATAAGGTAAAACAACAGTGAATTATATTATACTCTGTGTCCATAAGCCTGGCCACAATCTGGAGATGCAAGCTACTACCAGCATTAATACTGCAAAGGTACCTTGGTGGGGTACAGATGTGGGCAGAAGAGACAGGATAGGAGACATATGATTTGATTACACTCATGCATCTATAGGAAATGTCTGTATGTCTAGTTTAAAGAATTTCGATAATGTTTTTAAACTACCACATCAGTTTGTACTCTAAGGAATCCCTTCAGGAGATAACATTTGCAAGGGTACACAAAGATGCTCGCTGTAGCATTGTTTATAATAACAAAAGGGAAATAAAACTTAAAATTCACCATGAAGGTAATGGATTCATAAATTATAGTGCATTCCCACTACAGAACACCACAGAATGAGGAAGAAGGTAGAGATATACTTATAAAGGAGAATGACTATTTGAAATGTCCAAATTATAAAACAATATGCATGACATGATTTCATTTTAGGTGTAAAAAAGCGTGTGTGTGTGTGTGTGTGTGTGTATATATATATACACATATATGTGTGTGTATATATATATACACACATATATGAATGCCTATTTATATGTTTGAAAATGAATTATAAAAACTCTACTAGGATACATGCTAAACTCTTAACAGTAGTTACGTCTAGGGGGAGTAAAATTTAGGGCTATAGATACACACACACGCATACAATAAATACCTATGTGTGTGTCTGAGTTGAGTTTTTCAAAGGAGAATAGATTCATGCATTATATTACCTGCATATTAAAGTAATAATAATAATTGCACCAGAAATTACATATTGAATTCTTTAAAAGCACAAGACGTTATATCGGTGGTCTGCAGAATAAAGCCTTCACCCTTGCTCCCTGAAAGATATTCACATCCTAAAGACTGGAATCTGTGACTATGTTATGTTACATGGCAAAGGGCAATTAGGTTGCTAATCATCTGGCTTTAAAATAGGGAGATTTTTATGGATTCTCTGGGTGAGCCCAACGTAATCAGAGGGTCCTTAAAACTGAAAGCAGGAGGCAGAAAAATTAATGTCAGATCCATGCGATGTGCAAAAGACTCAACTGGTCATTTCTGGCTCTGAAGATGGTGGAAGGGGCCATGAGCCAGGGGATGTGGATATCCTCCGGAAGCTGGAAAAGGCAAGGAAGCAGATTCTCCAATAGTGGTTCTAGAAGAAATGTAACCCTCCTGACATCTTGATTTTAGCCAGCAGACCCAGTTCAGACCTCTGAATTACAGAACTACAAGATAATCAATTTGTGTTGATTTAAGCCACTAAGTTTGTGGTAATTTGTTACAGCAATAGGGAAGTTATGCAATATGCATGACCTCATTTAAAATTAACAAGAACCTTAGAAAATAATATATACAACTATAGGCCTCAATTTGCACAGGAGGAAACCACAGCTCAGAAGATCTGTTTAAAGTAACACAGCTGGGGCTTCCCTGGTGGCTCAGTGGTTGAGAGTCCGCCTGCCAATGCAGGGGACACAGGTTCGTGCCCCGGTCCAGGAAGATCCCACATGCCACAGAGCGGCTGGGCCCGTGAGCTATGGCCACTGGGCCTGCGTGTCCGGATCCTGTGCTCCACGATGAGAGAGGCCACAACAGTGAGAGGCCCGCGTACCGGAAAAAAAAGAAAAAAGAAAACAAATAAAGTAACACAGCTGGTAAGAGCTATGGATGGACATGAATTAGTTCCATAGGAATCTATAGTTTGTACTTCTCTGCTTCTCTCTACTATTTTGTGTTCTCTGTTCTCTAATCTCTCTCTCTCTCTCTCTTTCTCTTCCTATCACCCATCACCCCCATTGCACCTGTCTGGAGGCATGCCCCCAAAAATACTTAGTATGCCAGTAAGAATACAGGTTTGGGGTCAGACACATCTTCATTTGAATCCAATTACTAGCTGTGTGGGTGAAAACAAATTATTCAATTTGAGCCTGTTTCCTTATCTATAAAAGAGGAGAAATAATTTCTACCTTGTAGGCTGAGAGAAAGCATTCAGTGAAATAATGTATGAAAAATGTCCAACAAAGAGCCTTGTACAGATTTTGTTTTTAATAAATATTATTTATAGTTGGTGAGGACTATTACTTTGTTATAATGACTCTGGGAAGCCTGATTTTTTTCCTCTAGATGAGGTTTTAGGGTTTGTTTATACCTTTTTCATATCTGTCAGCTCCTGATTCAGACATGGCGGTTCATGCCTCTGGCACAGAATCACAGCTACAAACTAGGGAACTATTAACTGAGTACAAGTGGAGAGGACGTGGCTTTTAGTGGTGTGGGTACCGGTGATTCATAATATGAATCCAGTCAGTAGCAAAGATGGACTGTTAGTAATATATATTTATCCCTTGGGATCACATCACAGAGGAGCAAAAGAAAAAACAAAACCCAAAGAAAACTTCTGTTTAAATTTGGTCACAAATTTCAAGGGGACATCTCTGTCAGAATCCAGATTATGATGACCTTCTGTTTTCTTTTTGTTTTTTTCTTTTTTTTTTCAATTTTTTAAAATTGAAGTATAGTTGATTTACAATGTTGTGCTAATCTCTACTGTACAGCAAAGTGACTCATTTATACACACATATACATTCTTTTTAAATATTCTTTTCCATTATGGTTTATCATAGGTTATTGAATATAGTTCCTTGTGCTATACAGTAAGACCTTGTTGTTTATCCATTCTAAATATAATAGACCTTCTGTTTTCTGATTATGGAGACCTAGACTACATTTTCTCAGAATATCATTTATCTTTCACTGAATCATCATATTCTGTTGGTCTAGACATTCCATAAGATTCTTCAAAAATTCTCTTGAGGGACTTACCTGGTGGCACAGTGGTTAGGAATCCACCACCAATGCAAGGGACACTGGTTTGAGCTCTGGTCCGGGAAGATCCTACATACCACGGAGCAACTGAGCCCGTGAGCCACAACTACTGAGCTTGCTGCTGCAACTACTGAAACCCACGCACCTAGAGCCCATGCTCCGCAACAGGAGAAACCACCGCAATGAGAAACCCACGCACAGCAATGAAGAGTAGCCCCCGCTCGCTGCAGCTAGAGAAAGCCTGCGTGCAGCAACGAAGACTCAACAGATCCAAAAATAAATAAATTTAATAAAATTTTAAAAATTGTTAAAAAAAATTCTCTTGAAAAATCCCCTTCAGTTCTTTTTTACTAGGATTTTTTTTTCAAACTTTTCAGATTGTTTCTAACCTTTTTCTTTTTGAAGAGCTATTTTCAAAGATAATTTTTGATGGTTCTCCACAAACCATCTACTTTTCTTTTAGAGGGTCCTTCCAGTTCTGGCTTGTCCAGTATGACGTCTGTTGCATAAGACGTACTTAATCTGGATTCATTGAATGAGGCAACTATCAAGTGAGGATGTGGCCACACTTGTTGTTCATGGAAATAGATCCCTCCCCCAGTTGAAAGGGAAGTAAGTCAGAGTGAGTACACACTCCCAAGGGACCTCAACCTAAGTGGTCCAAAAGTCTTCGTTGGTCTCAGCCATTTATGCCCCTTATGCCTTATGAGAGAAAACTGAGAGAGGAAAAAAAAAAAAAACCTCCTTGGGAATTGTGTTCTGTTCTAAAAAACTCAGAGGTACTGAAGTGTTTGCCTTGCTAATGGCTTTTTCTAAGTGCGTTGACACCCAAGTGGGCTTGGGAGAACAGTTTTTACATGTGGGAAATACCATATGACTTAGGAACTGTGATTCTGGGTTTTTCCGTGAAAAATTTGTACTTGTAGCACCCTTCATTCCAATAGTCTTTGTCTTGCTTCTTGTTTCAGCTGCAGAGGCAATGAAAGCAGCAGGATAACTGAGCAGAATGGAGTATTTATAGCGATAACAACTCATTAAGGTCATCATTATTAACCATGACATAGGGCTTTCTTAATCACGTCAATGATCGCTGTAACTCCTAATGATACTGCATCATTGTACTCTAATACTCTAGAGTGCTGCAAGGCTACTACATGTTACAAGGCTATGAAGACACAAATATACAGAGACATTGATAAAATGTTTCTAATCTGTTTATTGTTCTAGCTGCATTTACCCACATTTTAAAATCTGCTCTACAAAATGTATAAATGAACACAGAATCATACCTTTGAAGAGGACTTCCAAAAAGTAATTTTATCCAGTCCACTGCCTTAAATAGTTAAATATTCAAACCATCAAAGACATATGGTTGTAATTCCCTTTTAAGAAGCCACCAGGCTTGGAGTCTCCACAGTACCTTAAACAGACTGTTTTGGTACTTGATCACCATTTGGTCATCGAGCTTTGCTGTAAGTTGAGTAAGTTACAGCAAATTACACACACACACACACACACACATACACATATGCCAATTTTATATATATATATATATATATATATATATATATACATTCCTTTGTGGGGTTGAAAAAATATTTCATACCTTCTTCATCTCACTGAAGCCACATAATAGAATTCACTTTTCAAGACTGAACACAGAACTTCCTCAACTGCCTTAACTCTTTCTCACAACTAATATAATCACTGATTTTAATCCCTTTGGACATTCTTTGGTCCCTAAATATAAACTTCATTGTTTGTATTTAAGGGCAAAGGCAACAAATCAGATACTGGGAGAGGACAAATAGAAATGAGGAATTCTACCCTTATCTATAGTTTAGTTGTAGTGATTCATAAGCACTAAGCAAACATGTACATTGACTGCTTACATTCAAAATCAGTTCATATGCCAAATCTTGAACAGGAAGGTGAGCTCGTAGTTAACCTGAAGGTTATTAATCTTTAATTTTTTTATTTAACTGGAAGTTCATCGACAGAATAATGTTTCACAAAGAAACCTGAAAAAGCCTGAAGCATTTAGGTAACCTGAGGAGAAACAAACTCATGAACCACAGAAACAGGGGAAAAAAGAGAGTGAAAAGTGAACTGGTCAAACCTCATGGAGAACTGGCTTTGTCATTACTCTCCAGATGCGACAGTAGTCCTGACTTCCGGGAGCTCTACTTAAGTACCTTTTCATTCAAATACTGGCTTGTAAGAATAATTTCTTATTCAAGAGGCTTCTCCTACATGTGACTCAGTCTCTGTATCTCTTCTTCTCTCTTATTCTAATTTTCTCTCCACTTCTCCAGTGTTTTTATGGCTGCTTTCAACACTTTCTACTGCTTTTCCGTGGCTCTTATAGTCAAAATTTTACCCAAAGAATTCCCAGTTGAATCAGTAGTCACCAACCAGTAAGAAGGAATACTAGTGGTCAATATTCTCATGCTGTGACACCTCACAGATCCAGCCTTTCAAAATCTCCCAGACTCCTCTTCCAAAACTGTGATTAGAGCAACAGAATCACGTGACAGACATGAAACCCTAGGTGTATGGAACTGACCATGACCACTCATCTCAAATGAGGCTGTGAGTGTGACAAGCACGTCATGCCATCAAGTGCCTGGTAAAGAAGAAAAATATTTCTTACTAACTTAAACAAAAATTCTCTATGAGTAGAGACCAAAAATTATTCCTTATGTAGTCCTGTGTGATATACCATGGAGAATGCAATGCATTAATATACTTGCAATGCATTAGTATGTTCTATTGCATTTTGTATAGAGATTTACCAGAGATAGTCATTTTGTTTAATAACCTCAGGGATGACTTACCTGTAAAGAACACGGTGCTGAGTCCTGCATGAAGGTGCTGGTGAGAAAGCGTGATGTAAAAAAAAGAATAATACGTCGTATCTGTCCTTACCCCCAAAGAAGCTCATTACACAGTAGGTTATATACAAAAATCACGTATAAATAATGCAAGGGAGTTAATAGCATTGGGAAAGAAAACAGTTACAGAATCTGTCTGGCAACTTCCAAAGCTTCCACTTACTAATGTTCCAATTCGAGCTGTTATGGGGAGGGGTGGCCATAAACGCCACTCTACAGTTGAAAGGTATTCTCAAGCTTCAAGGAGCAAAACTTTCCCAGTGCTGAGGTCTAAAGGGTGGAGGGATGAACTTACTGTAGAATGGATCAGATAAGAGAATTGGGGCTGGTTTTGCATCACCTTCTGGATCTTTACCTGTTGGTAAAGTGTCTTCTTGGCTCTGAAAAAGTCTCTTTGGATGGAGAAACTGTTGTTAAACCACATTAAACCATTCACGCTTTCAAGGTGTGGAAATTTTCAGTGGTTTCCATTCATTTATATATTTACTCGTTCAACCAGCTTTTACTGCAGCTCTAATAGATGTTGGATTATATAAAAGGCAAATCTTATATAATCCTTGCCCAAAAAGATAATTGCAGCATGTTTTATTATGTTTTTGTTTATAGAAATATAATGAAATCTTTATTCAAAATGCTACAGGCACTCAGAGGAGGGGGCTGCATAACTGGGTAAGAATATCAGGCCAAGTAAGAAAGGGAGACCTTCGAAGGTGAACAAGAGTGCACCAGATGAGACTCAGAGGACAGTTTATTGTAGGAAGAGGGAACAGACTGCAAAAATGTACACTTGTGAAAAAATGATGGTTTTAAGATGTTTGAGCTTCCCTGTGAGATCTGAGGGTCAGGTTGGTAGGTGATATCACAGAAGACACAGCTGGACAAATTATGTGAATCAGCTATAATAAAGTTTCTAGGGTAGCTGTTTTTAAATATAGCTTAGCCATGAAAGTTTCTTCAAATGTTAGAAACCCCGTATGTAAAATGGAGTAACTCTTGAGCTGCTCTGTTTTAAGCAGAGGTGGGGGACCTGAGGCGTGCATGGTCCTACGCTCTCCCAGCCTCATTTCCACCCAGGTAACCCCTAAAGGGCTCTGCAGATCACAACTTGAAAAGTAATGTACTATCACACAGCTGCCTCTCTTCAAAATGAATTATTGAATAAACAGATGAATTGATCTTTATCCAGAGTTCTCTTTTCTAGGATTTATTTTCCTTTACCAGTGCTTTTGAGCACCAGTATTCAAAACATCCATCTCTCTCTAATACGGGCACAGTGTGTCACTTAAATCCTATGGTGAGTCCCAGGCTTTCCTACTTGATGTTCTTTAAATCTATAACTGTGATAAAACATCATTCAAAAAAATTTTAACTACATCTACATGTATGATACTTTCAAGAAAATCAGAAAAGCCTTACCCTCTGTGTGGACTTCTTTTCAGTGGAAAAGTTCCTATGACAATATGGCTTGGCAAGCCAATGGTACCTATAGGCAGATTAGAAAAAGCCAGCCCTTCCCTTGACAAACCCAGACCTGAACTACTCGTGGCTTGGTGAACTGAGCAATGAGATTCAGATCTCACCTGGCCCCTTGGCTGGGGTCTTGGTTTTAGTGAACTCCTCACATAATGACCCAGGAAAGCCCTATTTACAAATTATTATTTTTAGCTCCAACTCTAATTTACCAAAAGATATTTTGTAAACAAGGATGAGTTCAAATTTATTCTAGGTCCTGTTTAAAGTCTCACTTTTTAGAGAATTCCAAGCACAGGCAATGTTTCAAAGCTATTTTTGCGCCATTGATGATTATAATAGGGGCTCTCCTGTGTATCAGTTTTTCCCTTGAAATATCCTCGATAGTATAATTTCAAATTCCAACAATGGCTTGATCCAGAGGCTAAGCAAGGAGGTACCATTTGCAGGCAGAGGGAGAGAAACACACTTCCTGGTGCCAACTCGAATAAGCTTTACAATCGTTGAGCCTTGGCTATTTGCCAGCATACCCATAGGCAAGATGTCCCATTACTGTAAGTACAAACATATGAGAAAATAGTCAGAAAATAGTTAGTCTATGCAGAACAAATGAATGTGAGACCTATGCTGGTGGAAAGCTTTAAAATTCTATTTTCCAGAGGTGTGTCAGCCTGAAGCACCCGAATAGGAAAGGCAGCTTAGAGTAGTTCCGACAGCTCACTAAGCACGACCAAGATCTGGGTTTGAAAATGCAGGTTATACCAAAGTTCACCATCTGAATTCAAACTGCTTGGGCCCAGGTTTGTAAAATAAAGATATTACTTCCCTCACACAGCTGTTACAGGGAATAAATAAGATAACCTATATGACAGTGCCTACAGCTGAAGAAATATAGATTCTTTCTAAATCATTGATTATTTAGAATAAGTTAATCTAAATTTCATCTTTATTCACTTTGTAGCCTGGAGTACCTGATCTGGAACCGCGTTGCTCCACACAATTTTCTGCAGTGATGGAAATATTCCATATTTGTGCTATCCAATATGGCAGGCACTAGCTCCATGGGCTACTGAGCATGAAAAACGCGGTCAGTATGACTGAGAAACTGAATTGAATCGCTTAATTTTTATTAATTGAAATTCAAATTCCAATAGACACATGTGGTTAGTAGCTACTCAATGGGACAGTGCAGCTCCAGAATAGAATTTGCCCCTTTCAGGGTAACTTCATTATAACTTCGGGTTTTTTCAGCAATAAGTTTCTAAGAAAGACAATATTTATTTCTGCAACAGTTGTAGGGCCAGAGGTTTGAAAACTGGAATCAATGGGCAACTTGAACTCCTAAAATTAGATGATAATCATGTAAAGTTTGAGGTGTAATTTTCTAGGGAGAGGATTCCTACCATTTGATTTAGACAGAGGATGTCTCACAAAATAACAGTAAGTAAATTAATTAAAATAATAATATACCTAAGTTCCTTAAACCTTCTCTAAGTTTAAAATGCCCAAACTATGATTCAGGAGACAGAGGTGTCCAAGGTATTATATTAGCTCATATAACTATAATTAATTCTTTCTATTAACACTAAAATATAAGCAGAGCTTTCAGTGAAAACGTAAAATATGGAATTCATAAGAAGTGTTCCATTGGTCTATTTAGAGCAATACTAGTAAACACATTTTAACATATTTAATTACATGTTAATTACATGTTTTATTTCATTGATTTCCTCTAAAATATTAAATAGTACAGAATAGTACAGAAATGTACAAAGTAAAAAGTACAATTTTTCCCACCTCCTACCTTATTTCTACTCCCGCCCCTAGGGATAACTATGTCAATAATTTGTCACATTTTCCTCCAGACTTTCTTTTCATTATCCATACATATATTGTATGTACACGTGCATGTGTGTCTATATGTTTGTGTGCCTAAATATTGACTTCTATTGTATCAATACTATTTGTGATGGGTTGAATAATGACCCCAAAGATGTCCACATTCTAATCACTGAATCATATGAATGTATTAACTTACATGGCAAAAAGATCTGTGCAGGTGTGATTAAGTTATGGATCTTGAGATTGAGAGATTACCCTGGATTACCTGGATGAGCCCATATAATCACAAGGGTCCTTAGAAGAGGGAGGCAAGAGGATCAGAGTTCGAGGTAGGAAATGTTATGACAGAAGCAGGAGGTTGGAGTGACTCCAGGAAGGGGATACAAACCAAGGAGTGCAGGCAGCTTTCAGATACGGAGGAAGACAAGGAAATTGATTGAGTGTTCCCTGAAGAAGGCAAACCGTTCTGCTGACACCTTGATTCTAGACCTCTGACCTCCGGAACTGTAAGAAAATGAATGTGTGTGGTTTTTAGCCATGAAAATTTGTGGTAATTTGTCACAGCAGCAATAGGAAATGAGTACACTGTCTCTTAACTTACATTTTTTTAACTTAGTATAACCTATGCATCCTTCCATGTAAGTACATTATTAGTACATGCAGCGCTACTCCATTCTTTATGGTAGTTGCCTAGAATACCAGTTTGTCTCCCCTTTATACTGTTATGCATAAGGTTTCAATACACACCCTTGGTTATCTATCTTTGAGCATTTGTCCAGATGGTTTTGTGGAATAGCTGATTTCAGAGAGGAACTGCTTGGTGAGAAGATAAAGATATACATGAGAAATGTGTTGTTATTCAGAACACTTGCCCCCCCTCCTCCCCCTCCCCTCTGCAGACTGTCTCACTCACAGGAGATTATGATTCCCTGTTCCATAGACAACAGACTTGGTCATGTGACTTGCTACGGCCAATAAAGTGTCGGCAGAAGGGATTTGGGCGGGCACTTTAGAAACTAGCATGAGCTTGTTTTCTTTCCCGCTGCCACAAGATGCCCCATATAGAGACTGTTCCACCAGCCTGGGTGCCTGCTGACCCATGATGGCTATGTAGGAAGACCAAAAAAAAAATAATAAGCCTTTGTGGTTGTAAATGGCTGCAGTTGTGTTGTTCTTGAACACAAGAGCATAAATCAGCCTAAACTGCCTGATGAAGTATGTGCATTTAACATGCTCAGAGTTGCTACCAAATTGCCTTCTAAAGAGCTGTTTCTGTCCACCGACACTGTGTCAAGTGTCTTTTTTCCACACTCTTGCTTACAGTGTATAGCAATCGTTTCTAACTTTTGTCTTTCTCTTGGGAAAAGAAAACGGTATCTCACTGTTTTGACATGCATTTGTCTGATTTCATACAAGATTCCTTCATATGTTTATGATTCAATTGTACTTCTATGAAACATTTCCATGGTTAGTGTACATTTTTATCTAGAGTTGTCATTTTTATATAAATGTTCTTGAGTACTTATATACTGTGAATATTACTGCTTGCTTCATTTGTCCATATTTTTAATGATTCACTTGATTCTTTATGATGGCTTTCACCACACAGAAGTAGTAAATACATATATATTATATATATACATATAAACTAGTTTCCTTTGAATTAAAATATAACTCAAGCCAAGACTAAGTTGATCTCTTAGTCACTATATGGGCTACTCAGAATTGCTCACTTAGAAGTCCGGGTAACAACTGATGATTCAATATCTGATTTTTGAGCCAATGCATGTACCAAGAATGTTTAGTACGGACATATGGTGGATCAGAAAAATGGGAAAGAAGAAGAAACCAAGGCCAAAAAAGACCAAAGGACAAAAATATTAAAGGATGAAGCAAGGACCAAAGTAAGTGCAAAATTTATAAATTTGTATAATCATAATTAAGGTAATAATAATAATAATTTGGTAACATATAATGACAGTCAAGAAAATGTTTATAAATTACAGGTAACCAGTGTAATACTGCAGGTTTTTGTCTCAATTTTTTAAAACAATTTCTTTTAGCTAAATTCCTAGAGGTAGGATTTTTGAATTAAGGTTGACCATAGTAACACTACCTAAGGTAGTGAAAGCTTGAAAGTAACTAAGACATTGACATTATTATACTTATAATTAGACAATTAGGTTAAGTAAAATCTGACATATCACTTGATTGAAATATAATGAAGCTGTTAAAAAATTAATCAGTGTAGTGATGTGGAATCCCGGGCCAATCTGAATGTCTTTTTTTTTTTTTTAAATAAAACCTTTACTGTCTTGTCCAGTTTTGTTCTCTTCTATGTTTTTATGGAACTTTGTGCCTCTATTCTAACATTTCTCAAAAAACAGCTTGTTTATTATTTTCCTCTCTAAACATCAAGGTCTCCAGAGCTAGATTTATGTCTTTTCTTTTTTTGACATACAATTCATGTTTTCTTACTTGAAATGTATTTATCCATTTCTTTAAGAGAAACAGAAAAACAAAATTGCATGCAGACCACAAATATAATTATACAAATATGTTGGTCCAGGTTAGAAGGGAACAAAGAAATGAAAATAATTCTTACAGCACAATCGTAGCCATATAGATGCTGTTTCAAATGGTTTTCTTATAAGAAAGTGTTTTTTAATGCAAAATGGTATAAAGAAGATTTACATGTCCATATTTCTTCCACACAGTGATAGCCATTGTTAATGTGGCCTATTGTTTTCAAACTTTTCTATGCCTTTTCTTTTAAACACTATTGAAATTATTACACCTATAAAAATTGTTTACTCTATTTTCCCCACATTTTCACTTTAAAGTTACTTTTTAACCATTTATTATTAAACTCACATAAATAGTCTCACCTAAGTGATCTGTAGCCCTCAAAGGAAGAGAGCACATCAAATCAAACTCTTGGAAGAGATGAGGGACTGAGAACAAGGATCGTGTTCATGGAAATAGTGATGGCCTCTTTCAAGCAGCTGAAATTGTTTTGTTTTGCTTTGTTTTCAAGCAAAATGGCCAGTCCTGAAGCCAGACACATACATGTAGGTAGAATGATAGGAAACAAATAAGTGGGTAGGAAATCAGAAGGTTTAGAAAGAATTCCTAAAAGACAACTCTTGGAAAAAGAGGAGGTAGAACAACCTGGAGGGTGTGTAGTTAGATTAAGAAATAAGGTGAAGATAAGAAACAAGATCATATTTACATCTGTAAATCACAAGTGCAAAACACACTATGGCAGAGGTGGGTGTCTCACTAAACTACAGAGTAAGATGATTTCTAACAAATGGAGAAAAGGACATCAATATGTACTTGTTTCAGCCTTCCCATGAGAAAAAATAAAGTCTCTGAGGAGGAGATATATTCTTGCACTAGAAAATTCCTTTGTTACCTAGTCCTTCCATATTTGGAAATAAAATCTCCCCACTCCTGACCCCGCCCACAAAGACCTCAATGCAATGCTCCTTCAGATGGTAACAAGGGAAGTTCCTATCTAGTTGAAGTCAGTTATTTCTTCTGATATGGCTGCTTCGAGGACATAAAGACTAGAATATTCTTGGGGGGGTGGGCAGAGCTACCTTAAGTGCTCTGAATATCCATAAAACAATGGTACTCCCCTAGTGTCCTTCAAAAGATTTTCTGAAATGAGGGGATTAGTCTATATGTGTCCTGCCCAATATAGTAGCTACTAACCACATACGACTACTGAGCACTTTAAATGAGGCTAGTGTGATTCAGGAACTAAATTTTTAATTGTATTTAAGTTTAATCAGTTGACAATTAAATTTAAATAGCCACACATGGCTAGCAGTTACCATACTGAACAGCCAACTGTAAGCCATGCCTTTGTGCTTATCACTTAAGCTGTAGCTTTCTCTGATCTAGGTCAATGCAGATCCAGGTATACTGGTCCAATCAAATCAGATTACGTGATAATGGCCTTTATCTAGTCTTACCCAATGCTGAGGCTTGCATGTGTGAACAGCATACTGATTATGCCTGATATAAAGGCATCATGATGCCAAAATCCAGGCACACATCACCTCTGTGCATAGAGCTTTTATATTTGCAAATAGGAAATCTCAGAACTATAGTACCTTTCCCCAACTCCCCTTTCCTAGGTTGGGCATATATTCACTAATACTATAGATGTTGACAAATTCTTTTTTCTCTGACTCCTATTAATAGTTCAATAAGCTAATGAGGAAAAAAATATATATGTATTCATATATATATATATATATATATATATATATATATATATGCATTTTATATCTAAAAGGGGAAATTGAAATCTTAAACCAAGTATGAGTTTTCAACTGCAAACACATAGTTTAGTGACCTGGGAACATATATTCTAAGTACCCCCATAAACTCAAGACTACTTTTCATCTCATCCCCGATCGAGACCCGTTAAGCAGTCTCTCATGATAAGCCACAGTATTTGCTTTCTGTTCGTCTTCCTTCCTTGGCTTCGCCATCAGAATAAATGGAATGAATGATTTAGGGTGATGAAATCAGTGAGATGAAACTGAAACGTACTACTGAGCTACTAAGTGGAAGGGATGAACTCCAGGAAAACCCTTGAATGGATGAGAAATTAAGAAGGTCGAATTAAGCTTGTTGAAAAATGTATCTGCAGAGTTGTTGGTTCTTTGTTTCTTGATGACTGGCTCTAAGGGAAATTCAGCCCAGGGATGTTTTAATTCCTTTGGTTTCTTGCTGTCTGCTTTTCAACAGGACTAGCTCAGCTCTGAGAGCAGGAGGGGTTTTGTGGAGGAAAGTGAGGTTTTAGAAGGGTACGTTTTTAAAAATGTGGTTTTCCTAGGACCTGAACCGATTAAGGAAGTAAATGAGAGACAAACTGCTGCAGGTCTCTGAATAGGAAATGATCTGTGAGTAAATTGAACAAGCCGGGAGACAGTAAATAGGCAATTAACATTCATTTTGGCAAATCTGCACCTGTTGGAGCTGAACATACAAAGGGAAACATGAAGGAGGATGACAGAGCAAACCTGTCAAAAATCGTAGAATCGAAAGATTTTAAATCCTGAGCTTCACGAAATCATGAGTGTAAATTATATGAAGCTGCAAATTTGGCCAGACATCAAGAAAGATACAATCCACAAAGAAATCGTGTCTTAGCCACCTTTTCTCCACCTAAGTGTGCCTGAAGAGTTTCGGTGGATTCGGTGTGGCTGTTGGTGGTGTTTTAGATGCTTGTTATCCTTGGGGATTCAGGAAGTCTTGATAAATCTTTGGGGGCAAGATTGTTCACAATCTTGGTTTCCCTGGTAACTGATGAGTCACTCTGATGTCAACGCCCCTATAAATGGCAGCCTCCTCCTCCTCTGAGTAGTGAAGATGGCTGCCACGTCCTGTCTGCCATCTTCTGTACACAGTGGGGTGTCACTCCAGGCCCTTTTGCTTCAGACATGTAAGATCCCCCTATCCAATAAACCATTGATATCTCTGTTGCTGTCTCCGGGTTCTTTCTTTGATCTTGAGGCTGGGCAACTATGAGGCTTGCAGCCCAACAGAGCCTTTTGGAAAAGTTAGGATCATGCTTTGGAATCCACTTCACTAACTCTGCTTTCCTGGGAACTGTGCCTTGTCCTACGTCTTTATGTCCTTCTTCTTAGGATTCCGTGTTTACCATCTAAGTTCTAAAGGTCTCCGATAAATCCAGTCCCTGGGATTTATGGCTGATCTAAGTCTTGGCTCCATTTTAACAGAGACTTCAAGAAATAATCCCCTAAGAAAAACATAAAATAAATATTTGGAAACTCTAGGCCCCATGGCTGGCCTTTGGAAAAGATAGGCAGGTGTGCATTTGGCTTTTGTTAATTACATGGATTAGGGAAGCAACTTCCTTTGCATGAGGGAGTCCACCTGACAGAGGTGTTCTAACTCTAAAGAAACTAAGATAATAAGATGATTTATAAGGAATTTTCTCTAGATGAGACAATTGAACATCTAATTCTGAAATTGTTTATACATACCCATTCAAGAGACAGAGGAATGAGCTGGAATTACCATCTAAGACTATGATTTGACACCGTATATCCCAAGCTATATTCAGTAGAATATTGGTATCCTGGGGCATGCCAAGAGGTGTTCTCCATAATCAATAAACTTTTAGAAAGTTGTGTCTATATCTGCTATCCCTGAAAATTAATAGTGTATAACCCAGTGAAATTTACAAGAAGAAACACACCTCATATCAACACCGTTAACCTCACAAAGCACTCCACTGTCTCACAGCACAGAGTTTGGATAATTCTCATTTAATTTATAGTTTGGGGCACAATTTTATCCACTCTCTTGCTGGAGTATCATACAGATTGGCCCCCAAAAGAGGAAGTAATCAATGGAACAGGATAGAAAGCCCAAAGATAAACCCACACACATATGGTCACCTTATTTTTAATAAAGGAGGCAAGAATATACAGTGGAGAAAAGACAGCCTCTTCAATAAGTGGTGCTGGGAAAACTGGACAGCTACATGTAAAAGAATGAAATTAGAACACTCCCTAACACCATACACAAAAATAAAGTCAAAATGGATTAAAGACCTAAATGTAAGGGCAGACACCATAAAACTCTTAGAGGAAAACACTCTAAGACATAAATGTCTTAGAAAACATAAGAAATGTCATAGAAAACACTCTATGACATAAATCCCAGAAAGAAACTTTTTGACCCACCTCCTAGAGAAATGGAAATTAAAAAAAAATAAACAAATGGGACCTAATGAAACTTCAAAGCTTTTGCACAGCAAAGGGAACCATAAACAAGATGAAAAGACAACCCTCAGAATGGGAGAAAGTATTTGCAAATGAAGCAACTGACAAAAGATTAATCTCCAAAATTTACAAGCAGCTCATACAGCTCAATATCAAAAAAACAAACAACCCAATCCAAAACTGGGCAGAAGACTTAAATAGACATTTCTCCAAAGAAGATATACAGATTGCCAACAAACACATGAAAGGATGCTCAACATCACTAATCATTAGAGAAATGCAAATCAAAACTACAATGAGGTATCACCTCACACCAGCCAGAATGGCCATCATCAAAAAATCTACAAACAGTAAATGCTGGAGAAGGTGTAAAGAAAAGAGAATCTACTTGCACTGTTGGTGGGAATGTAAATTGATACAGCCATTATGGAGAACACTATGGACGTTCCTTAAAAAACTAAAAATAGAACTACCATGTGACCCAGCAATCCCACTACTGGGCATATACCTTGAGAAAACCATAATTCAAAAAGAGTCATGTATCACAATATTCATTGCAGCTCTATTTACAATAGCCAGGACATGGAAGCAACCTAAGTGTCCATTGACAGATGAATGGATAAAGAAGATGTGGCACATATATACAATGGAATATTACTCAGCCATAAAAAGAAATGAAATTGAGTTATTTGTAGTGAGGTGGATGGACATAGAGTCTGTCATACAGAGTGAAGTAAGTCAGAAAGAGAAAAACAAATACTGTATGCTAACACATGTATATGGAATCTAAAAAAAAAAAAAGGTTCTGAAAAACCTAGGGGCAGGACAGGAATAAAAATGCAGACGTAGAGAATGGAATTGAGGACATGGGGAGGCGGAAGGGGAAGATGAGACAAAGTGAGAGAGTGGCATGGACTTATATACACTACCAAATGCAAAATAGATAGCTAGTGGGAAACAGCCACATAACACAGGGAGATCAGCTCCGTGCTTTGTGACCATCTAGTGGGTGGGATAGGGAGGGTGGGAGGGAGATGCAAGAGGGAGGAGATATGGGGATGTATGTATATGGATAGCTGATTCACTTTGTTATACAGCAGAAACTAACAACACCACTGTAAAGCAATTATACGCCAATAAAAATGTTAAAAAAAAAAAAGTCCAAGAAACAAAATGACTGTACAAGGCAATCCATTGATACTATGAGTCCTTGATATGATACAAGGAAACTGACACTTTACCTCTTTGGTCTTCCTCCCTATAACCTGGTCTAATCACAAGAAAAACAGGAGACAAATAGAGGGACATCTGCAGAATACCTGCCTAGTACCCCTCAAAACTGGCAAGGTCGCTAAAAACAAGGAAAGCCTGAGAAACTGCCACAGCCAAAAGGAGTCTAAGGAGACATGACAGTTATATGTAATGTAGTTTCTTGGATGAGATCCTGCAATGGAAAAAGGACGTTAGGTAAAAACTAAGGAAATATGAGTCAACTACGGGCTTTAGTTAATGATGATGTATCAACATTGGTTCATTAATCATAACGAACATACTATACTAATGTAAGATGTTAATAATAGGGGAAACTGGGTACAGGTCTGTGGGGACTCTCCATGCCATCATGTCAGTTTTTCTGTAAATCTAAAACTATTCTAAAAAACGAAGTTCATTAAAAAATTTAAAAGGCAACGAAACAAAACAAAAAACACTCAGCCCAAACCTTGGCTACTTTAAGTACTAGCTGCCTGCTCTTTTAATCCAATAAGCAACTTCATGCCCAGCCTGAGCACAGTGATTGCAGGGCCCAACAGCCAGGTTCCCTGGCAGCATTAGCCTCCTTCAGCATCTTTTCTTACCCAGCAATACCACCTCCATTAGAAGTAAAGCATAAAGACTGGTTCAAATGGCGGGGTAGAAGGATGTGCTCTCATTCCCTCTTGTGAGAGCACTGGAATCACGACTAACTGCTGAACAATCATCAACAGGAAGACTCTGGGACTCACCAAAAAAGATACCCCACGTCCAAAGACAAAGGAGAAGCCACAAGGAGACAGTGGAAGGGGCGCAATCACAATCAAATCAAATCCCATAACTGCTGGGTGGGTGACTCACACACTGGAGGACACTTATACCACATTAGTCCACCCACTGGAGTGAAGGTTCTGAGCCCCACATCAGGCTTCCCAACCTGGGGGTCTGGCAACAGGAGGAGGAGTTCCTAGAGAATCAGACTATGAAGGCTAGCGGGATTTGATTGCAACACTTCGACAGGACTGGGGGAAACAGAGACTCCACTCTTGGAGGGCACTCACAAAGTAGTGTGCACATCGGGACACAGGGGAAGGAGCAGTGACCCCAGGGGAGACTGAACCAGACCTACCTGCTAGTGTTGGAGGGTCTCCTGCAGACGCAGCGGGTGGCTGTGTCTCACCATGAGGACAGGGACATTGGCAGCAGAAGTTCTGGGTAGTACTCCTTGGCAACACCCAGCTCTACCCGCCACCAGTCCCTCCCATCAGGAAACTTGCACAAGCCTCTTTGATAGCCATCAAAACCCTTCAATTGTTCCCATTGCATTTAGGATAAAAGCCAAATTCTTTTGTCCCTTTCTGTCCCTCAGCCTCAACTCCTGCCCACACTCTGAATTTCAGTTATTCAAAACTGCCTGCTGTTGCCCTGCATATGTTTTATTCCCTTTTGCTTTGCTGCGTGCTGAAAGAACGATCGTTCACATTTATACTACGCTGCTTTGTGTCAGGTACATGTTAATATGATAACTTTTACAATAACCTTGTAAGATAGGTAATTCCATTTGCTCCCATTTTTCAGAGGAGGAAATTAAGCCCAGAGAAATCAATTAGCAAAGGCCATAGGGATGAGAATCCAGGCAAACTGGGGCCAGAGGCCTTCTTCCTACTACTGCATTTTAGGATCTTTCAAGTAGAAGGTCGGGCAGAGGCCATCAAAGGAAACACCCTGCTCCTCCTTCAGGATTCAAGTCAATAGTTCCTTCTTTCAAATGCCTCCGCTTCCTTCAGAATCCCTGTCTGCCCTCCTCCCACTTCAGTCTGATTTGGTACCTCCGATGTCTGCTCTCCTATCACACTGTGTATCTGTCCATCCTGAACACTTCCCAGGTCCCACATTATTTAGTCTCTCCATGGAGTGTCATTTAAAAAGAAAAAACAGGGCTTCCCTGGTGGTGCAGTGGTTGAGAGTCCGCCTGCCAATACAGGGGACGCAGGTTCGTGCCCTGGTCCGGGAAGATCCCACATGCCGCGGAGCGGCTGCGCCCGTGAGCCATGGCCGCTGAGCCTGCGCGTCCGGAGCCTGTGCTCCGCAACGGGAGAGGCCACAACAGTGAGAGGCCCGCGTACCGCAAAAAAAAATTAAAATAAAAATAAATAACAGCCCAGCAACCCAAAGTAATTAAAAACAAACTCCATTTTTTATTTGTGACTTGTGAAGAACATTGAAAGCAGATCCAATTAATGACCCACAATTCTCTAAAGCCTCTGTCCTGTACAACCTCAGTCTCTCTCATTCCCCAAAGCTACGGCAGGGTCACTTGTTCAATTCCCCAATTAAAAAGAAAGAAGAAAACCCAGTACCCAGACCACATGACTTATGCTCTCTCTTTGTCCACCACATTTTATCTTTACCCATATTTTATCTTGCTGGTTTTCTGGTATTTGTTTATGTTTCTACTGCTGACAGGAATTCTTCAAGGGATCAGTGGCATGTTAATAAATCCTGTCCCCATCACACCTCTCCTAAAGCACTCATCATATTATATATCTTCCCCCACTACCCAAGCATACTTTATTCCGATACTTTGCCTCCTGTGGGAAAACTTAAATGACCGTTAACTCTCTTTGTAATTAATTTTAAAACTGCAGTGTTTCAATCAATACAAATCTAAGCCCAAACATCAAGCTGGTAATATGGATAATATGCACTTGTAATTACACATTCAGTTAACTATAAAACCTATTATTACACTAATAAAATGTATAAGCCTCCTTAAACAACTAGGAACTTAGAGCAGCTGCAATACCGGTGCTTGCCATTTCACAGTTGTCCAGAGATTGTGTAAAAGGAGTTACACAAAGTGCTGGGGAGCTGTTTTTGCATAAAATCACAGTAGTTTTTTAGATGAAGCACTAAATTTGCATGCAAGACCTTGGGATACAAGAACACAACGAGTAGGGATCTAGACACCAAACGAACATTTAGCACAAAAGCATTGTGGGAGGATGGAAGTCATTGCCTGACAGTACCCTGCTCATAAGCTCTTAATTAATAGGTGTTACTCCCCCTGAAATTATGTTCATATTGCAAAACTGGACATCCATGTTCCGTGTTGTATAAAAAGTGAAGTGTATTAAGGACAGTACTCCTTTGGGGGAGGAGATAAGTATCATGTATCACTGGAGAAAGTACATGAGGCAAAGCCTGATGCAAAGTACTCACCCAGTGGTAGCTAGCATTACTATTTATGTGGAATGAATAAACCCACATATTTATCAAAGACAGAATGAAAGAGATCCCAGGGACAACAAAGGAGGAAATAGAAGCCAAGACCAGAGCCAGGGAAGAGCCTCAGTTAATACAGGAGGAAGATTCAAGTATAGACAGGAACCAGTTGAATATCTTTGTCCCCAGGTTGTGCTGATGGTGACAGGAGGGCAGCTGCTGAGTTGAAGCTCTGAGCAGAGTCTCTGTTCTTGCCCTTTCTAGCCTTCCCTGGTTCCATTTGAGAGCTAGATGGACCAAATGGGATGGTTGGAAGGTTAGTATTGTCCTGAATGTTAGGCCCTCTTGGGCACCTAGAGCCCCCTCTGTGCTCCCACGTCCCTCCCCCTGCACTCAGCATTGCTCTGCATCAAATATCTATCCCTTGTTCACTCTGTTCTGAATGTCTTCATTCTGGCTTCTTTCATTCCCCCCTACTACGATCTATTCCTGGATTCTGACTTTTCTTCCACCCTTTTTTCTTATCCATCCATATAAATGTCTTGTTTATTACAGATTACCAATCATGCACAACTTCTGTGTAGCCTTTTTTTTTATCATTTGCATGCAGAATGGTTGCATTTTATTTGAGGGATGGAATCCTGAAGGCCGCATTTAACTTGAAATATGCATTTGTGAAACTAATCCTGTCAAATGATGGCAGATCTCTCTGTTCACCAGCTAAAGTGGCACTGCCGTGTAGCAGTCACAATGTCAACACAACTCATGCTGCCTGCCAACTTTGGAATTCTGTGATTCTGGAAAAAAAAATTCAATTTGGGGCATTTACATAATTTTGTATTACCTTCATAAAATCAGACTTTATTCATATTTTAATTGCACAACTTTGGATTTGCATTTGTCACAATTACATTTATATGATTATAGATTGCATGGTAGTAGGGCTATTCATTTCAGAGGTAAAGGGGGAAAATGGAGTCTTAGAAAGCCTGAAGAAGGTGAGATCAACAGCTCACCTGTCCAGTTATCTGAGATGGGCAAGCTATTGTTCTATGCAGAGGAGACAAATTACATGATTCTGGGAGTGACTCAACAATCAAGTGAGAAACTAGTACCTACCAACCTGCAGGATGATATCCAGGAGACAGCTGTCTATGTAACTCCTGAGAGAAACATTCCTTATTTTTATGTAAATCAATAGAAATTACCTGCAATTTCAAAATTTCCATGAACTCAAATAAAAATAAAATACTTCTTTCAAACAAAACACGACTTAAGACTTAAACTCTTGAAATAAGTAAACCACTCCTATCCTGGCTTTTAAAAAAAGGAAGGAGAGAAACAAAACAGTGGTTTGTGATCTCATCAGAATAATCATTCAGTTTTTCCATGAGGAGCAAAGCACTGTTCTATTACTTTTTAAATTATTCCTCCGAAATAATCAAGAATCATCACAATTAAATTTATGAGACTTATAAGAGCAAAGGAGTCTTTTTTCCCTCTTCTTTTTTGCTATAGAAGGAACACTGTCGATTCTAAAGTCACAGCTACACTAGCCATTATCTTCTCTTATCCCTCCAGTCATCATTAATTTTTTTTTAAAGATTTTTTGACAAGGACCATTTTTAAAGTCTTTATTGAATTTGTTACAATATTGTTTCTGTTTTATGTTTTGGTTTTTTGTCTGCGAGGCATATGAGATCTTAGCTCCCCGACAAGTGATCGAACCCTTACCCCCTGCACTGGAAGGCAGTCTTAACCATTGGACTGCCAGGGAAGTCCCAATCGTCATTAATTTTTATGCAAACTATTTTTAAAGAGGCTGTAGGTATTCAAAAATGAACAGGACATTCTCTTGGTCCTAAAATAATCACAAATAACTGTAGTACATAACTAAGTTCCTATATTTGAAGATAATACTTTGTACTTCTCATTCCATTCATTATAGAAAAGTATGAGGGAGAGAAGTGAATAGGAGAGATCCAAGAAGGAAACTTTAAAGGGAAATTTAGAAAGATGGACCAGAAATTTGCATTCTAGCATACAATTTATGAAACATAGTTTCATATGATTACCTCAGATTTATTTTCACTGTAACTCTGTGAGAGAAATAGGATGGTAACGTTTTACATTTCAACTGTAAAATTGGGAGTGACTTTACCAAACTCATGGGACTAGAAAAGAACAGAAGTTAGATTGAAATCCAAAGCTGAACTCCAAAATCCATTCTCCTTCATTATACTGTACAGGCCTTTTAGGACAATGACAACGTGGGACAGGAAGCAGAAAGGAATTAGGCCATTTATGATGGAAGAAACAGAATTACCAAAGGCATGGTGATCTGTAACACACGGGCAATTTGGAGAGTTGAAGGAACTGAAGATGAACCACGAAAGATAGGTCAGGACCAAGTCAAAGGTGTGTATTTAATTTAATTTGGTGAGCAATGGCAGGTATTCCATCCACAAATATACAAAACCAATGTTTCTTGGGTAAAACTCCTACATTTTATGAATTATTTTAGGCATTAAAGACATGGAGAAAATAACGATCCTGCTATCACCATACTAACAAAACAGTGGAGAGACATGTACAGAAATATTTACAATACACTGGGGAAATTTCTGCAATGAGCACGAGTATAAGGTGAAAAAAGAGCCTAGGGAAATAATCTACTAAATCTATCTTGAAATGTTGAAATTTTTGAATTTGGCACCCCAAAACAATTACAATAGTAACCTCAAATATTACTGATCACAGATCACCATAACAAATATAATAATAGTTAAAAAGTTTGAAATGTTGTGAGAATTACCAAAATGTGACCCAGAGACATGAAGTGAGCAAATGCTGTTGAAAAAATGGTGCTGATAGAGTTGCTCAGGATTGCCACAAACCTTCAATATGTACACAATACAACATCTGCAAAGCACAGTAACAAAACACAATAAAATGAGGTCAATGCATTTGAATTCTGAATTAATATATTTCATTCCATGGTAAAGAAAGTGAGTGAGGACTTCCCTGGTGGTGCAGTGGTTAAGTATCCGCCTGCCAATGCAGGGGACACGGGTTCAATCCCTGGTCCGGGAAGATCCCACATGCTGCAGAGCAACTAAGCCTGTGCGCCACAACTACTGAGCCTGCACCCTAAAGCCCGCGAGACACAACTACTGAGCCCGTGAGCCACAACTACTGAGCCCGCGTGCAACAACTACGGAAGCCCGCACGCCTAGAGCCCGTGCTCTGCAACAAGAGAAGCCACTGCAATGAGAAGCCCGCACACCACAACGAAGAGTAGCCCTCACTTGCCGCAACTAGAGAACGCCCGAGTGCAGCAATGAAGACCCAACACAGACAAAATTTTTTTTTATTTTTAAAAAAAGTAAGTGAGTGAAAAGTGCAGGTGAGAAAGGTATTTGGTTTTATTTCAAACATCTGTATATTGATAGGAATTTAATCAATAAGATTCATTCTGGAACTGGATATCAGGTTATAGTAGTAGTTTAAATTTAGGAAATTGTAAGTTTTACCATTTATACCTATCTATTCTTGATGAGGAATAAAGATCTGTTCTGTAAGCAAGAGAAATGTAATGATGGGTAAATATGCCACGAACCAAATTTTAAAACGTAATACCTTATCACTTGTCTAGCATAAACGATATCCACTGGATTCAGTTAGAAACCTGCATTTAAATGCTGGATGAAAATATAAACTAAAACATAGACGTGAGTGGGAAACATACTGAAAGCCAGTGGTTTTATACACATACTCATTTAATCCTTAAAACTTATGTTTCATAATCTTTCTAAGATCTTACAAAGTGCTATTTTGCTAAACAACAAGAATAGCTATCTCTGTAGAACAATGCTATAAGAGAACAATATAATTTATGTTTCTCTCCTCAATCCCCATTCCTTTCACCTTCTTCCTAGTATATCACAGTCAACAAAAAATCTTAAGTAAATGCTTTTGGCCAAAGAGAAAAGTCTTTTATATACATATGAATTTTATATAAATATATATAAATCAATTTAAAAGGACAAATAATCATGAAGAAAGAAATGGGAAAATATGAATAGGAAATTCACAAAAATAGAACTACAATTCAGGCAAGAAACACTCAAAAAACTCAATTTCACTAATAATTAAGGATATATGAAAAATGACAAGAGGCAGCATTTTTCCACTCTAATTTAGCAAATGTATCTTTAATATTGGCCAGTATGTAGGAAAAAATGGCATTCTTTTAAACTGTGAAAGAATAATTACACAAGGTTTAATAAAATTTTACATGTTCAAGCCTAACTGACACAGCAATTTTACTTCTTGAAGTCTATCCTGATACTTTCACAAATAAATACACACACACACACACACGCACACACACACATACACAGATACTGTACTGTAGCATTGCTTTGTAAAGTTAAAATCTGGAAATTAATCAAGTGTTCTTCAATAATGAAGTATTGAGTAAATCATTGTACAACTGCAAATGGAATGCAATGTAGCATTTAAATAGAATGAGGTATCCATATATATGTATATATATATATATATTATAATGACAGAGAAAATTTCCAAAACATATTATTAAGTCACAAAACAATGTCTATAATGTGTATAGTAAAATATTATTAATTTTTAAAACTAAACTATATATGTATGTGTGTTTGTATATAATACATAAATATATCTAAATGTACGTGAAAAGTAAGGAGTGAGAGACATTGTATGCTTCTATGACTAATTATGTTAATGAAATTAATTCTGAGACAGTTGAGGTGACTGGAGGGAAGCTAAAAGTATAATTTATTGTTCTCTACGTATCAGAGTGCTGGAATTTTTAACAGGCAGATACCCATGTATTACATGTAATATCTGAGAAAATTGTATCTTAAAAAATAATTTGGGGGCTTCCCTGGTGGAGCAGTGGTTGAGAGTCCGCCTGCCATTGCAGGGGACATGGGTTCGTGCCCCGGTCCGGGAAGATCCCACATGCCGCGGAGCGGCTGCGCCCGTGAGCCATGGCTGCTGAGCCTGCGCGTCCGGAGCCTGTGCTCCACAACGGGAGAGGCCACAACAGTGAGAGGCAAAAAAAAAAAAAAAAAATTGACAGCTACATGAAGAGAGAACTAACACCTGGAGATTTTTCAGATGCATAGCCAGCTCTGTTCTCGCTGACTAGAGTAAGCAAACCTTCTCTATTCTTACTGATCTTCTTAATTGGGCCGGGAGGTGGCAGCAATAGGGAGGGAGGTTTGCTTTCTACGTGTATCACATAGTAGGAATTATTGTTTGTAGGCACCAACAAAGAGAATGGTACTGAATCCTAAGAGGTCCATGATGCTGGATCTGTATGATTTATTATTCAGTTAAAACCTCTAAAGAGGGAAATAAGACCTCATTGTCAACTCTGATTTTATATTCTCTCACTTTGCAATTCAATGAGTGAGTCAGGTGGGTATTGCCAAAAACTGGTTATGGATTTCACCCAAAGATGTATCATTGTGTTTGTATGCAGAGTTTCATCTTCATGTGCTTTGTATGATTTTATTTTTACCCCTTTTCTTTCATTTAATTTTTATTTATGTATTTTCTTCACCCACTCAGACCAGAATGACAGGACGTAGCTGCTTAATATTTAAGCCATTTTTCGTGCATCCTTCTGATTCAGTTCTGGGCCTCTCCCTCACTGCTCTAGAAACAGGTGAGCTGCTTGCAATTCCCATGCCCTCCTTAACACCAAAACTATGCTGAGCTACTCTGCCACTGCCAGTCTCATCTAGAAGGTACATTTTTACTCTCTACATCTGGAAACAAGGGAAATAAAGATCAGAATATATTTGGCTTTAGCTGTAATTTAAACTTTGGTTTGATTTAACAAGCAGGATGATTCAGACCTCTGCTGGAATTACACTGCCTTTAGGGGTTACTGAGATTTAGTCAACTTCTGCATCAGCAGTGATGTTCTACATCTTTCGGAAGGAGTATTGGTGGTAGGACCTGGGGACTGGAAAGTGGGAATTTAGGATGCATTGATAAAACCTACACATCTACATCGTCTCAAGAAATAGGCCCCCAGAAAATGTATTTAACCATGCAAATACTCATATCCTTTTACAAGTAATTATGTAAATCCTTTCCAAAGAAAAAAAGAAACAAAATGTGGGAAAGGAATTATGCACTATGTTGACCATCAGGCAGTATTTATAATAAAAAACTGAAAACCATTAAGTTCTCCGATAGTAGGATGATGATTTCATAAAATGTTTATATTCAGTCTTACAGCGCTTTACAGAGATTGAAATGAGTGGTAATGAAAAAGATTTAGCAGCACAAAAAATACTTATTAGTGAGAAAGGAACATGCAAATTAATACATACACTGTGGTTAAAGCGCTGCAAACAAATGCATGGGAAATAGACCAAGAGGAAATGAAATAATAATGCTCAGAGGAAAAGAGGAAAGAAAACACCATAATCTTAGTTTTCAGATTTTTATTGTATGCTTATACTTTTTGATTAAAAACATTTATAAACGAATATGGCATATACTTTTTTTTAATGCTTAATTCCTTTTAAGCAAGCAGGAAGCTGGAGTAAGGACCGTATATCTTTGTATCAAATCTAAAAATTCTCTATATCTCCATATCCGCATTCTCCCTAATCCTACCCCCAATATACATGAGTATATACACACACTCCTCCTGAACAAGAAGATAGGAACTGCAGGTGTTTGTAAGTCTTTCTCGTTCATGGGTGCATTTCTGGCAGGGGGACATCAGGTTAAGAGCTCTCAATTTTCCTCTTTTTCTGAAAAAATACCTCTTTTTTTCAGAAATAATCATCTCACACTGCATTACTCTTCCTGGCAAAATCCAGCATGATAACCATGTGAAGTGATAGCAATATACGTTTACACTCCAAATAAACATTGAAACAGGACCAGCCCAGGCATTCTCTTATCAGCAGATCTTGAATAATCTATCAAAAAGCGTGAGACTGATCGTAAGATTATAGAGACTAATCCATTCTTCTCAAGATTGCTCCCACGTTCCCCAAAGGCAATCATTTGTCCTTTTAAATCTTTAGTGAGAGAGATTCTATGCCATCACCACCACTACACACGCACATGCACGCACACTCCCCACTCAAAATTTTCTGAATAACTTGAATAGCTGAAGGATTAAGAAAGGCTGCAGAGGCTCTCCTAAGCTCTTAATTAAAAATAAAAGCAGTAGCAAAAACTAAAAATGAAAATGTACTACAGTGATCAGTAGTGGACTGAATATATAACCATTCTTGTCTTCTTCATCCTCACATGTGAGTGAGGAACTATTCTATAAACCTGATTTTAATGGTGGGAAAAGCTGAGATTTAGAGAAGATAATTATAACAAGGTCCCATAGCTGTGAAATATCATATGTGTGATTCACAGGAACCCACAGCTCAGACTCTGCCCTACCTCTCACTCCCATTAGGTTACACTTTTTATCAGAGCTGTAATGTATCGTTGGGCAGGTTGGACACTGCACAACTCTTAGGAGCATTACTTACTTTGTAGTCTATGTGAATGATACTCCCAAGAGTTGGGCAGGGCACAGGCTGCACAACCTTTTGTGCTACGTACATCATCCCTCTGGATGTTTCTATCATCACTTATCAGCTCAGCCCATCACTTTCAAAGAGGTCAATTGACACAGAGTAAAATTCATTCTGGTTGGGGTCACAAAACTAGCAAAAATGAATTCTGAGCTCTTGGTCAGCAGAGATTTTCTTATGTTTCTTTAGTAGCATCTTCAGTAACAAACCCAGTACTAGACACAGAACAGGAACTTAATAAATGCACATTAACTGATTATATGATCTTCTAGGAAAACTACTGTAAATCATATAAAGGGATCTCTCGGAGGGCATTAGGAAATATTTCGTAGCAGGTGCTAAACATATTTCAGACGACAAATTGGAATACAGTATAGTAGGTGGCTCTTCTGCAAATGAGCAAGGGCAGCTACTTAGTACCTGTGCTGATGAAAATTTAAACTGAAGTTCATTTGCTCCAGGTCTATAGAGAAGCAGAAATGAAATGATGGGCCCTTACATGAATATTCAATGAAATGATGGGCACTTACATGAATATTCAATTTTACCATCCCCTGGCCACAGTGCAAATTACTAACAGTTTTAGAAATGTTTTAAGAGTATGATTATCAAAATTCTTAGAATAAAGCAAATACAGTTATAAGAATAAAAACAAAATTGGAAATTCAGCTTGCCGGTTTCATATCCCTGCTTTCGCTTTGCAGACCTCTGCCTAATTCAATGCATGTGTCAATGTGACTCCCCATATACAGGTGGCAAAACTAAGATTCAGAGAGAACTGATTTGCTCAAGATGAATGACGAAGCAGGGGGGAACCCTATAATTCAGTCTTTTGTAAATCTTAAACAGATGTTTTGAAAAGAAAAGAAAGGAGGGAGTGTGACACATCTGGGTTCTCCAGTTTTCTTAGCCCAGTGTCCTAGGCTGAGCCAGTTTCAAGAGGAACAGAATATACTGAGTGGATAATCACTACAGCAGAGAAGTGAAAAAAAAATCCTTTGTTGCATGTTGCATCCCATACATACAAACACAAGCATACAATCACATTCAAATTCATGAAGGACCTACTGTATAGCACAGGGAACTCTACTCAATATTCTATAATAACCTATATGGGAAAAGAATCTGAAAAAGAATGGATATATATATATATATATTTATAAAACTGATTCACTTTGCTGTACACCTGAAACTAACATAACATTGTAAATCAACTAGACTCGAATAAAAAATTTAAAATAAATAAATTAAAAACATTGAAAAACAAAACAAAGTAAAACAAAAAGCAGAGGAAAGATTCATCAGCCAATAAAGACAGCCTTCCAACGAGCTGATGACTTCATTTAAGAAAATCAGTGGATGTAAAGCTATGTTTTTACCCCCAGGACATGAGCTCACAGTCCAGACATTCCATGCCACACTAGACGCCCAGAAGAAGAGGAAGGGTAGACAGAGGAGACCTGGCGACAGCTCTATAGAATTTATTTCCCTGTGACAAGCTAAAGCTTTTAAAGATCTGTGCAGCAGGTGTGCCCTTCCCAGGAGCAGGTAAGTGCGAGAACTGCCTGCTTCTTCGGCTTCCGTAACTTTCCCACCGCTCAGAGCATTAAGGCTATTAACGGAAGAAATATTTCATTGAATTAGCATGAATCATTTCGTTGGAGATGGTATAAGTACCAGTAATTTTCAGATCAATTTATGTGGTATTCCACTTATTTTATGCATCTCCTCATCGCTCCTCTACTTGACTGCACTAATAACATGGGCTTTTACGATTAAAATTTTTCATCTTCTCAGAGTTCACCTTTCCAATGGATATATATTGAGACATCCTCAATATATATTGAGAGGTGGACATAAAACTTGGATGGAAACAGACCCAGTGTTTTCTTGCCTCCTTATTTTTACCTCCAGGATCTCCATATAATTAATATGTCTCCCATAAACCTCTGCCACGGCTCTGTGATATAGGCAGGAAATGGGATTACTAATACTGTTGGATTCTAAATAAGGAAGCCTTTTTCAAGCTTTGCTTTTCGAAAATGGAAACCCAGGAGCTGACACATCAGTGGCAAATGTCTATGCTGCTGCTTAGAGTTGAGATTGGTTTATTAATTCATTTGTTCATTTAATAGACATTAAGAATATTTTACTGGCTTCTATGCTAACTCTTGTGGATGGGAAGATAAGAGACATAAGTGTTCTCCTTCATGAAGGATTCAGGTAAAGTAGGCATGGTCTATGGTCAAGATTAAGACAAGAATAGTTCAAGAATAGGCAAGTCTTGTGGCCACGGGGCAAAGAAAGCCATTATGTATGGAATTCCCATTATTCTATTCCAATTGCCTTTCCTATATGATTCTTCAAAAAATATGTATGTAAAGTAGACATCTTGGGCTTCCCTGGTGGCTCGGTGGTTGACAGTCTGCCTGCCGATGCAGGGGACGCGGGTTCATGCCCCGGTCTGGGAAGATCCCACATGCCGCGGAGCGGCTGGGCCCGTGAGCCATGGCCGCTGAGCCTGCACACCCGGAGCCTGTGCTCCACAACGGGAGAGGCCACAACGGTGAGAGGCCCGCGTACCGCAAAATAAATAAATAAATAATAAAGTAGACATCTTGATATTATACATGGGAACAAAGTAAATTTTCTAACATTGCACATCTAATAAATGCCAGAAATGAGATCCAAATATGAAAGCATCTTACTCTAGAACCATTGCCATTTCCATGATTTTTTGCCAATTTAAGTAGCATATGATTCCTTTTCTCCACCCTTTGTTTCCTGATACACCATCATATCCTTTCTAGTTATTTGCTGAAGATTTTCCTGTTGAGTTGAGTCTGATTAGGGCTAGGGGGCAGGGTTGTAGTGAGGAGAGGAAGAGGAAAGAGGCATAGATCTCAAACTAACCCTGAGCGTCCAGGGTTTCTTTTTCATCAGTTCAGGATCATGTGTCTCACAATGGAAAAATACTTATCTCTACATTTCTTCCTTAGCACTGTACTTGTCCATCTCAGACTGGTGCTCTTGTGGGAATATATCAGCTCACTGTGGTCACAAACCTCTCCGAACTTAGAGACTTAAAATGACGAGCAGTTACTTAGTTCAAACCCCTGTGAGCCAGTGATTTAGGCTGGGCTCCACTTGGCTTCCCCGTGTTTGGAAGTGTGCCGAGGGTCAGCTGGCCTAGGAGGACCTCATCTACGATGTTGGGATGACTTGACCTGGCTCATTGTGACTGGCCTGAATGTTCTCCTGGTGAGGGCAGAGGAGCAAAAGCAGAAGGGGAAATGTGCAAGCACTTTTTCAAGCCCCTGTTTTCACTTCAGCTGTTAACATCCTGTGGGTCGAAGCAAATCATGTGGCCAAACTCAGAATCAAGAGGTGGGGAAACTCTGCCTCTTGATAGAAGGAAACGCAAAGTTGCATCGCAAAGGGCATGGATGAAGAGGAAAGAAGATTTGGGGCCACCTACTCCTGGGTCTAAACAAATGATCTTCTGACCAGAAAGGTGCACAATTTCTAGGTTTCACGTGCTGTTTTAACTGAGCAAATATTCTTTTTCTGCTCTCAAAGAAAGTAGAAGACTTAAATAAAATACAGTGTACTCTGTTGTTCTACTGATCAACTTCTCCTTGATATTACCTGCCAAAATTTTGATTTATTATCATGGAACCGTCATTCTCTGTTTTACCCAAGAAGTTAAACCGAAGGTTCAAAAACCAACTTTTTGAGATTTGTACAATGTTTCTTAAAGTACAATGTTTCTTAAAGAATAACATAATTGTAAATAAATAATAATAAAAATAACTGATAATATAAATAATTAATATAATATAAATAAATATTATTATAATTATTTATTGATACTTCATAGCTATTTATTAAAGTTTATTACAATTTATTAAATCCTTACTACATGCCAATCTCAACACTAAGTTACATTTTCTCATTTTATGAAGTATGCGTTACTTCCCCAATTTTATACATGAAGAAACAGAAACCCAAAGCTAAGTTTGAACACACGTCTAATTCCAAAGCACCTTCTCTAGTCAATGTACTTTCTTTTCACTCCTGACCCTACCAAATTTCTCACATTAAATTTGAGTGATGTCATCCTGTTTTCCTTCATTTTGTCATTCTTTTTTCTAAATCAAAACTCACACAGTAACTCCCAGATTAACGTGAGACAAGTGATATTTCTGATGATTACTCTCCTGCCCTTGATTCAAGAATGGTTCCCTATCCCCCATGGCTCAGTTCCAAACTTAACGAGTGATGATTTGCAACCTCAGGGATTTCCAGTTGAAATCTGAAACCAGCTCTCACACAAGGAGGGCACAGAGACACTGTAGAAAGAGACAGACCACTCCAGACAGGTTTAATAAGGAAGGGAGCTTATATACGAGGCTTGTCTTGAGTGGCTGCAAGACAAGTAGATCTCTACACCTGCCAGAACCTTCAAAGTCTATATAGAAGCCTTAACAGGGTTAAGTCACATTATGTCATCCAGATGGTCTCAGTAAAACATTGCTCTCTCAAGGCTGTGTCCTTGAAAAGACTGCTAGTGCAGGAATAGTGGGCAGAAGTTACTTTCCAAGGACAGGGAAGGAGGTGAGGAGTCTGCCTGGGTCCACATCTCAGTTCAACCAGCAGTTACATTCTCTCAATGACCTCCTCCAGCAAGGCATTTTATTCCCTCCCCAAATCAGGTATCTTATCTACCAATCTCTCCTATCCCTAAGCTCCAAACTGAAAAATATCTATTAGGATTGTATTGAGTTGGCCAAAACCTTCTTTCGAGTTTTTCAGTAATACCTTATGGAAAACCCCGAAAGAACTTTTTGTCCAGCCCAATATTTTGCTCCATACCACTCACCATCCTATCAGGGTTTTGCTTGAATTTCTCTTTGCCCATATTCTTTCTCCCATAAGGATGCCATCCTCTGTAAAATCCTACTCATCTTTTAAGGCATATTTTAAGAGGAATATTCAGATCTCTTTTTAGAGCAAAGACTCATAGAAAATCAGTTTGAACCTTGTCTGGAAGGACTCTCTGAGTATTGATAAATAACCCAGGTCAAGAATGTTTCAGTCCACATACAGAATGTTGCAGTTCCTCTACAAAACATAAAAAAAAAAAAAAGGATAAGAAAAGGACAAAAGGATAGTGTCACGAATCATCTCTGCCTAAGTAGTTGGATATGGCAAAACAGAGTTTTATTTTTCCTTTGAAATATCTCTTTATTCAAAGATATAGGGACGAGCAGTCTGTCACCCTTTTCCAAAATAAGTCTACGGAAAAGAGTCAGAGGAAGTCTCTAATGGGGTACCAAATTAGCATAAGGAAAAAACAAACATGTCCTCTCATTATGAATTGTTAATGGCCTGTTTACTGCTGAAGCTGCCACAGAAAACAAGAAAGTCTGGTAAGTCAATAATTTATTTCAGACTGTGGAATTAATTAGGAAGACAATTAAATAATTGTGGGAAAGCAAAAAATATGTTTGGACATTTTGTTTCTAGAAGTCTGGTGGTTTACGTGGGTTTGGATACTGCGTGGGGGGTCAAAAAGAAGGAAGAGGCAGAAAGGGAGTAAACTTTCTAGATGTTTCTTTATTATAAGATAAAGTTCACTTTCCATCAATTTCTTCAAGGAAATTTCAGTCAAACATCAAGCAGCAGTAAGCGGCCTTAATCCCTAAGAATATTTGAACGCTTTTGCGTTTCATGTAAGATGAGGTGGTCAGATTTGCTGTGGCTGCCATTTGTTTTTGCTCCATTTTGAAGTTAAACAGTGAATAAGTGGTCTTTTACCTTCATACCTGCCACACGAATATAACAACAGTAAATCCAAATGAAAATTAAAACTATCTTAAGTATATTTTAAACCAACTGTCTTTAAAGACTTCAAGTCAGTTTATAGATTTCTTTTCCCCAGAAATAATAAGATTTCAATAGAAATAAAAATTCGTAAAACAGCATTTTCCATGCTGGAATTATAGCTGTCATATCTGTTTCAAGGAAGCTGCTTCCATGCCTAGTACCCACCTACATTAATAAAGAAAATGTTTGGTGATCTGATTACAGGAAATAATTCTTTATAACAAGCAGTACTGCAGAGACTGGACTTAGTTATGCTCTGGATTGATGACAATAGAAGTCTACTAGGCAAAGCTGAGGCTTCTTTGTTGTGATGTGTTGACCAATACACCTGTCCCTTTGTCCTTTATATTCCCTACTACAAAAAAAAAAAAAAAATCATCATTCTAAAAACACCCACCAAAAGGCTTTTAAAAATTAGTCTAGTACTTGGAATGGGAACTCTAAAGCTGGATTACATGATGGACAATGTCAACTACAAATTGGTACTTGTCATCTACCTCTACAAGGATTCAATTATGAGCTGTTGCAGCTGCTAACTTTCAACACCCCCTGAAAGGAGTTTCAGGGTGCAGATCAGGAATAAGGCACTCTGCGCTCTGGGGAAAACTGGAAGAACATGTCTTCAGATAGTCAGATATTTTCAGGAGAAGATTTTATGAGCCCAATTCTTGCATCTCCTCATATCTAGAAAAGTACTAAGATCCTTCGTGGTGACGTCTGCTCCTCGTGACTAGCAGTGACCTTCACGAGACTAGTAGAACCTTTTGCAAAAAATAAGCACTTGATTGCATGTACTCCCCCTTCACCAAAATCACATGTATTCTGAGCTCCCCCCCACCTCCTTGGCGCAGTTCCTCAGAGCTGTCTCCCAGGCTATAGTCCTCATTTTGCCCCAAATAAAACTTAACTCACAACTCTCACATTGTGCATTTTTTTCAGTCGATGACACTTTTTGATTTTTTTTTTCTCTTGTAAAGTCACTACAGAGAAATCTAGAGGGAAGTCAACTGAAAAAAAAGAAAACATACCATGTGAGCTGAGTTAAGTTTTATTTGGAGCTTACTGAGGACTATAGCCTGGGAGACAGCCTCGCAGATAGCTCTGAGGAACTGCTCCAAAGAAGTAGCGGGGAGGGTCAGTATATACGTGATTTTTGTGAAGGGGGTACGTGCAACCAAGCACACATCTCAGTAGAACGTTGCTGTTAGTCACGAGAAGCAGAAGTCTCTGTTAATGGTTTTAGTACTTTTCTAGATATGAGAAGATGTAAGAAATTGGGTTCAGAAAATTTTCCCCTGAAAATATCTATCTATCTGAAGGCCTGCTCTGCTAGTTTTTCCCAAAGTACAGAGGGCCTCTTTCTTGATCTCCACCTTGAACTCCTTTCTGGGTGTGTTGAAGGTCAGCGACTGCAGTGGCCACAGACTTCATTCTTGCCATACCAAATGGTGAGTGACGATCTTTAGTTTGCAGGTACAAGAAACAAAATCTTGAAAAATTACATTGTTATTCTGAAAAGCTTAACAACCTACTAACGACCAAATTCCTTTCCCCTGTTAGAAAAGATTCTTCAGCCTGGCTTCTCACTGTTCTGTTACTGCCTGCTCTTACAGAGGAGAATCCAGAAAAAGAAGTCAGCCCTAAAAAGTGCTTATGCTAAGACATGATTTGGACTTCTATAGATTAAAAAAAAAAAAGCAAAATCATCTTCATCCTCATCCTCCTCATCATCATCCTCATCATCCTCATCATCATCATCTGGGAAAAAAATCTTAGACTTTCCTATTGCTGCCTGCCTGCAACTCCAGATTCTTTTCATTGGTCACCAACCAGGTCCAAGATCGGAAGAGGTCTCCACCTCCCAGTATGGGCACTCCAAAGAGGACCTCAGGACTTGAGAACTAAAAGAATACTAAGGAAACAGTCCAGTTACTGAAATAGAAGCTCAATTCTTCAAACCGCTGTGATGCTTGTTATCCATTTCTGAAGCACATGGTGGGCATGAGGCTGGCAAGGTAGGAAACTGAAGTTCAAGAAGAATCAGGTGCCATGACTTCTGCAAAAGCTCGGATTCAGACTCCCTGAAGATCAGGATGGTCTTGGCAACTGGAAGGTTGAGAAGTAAGTCTACTGCTTGTAGAGATCCAGAAATCCCAGCTGTGAGAAGGAGGAAGGATACAAAGGCTAGGAACCTACAAACTTGGAGAGGGTCCCTGGCCCATCCTGAAATCTTAACATGCGCTTTTGGACCAGCTACTCTTCTCCTCTTTAAATGGTTAGTTACATAGATAGATAGATAGATAGATAGATAGATAGATAGATAGATAGATAGATAGGTAGCTTTGTATCTTTATACATATATATCTGTAAATACATTATGTGCACGTAACTTTATATATAAAGATATGTATTTACAGATGCAAATCCTCCTCATTTGGCTGACAGAGAGAGTATTTTATGCACATAAATTACTACTGGATTATTTCCATTATTATCTACACAAGTGGAGGAAACAAATATTTGCTGAAAATAACTCAACGATGAGAGAGAGAGAACTAATCAGGAGCTGTTCTCTGAGTTCTGTTCTTTGTTTGTCAGGCTTCAGTGGGGAAATGGGATGGAGATGGGAAGTTTCCACAAAGCCAGCTGGCTGGTGAGCACTTCCTCTATGCACTGCAGCATGAGGGCATTCAAGAGGGATCAAATCAGCTGGAAGCCACACAACAAAACTGCATGATTTATAAAGCAGAAACTAACACACCACTGTAAAGCAATTATACTCCAATAAAGATGTAAAATGAAATAAATTGTCAATAAAAATCCAAAGAAAACTAAAAAAAAAAAAAAAAAACCAAAAACTGCATGATTTAGAGTTTCACTGGCCTGAAGTTACTGGACCAGATGATCTTTCAAATTCCCTTGAAGGCTCTGCTTCTGTAATCACTGAAGTTGCCTAGTTTGGAATCCAGCATGTCCTTAGGTCTGGCCCATTTTGGTAGGAGTTGTGTCAATTCAGCAGAGCTTGTAGCCATAGTTTTGTAAGCTGGGAGCTCTTGAAAGTTGGCCAACAGGTGGATGCTTGTCCATAACTTAAATTAGCATCAGTCTTTTCTGAGAAAAGGCTAACAATTTCTTTAGATTATTTCCTTCTTCCTTACTTTTGCATTGAGAAGTCCTTTCTTTTATTAAGAAAATCTTTTGAACTTAGGATATTCATTGTTATTTTTCAAAAGTCCATATTTAACAACTATAAAATGGCAACACTGGTTCTAGCACGCCTATCTTTTTTTTCTTTTCCCTTTTGTTTTTAAATGCATTTGGTCTGTGAAATTTCAAAGATTAGGAACCACTTTGCAGGAAGATTTCTGTGATTACTCAGATTCATAAAAGGGAGCAGAGATTTCCATTCATGCAGTCAACAAAAGTATTCACTGAGCATCTACTATGTACCAGTCACTGTACCAGAGACAGATAATAAACAACAAATATGATTTAAAAAAAAAATTCGCTTGTATATCACCAAGAGGTTGTTGAACCTGAATTCAGTTCATTGGAATTAGCACGCTCCTCTGTCAGATTCCACATTCTAGGCTCAGTTAATTTGGGATAAATAAGGCAGAGCTCAATCCTTTAAGATGTTCATTTTCTAATACAGAAGATGAAGTAGGACACGGTTTCCTTTCTAGGTTATGAGTTCTTAGCTGATGAGAACTAATAAACAGATTTTTTAAAAATTCTAAGTTTCATAACAGAGTTATCTCCTAGTTGTTAAAACTGTTGAAATGCATTTGCTTTGCAGTCTCTGTACTTATGGTATCCATATTTTCCTTTTCTTTCTTTTTCCTGGTTATGATAAGCTTAGCCCCACACTTAAAGCTTAGTCCTCACATCCCACCATCCAGTCCAAGCAGCTGACATACCAAAAACAGTGAAGTGGCACGGGCACTTGAGACCGTGTGGTCCTGACAGCACACGAGCCAACAGACTACAGTGTGGGCACCATCAAGCAACTCAGCTTAGTCCAAGAGTGTGAGCACCTCAAAGCTTCACTCGGTTTTCAGAGACGACGAACAGGGCTCTGGGTATGCGTATTAAGAACCCAGTTCAAAGCCCAAGTGAAGCATGTTTAGAAAATAGATGAGCTCTCCTTGGATCAGGTTCTGTTACTGAGTCAAGTTTTAGTAGGTACATAAATGGTTATATTTTCCCCTCAAATTGCTGCACAGGTGGGAGATCACAGAGAGATGATGCAAATGAGCTCGCAGTTTAGAACAAATTAAGAAACAGTGCCAGATATTAACATGCAAAATGCCAATACTGCATATGTACAACAGTCAATGGAATATTGAATAGGATTTTTATTTTTATTTGACTTCCAGCTTATGTCAGTGAGCATTTCACAAGCTGGGACAGGGGAAGAGACAATGAAGGGGTGCTATTCCCATTGTTGAGCCCATAAAACCCATCAGGTTCCTGCTTCCGGTGAAGACAGATTATAGGTCAGAAAGAGAAGGAGACCTTAACAGATGGAACTGGGAGAGAGCCAGATTTCACATGCCAGGGGCGCTTTGGGGAAATAAAACCTTCTGGCATTTTGGTTGTGTTTATCCCAAAATGTTTGCGGGGAAAACAGTGTATTTGCATTTTTGTAAGCAAATGATGATAATCATAGGTTTCTGAGAGATATTAATCAGGGAAGATTCAATAAAAACAGAAACATTTGAATATGCATGTTTTGACCCTCCCCGACCCTCAGAAGCAGAGGCTCCCAGATGACCCTGTGAGTGGAGTAGGGGAAGAGTGTGGACTATTTTCAAATTCTATGCAGGGAATGACCAGGGCCCCAGCCCGTTGCCAGGTTGGGTTTCTGGGGGTAGGGGGGATGTAGCAAAGCTCTCTGATGCTCTTTTTTAATTTTTATTTTATATTGAAGCATAGTTGATTAACAATGTTGTGTTAGTTTCAGGTGTACAGCAAAGTGATTCAGTTACACATATACACGTATCTATTCTTTTTCAAACTCTTTTCCCATTTAGGTTATTGTGACAGCTCCTTCCCCTGTGCCCTCCTTGGCCTCCTAATCACTCTGCCTGCCTGACACGTGCTGACTGGGCTGTTATACCCCCTTCCTCCCAGCTCCCACCACCTAGTCAAAGAACAGAGTTTACTAGTCAATGAACTTCAGCTAGCTCTCAAACATGATGTGTCTATAATAATTACTCTGTATCAGTTTGAGCCAATAAACCTCCTGTTATTCCAGTCCATCTGTTGATCCAATTTGATCAAAAAGACGTACTGGCACTTCTAGAAAATTCTTTGACAAATAGCAAGATTTTTCTGACTTCACAAGAGGAAAATACTTGTAAAAGCTGGTTTGGTTCATTGATTCCTTAAGTCCACAAATATTTATTAAATGTTTAAGCACTACCTCAGGTGAACAATCTCTTTTTTTCTTTCATCTAATTCTTTGTAATTATTCACAGTTACTTGAAAATAGTCCATTTCCCCAAATAAATCAACCAGGACAAGTACTGCTCTTCGCTCTTCTGCAGTTTTATTCACAGATAATCTCCTCCCACCCCCCCGTGTTGGTGGTCACCAGGCATAAGGAGATTCTATCAGATGATAAGTATACACGAGGCTCAGGACTTGCCATTGGGATCAGTACAGACAATAAATTCACAGAAATGAAAGGAGTTAACAGACATGTCACTGCTCAAACTTCCCTCCCTAAACATTTTTTAAAATAATTTTTGTGTTTTTGTGCAAAGCAATATATGAATACAGTTTGAAAAATACAATCATAATGAAGGTTCACCTAATGAAAATCAAACATCCATTGCCACTACCTTTCCCCATTCTGATTCCAGCTCCCTAGAGAGAACCATTTCTATCTGTCTCTGCTTTTTCTTTATTCCCTGGTGCTCTCTGATACATATCTAAATAATACGTCTAGACTGCTCTTTTCATTCACTCACTCATTCTAGAAATAACTGCTTATTGTGGGCCAACACCTTTTAAGGAACATATGTTAAGAAGTGACAAAGCGAGAGAGAGGCATGGACATATATACACTACCAAACGTAAGGTAGATAGCTAGTGGGAAGCAGCCGCATAGCACAGGGAGATCAGCTCGGTGCCTTGTGACCGCCTGGAGGGGTGGGATAGGGAGGGTGGGAGGGAGGGAGACGCAAGAGGGAAGAGATATGGGGATATATGTATATGCATAACTGATTCACATTGTCATAAAGCAGAAACCAACACACGATTGCAAAGCAATTATACTCCAATAAAGATGTAAAAAATAAAAAAAGTTTAAAAAATTAAAAAAAAAGAAGTGTTTAAAAAATCACACCCATTTGGCCCATTCTTGAAACCATGTTACATCCTCTTATCTATTGATGAACTTCTGCTCATGCCCTTTGGTCTTATGGATTTAGACCTTTTTGCAGACCGATATCATTTCAAGGGGCTCTCAGGAAAGAGAGGAGAGAAGCATTATGCACAGGTCACTTCCACCAACAGAAATGTCCTAATCTTCTCTTTGTGGAAACTCATTGGACTCATAAGCACCTGGAATGAGATGAGGCTCACTTTACACTCGAAGAGCCAGAAGTTGCCTCACCTGTGTTGGAGAAAACACGGAGTCATAGAAAAGCACGGGGCTGGGAGCTGGAAAGCCTAGACTACATCCATCATCATGGCAATAACCTCGGCGTTCACAGTACTTGGCAAATAGCATGAGCTATCATGGTTTTTATTTATTTGTTTGTTTGCTTTTATTGAAGTATAGTTGATTTACAATATTGTGTTAGTTTCAGGTGTACAGCAAAGTGATTCAGTTATATATATGTAACTGAATTTTTTTTCAGATTCTTTTCCATTATTACAAGGTATTGGATATAGTTCCCTGAGCTATGCAGTAAATCCTTGTTGTTTATCTATTTTATATATACTAGTTTGTAACTTAATCTCATACTCCTAATTTATCCCTCCACTCCCCTTTCCCTTTTGGTAACATTAAGTTTGTTCTCTATGTCTGTGAGTCTGTTTCTGTTTTGTGAACAAGTTCATTTGTATTATTTGTTTTAGATTCCACATATAAGTGATACCCTATAATATTTGTCTTTCTCTGTCTGTCTTACTTCACTTAGTATGACATGGTTGTTTATTACTATCTTCAGTGTAGTTACCATGTACTTAGCTCATTCTATTTGCCAAGCACTGTGAATGCTGGACTGATTTTCTCATTTAAAGTAAGTACTTTAATATCATCCCATTTTTCAGATGAAAGAACTAAGGCCTAGAGACGTAATATTTTTCCAAGGTTTCAGAACACAAGTGGGAGTTAAATCCAAACCTGTTTCACAGACTTAGAGAACGAACTTATGGTTACCGGGGGGAAAGGAGGGGGGAGGGATGGATTGGGAGTTTGGGACTGACATGTACACACTGCTATATTTAAAACAGATAACCAGCAAGGACCTACTGTATAGCACAGGGAACTCTGCTCACTATTCTGTAATAACCTAAATGGGAAAAGAACTCGAAAAGGAATAGATACATGTATATGTATAACTGAATCACTCTGCTGCACACCTGAAACTAACACAACATTGTTAATCAACTATACTCCAATATCAAATAAGAATTTTTAAAAGTCCAAGCCAGTTTCTAGAGCCCATGTTTATGTTATTCTCCCCTTAGTTTAGTCAATTCAATAAATATTAGTTGAAGTGCTGCTGTTCGCCAGACACTGTGCTCTGCTACCAGGTTCTGGACACAGAGATGAATAAGGCTTGGCACATCAGACAGCTATGGGGACACTCTTTACATCCTCATGGTCTCACCACTGATTCACACACCATCTGCTGGGGACTTCCAGGTGGGCTCCAATTCCTGATTTACTACGTGCTGCCGGCTTCTCCCCTCAGCACGTGCCCTGTCCCCTGACACTAAGCACCACTAAGAGCTGGTGCTGTCCTTGCTCATTTGAGGTTGGGATGTGTGGGAATTACCACCCAGGAGGACACCCCTCAATAGCTGGAGGGCAGAAGCTGATGCATAAACAGCAGACTATTCCGGAGGCATTCTGGAGGCTTCCCAGGAGGTCCCTGGGGGGTTGGGTCCCCTTTTCCACAGCAGGAACCTCTAAATCACATTCTTAGATTGGCTTTTTTTTTCTTCTCTTTTTCACTCTCCCTCAGCCCCTTATTCCTGTTCCCTGAGATCACCTTTGTCTCAAGGATTGCTTTCAAGGAAGCCCGAGTCAAGATGTATGCTAAAGGTAAGCCAGTATATTTTAGTTAGTGCTAAGATACGGGTGATGTAGAGATACAGGTGATGTGGAAACATAAAGGGAGGAGTACGCAGCCAAATGAAGACAGATGAGAGTCAGAGGGGCCTTCTGGAGGGAGTGACACCTGGAGGGTGAATGTAGTTACTATCTTCCTTCAGGTAGAGCAAAATGAACAAAACAGAACCAACTGTGACCCATGGGCATTCACTCATTCACCTATGCTTTCATAATGATTTATTGGATAACATACTTGCTAGGGAAACAGCATTAAAACAAACCATGGCCCTGCCTGGGTGGGGCTCATTGGAAGAAACACACAGACAGATGAGCAAAAGTCTACATAAAACGAGAAGTGGACAAGTGCTGTAAAGCAAATGAAAGTAGTGTAGGAGATATAATTCTGACACTGAGTCCAATGTGCAGGGTTTTTTTTCCCTACACCACTAAGAAATTATCAACACCAGCTGGATGCGTTACCATCCAACTCAATTCTGACACTATCTACCTGGAGACAGCATCAGATTCCCCAAGTTAAGTGCTCAGTCCCACAGGACTGTCTCACTGCAGATACCAAATGAAAGCCCAGGTTGTTTCCTGAGCTTCTGACCAAGTGGCGATTAATCAAAAGTTCCCAGGACTTCCCTGGTGGTCCAGTGGTTAAGACTCTACGCTCCCAATGCAGGGGGTCTGGGTTCAATCCCTGGTCAGGGAACTAGATCCCACATGCATGTCACAACTGAGAAGTCTGCATGCCGCAACTCAGATCCCGCATGCCGCAACTAATATCAAGTGCAGCCAAATTAATTAATTAATTTTAAAAAAAGTTCCCGTGACACCCCTCCTCGAGTTCAATTAATTTGCTAGAGCAGCTCACAGAACTCACAAAACTAGTTTACTCACTAGATAACTGGTTGATTGCAAAGGACAACAAAGATGATAAGGTGTATAGGGTCCGGTCCCAAAAGAGATTCTGTCCTTGAGGAGTTTGTGGCCCAGCTCAGCAGCACATGAATGCATCCTTGTTCACCAGCCCAAAAGCTCTCTGAACCATGGTCCTGTTGGGTTTTTATGGAGGCTTCATTACATAGGCATGATTGATTAAATCATTGGCCACTGGTGATTTATCCATCCTCTTTCCCTCCCATGAAATCAGGGAGTTGGGCTGAAAGTTCCAACCCTTTACTCATGGTTGGGTCCCCTGGTGGCCAGCCCCCCCATTTTTAGGAGATTTCTGAAAGTTACCACATTAACAAAAACCCGGTTGTGGTGGAAAGGGACTTGTTATGAATAACAAGACACCCATTTCACCTTCACGGCTCTGAAATGATTTCAGAAACTGAGGACAAGAGACCACATATTATAGCAAAAGATGCTCCCATTTCTCTAGTAGCTCAGGACATGCTAAGAGTTTAGGGAGCTGTGAGCCAGGAACCACAGATGAAGAATAAATATATATTTCTTTAAATCACAAAATCACAGGGACAGAGAAGGGCGAGGATGCTATTTTTAAGAGGCTGGTGTCCAAGATGGCAACTCAAAGGAAGAGTATTTGATTTAAGAACTGGATGAAGTGAGGGCACCAGCAACTACCTGGGGGAAGAGTGTTATGGGCATCCATGGACATGTGAGGTGTGTTCAGGAAATACAGCGAGCTTGAAGCACTGAGAGGGGAGGGTAGAAGGAGAGTCAGCCAAGATTTGAAAGGGCCTTGAAGTCCAGCTGAGGACTTTGTCCCCGCTAAGGGCTTCAACCCAATTTTGTCACTTTTTCTGGGATTGAGTTCTCTCATAAAATGAGGAAGTTATAAATTTACAAAGTTCTTTATAATTTTTACATCCCACATCCCACACACCTAAATTTAAGCCCTTTGGCAGCTCAAGCCCGTGATAGCTCCGTTTTTCAATTCTTCTTTGAAAGCTTGGATGGTTTATGGGGAGGAAGACTTCTCAGTCAAGTGAAGTATATGAAAGTGTTGAAATACCCTATTTCCCAAATATAGGTGAAGTTTGAGTGTAACTTATGCTGGCATGGCCCAGCTGGATGACACCCCTGACAGCTCCCCCCAAATGTGGTGCCCCGTAGGGACCTGTCCTCTGTGGCTCCAGGTGGAGGATAGGACTCTCCTCCTTTTGTGTATGTAATCCTGGGTGAGTGAGGACAGAGGGAGCTCGCCCCAAGCCCTACGTTTGAAGAAGTTTCACCTGTCACACGCGGAACTCAAGAGTTCACCTCTGAGAATGTGTTTGTAGGAGGAGTGGGGACAGAGGCTACAGAGACTGGCAGCTGCCAACTTTGTGAACAAGCTCATCTTAACTGCGGTCTCTGGAGAACCTTTCTGATTGGTCCTGACTGGTATTATAATCCAGCCTGGCTCCTTTTAAATAATGAGAGCAAAATAAGTGTTCCACGTCCTTCCAAGTTAGAAAGGGCACATTGAATGAAGGTGAGCTTAGCAACATGGAAGTAAGACAAGCTTTTAATAACATCAAGGCTTGACTCTTGGTTCTCCCACTACCTGGCTCTACCTGGAGGGTATTACAACATCTTGGATACTAGGACCATCATCTGTTACACCTTAGATAATAATAGTCACCTTATATAACTATTCTAAGTGTCACAATAAATATACGTAAAAATGTCTGGCCCTTAAAAAATGGCAGATTCTGCCAGGATTATCATCGACGATGAATCAGTACTGTGTCTTCCTACGGATGAAGAAAACATTTTAGATCCTGAGGAGGACCTCCGCTTTGAGCTTAGCCTGCCTATGGTAACACGGCACATGAGGATCTAGGGTGTCTACCTCGGATGTATATTCTTCTTCCTTTAGCGTGAAGTTTTAAGCTGCTTACAACATGTGGAATTCAAAGCTGCAGGCATTTGACTGTCAGAACTGTGAGGAAGATTAACAACAGGTATTTGAAAAGAAAACAGTAGGCATTTAAGGGGCTGTTCTTGGAGTATGATTTATGAAGGTTTTCATGACAAGACCATGGTTTTGATGAGAAAACAGTACACATTTCGTGAAACTCAACTACATGGGTGTTTTGATAAACAAGATGCTTTGGAGCAGTAGATGCTATTCATATACCTAAAGCATCTTGAGAATAGACAGTCAAAGGAAATACCAAAGTGATAGAGAGGCAGCCCTGAGGTCCACTCTAACAGATAAAATTTTGTGGCCCTCATTTTATATGTCACCTGAACCACAGGTGACACTTCATTTATGTTTTACAGAGGTATCAGTTTATCAGCCTCAAGCCGTGCCTTGCAGAAAGTCCCCAGTTATTTTATTAAGTGCGGCTGTAAAATAATTGATATATTAAAGATTAAAAAAAGCTTCATAAAACTGCATTTAATATATGAAGGCACAAGAAAAAGAAAGGGTTTAGAGTTATAGTTCATCACGATGATTCTAAGAATTATTCAGTCATTAAAAAGGCTTAGTCCTGCAATATTCTCCCTAGAATATATTTCATATGACAATGAATTTGGTACCATCAGGGGGAATTATACACACAAATATCTAAGTTGCACAGTATTTGATGCTGGTGGTCATTGTTTACAACTACTTCACCCATTCGTTTTAAAATCTATTTGATTGAGCTGTGTTTCATTTTACTTTGCTTTTTTCTGAGAGCCTTATGGGTAACCGGCCAACTTGAACTAATTTGTGAGTGGCGTGTTGTGGCATCATTCTTTTCCACCACATGGCAGTCCATATGCATCAGAAGCTACCTTACCCAAGCCTAAGGCTTCAGCTGTCCTCTTGTTCTGCCATGTTATTCATCTGTTACCTTCCACTCCAGAGAAGCAGTTACAGCATAAACCAGGTGTGCCCACTGGAATAACTTGATTGAGAAGATTATATCTAAACAAGGATCAGCTATTAAGTTTCATCAAGACACATTTTCCCTCTATTTCAAAGAAACAGCAGGTGAGTTAGACTGGTCGCTTGCTAAAGAAAAACACATTGAGAAGGCTTAAACCTCAAGCAAGCATGGATATAGAAGTGTCATTGGTGATAAAAATCTAACCCGTAGGACATTTCTACAGCTATAATCTAGATGATTGAGATGAACATTACTATCTTAGGTTTAACACAGAGCATTTTGTGCCTCAAGGGGTACTTCTGAATCCCCAAGACGGTACCCAGCACCACTGAAAAATGTCTCTACACGTTAGGTAGCTACATGAATTCGATGAAAATATTTAGAACATACGTCTTCAGCAATGGGTTCTTGGCTTCTGCAAATATATCAAAATGACTGTACTTGGGCAAAATGGGAGAAAGGAAGGAAAGTGACAGTTTAAAGAAGATTAGAAAAACCACCCAACTTTTAGGAAGATTAAAAAACAGAGAGCCAGGAGGATCGTTTATAAAAGGAAGGATGTAAATTCTTTACAACCTGATTGGTTTTCCCTGGAATTTGCTTTCTTTGATGAAACTGTTATTCCTGAAGGACTGAAAGCCCTTTTTTAATGTGAATAAAAAGGTACTGGGAGTTGACATGTTGTTAGTCTGTGGCCTCAGGAGACTATCTCTGAAGACCTAATTAGGTTACAAACATGTGAAATGAGCTTAGTAATTCCTTTGTGGGAGGTTTCAGGGTGGCTGATTTCTGCATTTTGGAATGGTTAACACTTCCCAGGGCATCCTTTGTGAACTCTATAAATCACTGCTTTTCTGCCTTTCATACAACAACTAAGTTATCATCAAAGACTCATTTTAGTCAGATGACCTTTTCTACAGTGAAAAAATTAAAGATGTCTTGGGGTTTTCATTGACTTTATGATAGAGTTCCTGACAAGGTTTGCACATATCCTAAGTTTTTTTCTTTTTTAATAGCTTCTCTGCCAAACGGAATAACGAGTCTGATTTATGTTTTTTAAATCAATCATTCCAAGGAATTAAAGAGCACACTCTTTAACTGAATGAAATGAGGTTTGCGTCTTAGGATCCAAAGCTTTGCTTCCTAGTAGCCTCTAATAGTGAACTGAGGACAAAGCACTGTCAGCTCAGGGAAGTCAGAGGTGGTAAGTGTGACAGAAAAAAGAATGGCCTTGGGGGGCTCACAGGAGAGCAAACCACTCAAACTTTTGCTTATCGTAACTTTGCAATGGAAATAATAATATGTACCTCATATTCTAATTTCTCTAATTAAATGTGTTAAAGTAAGAGAAAGCGTTTTGTCAAAGGGAAAGTATTGAACAAGTAGAAGATATTTTCACATGTGCAGAGCCATACAAGTTCCCTATGGCCAGTACATGTGTTACTAGTAGTTAAATAATTCACTGAATTATTAACTATGAGATCACAGATTTTAGTACACTTGGGTCAATTATAGGCAGAAAGAGAGCATATTGGTCATCCCAGTTAAAATACATGGCATTACCCACCAAAATGCTTGTCATTATTCACCAGGAAATGAGAATAGTAGCCACTACTGGAAACCCCTCTAGTAAAAGGTATGTGGTCTCATATCAATCCAGTTGGTCAGATGATTCAGTATTAAAAATAAAAGAAATGCTCTTACAGAGTTGGTGTTTGCATGGATACTCAGATAAACTGGACTATAAGTTTCATAAGGACAGGAATCTTTTTTTAAATTTTGTTTACTATTTACCCCAATAGCCTGCGCAATTTCATATATATATATATATATAAGTATATATACATATACATATATATGACAGAATACATATGTGTTGATCGTGAGAATAAAATAAAGAAAAAAGTGGACTGAAAACATCCCATAAGTAAGATTGAATCTTAATTTTCTAGATCTTTTGGAGGCACAGCAGACTTCAAAAAGCCAGCTCGGTGGTGCTCCAAATACAGCCAGAGCTGGGTAATCCATGTTGAGTTTACCCTTCCTTTGACTGGATTGGCTTTGGGACCACTGTAAGGTGAGTTCCTGTTTTGTGCAGGGTTCTAGCTGGTCCTCTCAGAGGTAGCTCTGTTCTCCCCTGCCAGCACATATATGTTTTCATTCCCACTCAAGAAATCCCCAGAATATTCTGTTATGGCACAGTTGACCATGGACTCTAGTTCTCCAGCCAAGCTCACTTCTGAACAAGAGCAGAAATGGTTCTATGGGGCAGGAAACATGGCTAAGTAAACTTTCTTTAAAAGGCAGCTGGGGGACTTCCCTGGTGGCACAGTGGTTAAGAATCAGCCTGTCAATGCAGGGGACACAGGTTCAAGCCCACGTGCCACAGAGCAACTAAGCCTGTGCGCCACGACTACTGAGCCTGTGCTCTAGAGCCCGCGAGCCACAATTACTGAGCCCATGTGCTACAACTACTGAAGCCCGCTCACCTAGAGCTCGTGCTCTGCAACAAGAGAAGCCACCGCAATGAGAAGCCCTCGCACCACAACGAAGAGTAGCCTCGGCTCACCGCAACTAGAGAAAGCCGGCGTGCAGCAATGAAGACCCAATGCAGCCAAAAATAAATGAACGACTAAATAAATAAATAAATTTATTTTTTTTAAAAAGGCAGTTGGTACCTAATATGCATAGAGGTTTTAAATCTCTCTAATAGATTGTGCTAATAAGAAAATTATGCAGCACCAACGGTGTACAAGACACTCCACTGAACCATGTGAATTCAAATAGAAGATACAGTTCCTGCATTTGAAGGAGCTTAAAACTCTCATTGGATTGATATTATCTGTACAGTGGCATTTCCTGATAATAGATGGTATTTTGAAAAGGCAATACAGATTATGCTGGGCTCAGCATAATCTGTAAGTCAAGGTAAGACTTCAAGGTAGAAGTGGAATTTCAGCTGCCTCTGAAGGGTGTGGAAGAGGAATGAAAAGTACATTCTAGTAAAGGTGAATATAGAACTCTGCTGAATACACTGTTGTGACCTAAATGGGAAGGATAGCCAAAAAAGAGGGGATTTATATATGTATAGCTGATTCATTTTGCTGTACAGTAGAAACTAACACAACATTGTAAAGCAACTATACTCCAATAAAAATTAATTTTTAAAAAAAGGTGAATATAATAAACAAAGACAGAAAAGAGTGGAAATGTACAAGATGTATTTGGTAAAATTCAAGAACAGTCACTGGAATAAGGGAGTAAAAGAGAGCATAGCAGGAGATAAGCCCTGAAAAAATACTACCTTTTATATTAATATCCTTTGGACTTGAAGCACTATAGCAAAATGCATCTAGGGACCAGGCAGGGACACAAATCTCTGAATTAGGCAAAAAACAGAGTGTGGCAACCTGCAAGGACTTGAACGGGCCATTTTCAAATTACTAAAATTAACGAAAGTGTTAAAGTCAATTTTTTTTTTTTTGCGGTACGCGTGCCTCTCACTGTTGTGGCCTCTCCCATTGAGGAGCACAGGCTCTGGACGCGCAGGCTCAGCGGCCATGGCTCAGAGGCCCAGCCACTCCGCGGCATGTGGGATCTTCCCGGACCGGGGCACGAACCCGTGTCCCCTGCATCGGCAGGCGGACTCTCAACCACTGCACCACCAGGGAAGCCCTAAAGTCAATTTTTAAAGTGCTGAATTGACCGCCCAAATGAGGTCTTCCCAAGAACTACCATCTTGCAACCAGTAACTAAAGAACAAGAAAAATACATAAAAGTAAGCACAGTTTGAAATAAATGAAGTAGAAATGTTTAGTATAATTAGAGTCAATGTGTATATATTTACACATATAGTCTCAAGGCCTTCCTGTTACCAGAAAGAGGAAGTACAAACCAATTTACCAAAACTAAAGTTATTGCTTTAGGTAGATGTTCCCAGGTTCCTAAAATCTGAGTAAGCTACAGAGCTGTAGTTTGCAAAGTTTAACATGCATGAGAATCATTAGGAAGGCCTGGTAATAAAAAACACAGACCGCTCAACGCCATCCTCAGGGATTCTGATTCAGTAGATCTAGGCTGGGGCCCAAGAATTTGGATTTGAAACAAGTTTCCAATGCTAATGCTCTGATATGGAGATTACACTTTGAGAACCAATGGGTCTAGAACAAGCTACATCATCCGGGCACCGCTGCTCCTACAATTTGTCTTGTAAAGGACATCAGCAAATAAAATTTCACAAACCTAAGTGTTCTTTGAATGACTTCCAGATATTGTTCTTTTGTGGTTGAGTCATAACTTTGGTGAAAACTTTTTATGTATGAGGATTAAAAATACATTCTAAGGAGAACATTGGACTTGGCAAGTGAAAGTGGAAAGCCCTCTCTCCCACGTTCTATTAAGCCCCACGATTTTCACAACATAAAAATCTTACACCCAACTTGGCTGCTCTTGAAACATATTGTTCAGATTTATTTGGCCAAATAATTTACTTATTTGTAGTGTAATACAACTACACGCTAGGTATGTGCCCGACAGTTCAGTCTTAACCTTGCCCAATATCTATTTTTAAAAAGCTGAAAGAAATCGTATTTGCCAAGCATTGTCTGAAGGATACCCTGTTCACACTTTCCTCTCCAGGTAATTTGTACATTGGTGGCATAGTGGTATGTTGCTGTCAATTGTGGAATATATTGGAAGGCGTTTATTAGTCATGAGAGTTAAGAGTGAAATTTGCAAATGATTTATTTAAAACAACTAATTAGAGCAGATGTAGGGTTATTCCTCCAACATCATTCTCACTAATGTGCACTCTGAAATGTGTTTTTCAAGTGAGAGAGAGAGGCTGGGGATTTCTGAAGCCTATCTTACATGTATCTTTAGCAGCGTATTTGTCATGAAAGCGTCATCTGCCAAGTATAAAAAAATTGAAACTATTATTTAGGTGCTCTTAAATGTGTCCCTCACTGGAATGACTCGGAACGCTTGTTACAAATGCATATTCCAGGGTTCCATCTGAGACTTGGTACGCGGGCCTCTCACTGTTGTGGCCTCTCCCGCTGCGGAGCACAGGCTCCGGACGCGCAGGCTCAGCGGCCATGGCTCACGTGCCCAGCCGCTCCGCGGCATGTGGGATCCTCCCAGACTGGGGCACGAACCCGTGTCCCCTGCATCGGCAGGCGGACTCTCTACCACTGCGCCACCAGGGAAGCCCATCTGAGGCTTCTTGAATAAGAATCTCTTGCATAGGTGGGGTCCGGGTACCTGCACACTCTGAGCTATTCAGTTGTTCCTAATGCCCATTAAAGTATGAGACCACTCTTTCCTGGACCCCCCATGTCTGGGCCCCTACAGAGCTGCACAAGTGACGTCCTTGTCCTGCTTTGCAGGCCTTTCAAAGAAGTAACTGCTTGATCTACCTTTACATCTACTCTAAAGAGGCTGAGAAGGAGTTCTGTGTTATATAAAATATTAAATCACTTATGATGATTCTCAGAAAAAAAATTTCCCTTTTAACTATTAATGATTACTCTTCTCTTGCTTTGCTTTTGTTTAACCAGTATAAACCATAGTACGAGAGAAGGGTTCTCTTTACGGAGGATTGCAAGAAAAGGTGTCACCGTTTTTGTTTCTACCCTTAGTGGAGAGGACTCTGGTGGATACTTCTGTCCAAGCTTCATTCTTTTGTCTACTTTGTGTCCCTTGACTGATATTTGGTTACCTGGTTTCCGTCTTTCATCTTCTACTTTCTGTCATACGTTTTTATTTGATGTAGCCCTTATATGCAATCTTATTTAGTGGAACAATGTGGTAAATAAACCCATGTGAATGTGTGTATAGTGGTATTTGGCAAATGGCATATTTCTCTTACAAAACAAAAGAGATTTGGGGCTTCATCTGAAAGCAAAAATGTTGTCTTTTCAGGAATATATAAGAAATCCTTATCTAGAATTAATTCAGTAACATGTAGTCTAGTGTTTTTTGTGATTTACCTTTACAACAATGTATAAAAATGGTAGAGGATACTAGAAATTATCTTCTGAGATTTTGACCAGACCAGTGTGTGTGTATGCATGTGTGTGTGTGTGTGCTTTTTTTTTTCCCCTAGATATGTTTAGGTGATGTGATCCTCTCCTTATATCCTCTATTTTTACTTTGGAAGTTAAAAGAAAAAAAAAAAAAGAGTTTTAACTGTTGAGAAACTGTAGAGCCAGAGAAATAAACCAATTCTAAAATGGTTAAAGAAAAAATAACTTTTATTCCTGGAAATGTATGTGTCTACACTTAACCAGTACAAGATCTGCAGAATTGATCTCCCCTTTCTTAACACCCACCCTTCTGAATATGTACATATGATATTGCCAGAAAAATTTAACTATTGTGGCCAAGCTTCCAGCTGCCTTAAACAAAAGGAATTGCCTTGAGAAATGGTATTTCCAGGAGTTAGTAAAGGGCCAGTACTGCGAGGAGTGGGCTACAGTCCTAAATTTGCCTTGACGCTTGGACCAGAGAAAAGACAAAATTCCAAGAAGAAAACTCTTTGGTCTGACAAATGTTTGAACAAAGAAGCTGAAGTAGTGAAGAGGACTTAACAGTAAAGCTTTTGCAGGGAAATAGGACAACCACAGTGCATGTTCCTGGAGTGGGTTAGGGTGTGACAACAGAATTAGTTGACAAGAGAAGTGAGTTTTAAAAATCTACTGTCCACTACTGTAGTCTCACATGGAGTAGTTTAGAAGCAGCTTTGCTAAAGGTTCTGAATTTGTAAGCAATAACAGTAAACAATGGAGTCTTGTTTCAGACTCAGTGGTCTGATCCTAAAACACTCTTCCACATCAAGGTAGACTGTTATTAGAAGTCATTGTACCCCAAATCTATTTCTAATCTGAGGAACGTTCACATTTCTGTCACATTTTTGTCTGTAAAAGAGAGCAAAGTTGTCGTGGGATTTAGATTTAACCTATGTGTAATCAATATATAATTTAAAAATGGAACAAAAAGAGTGAAATCTTGAAAAACATCAAAGGATTACCAACAATTAGGCTGAAAAGAAATAATGTTGATACATACGATTAGGGTTTCTACCTAGTTTAGGAAAGCTGGGTAATTGAAAGGGTTTGCTCAAGGTTTTGACTGTTAGTGAGGATTAAAAACCCTTTAAATTGAAATTAAATATTGATTTGGCTCAATCGTAATTGCTAAGTTCCCTACCTACTTCAGTTTGACTTTATAGAGTTTATGATCACCACCTCTGTCTCAAATTTCCTTCTAATGAAGTGAGAGCGATAATTTATGTCATGTGTCTTTAAGGTTACTCCTAGCTGTGCGATCACATATATTTCAAGCACAGGTATATGATTCTGTGTGATTCATAAATAGAAATATTAAAATTTGGATATCCTGTTGTTAATATGCCACTTCTGCACATTATTTATTACATTATTTCTACTCCCCTCCTATCAACACACACTAGAATGGATGCATCTAGAAGATGAGGGACTTTAACCATCCTGTTCAACTGCTAAATCACCAGTGCCCAGAATAGTAGCTGGGCATAAAAATACTCCATAAATATTTCTTGAATAAATTAATAAGTAGCCGGCAGTTAGAGCACATATAAATCAGATTGTACTGCTGTTGGCAGTGATTGAAATCCAGGAAATAAAAAACAAATACGAGGTGTATGTGTGTGTGTGTCCAGAGCAAGCAGAGGAAGGGATGAAAGAAAGCAAGTGCCAATCATATCGAATTACCCCAAATTTAATTCTGATAGGGTCCATTTATGTCATCCTTCCCAAATTCTACCCTCGTGGTTTCTTTTTTTTTTTTTTTTTTTTTGCCGTACACGGGCCTCTCACTGTTGTAGCCTCTCCCGTTGCGGAGCACAGGCTCCGGACACCCAAGCTCAGCGGCCATGGCTCACGGGCCCAGCCGCTCCACGGCATGTGGGATCTTCCTGGACTGGGGCACGAACCCGTGTCCCTGCATCGGCGGGCGGACTCTCAACCACTGTGCCACCAGGGAAGCCCTCTTTTTTTTTTTTTTTTTTTATTGTAACAATAGATTTTTTTTTTAACTTTTGTAGTTATATTTTGTTTTGTTTTTGTTGTGTTTCGATCAGAAGAAAAATCCACGGAGCTTTCCTTCCATGTTTAATGTTCCATCAGGTTGTCATCCTACAGATTGTCATAAAAATATGACTTGACCTGATGTTATCTACAACTATCTGGAACATATTTTCTCCAGTATTTGAATTTAAGCTTACCGTAGATGTAAGACATCACCTCCGATTCAATGATTTGTAACTGATATCTAGTCATAAAAGAAAAACATCTATGTCATGAGTAATGTTTACCCGCATCTAAGGCACTCCAAGTTTTTTGGGAATCCAACTAAATTAGAAGAGCTATCAGTGATATCTTTGGTTTAGAAATTATCTACTCCTGTATTATCTTTTAAATTATACAAAAGAATTTCAAACAATTCATGAGTTTATAAAGCAAAACATTGCATTTCTAAATACACGTATTCAAAACATTTTTATTTTTAAATTTCTTTTGCCTTTATTATTTACATAATGAGACTCTACTGTAGTCAAGGCATTGTTCTGTTACTCGTTTTTTGTCACTTAACAATATGGCGTAACGACTTTCCTTGTCAGTACAGAAGTCTATCTCATTCTTGCTAACTATTGCACCAGACTCCACGGACCCACTGGTACAGGGTTTGTGCCTTTTAAGCATCAGTAGATAACACCAAGCTGTCCTCTGAAATTAATTCCAGTAGTCTATTTTCCAACTAAGATTATGAAAGTCTCTAAGATGGCTCTCTATGATCCCTACATCCTGATATTCACACACTTCTGTAACTCTCTCCCCTTGAGTAGCGGCCCAACCTATTGACTCACTTTTAACAAATAGAATATTTCAGTGATGGACTGTTATAATAGATTATGGCTTCCATCACTCTCGCTCTCTCTCTCTTTCTCTCCCTTTTGTGCTGGGGGAATCAAGATGTCATATTGCCCTTTGGAAAGACCCATGTGCCCTGGCAAGGAACGAGACCCTCAGTCAAATAATTCACAATGAACTGAAGAACCTTAACTGTGTGAGAGCTTAGAACTGGATCCTTCAGTTCACCTGAGACTTGCTGAGTCTTGAGATGAATGCAGCCCCAGCCAAAAGTTTACAACCTGCTGAGAGACCCTGAGCCAGAAACAATTGGTCAAGCACCTCCCAGATCCCTCACCACAGAAACTATGAAGTAATGAACATTTGTTGTTTAAAATTGATGTTGTAGAGAGATATGTTACATAGTAAGCTTTCGTTATAACACCTTGCTGCCCCTTGATTTTCATTCATTTAGTTTTCTGCTAATCTAATGGAAACACTAGTGATGGGGACATTTATAATTGTGTGTACAAGTATGTGTGTGTAAATTCCTCCTTCAAGTCCTTTGCTCATTTTTCTATTGATCTGTTTGTCTTTTCTTGTTGATCTGTAGAATTTCTAATGTATTTAAGTGATTAATGCTTTGTTTTTCATAGCTGGTGCATATATTTTCTTTCTACCCTTTTAACAATATATAATTTACAATTCACGTGCAGTCAACCATACAGATTATTCCCCTTGTCACTTCTAGGTTTGTATTATAATTAGAAAATCAATGTTAATACTTTCCTGCATTTTCTTCTAAAAGCTTTAGGATCTGTTCTTCATCTAGCTCTTGAATCCATCTGTAGAAAGTTATATTTTAATGAGGTATGGAGAGGGCTAAATGAAATTTCCCAACTGGATAACCAGTTGTCAAAGTATCAGTGTGAAGTATTTTATTGTTTACCTCCTACTTCATATGTCAAATTTTGGATAAGTTGAATCCTCATAAAAACAAACTTTTCTGAACGTTATATTCTGTACCGTGAATTTTATTATTACTTCCTGCAATAACCAAGCTGTCTAAATTGCTGTAATTCTATAATATGTTTTGATATTTGGTAGGACTAGTCTCTAGTTGGTCTTCCTTTCAAATATTATCTTAACATTTTGTGCATAATTTTCCATTAAATTTAAAATCTTCATAGATTTAAATTTTCAGATTACCCTTGATACGAAGAATAATTTGGAGAGAGTTTACCTATTTCAAATACTGAATCCTTCTTACCAGGGACATAAGGTAACTTTCCCCTTTCTTCAGGGTATGCTTTATGACCTTCAGTAAATTTCTATAGTTTTTTAATTAGGTTTTATAAGTTTCTTACCACACCTAATCATAAGTATTTAATGAGTTTCGTGGCTATTCTAAATGGGACCCATTTTTCGATTACGTTTTAAATTGGTCATTGCTAGTGTATAAGAAACCTATTGATTTTTCAATATTGATTTTTTATCTGGCTACTTTCCTGGACTCTTACTAGTTCTGGTAGCTTTCGCATTGATTCTTGTTGAGTTTTTTTTTTTTTTTTTTTTTTTTGGTAAACAGTTTGTTTCAGATAGATGATAGAAAGAAAGAAAGATAGATAGATAGATATAGATAGATAGACAGATTATGTGTGTATGTATATACACATACAGACATATATTCTTTTCCTTTCATTTGATTGCATGGTCTATTTTATCTCCGAAAAGTATCAATATTAGCATAATAACTGGGATTCTTTTCTTATTTCTGACTTACTGAAGATTCTCTTTTGTATCAGTTTTCTTGGTGCTATTGTAACAGTTGCCCATAGACTTTGTGACTTAAACATTAATGCATTATTTTACAGTTCTGGAGGTCCCGAATGAGTCTTGCAGGACTATAATCAAGATGTCGGCAGAGCTGGCTCCTTCTGGAGGCCCCAAGGGAGGATCTGCCTGTTGCCTCCACCAGTCCCTGGAGCCTGACTGCATTCCATGGTTCAAGGCTCCTCTTCATGTCACTTAAACATCTTGTTTCCATCATCACATTGCCTTCTCCTCTCTCTAACCTCCTGTCACCCACATAACCCAGGATCATCTTCCCATTTCAAGGACCTTAGCTTAATTACATCTGCAGGGTCACTTTTTCCATGTAACGTAACATATTCTCAGGTTGCAGGAATTAGGACCTTTTTTGGAGAGAGGTATATTATTCAACCTCTCACACTTACTAATAAAATATTTCACTATTGTTTATGTTGTTTTCTTAAGGTTTCTGGTAGATTTTTAAAGCCAAGTTTTAAAAGTTTATTTTTATAACTAGCTTACTAAGAGGGTTTTTTTTCTGAGTCAATAACAAATATTATAATGAATCAAATGATTTAATCATCCATATTGAGATGTTTATTCACTTTTCTCCTTTAATTTGTTAATGGACTAATTATATTAATGCACATGTCTCATAATCTAAAATACTTCTCTGTTCTCAGCACATATCTTTTGAGCATAATGTATTAATAGTCTGCTAATACATTCCTGAAATTAACTTGGTACCAGTTTATTTATGATTTTTGTACCTGTGTTCATGAATTTTCTTTTATGTTCTATTTTCGTTCACTTTTGATATCAGAGTTATATTACATCAATAGAATGCTTTGCGAAAGACCCTAATCAAAAAGCATATGTTACAAGGAATTATTTCTTCTTTAGAGGTGAAGTTAGCTTCACCTATAAAACATCCTGACCCTTTTTTTGCCTTGTCATGATAGATAAGCTTTCAATACTTTTCCCACGTACTATTAACATTTTCTACCATTCCTTAGGTGAACTTTGGTAATTTCTCTCACTAGAAAATGTCTTTTTTTTAGGTGCTTAATTTTTAATATAAACTATATTTAAATGGGCACTATATTAAGAATGCCACTTATTTTCTCATTCCTGCTGTTATTTGTTAGTATTTTTATTGGTGAAAGTTACCCAAGTTTGTTCATTTTATAATTTTAAAGAGTTTATTTTTAGTTTTATTGATCACTTCTTTCTGTTCTTCATTTATTAGTTTCCAGTTTTACCTCTATTAATTCCTTTTATTTTCCCTAGCTTTGCTTTGTTTCCCCCACTCCTCTCCCCAGCTTTTTTTGCTACTCTTAATACCTTTAGCATCAAAATAGTTATTAATATCTGTTTAGACTGTGTCTTTATTTCACAATTTATTTAGAAGAACATTTTTGAGGTTTCACTTACAGAGAAATTTCAAGCTTCTGATTTTATTGCATTATATTCAGGGAATATGGACTGTATTATTTTTGCTTTAGGAATTAACTGGAATTTCCCTTAAGGCATAATTCTTGACCTATTTTTATATGTCCTATTTGTTCTTGAAAAGACCATGTGTTCCCTATCTCTTCAGTGCCAAGTTCCTTTCTTTCTTTCATCATATCTATTATATCATGCATATTAATTGCATGCCTAAATTCCAACATTAAACCTAAAACATCTTTTAAAAGAAAAAAGCCCTCATATTGAATAAAAATGCACATTGTCTGTAAGAAATGTTGAATTAAAAGGAAGTGGGAAAGATATGCCAGAGGAGAGAGTAAATCCTGACTCCTTAGAGTGAAATATACAGTATTAATACCATAGAATTAAGTTTAAAAAATAATAAATGGGATTTAAAAGATTTTACTGAGAAAAAATATATTTTACAACAAAGATATAAATCTTAAAAATATCTGTGCACCTGGTAGTACATCATTTTAAACACATGTCAAAATGTTGTTAATATAAAGGAATTAGGAGAATTAGGGGACCTTAACACATTTTTCTTATTTCTTGGAAAAGCAAAAGGTCAATAAACTATAAAAAGATATATTTGGGGCTTCCCAGGTGGCACAGTGGTTAAGAATCCACCTGCCAATGCAGGTAACACAGGTTCAAGCCCTGGTCTGGGAAGATCCCACATGCCATGGAGCAACTGAGCCCGTGCTCCACAACTACTGAGCCTGCACTCTAGAGCCTGTGAGCCGCACCTACTGAGCCCACGTGCCACAACTACCGGAGCCCATGCTCCGCAACAAGAGAAGCCACCGCAATGAGAAGCCCGCACACCCAACAAAGAGTAGCCCCTGCTTGTCGCAACTAGAGAAAGCCCACATGCAGCAACAAAGACCCAATGCAGCCAAAATAAATACATTAATTAATTAATTAAATTTAATTTTTTTAAAAAGGTGTATTTGGTAAACTTCAACACTTTTTCAAAACAAACAAACACAGCTAGGAAGAGAAGGAAATTTCGTCAAGATGATAAGTGCCATGTAAAATAAAAAACATAGCTAACATCATACTTAGTGTTGAGAACAAATGAATCCCTAAGATTGCGAACAAGGTACTTTTACTTTTATTTTTTTAAAGGAACATCTATATATTTATTTTTTGGCTGCGTTGGGTCCTCATTGCTGTGTGGGCTTTCTCCAGTTGTGGTGAGTAGGGGCTACTCTTCATTGCGGTGCACGGGCTTCTCATTGCTGTGGCTTCCCTTGTTGCAGAGCACGGGCTCTAGGCACGCAGGCTCCAGTAGCTGTGGCACGTGGGCTCAGTAGTTGTGGCTTGTGGGCTCTAGAGTGCAGGCTCAGCAGTTGTGGTGCACGGGCTCAGTTGCTCTGCGACATGTGAGATCTTCCCGGACCAGGGCTCGAACCCGTGTCCCCTGCATGGGCAGGCGGATTCTTAACCACTGCGCCACTAGGGAAGCCCCAAGGATATTTACTCTTACTACTTTTATTCAGTAGTGTACTAAAGGTCCTATTCAGTTCAATAAGTCAAGCCAAACAAATAAAATCACAGAGTTTGAAGGAAGAAAGCCGTAAAGGAACTTAAAGAATGGTAAGGCTTCTCTACATCATTCAAGCTTAAAATGATGGCGCCCATAGATATTTATGGTGATGAGATTGTTCTGTATCCTGGTTGTGATGGCGGTTATTAAGAATCTACGCATGTAATAAAATGGAATAAAACTATACACACACATTCCCGGTTTTGATATTGTACTGTGTTTACACGACCATTACGGGAAACTTGATAATTGGGACCTCTCTGTGTTATCTTTTCAACTTCCTGTAAATCCACGATTATTTCAAAATTTAAGAGGTGAAGAAATGAAAAAGAAACCTAAGCCTACCTGTGCTTAGCAGAATAGACCTTAACCAGTTTTATGACAACCTATTACCCACATTCTGTATCACTGCTGCATGTATGACTAAGATTCAACTGAGGCGCTGCAGAAAAACCTCCCTTGTTTAACTGCTAATGAAGATATATCAATATGTGTGGCTAAATGAAACGTCTATTGCCTATTTTCTCGATGCCTTCCTAAAAAAGTAAAATGGAGAAAGAGAGGAAGAAACAACTTGGGAATGAGAAATAATATAAAGAAAGCAGAAAATATAAACAGCACAACTTAACACTAGAAGGACGACGTAAGGATTAGTCAACGTTTTGTGTATGTTTTCTATTAAATTAGTTTTATTAGGTTACAAATTTCATGAATCTTCAGGAGAGCATTACACTAAAGAGGAGTATGAAATGGCATCTAAACATTCTATTGTCCCTTTTAAGTATTGTAAATCCTGATACTTTATGGACTTTCATGTCATTGGAAACTGTAACCACGTTAAAAAACACGGGTAATTTATCTATTGGCGCAGCTCAGATCTCTGTCCGTTTTATCCTTCTTTACCTATTTAAGCTAAATTTTAAATTATTTCCCTTACCCTCTGCCCCTTCCCCATCAAACAAACATAGACTTCAACTTCTTAGCCCTTTTTGAGTCAACGGAGTCAAAACTAAGAGTAATTAAAAGGTTTAAAAAAATAAGTATTTTTAGAGACTATTTGTGAAACCACAGAAATCCCCAGAAGAGAGGAAATTACCAATAAGAAATTTCTCCCAATCTCAGGTTGACTACACGCAGCTTTGAAGTGGCCTGAATTCTCTGGCCTCTTTCTTAAGTGGAGTTGGTCCCTTGAACACATATGAAGAGAAAGACCTTTTAAGAAAATCTAAAATCTTATTAAAAGTGCCTGAGGATGTATTTTGATATTCACAGAGAAAGTCACTATTTAATTCCTTATTTAAAATTCTCTTCCTTGATTTCTTTTTTCACTTGTAAGAAAGATGGCACCAGGGTGTAAGTTCAGGTCAGCTGATCCAGAGATACAGCCTGTCACTTAGAAGCGTGACCGTACAAGTTGACTCCAGGCACTTCATCTCAGGGACTGTGTTCTAAAAAGATTCTCAAAAAGATTAAGGAATGACATGAAAGGCAAATAATCTCCTCTGCCACCCAAATGTCCCTCTTCCAATAATGGCACCACCAACAACCTAGTTATCCTAGACAAAAATCTGGTTTTTCAATCACCGAGTTCTGTTGGTTCTACTTCTGACATACCCTTCAATATGCTTCTTCTCCCAGAACTGTTTCCACTGTCAGTACTCTTCCTGAAAATACATGCTCTCCACACCCTCTGTTCACTACCTCATCCCAATCCAGTCTTCACTGCGGCCAGGCTAACCCTTCTGAAGCGTGTACATTATCCTTCCACTGGCAAAGGTTCACTTTTGCCAAAAATACAAAGACCAAACTCTTTCGTATGCCTTTTGCAATTTATTTTCCTAAAGATGGAATGAAGTTAAGCTTCCCGCTGAAATTTCACATAAGGAGAAAAAAATAAGGGCTCTGTAATTTCCTATCATTTTAACCTCTATTAAAGCCACTGACATCATGAGGTGGTATATTCATAACTATGTGGATAAACACACTCCAGGAAGTCCAGAAAACAAAGGAACAGATCATACTGTCCTATGTGAGTTGAAAATATAAACTAACTCCTCTTCCAAACATCATTAGAAGTCAGATCCTCCACACTTGACACACACATTTCTTTCATTGCAATGACTACACTACCCAAACCTCAGAACGGTAACATCTCTGAGTTGTATGCCGACAGAAACCATTTTCACTTGACGAGAAGAAATCCTCCCAAATTCTCAAGCTTCATCCAGTGTTTAGTTTTTGCAAGCTGTATGTTTATTACAGTCAGAAATTATACAAAGTTATGAAATTGGGAATAAGTTGATGCCACATCGTCTACATGTTCCTCTTTAAGTAACTGGAATTCAACAAGTAGAATATTTATTTCTATCTATGCAATCACCAAAACAAAAGAAAGAAAACTATGTTTAAATTTCTACAGCACAGATTTTTTGCTACTATGCCAACTCTAAACATGCTTCCAGGATTCGAGTATAAAGGACCCTGCTTTGTGAGTAACTCTAGAGATGGAAGAATTCGTTTAGGATACTTGCTACTGATATCTAGGTGGGAACTCCCCATCTAATAATTCAATTTTTTCCCATTCAAAGACAGCAGTGTCCACCAATACATACCTTACTTCCAAAGCACATGGCATCCCATTTTCAAGGGCTAAGATGAGTTAAGTCTTTCAAATATTTGATTAGGAGACAGAGGAAACCGTTTTTCCCTTGGTCAGTAAACAAACGCAGAGAGAACAGCTTTCCAGTGTGTTGAAGATTCTCTGGCAGATCATTAATCCCAGAAAAATCTCTCCAAACTTACTGATGCGTGGATTCCATTTTCAAATTTCTCATTAGTTCCTCTTTATGGATTAAATGCTGATGTTCACGAATGAATGCACACAGCTTCAGCTGATGGATGTAATTGGGTTGTAATGGATTTTAGCTGCTGTTTCTTCTGATCTAGCCAATTTGAAATGCAGTATCAATGTATTCTCCCCATCTCTCAGTAGGGAATGAGAAATTGAAACCTACAAGATGAAATGTATCAACTTTCATAAAGTCAGCTTCAACCATCATAAAACTGTTAAACTTCTCATTATCATTCTATCGCAGTTATTTCTCAAACTCTAGTCTGGCAGTCAAAATATTAAAGTGTATTTGGAATAAGTAGAGTTGATCCTCCAATGTTCTGTGTGTCTTCAACATTGATTTTGGTGCTGTAAATATCACCAAGTGAAAATGACATTAACACAGCAAAATTTAACACCAGAAACATAAAATGACAAGAAAAGATTTAAAGGTTGCAAAACCTTCTGCAATTTTATATTTAAAAACAGGATTTGCAGCTACACTAGGTTCAATAACAAAGATTACATGTTTCCAATCCTCAAAAGTTGCTACTGAGCTGTTCTTTTGGTGTTGGATTCCTGTGTCTCTTAGCACTGGAACATCTAGTGACGAATGGAAGACACAGATCAGCGAGGACCCAAGTTGTTAGCCGTCTCAGTCTCTTCATTTCCTACATTGCTCTATGTGTGTATGTTTTTCACGTCCCAACCAGTATTCTCATGTAGTTATATATTCATGAGCTCTGTAACAGTGGGGTCAGAATTCAGTTGAGCTCAAATAGACTGAACTTTCCTGTTATCACTAATAGTGTAAAATGGAAGCTAGAGTGAAACAGCTATTTTATTAAGAATTGTCAGTGAAGAGTATTATGGGAAAACAATCCTCTATTCCTCTCTTAAATCCTCCTTTTAAATTAATGCAGAAATTCAAGTTTCTCATACAATTCTAAAGTTTACTTAAATAATGCAAATCACACTGTAAAACATGACTAGACATTTACACACCACTTCTATTTTATTCTACAGAGACAACTTATCGCTGGTAAAACTAGAGGACTAGATGGAGAGAAAGGGAAGACATATTACCTAGTTCTTATCTGTTGTGTCTCTGGATTTAAACAACATTTTCTTTGTACTGTGCATCTTAGAAAACTATAAAAATGCAACTATTCTTCAGGCTCATGAAACTTAGGCAGATAAAGTGACATAGCTGGGAGGAAATAGAAGCCATTAATGTCTTATTTGCTTTTCATAAATAATACTAATTAGCACATACATTTCACTTAGCATCTTCAAAACACTTGACAAACATTAAGTAATTAATTACTTAAAGAGAAGACCAGGATGAGCTTACTTGGAATCTCCCCAAGGACACTCAATACTTCTTCGTTCAAACAGGTTTTGAAATAACAAGAATAACCTTTCTTGTGATATCTGACTGCCAGTTCGAGCCCAGAAAGTACCTGAGTGCGTGACAATTAGATGGTTTTAAAAAGGTCAGTTGGATTTTGTGTAACCTCTAAAATGAGAGGTTAAATTTTTTCTGATCTCTCTCTCTCTCTCTCTCTCTCTCCCTTTCCCCCCTTAAACACACACACACACACACACACACACACACACACACACACACACACTGGCTTAATCTGCCAAATTAAAATCCTCCCTCCTACTCAAAAGGCCATATCCAGAACCAAATTTATGACTATGATGTTAACATCCAACCAAACCTACATAGGAAGGCATCATTTTAAACGAAAAATAGCTGGATTCATTCCTGTAACTTAATAATAAAATCGGTCATTATTATCTATCAAGACTATCTCTTCCTTTTCTCCCCATAGGAGAAAATTAAACTCAGACCAGTAATTTGCTTTTCTGCAAAGGAGGAGCCTTCCTATTGACAAAAAGTAGAATTTAACCTCTTGATCATTCATTGTTTTTATTTGCACCTGAGTTAAAGGTTTAAAATGGAATCATCTTCCTTACTGAGAAGAACCTCACTTCAAACATGATAAAAGTTCTGAGAAAAAATGATATATGAATTTTCATAGCCATTCCATAAACTTTCTGTTGCTAAACGGCCTTAGTGTCATATAAGCTCCACTAGGTGACTCACTGAAACGGTAGAACAATCTCCTTTTATCAACAAAAAACTCTCAAAGAGAAGAGAGCACAGTAGGTCTATGATGCACGTAACAAGTATTCTTTAGTCCCATCGTAATTCAAACAAGGTTTGGAAACGCCTTTGCAGGCAGTATGTGTACAACTAAAAAATCCAATTCAATGCTAAATATTCACCACTTATATTTTATTAAAAATAATATTAGCTAGCCTGACCACCTATCCCATTATTTACACCTAGCGAAATTGGTTTTAACTGCTTCTGAAAATCAGCTTCCCCGCTCAGAAGATGAAGGTGTGCTATAACCAGGTTAAAATAATTAAAAGAAAAATGTGCCCAGTGCATTGAGAACAATTCCAAAGAGAGGATTTCAAAAACAAAACAATAATATAGATATACTGATATTTGCTTATATTTTGGTAATTGTATTAAAAAGGGATCTAAATTATTTGGGGAGGTTTTATAATAGACTTACTGTAATGATGCTTTCTTTCAAAAAGTCATATACTTTTACCTCTCAAGCTGATAATCTAGTTTGTATGTCTTTTCCATCCTACATGATTCCCAGTTTTACCTCTGAGATATCAAAACTTGTTTCACACAACTGGCTCCATATACAAGGTCAGTGCCATGTAAAGGATCACTTACCTTAAATCTCATCACTGTAATGCCTGAGCCATTTAGATGAGGTGAGGAGAGAATCAACACCTTTCATCTGGAGCTTTAAAAACAAACCTGGTTTATTAAGTTCATTACGTTGAAAATGGAACTCAATTGTATTAGATTTTTCCATATTTAAAAATAGATCTGAGATGGTTTGTTTGGGGTTCCAGGAGGCTTTCTGCACACTTTAAAAGTAGCAATGCAGGGCTTCCCTGGTGGCGCAGTGGTTGGGAGTCCGCCTGCTGATGTGGGGGACACGGGTTCGTGCCCCAGTCTGGAAAGATCCCACATGCCGCGGAGCGGCTGGGCCCGTGAGCCATGGCCGCTGAACCTGTGCGTCCGGAGCCTGTGCTCCGCAATGGGAGAGGCTACAACAGTGAGAGGCCCGCGTACCACAAAAAAAAAAAAAAAAAAAAAAAAGCTTGGCATCAATACTTAATTGTACAGCAAGGACATTGCACTAAACTCTTTTCATGTTCCTTAGCACTGAACCACATTTCATCTGTCCAGATTATGCAAAATTAATTTTTGAGATAGTGGTGAGATATTGTTTCCTTCAGTTAAGAAGAATGATTCAAAGGAATAGAACTGATCTTTTCCTATATTTACAGAGTAAAAATGTAAGGAGAATCCAGAGGGATAGCAGAATCCCTCACGCTACTTCTTACTGCCTTTCTGTTTGATTTGTGGACAATCTCTAAGTTTTTCTGGTGAGGAAAAAAAAACTTTTACAGGAAGGAATGAAAAGAATCTCTCTCAGTGTTCAAGAAACTTCTCAAAGTAATACAGCACCCACAGTGAGAACACCCTTTGGTAACTGCATTGGACAATTCAGTTGCTCACATTATGTTTGCAACCACCTATGTAGGTGTGCCCAATAAATATATTATACATTTTATTAGCATTTGACCAAGTCCGACCTCTCACACCCTTTCCAATGAATGCCACCATTCTCAAGCTGTTTCCCTTTCTCTCTCTTACACATACACTCACAAACTCACACACACTCACACAACACAATTATTCTTCATATTCAGCTGCAACTATTATTCCCCGATCTACATAGATAGATAAATAGATAGATAGGTAGATAGATAGATAGATAGGTAGATAGATAGATAGATAGATATTATGATTAGAGCAGAAAGGATAACTTACAAGCAAAAGTGCTTGTTCATTATTATTTTTATTGTATCTTATTAGTTTGTCTACTTTACTCTTGACCTCTTAAGATACAACTGCCTTTATTCCAGACTGCCAGTTAGTACGGAAATTCAGAGGACGAGATTGGAGAATTTTGATCTAAATCCTTTATTTAGAATTGGAGAATGCCAATGGACAATGAAAAGATCCGCTCTCATGGAGTTTATCTTCTAGTGAGAGAAGACAGAATATTGACTAAATAAAATAAATAAGGTAAATATTCTATGTTAGAATCTAAATGTTAAGGAAAGTAGAACAAGCAAAGGGGATTGGCAGTGCCAAGGGCTGCCTCATGAGAAAATGACAGTGAGCAATCTTGAAGGAAGCCAAAGCGGGAGCTATTGGATATTTGTGGGGAGAGAATTGTGGGCGGTGTGTCTGCCATGATCAGTTATGCATGCTTGGTACACAACCTGAGCCCAACACGATATTTCTGAGGCAGAAAAGGCAGCAAGTGCAAAGTGCTGGGGTGAAAGCATGCCTCACAAGTTCATGAGAAAGGACCATCACTGTAGCTGGAGCAGAGAGAGCAAAGAGGGTAATAGAGGGGCATGAGATGAGAGAAGGAATCGGGGCCCAAATGAATCTGAGTTTCCCTTTTATAATCCATCCCGATTGGTTTTATGTGAGGACCTCATAGGTGGAAGGCACGTGTGGGAATAAAGCTTATCCAGAGGGAATCTTGATGATGGCTCTGACTCATGGTCATCATCGGCTTCCTACTGGTGCATTAATGACTCCAGCAGATCAAAAGGCAACAGAATGACGTGAAAGGAGCACACAGTCATGTATCAGATAAACTGTTTTGAATTTGACTCCATCACTTTCTAGATGCAGAACTACAGGTTAATTTCTTAACTTGGTGTCAACTCAACTCAGCAAACAAATTGCTCTTACCAGAAAATCTAACATAGCAGGACCCTGGCTCCCACAAAAAAGGAAGTATTTGAAGATTTACGCCTCAAGCAAGCAGTTTATAGTCTAAATGAGGAGTTGGCAAACTTCTTCCACAAAGGATCAAATAGTAACTATTTTAGACTTCGTGAGCCATTTGGTCTCTGTTGGAGCTACCCAACTCAGCCACAGTAGCACAAAAGCAGCCAAAGACAATATGAAATGAATGGGCATTGCTGTCTTCCAATAAAACTTAATATACAAAAACAGGCAGTGGCCAGATTTTGCCCATACTCAATGTTTTTCCATCTACAGCATCATTATCTAATACAGCAGCCAATAGCCATATGCAGCTCTTTAACTCATGGCATGTGACTAGTTGACTAAGGAACTACATTTGAAATTTTATTATAATTTTAATTAATTTTAGTTTTAATAGTCACATGGCACTAAGGGTTACTGTATTGAACAGCACTGGTCTTAAGGTAAAGATAGGCCTAGGAGAATATGAAGACTATGTTAAAAATGACAGACGGGGCTTCCCTGGTGGCGCAGTGGTTGAGAGTCCGCCTGCCGATGCCGGGGACATGGGTTCGTGCCCCGGTCCGGGAAGATCCCACATGCCGCGGAGCGGCTGGGCCGGTGAGCCATGGCCGCTGAGCCTGCGCGTCCGGAGCCTGTGCTCCGCAACGGGAGAGGCCACAACAGTGAGGCCCACGTACAGAAAAAAAAAAAAAAAAATGACAGACGTCATATTGGTACAAGGAAGAAGTAAGTAGTACTGACTGGGCGTTTAATTGAAGGCTCCATATACTAAGTGGCATTTGAAATGGGTCTTGAGAAATGAGTAGACTTTTTTGGTAGGCTTTCTAACCTTGCTTGCAAAACGAAAATAGAAGTACCCAGAGGGAACCTTGAAGTGTTTTATACTTAGAGACACTTGCTAGGCATTCTACTGTTTTCCAAGATTACTGAGGTACAATGGGAAAAGTTCAGGCTTTAGCAGTGGGAAGGACAGATTTAAAACTTATCTTACTTATCACATGAGTTTAGATAAGCCCCCTTATCATTCTAAGCAGTGGTTTTCTCATCTTTAAGATGGAAAAGGTACTATTGACTCTAAGAGTCAAATGACCTGAGGTCATTTGTCAGATTGAATTATAGTACCTAAGATAATGCTAAGAACTTGGGATTCGATTACTGAGTTATTTTAATTATTATTTAAGTTATTTAATTATTATTGTGTCACAAATATAACTTCAATCAATTCTCACAACTCTGTGTGATTGAGGAAGGGTAGGCATTATAATCTTCATTTGTTTTTTGTAGGAGGGTTCTTTGTGTATGACATGTATCTTGCCCAAGACCACGTAGCTCATAAATGGTAGAATCAAGTTCAGAAGGCTCAGAACTCCTCATACATATTCCAGTGCTTTTCCCACTACCTGTTATTAACTCCCTTGTTAAGACAAACTAGTGAAATATTTGGAATACCAGGTCTAGACTGAATCTGCTATCTCAGTGGGTTTTAAGATATATTCAGGCTGATGGTTTCATCCAACTAGTCACTCATATTTACTCGTCAGATTTCCTGTTTTGACATGAACTCTGTGCAGACTTCATTTATTATTTAAATAACTTTATAAGATATATCTCCATCTGTATAATCGTTCATCAGTGCCACAGTCTAGAGCAATGAATCTTGACATTCAGAAGCATTATGTAAAACAAACCAAACATGCTAATACCTAGGGCTTTATATCTTAAGCCTTCCTTGACATGGGTTTGTTTTATGTCCCGTCTATTCTATGTTCATCTTTAATTTATGTTTAAACAGCTTATGTTTAATTTATGTTTCAAAGTGAAGCCACAAATCGCCTAAAATTTAAGGAATTTCATTCCGTGCCATCTCTAACCCCACCTTGTGTCTTAACACTCATAAACACAGGCACTGAGCAACACAATGATCTGTCATATTTCCAAACAAAAACGTAATAAGATGCCATAGGTAACTGTAAGCATGTGTCTTCTTTCCTTACATCAAAAAAGAACGTAGATTAATAACGATAAGCACTGTAGAAAGCACCTGTGTTGAAAAGCAGGGAATTTTTGGTTTTGACTTCTTCTGTCCCTTCATTGTACCCATTTTTAAATCTCCTCTGTCAGATAGGATTTTCCAGCTCCACCTTATCCTTGTGCATCCCTCTGCGTGTGTATGAAAGGAAACTAGCTGGTAGTCTCTGAAGTATTTACCTATGTCCTACTAAAATGATGATGTTTCCAGCAAAGGGAATGCTGCCTACCTTAAGGGTCAAACCAATCGTATGATCCTTCTCTTTCCATACCTGACACCAGAACTTCTCCATTTTCTTTCTTGTAACCAGATAATGTATACCTATATGTTCCTGCATCTGTCTGATGTTAGCTTGCTATCTTTTTATGAGATTTGAGGTTGGGACCCAACCCACCACGCCACTAGAGGGGCGTAGTCACCTAACAAGGGGAAGAAGTAAACAAAGAAGGATGTCAATTTCTTGGTTCCATCATAGTTCCTTTCACTCTTTCTTTGAACTAGATATCTTTCATCTTTTATGTGTTCCCAAATCAACCTAAACCTATAATGAGCTTTCCCACATTCCAAATTATTATAACATTGTTATTAGAAAAAGTGTATATAGCTCTACACTTTTTTTCTAGTCAATTCAAAGAGAATTTTAGAAGTGAGAGCAGGAAAGGAGCATTGAAGCAGTTGCAAAATTTTACTTATTTATGTGTTTGCTTATTTTATTCAACTCCTTCTTTATTACAAAAGGCCAGACTGAGGTCCAGAGAGGTGAAATTTGTTACCAAAATTTTGACGTTAATTAATAGCAGAACTGTGTTCAGTATCCATGTCTTAAAATTTGTATTGCAACTTATTCTATTACATATACTGCTCCTTTTATATATAGACATCTCCATGAATATGCCGTTGCTTTGTCTGTTTGTTTTTCCTTTTTAATGAGAAACATAACAGTCTAGGGTCTTTTGTAAAAAATTCTCTTCCTATAAGCAAGCTATATGTTTTAAGAAGTTAAACACATAGACTTCATAAATTTCACGGTGTTGTGATATAGCAGAATGTTTATTGTTACCTTGGGGATTTCCGTACAGTCCCCTTCCCATATACTTTCCTACCTTTTTCACAAATTCAAATTTGTCAACTGTTCCTAGTCGAACTCCAAAAAGATTCCCCGAAGAATCCAACCTTCATTGATCTCCCCTTGTACTCAGTCCTACATGTGTTAGCCCTAGATAAGCCCTCATATTGCATTGATCGATACTGTGGCTCCCAACCAGACCATATTTAACATCCACCTAGAGGTGGAATGAGTTCATGACACTTAGCTTCCTGTGCTGCCATGTTAGGCATAATTCCTTCTCAATTAATTTGAAGGGCTGAATTCGTACTTCGATGACTTTAAAGAGTGGCTATGACTTCCCAAATGACTGTGAAATCCGGCTTGCACCTGAGTTATTAAGGATGCGCCTCAAAGTCTAGTCTAAGTTTGAACGCTATTACTCCACTAGTATTCTTATCCCTGAAAGACCTTGCTACATTTAGCTGAGCCAACAGTCTTTGCAAACATTGATGTTTCATTCATCTCGTTGTTTAGAAAGATTTGTTTCCCTCTTAATGGCTGAGAATAAAACTTTAAAGGAAAACATCTCCCCGGGAAGCCTAGCATTGTTTAGGAATGGATAATCTGTGGCTGCCAGAAAACATTACTCGATTATCAGTTTGAATTTCCTTTTGCTCCTTAGTTTCATCCTAGTAAGTATTTCTTTTATTCCCTTCAACCACCCCAGACTGTTTTTCTCCCTCCTGGCTGTCTCTATAGCTTTCAAATATTTAGCAAGCTTCAGATTTTGATTGATCCCCACCTTTTTTTCTCCTCATCAAGTGCTAACTTCTATCCTCAGTGGACTCCTGTCTGTTGTTCTTTGAGATTAAAAATCAATGAATATTACAAAAACTGAAGAATCCTTTAACAAGTCCCTTTGTCCCTCCTTTCACCTTCTCACAAAGAATTTTTTTTCATTTTATCGCTTCCCTTTCAAAAGTACCATATACCTTAATTAAATTATTACAATTCTTTTGAGGATTATGAATAAATCTTCATTTGTTTTCTTTATTAGCATTCGATCTGCTTTTGTTAATTGTGTAAATGTTCCCCGTAGGCAGAATAACTCAAATGAGCAATAAAACTCAAATGAAGCAGGGCTTTTTGTTAAGGAGAGTCAATTTGATTAACGTCACAGTCAATATGATGAATGGCAGCATTTTGGAACAAGTTGGCCAGTAACTTGAAACTGACAATATAATGTGTGTGTCATTAGGACTAAATAAATTCAACAATGTATCATAGCGTTGATCTGGAATGCTCCTTGATTTGGGATAAAATAATGATTCTGTGCATTTCCATAATATTCATTCTTAGATTCAATGCTTTATAAATAGACTTTATCATCTTGATGCTCAAATGACATGGAAACAAGTGAACTTCATCAGTGCCAAAGGAGTAAAATGGTCATTCAGGGATCTAGATTCAGTGCTTGGAGTGATGGAAATCGATTTCCCCTGTATGGCTAACATGATGTAGTTAATAAGGAAGGATTTATAGCAAATATAAATAAATGTTCATGGGAAACACTTAAAATGCAAACCAAGAAATTGCAAACTTCCAACTATAGACTTTCTCTGTGTCAACCAAATGCTCGCCAATATTCAACAGTGGATAAACATCTGATTAACAAATTTTCTTGTGAAAAAGGAGAAATAGAAGAAAATGTACCTGAGGATTGGATTAAGAGTGCTATAAGAATAAACTTTCTTCAAGGATTCTAAATCTCAATAACGCATCCCTTATATCTTCCATAACCTAAGGCTCCAGAGATTATGAAAGCAGAAAATAAAGAATAGTTTTTGGTTTTGTTCAGTGTTATTTTGTGGTGGTTGTTGTTTTTGTGCGTGTGTTGATTTTTTTAAGCAAAGTTAGGACACAATTTTGTTTCCTGGGAAAGAGAAGGTAATTTATAAGACTAAAACCCCATCAAGTGAAACTTCAATAAAAGGGAGAGAGACAGAGACGAGAGCTTGTTGTGAATCACTTATTTATCTGATACAAAAAGGAAGTCCCTATAACCAAGAAACAGAAGCAGTAATAAATCCGTTCTATATGAAAGAAAAAATTAATTTAAAGATATATATTTAGACTCTACATGTGAAATCTAACTATATCTTTGCCAGTTTTTCTGCAAATGAACAAACTGATCCTTAAAATTAAAAAAAGTTCATGTAAATTGGCATCAAATAACTATGAACCGATAGCTATTCTTCATCCAAACTCTCTTGGTTTTATCAATAATTAAGATATCCAGATTTCTCCATTACCATGTTAATTTTACTACATTCTCTTTCTCACCTCTAGGACTTACTGTTAGACTCTTTGAAGAAACGATCATATATTTCTATTTTGATATATTGCCATATGTAAACAAAACATAGACAATTTACTTTTTTTTTTTTTTTTTTTTGGTACGCGGGCCTCTCACTGTCGTGGCCTCTCCCGTTGCGGAGCACAGGCTCCAGACGCGCAGGCTCAGCAGCCATGGCTCACGGGCCCAGCCGCTCCGCGGCACGTGGGATCTTCCTGGACCGGGGCACGAACCCGTGTCCCCTGCATCGGCAGGTGGACTCTCAACCACTGCGCCACCAGGGAAGCCCGACAATTTACTTTTGAAGAGACCTAGAGACCTTCTTTTTCTTCAAAAAGAAGAAATTCTGCTGTAGACTAGGAAATTGGTTCCAGACTATACATTCTTGGAGGTAAATGGAGCTTTTAGTACAAAGATAAATTATATACAAATGCAGAACAAGGATCTTCTGGGAAAAGAGAAGTTTAAAAGTACTTTGGGGAAAAAAAAAAAAGAGTGAAACAACCTAAATCAAAATCTCCTAACAGTCTTTCTTCTAATCACAGTTTTCCTCAACAGTTACTTTATTTCCCCTCTATTTCTTCAACGGAGTAAAAACACAAATGCTAAAGGTTTAGTGAAACAAATGAATGAATATAACAAATCAGAAAGACTCATACAGAGAACAACCTAGTGGTTACCAGAGGGTAGAGAGTTGGGGGAGGGGCAAAATAAGGAAAGGAATTAAGAGATACAAACCACTAGGTATAAAATAAATAAGATACACAGATGTAATGTATATGTATGTAATGCACAGGGAATATAATCAATGTTTTATAACTTTAAATGGAGAACAATCCATAAAAATATTGAATCACTATGTTGTACAACTGAAACTGATATAATATATATATATTTTTTTTGGCTGAATTGGGTCTTCGTTGCTGCGTGCGGGCTTTCTCTAGTTGCGGCAAGTGGGCTTCTCACCGCGGTGGCTTCTCTTGTTGCGGAGCATGGGCTCTAGGCTCACGGGCTCAGTAGTTGTGGCACACAGGCTTAGTTGCTCTGTGGCATGTGGGATCTTCCCGGACCAGGGCTCGAACCCGTGTCCCCTGCATTGGCAGGCAGATTCTTAACCACTACGCCATCAGGGAAGCCTGATATAATATTTTAAATCAACTATACTTCAATTAAAAATTTGGAAAAAATTCTTTTAAGAAAAACGTGAAGCTGATCAAGAAAGAAAAACAATGCACGTTGAACAGTAGACAAAAGAAGTGGCCAAACTTGAAATGCACAGACAAGGCTCTAGGCAAATTAGAAATGATTACCAAGTTAAATTAAAAAAGGAAACAGTAAAACTGTGATTAGAAACAGTTCAACATTGAGATGCCTATATTCTAAGGTAACCGCATTTCTTTATATCTTGTTCTAAATTACATCAAGTAAGAAGACAATAGATACAGTCAATATAATTTTATGTTATCTTTTTAAATGTTGTCTTTTCTTTTAAATCTACTTGTTTTATACATTTTTCCAAAGTATAAGATACCTGTGTGATTTTCTTTAATTTAAAAACGCGTGAAGAACTTCCCTGGTGGTGCAGTGGTTAAGAATCCACCTGCCAGTGCAGGGGACGCGGGTTCGAGCCCTGGTCCAGGAAGATCCCACATGCCGAGGAGCAACTAAGCCCGTGTGCCACAACTACTGAGCCTGCACTCTAGAGCCCGCGAGCCACAACTACTGAAGCCCGCGTGCCAAGAGCCCGTGCTCCGCAACAAAAGAAGCCACCACAATGAGAAGCCTGAGTACGGCAACAAAAAGTACCCCCCGTTCACCGCAACTAGAGAAAGCCCACGCGCAGCAATGAAGACCCAACACAGCCAAAAATTAAATAAATAAATAAATATTTTTTTAAAAAATGAAAATACAGAAGTGTATGCCCTCTTTTAATTTACTTCACACTATACATGGAAGGCATGAATCATCTGATGATGAAAACCAAGACATTGTTTACCTGGTAGCATTGCATCTTTATTTCACCCAAAGTAACCAGGACAGAAATAAAGGCTGTGATTTAAGTGTTTTGGGATTGAACGAGCATCTTTGTAGAAGTTAATGTGGCAGACTCCATCGGGACTTTTTCTGCACTATTTCAATATTTTCATGTTTCTTGAATGAACTTGGGGTGTTATCACTTTTTTCCCAATGCACACATTTAATATCATATTTGCACAGAGCATTCAGAATTCTTAAGAAACAAAAAGTGAGCTACCCCTGGAAAGCGAGGGAGCAGAGATTATTTGCCCTGCCTTCTGTTTCTTTCATCATATCCCTCTCCTTTGGCAATGGCCTTTATCCTCCATGCTCACATCAGTGAAGAGACCAAGGCCAATTCCAACTCTTTGGTTACTCCATCCTCCTTCTGGGTCCTGTCCTTTTGCTTTGAACCTCCACCCCAAAGAAGGATTCCAGGCCAGTGACCTTTCCTTTCTTTCTTTTTCAGAAGCTTCTTGTTGTCAGCATACTTGCTCATTTCTTTAGTCCAAGTGTGCCCCTTACAAAAATATCTACTGCCCCTGACCTTTGAAAAGGGCAAAAGGGGGTTTTAGCTAGCGCTAACAGGGAGAGGATGAAAGCCTTGACAGTCTCCACGGAACTCAAGGATACTAAAATTTCTCAAGGTGCAGCCCCCTTCTCTCCGTTTGCCAAATCTTTGTGCTTTTTGAGCAACTGGAGTGAGTAAATCTGAAGCAAAGATAAGGAGGGAAAATAGTTCTCAAAGGGTAAATTGTAGCCTCTAGAGGGGGAAGGAAAACTTGTCATCTTTCAACCCAACTTTCCTTGGCAGAAGCAGCCTTTAAGAATTCCCTTTAAATGAGTTCTCGACTTCTGGCAGGCTTCTGGCTATGCAGCTCCCTTTGTTCAGGAATGATGTTTTAAACTTCCCAGTTTAGCCTCACAGCACAGTTTTCAGGAAAGTTTTTTTATTTTCTATATGTTCTTACTTCTTATCCCTAAGACAAGTTTTTCTGCCAAATAAAACATCAATTTCCAAAGAACTGAATTACCTCTAATATTGTATTTATGGCTTTCTTGATGCCTAAACTATTTATCACACACACACACACCACACACATGCACAAAGAAGTCATATACCAATTAGAGTATGTTTCACTGCACTTTTCAAGTTCATGCATGACTTTGGGTGCGATATTTAATTAGCAGCAATACAGCAAAAGACGACTGACTTTTAGAAACTAGAAACCCACATACAGGCAGAGTCTCCTTCCCCTCTCATCATCTTTTGTGTGTGTGTTTTTAATGAAATACCCCCGGGTTTCAGTGATCCTACAGATGTTTGACACAATACCCGTTCATTAGAAATGCTGTATATTTATCGCATCTCGAAGATGGACTTTTCAGCTCTTTCTTTCAGCCACATGTCTCAGATTAATATGCATTGTGAGAGGACTTATTTGACAGGTACAGAAGGGTTGAGTGGCAAGGAGAGAACATTATGAATCTCACTAGAACTAGGAAAAAGAGGTAGAGTGACTGCACCAAGTCATTGTCAATAGTTCAGTCTGAATGAGTACAGGTGCTATTATCTCACAAGCACATAAAAGGAGAGAGAGGAGAGATAAGAGAGCTGCATTTTCCACCTGTTGGCACATCGATGGGTTTATTCTAATCCGCATATCTCTCCATGCCCTTCATGAGAGCTTATTCATTTAGCTCCAGTGGGCCCACTGAACGTGGGTATTTTAAATGACTGTTAATGAGACAGCAATTCTCTCATTTTCAGGTTCATAACATCCCAAGCCACAAAATATCATAGATATCCCATTTCTTTTTTTTAATTAATTTTCATTGGATTATAGCTGATTTACAGTGTTGTGTTAGTTTCAGGTGTACAGCAGGGTGAATCAGTTATGCATATACATGTATCCACTCTTTTAGATTCTTTTCCCATATAGGCCATCACAGAGTATTGAGTAGAGTTCCCTGTGCTATATAGTAGGTCCTTACTACTTATATGTTCTATATATAGTAGTGTGCATGTGTCAATCCCAATCTCCCAATTTAACCCTCCCCCTGCTTTCCCCCTTGGTAACCATAAGTTGGTTTTCTACACCTGTGACTCTATTTCTGTTTTGAAAATAAGTTCATTTGTACCCATTTTTTAGATTTCACATATAAGCCATGTCACATGATATCTGTCTCTCTCTGACTTACTTCACTCAGTATGACAATCTCTAGGTCTATCCATGTGGCTGCAAATGGCATTATTTCGTTCTTTTTAAGGCTGAGTCATATTCTATTGTACATATGATGCCCTTTTTATTCATATTGGACAGGTGGCAAACCACTTTTCCTTTGGGTCTGTGTTGTCCTTCTCACTTGATAGCTCCACCTGCCCCTGCTGTAGGCCTTCCTGGGTCACAGCATCATCACCATGTAGAGCAAAGAGTTTTAGAGGCTTCCAGCCAATCACCTCATGTGTGCTGTCATCCTCTGACCCCTTCTACCTGTAGACTCTGTGAAGGAGAGATCTCCTGAGTCCACTCCCCCACTCACACCACCTTCCCACCGCTGCTTCTTCGAGTATCTTCACTGTGCCCCGCTGTGTTCAGAAACCTTAGAGGAACGGTTGAGACAATACTGTAGGAGAGCCTTGGTCATCTACAGCCACCCAACACACTTACAAAATTTTATTTTCCTCCAAAACATTTTGCCATTGGTGCTTGCCAAAAAGAGGTGCTTTTTTTTTGGTTTGTTTTTTTGAAAATGTCAAGGTAACAGAAAAGTTTATTGGGACAGGAAATGTGCTACCTTTGGTCCTAGGAGAGGAGGAACATCGGCCACCTGCTATATATACTAGATCTATACCTTTATGATGAATTTGCTTTGATTTTAAAAGGTTGATGGAACTGAGAGCAGGCCACCCCAAAATGTGTCATATTGATTATTTTAAAGTTACTTAAGAAACAGCCAGTGCAAAGAGGACACTCTGACCCTCCCTTGTCCTCTTGAAGGCAGGAAATAAATCTCCCATGTGAAAGGTACCCTCCGCATACCAGGAGGTAGAAATATATCCTTATCACTACAGACAGGGAATTCAGGGCTTAGAAGGCTGTATGAACAAACCTTGTTACTTCTTTACTAGTTTACTCCCCCAAGCCCAACCTTGTCAATTCTTTACAAATTTATTATTTCTTTATTTAAAAGATATAAAAGCTGATCGCTTTGGTCACTTCTTCGGGTCTCATATCTTTGTATGTATAAAATTAAATTAAATTTGGTGTTCTCCTATTAACCTCTCTTTTAATACAGGGAGTGTCTTGGCCAAGAACCTAGAAAGGTAGAGGGGAAATTATTTTTCTTCCTCTACAGGGTCAGAGTTTCATCTTGATTTCCACCCAGCTCAATTTCTAGATCGTGGCCTCTACTATTAGTTTCCTTCATGTTCTGTTCTGTTCTCATTAAAAGGAAGCTATTTTTACATAAGTAAGGGAACGCCACAATCTACTTTTTGTCAGCATGCTAAGATAATAAACAAGAGGGGGTCAGAAAAAGAAGAGGCAGAAGTCTCCTATGAAACACTTCAAATGAGAAGGATTTCCTTTTGTCCCTCAAAGTTTTGGTTTCAGTTAGACATTTTACCTGACATGTGCACTGTGTATTGTGATATACTTGCATGGTGAATACAAAGATTGTCCTCGACGTAGAGGACAAATCCTGGATTTGTCCTTGACAAGATATGTTGAGGCCAGGTCTCAATGTTCCTCAGGGTTCCTGCTGCATAATTGTTACGTTATCCGAAGGACACGAGGAGATCTCTGGAAGTGAAGGAGTTGTGTGTGTCCTGTGAGACACCACTTCATAAACATGGTTTGTTTGAACCTTTAATGGAAACACTTGTGTTCCAGCTGAAAGAACACAGACAGTCGTTCTTCACTTCCCTGAATGTCACACAAACCCACAGGACTGATGAACAAGTTGAGTATCAGAAAACCCTCTGAGAGGGGGAAAGAGGGGAGTCACAGAAGGAGCAAGTACAAAGTATCAAAAGAATAAATGATCCTACTTTGGAGAAGCATAGTGATCTGGAAGGGGTGCATGGGTACCTTTGGCTCACACTTATATGTTGATATTCTCCTTATTTTCTTCTCACTTAGCTCAATTTTAGGGGCTATATCATCCATTCCCATGGCTCCTCTGTAATTACTATTACACAGCCACTGTCTGAATTGGAGCAATGAGCAAGTGTTAAGTATATGAGTCAGCAGACATCTGGTCCTGTCCAAAACATCCATAAGACATTGGTCTATACCAAAAAGTCTTTGATATTTGGTCCTGTCCAAAACGATTTGGCATGGACCAAATATGCTCATGGATGTTTTGGATAGGACCAATTTCAAGGACATTTTGGCATGGATCAAATGTCTTAAGGACAGGAGATGGAAGCAGATTCGGCACTTGAATGACGGGTAAGGGGTAAGTCGCCAAGCGCTTGGAGAATCAGCAATCATCAAAGGAAGCCATGGACAGCTTTCCTTAAACTAATAGGTAAACGTTTCGATGAGATCTGTTGCTATGTCAGCGATGACTTACATTAAGAGTTAAAAGAGAAATAATGCTGACTTGACCATTTTATTTTTATTTTGAAAGTGAATAGGACACCCCCTAGTGACCACAAAATAGGCAGCTGGTTTCTCTAGGTCAGTTAAGAGCCTTCCCATCACGGGAAAGAGGAAAGCCAACTGGAGGGTTGAGGAGACTGTTACGAAAAGATCCACCTGGGAAGAATGTATCCCGCAATGACAGGTTGTGTGACGATGATGTGAGATTGTCAAACACTTTTGTATCCTTCCCTTCAGTCTGGCTTCTGTACCTTTCGAAGGAGCACATGGCTCAATAGGGAGGCAGCCTTGAAATCAACTGACAGAGCGGAGAAAACATTAAGAGCGTCTGCAGCCACAGGACACTCTGCTACAGTGAGATTTGTTGTAGGACAGAAAAGACAGCTTTATAACAACATCTTATTGATATCGGCTTCCAGAGCATGGATAGGAAAAAAAAAATGTATACACGGGCAGCAAGTGTTTGCAGCATGAGTTAGGGTCTTTGATGGAACAAACTGGGCTACCAATAAAGTAGTACAAGAGGGAAAATAAAGATGCTGCAGCAGTGAAGAACGATCATGGGGCCAATAGCATGCCTTGGAGTGTCGCACCTCAGCTCCATTTTAGCAATAGAATCATGGGCTTAGACCTCTGGTCTTCCCGTTTGAAGCATCAATAGATGTCTTACCCAAGGGTGACTTTACAGAGATGGTATGATAATAACAGCTTAATGTGAGATAAAAATCTATCTGATTGCACAGGTGGAATTCTTAGAAACAAACACCACACTTAGATTCATGCTGATTATAGTAAGGTTATAATAATATTAGCTAAAAAATCAATTTCAAAGTTCCCGTCAAAAGTCATGGATTTGTTATTTTTGAGTAAACAGACCACTTTCCAGTTGAATTGCTTGATTTGTCTTAAGTCTCAAGTTCACAGATCTTGAAATATTGATTTTATTGTTTTAAAATGGGGAAATTATATAGAGCACCCGTTGGTCAATGGTCAAACTGCAATTAAGTCAATTCAGGATATTTTTTCTAACACGTCACAATCACTGTTCAGAATAGCTTTGATTTGTTGCATTGCTATATTTTTTTTTTCGCCTCTAGGGACAGTGTGGATGCTAATTCAAATTTTTCAAGGCAGGAAATGAGGTGTCTGGTCTGGTAAAGAAAGTCATTCATCAGAGTTACAGTTCTTCCTGGCTGGGGATGTAAACGGAAGCATCTAAACAGTCTAAGAAAGCCGATCTTATGACATCCCTGGAGAAGATGTCGTAGCGCTAACATAAACCATCATTACTCTCCACTTCCCAGGACCTAAGTATTTCAAGGTTAGTGATAGATAAATAGGTTCTGTTTTTATGAAAAGATGTAAAACATGAACGTTTCTTTTGTTCTAATTCCTGATGATGCCTGTGTGTTTGGAGAGAGGGAAAGAGCCCCTTTAGGAAAAAAGGCAGCATCTGATTCCAGTTCTTTCTTGGTTATTCTTGCACTGATTTGAAGGGTTTTTTTTTTTTTCCTTTCTTAATGCAGTTATATCCCATTTGGACATCTCTGAAGGGTGTTACTGGGTTTAATTTGTCACATCACACTTATTTCTAAATCTTGTGCGTTTCAAACAAAATAATTCTAGATGCTATAGGAGACAGAAAGAATTTTGAGACTCAATTACCTATCTTCAAGCAACTTGCCCTAGAGATAAAGAGGAAGTATATATCATTATTTTACCTCTTACTGGGGGGCTTTGGCATAAAAAAATAACTAAAATTAAATGCAGCTTTTGTGCTCTGAAGCCAGACACCCCACTCTGTTATTTAGTATCTGGGTGACCTTGGACTTGTGCTTTAGTTACCATAGCTATAAATGGTGTTAACAGTACAACATACATCATAGGGTTTTGGTAAGTATTAAATTAGTAACTATACACGAAGTAATGAGAATGCAATCTTGAGGCGATAGACTCAGTAAAAATATATGAACAAGGAAGTGTAGGGGTGGTGAGTGCTGTGTTATCATAGCAGGATAAAGGGATAGCAAAGGGGCTGGGAGAGGACTTACCTAGGTCAGTTGGAGAAGGCCTCCCTGAGGAAGAATTATTTGGACTGAACCAGAGAGTAGAGGGCATTTCACCTCAGAATCTTCTTAAAATGTCACTCTGTATAAAAGTGGAGTTACGGGTGGCTTATGAGATGGAGAAAGAAATCATTTGACTGTGGTTAAGTTGGTCTGGGGAGGCAGTGCTCTTGGTAAACCTTCATTAACTGAGTGATTGAAGGGTTAACTGATTAGTTCATTTATTGCATGAAACCTGGAGAACCAAATGGTGAATAAATATTTAGGGAAGAAAAGAATGAAGGGATGATGGATCATATTAGTGGTAATAATGATGTAAAATTTTGGAGGTAAGAAAATATGAGGGAGAAATCAGTACTCCGTTAATGTGGAAGACATACAAGATGACAAGTCAAAGATAAATGAGGTGTCAGGCCTGAATGACAAGTACACAGTAACAGGAAAACACCAAGGGGGACTTGCTTTGAGGGGGAAAAAGATAAGGACACCCCTTTCATATAGATGTACGCACATCTGAAATGTGGATACATTTTGTGATGCACAGTGTGATGGAAAACGTGTTTTGGACAGATTTGCCTCCAAAAAATAGGAGAAACTCAGAACTTAGGTGAGCATTAGAACTAAAATATATAGTTTTATTCAACCAAAGCAGTGATTATTCATCTCTCTTCATTTCTTTCATCTTCATAATGGGTTATCCATTATCGTGATTTTAAAAATGATTGAATTTAGCAAATATGGGTTGAGCTGCCACTGAACACCAGGTTGAGATGAATAAAACATAGTTTCCACACCTCTAGAGGGGATAAGGAGAAAGGGGAACCAGCAACACACACGTACATACACACACACACACGCACGCACAGGAATGGTTAGTTGATTAAAGGCGATCTGGGAAAATCTGATACAATGAGAGTAAAAATTTTCAAGAAGAGCTCTCTCAATCATTTAGCAAAATATTTCATGGAGAATAAAAGCTAAGAAACTGCCTTTAGATTTGTCAACTAGGAGATGATCATTGATCTTTGAAGGGGAAAATTCAGTGGAATACTGGAGAGAGAAGCCACGGTGCATCTCTTATCCCTTCATCCTTCATTCCCTTGGGTTTTCAAGAAAAGTCTTATCAGTTGGCAAAAAAAGTGTTAGTTCTTTCTATAAATGCAGACAGTAAATGGCTAAGGCATATTCATAATCACTAAATTACCAGAATCCACTTTAAAAAAAATGACAACTAAAAGCATTTAGAAGACAATCAGACAGTGACAGGGTCACCGCTCCCCCCAAATAAAGTATTGTCCCCAAAATAAAACTTCTAAATGTATATAATAATGTGTAATTAAAGATATAAGACAATTGCATTTTCTGACATCTCATGCCAGTGGAGTTGCTACCTTGAAGGGTGTCTCCAAATGATAGAATGAGTAAATAAACATGGGAGAATTCTTTAAGGATAATTTATTTACTTTATCTTAAGAGACAAATTTGATAATAAATAAGAAAGAAAAGGACAAAGGTTTTGAAGGTCAAGTTAAGCATTTTTCTCTAACAAGGTTATTTTGACATTACTAAATGGAGCAGCCTCAGAACTTTGAGCAGCTCTATTAGATTAATGATAGCATCAGCGATACAAGCAAGCACCATTTGTTAAGCACCTTTCCTCCTCAAGACTTTAATTCTGCTTGGAATATAGAAAATGGAGATGGAAAGAAAGCCTGGTCTAACCCTGGTCACTATATATTTTTTTCCCCTTTAAAAAAAATTTTTTTTTAATTCAGTGAGAAGGAATCCATAGCAAAAAATAACTTTCCCAGACAGTACCACGAAAATCAATAATCAGTCTTGCCAGAAGAAATCCAACAACATTTTCAGTGCTATTACAGATTAGACAGACTGTATTGATAATAAAAAGCCATGTGTCCAGTCTTTTATATACTCTGAAAGGAAGTGTCTTCATTATTGCATAAAGCCTCTTCACCTACTCATACCCTCAGCCACAGATAATCTCTTCCTCCTTTCACTTGTTTAGAATTTTACATTTCAAGCAGAAAGTGAGAACTTCTGGTTAAACATGGAGGCTTGAATATGTGAGGGCTTTTTCTCTGCTCCTTCCAGAAATCCCATTCAAATGAGAGTGCCCTACCTATGAACGATTTCTGTTCCAAGAGCACGTTTGTAAGTCCAATTTGTTCATAAGTCCAACAAAATTAGCCTAGGTACCCAGCTAACACAATGGTTATAGAGTTCTGTACTATAATAGGTTTATAATACTTTTCACACAAATAATACATTAAAAAAACACAAAAGATAAACATTTTTAATCTTACAGTACAGTACCTTGAAAAGTACAGTAGTACAGTACAACAGCTGGCACACAGGGGCTGGCATCAAGTGAACAGGCAAGAAGAGTTCCTGATGGGAGGAGGGAGAGCAGGTGGGAGAAGGTAGAGCTGAAGGATTGTCAGCAATAGGAGATGGACGGCAAGCTGCCATTTCCCTCACACCTGACGCGGATGGCACAGGATCTGGCTCCTTGCTAGGACCAGATGCACATTCACATCTTTGGAAGTTCACAACTTGAAGCTTCACATGTAGGAGACTTACTGTAACGCTAAACCCACAACACAAAGGGAAAGGGGAGGGAACTATCAGGGGATAAAGAGATGTCAACAAAAGAATCATGCAGCAGGAGCTTGTAAAGGCTTACCTATTGAGATTCTATATATCAAGGAAGGCTACAGTGAGGCGTGAGACTGAAAAGAAAGTCTACCTGAAAGTCCTCACGGGAAATATTTAAACACTTGGTCCCTTCCCAGAAACTGGTGGTTTATTTTGTGGAGAAATAGAATCAGAGGTTACCCAGATTTTAGCACATACGGCACAGAGGAAAGGTGAGGGAGAGGGTACCATGCTTGAAAGTTACTGTTTAATGATATCCCCCCGTCCCCACAAACCTTCTTAATTCCACTTCACTGCAAGAATATCCTGTTTTGGCCAATATTCATAGGCAGGAGTTTGGAGCAGTCTTCCCTGGAAAAATTCAACACACCCAAAAAAAGACATAAATAGTGACCTTTGGTGGTGTCTCAAAGAAACAGCTGGGTCCCCACCCAATATTGCTACAGTGAAGCCCACTGGTCTTTAAGACCTACCCACATATACAGAAAATTAGAGGATCAATCCAGGAGATCCATGCCTCCTGCATGTTGATCACTATCTCTGTTTTCTAAGGAACTAAATCTGGGGTATAATGATTCAAGAAAATTTTCTAGAAGATAACAATATTATTTTCCAGATCAAAAAATCTTGCTAAAGTCCCAGTATAATGAATGATAAATTACTTAAAGCACATCAACATGCAAATTTAGAAAGCAAGAGAAGAAAAAAAATCCAAAAAGCTTTGAGAAAAAGAAATATATCAGATAACATCAAAAAGAATATTACTCAGTCATAAAGAGAAAAAAATCGAGTTATTTGTAGTGAGGTGGATGGACCTAGAGTCTCTCATACAGAGTGACGTAAGTCAGAAAGAGAAAAACAAATACCGTATGCTAACACATATATATGGAATCTAAAAAAACAAAAATGGTTCTGAAGAACCTAGGGGCAGGACAGGACGCAAACGAAGAGAATGGACTTGAGGACATGGGGAGGGGGAAGGGTAAGCTGGGACGAAGTGAGAGAGTGGCATGGACATATATACACTACCAAATGCAAAATAGATAGCTAGTGGGAAGCAGCTGCATAGCACAGGGAGGTCAGCTCGGTGCTTTGTGACCACCTAGTGGGGTGGGATAGGGAGGGTGGGAGGGAGACGCAAGAGGGAAGAGATATGGGGATATATGTAAATGTATAGCTGATTCACTATGTTATAAAGCAGAAACTAGCACACCATTGTAAAGCAATTAGACTCCAATAAAGATGTTAAAAAAAAAAAAGAGGGAGGGGATATGGGGACATATGTATGCATATAGCTGATTCACTTTTTTGTACAACAGAAACTAACACAGTATTGTGAAGCATTTATACTCTAATAAAGATCTATTTAAAAATTTTTTAAAGCATCAAATGGTATAAAGCATTGGACGTCTCAGCCACAACACTGAAATCTAGAAGATGATAAAGCAATTTCTTCAAAATTCTGAGGGTGAATGGTTTTCAAACTGTGATTGTACATGCTGACAAATTGTCAATTAAGCGTGAGAGCAGAATCATGCACTTTCTTATATCCAAGGGTGAAAGCCATCTCTCCCTTCCTACGTTTTTCACGGCATTATGGGTGTGTGCTGCCAAAACAAGAGAGTAAACGATGCAAAAGGAGGGCGACCCTGAACTCAGTAAGTAGGGGATGCAACAAAGGGTGAGGGCGAAGTCCCAGGAGAAGAGCTCTGTGTCAGGCTTTAGCATGAGTCCAACAGGGAGCAAGGGGAGAGAGTTATCTGGAAGGGGTTTCCTGGAAAATTGTAGAACTGTTGCAATACCTGAGGTGTTTTAGTGTCCAGAGAGGGTGTATTAGTTTGCTAGGGCTGGCACAACAAAGCACCAAAGAATGGATGGCTGAAACAACACAGAAATGTATTTTCTTAAAATTACGGAAGCTGGGAGTCTAAGATCAAGTTGTTGGCAGGGTTGGTTTCTCCGCAGGCCTCTGTCTTTGGCTTGCAAGCAGCCGCCCTCTTGCTGCCTCTTCACAAGGTCATCTCTCCGTGCGTCTGTGCCCCTCATGTCTCTCTTCTTATAAGGACACCAGTCATATTATATTAGGGTCCCATCCTAATGGCTTCGTTTTAACTCAATCACCTCTGTAAAGATCTTATCTCCAAAGATGATTACATTCTGAGGTGCTGGAGTTTGGGATTTCAACATATAAATTGTGGAAGAACACAACTCAGCCCATAAGAGAAGGGTCATAACTCCACTGGGAAATGTGGAAATGAAATGTAATCAAGGTATAATACATCAACCAGCTACAATAAGATAAGACCTGAATATCAACTGAACCAACACTGTCATAAAACCATAATGAGGAAACAGATGAGAACAGGGAAAGAGAAAGTTTGTAGAAGATTATCACAGGGAAGGAGGGTTGGATCACGGGAATATTGTTGTTTTGTACTTAGCCTTGTAGTACTATTTGATTATTAAATTCTGCAAATATATTTCATTGACAAACACTTTTCAATATTTTTAAAATGAAGTGGTGTTATTAAAAAGGGAAGATAGTTATTTGTATAAACACTTTAGCTTTACTGTTAGATCATCGGGTTCTTGAGTGCAGGTTCCATGTCTTAGTCATTAGCATCTCACTTGTATTCTTCACATACGACATAGCAAACCCATGAGTAGAACATACTTTCACTCAAGAAAAGTTTCTGGAAATAAAGAATATAATAATTTATTTCTCATAATACCTAGCACCCGATTATTACCCAATTAATAGCTAATCATTATAAACGGAATATAAATGATAAATATTGGCTAAATGAACAAATTAATCAGAAAGTAGAGTAAGAATTGATACAGTTTTAGTCAATCTCAAATAGAAAATAATCCAGTGAACGAAAGAGTGAGTTGGAGAGAAGGAGGAGAGAGAGAAAGGTAGAGAGAGAGAAGGAGAGAAGGAAAGACAAATCTGTGAGTTTATTTAACAATTGTACAAGTAACCTCATGCTACAGACTGAATGCTTGTGTCCCTCCAAAATTACATGTTGAAACCTAATCCCCGCAGTGTGATGATATTTGGAGGTATAACTTTGGGGAGGTGATTAAATCATGAGGGTAGAGCCCTTGTGAATGGGATTAAAAAAGAGACCCCAGAGAGCTCCTTTGCCCCTCTCAACATGTGAGGACACAGCAAGAAGATGGCCATCTACAAACCAAGAATCAGACTTTCATCAGACACAGAATCAACAAACGTCTTGATCTTGAACTTCCCAGCCTCCAGAAATGTGAAAAATAAATATTTGTTGTTTATCCTCCACCTCATAAGAGGCCTTTTGTTATAGCAGCCCCAAATAGACCGAAACTGCTGGACAATTCAGCCTTTACCAACCTAAACCAATCTTCCATCCTTTGCTGTTTTGGTGTGCCTTTTCAGATCACTTCTCTAAGAAACCAGAAGTCCCCTTTGGCTAATAATGCCAAAATGGTATTAAGAATATTTTTAATAATTTCATATTGATATGTATAGAAATATCAAACCATTATGTTGTGTAACAGGAACTAACATAGTGTCGTAGGTCGATTATACTTCAAAGGCAAACAAACAAACTCATAGAAAAAGAGATCAGATTTGTAGATCAGAGGCAGGAGGTAGGGGGAGAAGGAATTGGATGAAAACAATCAAAAGGTACAAACTTGGTTATAAGATAAATAAGTATTAGGGATACAATGTACACCATGACAAATAGAATTAACACTGCTCTAAGTTATATATGAAAGTTGTTGAGAGTAATTCCTGAGAGTTCTCATCACAAGGACATTTTTTTCTATTTCTTTAATTTTGTTTCTATATGAGGTGATGAATGTTCACTAAACTTACTGTGATAATCACTTCATGATGTATGCAAGTCAGATGATTATGCCGCACACCTTAAACTTATAGAATGCTGTATGTCATATCTCAATAAAACTGGAAGAAAAAACCAAATATTTTAAAATCGATTTTCAACTAGATATAAAATAAATAAATCCATTTCTGGTTGCTCCTTCACCATATTCCTGCCTAGAGAAACTAAAACAATTGTACCATGTCAACCTGAGAATGCTTAATGCTGTCCTTTAGAAAAAATCTAAATAATTAGGCTGCTCATCACGAGAGGGCAGTGGAGGTGGAGATGAACTTGGAAAGTATTCATGAGCTGAAGATGCTTACTTTGTGGCTGCAGTAAAAGCCACTGGATAAATGTAGACTGAAGACACTAGTCTTAATATTTGAAAGAAGGAAGGAAGAATGGAAGAAGGGAGGGAGGAAGAAGACAGAACAGAATCTTGGCAATGAAGGAAATATCTAATAATTTGAACAGAGTACAAGTCAGAGTTAGACTAGCAACATGAGGATGGCCTTGTAGTGAGAACAGAACATTTTCCTCAAGACCAGGAAGGAGGTGGCTCTAGCAATGGAGCAGGATGAGTGGCAAAACCTGGTAAACAGGCAGAATTTATCATCACAAAGTTGAACTGCAAACTTCCCTCTTGTTTTGAGATGGTAGCTTCTAAATTCATTTGTATTTTGAAGGAAAAATTTTTAAACCCTCCTTTTGTAGAGAAGTGTTGAAAATTGGAAAGACCATATTATCCATCAAATTGTGGAACACATCTTATTAATCAAAATATACTTAAAAATAAAAACAGTATATTAGAGAAAATGCAAGTTTCTCATAACATAGAATGGGGGCATCTCAAAACTATGGAACTAAAGTCATTCTCTAATAGTTGGTGTCAAATTAGTTTTTACCATTATGTTATTAGCCTAAGTGTTCCAATTCATCTACAAAATGAAGGGGTATTTTCCCCCATGTAACCTCAAGTCAATCTTCCTTCTGTAAATTGATTATATAACTGGAAATGATTAAGCAGTGATCTCACCACAGCTTAAATCTATTCCAAAATATGGTATACATGAACATTAGAAGATTGACATATTCATTAAAATGAGCATTAATTCCTTAATATTTATTTAAATAGGAAAAAATAGTGGTACAAATGCAGATTCGTTCTAATAGGAAATGATGTCTAAAAACGCAATACGTATTCTTTGCAGAGATATCAGACCAAGGATTCAGACTAAAACACGATTTATTTTCTTTGTCATAAATTACAAAATGTGCATTCTTTAGCAGATACTAATTGTACCAATGGGATTTGTCCAAACTACTCTCATCTGAGATGTGGTTAGTTCTCACTGCATCAGCACATCTATTCTTTCTCTGAGACTTAACTAGAAAGACATATAATAAACCTTATTTCCAGCCTTACATGAAAAAAAGGTAATAATATGTGAGATGATTAGCTTTGTCGGGATCTATCAAAGACAGACTATGTTACACGATACTATCTAAATAGTGTGGGCAGGTGCTATGCGGTTGAGAAAATAATTTAAACGCGCATGAAACAATTTAAGGGTAAGACAACAGATGATGATAGAATGTCATTTGGGGTAGTATATGTTGACAATTAGGGAACAAGAAAGCACTCAATAAGTTATCAACTGTACAATAAATACAAAAACATTTAAAACGAGTTAGAGTAGGGAGAGACAAAGGAAAGTAAGGTTTCGTGTTCAAGGTTTAATGAACCTTGTTAAGAAAACCCAAGGAAGCTCTCTGCTCACCAACCTCTGTCTATTTATCTGGGACCATACAGCCTTCAACAATATTAATGACCTCATAGATTTACATCCCATTTTACACCTTTCAAAGAACTTTCATACGTGAGTGATAGGTCAGGGCGTGTATTCTTATCACTACTGTCCAAATAGAGGAAGAAGATGCATAACATAAGGTGACTTTATTAACACGAAAGCAAAGCGTAAGGCTTTCTAGATTCTAGCCATGCCTTGACACTTCCATATCAAGATGGGTGACCTAATGAGAGGGCATGAGTGCAAAAGAGAAAGGAAGAAGGCGACAGAGAAGATGATTTTACGGCATCCAATTGTCAAATGCGCTCCTGGGGTAATGGTTAAAATCATTTTTTTAACTTTTTATTTTACATTGGAGTATAGTTGATTAACAATGTTGTGTTAGTTTCAGGTGTCCAGGAAAGTGATTCAGTTATACATATACATATATCTATTCTTTTTTAAATTATTTTCTCATTTAGGTTGTTACATAATATTGAGCGGATTTCCCTGTACTATACAGTAGGTCCTTGCTGGTTATTCATTTTAAATATAGCAGTGTGAAAGAGAAAAAGAAATACCGTATGCTAACACGTATATATGGAATTTTAAGAAGCAGTACTGATGAACCTAGTGGCAGGGCTGGAATAAAGACGCAGACGTAGAGAACAAGCTTGAGGGCACAGTGGCGGAAGGGTAAGCTGGGACAAAGTGAGAGAGTGGCATGGACATATATACACTACCAAATGTAAAATAGATAGCTAGTGGGAAGCAGCCGCATAGCACAGGGAGATCAGCTCTGTGCTTTGTGACACCTAGAGGGGTGGGATACGGAGGGTGGGAGGGAGGCTCAAGAGGGAGGGAAGATGGGGATATATGTATACATATGGCTGATTCACTTTGTTGTGCAGCAGAAACTAACACAACATTGTAAACCATTTATACTCCAATAAAGATGTGAAAATAAATAAATAAATAAGTATAGTAGTGTGTACATGTCAATCCCAAACTCCCTAACTATCCCTTTTCCCCGGTAACCATAAGTTCGTTCTCTAAGTCCGTGACCCTGAGTCTGTTTCGGTTTTGTAAATATGTTCATTTGTATCATTTCTTTTTCTCTTTCTCTGTCTGACTTTCTTCACTCAGTATGACAATCTCTAGGTACATCCATGTTGCTGCAAATGGCATTATTTCATTCTTTTTAATGGCTGAGTAATATTCCATTGTATATATGTACCACATCTTCTTTATCCATTCCTCTGTTGATGGACATTTAGGTTGCTTCCATGTCCTGGCTATTGTAAACAGTGCTGCAATGAACACTGGGGTGCATGTATCCTTTCGGACCATGTTTTTCTCTAGATATATGCCCAGGAGTGGAATTGCAGGATCATATGGTAGCTCTATTTTTAGTTTTTTAAGGAACTTCCATGCTATCCTCCATAGTGGCTGCACCAATTTACATTTTGAAGAGATTATCCAGCATTTGTTTTGCTGAATTACAAGGAAGGGAGATGGAGAAAGGGCCATGTGGTCAGTTATTACTGGGGAGCTTCCCTTCTGGTTCAGTGAAAGTGGCCTGTTTTAAATGCCATGCTTTTTTCCTCGGCAGGTACCCTTTTGTGTAGAGTAGATAGGGAGTCCCTCACCTACCCACCCCCCCCCCCCACTGCATGTGTAAAATGAAGGGAAAAGCTGTAAACAAAAATGGTCATTTGAGGTGTTAACTTGTTTGCATTTATAGTGAACATACAAAAAGTCAGTTGCCACTTAGGGAAAGGTCCAACTGCATGGAGAAAAATGTATCGTGGATATACTTCACAGAGCGGTCACACACGAGTAGATGGCGCCCTCTAGACCAGACTTTTGTCCTAAGTAAAACTGTGAAGTAATTTGCATTCATCCTCTTTGTAGGAGAAGAGCACACAAACTCAGAGGGGGAAGAGTTCCTTTGTAAATGAATAAAATTCCCATTCCAAAAGAGACATGCATTTTAAAAATTTAGCCAATGTGGTGGGCTTCTGGGCATCTCCCCTGCCTTACATTGTCTTGTGTACCCTTCCTTCTAGGTTCCATTTGCTGCCAAACAGGGTAAATCCATAAAGAATGCAGATCTGCTGGGAAGAATACACTCCAGTTCTCTCTCATGTAGCTTTATTGGATCTGTGGACTCCAATGAGAGATGAAATGTATTGTTTTCCATTAGTAAAAGTCATCAAAAATGACTTGAAGATGCACTGGGAACAAATATCTGTGGTAAGAAAATAGCATGTTGATTAGGTCACTTTCTGACCACAACTAAGTTTTTTAGGAGAAGGGAAAGCCTGAGAAACTCAAGAAAACAACTAGAGGTGACAGCATCCACTCATTAGAATACACAGCATGTCACTTCAGCACTGTTTGCTGCACTCCACAGTGGTAATGCTTTTCCTTCCACTGAACAGATCCATCTCCGGAGCCCTCTTGGAACTGTCAATATAGTCACTATCAATTATGTAATGCGGGGGGGAGCGAAGATTAATAATTCAGGGCCAAGACATCACCATGATTTATAATCTTGCATGTAACTGTCTACAGCTAGCATTGGGAGCCTGTCATTAACAGGCATTAACTTGAGAAAGTTAGAGTTCTGTATCGATCACCAAACACATATAGTTTATTGTGAAGTGATGCTTTAATTTATATTCCAATCAAGCCTCTAGGTGAATATCATTTGCATACGGAAGACTGCATCCTGAAGCCATCTGGTCCCACAACATGACAGCAGCTGCAGGTAAGCATCCTCTCTAAATAAGCTTATTAGTTGCAGTAGGAAAAGGTTGAACCCAACCCACTTATGCATATGGCATATTGTTAAGGCACAATTACTAACCAAAGAGATAAAATGTCGATTTGTCTTGAATATGAAGAACTTGGGCTAGTCAATGACCTGATGGATGAACTAAAGGGAATATTACTTCTCCACATTTTCTATCTCTGGATAGGTGAACTGCCTCTCTGCTCGTTTGCTGCCCCTACCTCTCTAGAAATTTGCCTCCCTTAATTCTTCTAATACAAGTAGAAGAACGTTATTAACTTGGCCCAATTCCTGAGTTTCTGCAAGTGAATATGAGAGGATTACGACTCTCTCCCTGGGAGAACTAGATGTGAGTGTGCATTAACTCAGTTAATCAGACTGCCTGCACCAACTTTTGGAGAAAGCATCTGAGAGACCCGAGCTGAATTTCAGAGAAAGCAAAAGACCTTTTTGTTACAAACACTGCCTAACAGTAAGTTAGGCAGAAATCTCACAGCATGGCGCTACCAATGGGTTAACAGTGGTTTTCAAAACTTAGCTGCATATTATAATTATCTGGGGAGATTTTATATAAAATACTGATGTCTGAGCCTCATCTGGAGATTCTAATTTAATTGGTCTGGGATGGAGAATCAGGCAGTGGAAATGTTAGCTTTTGAAGTCCCCTAAGTGACTCCAGTGTGCAACCAATTTTAAGAAGCACTGGTTGTAGAGTGTTCAAGTATAAATGTGTAAATTTAAGATAGAAAGAACGTAGCACAATGAAATGGCTAAGATCTGGTATAAACATAAATGTATGGGAAAAATTGAGCAGCAGTTAGAAAATTAGTATATAACACAGAAATATGGGCGCAAAATGTTGAATTGCCTGGTTGACAATGTTGTCTTGGCTGGTTGACAGAAGAGTCTTAGAGGGGAAGTAGTGGTATGAGAAAACACCAGCGTGCTTCCTCTATGTATACCATACTTTGATACCCAGCAGCTAAGGTGAGTGGTGGACAGGGGCTGGATTTAGTGGATATTAGACATGCCCTTCCTGGCTATGAAACATAGGGAGAGGTATAGGATAAATTGGATTTTGCCACTTTGAGGTTAGAACTGGAAAATCATTCCTCTAGAAGTTGCTGGATGTCTAATGCATGTTTCACAGGGGCAGTTGAGGAAATGTTCACTGCGTCCTATTCAACTTTTATCTGTGCACTCAGACCTGGATGTAAACAAAAAGGAGAGGATGATATTAGGAGAGCCTGTAGCCAGGTACAGTGCGATTCGATAAAGGGAGATTAAAAGAGTGTTTTTAAAGGCTTAAAACCTCAAAGATAAGCATCTGACAAAGAGCGTTCAAGGCAAAGAACAATAGATTAGAGAGGTAGCTTTGATAAGTTTTCATGCTGAGAAAACAAGGAGAATAAAGAAACAAAGCATCTAGAAGGAGCCCCAAAACCTCTCTGCTTATGCATTATTAATAACTAAAGAGGAATAAAAAATAACGAATCTTGACAAATAGAATGATGACAGCTTTAATGTTTCTGTGCTAGTCAAGGATGAATGAAGAATATGTATCTTCTATATACAAAGACGTGTAAGTTTAGATAAAATTGTATTATGCAAGGATCTACTCTAGATCTAAATGGAGTCTAGTTTAAATGTTAGTAAACAATTCTAGGTGGATTTCAGGATGCATCTGAGCACTATTTGTGGTTTAGGGGTTAGTATCATAGAGAATGGTTCCCAAATATGATTCTTGAGATGGCCAGTCTGTTGGAACCTACCAGAACGTTGAATTTTTCACCTTCCAACCCCATGTTCAGTCACAGAGAACTTTCAGCGCTTGCTGAGCCATTGGAAGCAAACAGCAAACTTTTCTTCACCTCCTCCTTTTGTGATAGTAGTCGTGTGTTTTTTTAATCCAGAGTCTGTGGAGCCTTCTTATCTGGGGGAAAATGTAATGGAAGAAGAGAAAAGACATGACACCATGACCCCATCAAATAAGCATTGGTCATCATTTCTTGCAATTCGATTAAAGAAATCTCCGGGCACCTCAAAGCAATTTATAGAAAAACACATTCCTATTTACCTGGGGAAAAGTGACTCAGGTTACAACTCCCAGATTCTAGTTTTACTGCCTTAAATTTGATTAATGGGCATATTGCTTGGTATTAAGCTGCATCAAGCTAGGTGTAATGAGATGTGGTATTGACAAGGGCTTTGCGATGTTGACTGGACCGTTCAGAGGAGAGCACTTGTCTGAAAGGAAATGTACTTGGTTTAAATTCCCTTCTAATCCCTTCCCCTTGAATCGGCTGTGTATAGTCTTAAGATCCAGTTCCCTTTTGTGAGTACCTTCTTTTGTCTTCATTCTCAAACAACATTCTAAGTGGTCACCAATCCATCAGTCCAAGAAGAGAAGATCTCCATCTGGATTCTGTTACCATTTTGAAGAGCTTCCTTTGAGATCTTAGACTTTCTTTTACACAACACCATCCAAACCTTAGCATTCCCACACCCAACAAAAGTATAGCTAATAGTTATTGGACATATTATGTTATCAGACAAAAATTAAGTTCTTATGTTCATCCTCTTCTTTTATGCTCATGAGACCCCTCAGATAGGGTATGATAAGTATTTCTATTACACAAATGATAAAATGGAGTGCTGAGAAGTTAAATTATCTTGCCCATGGTCACACAGCTATTGAACAATAGAGAGTGGCTTTCAATTTTTTTCATTCAACACATATTGCTCAAGACCTACTATGTTCCAAGAAGTACTGTATTAGGAGTAGGAAGTACAGAGGTGAGAAGAAATATGGAGGTATCCTCATGGGCATTCTGTTATAGTGGGAGAGAAGGACATAGGGAAAATGGTAAACACAGACAAAATATTGACAAAATGTGATGTCATGAGATATAGAATAAGAGGAAGGCTTTCTCCAGAGAAGGTGGTCAGGAAAGGCTTTTCTACAGAGATAACATGTAACCTGAGCCCGGAAGGATAGCCAGCCAGATATGGAATGAGGGGGAAGGGGTAGAAGTAGAACTGGAACTGAGGGAGACTGTGCCCTGAGCCTTGTTCTTGTTCACTGTAGTACACCATGTACTCTTTGATCTCCTTCAGAATAACCTGTGGCATTCATTTTTCTCAACTCATTCTAACCAATCTCCCACCCCATCCTACATTTAAATGTTGCTCTGCCTTCTTCTGACCACATTTTATTTCTCCTCAGTCGAAGGGAAAGCGATGTCACTTGTTACTTTTCAGTTTGTCTTTCCAGGGGGTCCCCTTAAGCTCACATCCTGTGACTCCCCTGAGACCTTGCTCCTTTGTCTGCTTTTATCATCTATATCGTCATCCTCTCCTTTTCTCTTGATTCCTTTCTTGCAATGTACAAACATGCACAACTTTCTCATGCCTCAAAGTAGCTCTCAAACATGCATCTTCCCTCTAGCTACTATCCTTGAAAATAATGATCTATAATCCCTTTCTCCCCTTTCCCAGTTCTCATTTATTCCATGGACCCCTATGAGCTAGGTTAGCCTCCTTTACTCCACGGAGCAAAAGAAGCAGTTGAATGACGAGAACAGACTTTGGATTCAAACAGAAATGGATTAGAGACCCATGTCCCAATCTTTAGCTGTGTGACCTTGGGAAAGACACTTAACATCTCTAAACTTGAGTGTATACATCTATAAAATAGGGACAGTGATAAAAATACCTGCTTCTCGGGTTATAGGAAGTATTAAAAGAGACAGTACATACAGAGCACAGCACAGAGATTCATAAAAGATGGGGGTATTACGACATTACTTAAATCATTACTTAAACTATACTAGCAAAAGGCAATAGTGACCTGCTGATTTTCAAATCCAATGGGATGTTTTCAGACCTGGTCTTATTATAACTTCCTTTTGATGTTTCACATTACTGAACACTCCTCTCATCTTAAAATCGTCCTTAAAATGCCTTGACCTCCATAACACCACTTTATCCTGGTTGTCATTCTCTTTATCTCAGTGTCATTCTCATCCCATCACTATTCCTCCTTGGTACGCTGTGCTGAATCTTCTTCCTCTACTTCCTCTTGTTCCCTTGGGACACTTCTTTATTATTCTAGGCTTCCCGCTGGTCATTCACACGGCCTCAGTTGCCATCTATATGTGAGAGACTCTCAAAACTAACTTCTACTGATGGTTGTTCCATGAGCTCTGGATGCATTGAATACATATTCAACTGTTGACAGGGGTTCTTCGCCTCCATGTGTTATAGAAGCTTCTGTGTCAACGCTGAGACAACTGTTTCTCATCCTTTGGTTCCCTACCTCATTTTACATTACCAAAATCGGCCTGATTTTTCAAGGAAAAATGTTGGCACTATCTTAGGCTGCTTGCCTGACGAATCAAGGACACATACCGAATCTCTCGCCTTCAAACCCAGTACACTTTGACTCAGTGTGCTGAGATTAGCAGCACACAGCATGTTCTTTAGCCAAGTAAATAATAGGTTAATATTATTCCCCTGTGATAGTTAATTTTATGTGTCAACTTGGCTAGATCACGGTAGCCAGTTTTTGGTCAAACGCCAATCTAGATGTTGCTGTGAAGGTATTTTTTAGATGTGATTAACATTTAAATCAGTAGTTTTGAGTCAGATCAATGAACCACCATAGAGTGAGTAGACTCCCTCCAATCAGTTGAAGGCCTTAAGAGAAAACCACTGCGGCTCCCCAAGGGAAAAAGAATTCTGCCTTCAGACTCAAGTTGCAAAAGCCACTCTTCCCTGGATCTCCTGCCTGCCCCGAAGATCTCAAATGCATGAGCTCCCACAACGGCATAAGCCAACCCCTTAAAATAAATCAGCTCCTCTCTTTCCCTCTTTCTCTCATTGGTAATGTTTCTCTGGGGAACCCTGACCAATGCATATACCCTATATGTTTTTCCTCTATCATTAGAAACACATCAGTAGCACTCTGCCACTTTAACTTTCCTTTTGCACATTTGTATTATTTATTTTTGCATAAACAGATGTCTCATATGCAATGGGTAACCTACTCTCTTTAGATAAATGGTGTCAGTAGGCTCTTCAGTCTCGAGAAGAGAAAGCATCTTTCCTCTTTCCTCTCTTCCACTCACGTCTTTTCTTCATCAGCTTCCAACTGCACTAGCCCCGCCCCAATCTCATCCCGCTCATAAACAAATGTCAACCATCTCACCCACCCGAGTGGGTGGCAAGGATTTGCGATCCAAGTATTTTGGGCTTCTTAGGTCAGAAAACAAATTCAATTGCTATCTTGAGATCCAGGTGGTAGGAAAACTTAAAAACTAATAAATCACAGTTCTGTGTCTTTTTTTCCTTCTCATACTTCGACTTGATTATTGATTAATTGATTAATAAATTGATTAATTTGCCCTCTATCATTATTCTCAAGTTATAAACTGATGACTGCAAAAGCTTTGCACGTCGCCAGCAATTCAGCTTCTCAGAAACAAAGGACAAAAATCTGATTTGGAGAGAAATCTCTAAGGGATTAATTAACTCAGCAAAGATATTACAGCACTGGGTAAACGGATGATAGACAGAAGGTTGGATTCATTCCTTATGTGCCACTGGCTTAAAAAACGCAGTTAATCTAGTATATTAAGCAAATATTTAGGACGTAAAAAGAAGACAAAAGTGTTTTGTTTGTTCACTTGTTTTGCCAACCAGAAGTTCAGCTTCTGTTCCTTCTTCCCTCTGAAAAAAGGTAATATCTAAGAAGAGCTCTAAAAAGAGTGGGTTCGTGTTCCTGTTAAGTTTCGTGCCTTAACATGATATTCATTGATTCTACTCACACTTGCTGCATTGCCAGAACTTTTAACACATATGTTTTGGTCTTTTAGTTTCTGGTTTCTGAGGATTATGGTATTTTCCTAGGTTAGCCAGCCTTCTGTCTTGGACAAAGCTCTATGGCTATGTACTCAAGTAACCTATCTCTGGAGTTGTTAATGCTTCCCCATATTTCCTGCCATGCTCCTCTGAACGTCTGGATTGTGGAAATTAATATTCAGAAGGGAGTAGAAGAAATTTTCATATAAAAAGGTAAATAATATGATATCACCCATATGTCTAGGGAGAGGAATGAAAATTTGGTCTCAGAGAGGCCATCTCTTCTTTCCATTTTCTCTATTGATGTGTTATTTTTAAAAGAAGGTACCTTTAGTTATCTATCATTTGATAATGGTAAATATTTTCTTTTACCTCCCTATTTCCTTCTTTCGATAATATTTTTTACAGTCTACAAGGTATCAATGTAAAAATATAAAAATAATGAAACGTTAACATTTCTGAAAAACCCAATGATTGAGTGGAATGTCCATTTCTGTCATGCATATATTGGCATGAAGGCTTGTTTTAGACAGAAGGTTCATTTGTTTTTACTTAAGAAGTATTACTCTAACTTGAAAATATATAATATGCATTATATCTGTGTGAATAATATGCATCATTTAAAGGAAACAGAACAAGTAAACGTGTAGATCTCCTTTAAAAATCTACCTGAGATGATCTAGAAGTGGTTTAGTCTAAAGCCAGAAGAATGGATGAAATAACCTTTTAATCCACCCTCCTTGTTCTAGAATTGTAAGAGAGAAGAAAATATATTCTGATCACAGAAATGGCATTTTCTTGAATAGAATACTTGCCAAAGGGAAGAAAGACATGTCTTGATGTTGTTGCAATAAAATTACCATGTTTTGCTCTAACTTTAAAATCCTAAAGTATATTTCATTAAAATTATGCTTTAATTATTCATTAGATATAATAAACTTAACATTTCAATAATTAACTGCTCTAGCAGAGGAGAGAAAAATCCAATGTGTTTGTTTATCTCCACCCTTTCAAATATCTAATTGTTACTGTCATCTTCCACCTCTACTTCAGAATGTCCCAGTGACTAGAAAATATCAGAAATCACTTAAGAACTAATTTCAAGATGAAGATTTCTCCTTTCCTTTAACTTGCCCCTTGAAGGCCAGCAAAAAATTGTATTTCTATTCATTCTCTCTGTCTCTGTGTCTCTCTGTCTCCCTCTCTCCTTCCCTCCCTCTTCCCCTCCATCTCTATCCCTCCCTCTTGCTCTCTCCCCACAGAGTATAAAGGGCTTTGGAAGATTCAAGAAAGATTAAATAGTATGATGGGGAAGGGATAAATTGGGAGATTGGGATTGACATATACACACTACTATATATAAAATAGATAACTAATAAGGGCCTGCTGTATAGCACAGGAAACTCTACTCAATACTCTGTAATGACCTATATGGGAAAAGAATCTAAAAAAAGAGTGGATATATGTATATATATAACTGATTCACTTTGCTGTACACCTGAAACTAACACAACATTGTAAATCAGCTATACTCCAATAAAAATGAATTTTATAAATAAATAAATAATATAAAACATGGGTATGTTTCCTTAATAGTTTTTTTTACAGTAGATCCTTGTCAGTATATGCCAGTCATATATTTTAAATATAACAGTGTGTACATGTCAATCCCAAACTTCCAGTCCTAACAGTTTGATATACATAAAAACTTGGAAAATTCCTACACATACACACACACACACACGCACACGCACATACACAGTTTATGTTATCAAGTCATGGTAACTCAACACCTGAAAAAAGTTCCCAGAGCTAACAAAAAGCTGTTTTTAATAATATAAGAAGTTTCCTGTGTATTTCTGTAGCTCACCGGCCTTCAAGTGGAGCTCTCCACAGTAAATACGATTCAAAAGCTCAATCATTAATTCTATTTAGGTTTAATGTGTCATAAAGCTAAGGAAAGTAGGGCCATTTTCCTCTCTGCTGAGGCACGAAAAGTGTATTAACTATTCTAGCCAGTACTGTGAATGATTTATTAATTCAATTTTGGAAAGTGAGACTGTCAGATCATATAAGCACATATTATAAACAGACGATCTCTCTGAAGATTCTTATTCCTTCTCTTAGATAAATGATTGACAATGCACTTCACCGATAAGCTCTCTCTCTCTCTCCCTCTCCCTCTAAACTCCCAAACACACACACACACACACACACGCGTGCGCGCGCACACACACAACTCAAATAATCTAGGTATGGCCTATAATATCCTCTCATACTTGAGACAGTACAACCAACTCTAAATATAAATTTAAAGCACCTGGAATGAAATGAAGAAAATTTTCCAAACTCAGACCTGAAAATTCCTGAGTCAACTGTGATGCAGTGAAAAGAACAATAGTGGGGACTCCAGTGAGCTGGATTCTACACTAGGATCTTCCAGGAAGCACGAATGACCTTGAGCAAGTCATTTCATCTGTGTCCTTATCTACAAAGGGGAGGACTAAGTGAGCCCTACCGTCTCTACTCTGTATGAATCTCTGTGGTGACATGAGTGGAACACGATGACCTAATGAGAGTCTAGAATCAACCCAGCAGGACGATTCTCTGTGTGATTCTCCTCCATAGGCATTGACATAGTAACTGACAGATCTCAATGCTCAATCCATTCCTTCCGAGTAAATACACCGTGGGGAAAATGCATATCATCTAACCTTAGAATCCCAATACGGGGGCAACATCAGAAAGAGTGTGTGTGTGTGTGTGTGTGTGTGTGTGTGTGTGTGTGTGTGTGTGTGTGTGTGTCCTTTAGGTTAAATCCACTAACCTCCCAGCATCAATTTTTTTTTTTGGCGGTACGCGGGCCTCACTGCCGCGGCATCCCCCGCTGCGGAGCACAGGCTCCGGACGCGCAGGCCCAGCGGCCATGGCTCATGGGCCCAGCCGCTCCGCGGCACGTGGGATCCTCCCGGACAGGGGCACAAACCCGTGTCCCCCGCATCAGCAGGCGGACTCTCAACCACTGCGCCACCAGGGAAGCCCCCAGCATCAATTTTTAACCAAGGCTCTTCAATCATAGAATACCACTAGTGTTGTAGGATTCTGAAACCATTTTTATTACCACTTTCTGTAGTAGGACTTTCAATCCCTTCAATTCCTTTTTTACATACAGAGAAGCTTAGTTTTATTCCCATGGGAACTCTGAGAATTAAAATACAGAGATTATTTTAATCATGTGATAGTGATTCATTTCCTAAGATATTCAATATGTGATAAATATGGGTGAAATCAAGGGATCATTTTCAAGATCAGAGAGCTGTTGGTAACTTTGCCTCATGCAGATAGTACACTCACCTGTTTCCTAACCAAATTATGTTCAATAGGAAATGTTTATTCCTTGTTCCTGACTAAAACTTTTTATAGGGAATATGCCCATTTCTGGCTCAGACAAAAACCTCAGGTGTAAAGCATTTAAAGATAAGATCAGGAAGGAGTGGTGAAGGAAGAGGCAGAACCAAACTTGATTTTATAAAAGTAGAAAAAGAACACAAGTCGTTTAATATTAAAAAGTGGCATGGACATATATACACTACCAAACGTAAAATACATAGCTAGTGGGAAGCAGCTGCATAGCACAGGGAGGTCAGCTCGGTGCTTTGTGACCACCTAGAGGGGTGGGATAGGGAGGGTGGGAGGGAGGGAGACGCAAGAGGGAGGAGATATGGGAACATATGTATATGTATAACTGATTCACTTTGTTATAAAGCAGAAACTAACACACCATTGTAAAGCAATTATACTCCAATAAGATGTAAAAAAAAAAAAAAGTCATCACTTATCCTAACAAAAGCTGTTGCCATGATTCTTTATGTGCAAGAGATATTTCAGTTGTAAAATCATGTTCCACAATATCTATTAACACTCTTCTGCCGGGGGCTCTCTTTATAGACATTGTCCTCAAAAGTACTCACATATTATGTCCCAAAAATTGCAAATGCAAATAAGACAGTTTCGATATGACTATGACGTCCTTTAATTATACCACAGAAGCCACATTAGAATTTAGTTTCTTAAATTTAAACGCAAGATTTTTTACTTTATTTTGTCTTTTGCCTTTTTCAAATTAAGGCTATATTTAAATTAATTATTATAACCATGCCCTTTATGGGTAAAAGTGCATCTCCCCAAAAATTCATGTGTTGAAATTCTGCCAGTACCAGTAAATGTGACCTTACTTGGAAATAGGGTCTTTGCAGATGATAAAATTAAGATGAGGTCATTAGGGTGGGCCCTCATCCTAGAGGACTGTGTCCTTGTGAAGGGGGAAATGTGGACATAAAGAGAGAAATGCACACAGGGAGGAGGTCGCGGGAAGGCAAAGGCAGAGCTGGGGTGATGTGTCTACAAGCCAAGGAATGCCAAAAATTTCCAGTAAACTACAGCAGCGAGGACAGAAACCTGGGGCAGATTCTCCGTCACAACCTTCAGAAGGAAACGACCCTGCTGACACCTTGATCTTGGACATCTGGCCTCCGGAACGTTGAGATCACAAATTCCTGGTGTTTAAGCCACCCAGTTTGCAGTACTTTGTTTATGGCGGTCCTAGGAAACTAATTCAGTGCCTGTATTTATTATTTGCATGTGTGTTTGTTTTGGATCCCAACATGAGAAAGCTTCAGATGCTCAAAATGAGGAACATAGCTTGCAGAGACTGGCTCTGCTGATTGGCTGAACTTCAGCTGAAATGGAGGGATGTTCCCTTTGTGGTCCACATCTTTTGTTGTTGTCTCTGTTGCTTTAAGTTCAGCCCATTGTGCCCATGGACGCTAACCAAAAAATTTGAATTAACTCCCAATTAGAGAATCAATAGATCCCTCCCAACCCATTTTTCCTTCCCTCTTTTTCCCCTCTTCCACGCTCTTTCCCTTTTGCAGTTTATCCCTCAAATTCCTTTCTGCACTAACAAGATTTTGACAATTTGCTTCAGGAAAAATTAGCCCCCATGTCTCCCAGGCAGCTGGTCAGTGTCTCAGACTCGCTGTGACTTTCTTCCAAGCCTACTATGTAGAATACAGAATGGGGTGAGCAGACGGGCAGAAGAAGGCTGTGAATCTGAGTCCAGCTCTTTATTTAAGCCTTTTAAAATATGGAAGATGGGCTTCCTGAATCCCTTGAATCCCGCTCCAGACTTCCGGTTTCAGAGAGGATAAGATAACAGGCCCCCAGATCACCTACATTCTGTTCTCTGTCATTTGCTCAGAGACCTGATGGGTGACTCTGTAACAATACCATTGCAGACACTTCTCTATTCCTCAGACAAAAAACAGATAATTAAATGCATGTTTCTATCGTTATTCTCTATTTATGCAGGGTCGTGCATAGTGAATTAATATCTCCAAATATCCCACTTATATTAAAGAAAAACTGGATAAGAATTGATTTGTATCTACTGCTATTGTGCTTACATCGCTATGTTTTTTTTGTTTTGTTTTGTTTTTTGCGGTACGCGGGCCTCTCACTGTTGTGGCCTCTCCCGTTGCGGAGCACAGGCTCCGGATGCGCAGGCTCAGCGGCCATGGCTCACGGGCCTAGCAGCTCCGCGGCATGTGGGATCTTCCCGGACCGGGGCACGAACCCGTGCCGCCTGCATCGGCAGGCGGACTCTCAACCACTGCGCCACCAGGGAAGCCCCCTCGCTATGTTTTTCTATTTGCTTTTTAGCCTCAGTCAGGAGTAGTCTAGGAAAAGCAAATAAAAAGTTGGAAAACCAGAAGGTTGTTTTTCCCCCAAAGTCTTTGCTTCCACAACGTTGATATACCAAGGTGAACAGATTTGGATGGATTTTCAGAGCCTCTTTCGTAATCTGTCTATTCCCCACAGAGAAAGAAAAATCCCACAAACAAATAGTACATTTTGATTCTCATCTAAACACACAGGGTCAGCAAAACTGAGCTATAAATTTCCCTACCACTGCTTCTCGGGAGATTTCTAGTATTTCTGAATGGGCCAGAAATCAGTGAAAATGGCCTCTCTCTCGCCATATTTTGGCATTTGGGCTACAAGAAAGAGAAAGAAAGCATGGATTTATATGGAGATTTTACCACCGTTTTTTCATCAAGCTGCACTGGCCTCAGCAGCTGAATGCGTGGGGCTTCTGCGCTTGGCCTTAGTGCCTGTGAACCATCAGTGAGCTTCGGGGGCTGGACTCCATCTCTCAAGGTTCTCATACCCATTGTAGGCGCAGAGGATGGCGTTAACCCTCCTCCCAGGAAAGTGAGGCCCATTTAACTCCTCTGGAAATCACTGTAAACTTGACTTCCTAAGGAGAAGATGGGAATGCAAAGGTTATTGTGTCTTCTCTAAGATTTTTGCACCCTTAGGAAACTTGCTGGATTCACTTTCCTGTAAAGAATAAGTGACAAGGCTGAAGTGATCCCCTGGGATTTACTCTCAAAGAAACAGACCACGATGATGGGATAGGAGAGGGGATGTTTTCATAACACATCTTTGGGGTGGAGCCCCCTTTAGGCTACGTGAGCAAATGTTTTTTGAGTCACCCCAAATCACTGGGTGAGCATCTTTTTTTTTTTGTCCCAGCCCTATGGCATACAGGATCTTAGTTCCCAGACCAGGGATCGAACCCATACCCCCTGCAATGGAAGCACGGAATCCTAACTGCTGGACCACCAGGGAAGTCCCCGTGTCTACGTTTCTGATGGCCCAATTTCCCAAGAATGAAATCAGGTGACTACAACGAGAATGATGGCTGCCCAAACCATCTTCCAGGAAGTGACGTGTGAGTGGTTGCATGACTTGCAGGGTTTCTCTGGGCATCTGGTTGTTGTCTACAGATGGATGGAGGATTGAATAACCCACCTAGAAGGCGTCTGGGCTCATGGTACCTCACCCAGAAGGTACTGCCACCCTGACAGTTGAAGGCATGGCAGGGCACTTAGAAAATATCAAGGCAAGAGCTGCAAAGAGCTGGAGGGAGTACGGGGTCCCTGAGCACTGAACAGAATCAGGTCCACTTGCCCACATCAAATAGTGGTACGGCTTCGGGCTAACCTATTAAAATGATGTGATTTAAATGTGTGATGCCCAAAAGAGAATTTTGCAAATAGTGTTTGAATATACGAATCAACATCAGATAATAGTGAAAAAGGGAAAATCACTTTTGTTTGATTAAAATACGTTATCTGAGTGTTATTCAAATATTTAAACAGCCATACTTTTGTACACACCCACATACTGTTTTACCATTTGAGAAAATAACTACTTGCACAAATGACTATATATGATTAGGCTATTTGCAATATGTGCTCCACAAAGTAAAAATGAAATGGCTGAATCGTATCAAATATTTGAACAACATATGTTGATGTGTAAACTGTTGTTGGAAAATAGGCCATTTCTACAGAAGTTCAAAAACGCTGCAACAGTTATTTCTGTTGCTATGGTTTCAAAATCGTTTTATAATGTTACATAGTAATTTTGGTCTTCACATGAACTTTTTTGCTGGTCCATTTTTAAGGAGAAAGAGCAAATGTAAAGAACTTCCATTTTTAGCACTAAGCAGTGATAAAGGCGGGAAAGTATATGATAAACATCTTTTAAAATACATATTTGAGGAATAAGGGCATAAAGGACATCTCAGGGGCCAAATAAAGAAGATACTGGAAAGTAGGCTGTAAGCAGCAGCCTGATTATTCTGCTAGGCTGTGGGAGGGACAAAAGCAGATTTGGGAACAAAGGAACTTAAGTTTTAGTGCCCAGTAGAGTCAAGAGGCAATTTCTTGAGACTGGGGAAGGCAAAGTGAGAACTGTCACTCTCCTCCCCCAAAGCCAGGACTGAAGGGCTACATTCTCAATTACAAGGTAAACTATAGATGGATAGATAGATAGATAGATACAGGTACCCACCAGCACAGGAAACTATAAGCAAGATTTCCTGCCTTAACCTCTCACTCCGTGTAAAAACAAAACAAAAAAAAATTCTTCCCAAGGTCTATAACCACAGACCATGTAAGGTCTGCCCTTACATGGCTGCACAGTATGAATGATCTTCATTGCTCCTTCCAAACCATTGCCCTTCTCTCCTCTCTTGAAGCCTCCTGACTTTGACTTTCATGTCATTAGACTCCACCACATTCACTCATTCCTTCTTCAAGTGATATACACACCCTTGGATGTTCCCATGATTCCTTAAATATTTTAGCTGCTGACTCATTCACTCTCTCCAACATCTTTAATACTGCTCCAGTCACAATCCTTTGTATTTGCGAATAAAACAAAAATGATCTTTCTAACATAATGTCAGTGTAGCAATATAACTCCTTAGTTTCCTCTCCTTTATTAATCTTTTCCCTAGCTTACCTCAACCATGAACTCTTATATTCTTGCTATATACCATCTCATTGTTGAATGAATAAATGATGAATGCTGTAGAGTGAACACAAAGAATTTTAAATATAATGCTGTAGACTGAATATTTGTGTCCTCCCAAAATTCATATATTGTAACCTAATCCCCAATGTGGTGGTATTTGGATGCAGGACCTTTGGGAGGTGATTAAGTCATGAGGGTAGAGACCTCATGAGTGGGATTAATGCCTTTATAAGAGACCCCAGAGGGTTCTCTCACCCCTTCCACCACGTGAGGATGCAGCAAAAAGATGGCTATCTCTGCAGACCAGGAAGGGGCTCTCACCAGATACCAAATCTGCTAGTTCCTTGATCTTGGACTTCAAAGCCTCCAAAAGTGTGAGAAAAAAAGTATTTGTTTATATGCCACACAGTCTATAGTCTTTTCATTATAGCAGCCCAAATGGACTAAGACAGAAATTGGTGCTGGGAGTGGGATACTATTGTGACAGATACCTAAAAATGGGGAAGCAGCTTTGGAACTGGGTAATGCATAGAGGCTGGAAGAGTTTTCAGGTTCATGCTAAAAAAAAAGTCCGCATTGCCTTGAACAGACTGTTAAGAGTGATTCTGACGACAGCTCAGAAAGAAAAAGGAAAAGGAAAGCTTTAGAGAAACTCTCAATCTTCCTGGAGAATACCTAAGGAATCTTGAAATGAATGTTGATTGGTTGGTAAAACCAATCAACCAAAAACTATGGTTGGTAAAGACCGTTCTGATGAGATCTCAGATGGAAATGAGGCACATGTTTTGGACAATGGAAGAAAACCATCCTTGTTATAACGTGGCAAAGAACTTGGCTGAATTGTGTTTATGTTCTAGTGTTCCTGGAAGGTAGAACTTGCTAGTAATGAAATTATACATTAAACTGAAGCTATTTCTAAGCAAAGTGTTGAAGGTATGGCTTGACTTCCGGCTGCTTATAATAAGATGTGAGAAAAGAGAAATGATTTAAAGACAGAATTGTTAATCGAAAAGGAAAGCAGCACTTAAAGATTTGGAGAATTCTCAGCCTATGTATATGAGAAAGCTTCTCAGGAAAGAATGTTAAGGGTGTGACCAGGAGACCAAATGGTCAGGAGATTAGAAGGCAGGAACTATTCTCCAAGACAATGAACGAAGGACCCTAAAGGCAATTTGGAGATCATCAAGCCTGCCTCTTGCATCGCAGGTCCAGAGTGCAAGGCCTGGGAGCAGAGCAGTTTCACAGGAGGGGCCCCTGGTACCTGCAGGACTTTGGACCCTTGCACTCCTTGCACTCCATTGCCATGCTTCTCAGCTGTCCCAGGTGCAGCTCTGGCTACCTCAGTGATGCACAGGCCACAGTGGCCACCTCTCCAGAGGACACAAGCAGCAAACTTTAGTGGCTTCCAGGCAGCACTGCCTCTACAGGTTGCCCAAGCCCTGGCTGCCTCCACTTAGATTTCAAAGAACAAGACCAACATCGATGGTGGGACCCAAGCAGAGAGCTGTCACAAGGACTGGCCACCCAGAACAGTGGGGACAGGGCTGCACGAAGCTGTGGGCAGAGATCCTTGGGGGTCCAAGCAGTGCCCGCAAAGCTGCAAAGGCAGGACGGCAGCCCCACTGGGTCCAAGAGGCAAGACCCTTGCCCCAATGTACTGAAAAGCAGGACCTCTGCTCAAGCGCATCCGGAAGGTGAGAAGCCTGCCCCAGTGGGCCTGGAGGACAGAACATTAAGCCAAAGATTATTCTGGAGCCCTAGGCTTTAATGTTGTATGTGCCCTATTGGGCTTTGGACTTGCTCAGGACCTGTCACTCCTTCCTTCTTTCCTATTTCTCCCTTTTGGGTGGAAACGTATATCTTATGCCTGTCCCAGCATTGCATTTTAGAAGCACATAATTTGTTCGATTTCACAGGTTCACAGCTAGAGAGCAATTTCTCTCAGGATGAATTGTATCTTGATTCTCATTCATATCTGATTTAGATGTTATTTAGATGAGACTTTGGATTTAGAATTTAAGTTAATATTGGAATGGGTGAATACTTTTGAGACTGTTGGGCTGGAATACATGTATTTGCATGCAAAAAGGACATAAATGTGGGGGCATCAGGAGCAGAATGCTATCACCTGAATATCTGTGTTCCTCTCCCCGCAAATTCATGTGTTGAAACCTAACCCCCCCCCCCCCCGCCATGTGATGGTATTAGGAGATGAGGCTGTGGGGAGGTGATCAGGTCATGAGAGTGGAGCTCTTGGGAATGAGATTAGCACCCTCATAAAAAAGAGCCCAGGGTTCCCTCACCCTTGTGAGGATACAGCAAGAAGATGGCTGTTTATGAAAATCAAGAAGGGTCTCTCACCAGATATCAAATGTGCTGGTTCCTTGATCTTGAACTTCCCAGCTGCCAGAACTGTGAGAAAAAAAATTTTGTTGTTTGTAAGCCCAGCCAGTCTATAGTATTTTTATTGTAGCAACCCAAATGGACGAACTTAGTTCATGGATGCACTGACTCAATGTTATTTAGGTTGGTCTATACATTCAATGCCATTCACAATCGCAATAGGGTTTTTCATGGAAGTTGACCAACTATGAGGCAAGAATAATCATGACATAATAATCCTGGCAATATTGGGAAAAAACAAGCCAGAACAATTTATCTAACAAGATATTAAATTATCATAAAGCTATAATTATTAAGACAATGTAGAATTAGCAGAAGGATATAGAAATAGACCAATGGAAGAGAGAATTCAGAATCCAGACCCATACACATAAAGAAGTGCATGAAAGAGGTAGCAACACACATCAGTAGGGAAAGGACAGACTATTCGACAAAATGTACTGAGATAGCTGGTTAACCACATGAAAAAGATGGATTATTTTATAATACCATAAATATATGCAAAATGAAGCCGTAATCATGAAATGCAAAATGTTTAGAAGAAAATATTGGAGCACATCTTTATATGCTCAGGCTAAGGAAGGAAACTGCTTCATTTCCCTTTCCTCTAAAATCCTCCATCTATTGCCAGTAAATGGGTTATCTTCTAACTGCACTGTTCTTATCAACTAAACTTCCTATATTCTTGGTTCTAGACTCCTCTGCCTTCGCCCCTCATTCCTTTCATTTAAAGAAGAGTTTATTTATACACTTTCTCATGTCTGTTTCACATCCACAAAATACTCATAGTTTATTTTCCATCCACACATCCATTAAACAGATTGGATGACCAAGAACCCTCCATAATTTCCTTGCTATCTAAGCAGCATAAAGCTGTAAATAAAATTCCCCATCTGAGATTTGAAAAAAAAAAAATCTCTGACCAAAAGCAGAATAGCAAATTGCTGTAAAGAAACAACTTTATAGTAATAAGACAAAAAACAATTGTACGTTATCATCATACTCCCGTTTATAAAGCTGTTTCCCATGGGGACATGGGTTAAGGATTCTGTAATCACTATGTGTGTGTACCAAAACTGAACAACTAAGTCAATGGATGGTGGATGGAGGGATCCAGGTTTCTAACTGTTGGAGTTGCGGTTTTCAGATAAGCAAGGGGATGAAGCTTGAATGAGCAACATGATAATGGATTAGAGTTTGATACATCAGTATGAACTCATGTTTAGCTTAATATACATAGAGATAGTTACATATAGAAATATTTATAGATTCGTATATATTTATATATGTGTTAGTACATACACGTACATTTCCTCACACTGTCAGCTAGGGAACTAGAAGCATCAACACCCCAGCAGCAGTAAGCACACCTAGCACACAGATCTTGGTTTCTAATTCAGGTCTCCCATAAAAAGAACCAGGTCTCCTTAGAGAAATGGCTAATTTTAAGACTGCAGCAGAAAATTTACAAGATGACCCTGGAGCATCTTATAGTGACAGAAGTTAAGGAAGTGCTCAAAAAAAAAAAAAAAAAATCCACAATGATGGCAGCATGTCAAAGAGCCAACTGAAAGATCTCCCAATAGCCAAAGCTGAATAAATTTAAGTACCAAAATAAATAAATAATGTATTATAACTCACATATAAAATAAGTACCCTTGAGTTCACGCCAATATAAACGACTGAGTAAATAAATAAATGAGGGAAAATAGACAAATTTCCCAAGCAGAATTCTAAATAATTTATGTACATACTCCACCTTCAAGGAGACGAAGCATAAACCCCCTTTCTTTAAGTGCAGGCTGAACATAGTGACTTTCTTCCAAATAATACACTAAAAACGGGGATTGGGGGGGAAAGCAAGTATCCAGTGAGTAAACCTGACAATTACTAACTCAGTCAGGTCATCAACATTACATCAACAGTGATAATTCATTGATAACTCATAACTCACGATGCTTGTATGTACCCTTGATATGATGTAATGAGAATGACACTTTACCTCTGTAGTCCGCTCTTAGAAACACCTAACTCCAGTCCAATCATGGGAAAAATCATCAGACAAATATTAATTTGAGGGCCAAATACATGACCAGTATTCCACAAAATTGTCAGCGTTACCAAAAACAAGGAAATCTGAGAAACTGTCAAGCCTAGAGACCTCTAAGGAGACAGGACAACAAAATGTAATGTGGTTTCCTGGATGAGATCCTGGAACAGAAGAAAAGGACGTTAGGTAAAAACTAAGAAATAAATTATGACCTTTAGTTAATAATAATGTGTCAAAATTGGCTCATTAATTATGACAAATACACCATTCTAATGCAAGATGTTACCCATAGGAGAAACTGGTGTGATACATATGGAAACTCTGTACTACTTTCTCAATTTTTCTATAAATCTGAAACTATTCTAAAATACAAAATTTATTAAAAAACAAACAAAAGAACCCCACCGCCTTTGTTGAATGCCTTTGACAAAGGATCTGGAGAGAGGTCTCTGAGATCAGATACAGCCCAAATGGCATCATCTCAGTAAGAATTCCCAAACAATTTGATCTAACAGTCTCCACAGTTACTTGTTGCCATGGTTCATTTTACTCTATTCTCAGAACTTAGCACCACCTAAATAGTCTTGTTTCTTTATTTATGTCATATATCCTCTGTCTCCTGAAATAGAATGTAAGCTCATGAGACCAGGCGCCTTGTGAGTTTTGTTTAATCTTGTGCATAGCACAGTGTCTGGGCTTTAGTGGGTCCTCATTAGATATTAACTGGATAAATTATCTTTAAAATCACTTGGAATCATGAACTCATATGGCCACACAAGATGAAAACAAACCACTTAACCATTGCACCTCAGGAGTGCAATACACCAGCAAGCGCTTACCCACCCAGGAATACTGAATCCACACATTTGTAGTTGTGGAATTTCAAACCTGGACGTGTCCTGAAAGATGATGCAGTGTAGGGTCTACATTTTCTAAATGGGATGAAAACTAAGAAATCATGGACTTTAATGTCTTTGAGTAACTTTAGGTAAAGAAATGTAATTGTGTCAATAATAAGAACTATGTCATTCAAAGTGGCTTCCTAACCATGAAGTCAAAGGAAGAGTAAGTAGTTATTTGCTGTTTATATTTCAGTGTCCATGGCAATGCCCAGTACCATATAAACAAAAAACAAGGAGGTTCAAGTCTTACAGAATTAAACCATATCAACTTTCTAAGCTCAGTTATAAAATTCTTTCCCTCTATGTCCTAAGAGTGAGAAGTAAGATTTATAACTAAAATAATTTGGTCACTTAAATTTGTAAACTATTTTTGTTATTGGAAATTGCGTTTGTTATTGGAAATTGTGTTTTTTCACTTAGGACATAAAACATGTTTTATAAGAATTAAATTTTCTCACTTAAGCTGTGAAATGAATTCCCTAGTTTTGTATTAATTTACCACCTTCTCTATGTATTATGTGGCATCTCTTGCTATCCAAAACCAACAGGCAGACAAATAAATAAACTACCGGGTCTGGTTTTCTCCTTGCAGAATTGCAAACTACCACCAGTTCAAATCCAGACACAATATAACGTCTTGGGTTTTTGGTTTTTTCACAAAGGAGGTAAAAACAGTATCTTCAACAGTCATTAAAGGCTTACTATGAGACAATCACTCTCTCATTTTATTCCTACTTTTAATTTAATCATCACAGCAATGCTTTAGAGCAGGTTCAGTAATTATTTCTATGTAAAAGTAAGTAAATTGAGAAACAGAAAATATGAGTAACTTTTCCAAGTCACACATCTAGTAAGTGATAGGCTTCAGAACCAAACATTCTGTCTCTAGAAAATAAGTGCTCAGCCTGTATATGAATAACTTCTCTGGGCCTAATCCAACTGGAGTGATAAGAAAACTACATGGGACAAAAATAAAGAGTGCTGTTGAAATTTAAGTTCATGGTCTTCTTTGCTTTCTCGTCCTCAAGCAAGCACACGTCTCTTATCAGTGCAACTCTGAGTGTGTACTACCTTGATGAAAAAAAGATGGTGGTGCGCATTATAAACACGGAAAAGAGTGAGTAATTTTCTATTGACAAACTTCTGATGATTAATTGAGACATTTAAAAATAAATGTCTTCTTCCTCCAGTCGTCGTATGAGGTATTGCCAGATCGATTTTCTTATAGCACAGATTAATCATATCAGCTCACTATTCAAACGCCGTGGCCTCCTCAACTTATTGGACTTTTGAACACAGCATAGCCTTCTGTATTTAGGTTTCAAAATCTCCATCTTCTGACCCAAATCTACCTCTCCACTAATTACTTACTTATAAGTCATTCTACTGGCAATCCAAACTGGGAGTCACACTCCAAACAAGCTTTCCAATCTCCCATTTCTACTCCATTGCTTGTGACTGACCCTCTGCCTAGAAGATCTCCTCCTAATTTCCGTTTGGAGAAATACCCCCAAGCCTTCAAGGTCCAGACCAACTTCATGGAGCCTGATTAGGTTTCTGAAAACAGAAGCAATTCCTCCCTCTTCTGAAGTGTCATAGAACTGTGTTCATACTTAGCTTCATTTTACTTGCATATTACACAGATTCAGATGATAGGTAAATATCACCCACCTAGAGATAAGCTCTTTGAAGTAATGAACTTTATATACCTTGTGGCCCCAAGTTCACTACCTTATTCACTGTAATTGTTCTATAGATATCTGTGTAGAAATGAATGAAATACGTGTAGTTGGATGCACTATCATTGTCATCTCAATTTACTCGATGAATAAATCTATAGTAAGGGCTATGGAGAGAGACTGAAGAATATAGAATAAAATTTAAAAACTGTTTACTGTCTTCATATGCCTTATATATCAGTGATTACCTCTCTTTTGATGAAAACATAAATTTTAAATAAACTATTAATATTACTCATAGTTGTCAATGTCATTAATTCCCAATGTGAAAATAAGGAAATATGTGAATATAAATTGAAGATAAGTAAGGCTTCATATAAATAAAAGATGAAATGCAACTCAAGGGTAATGTATTAGCAAGGGAAAAATAATGTAATTTAAAGTTTCTAGCGGGTCTTACCTTAGGCAGTCTTTCTGCCAGGTATTAATATGAAAGATGTTCATTCAGTGTATAATAAGTACACTAGTTTTATTTAATTAGAGCATATAATACCATCTATTTTTATTGTCATTTTGATTGAAAATTCAGATAGAGTGCTTTGAGTGGTAGATCCCTTAGCAGATTCTGTTTTCATCTTACAAGTTCATGATGAACTGTGAATGAACAAAAAAGTTCAAGGAAAGAAAGGCATTATTGGGTCTACTACACAATGAAAATTTCTGGACACATTTTATTGCATATTCTTACATCACATATGTATTATGTATATCACATATGTAAAAACTAGGATCCCGCTACAAATATGGTTTCATAAATTGTTTTTCTCACATAACAAGTGAACATTTTCCTATGTTGGTAAATATAGGTTGATATTATCATTTCGATTGGCTAAATATCTACTTAATCATTTTTTGTACACTTAAAAGACTCACAGTTTTTATCTATTATAAACAACACAGCAATGAACATCCTTTCTATACATCTTTGCATATTTTTCCAAGTACTTCCTTAAGAAAAATAACTTGATGTGGAATTGTTGATTGAATATATATGAACATTTTAATGGTATATTTGAAATATTGTTAGAGCCCTCTGGAAAGACTGCACTAATTTAATATCCACTGACATATAAACTAACACTGGATAGTCACTCTAAATGCAATATGCGCTTATTGAAAGAAGAAAATAATCTCTCACAGCTCTTTTAATTTTGGCCCAGTTGTCTACCCAAGTGAATATCATGAATTTCTCTAATTATGAAGGACAAGACCTGAATCAGACCTTCAGCTCCCAAGTCACAGGAAGTATTGCCAACTGGTATTTTCATACTTCAACCCAGACTTTCATTAACCCTAACAGAAAAGATGCCCAATTTATTTTAATCAAATAAAAACAACAAAACCAAGCCATGCACTGGAGGCTTGCCTCACAGCCAGTCTCATTTCAATGAGACCGGCATGAACTCTTTCTCAGTCTTCCTCTGTTTTCTTACGCCTTTGTGCTTCTGAGACTTCTTGTTTTACATGAGTCTCATCCTTGGAACTTGCTCTGTTGGAGGGAGGGTTATGATTAAAAGAAAACGTGGCCCCTCCATCTTGTTCTCTGTGTCCCTTTCCTGGTGAGGTCTCTCTACCTCCTTTAATGATCTGCTCTTAGCAGGTGGGAGAGGGCATGGATAAGCCATGCCACCATGGAATTCAAGGAACGGGATATGTCGATATAAATGGTACCCTACCTGTCAGAGGATCTCTCAGGAACTGACAAGTAAGAGACACATAATTACCGGGAACGATTTTCTCCTTGAAAGTAAAATAGAACTTAATAAACATGATGCCCACAGGGTGTACAGACAAAAGCAGCTCTCCCGGTGCCCTTCTGACTATTTCACTGCCACTTGCCACCGCTTGCATCCTGTAATAAAGTGACCTCTCATACGAGGTGATTTATACGAGGATGAGTGATTTATTACATTTTTCAAGTTGCTATAAGGTGGAGTTGCCAGTTGCATCTACCGCTGAGTGGTTAACTAAAGTCTAAATTAGGGAGAAGCTAACTGTGCCTTCAAATTTTGTTTCTTTTCCTTGTGCTGCAGACTTTCTTTGGACTCAAACCTACCCCTAAATTTTTTAAAATTATAAAAAGGAAAAACAACAGTGGAAATGTTTTGAGCAAGATAGAAGTGGGCACCAACACATCTTAGCAGTGTCCTTCACGAAAAAAAAAAACCCAAAAAACACCTTATTGAAACAAGCAAAGAATTGGTAATTAAAATGCAAGCAGGGCCAAATTAATGATATCTAGGTTTCAATTCTTAGCTGTGTGATTCTGGAAAAGTTACTTATCTCTACAATTCAATTTCCTCATTTGTGAAAAGGAATGATAACAGGGAGATAAGGATTAAATAAGAAACTAGATGGGGAAAAATCTCTGAGTAATTTATGACGGTCTACATTCACTTATTGTAAACTTATCTTTATCTTTTTACTCTTTAACATTAATTTTCCATACGTTATACATTTACACAGTAAATGAGAAAAGAAACAGCACACAATGAAAATTCTCTCTCCAGTCCTAAACTCCAGACAACCAGTCTCCCTCCTCTGGGTCAACAAATGTTATCACTTTCTTTTGATATCATTCCAAAAGTATTTCACGCATGTATAAGGAATTAATTCTCTACATATACATGTGTAGATACATTTAATCTTTTCCCCATATTATGTAAATATTGGGATACCAATGCACCCACTTGCACCTTGATTTTTTTCACTGTTACTATGTTCTATATCAGGACATAAAAAAAATTCTTCTTGTTTCTTGGTATTGTTGCATTGTATTCCATCGCCTGGTTGCTTTGTAATTTAACAATTCACCATTGACGGATGTTTAGGTTGTTTCTAATATTTTGCTACTTCCAAAAATATTGTCTTGTATAAAGTTAGATATATACAATTTCACATATACAAAGTATAATTTTAGATATACATTCTTAGAGGTAGAATTGTTGGTTCAGAGGGCATTTAGTTATTTTGTATTTGTTATTTTGATAGCCTTTTTCAAACTGCTCCCCCCTAGAGATTATAACAATTTACATTCCAATCCAGAGTAGCTGAGAGTGCCTGTTCCCCCAATCTCTTGTCAACAGTAACATATATGCCAAACTGGTGGTGAAACTGGTATCACAGTATGGTTTTGATTTGTAGTTTTCATATTATGAGTGTGGTTGGGCATCTTTTCATATATTTGAGCCATTTATATTTCTGTTCTGTGAACTGCCTTTTGCTTATTTTTTTCTATTGGGTTATTGGAGTTTGTTATTAGAAAATCAATATTAGAAAAATCTGTCCTTGCAAGTATATTTTCTTGATTTGTCACACCTTTTGACTTTTGCTTATTGTGGGTTTTGCACATAGGTGATGGTGATGATGATGATGATCTAGCTGAGTTTATCAGTCTTTTCCCTTAGAGACTGGTGTTTTATTTTTCATATATAAATGTTCACATATATAATACTTACATATACATAATTATTCTATGGTATCTTTTAAAATTAAGCTTCAGTTTTTCACATCAAATCTATGATCCATTTGTAACTTTTTGGTATAAGCTGTGAGGTTGAGATCCAACTTCATTTTATTCTTCCAAGTGGCCACTCAACTCTCCTAGTACCATTAACTGAATCCTAGTTGATTTTAAGAGTCATTTCCCATTTAATACCAACACACATAGTATGAATCTGAAAGTGTATATCAAATAGATGAAAAATATACAAAGGTGGAAAAAGCAACCGGCTGAGAATCCTGAGCCCAAGGAGCTAGGCTTGGGTTTTTCTCTTTTCGTTGAATAATCAAGTAGTTTGGTTCCTGCTTTCAGGTATGTATATGTATGTGTATGTGTTTAAACACTGCTGCCAGATTGATCTTTCTAAAAGACAAATATGATTATTTTTCTGTCAGTCAATAGTTCCACAACACATACAGGGTAAAGTCTAGATTTTTAATATGGTATTCTCCTTCTTGTACAAATGTTCCAGCCACCTGTTCGGCTACCTCTCTGATATTGCATTTGCAGCTTAAATCTTAGCAAATTTAATTAGGTACCACATCTCTCCAAGAAGAATATATGCTCTCTGAGGGGAAAGGCCAAGTCCTCAACCATCACATTTGAATATATGGTAGGTATTGAGAGATACATTATTCAACTAAAGTTGATTTTCTTGTTAACACCTCACCTAGTTTCTTTCTGTTCAATTCTTTTAGCGAACGTCTCTAAGCATCAGGTTCTATACCTGCAGAAAGGGGTTGGGTGATTATGTCTGCCTTCTACCTACCCTACATGGAAGAATACTGGCTAAAATATGTATTACTTTGCAGTGCTAAGGCAACTATATGAAATTCCAGAATTTAATCTAGAGATTAACAAGGAAAGACTAGTCCCTTAGATTTCGAATTTTAATACCTCTTGCATACATAGAGAAAAATATTTCTCAGTCTCCCACTGCTGCAGAGCCCTGACAGAAAGAATCACATTTCAGATCAGAAGAATATGCAAATATCTTCACATAGACATTATCAGTAGCCTAACGGGTTGCAGAATAACCACAGAGATGTTATCTACAAATCAGATGTTCTGAACCTAAAATGCATTAACTTTCCACATTGCCGCTTCCAGGCAATCTCAGAAGGATGGTGCCTTGTATTCTGTCCGCAGGTCACCCAGATATCAATCCTTCTTTAGATGAAGAGGTAAGGAATGTTGAAGATTTCCCCCCTTCTGCTTGATCTGTGAGCAGTTTTAACTGACTGACAGGACACCACGGAAACCCGTTGCTGTAGGACAGATGGCCACATGGTCCCTGCCAGCACGGCTGAGAGCACGTGTTATTGCCAACAAACATAGGCTGCAGGGGAAGTTCATGAGCCGCTATTCTAGGGACTTCTGCTCGAAAGGCTGTCACCTTTTCAGTCTATGTCTGGGTTTCCATTCTAGTCACAGCTGCCAGTTAGTGAATTACTCCACAATTCATCAAATTCACTTGATATCCACCACACCCAGTCATATAGAAATTGCTCCAGTGATTGAACTAATGCGCTGTGTTTGTTTCTATAGCCAACTGGCATCAGACTCCACTGACATATGCAGGAAACCCACCAGGCCAGAAGGGCTCCATGCAGGCATGGGCTCACTAGAGGGAAATGAGGAAATGGGAGAAAAGACAGAAAAATTATTGTGCCACCTTCTTCATAATTATTGCTGACCCTCAATTTAAAACAGTAGTAAAATAGAAAGTTTAATCCTTTAGTTCTTATGACATTTCCCTGGCGGTCCAATGGTTAAGACTCCATGCTTCCACTGCAGGGGGCACGGGTTTGATCCTTGGTCATGGAACTAAGATCCCGCCTGCCGTGTGGCACGGCCAAATAAATAAATAAGTAAATAAACAAATAAGCCTTTACTTCTTAGACTTGAACTTTTCATTTTTATCAGATTATATCACTTTCCTAGCTAAACCTCTTCGATGAGGTCCCATTGCAATTAGAATAAAATGCAAAATCCTCATCACGACTGTATTTCCCTAAATGATTTGCATCATTTTGAACTCTTCTTCTCATTTTCCATACTCCAGCACCACTGGTTTTCCTTCTGGTTTTTTTTTTTTTTTTTTTTTTTTGCGGTACGCGGGCCTCTCACTGCCGTGGCCTCTCCCGTTGCAGAGCACAGGCTCCGGACGCGCAGGCTCAGCGGCCACGGCTCACGGGGCCCAGCCGTTCCGCAGCGTGTGGGATCTTCCCGGACCGGGGCACGAACCCGCGTCCCCTGCATCAGCAGGCGGACTCTCAACCACCGCGCCACCAGGGAAGCCCTGGTTTTCCTTCTTCTGTTTGAATATTCTAAGAGTATGTACTGCTTCCTCTGATCCAGAACCTGTGCCTCGTCCTTCCTGTAAATTTTTCTAACAATGCAGGATTCAATTCACATTAGATTTGAGCTTGCTTTGAGTACCCTGTCTAAAAACAGCCTTCTTCATGTCCCCACTTGCTCTCTCTCTCTCTCTCTCTCTCATTTTCCATGGTCCTAATCACACTTGTCACACACACAAACACACACACACAGAACACCAACAGAGTAGATATTCATTAATATGAAATCAATGAAATCAATGTATCAGTAATATTTTTGATAATCTTCTTAGACAAACATGTATTTCCAAGAAATGAGGAAGCAGAGGGTAATGATATGTTTGAAAAGGAGAGGAGGGCTCCTTGAAAGAGCACAGAGCCTAGTGGTTAGAGCTGAAGTGGCCACTGCATCCTGGACCTAGTATCTCTCTTTCCTTTTCATATTCTTCAGCTTCCTCTATTGAAAAGCCCATAACCAAAAGAAGTTGGTAAGAAACAAAATGCAATAATTAGATTGTTAAACTTTTTCTTACAATATTTGAGTATTTCACAAAGGTCATTGCTCTAAAACACTGTGTATAAAAACAACCTGTAGTTTCAAAAAATCCAGACAGTTTTCTAGTCTAATAATGATTTCTATTCTCATAATGTCTTCCCATTGTGAAGCATGTCAAAGCCTAGCCACTATTTTTAGTTCCATGGGGGAAAATAGAGTTCTGCTCTTTCTAACAATGTGTTTGATCACCATTTTTTCAAAAGAAGATTTGTTTTTCAAATTAAATGTAGCAGACCAGTGAGCCTATAGGGCAGTCCTTTAGATGCCAGAAAGGAAATAGAAATGGACATGTTATTAATGGCTGAAAATTAGGTCATTCTGTCTTATCTAGGGAGACTCTTCTCCCAGTTTAAACACTCAAGCCCATATACATATCAGGGCGATAAATCATAGACTGATCACTGCAAATGCAAGGAAGCGTCAAATCAACAAGCAGTTCACTGAGGAAGAAGGAGCCGCGGTATCCTGCATGGGGTCCTGATTGCCTTCTCCCTAGAATGCTGATGACTACATTTTATCATAACATTTCGTCTTCCTTCCTCTCATAGGGTGTGTAAGAGAGGACAATTACCCCTTGGTACACACACAAGCAGATAAGGCCGAGTAAATCATCAAAATACTGGCAGATGTGAAATCAAGAGACACAGGTTCAAATCCCGGCTCTACTCACTAGTAGATGAGTGGCCCAAGACAAATGATTTAACTTCAGTCTGTGTCTACAGATACATATCGCAAAGGGTTCTTAAGAGAATGAAATATGACAAAAAATATATGTATAACATACCGTCTAAAAGACAGATTGTCAGTGAAAGATTCCTTTCCTCTTTTCCTCTCTTCTTTCCATTTCTTCTTCAAAACAAAATAGATTCTCTGCAATTAGTATGAAATTGTGGATTTTAAAAAAAAAGTAGAAAATCAATAGAATTTCATAAATTAGTATTGAATATTTGGGACTGCACCTCCTCTAATTGAAAACAACCTGCTCTCATCTAAGTAGAAAATAAATGTTGTACCTTAAAATTAAACTTTTTCCCCTCATTTTTAGCCACATTTGTTACCTCATAGTAGGTTTCCAATGTGTGAAAGTGTAGATTTTTCTAAAACTGTGATAACATTTATTTTTGATTCCAATATTGCTTTTACCATCACATTATTTCGACACATATTTAAAGAACATGACTGTGTGGTGTAAGCTGTATTATAGGCTCTAAATGACAAGGTCTCTACTGGTCTAGTGGTGAAAAGCTATAGAACATTCACAATTGCATTACAATGAGGTAAATATTATAAATAAAGGTATGGAAATGCTGAAGCCCAGAGTGGGAACATGCAATTTTGCTGGACAAGCACAGAGGGGAAGGATTTAGAAAAGTTTCTAAACGGAATGACCTTTGAGACAAGGTTAGCAGATGGAAGTAGAGGCCTAAAGCTCAGAAGAAAGAGAAAAGTTTCAGATAGACATTTAGAGTCCTCCATATTTTAAATTTATTTATTTATTTATTTATGGCTGTGTTGGGTCTTCGTTTCCGTGCGGGGGCTTTCTCTAGTTGTGGCAAGTGGGGGCCACTCTTCATCACGGTGTGCGGGCCTCTCACTATCGCGGCCTCTCTTGTTGTGGAGCACAGGCTCCAGACGCGCAGGCTCAGTAATTGTGGCTCACGGGCCCAGTTGCTCCACGGCATGTGGGATTCTCCCAGACCAGGGCTCGAACCCATGTCCCCTGCATTAGCAGGCAGATTCTCAACCACTGCGCCACCAGGGAAGCCCTAGAGTCCTCAATATTTTAGTAGTAAGAGCATGGATAAGATTCCTCAAGGTCAGTGTGTAGAATAAGAAAAACAGTCTAAGATTAGACTATTGGTTTATTAGTCATCTTTTTTTTTTATCATATCAAATAGCCCTAATATATCAGTACCTTATATCCAAAGGCACTTATCTCTTGCTCAGTCAATTTTGTCATTAGGACTGTGGTTGACCTCAGCTCTGCTGGTCATTACCTAGCTGGGCTGGGCTTGACTGGACCCCATGAGTTTTCTCACCCCAGCACCCAGAGGGAAGGAGAATCCATAACCTTGGAAAGGCTTTTCTCTTGGTGGAGGGTAGCAGAGAGACATAGCCGAATCACACAAACACAAACCTTCGGCTCAGATGTGACAAATGTCACATCCCATTGGCCAAGGCATGTTGCATGATCATACTCAAAATCTCCGGGGCAGAGGCAGATGACTACAAGTGAACAGGTAAGTCAAACGTAATGGGTGGAGGTGCATAATATAATCTTACAGGGAAGAGAACAATTGGGAACAATAATCCTTTTTAAAAAAAAAATGATGATCTGCCTTTTCTTATGCTTCTCTCCATTTCTGAAACTTTTATTCTGGTTTATTAACAATTTTGATGAGCCCTACCAGTCAATGTAGCACTTCAAATATACTTTTTAGGACTACATTCCTAAATACTAAAAGACAACCAAGGATCATCAGATACTGAAATCTAATACATGAAAACACTAACACAAATCAGAAAAAGAAAGGAGTTCAAGGGAAACAGAATGCCAATATTAGGGGACAAAACATATTTTATTTTTTTTTACAGGTACAAACTTTCAGTTATAACATAAATAAGTCATGAGGATGTAATGTACAACACAGTGACTATAGTTAATAATACTCTACTGTATATTTGAAAGTTGCTGAGTGTAGATCTTAAGAAAAACTATTAATCTTCTCAGAAATCAGATACTCCATTTACAAAACAGAGGTTATTTTTTTTTAAAAAAAGGAACACTCTGAAAAGGGAAAAGTTCTTAAAAATAGATGGTCTTTAAATACTTCCTTAAATAAAGTGATGGTCAAAGTACACATTGTACTTAAGAATGAATATCATATTTGGGAAAACCTCCCTTCCACATATTGGGAAAAATAAAATAAAAACTCTCTGAGAGGTAGGAATAGAGGGGATCTACCACAACCAGATAGAGAACATCTAAAAAACACCTGCACCTAAAATTGTGCTTAATAGTAAAGACTGAATGATTTTCTCCAAGGTTGTGGAAAAGGCCAGAATGTAAGTTTTCACCACTCTTATTCAAAATAGTACTAGAAGTTGAGGCTTTTTTTCACTTGTTTCAAGTGTGTTTGTCATTGTTCACAGATGGAATTTTATGGTGGCTGCTTTAAAAACGTTTGTCAGAGAACTTTAACAGTTCTATTATCCTGGTGTTGGAACACTTTGTTGGTGGCAGTGCTGGTGTTTTCATTTAGTTTGACATTTTTCTGTTTCTTGTTTTTTTGTTTTTTGTTTTTTTGCGGTACCTCTCACTGTTGTGGCCTCTCCCGTTGCAGAGCACAGGCTCCGGACGCGCAGGCTCAGCGGCCATGGCTCACGGGCCCAACCGCTCCGCGGCATGTGGGATCTTCCCGGACCGGGGCACGAACCCGTGTCCCCTGCATCGGCAGGCGGACTCTCAACCACTGCGCCACCAGGGAAGCCCTTTTCTGTTTCTTGATAGACAAGTGATTTTTTTAATTGAAACCTGGAGATTTGAGGTATTATAAGACTTTGGATCTTATTTAAACCTTCTATTTATCTGTCTTCCTCTGACATGGCTCCAGCAAGAGAACTGGCAGGTGCTGCTTCATTACTGCCAGGTGGTCCTAGAAGTCGGGGTTCCCCACTCAGCTCTCAGTGACATCTGTGCTGAGGACTCATCATTACTGCTTGATAGGGTAGGAGTTCTGGCTCCCCAGGTGGCCTCCACTGACCCCATGGTGAGGGGAAAGGGCGGCTTTAGTACCTTGGTGATGGTAAAAGACCTGAATCTCCAATAGTATCCACTAGGTATATTCCCAGCACATAGAGGGAGAGACACGTCATCAGCGCTGGGAGTTAGGGTAATCCAGGTTCCCCACGTGGTCTCTGCTGACATCCTGCGGGGAGGGAGCGGCTCGTTACTATCCTGTGGGGATGAAAGTCCCAGTTCAATCTTTGACACTGCCGTGGTGAATGATTGCAGTTCCTTGTTACAGCCTGATGAGGGTGAGAGTCTAGGATACCCACGCAGCCTTTGCAGAAGGGTGAGGGTGTGGACGCTGTTTTAGTGTGGTGTTTGGCTGGGATAGTGTTGTTATTATCTAACGGTCTTCTGTCTTGCTAGACTGCCCCTTTCTTGGTCCTTTGGCTAGAACTTGCAGGCTTTGGTTGGAGCTTTTTTGTCTATAATCATTGACATTTCCACATTGCTGATTTATTCAGCCCTAAGTCTGAATACAGAAGGCAAAAAGAAGTCCTAGGGGATTCACTGATATGTCATTCCCTGGGGCCCTGGGACTCTAACCCATCTGCCTTCTTCCTTCCATCTTTCAGAGCTGTCTGATGGTATAATATTATATGTACCATACACAATGTATTACATATATTAATAATAATATGCATGCAATATACAATATATTATAACATATATCACAACATATATATTATCATAATATATGATATTATGGTATATAATCTTATGATATAATATATTAAAATAAAATTATATTACATTATACATATTATATGTATTTTTTTAGGGTTTTTAGTTGTACTTGAACGAATAAGGAAAGTACATCTGCTCCATCTTTCCAGAAGTGGAAGTCTCCATTGAGTTTTTAAGTTTAGTTATTATATTCTCTTCCAACATTTTACTTTCTCTAATTGTTAATGACTATCCTCTTCTTGTATTTTTTATCTCTTTTAAATTTTTGATTTTGCAGCGAGCGGGGGCTACTCTTCGTTGCGGTGCGTGGGCTTCTCATTGCAGTGGCTTCTCTTGCTGTAGAGCACAAGCTCTAGGTGTGCAGACTTCAGTAGCTGTGGCTCACAGGCTCTAGAGCGCAGGCTCAGTAGTTGTGGTGCACAGGCTTAGTTGCTCCACGGCATGTGGGATCTTCCCGGACCAGGTATCGAATCCATGTCCCCTGCATTGGCAGGCGGATTCTTAACCACTGCGCCACCAGGGAAATCCTTGATTATTTTTTAATTTTTATATTTTCAGTTTATTTTACTATCTCAAGTTCTTAGAATACTAATCCTGCAGTTCATTGTATCTGCTGAATCCCTTCATTATAGTTCATTCCCTCTTGTAGTGTGTAAGTTTTGAATGAGTGTTTATCTTCAGCTCGAATATTTCTTTCCTGAGTGAATCCCTTTCCTCCTATACAGTAGGAGCTCTAAAGAGCAATCTTGGTTTGCTTCTAGTGGACACCTCTGAGAACCCGTCCGGGATCAGTATTGACATGTTGAATTTATCAGCTTAGAACTGTCTGACCGTGGAGTGTGAACTGGTGTTCCATCCTGGGCATGGTGTGAGCTCTGAGTTTCAGTTCTTAATTGGAGATCTGTTGTCGTTACTCTTACCCAAAACATAAAGGAGAAAGATTCCTATGCCATTTCTTGGGACTTACGATGCTTTCTCATTCAGCTAACAAACCAGGCAGCTCTTAGGGGAGCCCGGATTTTTGCTGGTGTCTGTTTTCAGCAATCGGTCTCACATGGGCCCACAGCTACATCTCTTATTCTGTACGGACATTAAGATCCTAGCCACTAGCCACTAAGTCCTATATCTATTCTTATGCCTTTGGACCAGCTTGACATTTCTTATCTGTCTGGGTATGAATATTTCTGTCACCTTGGATTGTCTTAATGCGTGCTGACGCCAGCTCACATAGGCTGGCAAGAGTCAACGGTGAGATTTTCTGAAATTTGTAAATGGATCATTATAAACATACCGGTTGAAACATGCATTTCTCAGTGTTTATAATGTTAGCGGTTCTGCATTAGGTCAGAATGCCATGATACAGAGATTAGAATTTTGTCATCGATTTTACAGTCAGAAATTCCGTCGAAAATCATTTTACTTTTCATCCAGGGCAATATCCTTCCATCCACCCACCCACCCCACTTCCCACTTCCCACTTAGGAGAAAATGAAGGCTCAGTGAGATTAAATGCCAAGAGTGTGCAAACATTTTCCTCCCTCTCTATGACACCACTGTTCTTTCCACGACTTCATCCTGTGGTCTTGCCCTTACTTGCGCAGGTAAAAGGTCATTTTTGCACTTCTCTTTTAAAACAAGCTTCAATAAAATGATGGAGTTGCTGAGCCTCTTGCTTCCAGGTTGCAAGGTAATGAATGGAAATCACCATCAAGAGCTGTCCAGGTTCCAGTATCTCCCTTGAGGTGCCTCTGGCTGGACCGGTAAGAAAACCCACCTCTGAGGGACAGGTATCTTCCCACATTTCCCCAGAGGACACTAGCGCTTGGCAAATAGCCCCCTTGTCAGTGACAGTTTCTAGAAGTCAGCTTCGCACCACCTTTGTAGAGCCAAGCAGAAGTCATTTTGAGCCACTTCTGTTTTTTCTCATTTTCTAATTTACCCTTCCCTCTCCTTTCATCTCTTCTCCTTTGTACCTCTCTTCTTAATTGCATTGTCCCATTATTATTATTACTATTATTATTGTCATTATCATTATTATTATTTTGCTAAAGCAGCAATCATTGAAAGGCCTATCCAAACATCTGTTAACACGTCGTAGGAATACACTGTTTCCCAAGGGCTATATTTTGTAAAGAAATCATAGATTTCTAATTATCAGCAGGACATGTGTTTCTAGGAACTAGAAAAGGAAGTGGTTTAAAACACTTTTGAAGAATTTTCGAGAATCCCCCCTTATCTGTGGGGTATGCATTCTAAGCCTCCCAGTGGATGCCTGAAACCCAGGCATTTTAATTTGTAAATTAGGCACAGTAAGAGATTTACGATAATAACTAGTAAATAAATAATAAACGTGTACAATTATAATAATATACTGTAATAAAAGTTATGTAAATGTGGTCTCTCTCTCTCCCTCTCAAAATATCTTGTAGAAATTTAGTGCCTTTTCTGTCTTAACTAAGCCCTTATCACTCACTGTGGCCGTCATTTTTGCAGTTTGAGGTGCTACCTCAAAACCATCATATATTTCTTTTTCCCTCTTCACAACTTCACGGATGAAAGATTAGTTCTTGCCATAGATCTTAGAACATACAACTTAAAAATATTTTTCCTAGTAGGTAAAGAACTTTCACCTTTTCACTTAAAGGAAGCACCTTACAGCGTCTCTTTGTCACAACCGAACTGCCAGCATCACCACGCTTGCTCTTTGGGGCCTTTATTCATTAAAATTAGGGTCACTTGAACACAAACACTGAAATACCAACAGTGGATCTGATAACTGATTTGGGCTAGTAAGTGACTAACGGGACGGATACGCTGGACAAAGGGACGATTTACATCCAGGAGGGACAGAGCCAGTGGTGTGAGATTTCATATAAGTTGTTTATCTCTGGAATTTCCCATCTAATATTGTCAGACCACAGTTAACCATGGGTAACTGAAACCATGAATAAGAGGAGACTGCTCTACAGAAAATAAAAAAAAAACAGAAATACCATCCTACTGTTCGTAGTACATTCGTTATCCTTATTATAGATAATCCTTAAATAGCTTTGGATCAACTTACAACTATGATGCTGATGGGACTTGGAGTTTACAATGTTGTAGAACCAGGGATTACTTGGTTTAACTCCCTCCCTTGATAAATGAGGAAGCAAAACTAAGAAAGCAGGCACCTGGTTCTACTTTCAAACTCAGGGACTGTACACTTCCTCCGTTCCCTTTTTCAAGCATATAATAATTAATCTCCTCGTAGATTTAATGAGACAAGCCACTTGAATGTCACTTATGAGACAAAATAGTTTAAAAGGACATGGTCTGTGGTCCAGGGAACCGGCACTGACCAAAATGTCATATGTAGGTAGTATTTGACCCTCCTGTTTGCATATGAAAGTAAACCCTCCCGGATTAGCTATCACAATGTCATCCCTATAAAAAGAAACTTTGTTACCAGTGTAATGTAGGAGTTACAATCACAGGCTCTAGAGCCAGGCTGCCTGGGCATGAATATTATTTTAATTATTTCCTAGCTCTGTGACCTTGGGCCCCTCACTTATATTCTCTGTGTTTCAGTTTTCTCATCCATGAAATTTGGATAATGTTAATAACCACATTTAGGGTTGTTTTGAAGATCGAATGAACCATACATCTAGAACGCTTGGAACACTTTTCGTCGCAAAGTAAACACTACGTGAGGTTGAGTTATTGTAATAGATTATTTTTTAAGAGGCTGCAATTAGTCCCCTCCCTATTCAGATGTTCCTTACCAAGTGACTGTACAGCAACTCCCATTAAAGAATGGACTCTATCTCCCCACGCCCTGGAATTGGGCCTTACCTTGCCACTTGCTTTGGTTAGTATAGGTGGTGTTGGGACACTTCTGCACATAGGTCTCAAGAGTACTCAGACCTTCCTACCGATATGGGAAGGGGCTAAATGTGGCCAACAGGAAGACCAGAGTCTACATAGACCAGAGTCAACTCAGCCCCAACTGAGGCTCCAGAGACCAGACAGAGCCACCGCACTGAGCACAGATGCATGTGAAAGACCAGAAAAGAGCACGAGAATCTCGCAGCTGAACCCAGTCTAAATTACCAGTTGCAGCATAGTAAGCTAAATGAATGTTTCTTGTTTTAAATTTTGTGGTGATTTTGCTGTTGCTATATAAGCAACAAACTGATACAGTTATTATATTTATATTGTATCCCAAATCCTTCGATATTCCTCCATTCAAGAAGAGAGGTCTATGTCCCTTTCCCTCGTAGGTAGGTCTGTGACTGCTTTGACCAATACAATGAAAGAGAAGGGATACCGGGCTTCCCTGGTGGTGCAGTGGTTGAGAGTCTGCCTGCCGATGCAGGGGATGCGGGTTCGAGCCCTGGTCTGGGAAGATCCCACATGCTGCGGAGCAACTGGGCCCGTGAGCCACAACTACTGAGCTTGCGCATCTGGAGCCTGTGCTCCGCAACAAGAGAGGCCACGACAGTGAGAGGCCCGCGCACCGCGATGAAGAGTGGCCCCCACTTGCCGCAACTGGAGAAAGCCCTCGCACAGAAACAAAGACCCAACACAGCCAAAAATAAATAAATAAATAAATAAATAAATAAATAAATAAAAGAGAAGGAATACCACTTGACTTCTGAGGCTAGGTGACAGGAGACCCCATGGTAACCACCTGATTCTCCTGGAACATGGATTCTGGGAAAAGCCAAGGATCAAGTGAGATGTTTGATGATTCTGAGACTGTCTTGCTGCAGACACTACATGTAAGTCCTCTGGTCATCAACCCCGGCTGAGCTCCCAGCCAACAGCCAGCATCCACTGCTACCTACATGACTGAGCCATGTTGTAGGTCTAACCTAGCCAAGACTTCAGATTATGCTGGCCCCAACTGACTTGACTGCAATTGCATGGGGAACCCCAAGTGAAAATTACCCAGTCAAGCCCTTCTCAAATTAGCGACCCACAAAATGGTGAGCAAAATTAAATGATTGTTTCAAGCCGCTAAGTTTTGGACTAAGTAGTTAGGCAGCAATAGTATGCAGAACACCATTCTATGCGACTGATTCATAGCAGAAAAATCAAGTGGTATTTGTGATGGGATCTGTTATTGCACTAGGGGAAATCAAAATGACCCCTTCAAATATATAGGAACAGATGCAGGGTTATCAACAGTACATGAAGGTGGGGAATTGCCTGACCCCTTACCCACAAGCCCACCATTCTGCAATGGCATCCTCCCTCACGTCTAAGAAAGCTACTTTGAATTGTATATTTACCTTCTTCTTTGGGAGCAAGGCCAATATTTAGAGTTATGCAGACACATCTCCAAAGTAACTTGCAGCTGAAGACCCAACATTAATGTAGAATCTGGTCTCCTCTGATTTGCGCTTGTCTTTAAAGTTCTGTCTGTTACAGCAACCAAAACAGTTAGGTCCCATGAGCTAAAGTGAAAGTGATTTTTTTTGATTCACTCTCTCAAAGTATTTGACTTGTATTTCCATAAAAACCTGCCTGAGGAGTTCTCTTGGGATACAAGGACACGAGGAGTAAAAACAGAAACACTAAATGTCATGCAGAGATGCACTGGTGTTTGCATTTTAAACTTTACCCAATTGAATGAAATGTTGAGACTTTATAGTTTTAGGTCACTTTACCATGACCCAGAACTATTGGGTCAGAGCTTGAGGACAAAGAACTGGGGTCATTTGATATTTCCCCAGCTGCTTTTTCTTGTGGTGCTAAGTTCCCAAATCCCTGACTAGGGAACAAATTTCTAAAAGCACTTCACTAGAATGACATATACAGGCTAAACATTCTTCATGGCCGGTAATATTTTTGCACATTTTCCCACTAATGGAAGTAACCTTTGAATAGGACATGTTGTCGACATTTGGACCTATTAGTTTTGAAGTAGATGGTGCAGGTCATCTATTCTGAGGTCAGGGAGATCTGGGCTCTAACATTAACTCAATAACAGGATTTTGGACAAATCATCTAATTATTTTATGCCCCAGTTTCCTCAGCTATAAAATATATGAGCAAAAACATTTATCTTAGGGACCCAAATAAGACAGTGTATATAAGAGCAACTTGTACAGTGTTTGACATAGAGTAATTGTTCACTAAATGCCAGCATCAGAGCTGACATTTAAAACCAATGCAAAGTTTCACATCAGTTTAGTTACCTGTGCAATCCTGGATAAATTATCCCCACCCCCATGCCCATCAGTGTATTCATTGATAAAACAAGATTTTTAAAGGTATTAGAATTCAAATGTAAAATTATGTGAAAGCATTTACAAAATATAAGGTGCCCCACCAGTAGAAAAGGGGATAATGGTGATTATGATCATAACTGTGAAAATTGATGCTAATAATGATATTTATTTCGGAATTATTTGGAAATCTTTTATAGAGTCTCAGCAAGCTTCTTAAATGTCCTTTTGAAGGAAGCCTTTAGATGTTATTGTTACTAAATAAAAATGTGAAAGCCAGGATCCACTCTGAACAAAAATAAAGAGGTAAAGTTTGTCATTATACTTGTAGGTACCCGGGCTTAAAAAACACACTTCCTGTTTTGCTCTATTTACCCTTTCTTCACCATGCCCATGCTGTACCCACACAAGCTCCAAGGTATCCACATTTCACGTCATGTTCTGAGGCTCTTCTATCTGAGTTACACTTGAGTGGAACTTAATTTGGGAATTTCTAGGTGTGATGTAACTCGAGACATTGTGACGCTTTGATGGAGTGTGAAATTTGTGAGCAGAAGATCCCCAGATACACTGCACTGGTCTGGGAATGAACTGGCGGGAAGGTGGTAGAAACTGGAGATGACATTTTGAGAAGTTTAGATGTGGAGGAGAAGGAAGAAGGTGGAGAGTAACTAAAGAGCTTTCTTTTCCCCACTAATACTTCACGGCTAACAAAGTAACCCAAATGTTCATCCTGCTTTAGGCATCCTATGATCAATGAGGGCGGAATCTTGAACCACTTGCAAGGTTATTTCACCTCTGAGCCTCTGCTTCCTCATCTATAAAATAGGAATAATTACACACAGTGGTGTGGTGATAAATGTTAAACAATCAAGGAAAAAGCCTTGATTTGCAACATTTGTCAATTTTGGCAATGTTGATAGATTCACAATGACCATTTTCCAGCGACCAATGTGACTTGACTGAATGCAGAATTGGGAAGGGACGTGCCATTACTGATGTTATCTAGTATTTCTACTATATGTAAACAATAGATTTAAATAACCTGGAAAGCATAGATAGTAGTAAAACAATTAGGAAGTAAGGAATTTGAGTTTTCATTACCATTGTTTTTAATATAATTTATTTCAAGTGAAGTTTCTATAATTTAATTTTTAGTAATGTCAGTATTTTACAACCTACTCTCAAAATTCCTAAAAATGTAACGACCTGCTCTTTCTTGCTAGCTGGCATGGGCCAGCTCCAGCACACCACTGATTATATTTGCTTAAAGGGCTTTTTTGAGAATTATCATGCCACATTTTAACTTAAATCTTAAGAAAATCACATTTAAAGCTATTAATTTTATATTTTTCAAATTTAGCAAACCCAAATGACTTTGTCAGTAACTCTGGGTGTTAAAGAAATCAGTGCTACTCAGACGTTAATTGTAGTTAGTATAGTTGAGTCTAGATAGCTGCCGTATTCTCAGAGATAACACCAGGAACTCTAGCAGCTGCAGAGGTGACTGGAAAGTGTGACAGTGATGAAATCAACAGCGACAAAAGAGTCTAGGGGAGGAATAAATCATGGTCCACATCTAACTCCTTTTGCTGACGTATCGTACGCCTTTGGTCCTCATGGGGATCTAGGAAAGGAGGGAGAGGAGTTGGCGGTTCTGGTGATCTGGCTGGTGAAAGAGAGTCATGAGATCATTGTGACTGAATGTTTTCTACTGTGTCTAGAAAGGCTTCTGGAATTCCCTTGCTCAGGCAGGTGGATTGAAGACACTTATTGTCCAATGAAAAAGAGGAAGGTAAGAAATGAATCACAGAAATAATTTGATAACAAGAAAGAACATGTAAGAGAGGGAGAGAGGAGAGACAGAAGATTGGAGAAAGCGAAAGACAGACAGATTGATTTAGTTCCTATCCTGAAGCTAAAATCTGGTCAAGTTTATTAAATGGAAGGAATATTTTATAGGAATCAGATTTCCAGGAAAATTCTTCAGAGTTAAATTATATCTTACACAAGCAACACCTTTCTGTCTGAATGAAACAAACAAACAAACAACAAGCAATAACAAAGATCCAAAAGATAGGAAATAGTGAAAGATCTTTAGTAAATTTAAAAGATTCCATTCATCCTTTTACTACGAATACGAATGGAAACAGTCTTTCCTTGGGCGGGCAGAGATAATACTTCAATTTTTATTTTTTATGAAATGGACTGAGCATTTTAAGACAAAAGGCAAATGCTCTGACAAATGTTGTAAGCAAGCACTTAACAAAAAGTATGTGTCAAGTGTTAATGTCAATGTACTCCTTTTTCTTACCATCCACTTTGCCAAGTCTTGAAGAAACATAACCCATAAGCTGATAGGGTAGAAATATCTCAAACTAAGTTAACACGGCAGAGCTGCTTTACCCAGGCAGCTGGAAAGGCTAAAACTCAGTCGGTGCCCACTTTTATTCCTAGCAGTGTTTAGATGCAAATGGAAGATAGGTAAGGCTAGGAAAGAGCAAGATATGGGAAAACTTAAACATACAGGGAAAAATTATGTCCTAGAAAGAGATCAAGGTGACTTCTCTTAATGTAGTGCGTGTGGATACCCACATGTTTTCTTGTACACACAATCTCAAGATGTAGTGGTTCAAGTCATCCATTGGGAGAAGATAAATAATATTATTTTCTTTTAGATAATGAGAAGAGAAGACTTTTTTCACTTGTTTAAATAGTGAAAAGAGAAAACATCCCAAGTTGCTCATGTGTCATTAGGATTGAAGGAGAGGAACTCAACACAACTAAAAAATATGGGGAAAAAATGTGGTGGAAGCACAGTTTGCTGTTATCATTAATTATTCTGAGATGTAGCTCTAAGAACATCCTTCTGCTTTTAAAAATCGTTTTCTTTTGAAATACTAAGAAAATTCATGCAATAACTATCCCCATATACATGCTGAGAATGATGGCGAAATCTATAACTACAAAAAGAACTACGTTATGAGGGAGAAATGCATAAGACAATGAAAAAAATGAAGACATTATTTGTCAAGAATGTTAACGGTACAGTGTCTCCACATACTGTAAAGCAGGAGGATTCAAACCTCCAATGTCTTAGTGTTTGTCCTTTTACTCTGATCTTAATTCCCCTCCTGTCTCCACACGTATCCTTCAGAGGAAGACATACTTGTTTATGGTGCCAAAGAGGTTACGTGCTTTTCTTCTGCTTGTGAACAGACATCATCAGTGAATCAAGAATGAGGTCACTGTTTCCACGGCCACCCCCAGCCCACCACCAGCTAGTTTATTTTTAAGCAATATTACCCTCTCTCTTCTTCTACATTTTTTCCACTCCTGTTTTCACTTTTCAGAAGCTTGTAATTCCATCCCAATTTACTACTCTGGCAAACATCAGAAACTGCTAAGTAAAAAGAGTCCTTGCTTTGAGGCCTGATTCTGGGTTTAACATATTATTTCTCCAAAGGAGGGATTGTAAAAACAAATGTGTTTCCTTTAGATCACAAGAAAACCAAACCTAGTAAATAATTTCTCCAAGAAAGAAAATATTTGGTCAACTCTGAGTTGGACTCACTAATTATTGTAGTGTAGTCCCATAATGATCTATCTTGTTAATGCTTACAGTTAGATAAATACTGCAGGGTAAGTCATGTCTCCCAAGATATGAGCTAATGTATCTATTCACTAAAGTCTAGAAGCCTTTTTCCCTTAGTTCTGTCTTTTGCTGAGCACACACAGTGCATTTGCTCCTGCCCAGGCGAGAATAGTATGGTTCCAGCTTTGCGGGAATTTCCAAGGCTCCCAAGGAACAGCCTCACTGGACTTAGAAGCTGAGTACAGAAAAGTACCTCAAGAGCAGATTCTCATTGGACTCCTTCTCCTGAGTCTGATATGCCATCTTCCCTACAGAAATACTACTCTCCAATACTGCCAGAGGAGAGAAATCTATGCCAAAGATTTCTTCTATACCGAAGAAAGCGGAAGGCTCCTTGAGCTAACCCCAAGTGATGCAAGGTATTCTTTGACCATTCCTGTCTCAACGGGCCACACTTTAAAGAAAGAGTCATATCTAAGAGCTTTCTAGTTTGAGCTGGGACGTTGTGAACATAAGTGCTCTCAGAATATGATTTTGATGAAGCCTGAGCGTTTAAGAGTCAGGAATGTGAAGTTGGCTGACCTTGGTCTGAATCTCAATTCTACCATTTGGATATCCACTGTATGATCTTGAGCAAATAACTTATTCTTTCTGAATCTCGGTTTTCTCAACTGTAGACTAGGCATGATGTTTCCTACCTCACAGAGTTATTTCAAGGACTGGCTGAGTCAGTGAGATAATTCATAACTTGCGAAACACTTGCCTTATTGTTATCAACAACAACATTTGCAGAAAACTGCTATATAGTCCCCGTCAAAGGTATTCTTATTTAAAGCATTGAGGAGAGCTGACAAATTCCCAGATGGCACAGTAGTCTGCCTAAAAAAAAAAGAAAAAAATCAGCTAATCAGGATATCACGGCTGGTTCTTATACCAGCAGAAAGAATGACTATTTTTGCCTCCCTTACGTCTTGCTTGGTACCTATAGCTGCAGTATGACTGTTAGCAAGGCTCAAAGCCTAAAGCTAGTACTATCGCCCAGTGGGACTTGCAGATTATTAATCATTTACACTTTAACTCGAGAGGGTTTCAAATCGTGTACCAGAAAGAAGTCTGGCTGACAGAAGCGTAATTGGGTTTTAAGGGCCAGAGCCCCACCTAGGATGCAATGAGAACCAAGTAACCACCAGGCTCCATGAATGTTGTCCTCAGATACCCAAACTCTTATCCCAGAGGGTGATGTGACTACTAAGAGCTGAAGCACATGAAGTCTCATTCATGGCCATCCCCAAAGTCCTACAAAGGAGGTGGCCCTGCCCCGAAAACAGCTGTGAAGGCTCCCAAATAATGACCTTAGCACATATGCCCAGGTAGGATGAGATCATTCCTGATTGGCTAGTTCCTTTTACAACCAGCTAGGACCCCGGCAGATGAGAAATAGAGGAGGAAAGACTCAATTTATTAAAAGGTTGTCTCAGCAACAGGCTTGGTTAGTACCACCAATCTTTGGGTGCATAAGCTCTCGCTCCAGCTTTGGTCCAGCTGCTACATTATGGTCTCTTCTTCTTCCTTTCGTAAGGAAACGACGTAGAGAGAGAAAGGTCTCTGTCCTCAGAACTATGTTGTCTGGGTCAGTGCCCAGCTGAGCTACATTGAAACCAGAAGCAAAAGAGAACACTGAGCCTGTCTTTATTAAAACTTTTGATAGTTGGTTTACCGTGGATTTTTTTGCATTAGTTTTGCTTTTTAAAACTATTGCCTTAAAATATTATTTGTCCCCATAACTGGATTTTTGGGCAGCCCCTTGTGAACGTCTTGCTCGCCTCACTCTGATCACAGCCCTGGCTGGGGGGCTCAGTCCTCAGAGGAGAAAATGGTTGATGAAATGCAGGCACGGGGACCTCGAGGTGCATCTCACTGTGATGGTTAATTTCATGTGTCACCTTGGCTGTACCATGGGGAGCTCAGATCCGGCATCATTTCTGAGTGTGTCTGTGAAGGTGTTTCCAGATGAGATGAGCATTTGAATCGGTGGAATTGGCAAAACACATTGCCCTCCCCAATATGACCACCCTTTCAATCTCTGAATAGAACAAAAACCAGAAGGAGGAATTTGCCCCTTTCTCCTCCTGCCTGCCTGCTGGAGCTGAGGCATCCGTCTTTTCCTGCCCTTGAACTGGGATTTACACCATTGGCTCCCCTGTTTCTCAGGACTTTGGACTTGGACCGGAATTACGCCTCCAGCTTTCCTGGGTCTCCAGCTTGCACACGGCAGACCATGGGACTTCTCAGCCTCCATAACTGTGTGAGCCAATTCCTGATAATAAATCTCCTTTTATATATGTATATGTAATTTTATGTTATATTATCGCATATAGTATTTGTAATTATGTACGTATATATACAAATATATTACATACGAAGTAGTATATATGTGTGTATATATGTTCATATATATATATATCTATATATATCCTATTAGTTCTGTTTCTCTGGAGAAACCTGACAACTGTAATCATCTCCCAAATTCGAGATGACAGGCGCACCTCCTCAAAGGGCCAAGCCAGGTTGGAACAGGAGATTGCCCCTCTGACAAGGATGGAGACAAGGACGGTGCTCGTGTCTTGGGGAGGGCAACAGATTAAACTCGGGCAGCATTCCAGCCAGACACATGGCCGGGAAAGAAGCCTCAATTCCTCTCACTCCTGCTGGTCCCTTGTCCCAGCCACGCTTGATACTGGGGGCCCAGTTCTCGGGCTCCCTCTGTGACAGGAATTAACACACCATGTCACTGTCCCCCTCTGCTAACCACACAGAGGCAGCAAACTGCGAATTAAGAGCATCACCTGGAAGCTACACCTCATTTAAAAAACTGCACATCTTAACAAACTCTAGTCTCTTCTAACCCCTGCCAGGAGAAGGGGCTCTGGTAACACATGCACAGCCACGTCTCTTACTGGGTTAATTTTCTCGTTTCAGAAGCAAAGAGGCAGGCTGAAACAATTCTGCTTTCCTCTAAAGGAGACTCCAAGCCCAATTCAGCTGTCGAGACTGAAATACATATTGTTAATGTATCTAAACTATTTAATTCCTTGTACAGACATCCAAGGAGCGGGGGTTGGAGGGGGAGGAGATGGAAACTTCAATTGTATCTGCTCCTTTGTCCCAGGCCTCTTCTCCTTGACTTTCTCCTCTGCTATTTTTTCCCTATGTTCCCTCTTTTATTCCTCTCTCTCTGCATCTCCGAGAGTCTAATTTGTGGAAAGGCAGAAAGTACACGCTGTACCGGTCTCAGGCACTTGAGCTGCCGGATCTGATTTCCCTGGTAGATGTGGTAGACTGAGGAAAGAGCAACTGTGGCCGAAGATTAGATTTACTTTTCTCTGTGTAATCCAACCCCTGACACGGTACGCAGCTGTCCACGGCTAACCTACCGTCTCCAGCAGAACAGGGGCAATTTTATCGGCTCCCAGAGTGGAGAGACAGAATTTCTCAGAGTCAGATCAGATCCTCCCTGCTGGCTTGTGAGCCCTTCCAGCATCTCTCAAAACAAGTCCTGTACGTCCTTGAAGAAAACACTGAGAAGAAAGCACTGGCTTATCTTTGGGAGGCAGAACGTGCTGGACAGAGCACCTAAGGACCTGGACTAGATGCTACAGTGGTTTTCTCTGACGCTTGACTCCCCCGTCATAGATTCTACTGCCCAAAGGGTTTTACAAGTAAATACAACAGTTGTTCTACGCAGCAGCACCATTCCAAAGGTACCATACCTCCTGCCCTCCTTTCCCATCACTTCGCTCTTTAAGAATAATTATGTTTTTGGCAGTCATTAACACCTTAGTGTGCCGTGCCAGGAAAACGTCTTTGGGGTTGGAAGAAAAGCAGAATGTGGAACAGAGGAAACAAGGGAGAGTTTTGTGCCAGGTCAGATGAAAAGGAGGAGAGAGAACGAGCTTTGCTACTGCTCATCCTGTCAGGCACTGCACTGGAGGAAAGGGGTAAGGGGTGGCATATGACAAAATAAATTTAAAAAAAAAAAAAAAAGGTCCCTCCTCCAGGAGAGACTGAACATCAAGCAGAATTTTTAAAAGAAGAGAAAAGAAATAAAAGGAGCGAAAAAAAAGCAAAAACCATGGGAGAGAAAATACACCCGAGACGGTGTCTGCTCTATGGATATAGTGTAGTGCCCCCTTTTATTTGCTTCTGCTCTTGATACAAGTTTTCTTGCTAAAATCATCTCATAGTTTGGCTTGTTTATCCTCATATCTTGTAACATCTTAGTCTTTTAGTAAATCTGAGTTGGACCGAAGAATCATGAACCCTTTTTTCCCTTCCTACATCTCCCTGCTTTTTCCAACGCAGAGCGGGAGGTGTAGCCCGGCCCACAGAACTCCTTCAATGGCCACTCTGGCCTCTGAATTTGGAGTAGTTTTGCCTCCTGCCAAAGCTAAACAGATTTTGGATCCAGAGACTGTATCCAAGAATTATACCTGAACACCAACTCCATGGTCCACATTTACCTGGTTTGAAACACATCCAAACGCTGAGGACTCTGAAGAAAAGGACACGGTCCAGAGTCTTAAATACCAAATGCTGTAGCTTGTAAATGGACAAAATTATATTGGTTTCAGTATCACTTCTTGTAGGGTGAACATACTTTCCCAGGAGACACGTCTTTTTATATACTTTTCCACTAGTGTTTTATGTATCAGATTCAAACCTAATTTGAGATGCCCAGATTCTTATTCAGTTTCCATCTTTAAAAATCAAATACCCATTAGAGAATTCCTCCATCACTCCCAAGAGACTGGAATGGAAACAGATAAATGAACTTTTAAAGATAATTGGCTTCCAAAATGCCCTCCTGTCCCTCTTTCTCTATTTCTTGACAACCCCTCGGGGAGCTGCATGGAAAGAACAACTTGGGATTCTTTGGGTGCATGACATGTGGCAGGGAACCAGTTCACAGAAACTAATTTCTTAGGCACTGAGGTGTCCTGCCACTTGGCTACTGCATCTTGTAGAAATTTACTAGCTCTTCTCAAATGCCTGCTTCTGACCTTATTCTGCTAGGTTCCCCTCATTCATTTTCTACTGCACCCCACTCTAGCTGCTCATTCTTGAACACTTCAAAACAGGTATTGAATCCACAAATGAAAAGATTTTCCCATAGTTTATTTATCCTTGGATACATTTTCCCACATGTTCCCATTGAAGGTGATGAAGTGAATCCTTCACAATCTGTTTTCAGGAAATTCTCAGAACGCCTAACACATTCACTTAACGAATATTTGTTGATCACTAGTAATTGAGACATTAGTCCAGCTGCTGAGGATAGAGCAGAGTAAACTCAAATAATAATACCTTTGTCATTAAAGAGCTTGTAGTCTAGCAGAGGGAGTCAGAAAATACAAGCAAACAAGGAAATAAACAATTGTTTCAGATTATTCAAAGTGCTGGACCTAAATGAACAGGGCTCCGCGCTAGAAAGTGGTGAAGAGAAGTGTTTGCTCTAAGAGAGAATAACAGAGGGTTCCCATTTTAGGTCTGATAGTCAAAGAAGCCCCCTCTGGAAAGGTAAAATTTTACCTTAGATGTAAAAAATATAAATCAATGAGTCAGGCAAAAGGCAGGGGAAGAGGACAAATGTACCAGGCAAGTGGTACAACAAGTGCAAAGGACAACTGGATTAAGTTAAGAAAGACTGACAGTGTCAGAGCAGAAGGTTGGCTTCTCTGGCTGGAAGCTATAAGGTAGTCAGGGGCTAGATCCCATAGGACTTTGCCATAACAAGGACTTTGAATATTATCCTAATTATAATGAGAAAATCTTTTATCAGGTAGATAACCACCAGCACATTCCCATGGTTAGCTGAAAACAATACCTCAAATCCATGTTCCTATAGCCAGATTCAGGTGAGCCCCCAACATACGGTTCTGACTTCATTTCTAGCTGCAGAGTTCCCACTGAAATCAACAAAAGAGGCATAAAAAGGAGAGGAGTTGTCAGATATCTGCATCATTTTCCATTTAGCCTGTTTAATCAGTGTGTCCAATGTGGCCAAACATCTCTAAAACGACATCATTTTTTAGAGCTGAATATCATAGAGCATCTCCTTAACCTTGACCAATTTGGACTGCTTTAAGGTGTGTGTTATTGAATAATTTTGTCCATGATAATTTTTTTTAAGTTGCTGTTTAATCGGGAGGGAAGAAACCAGCGTTTGCAGTGAGATAATAAAGGAATCCAATAAAAGCTCATGGTGACTGTAATAGGAGATGGCAGTCCCCAAGTGCTTCCCATTGTAAGTCCTGCTTTGGGCAGGCTGCCAGGGAACCACTGAGCAAGAGGAGAAGCGCCTCTGCTGGACACCTGGAGGATCGACCAGCTACAAAGAGAGGGAAGTAAAGTTGTAATAAGAATACTTCGAACTTCAGGCTCCCCTGGTGTCGCAGTGGTTGAGAATCCACCTGCCAATGAAGGGGTTCCGGGTTCAAGCCCTGGTCTGGGAAGATCCCACATGCCACGGAGCAAGTAAGCCCGTGCGCCACAACTGCTGAGCCTGCAAACCACAACTACTGAGCCCATGTGCCACAACTACTGAAGCCTGTGCCTAGAGCCCGTGCTCCACAATGAGAGAAACCACCGCAATGAGAAGCCCACGCACCGCAACAAAGAGTTAGTCCCCGCTCCCCCCAACTAGAGAAAACCTGCGCACAGTAACAAGGACCCAATGCAGCCAAAAATAAATAAATTCATTAAAAAAAAGAATACTTTGAACTTTTATTGTAATTTCTACCAGGATACTTCCCAGATGATGAAAGTGAAATACAGAAACTGAGTAGCACAGGAGTTGAGTTTGGGCTTTGGAGTCAGAGGGAACCAGATTTACACCTTCACTCCTCCCTCACTTGTAGCAATGTCAGCTTCTCACCTTAAACTGTTCATCGTATCAGCAAAGGCACCTCTATACTTCCAGGAGGTTTTCGTCATCCTCAACTCCTCTCTACATTCCACAGGCAATCTGTCAGTAAATCCTATTAGGTTATACCTTTAAAATATACACAGAAACCAACTACATCCCACCACCTCCACTGCCGCTACCCTGTTCCAAGCCACCAGCATCTCCTGCTGGATTTGTACAACAGTCTCCTAACTGCTCTCCCTCCCAGACTTTCCTGAGTGCTGCAGCTAGGACAACCTGTTACAAAGGAGCTCAGGGAGGTGTAATTCACCCCCCTCTTTGAGCATAGGCTGGACTTACTGACTCAATTCCAAAGAACAGAGTTGGGAAATGGACAAATCATAACTTCACAGTGGAGAAACCTGGCAGACACTACCTTAACCAAAGGATCAAGGCTCACATCACCAAGTGACAAGTCATGTAAATGTCACCTACCCACTGACATGTTATGATGTGAAGGGCAGTTCACCTCTGTGGCATTCTTCCCCCAAAGTCACAATCCCAGTCAAATCATGAGAAAAATTAGACAATCCCAAGTTGAAGGCCATTCTACAAAAAACGTGACCAGCGCTCTTCAAAACGGTCTCAAGGTCAGGAGAGACAAGATGAGTCTGAGAGGGCTTCCCTGGTGGCGCAGTGGTTGAGAGTCCGCATGCTGATGCAAGGGGACATGGGTTCGTGCGCCGGTCCGGGAAGGTCCCACATGCCGCGGAGCGGCTGGGCCCATGAGCCATGGACGCTGAGCCTGCGCGTCCGGAGCCTGTGCTCCGTCCGCAGCAGGAGAGGCCACGGCAGTGAGAGGCCCACTACCGCAAAAAAAAAAAAAAAAAGTCTGAGAAACTGTCACAGATTGGGGAAGACTAAGAGGACATGATGACTAAATGCAACACGGAAATCTGGAATGAATCCTGGAGCAGAAAAAGAACATTTGTGGGGAAACTGGGGAAATCTGATTCAAGTCTGTAATTTAGGGAGTAGTAAAGTACCAAGGTTAATGTCTTAGTCTTGACAAATGTACCATTGTTATGTAAGATGTTAACATCAGGGGAAACTAGAAGAATGGTACATGGGAACACTGTGCTATCTTTGCAACTTTTCTGTAAATTTTAAGTTATTTTAAAATTTTAAAAAATATTTAGAAGAAAAAATCAAAGAGAAGTCAGATCATCATTCCTCTACTCAAAACTTTCTAAAGGCTTCCTATCTTACTTACTCAGTTACCTGGCCCCCCATCATCTTTCTGACCTCATGACTTCGTACTGATCACACAGGACCATGGATGTTCTTTAAACACTCCTGATATACTCCCAACTTTGGGGCTTTCCATTTGCTTTTCCACTTCCGGAAATGTTCTTCCCCCAGCACGACTGGCTGCCTCAGTTTCTTTAGGTTTCTATTCAAAAGTGACTTTGTTAGTTAGGCCTTTCCTGACCACCCACCTAAAATGACAATCTCCCCCTGACACCTTCTAACTTGCATTTCCGCATTATTTTTCTCCTTAACACTTAGTACACTTATCATCCTATATGTTTTATTTATTTTGTTTGTCCTTTGCCTCTCCTACTAAAATGAAAGCTCCGAGAGACAGAGATTTCTGACTGCCGTATTCAGGGCTATATACACGATTTCTGGCCAGTATCTTCCTACGTATCATATTATGACACTCCATAAATATTTTTCTAAGAATTAAAATGACCTTGAGTATTTACTTAACTCTGAATCTGTTTTCACATATGTAAAATTAGGATAATAGAATGATAATTCCTGTATAATAGGTTTCTTGTAAAGCTTAAACGTGATAAAGAAGGTAGTGTTTTGTACAATTCTTAGCATGGAAAATATCTAAGAAATTAAATATTATCACTGGTTACATTTCCATTACTATTATTAATTCTATCACTAATTGCTATTTCCATTTTGACTGTTCCCATGTACATTGAATTAGGAGTGTACTTGAAGATTGTAACCTGTGTTTAACCCCTAAGGCATGCAGGTCCCCTCCTTTGGGAAAAATCCATAGCTCCTTTCTCCCATTAAAATAAATGATTTTCTGTCTACTTCTCTGACAAGAAGTCTACTTTTTTTTTTTTTTGTGGTATGTGGGCCTCTCACTGCTGTGGCCTCTCCCGTTGCGGAGCACAGGCTCCGGACGCGCAAGCTCAGCAGCCATGGCTCACGGGCCCAGCCGCTCCACGGCATGTGGGATCTTCCCGGACTGGGGCACGAACCCGTGTCTCCTGCATCGGCAGGCGGACTCTCAACCACTGCGCCACCAGGAAAGCCCAAGAAGTCTACTTTTTTTGTTTCCTTGCTTGCCTGTTTTATTTTGTTGTTGCTGTTGTTTTAATGTGGATGAAAAAACTGAGAAACACAAGTTTTAAATCAAAACCTTAGGCTTTATTTCTGGGTCTAAAAAGAATTGGAATCATTCTTCACAGGGTCTCCTCCCCTAGGAAATCTCTGAGCTCCTTTTCAAAATGGCAATAATAATACCCACTCTGATTTTTGAAAATGAGCTCAAATTAGTTTGTGTCTTTCCATACCTATTTCACACATAACAGTATTTTAGGCACTCTCTAGCGTGGAGTGGCTTATAATCCAGTTTAGGGCCACATATGGGTGAGAAAGAGAATAAATTTCATGTTATCATACAAACAAGATATGACACAGACTATATGCCTTTGTCCTGAGAAAAGACAAAAGAAGAAAAATATCACCATGAGAGTCAGAAAGGCTTTGTGTCTGTGAATTGCTTTTAGGTCCTCGGAAAACAGTCATGTGTGTGATGATGCATTTGATCTCTCTTCTTATCGCTTGATAATGAGAATAATGATAAAAATGTTTATTAGTGGTATTCTCTTTATTAAAGGCCACGGGTATAGATAAAATGTATCAGTATTGTTATTAGTTATTAATTATTATTGTTATTTGTTTTTAGTCACAAGATGATTATAGTATTTTTCTTTTACTATTTTTACTATTATTAACAGTAGTGTTGTATTATTATTGTCGTTGTTGTTATTTTGTTATTAAAAACTCTGCACTAGACCCTGGGCGAAACACATTGCATGCCATGCTCTCATTTAATACTTACAACAAGGTTATAAGACAAGTACTATTGTTATCCTCATTTTTAAGATAAAGAAAGTGAAGTTTAGCAAGGTGAAGTAATGTATCCAAGGGAACTACTAAGAGATGTGAGGGATGGAACTGGATCCCGGATCTACTAGGCTCCAAAGACTGTACTCCATCCCTTCCCCTGTGTTGGAAGGTCCAAAGTTGAGACCGAGTGCTTGGAGCACAACTATTTATACATGCTAATTGGGATTAGGTTTACATTTATTCTGCTGAGGTCACAAATCTTATTGTCCAGGCACACACGTCAAGTCTGATCAGGAACAACCGGAGCTTGGAATTGAATTTCCTGTGCTCTTTTGCCCTCAACAGCTTGCAGGTTAAAGCTAAACGTATGTGTTATCCATCTCTGCAGCTGGGCTCCAGGAACATTTTTTGGCCGTAAAGTTAAATAGCACAGGAGACATTCTTGTCCAAACCAGACTCTTTTGTCTTCCTTTGTCAGACTCATGGTGACATTCAAGGGAAATGTGCACCGAGCAAGGTAAAGGTCTCTTTCCAGAGATTGTCTCTGGGAAGGAAGAAAGATCTCTAGATAGAAGCGTGATCTTATAACTTTGATAGTCCTCTTCCCTTTCTGGAAGAAGAAACTGAGAAACATGGTGAAATTAATCTGCTGGCAGACAACAGACAAAACCAGTTTTATGTTGCATAAATGAATGTGAGTCCGGAGTTTCCAGCTCTCACCCTACAGAATGGAAATGTTGGTCCACAGCTCAGAGTGCTAGGTGATTGATAGCACGGGCCGAAAGAGGCCTCCATCAGGGTCAAGGGTGAGTTACGGCGGTAGAGCTCAGAACCAATGATGGTTATAGCCCATAAACCCAGACACTCCAGACCGCACTCGCCCACACATGTTGTGAATATTGATTTTACTCCGGTTGATTTTATCCTTGCAAGTCTAAAGAGAGGACAGAAGGAAGAAGAAACCATAATAACAAGAACAACAAGAACCATAAAAACAAGAACAACAAGAACCGTAAGTACCAGGGCATTCAACATACCATTACATGTAGCAAGGATGTCAGAGAGAAGACAGAACTACTCCTAATTGGTTTCTATCTTTTCGATCAAGGTTAATTATTTAAAAACTATGGAGGGTAGGGGAAGAAAACAAGATTGAGAAGGAATTATACCCAAGCTAGAATAATGCCTCATAACATGATATAAGTTGGTCTCCTGTTCCAGAGGACTCTACTAGGGTTTAGATGAGGTCACAGAAATGCTATTGAGTACCTCTGTTCACAGTGAACTCTGACATCAATCCCGTGTTGCATGATTATTACCATAAGTTTTATCCCAATCCTCAGTATGAAAAATAAAGACATGGAATGTTACTTTATTACTCCATTTCCAGAAATAATGTGACATTTGTGAATGAACAAGTAAAGTATGAGAACAGAGAATGCCTTTGCTTTTTTTCAGGAATCATCACCCTTTTCCATAAACACAATCTGTCCCAGTCCAGACATTCCCTTCTGCACGGTTGTGGTGAGGTTATTATAAAATGGGGGGAGGACTGCTGTGTACAGATACAAATATCTTGCTGAGACGATGAGGGACAGAGTCTCTCAAAATGTTTTTGTGGAAAAGAGAGAAAGGCACTTGTGAATGATAACTCACTAAGCTAAATTTATTAGCAGATAAATGTCAGAATGAACTGCCTGATTCTGACCTTTGTCTTATTGGGCTTGATGTGTTTTTTGGGATGTTTTGTTTTGGTGTTCTTTTTTTTTTTTAAATCAATGGTTTTGAAAAAGGTACCTTTTGTCTAATTTGCAGTTGAGACAGAGTTGAAAGTCAAACAAATATAAAGTATTGAGAAAAAGTTTCAGAAACGTCTGACATGCTTGTAAAATTAATTCATGAATTAAAAAGCAATCATCAAGCTAAGAAAGATGTTTACCAGAAACACAACAGGAAAAAGGGTGATATTCCTAATATGTAAAGTTTTCCTACAAGTTAATAAGAAAAACACTAAAACTCCAATAAACATAAATGTATAATTCACAAAAGAAAAAAATGTAACAAAATTTTTAAACAAATATGTTCAACCACACCAACAAATTAGTGAAAATAGCAACATGATCTATTTACCTATTAAAATAGCAAATCTAAATAAACTAGTGCTTACCAGAGAGGAAACACTAGTTCCTCTCTGGAACAAAGAGGGGAAAAATAGATGAAGGGGATTAAGAGGTACAAACTACTAGATATAAAATAAGTAAGTTACAAGGGTGTAATGTACACACAGGGAATATAGTCAATATTTTAGAATAAATTTGTATGGAGTGTAATCTATACAAATATAAAATTACTGCATTGTACACCTGAAACTAATATAATGAGTCAACTATTCTTCAATTAAAAAAATAAAAATTTTAAAAATATATAAAAGAGCAAATCTCAAAGGAATGTTGATGTTTAATTTTAAGGTTAAACTTATTATAAAGAAATTTAGCAATCCCTATCAGTAACCTTGAGGTACTCCACTCTTACCCCTTGACACATTTTCTATGTCTAGGAATCTTTCTTAAGGACATAAAAAAAATCAAGCCAAGATTTGTGTGCCATTTGTGTGATGCTCTTCTCAGCATCAAATGTGTAAGCAAGGAGGAGGAGGAGGAGAAAGATGAGGAAGAGGAGGATGAAGGGAATGAGGAGAGCAGATGGAAACAGAGGAAGAGGACATAGAAGGGGAAGAAGAAACAGACAGGAGAGAGGGTGAAGGAAAATGAGAATACAACATACTCAAATTTAGGAGAATGGTCAATTAATTATTAGATATTTATTAACTGGAATTTTATATATACCCACAAACCCAATGCCTTGAAATATGTTAAATGACATGAGAAAATGCTATGATAAGGTGTTATTTAAATCCTAGTGCAAATTTTCACATTAATCTGTACTAAACATCAACTGCACTAGTATCAGTTAGAAAAGCTGTGATTTAACCAAGATTCATAGGTAACGCACAAAAAAATTTACTCCCTCTACTAGACTGTGGGCAACTTTCCAAGTAAGTGCCACAACTTTTCAGCACATTATCTGGAATACATGGAAAGCATTAGTAAATGTGTATAGAATAAATGATAACTGAATTAGAATGTGGTTTAGCCCAAGTTCCCTAGAAGACAGAGCTCAAGACAAAGCTTACATGTTGCTATTTTTATGGCAACATTGGCCAGCAAGATTGAAGAAAGTGGGAAGGTGAGGCAGGGAAGGAGAGAAAGCACATAAAATGTTGTGTATATCATGCTGTCCATAGCTTCACGAGAAAACCTAGCTGATTTTTCATTCACACAGAATATCTCTATGAATTTTGGACTGAATGCACATTACAACAATCCATAGGAGAAAGGGGGAAATTCTACTGGCTGCCTTCTATCTCCTGTCTGTCATTGGTCAAACTTTGTCCCATGGGATCTTAACACCCTCCTATATCAGTCTGTGCCTCCAGGCCCTTCGAGCAGCCACTGGAGAAGCCAGATCTCATGCCGCCATGGCAATTCATCTGAGTCCAAGGAGGTGAGTTGAACCAGAGTCTCTGTTGCTCCAGTTGGGTTGAGTCTGGGTACTGGAAGGGCTGAGTCTTCTGCTATAGAGGGAACAATGAAGGCAGTGCTGGAGACCAGCCTAAACCGGGAGAGGTAGAGACAGCTAGAAATGTCTTGAGACGAGTCAATTGCATCAAGACTTGGTAGAACAAGTGAGAGGGACCAGGTAGCAGGGAGAGCCAAGCAAAATTGGAAAAGTATATAACTTGAGTGTGGTATAATTTGTGTCACTATTTTGATATTACCAGTCTAATATATTTAACTGCACCAGCAGAAATTCTATGTCCTGGAAAAATCACATAATTATCCCTCTGTGACTCCCTAAAGTCAAACCATAGACGGAGCACTGTGTTCAGTTCCAATTGTCCTAATATAAGTGCAATGATGAACATGAGACGAAGATAAAAAGATAAAGATAGCCATAATGAGTGTCTGGAAAACATACTATTTGAGGAACTGTTGAAGGCACTGTGATTATGTGTGAAGAAGAAGGAGAGGGAGGTAGAGGGGGAGGGGAAGGGGGGAGGGGAGGGAGAACAAGAAGAAGAATTAATGATCTCTAAATTCTTATGAGCTGCTCTATTACACGGTCATTCAGATATTCAACTGGGAAGTCTGGAACTATGATCTAAAGACTGGCTAATTAAATACCAGTAAGATAACTGAAATTTTGTACCCTTTGACAAACACCCTCGCATTTTCTCCCACCTCCTAGCCCCTGGCAACAACCGTTCTACTCTCTGCCTTTATGAGTTCATCAGCTTCATTGTGGCAATCATTTCACAATGTACACATACAGAAAAACATCACATCATACACCTTACCCTTTTTGTCAATTATACCTCAATAAAGCTGGAAAAAATACAAATAATATCAACCAAGTGTGTTTTTTATTCAGAGATGCTAATAACATTTTTACTATTGCTGTTTCTTATTTAGCAAAAGTTACCTCTAAGAGCATATATTGATATTTCCAGAAAGAAGACACAAACAGTAAAGTAATAAAAATTAAAACACTACTAATAAGAATAACAACAATAATTAAATAATATGAGTGTACTAGAGGTACAAAGAATATTTATATCTTATATTTTTTGGTTTTCACAACAGTCCTGTCTTAAGCAGAAGAGCTGAATCTTGGGATGAGGTAAAAATAAGAAGAATGATTCTGGATTATGAGGATAGCAAAAAAGACCACAGCCTCAAGAATGAGAAAAATACAGTAATTACTTGCTTTGTGCTGAGTTTAGAGACAGTGATTTCTTTATTCTTGGGTCAGGGCGAGAACCTCAAGTCATCCATTTCCTGTACTGCCCTCAAAGGCTGTCAACTGCATTGCCCCTGTGGAACTCCACTAGTCATTTCTTATGCTTCTAAGGGCCATCAGTCATTTCTTTTTTTTATTAATTAATTAATTAATTAATTTTTGGCTGCGTTGGGTCTTTGCTGCTGCGTGCAGGCTTTCTCTAGTTGCAACGAGCGGGGGCTACTCTTCGTTGCGGCGCGCGGGCTTCTCATTGCGGTGGCTTCTCTTTGTTGCAGAGCCCGGGCTCTAGCCACGAGGGCTTCGGTAGTTGTGGCTCGCGGGCTCTAGAGCACAGGCTCAGTAGCTGTGGCATGGGCTTAGTTGCTCCGTGGCATGTGGGATCTTCCCTGACCAGGACTCGAACCCGTGTCCCTTGCATTGGCAGGTAGATTCTTAACCACTGCACCACCAGGGAAGTCCCCAATCAATCATTTCTGATAGGACAATTTCTACACTTTCATTCAGGTACTGTTCATCCCTCCATCTCAACCATTTTTCTGGCCCCTGTTGAGACTGGATTGCTCCTCTTTCCATGACTGATCTCCAAAGCTTAGCATCTTATTCACCTCTTGTCTAATGCTTTGGGAGAAATTTTTCCAAATCTGCTTTACCCCAAATTCATGAGGTGCGGTGTTAGCCAGCCTGGTCTCATACTTGAATTATTCAAATTGAGCCAATTACTTTTGCTTTTTTTTTGAACGTGATACATAGTTTTAACGACTGAAGATCATTCAACCCACCATGATTAAAATTCCACAAGACATATCATCTCCGTGATACTATGTGCTCCGACTAAACTGAGAATTATCTTTAAAATTCTATTCTCATGCCACTACTCAGACAAAACCTCTTACGGTAAGGACCCCACTTCCTGCAGGATTAACATCCCAAAACCTGGGCCTGGCAGTCCAAGCCTTCCACAATTTGATCCCAGGCTTCCTTACTCCTGCTCTTTTATCTGTAGCTTCCACGTTACCCAAACTGAATATGTCCTGGATCATTAGATTAGACCTTCCATCTCTGTGCCTTTATTTGTGCCCTCTCTCTTTCCCAAGATGCTATCTTCTTCCCATGCTTCTAAATTCTATCAATCCTTCAAATATCACTGAGTCAAACTTCCTCCAGGCAGTCTCCCTTGATTCCTTTACCCCACAGTGACTTCCCTCTCTTCAGAGATGTTACAACATTTATTGGGTGGAGGGGAGGGGGGCATTCATATAATACAATTATCAAGTTCTGCTCTGTTTTGCAAAGTAACTTTTTATGTATATCTATTTCATTTTTGTCCACTAGATTCATTATGTTTCCTTATAATCTTTAGAAACCCTAGCAAATATTTGTTACCTGTTACACAGGGTTAAATTTAGAATTACACAGGTGTTTGCTTACCATTTATTATGCCAAAGTTATGTATATATGTATATATATATTAGGTATACATATATGTATGAATTATATTAAAAAGCAGAGTAATGGTGATGTTTGGGAATGAGAGAGAGAAAAAAAAATTCCTGGCCTGAAAAACTATTTACCAAAGAAGCCAGGTCTTCAAGCCTCAGTTTAACCTCTTCAAGCCTCAGTTTCCCCATCTGTAAACTAAAGATAAGCATCTTTCATTATACAACCAGTATATAATGGGACAAAGATTTGAACTAATTTCCATTTGAAAAGTCCCTGCTCTTTGCATTATGCCACGCTGCCTCCTATGGGAATTAGGAAACCTAAATTCTAAACCTACCTCTGGCCACCAACTTTCTGGGTAACCTGGGTCAAGTCACTTCACATCCATGACCCTCAGTTCCTGAGTCTTAATATAAGGAATGCTAGACTACATCAATGGCTTAAAATTTTTTTGAACGTGGCCAACAGTAAGAAATAATACTTCAAATTGCAACACTATATATATCTGTACATATACATGCATATGTCCAAATACATATTTATGTGTACAAAATACAAACATTTTTATTAACATTTACTCTGTGAATAGAATCTATTTTCTGTTTTTTAATTCTACTTTATTTCACTTTTTTAAATGCTTATCTACAATCCACCAAACTGGTTTCACAACCAGATCAGACCCCAACCCTAAAACAGAAGACTCTGAAGTCTCTTTTTGCTGTATAGTCTAGACTCTGACTTGCAGCTGAGTGAGAGCTTCAGGGTAGAATCCAAGCCCAAGGACTCAACCTGTCTTCACCTACCTATAAAAGTGCAGGTCAGCTAACTGATGAGACCTCGGGCCATGAGCTTTTATGCAAGTTCAACCATCAACATATCCTGTGAACTAGGGCATACTACCTGCATCTAAACCTTTATCCATAAATTGAGAAGAGTGAAAGCTCTCACTGACTTCACAGAATTGCCACAGGGAAAACTCAGAATGTCTGCAGAGCCCTTTGGAAATGCCAGATGACCTCTTTGGAAGTACCTCTTTCAATGCAGCAGGAAATGTTCTATAGCAGAGACCAGCATAAAAGTGATACAGAAAAAAAAAAAGAAAAAACCATCTGGAGCACATCAATTTCTGACCTCTGGGTCTTTGACAAAATCTGGGTAGATGTTTTTTTCTGGTACACCAGTCTTCAAAAATATATGATTCCTTTATACTAAATGGAAGGGAGAGGTGGAGAAGAGAGGAGAGATGGTCCCTATTTCAGAAAACATGCACAGAATCTCATTAAAAATATACTGTTAAATCTATTATGAATTTTGAAAATCATTCTAATATTTCACAGAAAAACAGGTCAAGTAATTTCTTCAGGTTAATTCAGTTTGTTGGCTCCAGAAGTGGGCTACAATTGAAGGTAGAGTTTCCTATTATGGACAGTGCTTAAGCAAAGGCTGGGTAACCATTTGGTTAAAATGTAGTAAAGAGCATTGAAGCTTACAGTGGTGAGGGACTAGGTATCCTTTAAGGCCACTGATTCATTGGGCAAAAATATATTTAAAATCATCTATCTTGTGCTGATTACAAAGATGGCTCCAATTATTCCCCTTCCCACATTAGTATCCCTCGCCATGTAACTTTTGCATCTATTCCCATCAAAGGGTGAAGGCTTCCCCCTTCCCACCTCCTTGAATCTGGGTGGATTTTGTGACTGACTTTGGCCAATAGAATATAGTAGATGCAACCTTGTGCCACTTCTGAGCCCAGGTTTCAAGAAGTCTTGTCCTCTTGCAACCCTGACCAGCTACCATGAGAAAAAGCCTGGACCAGCCTGAGTGATGTGTGATCATCACCCCCATCACACCAGCTAATCATCATCCAACCACAAGACATGAAGGTGAGACCATTCTAGACCAGTCAGCCAGTCCCCTTCTGACCAGCCAGCTGACCACACACACATGAACACAGCTCACTGAGATCAGCAGAACTTTACCTACATCAGCAGAACTAACAAACCCCATAGACTTATGTCCAATGATAAAAATAGTTCACCCTTGAACAACATGGGTTTGAACTTCACGGGTCCACTTATACAGAGAATTTTTTCAGTGAATATATTGGAATTATTTCGAGATTTGCAACGGTTTGAAAAAACTTGCAGGTGAACCTCATAGCCTAGAAATATGGGAGAAAATTAAGAAAAAATTAGGTATATAGATACGAATATGTAAATATTCATGCAACATAAAAACTATGTGTTAATCAACTGTTTATGTTATGAGCAAGGCTTCCAGTCAATGGTAGGCTATTAGTAGTTAAGTTTGGGGGGAGTCAAAAGTTATACACAAATTTTCAACTGTGCAAGGGATCAGACCCCCTAACCTCCATGCTGTTCAAGGGTCAATTGTACTTACTGTTTTAAGCCACTGAGTTTTGGGGATTTTGATATACAGCAATAGCTACCCAATCAGACATGGGAATAGACAACATGGAACAAGATGGATGACCCTAAACGTCATTTCCTACCCTAGGAGTAAATGATTCTTTTAAAATTCCAGGACTTATCACCTTTTTTGAGTAAGTACCACCAATATGTGTGTATTTATATCTTTATATTTTTTTTAATGAACTAAACATTAACTATAGACAGAACACTCATGAATTCTTCCTGCAGACCAATGAGCATGAGCCCATGTTGTAGAGAACGCTGCTCTGGATTGCTTCAGTCCTTCTGTGTTTCTGCAGGTGGCACCATGGTCCCAGCACACTGCCATACTCCTTCCCTTCTCTCCCCAGACTTGCAGGCTGGGTACCAAACAGCTCCTCAGAGCAGCTTTACCATCCTGGATGTTCCTCACACTTCTGATGGTGCTGGATTCTACTGAGCTTTGTCTCCACTTAAAAGGCATTGGTGCATGTCCACGTTGCCCTGAAAGGAGACTGGGGCCTGAGAGATGCACATCAGCTGTGGACAGACACTTGCACTTACATCTCCCTTGAACCCAGGAGGATGTAGACTTGGCTCTGAATGGTATAATTAAGAAGATGGCTTAGAATGTTATGCCTTCTATATCAAACTAGAAATTCCCTCCTTTTTAATTTCAATATTATTCTTCCTATCTTCTGCCCAGCCAAGAACATTAAATTATTCTCCAAAATGGGCTCTGTGCTATGGCAGCTGAGATAGAGCAGTTATGGGGAGATAGAGATGGAGTGGATATCCCCTTGAGCTTTCCCACCCAAGCACAGTGAGACAACTCTGGGGCTGCTCAGGCATCCCTTTTTCTTCTTGTTTCCTGGTTCCTGATCTCCTACCTTAGTCTTATCATCCTGGCTCTCTCCAACACTGATTTTTTATGAAATGATGAGGAATTAGATCAATTCTCACTCAGATATGGAAATAATATCTATCAGTGAGTCTCTTTGCTGTGTCTAAATATGAAGAAATACTTCATATTTTCAGGCAGGGAGAAAGGAGGAAGAAATGGACATGATGGACAAATAAACTTTGCCATTTAAGTGAATTCAAATCCACTTGACATTTCTCATATGCTCTGCAAATGACAGAGCTTGTATAATAAACTTGTTACCAGCCACCTTCCTGCCACTGCCTTTCATGAGTTTGGAAATCAGTCCACAATGATATTCTAAGTGTTGGAAGTGCAGTTTCATGCAATATTTTATGAGCTAAGGAGCTCTAAGCTCTTGAATAAAAGAAGTCAAGAACGATTTGTTGACTACAATTTGTTCATTGATTCGACAAATAATTATTAAGCATCAATCACATACAAATGCACTATAAGGGCTGTTCACTACAGAAAATAAAGCTCTAGAAAGTGGAAAAAAAGGACCCACCCACCCTCCATTCTCTACTCTAGGAAGACAGCTCTTGGTCAAGGAATATTTATGGTACAGATCAGGAAAGGAGCAGGAAATACTTCCTTGGCTTAATAGAATCGGAGTTTTAGTTTAAAAATAAAAATATTAATAATCACCATAGTAAACATCTATATTCTATAATTATATGATAGGAACTGCTCAACGAAGCTGTATTATTTTTATTAACTAGACATCAGACCTTATTCTAAATGTTTTGGTGGATCACTCGTGTGACCATCACAATGAACGTGTGAGCTTTGAGGCAGAACTTCACATCACACACATATTATATACAGGAAACTAAGGCGTGAAAAGGTTAGTAAATTTCCCTTGCTTACTTTCTTGGTAAATTTATGAATGGAGCCAAGCAGCTTGACCCCAGAGCTTGTACTATACACTCTAATGGCTACAACATGCTGCTCCCATTCTAGATCCACTTGACCTAAAGAGAGTCAAAGATGTGGTAATAGGAGAAATATTATTTTTTCTATACATCATAACAAAGAAGTTTAAGGAGGAAATTAATCCTCTTAATCCTACAAGTAGAGACATGACTGACTTTAAAGGGTCTAGTGAAAAACCAGTAACAGCTTAGAGAAACAGACTCTCTTTGATTCTCCATCCACGACCACTGAGGTTTGTAATGGATGTAATGTTTTGAAAAACTATCGCTTTTTCTGTCCAAGATCCAGCTAGTATGTAGCAGAGCTAGAAGTTCTTGGGAGCTCATAGCACTGCACTATTCTGCTTCTCAAAAGTGAAAATTAAATAAACACCCTTTTCAGCCCAAGAGTTGGGGAGGAACAAGACTCCAGTTTCGAGAAGAGTGCCCTGATTTTCCTACCGGTGACCTGGAACAGGAACAGGACAGTAGATAAGGGAGGAACATGCCAGAACAGAGGAGGACAGGAGGTCTTTCCCCGCTACCTCTTGAAATTTCTTGTTGATCCTCAATTCAAAGTCTCCGCACACACCAAACTGGGAGTGTCTTCATCAGGGTGAAAGATATTGTGTACAACAGAGTTGAGAAAAGAGAAAAGACCTGAATCTAACTCTGCAGAATCTCCCTCAGCCCACATATGGCATCAGTGGAATTCAGAAATTCTTGTGTGTCCTCTGGAATGATTTCGTGTCGAAGGTAATGAGAAAGAGAAAACACAGCTGCTGATGTCCAGAACTGATCCGGCATTCACAACCAGACCTCATTAGTACAAGCTGGTCTGATGCTCAGAGTCAAGACAATTTGTTCTCCTTTTGATACAGATGATCTCCCAGAATATTATATGAAGTGAGATGGCTCTGAGACCATGATAAAGCAAGACAAAACAAAGGTCATTGTGGAATACAAAACACCTGACATCCCCCTCTCCCTACTTGAACAACTGCTATTTCCTTACAATTACAATTAATTCTCACTATAGTCTCTTCCCTATTGATAAGATTTCCTGAAATGCACAATCATAAAATTGCCTTCGTTTTCTGACAACACCCAATCAAGAAGAAGCCTCTGCTTCCTTAGACCCTTCTCCAAACTACCCCCAAAAAAGCCCGAATTCTATAATATGTTCGTTCAAGCACCCTTTTACTGAGGCACTCCGTGGTTTCCTCATTATAATGAGAAAGAAATCCAACTTGTTCATCAACAAGTGTGTTCCTGCTGGTGTCTAGCTGAAAGACATTGACGGTAGGCAAGGATGGTTGGCAAGATTTCGAGACAGTTGCCATATTTGAGGGTGAAGTGGTTTATCAGTTAGCTTTTGTTGTATACCAACAACAGCAAAAACTTAAATGGCACAATACAACTATTTATTGCTCATGAATATGGCAATCAGGTCGGCTGCTGATTTGGGTTGCGCTGGCTCAGACTTCTGGGGTAGCCTGGCTTCTGGCTGACTTAGGCTGGCCTGGGCTGGGCTTAGTAGTCACCTTAGCTCTGTCGCAAGTATGTCTCATCTTCCAGCAGGGTAGCTCGTGCATCATCTCACAGTGATGGCAGAGGCACGGTAGAGCAAGAGGAAACGTGCACAGCCTCTTGAGGGTCTAGGCTCAGAACTGACATACCGTCACTCTGCTTCATTTTGAAATGAAGAAAAGAACCTGCATTTACAACGAGTATCCAACACAAGTCACACAGATCAGATTGTGGCAGAGGTGGGGAGACATGGGGACTAGACTTCACCTCTTCAGTGAGAGCAACTGAAAAATTGATTGCAAAGGGCATAGGCAAAAGGAGAGTCTAGGAATTGGAGCTATCATTGCAATCTACCACAGGTGGAGCTGAATGATAACTATAACCAGACCTCAAGGGACCTGTAACACCAGGGAAAGTCTTAGAGAATGTACATGCTATGAAGGCAGGAATTTTTTGTTTTATTCATTGCTATACCCAGCATCTATAATTGCTGCCTACTAATAAGCACTTAATAAATTATTTTCAAATCTGACTCAGAGTATAAAGTATTAAGCACATTAAATTACTCTTCCCTGCAATGCTCTGCAAGTAACTCCAGCTTTCCAAAGAACTGGATCCCCAAATAAAACAATAGGTTTTAAGGGAAAACATCATTAGGTTACCAATATCTGGAGGCCAGCTCTTCCTTCCAAAGAGCTTACTGCAGGGAAAATAGGTGAGTGATAGTAGCCAGCTACCACATCTTTAACTTTATTGTGGTGTTCACACTGGTCCATGCTTCCCTTGGGTTGTTCCTTGCCAATCACTGAGAATAATAGTAGACTGGAAGTGGACAATTTCTGCCCAATGTGGGGTTCCTCTGATGGGTAAATTTGGCTAAGAGACGCCCTCAGCCTGGGCAAGATTTTCACAGATCTCCACTGCAATACGAGGCTTTCTACTCACTCCTCTGTCTCCTCCCTGTGTTCACAGGTGTCACACCTGTATTGTGGCTGGGGGCACTCCTTAAGTCCTCCTGTTCCCTCATCCTTTATCCTTCAGAGACCTTCCCCAGAAGAAACCATGTACACATCTAATCCCGTTTTTGTGTCAGCTTCTTGGAAGACCTGAACTAACCTACAGAGACACAACAGGTCTGTCCTTGGTGGAAAAGCATCAGTTTCTTCACATGATTATCCTAAACAAAAGGCTCATCACATGATTATAGAAGTCAAGATTGCAAAAGTCAGGGACAGAATTGTTTTCATTAGAAAGATAGCAACTAACTAGGGAATTCCCTGATGGTCCAGCTGTTGCGACTCAGTGCTTTCACTGGCGAGGGCCTGGGTTCGATCCCTGGTTGGGGAACTAAGTTTCCATGAGCTGTGCAGCCAAAAAAAAAAGATAGCAATTAACTAGAGCTCAAGCCTTCATTTATTTGGGGGACTACTTCCAAATAGGGTATTCTTGCTTACTGAGTTTAACTTAGGACGCAATGTAGTTTTTCTTTCTGTCTGTAGCATATGATGTGATTATCCCTTATCCGATAGGGCAAGGCATCACTTTTGCTTTCTCAGAAGCAAAAGGTATAGATGAAAAGTTCATCGCCCTGGGAATCTGCACACCACTCCCAACTTGCTGTTCACTCAATACTGCAGTCTTGCGTAAATCCACTGAACACATCTAGCCCACAAATGCCATCTGCAAAATCCCTGCTGTTAGAGACAGCATATCAAAGGAAACTTCCGGCCTCTGATTCTGCAACTTACTAGGAGGCAATCGTAAATTAATCATCTAATACTATCAAGAACTTACCATTTTTTTCAGTATCCTAAAAGGTAAAAATAGAAAACATTTTTCAAGCAAATTGTTGCAGTGGTGATTTCTATATTGTATTCTCCTGAAATGTGTCCACGTTTGGGGGCGGGGAGGGGTGGGGGATGGGGAGGCAGGTATTTTTTTCAGTACAGGTTCCTCTCTGATTCCTAGGGATTCTCATGTATACAGAAAACCAAGCAGAAAACCTCTGAATTCAGTTGCCAAGTGTTCTGACCCTTCAACAGCAGATCCTGATATTGTATTGGGCCCAAACTAGCACTCAAGCTGCATTTTCTCTTGAACACCCTCCCAGGACTCAGTACAAGTCTTCAAAACCATTGTACTCAAACCTTTGTTTGAACAAGGTTGTCTTTTTCCCTCATTCAGTCCGCAGTACACCGTCGGAGTGAATCCTGCTGTTAGCAAGACAGGGGTCCCACGAGAGGCCATGTTGGGTTCTGTATGTTTAACTTTTTATCCTTTGTGTCAACCAGTTATGTTTCTAAAATATTTCCAATCCCCTGGCTTTGCAGAAAACAAATAACTCTGCACAGCCCCTCTCTTCCGTCATCTCTCATACATAATCATCAAGGAGGAGGATGGTCATAGAGACAGAGCCTGAATGCTGAAGAGGGTGGTGTGGTCAACTTCAGTTCCACCTCGGAGAATCATCTTGCAGCTGGGCTGTGAGACTTTTCCAGTGTGATGGGAACAATGGCATGGCAGCAATACTGCTGCAAGTCAAGATCCCGACTGTGTCATAGGAAGAGCTCAGGGCTTACCATCCTAGCCCAAACTCCATGAAATGTTTCATGTATTATTTAGATGAGCTAAGATAATTACCTCTCTGGACCTCAGCATCTTTGTCTGTTATGAAGCATGATGGTGGGGCAGTTAAATACATGGCTTTTCAAACCAAACTGCATAGTTTTGAATCTGAGTTTTGCCACTTAATAACCATGTAACTTTGGACAAATCACTTCATTTCTGTATTAGGCAACTTATACTTGTTTATGCTGCACAACAAACAACCCCCCCCCAAAATCTCAGCAGCTTGCCAAAATGAAGATCTGTTTCTCACCCACGTCACCTTGTCGCTGTGGATCGGCTGTGGTCCTGAGGCTCTGTGGCTCTGTTCCACGTCTTCCTCATCTATGGATACAGGAGGAGATATAGCCTGTGTCTTGGCTTCTTAACAGATTATAAGAAAGTGATGAGATTGGACGTGTTCAGGGTGGTATGGCCACAGATTATGGAGAACAGTATGGAGGTTCCTTAACAAACTAAAAATAGAGCTACCATATGATCCAGCAATCCCACTCCTGGGATCCAGAGAGAATCACAATCCAAAAAGATACATGCACCCCAATGTTCATTGCAGCACTATTTACAATAGCCAGGACACGGGAGCAACCTAAATGTCTATCGACAGAAGAATGGATAAAGAAGATGTGGTACATATATACAATGGAATATTACTCAGTCATTAAAAAAATGCAATAGTGCCATTTGTAGCAACATGGATGAACCTAGAGATTATCATACTAAGTGAATTAAGGCAGACAGAGAAAGACAAATATCATATGATATCACTCTTATGTGAAATCTAATTTAATAATGATACAAATGAACAGAAACAGACTTACAGATATCAAAAACAAACTTATGGATACCAAAGGGGAAACACAGTGGGGGGAGGAATAAATCAGGAGCTTGGGATGAACATACACACACTGCTGTATATAAGATGGATAACCAACTAGGACCAACTGTATAGCACAGGGAACTCTACTCAATATTCTGTGCTAAGCTATATGAGAAAAGAATCTAAAAAGAATGAATATATGTGTAACTGAATCACTTTATTATACACCTGAAACTAATGCAACATTGTTAAATCAACTATACTCCAATAAAATAAAATAAAATAAAAGCAATGACCAGACATGAAATGGCTTTTAAAGAAAATGGTTGAAATGAGCCTACGGTCTCTTCCACTGACATTTCATTGGCCTAAGTGATGATATCGTATCAATGTGCAAGGAAGTCGATTCCTACCATAGGGAGGATAAGCAAGTCAAGTAGCAAAGGGCAGGGATCCATAATTTTCCTACTTGGAAGGGGGTAAATAATTGTGTACAAAATATAATCTACCTTCTGCATCTCACTTTCTTCATCTGTAAAATAAAACTGATAATAATAATGCTTACCTTATAAGGCTGTTAGAAAGATTAAATGAGTTTTCATATGAAAAAAACATTTAAAATGGTACCTGGGACTTCCCTGCTGGCACAGTGGTTAAGAATCCGCCTGCCAGGGGCACGGGTTCGAGCTCTGGTCCGGGAAGATCCCACATGCCGTGGAGGAATTAACCCGTGAGCCACAACTACTGAGCCTGTGCTCTAGAGCCCACAAGCCACAACTACTGAAGCCTGCATGCCTAGAGCCTGTGCTCCACAACAAGAGAAGCCACCGCAATAAGAAACCCACGCACCGTGACAAAGAGTAGCCCCCGCTCGCCACAACTAGAGAAAGCCCGCGCTCAGCAAGACCCAACGCAGCCAAAAATAAAATAAATAATTTTTTTAAATAAATAAAACTGTACCTGGAATAGGGGAAACCCTCACTAAATGTCTGTTATTATGATCCATCCAATAGGAATAATATAACTCTTCCTACCTCACAGAGATGTTTGCGGACCCTGTTATTAGTGGTTTCTTTATAGATACTATGCAAGATAAGATAAGCATATTAAATAGCATATGAAAGTCAGAAACTTTATTACATCAATTGCAGGCAATAATGCAGATGTGTACCCTCTACTCATCTCCATGGAGACGTTCAGTGAGGAGGTTTCAAAGAGGATTATTAACAGCACAGTATCTCTTGGAGACATCATCACCATCAATAGCAGAGTATATCATTCATGGAGCCTCTATTATGCATGAAGGATGATACTCAGCACAAGAGAAGTAAAGGTGAGATCTAGCCCCCATATGCTTACAGCCCAGCTGGAGAGACCTTCTTTATTTATCTGCCTTGACTAAGTATACCACATTAGGGCTACCTGCATGGTGATGCAGGTCAGAGATGCTACAGGAGGTCCGAGGGGAAATGATCCTGAAGGCTGCAGCTTGGGACAGACTTTTCAGATCGCAAGATACTTGAACTAGTCCTTTAAGAAAAGTAGGATTTGGGTAACCAGACCAGAGAAGGAAAGGAAAAGGAGAAAAGCAAAAAAGAAGGTAAAGACAGTTTCCCCATTTTCAAGAAAAATTTTGTGCAAAAGATGTTGTCATTTGAAATAGTGAAAAAAAAGGAGAAACTTAACAAAATCAGGTGCCCTGACTCCTGGTACTGGGTGGGATTTTCCCCTGGACCCATGATTTCTTTAGGAATATTTCATCTTCTGCTCATGTATTTGATTTCTTTCTCTCAAGACCCCATCTTTCTTCCTCCATCTGTCTTTTTGCAAGGTTATGTAACATGTGAAATACATTTTAATGCAGTTACTTTAATAATATTTATCACTTATCAACATCTATTATGTGTCCTTTAGAGACACATAATAATCCTCATGACACTCAGTGAATTATTTAATATAATCCCCAAAGTCACCTACTATGGGGCCAAGCCAGTATCAGACCCAGGTGTTTTGGCCCCAGAACTTGTGCTCTTTTCCATAACATTATACTCTTTGCCTTTAAAAGTGTGTGTATGTGTATGTGTGTGTTTGTGTGCACACATATGTGTAGACACATAAGCATGTGCTGGACATGTATACACAGAACTTCACATTCGCCTGCTTTGGTGTGGGCACAGGGCCACAGAGAAAGGCCTTCAGTTGATCACATGATCAAGTGCTTGGCAAATGCTGGTGTGTTAAACCCTAGTTCTTAACCCTGTTGATTGATTACAAGTTGGTTGCTGACTCTGAAGAATACGGGCAACTGTAAGTGCAATTTCCTTGTTAGTTTATTTTAAAGCAACTGGTGATTGTGCATCATGGTCACATTTTGGAGGATAATGAGCCTACGTGATCTAGGCAAGGGCAGCGGATTGCAGGCAGCCTCCTTGGAAGGTGTAGAGAATCGTTAAGTCTCCAGTGTTTCATCAGAGACAACAGTGAATACCCCAATCATACGTGTGTCAGAGGTTCAATCTCTCTAGTGAGAGCAATTTAGTAACAGCCTAGTGATTCTTGCTGTCACACAGCTGCCTTGAGCTCATACCTGGCCGTTTAACATGAACCCAAGATCAGATGGGAGAAGACCCGAAAGTCATTTTTAATATGATTTCTTTATTCCCCATCTCCCTCACCAAGTTCTCAGTGCACATGGGAGTGTGCACATACACACACACATACGCAAACACAGTCTTCCATAGATTTCTTCACTGTACCAAGACCTCATAAAGTCATTAAGAGCATGACTCTATATTCACCAGATCTTGTCATACAGCACCTGATTTCTAATTGGAACCTAATAGAAATCTGTGAAGGGGAAAAAGCAAAGAGGGAAAAAAGAACTAGCCAGGCTCTAGAATTTGAGAAAAAATTTTAGAACCCAGTGCATGAGCTATGCTGACATTTTTCATGTAATTTCAAACTCCTCTACTTATGCAATTTTCTCTCCCTTCCCCTTACACCACTGCAAACCTATCCATTTGTTTTCATTTGGATTATCACAAAAGCAGAGCCTGATGCAAGGATGTTTGTATAGGCAGTTTATCTGGTAGGTAAACCAAGAGAGGTAGAGTGAGAACCTGGAGAGAGTGAAACAGAAAAGTTAATATAAGGGTGCTATATCAAGGTCACTCCTGTGGGCAACGGGAACTTAATTTTGCTGCGACTTTCTGAGAAACATACAATTGTCAGAAGTGTCAACTAGAAACACAATGGAGCTCCATTGTCCCATTGGTTAATGATTGTCCCAAAGGATATTAACTCAGAAGGCAAGTCCAGGTTTTCAGAGGTACCAGAAAGGCTGAGTAGGTTCCTTGTAGCATCCGCATGACAGTAGTAGAAAGTCCTAGGGTAGAAAGTAAGAAATCCACAGTGCCGTTGAAGCTTAACTAGGCCATATGAGAAATAAATTTAACAAAGATATCTATCAAAGAAGTCTAACACAGTTTACCCCTTGAACGACATGGCTGCACTCATGCCCTACATAAATTCTTGCCATCATACAGCCTTCAGGATGGTACTAAGTTCAATCTTTACAAAATACTCTATATGAAATGGTTAGTGAAACAAACTACAGTCTTTGCTGCTGCAACTGGTCCCAAATCCATAACTTACATTCATCGTCTCCTATCTCCACCATCCATTCCAAATATTCCTTACACTCAGCCAGAACATTAATGGGTATGTGTGTTCCTTGTTAGGGTATCACAAACCTTTATTCCTGAGAAATTTCAGCCTTTGGTCACCTTAGACTTGCCAAGTCATGGTTGCTACACTGTTCATTCATCATTCTCACCAAGTATGAAAACACCAAGAGACACCCCAGTAACCACTGAGTTTCATAGAATATCCTCTCTGCCACCCTATATAGTAATGAAGCTAGGTTCTCTTAAGATTCGGGGTCAATTACAACTCACTGGAAAATGTACTCATCCCCTTGTGTAAATGTTTTCTTCTCTGGGAACCAGGACCTCTAAATAAATAATGTCTAAAGATGCATAGATCAAAAGACAAATTTCACAAGTGGGTCACAGGGAACGATTGTGAGAGGGACCAGTTCAACTTTCACCCCATGATTTCTTGACTCAGGTTTCTAATTACTGGGGACACAACATCAGGTGTCAGTTCTTGGTTCAGTGCATAAACTGAATCCTGGAGGAGAGTACTCCAACCCCACACGGTTTGTCCCCCAGCTGTCAACTTAACTGACCTGTTAATAGGCCATTCCATCCTTCCGGGAGACCATGGTGAGACCAGTGATTTCCATGGTCACGCTCACCTGTCACATTCCTGGGACTGCATAAATGGTTAAAAAGGCACACTGAATCCTAGGAAAATCAAATGTGGTTAGGTTGAGTGTAAGAGAAGGCATGAGTTATCTTAAAAATAGATAATAATCAGATGAAACAGATACTATGTCCCTAAAAGTAGAAATTAGATGATAGACTCAGTTAAGGCAAACAACAAAGGTACTTCTGTTTGGGGAATGAAATAATAAAATAAAAGAGAAATTTTAAATAGGCTTTTCAGAGCACACCTAACACCCACATCTTGGTTTCTAGCTTTACTTGCCAATAAAAAGAACCAGGGCACTTTGGAGCAATGACAAATTTTAAGACTGCAGCAGAAAATTTACAAGATGATCCTGCAGCATCTTGTTATGTAACACACAATGGGATATAACACACAATGATGGAGTTATGTCAAAAGAATCCAGAAAGCAACTGAAAGAACTCCCAATGGCCAGAGAAGAAACTGTACAAGAAAATAAATTAGTATTGGATTATAACCCAAAGGAGAATAAACATCCTTGAGTCTTTGGTGACATAAATGAATGATTGAACAAAGAAATAAATGGGACAGAATAGACAAATCTCCTGTACAGAAAAAGTCCAAATAATTTATCTAGACACTCTGCCCTCAAGGAATGAGAGCATAAACTCCCCCTTCCTTCCACGTGAGCTGCACATAAGAACTCCCTTCCAAAGAGCAAAGTACGGAAAGTAGGAAAAAGAGTAACTTCATAGTGGAGAAATCTGATAAGGAAGCCTAAAGCATCATTGACCACTAAACATATGTGGTGCCCTGGATGGGATCCTGAAACTCAAAAAGGACATTAGGGAAAAACTAAGGACATCTGAATAAAGTGTGGACTTCAATTAATAATAATGTACCATTATTGTTTCATTCATTGTAACAAATGCATGATACTAGCATAAGATGTTAATAATGGGGGAATCTGGCTGTGGGGTATAGGAGAACTCTCTGTACTACCCTCACAATTTTTCTGTAAATCCAAAGCTGTTCTAAAATAATTTATTTAAAGAAAAAGAATTATTTTTTAAAAAGGTTTTTCACCAGAGAGGATAGAAATGAGAGGAAAAGCACCTGCATTTGACAAAGGATAACGAATGAGGACAAAGACAACTTGGCCAGATTTTCCTCTAAAAGTAGAGTGTGAGACCAAGACTTATATGAGGGCAGTTTATTTGGGAGGTGATTCTGTGGTGCAGGAGCTACGGACGGGGGAGAGGGTAAGGCAGATGCGTAGAAAAAGAAATCTCACCATGATTATTGAGAGAACTTCTCTGGGCAATGGAGTCTTGATTCCAACAAGGACTTAAACACATAAGCTCTCCCCAAAGTGCCTACCTGAGACAGAGAGCAAGGGAGTATTTTCCTTCTAGTTCCCATCTTCTCTTTGTCAAATGTTACCCAATGGAGAGTTAATGTACCCACACTTCCAGGTGTGCACATGCATCGGAATGGCCCAGAGAAGCCCCCGCAGGTGTTAAACATGGTGGTGGCAAAGGATCCCCAGGGTAAAAAGGAAAACGTAGGAAGTACAGCTGAAGCAAAATCCTGGAAGTCTAGATTTGCAGCATTTGGTTCCTGTAGCAATGACCAGAGCAAAGACATGGGCCACAAAGATATAGTCAGAAGATAAAGAATATCCAACTCACCAGCATCAAAGTTCCAGATAAAACACCTCTCTTGGGTAGTTCAGTGTGTGCAGGGAACCAGGACATTTTTGCCAAGCAGTTCATGGCAACTGGGAAGACAGATGGCGCATTTTCTTGGACTGTATCTCCAAGAGAAAGACGAGAAACCAGTAATCATCAGTGGGCCAGTGAGACCCAGCCCTTATTCTATGTTTCTGTGGGAGGGTTAAGCAGAGACTTGTGGGAAAGAGCCTGAGATTACTGCTACCCTCCCAGTCTCTGGCTAACTTGGGTATGAACCCCGGGCATGATTTTAATCCATAGATATGGACAAACCATAAACTCATCCCTGAGAACCTGGGGAAAGCAAAATTAGAAAATAAGGTGGTAGCCAACATTTTTTGTTCACTGAACTCAGACACCAGCCTGTTCTTAAGACTTGTTCTGTTGGAAGTTTGCCTTCTCCACCTTTGGTTCCAATTTTCCATCTAGAGCAAATGTCACTACTGCCTATGCAGCTTTGTTGCAGGATGATGTCTTTCCTTCCACTGTTCTCTTCCTCAAGCCAACACTTTCCAAAGACCAGAGGAAAACTCCCTGTCTCTTCTTGTTTCAAAGCATGCCATCTTCTTTGCCTGCCCCCTGAGTTCCTATTCCCCAATAGGGATGTCCTTCATGGAACAGAGATAACCGGTAATCAATGATCTCAAAGAAAAATCTAAGGTTTCACCCCAGCTCTGTTTATCACCCACTTCCCAGGCTTTTTTGGTGGAAACTCAGCACTCACAGGCATCTTTCTCCTTCCTTCTGACTGCTAGTTCACGTCAGCAGCATGCTTCCTCACTTTTACAATATTAGAATTACATTTATAAAACTAACAGCCATTCCCAACAAACAGAATAGAAGGTCTTTCTCCCCCAGGACCAAGAGAGAGAGTTGTGGGCAGGGTCCCCAGAGGACCTTGCCTTGGATTGGTCCTCCAAGAATCCTTTAGGTCTTCTTGCTGCAGATTAATGGCCTCTTCAAAATACAGTCTCATTCCAGGAATCACAAACATAATTGGTTTATCTTACTACTCGATGTTTCCAGGCTTGCCAGCTCTGAGAATCTCCATCTTCACTTAACTCACAAATCTTTGGCTTCCTCTACTAGGGTCACGTGACCTCTTCCAGTGGCAGGCCCTCAGCCCAGCAGAGTAACTGCCTTTTGATATCAGCAAGGATCACTTTTGGAGGCTCTCACAAGCTTAACTTTGAAAGTTCACTCTTCTTGTAGTTTCTGTAATCATTGTATCAAAAAGACCAGCTGCTCTTTAGTTTGCAGTCTCGACACCATGAAAGTCAAAGACTTCCCAAGTCTGAGGTATGTCAGTCAGGGGTCACTTAGAAACCCAGCTTAACAAGATTGCTTTTCTCATGGCATGAGGTATTTAGTTCTTTTTAGCTCTGTTCTGCTGCTGACTGATTGGCAGACAGAATTGTTTCAAGGTTACCTCTGAGGGACTGTATATACCCACGTGCAGCGTGCTTGCTGGAAACCACATGTGACAGAATTTTGGTTTAGTTCTTTTTTTTTTGCATGTGCTAGACATGAATGTATATTTATTTATTATTTTTAATTTTTTTAATTTATATTGTAGTTGATTTATAATGTTGTGTTAGCTTCAGGTGTACAGCAAAGTGATTTATTTATACATATTCATATATCTATTCTTTGTCAGATTCTTTTCATTTTTACCCAAGCAGATATGAAAAATGTATCATTATATATCTCCATGTTCTTTTTTTTAATTTAGCATCTTATGTTTTATACTTTCCATAATGTTATTAATTATGTACCTCCATTTTCTTCTTTTTTCTCTAGCTGTTTGCACCTTAAATGTTGGAGTTTTGCAAAGTCATATTTCTGTTCTGTTTTCTTTATCCCTTGACATATTTCCTTTCTCTCTTGACATACTTCCTTTCTCCCTGTAAGTTTCCAGATACTCCCAGGACTTTAAGTACCACAGTATCTGATGACTTGAAATCGTGATCTCTCATTAGATCTCTCACCTGAGCTATATCGTGGTACCTACCTTCTTATCTGGATGCTGTATACTTATTGTGTCTCAGGGGAACACCAATTCACCAAGAACAATGAACTCATCACCTTTGTATGCCCTCCCAACCCTCTGTACACCAACCTTGAACTCCTCTCCCATCACTCTTGTCACCATCCCATCTGCCTGCTTCTCCTGTTCCCCCTGTGGTAGTGGACACCACTCATAGTCACCAGTATCCAGTTCTCTTGTGGTTCCATGTGTGTGGAAGGTCACATGTCCCTACCCATTTAATAAGTATGGCCATGCTACGGAAGTATGAGCAGATTAATGTGTGTCTGTCGCTTCCATGAAAACAGATTCAAGTGCTGATGTATAATTCACCACATTCTGTCCCTCTGACTTAGTACCTGCAGGGAAATGTTGAAATAGTGGCATCATAGTAACCTCCCACAGTCTGGGTCCTAGTGACTACGATGCACAAATCCCCCTGCCAAACTGCCTAACAAGAAACAGACATTTGCTGTTTGAAGCCTCTGTGATGTGGAGCTTTTTGTTAGTGCAGCATGACCCACCTTCTCTGACTGGTACACGTTTTCTGGTTAATGGGACCCACTTAGCTAAGTGATCAAGCATCATTAACACTTTCCTTTCCTGGATTTTCTACATCCAGATAGTTGATAAGCCCTAATAGTCCTCCTCCTAAATATCCCTTAAATCTATTTTGTCCTTTTTATTCTAACTGCCACTGTCCCTTTTGTAATTACTCACATTTTTACAAAACTTCCTAAATGGGTTTACTGTGTCCCCCCTGTCCCTCAATCTACACAAATATCCTTCACATGTCTTCTGGGGTATTTCAAAATAAAAATCTGACTTATTTGCATTTTTAAAAAATTTTCATTGAAGTATAGTTGATTTACAATGTTGTGTTAATTACCGCTGTACAGCAAAGTGACTCAGTTATACATATACATACATTCTTTTTCATATTCTTTTCCATTATGGATATTGATATCTATAGTTCCATTGAGATATATATATCCATAATGATATTGAATATAGTTCCCTGTGCTATACAGAAGGACCTTGTTGTTTATCCCTTCTATACATACCAGTTTGCATGTGCTAATCCCAAATTCCCAATCCATCCTTCTCCCACCCTCCGCCTCCTTGGCAACCACCAGTCTGTTCTCTATGTCCCTGATTCTATTTCTATTTCATAGATAGGTTCATTTGTGTCATATGTTAGATTCCACATATAAGTGATATCATGATATTTGTCTTTCTCTTTCTGACTTGCTTCACTTAGTATGATCATCTCTAGTTGCATCCATGTTGCTACAAATGGCATTATTTTGTTCTTTTTATGGCTGAGTAGTATTCCACTGTATATATGTACCACATTTTCCTTATTACTCACATTTTTTTAATTCCTGGAAAATCTTTATTTAGGGTTCCTTTGAATAGAGTCATCTATTTTAAGGACTAAGTCTTTGAAAACATCAGCTTTATTTTGTGAACAGACATGGCAGTCTTGGCAATCAAAGCATCTAAAAGCATATCCACAAGAAAAGAAACCTTATAAGAGAAAAGCAACTTTTCCCAGACCAATACTCTGAGAGGTAGAAATGCCCATCCCTAGTATCCCTTCCATAAAGAGAGAGATGGGGTGGGGAGGACAGGAAAAAAGGGAAGCAGGACAAGAGGATGACGGGACAGAAGGTTTCATGCCTCCCCAACTCTTTCAGTATCTAGAATTTATAACCATCTTATTTTCCAGAGTAAGTCTAAAAACCAATCCCTAGACCCAACCACGAAGCTTACTCTATTTTTCTCACCATTCTTCCATCCCTGTAGTTAACTACTCACTGTGAAAGCAACAATGCAATGCTATTATCCTGATTTTTAAAAAAATTTTTTTAATAAAATGAGACAGAGAATGACCATTTAACTAGACCAGTTCTGCACATTTGTAACCCAGCAAGATCACTTCCCTGGGATTCTGGTTAGAGGTTAATTTCTCCATCCACAGGGACGGACTCTTACTGCTTGCCATATCCTTTTTGGTGTGGCTCTGTGAGTTTAGAGAAAAGCACGGCCAAAAGATAATATTACTAAGCATTATTTTTATTAGTTCTCCTTTTATTCCTAGGAGAGTTTCTCTAGGGAAGCCCATGTTATGTTTGGAAGACAGGAATGTGGAATACGCAAAAAAAGTACGTGAGTAGTGGCTGTACATTCTCCTAGCTGCAAAGCCCCCAGGGGTCTCACCTGGAACTCTATTTAAACTCACAGTTTTAAGTCTAGAGGATAATTTCTAATGTTGGGTGCCCTATGGGATCTACCGATTATTCTATCACTTTAGATATAAATAACCAAGGGACAGGCAAAAGAAAGGAAATTAGCGCTGATACAGACTTTATAAAAACTAGAAATTGCTGAGATTATATTTTCCTAAGGAAAAATATGATAATAATAAAGTAATATTAACAACTAGTTTATCATGGTTGTAATTCTCCCAAGATTGAAATGCACTTAGGCACCTAAGGATTTCTTTTGCATCCCTTTATTTTAATTGTTGAGTAACAATTGTCCAAAATTGGTAGCCATTGGGATTACATAGATACATTTTTTTCCAAGTGAATATTTTTAAGGGCATAGATTTAAAACATAAGTCCCCACTGAAAATTTCCTTAAGAAAAAAGAAGTTTTTTCCCCTTAGCTCCCTCCCTCTATACCTCTCTACCTTCCCAACATGTCCTCCCACAGGACCCTATATCTTGGTATGGGAGCCGTGATTGGGAAGGTATTGGGGGAGGGAGAGAATTTAAAACATTAAGAGCAAATCACCCAGGAAAAATATCCTCTGGGAAGTGCTCCTCAGATGGGCCTGGTTGCTCTGGGATACTCAGAGTTAATGAGGTCACCTGGAAGGTTGCTACTAAAACCCCAAGAGATGCTCCTGCCCGGGTCCCAGACTCGGATGCATGGAATCAAAGGGCTCTGGCCAGGGAAACACAACCCTAAGTGCCACCAGTGACACAATGCGCTTGAAAATCCTTTGTCATTTGCTTGTATGACAGATTACTATCTGAGTGATGAATTGGGGACAAGCTGATATTACTGCTAGGAGGAGAAAAAAAACCTCGTGTCCCTGTCACGTGTCTTCCTCTAGTCCATTTTGTCTTTGAGCACTTGGAAAGCGATCACAGCAGCACTGAGACTGACTTCCCTGTGCTTCAGAAAACGCTGCCCTCACATGCTGTACCCGGGGTCCCTTAGCCACCACTAAGAGCTCCTTTCTGAACATCAAGTACCATCCTACGTGCAGTGTTGGCTCTAGTTACTGGCTCTGGTTGCTACTTTGTTGTCATTCTTTTTTTTTTTTATCATAGTGTTGTTTCAGCCAAGGTTGTTTTCAGGTGTATAACTTTGGATAAAATGTGAAGGAGGAACAGTGGAAGCTAGCAACCAACAGAAGATAGAGCTATTTGGAAAATCTGGGCATGAGGAATTCAGAAATAATTATGAAGAAAACAGAGCAGAGGTAAGAGGTGAGCTGGAGACAGGAGTGAATATAAGGAACTTGGGAATCCCGCAAGAGGTAAAACCCAAAGGCTGAACACGGTCCTGATGCAACACGACCAACTCCAGCCTCCCCTCTGCTCATCCCTCCTCCTCTTGGTTACTGGATCGGATCACCTCAGCTTTCTCTCACTTTTTTCAAAACATACCAAGTCTGTCTCACCTCAGTGTCTTTGCACCTGTTGTTCTCTGTGCTTGAAATGCCCTTGTCCTTGCCCCTATATTATCTCATTTTCACCCATCTTTCGGGTCTCAGATTAAAAGCCACTTCTTTTAAGAGACCTCCCCTGAACCCCTAGTCGAAACAAGATCCCCTGCTTACATCCTCTAATGCGTCCTGCACATCTTATGCTCATCACAGCTTAGAGTCCTTCTCCCACAGCCATACAGTTACACACAAAGTTTCTACTTCCTCACTCGGCTATTGACATCATCAGGTGTAGGGAGTCTGTCCACTTGGCTAAAGAGTGAGGCTCTGTCAAAGCAGAGTGCTGGGCACATGTTAGGGTGAGTCCTGGTGGTTTTTGAAGAAGAGTGAACACTGAAATGAGGAACTACCAGCCTGGAAAAGCATCAGAGGAGATGATATTAACAAGCAAGAGTTAGCAGACGAAGGTTATTTTGGATGAAAGTAATAATAATCCGAGTTATGCGTTTACACCTTCATACTTCTCAACTAGTTTAGCATCCTTTATTTATGAAGACTCCAGTAAGAGGAGAAGCACAGCAAATGGAGGCAGAGAGGAAAGTGGCAGCTTATTGACCCAGCTCTAGAGATGCCTGTTGTGTTTGTGGTAAGGAGTGATTTTTAAGAACAAAACCTTGCATTTTGGTCGCATCTTAGGCTCTCCCACATGCTTTTCTTTGACCTTTTCTGGCATGCTCACACCTGAGACAGTTCCTCTTCTGCTCGCAGTTGGATTTTCAACGTTTCAGCTATAGGTTTTGCAGACTTTTCCAAGATTAATATCCATTCAGCGCCAAAATTTTGTCTGCACGTTAGTTGAATCGACTCAAATCGAGTCGTGTCTCTTCTAGCAATACTCATTTTTCTTAACTTTGAAATGATAGAAACACATGATTTAATTTAAAAGTAAAGGGTGAGCATGTGCATGCCCTATTACACTGACATTAAACATAGGTTTGGTTCTTCTGTAATTCCCCATCTGCTAAATCTTAGCCTTGGTCCTGGTCCTGCTAAGATCTCATAATTATCCACACCTAATTTCCTCTTTTTATGTTTCTAATATTTCTAGAACCCTCCCCAAATGTCAGTGCACGCCACCACTGCATTTATTTAAGTCCGCTTGGTAATATTTAAGACCTTCTGCTTTAGCTGCTATTGATCTTACCTTTTAGCTGTTATTGCTCTTATCATTACTCTTTTCCTTTTCATCCATCTCTGTCTCTTTGCACTTGCACCTCCATGCATTGTATTACAGCATTGCAGGGAAGAGCTGTCTTTCCGTCTAACCACCACACTCTCTGATGTACTGTGTGCACTTGGCATTTTCCTGTGCTGGGCTCAGTTTTCTGGCCCTGTAGTAACTGCTGAGGGATCCCAACCCATGCTTCCTTCAGAGTGTTCATCACGGCCTTGAGAAGCAGATGATTCTTTTCAGTCTTGTTGGCCACCATGGCTGACAGGCCAGGGGCTATCATTGTACTGCCTGTCCAGGCTTCGTACTGTCACTCTCTCTGGTCTGTAGAGACTTTTGGATTTCAATGATCACTCCAGTTTGGTTGATCCTTGGTTGCGAAAGATTTTTATGATCTGATTTAGGATAAGAAGGAACAACTCATGGGAAAGGCACATTGGGAAGACTACTGTTTTCTCAGAAAAAACCAAAAACATGTGCCTCTTTTTTTGTGTGTGGCTTATATACTTTGGTCAATATGTAAAACTCTGGGGTATGCTCAAATTGCTGCTGTTCTAGGAGAAAAAGTCCTTTTAATTGTTTATTCTTTTCATTTTAACTCTTTCTGGAAATGCTGTATAATTGCATTTCCAACTAGATTAACATATTTGATATTTATATCCATCCTATGTTTCAAGCACAGCTATTACAGATAAGTATACTGAACTCAGGTTGTTTAAAATGTCAGCGGTCATACAGCTAGTCAACAGAACTGAGAAAACCTAGCATACAGCTTAGTCCTTCTGATTCTGATCTCAGTGTTTTTTTGACAGCATTATGTAATCACAGGTGCTAGAAATAAAATGACTTCCTTTATCAATGCTCTTCTATGCATTCCTTCAGGTACCAGGCACATCTTAGGCTTTGGAAATATGGGTGGGTATACATGGGTGGGAAGAAGTTGTCAGGATCCAAGAAGGAACTAGCGGTAAAAAGGTCAAAAAACAGTGGTGACCATTTAGTAATGGATAGAAACATGGGATCACTAGGTGGTGCACTTGTAACTAATATAGTGTTATAGGTCAATTATACTTCAATTAAAATAAACAAATAAATAATAAATAAATTTTCAAATTAAAAAAAAAAAGAGGTAAGGGTAGTGGCTTCTTGCCATCTTGAGAACAGATGAAGCCGGAATGTTCCAATGAGCTAAAAATAGCATACAGCCTTCCAGGGCTCCGGTTCTAACTCTGTCACTAGACACTTCTTCCACTTCTAAGATTTTCTACTTCTAACAAAAAGAAAGGAAAGATTGTTTTTTCCTCCTCAGGAAATGTAGACATTAACGAGATGTTCTGAGCAAAGCTAGCAAGTCTTTAACATCACTGTTAAATCAATGACTTACTACGAAGCCCAACAGCCGTGAAACCATCAAATTATTCAACCCATCTTGTGTTCATCTCAAGGGAACTTATCACATACAATGCCTGTGGTCTTGAAGAGCTTTTCTGTTGAAGTGCCTTGTACTTACTAGCTACTTTTCTCTTTCAAGGCAGTTTCTTGGTAAGAGAAAGGGAATGGCAGTGGGAAAAAGTTGTGTTTGTTTGTTTTACTGTTTTTGAATTATTAGAATGATAGCTGTCACTGAAAAGGTGTGAGAGGGATAGATTGGGGGGCTGATAAACTAAATAAAAAACTAACATAAGACTTTAACACTGCAGTCATCTTGGGTAATATGTTTCTCAAAAGCACTCAAGAGGAGGACAGATCAAGTATTAGCAAACACCAAGGATCACCATCACCTTTCCTCTTGGGAAACACTTTAAAAATAGTCCTGAGGGCCTTCCCTGGTGGCGCAGTGGTGGAGAGTCCGCCTGCCGATGCAGGGGACACGGGTTCGTGCCCCGGTCCGGGAAGATCCCACATGCCGTGGAGCGGCTGGGCCCGTGAGCCATGGCTGCTGAGCCTGCGCGTCCGGAGCCTGTGCTCCGCAACGGGAGAGGCCACAACGGTGAGAGGCCCGCGTACCACCAAAAATAATAATAATAATAATAGTCCTGAGTGTGTGTTGCAAAGGTCAGTAAACATAGATTTACAGGTAGAAATGACACCATCAGTGTTTCTGATTCTTCAGATTTGGGATGAAGGACAAGCCTGCAGGTGTCTGTGAGAAGGTGATCAGAGACATCCCTGGAAGAAACTGCCCTGGACATACGGCTCCTTTTGATGAGTTTTACTGCACAGTATCTATTGTCTTGTATCGGCCACAGATTTGATGGTGTTATAAGAAACTTGTCAATGTGGTGTGTGACTCTAAGCAAAATAAGGACCAACTGAGATTTATTAATGCTGATTTCCTGTTCGGTGAGGGAGCCAAGAGGAGGTGTCAACCCGCGTTTGTGTCTGTTCCATGACGGGATAAATGTATGTTACTTTCTATTTGCAGAAAATGGCAGTTGGCCTGCTCGTGTGGTGCTGAGTGGGTAAGGATGAATGGTGCAGACAGTTCTGTCAACGGCACTTGAAGCTGTCTAAATGGTTTCTACAAATTCCCACCTATGATGGACAAGGTCAAAAGCATCAAGGAGGTGTCACCTCATTAAGACTGAAATGCACCTGGATCCAAGCCCCATGCAACCGTCCCTGATGCTAAAATTAGTCCTATAGATGCCTGAGTACTTCTTCTCTCCATCTCATATTTGGTCCCATTAAGCACAGAGGACAGTTAATAAAGGAAGAAAAATTAGTCTAACCGAATTAATTGAGCTCGAGTAGAAGGGAGGGCGAACATTGCCATTCAGTCTAGTTCTGAAAGGACAATGGGGCTTTTTTGGCCCATGAGGCTGAGTGCCTGTATTCTGATTTAATTTTTTCTTAGGCTTGAGGTGCACTATCCCTCCAGGAGAGGAAGTTTAAAAGTATGTCTCTGCTTCAGTTCCTTCAAAGAAAAGAGTGCTACGTATAGCCAAACAAATGAAAACAAACACACACACAAAAACAATCACATGACTAGAACCAGGATGACTAATTGTTCATAACATGATATCAGTGAACCTTGCATGGTGATTTTCCGTGTAGCGATCTATTAACAGGCCGTTGAATTAATGTTTGAGTCCTCACCCAAATAGACAGTACTCTCTGGACATACTGTTATTAGAAGAACACGTTTTATCCTCATGCTTAGTTAGGACAAGAATAAACCCACCTTTAGGATTGAAAGAGAAATAGAGACCATTTAGTTCAAATCTTTTTCTGAAAAACCCAGGACCAGTGAGGTTTAAAGACTGTCCAAGTGGCCTGCTGATTCTTGACAGAGCACCGATCAGATTCTAGGTCTTCTGAAAGCTGTGATATTGTTCTTTACGCTGGACCTCACTGGCCATATTAGTAGGAGTTCCGCAACGTTCCTCTTGAATATAAAAATATGTTCTATAACCCTAGTGTCCATACTTCAGTAGGCTTAAGAGTCATCCAAGTCTTTCATAAAAATTCAGATTCTAGAGTCTCACCTCCAGATATTCTGATGTAGTGGATGATGCCCTCCCACCTCACCCCCCAAAAAATCTAGTTTACAAATCTATTTTTAACAAGGCCGTGGATGATTCTAATGCAGTTAGACCACGAAACACACTCTGAGAAACAGAGTTCTACGTGACTGAATATAATCCTGATGAATGGGTTGAGAAACAATAAGATTTGTCTTCCGTTTTTTGAAAGGCAATTAAATAACTTCCCCCTGCTTTTACCTCACTACCTAAATAGAAGTATTTTTTATCTTCTCAGTGAAACTATAATTAGAAAGATTTCAAAGGTCTTGTAATCCTATCCTGTCTGTTTCCTTCCAGATTCTATGCCATCAACTCATGCCTAGTTTTTTTCAAGACCATCTTCTTGTGCTAAAATGAGGTTTAAATCAAAATATAACCAAATATAGCTTCCTGAGACACCTGTATCTCTTATGACACTAAATACTCTTAACTTTGTGATGGGGCAGCAACAGTACAAATGCATGGACACTCAGAGAGGGGAGAGTACTTCAGCTCAGGGAAACCCTGCAAAGCATATAACAGACACACTGCGCTGAGAACCAGTCAGGAAGGGCAAAGGGGAAGTAACGTTTATTGAATGTGTATAATGTATCAGTTATTTTATTTACATAGTAGAAAAAGGGAAATAAAGATGGCAGCAACATTACACTGGGAAGAAAGAATAGATCTTTGTTTAGCTATACTGTGTAACTGATGGACAATTTAGATACTATGAAAACCATCCATTTGTGTAAGGTCAAGGTAAGTCAGGAGTGAGCTGTCAAGAAAAAATGGGAACGACTTTGAAATAGAAAAAAGAAAAAAATCAGGGAGGGGAGTCCTGTCTGGCCTACACTTCCAGGTTGTTACCTTCTTCTTTTATTGTGTTTGAGCTCTTTTAAAACTCTGTCAGTTGCAGAATATTGATAGTAATGAAGTGATTCTTGCCCATAGACATGTAAATTGTGTCCAGAGGAGACAGTTTCTTACTGCCCTGTGAATATTGACATTTTTGCCATTATATACGTGTGATGCTTTCAGCTTTCCTTTGAACCAGCTGTAACATCTTACCAGTCCTCTCATTAAATAACGAGTTAAATAAAATATTTGTCATGTGTTAATTTTTAAATGTATTTATACATTCCTGATTTTACCCTTAAGAAGATAATAATTCTTAACAAAACCAAAAAAAGAAAATTGGTCTGCATTAAGAAAGTAAGCTTTTTTTTCGTTTCTCCAGGTAGACTGAAAAAAAGGGGGGAGGGGGCTGGAGAACGGAGTGGTAGGTGCAAGGGTCAGTAAATCATGACAAGAGAATAAAGCTTTATGTGAAGGGATCAATGAACTGTTGCAATGGCAGGTGTAACCCAGAGACTTTTAGAATGAGAGCACTAACTCTTGAGCAGCTGTGCTTTTTTCCCCTTCCCCACTCATACTCCCAAACTGTTAATACATTCTCCTGCTCACACAGCATGTGTACTGGTCAGTGCCATTTAATAAGGAACAGAGCAGGTAGATGGAGAAGGCAGAACTGAGATTGGCAACGCAGCAGCGCCTGAAGCTAAAGCTAGAAGAGCCCGAGTCTAAGACAAGAGAATTCTCCAAAACTTGCCAGATATCTGGAGGGATGCTGGGCTATCTACCCAATGTGTGATAGAGAGGTGATCCAACTAATATTTATTCCTGTTGTTTTTTAAATTAATAAGCTTTGTTTTTAAAGCAGTCTTAGGTTCACAGCAAAATTAAGCCAAGAGTACAGAGAGTCCCCAGATACCCACTGCACACGCCCCACACACACACACACAACCTCCCTTATGATGGACACCCTACCCCACACTGGTACATTTACTACAGTTCGTGAACCTACATTACACATCAGTATCACCCAAAGTCCGTGGTTTACATTAGGGTTCGTTCTTGGTGTTGTACATTCTGTAGGTTTTCACGAAGGTATAATGACACACATCTACCATTGCAATATTTAATGTTAAATTTTAAAGGACACATTAATACCGGTTGAATGACTTAGTCATATCCCATTGCCTGACATCCAGGTACTACATTCCACATCTTTCTTTTTTTTTACATCTTTATTGCAGTATAATTGCTTTACAATGGTGTGTTAGTTTCTGCTTTATAACAAAGTGAATCAGTTATACATACACATATGTTCCCATATCTCTTCCCTCTTGTGCCTCCCTCCCTCCTACCCTCCCTATCCCACCCCTCCAGGTGGTCACAAAGCACCGAGCTGATCTCCCTGTGCTATGCGGCTGCTTCCCACTAGCTATCTACCTTACGTTTGGTAGTGTATATATGTCCACATCTTTCTTTAAACAGCCAGACAAAGTAAGTCTTATTAGCTCTCCTTAGTACAAGAGGAAGCTGAGGCTCGGGGAAGTAAATTGACATGTTGGAGCTCAAATAGCAAGTAAGTGATGGAGCTGTCTACACTGCCTGACTCCAATATGCCCACTCTTGACCTTATTGTGTGCTACCTCATAGAGTATCTGTACTTGTGGAAATAGTACCAGGTGAAATATTTTGTTTTGTTTTATTGAGGTACTAAGCAAGTGAAGCTCCAGCCAAAACATTAGCGAAATCAAGAGGACCAGAGAGAAAACACACAAGTAGGTAAATCCTCAGTCAGCAGAGTTGAGCCTATAGTGGCACCAAGGGAAGGTATGTGAGCACATTTTAAGCACTTTTTGGAGACTTTCAAGAAAAAGAAATGGGTTTATGATTGCAGTGCTCAAGCTCTGAATTCCTTGAATGCAAAGGATTAAGTCCTCACACCTTTCAGGATGAATGATAATTTACCGGTAAAGAGAGACATATTAGACTTGTCATAGGCAGATTTTGTAATAATCAGGGCTGCACTTGTAAGAGAATCAAGGTTCCACATTGTCAGTTTCAGCTTTTGTTGTTAAATTAACTTCTTCTCCGACAACACATCCTTCGGGGAGGAAAGGAAGGAAGGGTGAGGGAAAGGATACATTCAGATGAAGGAAATCTGCTACTAAATTTATCAGACTTTATTTGTTATGAGTTAGAAAAAAACACTGAGATCAAAATACATCTGCACATATTTGAGAATCCAAGCTCTTCCCTGTGTTTCTTTTGTAAATCACTGCCACTGCTCTCTACCTCTCCAATGCAATGTCACCCTCTTCTGTTCCAAAAGCATTCTCACTCTCCCCTTTATGCTTCTTCCTTTTCCCCCAGAGTACCTGTTCAAACATCAGGTACCACCTCCTCAAAGAAATCTTCCCTAACCACCTAGCTTAACCTTGACCCTCACTTTTTTCCCTCAGCCACTTCTCTTGAGTTGCTCTCTGACTCCTTCTTTATCCATCTTTATTTTTCTTCCAAGTATTTATCACTAACTGAAATTATTTTACGTCTTGATATGTCTATCCCTTGCCCACCCAGCCACAGAAATGTAAGTGCCATGAGGGACGTTTTCTGAATGGTTCATTGATATTTTCCCACCATCTAGCATAGTTTCTGGGGCACAGGTAATGCTCCATAAATATTTGTTGAGTCAATAAATGAATAAAATATGTAAGCAGATGGTTAGGGGAAGAAGGAGCCACATGCAGAAGTGTCTCTAATTCTTCCCTGTTTCCCCAGCTCAGCTATCTCCCCGGACAAAGAAGCCAATCTCAAGCCTGCCATCACCACACCAGTCCCTAAAGGGACATATCAAGGTATGTGTTTGTAATGTTGTAATGTCCTATTATGCTGACTGAAGTTTGACAAGACTATTTTGTTCTTTTTACCCTCTGACAACCCACAAGTTACTTCTACATTGGACCAGAGACATTTGCGTGGAAACCCTAGGCCAACAAAGAAAACACAATGGTGCCCCAAAGGGTTTGTGAAATGGATGGGTTTACAAGCCAGGGAAAGTTTTCTTGGTTACAAGCTTTGTAGACTAGAATTCAGAATTACAAAATTGAATTCAGAACAATCAGGATCGTTCTGGCCACAGTCTGTCTTATCTAAGCTCTATTTGTGTTTCCAACCCTTCAAGATTCAGAGAATTTTCTCTCTCTCCCCAAACCTGTTTCCAGCTTTCAGTCAGCATGTAGTATCCTGATTAGTCCTGTTCCAGCCCTGGACAGTGTTGCGATACTTTTGTGGGTTATTGCTGTGGTCTTTACACATTTACAGTGTCTCGGCACCTTAAAACGGGAGGGCTGGGGTGGGGTCTCTTTACAGATATTGGTGAAACCACCTTGACCTTTCCAATAGGTTTCTCTTGGCTGAAGTATCCACCATATTATCTTCCTTAATCCAGTTCTTTCAGTCCCATGTCCAATGCATACAAGCAGGTGAGGGAGGCAACGTTGAAAACAATGGAAATTTCATGTACTTTACCATTACTGTCCAGGAATTAAATCATGACTTTGGAACTTTCTAGATGTGTAGTCGTGAGAAAATTAAATTTTCCAAGTGTAAGGAAATTAAACACCAACATTGAAGTAATGACAATTATATTACAGGATTATCAAAATGCAATGATTTTGATAACAAATTACACACAGTAGTAACTGAATAAATTTTTTTATAATTCCTTTCCACAGGTGGCTGAAGTTGTATGTGCCCATTTGTGAAACCCACCCCCACCCCCAATATTGTTTCTAAGTGAGCATCTTGGTTTCTTCTTCCCACATGCTTGTCTGTGATAGGTACCATCTTTCCTGAAGCCAGTGGGTGTAAATGGAATTTCCTCGCTCCACCCCACCACACTATTCACCCCCAATCGCAGTTTATCTACTATATTGTGCACGAACACTGTGTCATTCATGAATATCGCTGCCTCTCAATGACTTTCCTAAACAGAGATCATTAAAATTTCCTGTAGCAAATGAATGGTCAAGATACATAAATCCCTTGGGCTTCCCTGGTGGCACAGTGGTTGAGAGTCCGCCTGTTGATGCAGGGGACACGGGTTCATGCACCGGTCCGGGAAGATCCCACATGCTGTGGAGCGGCTGGGCCCAGCAGCCATGGCTGCTGAGCCTGCGCATCTGGAGCCTGCGACGGGAGAGGCCACAACAGTGAGAGGCCTGCGTACCACAAAAAAAATTAAAATTCAAAAAAAAGAGAAGATACATAAATCCCAAATAACCTCACTTTCTTTTTCCTTGACACTTTATATGCATTCTGTCATTTAATGCTCACAACAACCCTGAGATGTAATTACACTATTATAACAATTGAGAATTTTGGTAGTACAAATCATTTGACCAACTTGACCCGTTAGTAAGTGTCAGAGCTGGCCCCAAAAGAGGTGTGTCTGACACAAAAGCCTGAATTTGAAGCTCTCACTTAGCCTCCTTTGATAACTCATTATTTAATTATTTCCATGAAAGAACAGTCTACATTCTCAACATACCTTAATAAGTACAGAACATAATATTTTTAAACTTGGGTATTTTGGGGTACTTAGTGTTATATAATGTAAATGAGACTCTCCTAAGACAAACAATCTCATTAGAATCATTGATTTAAGAATTAGAGGTGGGGACTTCCCTGGTGGCGCAGTGGTTAAGAATCCACCTGCTCAATGCAGGGGACACGGGTTTGAGCCCTGGTCTGGGAAGATCCCGCATGCCACAGAGCAACTAAGCCCGTGCACCGCAACGAAGAGTAGCCCCCGCTCGCCACAACTAGAGAAAGCCAACACGTAGCAACGAAACACCCAATGCATCCAAAAATAAATTTATTTAAAAAGAAAAAAGAATTAGAAGTGGTCATAAGATACCACACTAAGACTGAGTGTCCTTTCCTGTCATACAAGCATAGTGTGAAAACCCTAATGAAACATCAGTTGCCTCAAGACAAAACAGGGATTTGACTTACTCATGGTCAACTCATCACACGTGGGTATGAAATATCTTGCTGATAACAAAAGTTCTACCTCCCAGGACATAAAACTGGAACGAACACCTGCCTGACCTCGGAAAATATGCTCAATCATACGTAGCATGCTTAAAGGGCCTTCTCGTGCCGCTTCTTTTCCAGATGTGCCGAAGCTCTGAAGTACCTCCACACTTGGTGAATGAACAGGCTAAGGCGCAAGAACATAGCCAAATATCTCTGCTGGTTTGTTTGTTTTTTTTTTTTTTTTGCGGTACGCGGGCCTGTCACTGTTGCGGCCTCTCCCGTTGCGGAGCACAGGCTCCGGACGCGCAGGCTCAGCGGCCATGGCTCACGGGCCCAGCCGCTCCGCGACACGTGGGATCTTCCCGGACTGGGGCACGAACCCGTATCCCCTGCATCGGCAGGCGGACTCTCAACCACTGCGCCACCACGGAAGCCCTCTGCTGGTTTTTTAATCCTTGGTTTTTTTCATAGACTCAAAGGCTATTCAGAAAAGTCAAAAAGTTGGTATTTAGAAGATACAAGTCACATGGTATGAATTTTTTGGATATTCTCTTGGCTGACCCCAATTTCAGAAGTTAAGTTCTGGGAAAGCTATAACCTATGGGACTTCTATAAACTAACAGGAAAATTTTCCTATTCCTAAACTTCAGAAACTAAAATCTACAAGTCAGACTGCAAACAACTTGCGAGAACTGTAACTTTCACTATAAAATCACTTAGGTCCATTTAAACTCTATCAGAGAAGATTTTGAATAATTATAATCATTATGCTCTTAGCATTACAGCACACTAGCTAAAATAATTCTCCCAGCGTTTCTAAAATAATGTGATAATATGCCATATATGTGACATAAAAGATAATTAATTTTCAAAATGACAGCTGCAAAAATGTCTTCCTTTTAATTTTGGAGAGTAAAAACATATTTCTCAATTGTGATTCATACTGTTTCCACTCAAATTTCTCCAGAAGTTGTAGAAAGACCAACATTAAGATTTCTAAAAGGTTTTCAAGACAGAGCATGAAACAATGTATTTGGCAATGCTGGTCTTCAACTAGGTAAAGAAGGAATGATAAAATTCAGCAAAAATTTTAGGGTATGAATACTAAACTATGGAAATGCCTATAGCATCCTATTCCAAGGCTTGATTCTAGTCTGAATGTAGGCTAAAAATAGAGTCACCTGGACCCATAGAATTCTCATACTCCCATCCTGCAGAATGTTGCATGTTTACTAAGGCCCCTCAAGGGTTAATCGTCTCTAATTTCATGAGCTATTCACAGGAATTTGCAGAATATTTGTAGAATATGAATTATTTCTTCTGTCCTCCTTGGACTGAAGGCTTGTAATAGTCAAAGACTGTCCCTTTTTTTCACTAAATGTTGGTGGAGATTAACTTTTTTAACTTAGATGTGTGTATAGACTCATGGAGAAGCGAATGTTCCTGTTTCTCCCTCAAGTTTGGAGGGAAGTAATCTTACACATCACTCAATGAGCTTAAATGCTCCCATCCATATCACAAGGTTTAATCTCTCTCTTGAGCTCCCGAACAAGTTTTCTGTTTTCCGTATGTTTCTAAAACTCTATTCTAATAAAGCTGAACTCTTCCTTATCCCTTTCCTGTAAACTGCTTCTCTGCTGAATTTTCTGCCTTGTTTAATAACATTATATCTTAATCACATGTGCAAATTTGGGAGTGATCCCCAACAGCTTTCTCTTCTTCATCCACTGCATACAGGTACTCAATAAATCCTGATGATTCTATTCTCTGTAACACTTCTGCTCTTGACGGTATTCTTGGCTTTTTTGTTTATTTGTTTGCTTTTGTTTCAGCTTAGACTAATTCAATAACTTCCTAATTAGGCTCACAAACTAAACATTTGCCTCCTTTGTTCATCGTGTTGTAACCAAGCAGGACCCTATGGGGCCTTCCAGAATCAGACACCCACCACCAAGTCCTCAACCTGCCTCTTGTTTGTAGAAAAGCTGCAGTCTCCCAGGCCTCCTCTAAGTCACAAAAGCCTGGCCCAAGAATAAATGATTGAAAGCATGTGAGCATGTAATGACAAGAATAACAGTTGGGCCAGGAGAACTAGTAAGAATTCAAACAGTGTATCAGTCATATGGCAGTCACAGAATCTTTAGTTCCTCCCTGAAGTACCTAGATAACAGTGTCCGATGTACATTTCCTGAGTTGCTTTGCAGATGCTAAACCCACCAAATGGAAGAAGTTAACTACCTGATGACCATGCCCCCAGACCTACTGGAGCTTGAGGATTGATAATGATAATCACATGACACTGGCCTGTTACCTCACCATCAACCAATCAGAGAATTGTGCGTAAGCTGATCACACACCCTGCACCTCCCCTCCCTCACCTTCCCCTTAAAAACGCTTCCCTGAAACCCATGGGGGAGTTCCAGTCTTTCGAGCACAAGCCACTCTTTCCCCTTGCATGGCCCTTGCAATAAACCTTTCTCTGCCCCAAACTCCAATGTTTCGGTTTGTTTGGCCTCACTGGGCATCAGGCACACGAACCTGGGTTTGACAATACTCCCATCCTTTATCAAGCAAACATATAGATCTGGTTAGTTCATTCCCCTCTTCAAGAATTGCAAAGGTGGGCTTCCCTGGTGGCGCAGTGGTTGGGAGTCCGCCTGCCGATGCAGGGGACACGGGTTCGTGCCCCGGTCCAGGAAGATCCCACGTGCAGCGGAGCGACTGGGCCCGTGAGCCATGGCCGCTGAGCCTGCGCGTCCGGAGCCTGTGCTCCGCAACGGGAGAGGCCACAGCAGTGAGAGGCCCGCGTACCGGAAAAAAAAAAAAAAAAAAAAATTACAAAGGTTTCCTCACTGCCTCCATATTCTTATCATGAACTTTAAAATATCTAGTTGCAAATTATCATTCTAGCCTTGTTCCTCTCTGCATAATGCTGTGTGCCCTGTGCTCTAATCACTTTCAGAACGGGCCCTTAATTTGTGTGTCTTCGTATTTTTGCCCCTGCTGCTCCCTCAGTTCTCAGGTCTTTATTAAAATCCTTCCCATCCTTCAAGACCCAATTCAGTTGCCACTATGCCTCTGGAATATCTAACCCCATGTCAGAAAAACATTGTCTCTTCATTTAGATGCCTCTAGTTCATTTGTACATTTACTTAGCACTTATTTCATCTCCTTCCATGCTATCTCAAAAGGCTACATAAGGGCTTTTACGAGACAGCATGCTAATGACATTAGAAAGACATGGGTTACAATTGCAGCTTAGCCCCTTGCTAGCTGCGTGACCTCGGGCAACAAACTTAGTTTAAACTGTCTCAATCTCTTTTCATCATCTCTAAAATGTGGCTAATGGTAGATATTCCACATAACTACTATGAGGAATAAAGAAATCTATATACTTACAAATATCTGCTATAATTTAAAGAAGAGGTGTCAGAAAGAAATATTTTCTCCAAATAGTTTTTACTAAATAGACTCCTGTGATATTTTCCTTCTCAAGAAATAAAGAGCAGCAACTTCAAAAATCTGAGACAATAACTCAGCAACAACAAAATTGTCTGAATTTTGTAGATGAGTTGGGTTAGCTCCATAGATTGTTTTATCTTTCATCCACCCAGAAGGACATAGGAAATACCCTTCAGGATACAGAGGAGGGCATGAAGCATATCTTCTACTAGAGACTGGCATAATCATCACACTAGTTGTTTTTGTGGTTTTTTTGTTTTTTGTTTTTTTCGGTATGTGGGCCTCTCACTGTTGTGGCCTCTCCCGTTGCGGAGCACAGGCTCCGGATGCACAGGCTCAGCGGCCATGGCTCACGGGCCCAGCCGCTCCGCGGCACGTGGGATCTTCCCGGACCAGGGCACGAACCCGTGTCCCCTGCATCGGCAGGCGGACTCTCAACCACTGCGCCACCAGGGAAGCCCACACTAGTTGTTTATATTTCTATTTACTCTTCCACGCTCTTGCCCTCTAGATTCTAAACTCCTTGAGGATATGAATCTCACCTTACTCATTCCTGCATAACCTCAGCGCCTAAATGAAGTATTGAAGTTCATAATGTTGAATTGAGTTGAATTTAATTTAACCAAATTGAAGATAATCAAATCTGTGCTAACTAAATGAGTGCGTCAAAAAGAGAAAAATACACTATTGGAGAATCATTTCCGTCCTGCTCTGTTCTATCTCCTTCACCTCTTGCTCTTTGTTTATATCAGCACAAGGAGCTTCTCCCAGCCTCCCTTCTCCTTTTCTTCCATTAGTTTCCATCTGTTGCTTCTGCTGTATTACATCCTTCCTGGGAAGAGTTGCTTTCCGTAAGGATTCACTTTGGTATACTCTCCCCCTTCATGATGGACATGTTATTTGTACAATCTGTACAGTGTTTCATTAGCAGAGATGTGTACGCTAAGAAGTGGGCTTGTTTATTATTCATATTTGTCTTCACGCTGGAGCTGTGATCGTTTTTCTCATTTGGGCTCTTCTGTGCCTCTTCAATTTGTCTTTTGTTTGCTCATCTTGCTTCAAAAACAGCCTGACTGCAGTTATAATTGTTTGGATTTGTAACAGATTAGCTGGGCCTTCTGATGTCTGTATAACTTCACAAGAAAGGGAAAATATGCACAAATGTCTCCAAGCCAGCAGACCTTCAGTTGTTTTCCTCTGCTCCCATCACCAGATAACACCAGGCACTTCCCAAAATGAGTCCACACCATGTTTGCTGACCTATTAAACCATCTCCTGAAAGCAATCATTGAACTCATCCATCTGTTCTGTCAGTATGCATGCCTCTGCTTCCCCCAGTGAAATTAAGAAGATTGAAACCAAGGGTAATTGTAATCCTATTATCAATAACAGCTCTTTCATAACATATTACAGTCAAAGTATTATTTCTATCAGCTTGAAAGTTGGTGGTTAGTAGCAGGATTTTAAAAATCATTTGTCTTAAAGCAGTGTCTAAGAATCACCTGAAAAGTCTAATAAGCACATAAAATTCTGATCCCCAACCCCCAGAAATTCTGATTCAGTGGATCTGGAATGGGACCAGGAATCTGCATTTTTAATAGATTCTCCAGGTGATCCAAGGATAGGTAGTCTGCATACACTATACTGAGTAACACTGGTTAGAAGTGTGATAATTATCCACCAGATGTCAAAACAACCATAACGTTTAGAAAAGAAACAAATCACCTAAATGACCATTAGGGGTAAGGCAATGGGTAGAATGACTGGGTTTTCAACTGGTTGTTCGTTAGATTACGAAAACTAGGTTCAGAGTCTAAAGTTAAGATTGTGTAAATGAGTGTCTGAGACAAATCATCATTTCTGCATTTTGATGCTTCAACCACAACCGGTATTAAACAATGGCCCCAGTTTGAGTATCTATTGCCATGTAACAAACTAACCCAAAATTTAGCGACTTAAAATAACAGCGATTATTTCACAGTTTCTGCGGGTCAGGAATTCAGGAAAGATTAGGGTGACAAACCATTCTAATTTGCCTGGGACTCAGAGGATTCCTGGGACATGGGATTTTCCGTGCTAAAACCAGAAAAGTTCTAGGCAAACCAGGATGATTTGGGCTTAGCTGGGTCGTTCTGGCACAGGGTGTCTCAGGGGGATGTAGTCAGATGTCAGTAGGGTCCGCTGTCATCTGATGGCTTGACTGGGGCTAAAGGATCTACCTCCGAGATGGCACGCTTATGTGGCTATGGGCCAGATGCCTTTGTTCCTTGCCAGCTATCGGCAGGAGACTTCAGTTCCTCGCTTACACGGTCCTCTTCACAATACGGAAGCTGACGTCACCCAGACTCAGCAATGCAAGAAAAGGATCAGGGAGGAAGCCGCATGCCTTTTCATGATGTCGCCTCCAAAGTTGCACGTCATTACTTCTGCTTTATTCTATTTGTTAGAGGACAGTCACTAAGTCCAGCCCACTAAAGAGGAAAATCAGGCTTCACCTCTTAAAGGGAGGAATGTCAAAGACCCTGTGGGTATATTTTAAGCTACCACTGCTCCAATGGGAGATGACTTAGTAGCTACTCCTTCCCTCTAACACTGAAAGAACTTCAAGTTAAAATAAAATAATCTCCTCCGGACCTTGGTTTTGGTAGCTGAAATATAGCTGACCTTTCTGGCATTAGGAATTATGTTCTTGTTGCTTTAATAAAAAAGAATAAACTTTAATGCTATTTTACTCAAGTAAAGCTCATATTTCTAAGGTAAATGCCAGTAGGTTTCCTTCATAGCTGAGGTTAAGGTGGAAACTTGGCAAGTTCGTAATTAACCAGATCAATGTGCTCAATCAAACCAGACATTTGCTGTCCCAAATTTACTGTATCTTGTTTCATTTTCGCTTTATTCTTTGTCAAATTAGTAGCTAAGTAGAGACTGGAAACCAGATTTTAACCAATTAGCTATGTGGGGACTTCCCCGGCCGTCCAGTGGTTAAGACTTTGCACTGCCACTGCAGGGGACACGGGTTCAATCCCCAGTTGGGGAACTAAGATCCCACACGCTGTGTAGCACGGCCACACACACACACACAAAATTACGTATGTCACTGTAGGCAAGTACTGTTTCTAGCTACTTTATATATATGTAATATGAGAAAATTTGTCTAAAATTTCCTTAAGATCATTTCTATTTGTAATATTAGAAGATTATCTGAATCACTAGGAAATTTGCTGGACCTTAAGATGGAATGGACTCAGCCTTTTTCCCTTGCACTTGAACTTGGAAGAGTGGGGTGTATATCGGTGACCTAGTCAATTCAATTGGCAAGCTGGTATAATACTCCAGTAGCTCCTTTGGGTAATATATCATCAAAACTTGTGGCTGTAGAGAAACACGCTCAAAAATGCAGACCGTCTTTGAAAACAAAAGGTTCCTGAGAAGTGTGACCCGTTCACATATGCTAGAAACCTTCCAGGCTATCCAAATCCTGAAGGCTACAGAGAAGCACGCAATGTGCCGTCTATGTGGTCTATTTCCCATTTTCCATGCCACGTGTTACCAACTGATATGTCCTAGAGATCAACTCAGTTCCTTAATCAACTTCCCTCTGTGTGTTCTGAGTCATAATCTTTACTTAACACTGATCACTAACAACCTTAAACATGACTTACATTTCTTTTTCCATGTTTTCTTCCTTATCCTTTGTGTTTATAAAATGTAACTAATTTAGTACAGTCTAATACAATTAGCTGGGTTTCTTTTCCCCTTTGAATGATTCCTCTAAAAATGCAGTGACTTGTTTTCTCTAATATAAAAGAGCTTTTTTTGCATAGAGATATCAATAAACAGTTCAAAAGAGTATCCTAAAATTATAAAATAAAAAATCTGATATTTATACTAGGAAATCATTACCTTTTAGCACAAAGCCCTTTCCCTCAGATTGCTTTATTTAAATCCTTACAACAAATCTGAAACTGATGAGTCAAATATATTTATCCCCATTTTACAAATAAAGAAATGGAGGCTCAAAGAATTTCTGACGTCTCCAAGGTCACACTATCTAGAGTTAAGGAAATGGGGACACATATTCTAGACCCACACTTGAATATGCAACCCTTCTATGTCTTCAGTTCCTTTCCAAAATGCTATGTATACCCACAGCATTTATATCTGATACATAAACACAATCCTTCATAAAAACAGGGGAACATGACTTCTCTCACGTTCAGGAAGTTCAGAGTGGTCTAATGTAAGAACGGTCCAAGTTGTGAAATATCCTTGGACTCTAATCCGTCCCTACTGTGTGACATTCTTGGCAGTGCATGGTGGCCTAACTCTTCTGCCTTAATCACAGGATAACTCAACATCAGTTAACATCAGTTATCTTCAACATACGCACACGTACAGGTGCCTTATGGCCCAGGTCCAACATGATGACATTCGCTTATACAAATTCAAAATATGCAAGATCAGATAAATATAACATTTTTAAAAATAAATGTGTTTAGAACACATGGTTCTAAACAACGGCCAACTATTTCAGCTAGTACGAAAGTCAAAGAAACAGACATTTCTTTCAATGCTGGAGGGCAAAACTGGCTGTGCACTGGATCCGCTAGGACAGTGCAATCTGTATAAAATCAGAGAATGTGTTCTTCATGGGGAACTTGAGGGATTCTTCTAGAGTAATTATGACTACATGCCTACATAAACCATGACTTTGGCACCTAACTACAGAGGGAGAAAACAGGTAATGGGGGAAGGGGCAGAAAGTAGTCAATGACAGTGTCTGTCCTCCTAGTAGCTAAGCTTGACTCTAAGAAACAAATCTAACTTGGCCTTGTAAACAACATAGAAGGAACCCAGTATCCCAGATGGGTAATGGCATCCACAGTCCCAGTTGGATGAATTCTCAGAAATATTTGACGCTGGCTAATCAACACACACACACACACACACGCACACGCACACGCACACGCACACTGCTTTATCTTTTGACACCAAAGCAGATACAGAACTATAGTCAGCTACCTTTCTCTTTACTGGCTAGAGTATAAGAAAGGAGCATGTTGAGTTACACAGGAGGACTCCAAAACACTGCAGAGATCAAGGAGTCATGTTTTCAAAGAGTTTCCCATAAAATATCTTGCACAGTCTTCTCTTCTCTGCCCCCCTTCTCCTCCATCTTATTCCCTTTTGCTTGCTTGAAAAGACAATCGTTGCATTAAGTGATTAAGTGCTTCTTTTCTTCTGACTCATAGTTCATAAGACCACGATATGAATTTCAATTAGATTTTCTTCCCGTGCGAAAGGGAAAAAAGAAAAATCAGACCTTGGAGAACAGAGTTTTGGGGAAGCCTTTTCAATGTCTACATGCAGTTTTTTTCACGGGGGCAAAACTGCGGTAAGACAATGAACAGACCCAGGATTCAAGTGCTCCTTAAATGAGCAGTTTCTGTACTAATACTCTGTTTGATATCTTCTGTCTAACTGGATAAACATGCCACACGGAAAGATTATTTGTAGTTAGAAACCTTAGTTCCAAGTTCCAGCTACTAACTGTGAAACTGTGGGCAAATCGCAAAGACTTTCTAAAACCCTGTTTCCCCATCTACAAAATAGAAAAATAGTAATACCTGCCTCGGAACGTGGCTGGAGAGATTAAATGAACTTTATATGTGAAACTGCTTTATACGCCATAAAATACTACATTTGAAAGACAATAGTGCAACGGTAAAGACTGGATTCTAGAGCTGGGTTGCCCGGGTTTGAAATGTCTCTCCACTACTTCCTAGCTGTGTGATTTAGGAATCCTTGACCTCTTGGTGCCTCAGTTTCCCTTCTGTAAAAGGCGGAGGTCATGATACTGTGACAGTTCACTCAATATTTAGACCAGTGTCTGGCTCACTGCAAGTGCAACTTAAATGACAGCTACTCTTATCGATGTTTTTGTTGAGTAATAAGAATGACAGCAATGTGGGTAAAGAGAAGAGAGAAGCCATAGAAAGAAAATGATGGTGCCACCCAAAGTCAAGTCTCTCTTAACAAAGGAAATAAACAGAGTGTGTAAATAATCCCGCAGACTCGGAATTTAAAAGTAAGGCCCAGTTATTTATAAGAACTGTTTTGCAGGAAGGAAGGAATGTTCTCCAGTTAGTACACAGCCTAGTTCCTTAACACACCAATTGTTCAGCATCCTTTCCTCAGGAATACATCTCAATACCCACTTTGAGAATTGCCTTGTGTCACCAGGGGGCGCCGGACCATAGGACAATCAGGTTGGGCTGATGAGACCACTGAACAATCAGGTACCTCATGATACTCAGCAAAGGATGTGAGGACTGGAACTTTATTCCTGAGTCGGCAATCTCCAAGAAACAAAACACTACTTAAAAAGGTGAAGGCAATGGACATAGAGAACAGACTGGAAGTTGCCAAAGGGGAGGGCATTGGGGGAGGGATGGAATGGGAGGCTGGGGTTAGCAGATGTAAGCTTTTATATATAGAATGGCTAAACAACAGGCCCTACCGTATAGCACAGAGAACTATATTCAATATCCTATGATAAACCATAATGGAAAAGAATATTAAAAACAGAATACATATGTATATATATGTAACTGAATCACTTTGCTGTACAGCAGATATGAACACAACATTGTAAATCAACGATACTTCAATAAAAAATTTTTTTTAATTTTAATTTAAAAATAATAATAGGGCTTCCCTGGTGGCTCAGTGGTTGAGAGTCCGCCTGCCGATGCAGGGGACGTGGGTTCGTGCCCCGGTCCGGGAAGATCCCACATGCCGCGGAGCGACTGGGCCCGTGAGCCATGGCCGCTGAGCCTGCGCGTCCGGAGCCTGTGCTCCGCAACGGGAGAGGTCACAGCAGTGAAAGGCCCGCATACCGCAAAAAATAAAAAAATAATAATAATAAAACGGTGAAGATGACATGTATATAAACGCTCTCATAGTATTTGTTCAGTAAATACTTCAGACATAGAAATGAGTCACAGTGTTTGTCTTAGGGGATGATGAGTTCAAATTTTCCCACTACTGAAAATAGTACCAAAGGGATGATTTCCCCAGTGATCCCTCTTCTGTCTTTTGGGATCTTCCACTTAATATTAATCCTAAGCCCAAAGGAAGAAAACAGGTGGTGGGAATCAGGACAACGGCAATAACAATAGTTGCAATATTTTCATTTATGGTGCTCCTACGATGCTCCTACACTGTGAGAAGTGTCTTTCTCACACATTATCTCATTTAATCCTCCTAAATATCCATGGAAATAGGAGTTGAGAAGCAAACTAAGGTTTGTGGAAATAAGCAACTTGTCCAAGGCCATAGAGCTAGAAAATATTGAATCTGGGATCCAAGCCCAGTTCAACCCGAATCCAGAAAAAGTACCTTAAACCCCTGTCTTATATGAAAGACAGGAAAGTCCTATTTCTCACCCAAAAGAGGCTGATGTAGGGGCTGTCCTAGTCAGTGAATCAATAATCCATTTCATACCCAGTATTGCACAAATTTGTCAAATGAGTGAGTACCTATGGGAATTTGCTTTTGTTGTGATGGTTGGTGTTGTTTTTAAGGGATAATATGGGGGGAGATCATAAATAGGGCCCTTTTCTGAGAGAGCTTAAAATCCAGATACAAAGTGAATATTCAAGGAAGAGAAGTTGCAGGAAAAGAAAAACTAAGGCCCCGCTTGCTGCAGGCAAGAGTAATCCAAAACAGGTGGGCTGATCCCAGCGGCACTGGCGTAAGACTCTGGTCCCTTCAGCAGTGGCCGAGGCACAAGCTGTGTGGAGGGCCCTGTGCTGGTGCTCCCCGCTGCAATCCACTCTAAGGCAGGAAGAGAGCGTCATTAATAATCATTAGCGTGAGGCTTACAGGTGCTACAGCAGATGTTGCCTGGCAGGAAAATTGGCAGCATCTGAGAACATAAACCGGGAGGTAATTTTCATCATGGGACAATGCTCGGAAGATGTCCAACCTAATTCAAAATGTGTTCACTCTCCCAGCCTTCACATGTGATGGGATCTTCGCCTCCTCTGACTCTCCCAGGAGTTAGATTCCCCTCCGATGTGCTCCCAATATCCCACGACTTACCTCCATCAAAACTTCTATCCCACTGTAATGTGTTTGTCTATTTATGTACATTCCTTTCTTACTAGATTGTCACTTCTTTGAGGACAGGAGGCATGTTTCATTCATCTTTGTATCTCTAGCACCCAGTGCATGATTATTGCTCAGTTATTGTTGAATGAATGAGTGAGTAAATGAATGAATGGACCAACAGATCGATGGATGGATGGATGGATGGATGGATGGTTGGATGGGTGAAAAGAGTATCCTACAAGTATAATTTTGTAGTCAACTTTCATCCTCAGACCCAAAACCCTCAAAAATGGGTTCCACTTACTTTCATAAGAATATCAAATTACCTTTGGAAACATTTTATTATTTTGCAGTGTGTTTGCACACTCATAACCCAATTTAATCCTCCAAATAGTCTTACAACATAGAGGGAAAATGTGATTTACCCATTTCAAAAATGAGGGAAACAGCTCACAAAGGATAAATGACTTTCTCAACGCCAAGCAGTAAGTACGTGGCAGAGTTGGATTTTAATCCAAGTTTCCTGATGACTACCATGTGGGCTCTTCCCGTCACTATACCACACCCCTACCCAGGCATTCCTTCCCTGCTACCAGAGAAGCAGCTCTCACTCAGGATGGGCCTCTATTCTCTATGACTACCACCCAGGAAGTCAAGCTGAACAGACTTCTGTATATTTACAGCACAAAACAGACTCTTTAAGCCACGCTGCCTATTTGTTCTCTGCTCCTGTTAGTGGCATTTCTGTTCTCCCAGAACAGGTAACTAGAGATGAAAGCTGAGGACAAAGAGTCAAGCAGTGTCCCACATTGTACTGAGATTCCTCAGTGGTGGGGCCAGGCTGTTCCTTGTAAGGGAAAGGAAAGAAGGGTTCCATACTTCCGGAGCCAAGTGCCCTAGTAAAGAATGACTGCGAGGAGAAGACAATGGTACTTGATAACCATTTGCTCATTTACCATAGACACAGAACTTGTTCTTGTGCTGTTTACCAAGTTAAACATGGGAAACTTCATGGAGGGAGATGTCAGGACATAGAGAAGGAACAAATGTACATCAGTTGTATTCCCACATTTGACACAGCAGGTAGGAGAGGATTTCCTGAGGGTCAAATGGAAAACTAAAAGGATAACCAGGTCGTTTTTAATATTTATTTATTTTCTTTAGTTTTTGGCTGCATCGGGTCTTAGTTGCGGTACACAGGATCTTCGTTGCAGCACGGACTTCTCTCCAGTTGTAACACGCGGGTTCCACAGCCTGTGGGCTCTGTAGTTTGTGGCGTGGGCTCTCTGTTAAGGTGCGCGAGCTCAGTAGTTGTGGTGTGCGCAGGCTTAGTTGCCCGGTGGCATATGGGATCTTAGTTCCCTGAGCAGGGATCAAACCCGCATCCCCTGCAACAGAGGATGATTCTTTGCCATGGGACCACCAGGGAAGTCTTCAGGATAGCCTGGTTTGAGCCGAGTAGCTGGTACATTTTTCTTAAGGACTCGATATGGGGTAAAAGGACCAGACCACCAGCATTCACTTGGCAGCTCCTCAGAAAGTTAAATGTAGATTTACCATATGATCCGTCAATTCCATTCCAAGGTATATACCCAAAAAAATTGAAAACAGAGACTCAGGCAGATACTTGTATACCAATGTTCATTATAGAATTATTCACAAAAATCAAAGTGAAAACAACCCAAGTATCCACAAAGAGATGAATGGATTAACAAAATATGGTATATAGATACAATGTAATATTATTCATCCATAAAAAGGAATGGCATTCTGATACACACTATAGCATAAATGACTCTTTTATACACTGTGCTAAGTGAAATAAGGCAGATGCAAAAGGACAAATATTTTATGATTCCACTTACATGAAATACCCAGAATAAGCAAATTAATAGAGACATAAAATACAGTAGAAATACCAGGGGAGAGTTATTGCTTAATGAATACAGAGTTTCTATATGAAAATGTTTTGAAAATAGTGGTAATGGTTTGGGATAGAACCAATGCCATTGAACTATACACTTAAAAATTGTTAAAATGGTGTATTTTGGGTTAAGTATATTTTGCAACAATAAAATAGACCTTTTTTTAAATTAAAGAAAAAAAAGAACTACCACTCTCCTGTGGTCCTGTGCTGGAAAACTTTGCAGAGACTTTTGCTCTGCAAGTTAACAGGACCACATCTCAAAATAAGATTCCACTTTCAGAAAAGGGAATGCTCCTACACCACTGGTGGGAATATAAATTGGTGCAGCCACTGTGGAAAACAATATGGAGGTCAGAAGACCAAAAATAGAATTACTGTATGACCCAGCAATCCCACACCTGGGCATAGGTACAGACAAAACTATAATTCAAAAAGATACATGCACCCCTATGTTCATATCAGCACTAATCACAATAGCCAAGACATGGAAACAACCTAAATGTCCATCGACAGATGAATGGATAAAGAAGATGTGGTACATATACACAATGGAATACTACTCAACCATGAAAAACGACAAAACAATGCCATTTGCCGCAACATGGATGCAACTAGAGATGATCATTAGTATGTCAGTAAGTCAGAAAGAGAAAGACAAATACCATATGATATCACTTATATTTGTAATCTAAAATATGGCACAAATGAACCTATCTATGAAACAGAAACAGGATCAGGGACATAGAAAACAGACTGGTGGTTGCCAAGGGGGAGAGGGGTGGGAGAGGGTTGGATTGGGAGTTTGGGATTAGCAGATGGAAACTAGTGTATATAGAATGGATAAACAACAAGGTCCTACTGTATAGCACAGGGAACTATATTCAATATCCTGTGATGAACCATAATGGAAAAGAATATGAAAAATAATGTGTATATATATATGTATAACTGAGTCACTTTGCTGTAAGCAGTAATTAACACAACATTGTAATTCAACTATACTTCAATAAAAATAAATTTTAAAAAAAGATCCCACTTTTTCTCTTGGCTATAACTAGGGTGAAATCTCAGCATAATCCAGCCAGAATTATTCAATCCACCTAAGAAAGGAAAAAGACTGTAGTCCAAAGGAGTTACAGAACTAGCCAGCATGTATCAGTAAGAGTCAGCAGAGTGCTCATAGGAGTGGATTTTGAGGGTGCTTGATCAAAAAAGTTGAAGTATACAACTGGCTAATAAGAGTTGATTGACCTGTGGGCACCCTCTTGGGATAAGGGATTTCACACCCTATCAAGGATGCCTGGAGAAAGCAAAGGTTTGTTCTGAGAAAGACTGAAATCACTGAGTTGCTATGATAGACACTGGAGAAAGGTATTAAAAGGTTCAGGGAAGTGGGCATGCTGGAGAGGATATACGTTGTATGGTCAAAATGGTGATTTTGTTCCTTGGAAAGCCCAGAGGACACACCACTCACCAAAGCCATCAGGAGCATGCTGGTGAGAAGGCATGAGCACCACCACATTCAGTGCTGCTCTCATCTGTGGACCAGAGATGGAGGTAGGAAAGGTTGTCATGGAATATTCCTCTGGAATCAATAGAAACCAGGTGGCAGCATTTAACTGCCAGAAGCCAAGGGGGTTGTAATTATTGCAGCAGTCCGCCTGGTCAGAGCAGCAGCTAAAGGTCTTGATCTCAGAGAGTTGTGGAGATGTTCGATAAAGCATCCTACAGGCAAAAGGAGGGGTGGGGAAGCCAACAAGGATACAGCTTGGTACATAAAATCAGAAGAAAGTAAAAATGGATGAGTAGAAGGATGAGGGTGGTCAGCCCAATAAAAAGTCACCATCTCTTGCCCAGATCACATCCCTAAGCCAGTTTTCAAAACTAGAACCTATTGCCCATATACTGGCAACACCATGGCAGGTATATACTCTAATGATTCTCTCAATCCTTTCTCAAAGAGACCTAAGGCCATTTAGTTGGACTGGAGTCAATCTCACTTTGGGTCCTTGACCTTGGAAGTAAAAGCCATTGAGTGTCAAAGGCCAAGTTTGAGTCTCTGAAACTGAGTCCCACCTTCCTGCCTCAGATAGTAAATGATAAACAATATTGCATCCCAGGGGAAATTCAGAGATTAGATACACCCTTATATATCTAAAAGATGCAGAAATGGTAATCCTTATATCTTTGTTTAATTCACCAGTCAGTCCATGTGGCAACCGGCTGCTGGCTGGGGAATGACTGCACACAGGAGGTTACATTGTTAATAGAGCAGACGTACATGGAGTCAAATAAACGTATGCAGCCATTGATTTGGTGAAGGCATTCTTTCTCTCCCAAACAGGAAAGAGAAGTTAAAATTGTTCACATAGAATTCACATGGAACTGAAAACATTATACATTAACAGTTTTGTTCAGGGCTCTACAACTCTTCCACTGGCCTCATAACCTATTACTCTGTCCAAATATCCCTTATCATGTCTCACTGAGCCATTATGTTCATGATGTGGTTCTAATCCAGCAGACTGAGCAAGAGTAGCTGGTATACTGGAGGCTTAGTTAAGACAAATAATCCAGAGGTCTCACGGGCCTGTCACTTCCATTAAGATCTCAGGGGTCCAGTGGTCAGGAGTGTGCTGAGACAGACCCTCTAAAGAAAAAGACAAACTGCTGCAGCTTGCATCCCCTACTGCAGGGATCCCAACAGCCCCCCGCACCCATACTGGTCCGTGGCCTGCTAAGAACCGGGCCGCACAGCAGGAGGTGAGTGGCGGGTGAGCGAGAGAAGCTCCATCTGTATTTACAGCCGCTCCCCATCGCTCACATTACCACCTGAGCTCCGCCTCCTGTCAGATCAGCGGTGGCGTTAGATTCTCATAGGATCACAAATGCTACCATGAACTGCACACGCAAGGGATCTAGCTTGCGTGCTCCTTATGAGAATCTAACGCCTGATGATCTGAGGAGGATCTGAGGCGGTGATGCTGGTGCTGGGGAGTGGCTGCTAATACAGATTATCATTAGCAGAGAGGTTTGACTGCACAGAGACCATGATAAATCAATTGCTTGCAGTTGTGTATCAAAACCCTATCAGTGAGTGGCAAGTGAAAACAAGCTCAGGGCTCCCACTGATTCTGCATTATGATGAGTTGCATAATTACTTCATTATATATTACAATGTAATGATAATAGAAATCAAGTGCACAATAAATGTAATGCGCCTGAATCATCCCGAAACCATCCCCTCCCTGACCCCGGTCCGTGGAAAAGTTGCCTTCCACGAAACCGGTCCCTGGTGCCAAAAGGTTGGGGACCTCTGCCCTACTGTATAGAACGAAGCACAACACCTAGTTAGCCTCTTGTGAGTTTTAGAGGCAACATATCCCACACGTATGAATACCACTCCAGCCCATACACCGGGTGATGGGGAAGACTAACTGCGAGCGGAGCCGGAAGCAGGAAGTGCTCTACGGCAGGTCCAGGCTGCCGTGCAACTAGCCCTATCCCTTGAGGAATGCATTCTGGCAAGCACTATGGCACTTGAGGTGCCAGTCATGGCAAAAGATGTGTGTTGACGGCAAGCTCAGGGGGAGAATCAAAATGCAGAATCTGTGGTTCTGGTATTACTTGACTTCTGCAGTGGAGAATTATATGCCTTTTGGAAAAAAATAAAACACACAAACAAACAAAGCTCTCGTTATGCTCCTGGGCCCTGATGGAGAGGAAATACTTAACCATGAAACACCAAGTAAATGTGTAGCCAGAACTGCCCATCGTAAACTGCGTCTCTGAGCCCCTAAGTAACAAAGTCAAGCTAACACAAAGGCAGTGCAAAGGGACTGAGCACTAGCGGGAACAGAGACCACCGGCAAGCTGCTTGTGAGCACAAACTCCGAAGACACCGATCATGGTTCACCACCACATCTCTCAGCTCACACGGAGGCCATATGGGAAGTCTCATAAGACAAGCTGAAGAAGGAAGGAAAAACTCAAGACTGATTTGTGGATGGCTGGGCTGGTAAGGGGGTGCAGGCCAAAAATGGATGAGAGCTGCTTTGCAATCTCACTCAAAGGTAGCCTTGAACTACAGTGGAGAGAAAATGTCTTCCAGTGGGTGGCTGGTTTGGGTAGTACACTGATCGTCTACTTTGAATGAAAGAAAAAGAAGCTTGAGGTTAATTCATCTATCTATCTACCTATCTATCTATTCATCTTCCTGTATCTATTTTGGTCAGATTCCATTATTTCCCAGATAATTTTAGTTATTAAAATATTATCCATTTTGAACTTGACTCTCCTATCTCATTCAAAGGTTTCCTTGCTATCATTATATGTCAGGCTTATAACCAGGGTGATAGAAAGTGGGGAAGCAGAACATTACAATACTATATCAAGCCAGCCGGCTGCTTCAGGAAGGTTCAATATGTGATACAACCAGGGAATACCATGGCCACGGGAGCACCCCAGACCTCTTTCATAGTGAAGTGGGTCCTTTGGTTAAATGTTACCCTGTGTGTGATTGTATGACTCTATGATTCTACTGGCCTCTGGATGATGGTGATAGATATATTATGGGCAATGACCAATGTCTTGGGTACTGGTCAGGGCCAAGAAAGTCAAAGTTCAGTGAGACAAGGAGCTCTGGGGTAGAAGTATGTGGATGGCAATACAGGCACGAGTGCAGCATTATCCTTTAAGAGCCATCAGAAAGCATCCACCACAGAAGAGGCAGAAAATTACCAATGAGATCAAGTGAACCAGTCAGTTGATATTAACCAGTGACTGTCAGTTGCCATCCCAAGTGCTGGAAAATGGGCTCCTGAACAAAGCGGCAGAGGTAGAACCATGCATGGGACCAACAGCAGAGACTCCCACTTACCAAGGCTGATCTAGCCACTGTCACCTCTGAATGTCTAACCTGTAAGCAACAGAGACCAAAACAGGATTGGCACTATTCCTTGAGGAAACCAACTGGCCACAGGGTGGCAAGTTGGCTACAATGGGTCCCTTTCAATCTAAAAGAGTCCGTGATACATTCTTGCAAAAACGGATACTTATTCTGGATATGGGTTTGCCTTTCCTGCTGGCAGAGCTTCAGCCAGCACCACCACCCAGAGGCCAGTAAAATCTCAGAGTCATGCATAGAATCACACACAAGGTAGCACTTCGCCAAAGGACCCACTTCACTGTGAAGGAGGTTCTGGGATGTGCTCATGACCATGGGATTCCCTGGCTGTATCGCATACTGAACCATCCAGAAGCAGTCGTCTTCACATAGTATTGGAATATTCTTCCTCCCCACTTCTCATCTCCCTGGTTGTAAGCCTGACATATAATGATAGCAAGGAAATCTTTGAATGACATATGAGAGTCAAGTTCAAAATGGACAATCTTTTAATAAATGAAAGTAGCTGGGAAATTGTGGAATCTGTCCAAAATGTATTAAGGGATGTACTCCCCAGGGGGAAGGAAGATTTGACATAGAAGAGTTGGGACCAGTAATCATAGAAAAATTCAAACTGTTTCATGTTTGTCCCTTTCTTAATTGAGAGTGCTTAACAAACAGTTTGCATTTGTTGTTTTCCACCCGTTATCAGCGAGGCTCATTCTGGGAAGGCACAGATGTTGCACCCATACTGTACAATTTCGTGTCCATGGACTGACATTCTCCAGAGGTTTCCTTTTCTCTAATGGCTGCTGAATTATTCATATTCCCAGGTGCTTTCTGAGCCTGGATTGTAATTATTAAAAGTCCTTTCTGCAACACCCGTCCTCTCTCCCTCCATAAAAGAACTTTCTTCCCTATTGTCTTCCTCATTTGCAATTCATTCTCCTAATCATCACAGCTTTGTCTGGACTAAAGAGTACCCTGGGCTCTTCCTATATAATTCTCTCTCGCTTCAATTGCGCGACAGAAGCAGCAGCTGACTCACTTCAGAGATTCATCCTTAAAAAAAAAAAAAAAAAAACTCATTGTTTCCTGATTGAAAAACACTTTAAATAAAGTGTCCTAAATATACTTAACTGCTCTTTCATTTTAATTTAATACTGGGAGCTCCAAGCTCCAGAAAAAAAAAGAAACAACTAATTGAGCTTTAACAGTATGCCTTTGAAAGGTTGGAAATTTTTAAGTAATTCTATATTGCTAAAGAGTTTGTAAATCTCACTGAAGAATTCATTTGTCCATTGTTGTTTTCCACCTTACAGAGAATATCACTATATATGTATACATATGTATATATATGTATGTATATATGTATATATATTGAATATATTCCAAATGGACAATCTTTGCATTGTATTATATAGGCACATACATGTTTATTTGTAATGCGCAAACACACTTCACGGAAACAAATAAACAAATTTTGAGCAAATAATACAAATAGTCTTTGAGCAATCTTTGACCAAGGAATTCTAGAAGAATCAGTACACATATATTTTGTCTTCCCTCCTGTTACTATGAATGAGGTAGAAGGTAGAATGCTTCTATCCTTCCACATTTGCACAGGATCCTATCTCTCCTCTCCTACAAGGACATACAACCTGTCTCTTACATTGTCCATTTTCACCTCTGTTGTATTTTTCCTATCAGCATAAACATCTTATTGCTTCTCCAGCTTAAGAGATAATGATAATAATAAATATTTTCTTAGTCCCTCTTTCCCCCGTAGCTGCAGTCCCACTTCTCAGCTCCCCTTTACATTAAAACTCCTTGAAAAAATTAGTTCTGGGCTTCCCTGGTGGCACAGTGGTTAAGAATCCGCCTGCCAATGCAGGGGACACGGGTTCAAGCCCTGGTCCGGGAAGATCCCACATGCCGCAGAGCAACTAAGCCCGTGAGCCACAACTACTGAGCCCACGTGCCACAACTACTGAAGCCCACGCACCTAGAGCTCGTGTTCCACAACAAGAGAAGCCACCACAGTGAGAAGCCCGCACACCACACTGAAGAGTAGCGCTCGCTCGCCACAATTAGAGAAAGCCCACATGCAGCAATGAAGACCCAATGCAACCAAAAATAAATAAATTAAATAAATAAATAAATTTATTTTAAAAAGAGTTAGTTATATCTTCAATTTCTCTCACTCCACTCTTTCCTAAACTCATTCCACTTAGGCTTTTGCCACCAAAACTCCACTGATACCACTCTTGTCAAGGTCACTGGCGACCTCCATATCATTAGACCCTGGGTCAGTGATTAGTTCTCATCTTAATTGACTTTCCAGTAGCATTTAACCCAGTTGTTCATTACTTCCCCCTTCCCCTTTTATTTTTAATTTTCTTACAGGACACCATATAGTTCTGATTTTTCTCCAGACTCTGACCACACTTGGTTAATATTCTTTGTAAATTTCTGTTTTCTTCCCTAACTTTGGGCCGGAAGGGTTGAGTCCTTGCATTCCTTCTCTCTTTGTTTTCCTCCAAACTCTGGGCTTTAAGTTCCATCCAGATGCTGGTCACTCCCAATTACTTTAAAAAACCTCTAACTCAGTCATCTCCTCTAACCATCGTATTCCTATATCCAGCGGCCGAATAAATGCGTTCCGGACGACTCAAACTTAACATGCGTAGAATTGAAATCTTGGTCTTCCCCCAAAACTTGCTCCGTTAGCAGTCTTCCCAGCTCAGGTTATGGCAATCCCAACCTTCCATTTTTGGGCATCAGTTTTGACTCCTGCCTTTCAAACTCCATCGACTATTTCTACCTCCCTGGTCCCGGCCACAATTATTACCCGCCTGGATCATTACCATGGCTTCCTGATTGGTCTTCCTACTTCCAAGCCTTTCCTCGTTAGAGGCTGCACTCAACACAGTGATCCTTTTAAGGTATAAGTCAGATCACAGATGCTCAGCTCCAAACCCTCCAGTGGCTTTTCATTGCATCAGAGTAAGAGCCATAGTCTTTACAAAGCCCTACAAGATGCACATCTCCCAACTCTCTGACTCATCTCCTACCCTCCCACTTGCTTATCCTGCTCCAGCCACAGTGGCCTCCTTGCTCATCCACCTCTGGGCCTTCCCATTGCCCACAACAGTCTTCCCTGCATGACCACACGGCTCACGCCTTTACTCTTTCAAGTCTCTACCAAAATACCAAAGTTTTTGTTTTTGTTTTTTTTAATAGATCTTTATTGGAGTATAATTGCTTCGCAATACTGTGTAAGTTTCTATTGTACAACAAAGTGAATCAACCATATGCATACATATGTCCCCATATCCCCTTCCTCTTGAGCCTCCCTCCCACCCTCCCTATCCCACCATACAACCACTATGGAAAACAGTATGGAGGTTCCTTAAAAAACTAAAAATATAACTACCATATGACCCTGCAATCCCACTCCTGGGCATATACCCTGAGAAAAGCACAAATTGAAAAGGAGACTTGTACCAAATACCAGAGTTTTATTGAACCCCCCTCCTCGAATTTTCCTTCTCCTTCATCCTACCTTACTTTCTTGTAGCAATTATCATCTTCTAATATATAAAATAATTTACTCATTAATTACATTCTTTGTCTCTTTCTAATAGAATATGAGATCTCTGAGAAGAAGAATTTTTTTCTGTATTTTTGTTTGTTTTTCTACTATCCTGTCTCCAGTGCCTAGAAAAGAATCTATCACTTAATAAGTGTTTTATGAAAACATGTTGAGTAAATTAAAGATTCAGTTCAACGATCCTTTACTGAGCACTTACTTTGTGCAAAGCACATGCCAGGCACTGATGAGAAGATACTGGGGTGAACAGAACAAGATCTCTGCCCTCAAAGAGCTTCTTGTAGTCAAGTATTAATAGAGTTAACCATGCAAAGACTGCCCATGAGGCATGACTGTTGGAACGTTAAAGAGATGTCTTTTTCTCCAACTTACCCCATGTATAAATTCACTGATGCTTGAAATTTCATAATTAAAATCAATCACTCTGAAGCTCTGTGACCTTGAGCAAATTATTTAAGATTTCTAAGTCTCAGACTTTTCATTTGTAAAGTGGGAGAATAGTGCCCATCTCATAGGGTCATTACGAGGACGAAATGAGATAGTCCTTCTAAAAAGACCTGGTTTAGTCCCTTTGCAGTAAGCATGAATGGATGTTAACTATGACATACATTCCCTTGACTCAAAATCCTTATCCTTGTTATAAAGCAAAACTGTCTCATAGAAGTCCTGAAAATCAGTTCTGAAAACCAAATAGAACAATTGCTAAAGCCACGATATGAGTTGTCTTTCAGGCAAGAAGAGGGAGAAATAATCATATGCATCACGCATATACATCACCATCCAAAAATGGGAGGACTAAGTTTCATGACTAAGTTTCATATCAAAAATTCACCACGGTCTAGAATAGGAACAAGAAAAGGAAAATCAGAGAAAGAAAGGATCCAGCCTCCCTACGTAGAAGCAATGGCAACTTTCGTATATGTCCTCAGTGACTGCTCTTTCCTACTTCTTTCTCTCAAATTAAGATTAAACAGAAGTAAATAAATATGATAGACATGACATTACTTTCCAAAAATGAAAGATTCTAAAAACATTTTTTGAGCCACTAACATGTGCTAGCTTCTCTCACACCTTTTTTTTTTTGGTACGCGGTCCTCTCACTGTTGTGGCCTTTCCCGTTGCGGAGCACAGGCTCCGGACGCGCAGGCTCAGCAGCCATGGCTCACGGGCCCAGCCGCTCCGCGGCATGTGGGATCTTCCCAGACCGGGACACGAACCCGTGTCCCCTGCATCGGCAGGCGGACTCTCAACCACTGCGCCACCAGGGAAGCCCCTCTCACATCTTTTATACGATTTCATTCTCAGAACACCTCTGAGAGATATATATTATCCTTATTTTTATAGTCAAGGAAACAAAGTCTCAGCGATGTTAAATTGTCCAAAACCATAAAGTTTGTAAGTAATGGGGAGATCCAGGATTCAAAGTAAAGTTTCTCAGACTAACTCTTAATACTACTCTATCTTACTTCCAGGAAAATCAGAGCGCTATAAAGAAAAATGCAAAACCCACACTGGACAGATCCCCTAAAAAGGGCCAGGAAAAGCCTCATAGTGGCTCACAGGAGCTGATTATATGAATCTCTTTCCAAGTCCAAGTTCAGTGCCTTTACGTTGGTAGCTTGAACTCAGCCATCATGGGAACAGTTACAATACTGAACTCAGCAAAAGTTACAAATCAGGGCTTTCTTTTCTCAGAGAGCCAGTTTACCAGCACCCACGACAGAGCCCTTGGGCACTCATCCTTGGAATCTGAGAATGCCTGATAGCAATGTCTGAGAGCCATTCACAGATTTTAAATGCCCAGACGGAGCCACACAACCGACGTTCAAGGTGTGCCAGTCTCCTACAGCCCAGGGAAGATTCCTGTCAACATTATCCCACCAAGAGCAAATCCTTCAGATCCCTTCCTGAGATCTGGTCTCAACAGGGAGAGGGTACAGAACTGAGGACCCTGGCTTACTGAAAGATGAATGAAGAGAGACCCACCTGGGTGGCAAATAGCCTCTAAGGGCAGACCCTGGGATCAACTTCGCCTTCGTCAGTGCTGCCCAGGGCTGGCTCAGGTTGGACAATGTCAGCATAGGTAGGCGCAGCCTATGTGACTTGAGAGAGAAGACCGGGGCTCATGCCTTACACCCTATTCCTTCATCCACTTATGCCTTCCATCATGCATTTTTGTCTCCTTCCATTTCATCAGTAGAAAAACCAAAGGATGAATAAGCATATTCACCAAGGTCAATTTAAACATACACAGATTGAAAATAGATAACCGACCAGGACCTACTATATAGCACAGGGAACGAGCCTCAATATCTTGTAATAACCTATAATGGAAAAGGATCTGAAAAAGAATATATATATATACACATACACATATATATATACACACATACACATATATATATATATATATATCTGAATCACTTTGCTGTACACCTGAAACTAACACAACATTGTAAATCAACTATACTTCAATAAAAATTAAAAAAAAAAACCCACACAAACAGATCAAGATTTAGTCAAAAACTGTGATGTGGTGTTCCCTAAACTTTGAAGTTTCTTGCAAAATGGATCCCCTTTCTCTTCTGGTAAATAGAGGAAATGCCTCCCCAACCTAGTAGAAACTTCCTGGCTTTTGTTGGATAAATGAAAACAGAATTTTCCAGAGAGACTATTCAATCCAGCCTGAAGATATAAACCGAACTAAGGGGAAGGAGAGTATCAAAAGAGTTTGGTTGGTTAAAACTGGCTGGGGACGTATTTCATCCTGACACCTAGTATTATTCAAATGACAGCAGATATGACTGAAAGCATTTATCACACTCCCTGACTCGCTTTAATCTCCGGCAAAGGGAAGCTGAGCTCAGCTCATGGGGCAGGGGACATAATGAGGGAGGAGACCAGGCTGCTGGAGTGCGGCATTGATTTTATGTGCTGAAAATAGAACCTGCTACAGTTTCCAGCCGGCTGCCCTGTGTCTAGAAGTGGATTATCAGCTGAACAGCAAGAGCACGGGGAGATGTTTCCAGGCAATCAGATTGGCTTATACACAGGGCATCCTTTCTCCAGAATTATGCCATGTTGACTAATCAAAATGGCTTTGTCTTTAAATAAAGCCTGTGGTCTCTAAGGCAGCATTCACACTTTCAGAGAGCAATAATGACCTCTGTTTGCAGGGCATGTTCCAGAAATTAGCACCTGGCTCGGGTTAATGGTATAAAACACAGCTTCTCCTAACTGGTCATTAATCCCAAGTAAATACCCAGCAACTCGATTTCTGTGGCTTTAGGATAAACCTGAAATCAAATGGACTAGTCAGACCAAGCAGATTGAGTGCCGGAAAAGCTAATGACCACAACAGCCTCCCGCTCTGGGTACAGTGGGGGAGAAGCTAATCTAAAAAGTATTTTTCCTTTCATGATGTTCAAAATGCTGATTTCCAAGTAAGAGCTTGTCTCCCTTACTACATGGAGATAAGTCACCCACCTACAGTCAGTGAGGAATGAGCTGTGAGCTGTTTTTCTAGTTAGTGATGATGGATTATGAACTGATTCATTCACACTCTCAAATGACATGTGTCTAGAGGGTGGTGAGTTCTGCTTAGGCTGCTGTCTGTGGCTAAGCAGTCAGGTTTAGCAGGGGTGAGGTCTGGCTGGGCTCTCACTGTGTTAATAAGGCCGGCACAGGTACCCGCTGAAGTTCAGACAAGCTTGATCTTTAAGGAAGGCATTCTTTTAAGCTCTATAACTCTGCAGTCATCACACCTGATAATTTTCAAACTGTGTTCTGTGACCTTTAGGGTTTCCGAGAGGTGCATATTGGACTTTGAAAGGGTGTGAGGACAGAGCATCCGGTGATCTGACTCCAGGTTTATGCTTCAAGGAATCTATGCTTTTGCCTGGTTTATAGATTGAAGGTCTTTGTAAATGTGCATGAATAAAAATAGTTCTGCTATTAAAACTACTGTTCCATAACATCTGATTCTAGTCAACTTTCTCATCTTACACTTGAGGAAATGGCTTCCCCACACGCCATAGTTTGGGCAGCGCTCCAAGCATGTCAAGTTCAGCCAGACCCCTTCCCCTCAGTTCCCATTATGTTTATTACCTGTTCCACTCCCTTGGAAATTTATAGCACTGCTTTATTTTGCTAATTACCATTTTCTCCAAAAAGCCATATCCTCCTCAAGGGCAGGATAATAATGAACATTTCTTATCCTTTTTAATACCTAGCACAATATTTTATACAGAATCAATGTCAATTTCTCAGGGAAATGATGAATGACAACAGTATTGAAGGTGTTGGTCAAAGAAATATAAGATCTAGCTAACAGTAGCTAGTTTGCTTTCGGTTTTTGTTGGCTTGAGGGTTTGTTTTCATTCATTTTCTTTTCTTTCTTTTTTTTAACATTATCACAAAGTATTGAGAAGCTGCTGGCATTTGTTAAATGATTCAGTGACATCAGAATTCATCTCTACTTAACGATCTCAAGGTGGATACCATTACTCCAGACTTCATCTCCAGGCTTGTGATAGGCAGGAGGGAGGCAGAGAAGTGAGAAGTTGTGCCTGAATCTATTCCTTTTTTGAAGATAATTTTTCCCCCAAAACCTCCTAGCATAACTTCTTGTAAATCTCTGTCAAGAACTGGAAAGGCCTGAGAATCTACCCCTCTTACAAGCTAACACATTAACCTGCCAATGTTCCTGGATGTTGGCAGAAAACATGAAACTCTCAGTTCAGAGATAAAGGACTTCATTAGCCAAGGTAAATCAAGCAGGATGAGTATCAGCATATTTGTGTCAGACCCTGTGGTTCCCAAGTCCCACAGGGGTGACATCAGGAGGCCCATATGCCTATACAGGGAGTCGGTTGTATTACAAGAGAGGAATCCAGAGCTTAGGGGACCCCAAACTTTTCTAATGGGCAGTAGACATGCCTGCCATTTGCTCCAGAAGGAGACACTGTCTCTACCTTCCAAGGAGAATCACAATACATTCTTGAAAAAACAATCCAGAAAAAAAGGGCAATCAGTATCACTCTTCCTAAGACATACAGAACCATGAGAAACCCATGAAATATCGTCTCTCAACAAAGTCTCAAAAGCCAAGACCAGGACCTATGGCTGTATCTGTCTTTATTTAAACTTGATGATAGAATAATTATCCTTTGATGACACAGGGGCAATGATATTACATCCAAAAAGAAATAAATACTGAGTTCACTAGGTGGTTTGAAGTAAATATTAATTTGCATAATTATAATTATGTAAATTCTGTTCACTTGTTTTCAACTTTTATGATTAACCCATAGAAAAATCATGGAAGACTTCAGTGTGGTTACTGGAAAGACAGTAAGTATCATCAACCAGCATACTTCTGGAATGGTATACTAGGCTGATGTAGAGATATACATGTACCATTGGTTCAAACAACTTGAGAAATTTTAATAAAATATAACAATTAACATTTTTTAACAAAAATTAACAAACCTGACACCAAGAAAGGAAAACCCTTTGGTGCTAGAAACAAAAGGAGCTGGAAGTCACAATAGTGAGTATGAACTGAAACCAAGACACCTCACAGTATTTTGGAAACTAAAACAGGCTGTAACAACTAGGGAATGGGATACTGTCTGACTCTTACAGAGAGGGGAGTCCAGTCTATAACCTTCAAGAGCACAGGGATTCAGAGCTGCGCTATTTGCATGAAGCTAAGTCACAAAGACAGATCCTATCTGTAAAATAGGGGCTACAAGAACTTGACACTGAAGGACATAACAAGGAAAACTTCCATCCATTCAGGTCCATGTTCAGAAAAAGAGTCTGAATCCAGGCCAATGCCATTTTCAGGACTGGCATTTGAATTCACACACTGAAAGGATACATGAATTCCAAAACAAGAAATTCACATTAAAAACTGATCCAGATTTTATCAGATACCTGTGTAAAACCACGTTGTAAAGATGCTTCTATAGACAAGATTTACAGTTATCAGTTCCAAGGAAAACGTGGCCATGGCTAAATCTGGGTTCATAACCAAATATTATAAGTAGCATGAAGAAATGAAGTATAATCAGGAATGATTAGGAATGCAAGTAGATGGACGAAAGTGCAGCCTAAAAATTAAAAATAGAAAAACAGTATGAAAGTAACATTGAAAGTATTATGTTTAAAATGTTTAAAGAGAGAATAGAAACCAAAGGCAAGTATAGGACAGTATGAAAAAATGGCAGAGTTTTAAGAATCCAAGGGAATTCCATAAACAAACAATATAGTCAGTGAAATTAAAATATCATGGAAGGATTTAACAGTACAGACAAAGGTAAAATTAATGAATTGAAAGAAAAACCTGAGAAAATCATCCATAATTCAGCACATAGAAAGAGAGATACAAAATTATAATGATAACAAAGAGACTTGTAGGCTAGAGGGGAAAAAAAAGATGCAGTACACATCAAATAAGCATTCCAAATAGGAAAAAAATAGAGATAAAGGGAGGATTTTTATGCAAAGAGCTAGTTAAAAAGAATTTCCAGAATTTAAGAAAGACACATTAGAAGAAGCCCACCAAATCCTCTACAGAATAAATAAAAATATATCTACACCTAGCCAAATTATAGTGAAACTTTGAAGAACATCAAACACAAAGAAAAATTGTAAAAACACTGCAATTATTTTAATATAGGGTTGGCTTCAAAATAAATAAAGAAAAATGCAATGGCTTTAAAAAGATTGGAATTCATTTTCTTTTCTCATGTAATGGTCTAAAGCACCTCTCCCAAAAGAAATAAAATGCAAGCCACATATGTAATTTTAAATATCCTAATAACCACATTGTAAAAAGTAATGAAAGTTACATTAACTTTAATAGTTTGCTTTAGTTGGTGCACTATAGCTAAATATTATTTCGATATGTAATCAAGATAAAATTATAATTAGACATTTCACATTTTTTTACTAAATTGTTGAAATTCTTTTTTGTTTTGTTTTGGGGGTTTTTTTGTTGTTTTTTGTTTGTTTGTTTAATTTTGGCTGCCTTGGGTCTTCGTTGCTGTGTACAGGCTTTCTCTACTTGCAGCGAGCAGGGTCTACTTTTCGTTGCGGTGCACGGGCTTAGTTGCTCTGTGGCATGTGGGATCTTCCCGGACCAGGGCTCAAACCCGTGTCGCCTGCATTGGCAGGCGTATTCTTAACCACTGTGCCACCAGAGAAGTCCCTAAATTGTTGAAATTATTTACATGTACAGAAGATCTCAATTTGGACTTTACACTTTCATACTTAACCTGTATTTAGATTTTATAAAATTTGCTGTCGAAAAAGTAGAATCATACACTCAAATTGTTCCAAACATTTCTTAAAAGTTCCAAGTCCTAAATCAAATATCAATGTTTAAATTTGTTACAATTAAACAAAATGTAAAATTCATTTCCTAAGATGCACTGACCACATTTCAAGTACTCATGGTCATATCTCGCTAGTGGATACCATTTTGGACAGTACAGCTGTAGGTAAGTGTTTTAGGTCTAGTTGCAAATCTGGTCCTGGAAAACTTCTGTAGTTCTTCACATCCCTGCAAGTGAGAAAGGGAAAGTGGCCAGGGATCTGTGTACACTTCTTCAGAGCCTCTACTGGAAGGAGTTTACTCAAATCCCTATGGCCAGTTCCTAGAAGAGTGTCTGACACATAGTAAGTACAAATATTACTTACTAAAAAGTAATATTTGTTCAGAGAAAGAATAATATATAGACGTCATCTCACCCAACACTAAATTACAGTCAGATTAAAAAAATTATGTTTTCAAATGTATGGACACCAAGGGGGGGAAGCAGGGAGATGGGAGGTTGGTGGTGGGATTAAAAAAAAAAAAAAGGAAAAAAAATTCTGTTTTCTCATCTATAAAACTAAGGAATTTACTGGACTACCTCATACCTAATAGGGTTAAACAATTTCCTTCTCTGTTCAAAACACATAATGGCTCCCTTAGGCAAACAAAGTATGAATTCCTTAATATAGCTTTTATTTTTAAATTTTTATATTTTATTGGATTATAGTTGACTTACAATGTTGTATTAGTTTCAGGTGTACAGCGAAGTGATTCAGTTATACATATACATATATTCATTCTTTTTCAGATTTTTTTCTCATACAGGTTATCACAGAATACTGAGTAGAGTTCCCTGTGCTATACAGTAGGTCCTTGTTGGTTATCTATCTTATGTATAGTAGCGTGTGTATGTTCATTTATCCCTCCCCCACTATGTTTCCCCTTTGATAACCATAAGTTTGTTTTTGATATCTTATATCTTTTAAAACCATCAACAATACACCCTGTAACTATTTTCTGTAACAGAAAAGAACCTGCACTCAGATTTATCCAGATGTTTGGGGAAGGTGTTCATTTAAAGAGGTAGGAAATGCCCTCCTTTAGTAAGAAAAGTCCAAATAGTAGTTTCATAGGTAGACTTTTCATACTAAATGCTGTTGTCAACAGCAGAAGCATCATGCACTCTAGGAATCAAAATTTCATACAAATAATTCCAAATAGCTCTGTTGGGTATCATGGATTTGATTGTTAGACTGAGACAGCATCACGGACTGTGCCGACTCAGATCCACACATAGTCTGGTTATATACATTGAAGAGCAGTTTTATCTGACTAAAAATAAAATATAAAACAAGCCAAAAGTTTCCACAATTCTTTTCACTTTTCCTCCAGTTTCTCCCTCCTCCACTGGCCACAAACCCTCCTTCTGAAGTTCAGCTTCCAGATATTATTCTAAACAAGTTGCATGCTTTCCCAAGTACATATACACTCTTGCCAACCTATCTGTCTAAAATTTTCTCTCTTGATTGATTGGACCAAATTCTATCTTTTTCTTTTAGTAGTCAGCCCAATTATTTTCTCTTTCCTAAAGTCTTGTTGTGTGGTTTATCAAATCCAAAGTAATTGCTATCTAATCGATGCTGCACAGCACTATTTTATGCATTTTTATTGAGGTATAATTGATATATAACATTATGTTAGCTCCATGTATGCAATATAATAATTCAGTAATTGTATATATTCCAAAATGATCACCACAATATGTCCAGTTAACACCCATCGCCGTACATAGTTACAAAAGATTTTTTTCTTATGCTGAGAACTTTTAAAATCTATTCTTGGGCTTCCCTGGTGGCGCAGTGGTTGAGAGTCCACCTGCTGATGCAGGGGACACGGGTTCGTTCCCCAGTCCGGGAAGATCCCACATGCCGCGGAGCGGCTGGGCCCGTGAGCCATGGCCACTGAGCCTGCGCGTCTGGAGCCTGTGCTCCGCAACGGGAGGGGCCACAACAGTGAGAGGCCTGCATTCGGCAAAAAAAAAAAAAAAAGATCTATTCTTTTAGAAGCTTTCAAATATGCACATTTTAAAAACTTGTCTTTTTCTCATAGTTTATCATTTGTATGTCAGCCTTCCTATCTAGGTTATAAATTCTAGTAGTGTAAGTAGGACATCTTAACCACCTCTAGGCCTATAAAGTGCAGGCGATAATGCCCATAGTATCTATACCTTAGAAAATAATAAGGATCAAGAGGGTATGTAGATTTAAGTATGTTTGATAAACTGCAAAGTGTTCTAAAAATGTGGATCAGATTATTATTAATATAAAATATTATATTAATATTGTGTGCAAGGTATTACTCCAAGAGGGTCTTTGGCTAGACTTGGTCTGAGCAAAATGGTGGGGGGCAGAAATTGCTAGTTACCCTGGAGAAGTAACTAGCAATTTCTAGTTACTAGAAAGGAGGAGGGAGTGGTTTTGTGTGGTGTCAGAAAGGTGTTTTTCACCTTTCATTTTTCGTTTACTTTAAAAAAAAATCAACTTACATAAGTGTACTTTTGTTTATAATGAGAAAAGAGACAAAATGTTGACTCCATTGGTGAGTATTGAACAGATGGAGCCAGAAGCATCGAGGGGAGAGGAAATGGAGACAAATACGGTTGCCATGGTTTCTTTGAGATGCAGTAAACGAAGGGACCCAAATGGACAAGGGAAGCCCTCGTTGGGAAAACCCACCTGTTGCTCCTTGCACGTTGCTTCATGGGATCTCTCCTTGTGACCCTGTCTCCTTGTACTCAGCCCTCATATTGTCGACAAAATTACTAAATAAATGAAATAGGAAGTGAGATGTTGGGGACAGGGACTGTGGAGTCCAAGGTGATGGAATACTTTGTCCAGATTTGAAAAGCAAGGGGATTCCTACAGGACCCTTTGGCTGCCTTAAAGTTGGTTTCAACAGCAGCCGTGACGGTAGTGGTACCTGCTAGGAAACCAGCTCAGTTTACATAACAGATTCATATTTTATTAGTCATTCAATTAGAAATATGGAGAAATTCCTGAACAAAGTGGTTTCACTAATGCAGTCCTTTTCCAATCTTCTTAGCTGTGAAGCTCTTTACAAATAAAATCTCTGCTGATCCCCATTATATAAAAAGTTACAAATAATGGACAGCTCCCTCTGAGAGATTAAATCTCTATGGTCTGATGGATATCAATTCATTGTTTGTGCAATAGAATGTTAATACTGAAGTTTCAACAAAAGCATTACTATGAGCACCACTTTTTATGAGGGATGATTGAGACAAGGTTCCATAACTCGTGGATCCTTCAAAAGGATCAAAGGATATATGCAGAGTCAGAAAGTAGAGAAAGAAAAAGGATTTGTGACATTTGCTTTAGGGAGAGCTGTTGAACTGCTGAGTCCTTCCCTACAAAGCGGGGAGGAGGGGAGTTGGTGTGAGAGAGATGCTAACATTTAACCCAAGAACTATAAGTAAGATGGAGCTTTAAATGATCTTTCTGTGCAATCATGATAAAGCTAAAGTAACTCTTATGGCAGCAGGAAAAAAATGGCTTCATCAGGGTCCCTCTACACCATCGTGGTCTTTCAAGAAAAAAGGTAACAGTATGTGTCCTTGAGCCAAATACAGACTGTTCACAAGAAAGAGATCTGGGCCATAACCCTTTAAAATCTCGCCCAAAAGGTCTCAGTGGGAACACAAGACGACAGCAATTGGGGAAAAACACCAGAGAATCAGGTGCTAAGGAGTGTGTGGCAGCCTGAGAAATAGAATACATCACCTATGTTTGAGGAGTTGCCGATAACTGCAATCTCACTGAAGAACAAAGAGAGAGGCAACTCTAAATGTTGGCCAGGCACAGAGAGCTTGCTAGAGCCCAGCCACGTAAGTCTTTCCTTATCCTTTCATTTCTGAGTTCCCTAGTCCCCTAACCAGGGGTCCAAAATAGTATAAGTTGCTAGATTGTGAAGGAGGTGAGTGAGAGAGAAAAGGAACCAACCCTGAAGGTAGACTGCAACCAACTACACACCCAAGGAAAGGAAAGAAGGGCTTTGAATGGAAGACTGAAGAAGATTGGTTAATATCTCGAATCGGATGCTTTCCAGTTACCAAGAAAAAGCAGCGTTTGTGTTTTTTGACTCATGACCATGTGACTGTGTGCCTTAAGAATGAGCAGAAAAATTATGGGATGTGCCAAATTTTCCATCCAGGGACAAAGAAAAATAACTCGCCCGTGGGGAAAAAAAATGTTAATGGGTCAGTGTTGGTAAAAAAAATAGAATTGCAGCAAGAGGGAAGAGATACGGGAACATATGTATATGTATAACTGATTCACTTTGTTATAAAGCAGAAACTAACACAACACTGTAAAGCAATTATACCCCAATAAAGATGTTAAAAAAAAATAGAATTGCATTTTGATTACATCCTGGGAGTTCTACATTCACCGTACCAGGTACATTTGCAAAAGCCCTAGGTCCATCTCTTTAAAGCCCATAGAAGTTTAGAATCCAGAATATCAGTGTTTCAATTGAGGCTATTCAATAGTCATCACTGATTCAGTAACTGCTGTCTACTTTGGGCTGAGCACTGTATTAGAAGCTTTCACCTACGTTATGTCTTATCCTCATGGCAGTACACGTTCTCCAGTGACGTAAGAGGTCAAGAGCATTTCACAGGCTCAGTCTCACTTAATCCCTCAAATACACTGTGATGTAGTTAGGGCAGTGTTGTTATGTTCAATTTTCTCCAAGGAAAATAAAGCTAGAGGAGTTAGACAACTTACCAAAGACCATAGCACTAGTGAATGTTGGAGCTGCCCTTCCTCATCAGGGCACGTGACTCTCTCTCCTGGGTTCTGTCCAAAACACTCAACTCTTTTGTCAGCCCCATTGAAACCAAGGAGGACCCTGTGGGGCTTTCTGGGCACGAAGCCTTTTTTGTCCCCGTTTCTTGTCGGCAAGACTCCAGCCTCCATGACCTCCCCTGAGTCCCAAAGGGCAGATTCGAACAGTTGAGAATCAAGGGAGGAGCAGGCAAGAGACCACCTGAGGCGAGATTCAAGGGACCAGAGCAGCTCATCAAGTTTAGGAGACTGACCACCTGAGACCCTGCACACACCCTAATCTTGTCAGCGACCCCACCCTTGAACCATTGTTATAAAGCCCTCCTCAAATCCTCCTGGATTGGGACACAGTTTTCAAGGCAGGAGCCCACTGTGTCCCCCTTTGCCTGGCAAAGCAATAAAGCTATCCTTTTCTACTTCACCCAAAACTCCGTCTCTGAGATTTGATTTTGGCACCAATGCAGAGAGGTTGAGCTTTCGGCATCACCTTCACATGCTTTTTGCAAACTGTCTGTGTAATATATATTTATAACTGACCACATTTGTTTTATTCTACTTTGATGAATCTTCATTTATAAACTTCACCCCTCTTTCTCTTTGGGGCCTATTTGATTAGCATTAATGCAGAAGTTTTGGCCTTCATCGGAAAAGTAATTTTGATAAAAAGAAAAGTTTGAGGAGACTATATTTTCTCTTCATTTTGTTATAGAAGTGGTTTCTTTTTTTTTTTCCTAACCCATATTTGGATATTAACTATTTCAAAGGACTCCTTTAAGAGGAGGCAGGCAGCTAACACAATGCAAATTCTTAGAAAGTAATCATTTCAATTCTAGGATGTGTCAGTCACCTTTGAGCTAGTAAACCACTCCTGCATTTTCCAGTAGATTATCTGAAACAGATAAGGCATTAGCTGCTTGGGTTGCCTTAACATAATATCATAGACTGGGTGGCTTAAACAGTAGAAATGTATTTTCTCAGAGTTCTGAAGGCTGGAAGTCCAAGGTTAAGGTGTTGCTGTCAAAGTTAGTTTTTGGTGGGGCCTTTCATCCTGGCCTGTAGGTGGCCGCCTTCTTGCTATGTCCTCCCATGGCCTTTCTTCTGTGCACGTGCAGAGAGAGCGTGCAGAGAGAGCGACAAAGGTCAAAAAAGAGACCTCTTTCATGTCTCTGCCTCTTCTATAAAGGTCAATAGTCTTATCTGATAAAGGCCCCACCATGATGACCTTATTTAACATTTACTACCTCCTTAAGGGCTTTATCTCCAAATGCAGTCACATTGGGAGTTAAGACTTCAATACATGAATTTGACAGGGAAACAATTCAGTCCATAACAGGTAGCAACTGATCTCCAGTGCTGTCCCTAATACATAGTAAAACCAAGCAAATGTCCCTACTCCCCAAGCCGCTACTCAGAAAAGGAGCTCATCAAGGAGAAAAGAGAGAGCTGTTGCATCTGTTTTCAGATATGAGAAACAGAGAGAGTAAGAGAAGACCTAAGTCCTTTGGGTACAATCTCCCCATAACTCTGTCACACTTCAAATCTCCTCCACCATTGTCACTAAAGCAGAACATCTGGAAAGAGTCTTTCTTCCCTCTGAACCTCTCCAACCCAAATAGCCTCCATTAAAAGACAGTATATAGGGCTTCCCTGGTGGCACAGTGGTTGAGAGTCCGCCTGCCGATGCAGGGGACACGGGTTCGTGCCCCGGTCCGGGAAGATCCTACATGCCGCGTAGTGGCTGGGTCCGTGAGCCATGGCCGCTGGGCCTGCGCGTCCGGAGCCTGTGCTCCGCAACGGGAGAGGCCACAACAGTGAGAGGCCCGCGTACCGCAAAAAAAATAAATAAATAATAATTTTCTGTAAAGAGAATAGGAAAAAAACTGAATCTTTCATTTAGCTTTGGTTGCACAAAATTTCCTTTGATTATCAATTGTTTAGAAAGGCTTCAGCGTCACAACTCAATATTGGTGACGTCATGCAGAGTTTTAGGATTGCCAAGTGTGGGAAAAACTCTATAGAGCTTCTTTCACATGGAATTTGTAAGATTTCAGGACATTTAAAATTTTCTTTTGTAGCGGCTAACTTAAATTCTCTTTTAAGTGACAACCCTCTAATTAACCAGCTTGCCCTGTAGGCAGCACAGAAGGTGGGAGTGTTCCTGGAATCCAGGCTGGCAGTAACTTAACTATGTATGGAAGGGACAGATAGTCACATAAATGGAGCTCATTAAACCCAAACTAAATATGTCCTCAACTCAACTTTCCTTAGAGAGATCCTTAAAACGCCCAAAGGTCTTTGGAGTCAGTGGGTCATTGGGAAAATTGGAATGGAAAAATGCCAAGTGCGGTTTAAAATATCTTACTTTTGCGAATTTTACAGAGCATATAACTATGTGAACACATTGCTGGGACCTCTATCAGGGCTTTGGCTTCACTAGCCCCGTGGCATATCTTCCTCAAAGTCAGAATTCAGGGCAATGTTTTTATGAAGACAGAATAATGTGGGGGTGTGTTTCTGTGCGGTCAAGGGACTGAAGGTGGGATAGGGACCTGCTTGCAAGGGAATATCTTTATATTCTTTTAAATATCCAGGTCTACATTTTTTTTTCTCCCTATTCATAATCCCTCCCAAACTCTTCCCTGTGGAGTCTTTTAAAATCCTTCCTTACTCTGTTTCACCTTTTTAAAAAAATTTTTTGGCTGTGTTGAGTCTGCGTTGCTGCGCTCGGCGTTTCTCTAGCTGTGGTGAGCGGGGGCTACTCTTTGTTGTGGTGCACAGGCTTCTCATTGCGGTGGCTTCTCTTGTTGCGGAGCACGGGCTTTAGGTGCACGGGTTTCAGGAGTTGTGGCACGTGGGCTCAGTAGTTGTGGCTCACCAGCTCTAGAGCGCAGGCTCAGTAGCTGTGGCGCACAGGATTAGTTGCTCCGCGGCATGTGGGATCTTCCCAGACCAGGGATCGAACCCGTGTCCCCTGCATTGGCAGGCGATTCTTAACCACTGCGCCACCAAGGAAGCCCTGTTTTACCTTTATTAGAGGCAAGCAATTAGTTTGGTTTTAAAATGCAGACTGTTGATTTCCAACTGAGTGGGGAAAAAGAAAAGAAAAGGTCAAAGAATCCCTCAGGTGAGTCACAAAGCTTTTTATGTATTTTTTAAACTCCATGTCTAAGAATTGGCAGAAAAGTGACAATTCATAATGGTTGAGTGGGAGGGAATGAAAAAATCGCAATTCCGTGACGACTTGGGCTTCACACCCTGCCTGTTAATGATTTACCTAATTAAATAGCAACATAGAGCATGAGAAATTAGCAAACCCTGGCACTGAAAAAGGCAAGACTGCAGTCGTGACGGGAAGTGACAAACAGGACCAGTGAGGTGGAGGGATTCGCAATTCTAGATCACGAACCCACAAGTGGGGACACTGGATGACCTGCAGGAGGAAAAGGGGAAGAAAAAGGCCAAGTTGGAACCCTCCATGGTGGGAGCCAACCGGAAGGAACTCCTGGCACAAGAACAAGCAAAGACTGCGCCCTCACTTCCACGTGAGAGAGATGCTTCTAATAGGGATAGCATAGGATAGTTATGCAGGTAGTTGTAGAAGTCCCAGTAGGGGATTTACAGATAGAGAGGGAAACCTAGGGAACTCTGGGAGACCACTGTAAGTTAATGATCGCTCGAGAAAGCTATCAGAACGTAGTGGAATGAAGCAGGCTTGCTTAACTATAAAGCCATAAATAAAAGCGTGAGATATGACCCAGGTCATTAAGTGAAAGAAAAAAACGAGGCCTGTATTCCACTGGTCGAGTTCAGCAAGATAATTATCCTTAAGACCAAGAACAGGAATTTAAGGGAAAGGTGACATTCCAAAGTAGGAGACCCTCATTATAAGGAAATGTGAGATGATTCAACATATTTTAGTATATGTAACTACCCTTCTGCTGATTTGAATAAGTGCTATGACGGTCCTAGTTTGACCTCATAAGGTCAGAAACTCACCTGCTTGATATGAAGGAGAAGCTAGTGATGTAAGCTTGACGTCTACTCGAAGAAGACAGTCTTTTCCCGTCTCCCACTTTCCTTCGATTATAAAAATGTAGCCCGCTTAATCCTCGGGGCAGAGCCCCCTCACCTGCCCGCTTGCATCTCTCACAAGCGTCCCATATTAATAAATCGACTTCTTGCCTATCACTTTGCCTCTCTGAATTCCTTCTGTGCTGAGACACAAAGAACCTGAGCCTCAATAAGTCCAGACACCAGGTGAGTGACTCTAATTAAAAGACCATGGGTTCAGGTCCCAATCTGAGTTACATGGTTTCACTTCAGTGGGGAAAAGAGAGGCAGCAAACAAGAGAACAATCTCTTTTCAAGAGTGACTACATTAGCATCCTGGCACAGAACAAGGACCCTTGCCACTAAAAATAGAATAATTAAAATCCAATCTCCATCCTTTCACTGTTACATTCTTCTCAGGCTTGGTAAATAAACTCACCTTCCCCAACCTCTGTTTTAATAAATACTTAATAGCCTTAAGGAGGTCTGAACTCATACATGTGGATCTCAGAGATATTGTGGGTTTGGTTCCACAATAAAGCAAATGTTGCAATAAATCGAGTCACGTGAATTTTTTTGGTTACCCGATACATATAAAAGTTGTGTTTACACCCTACTGTAGTCTATTAAGTGTGCAATAGCATTTGTCTAAAAAAAATACTAGGTACATACCTTAATTTAAAAATATTTTATTGTTAAAAAATGCTAAGCATCTTCTGAGCCTTCAGGAAATAGTAATCTTGTTGCTGGTGGAGGGTTTGAAATATTGCAAGAATGACCTGAAGGTGACACGGAGACGCAAAGTAAGCAAATGTTGTTGGAAAAATGGCGCTGAGAGACTTGCTCTGAACAGGGTTATCACCCACTTTCAACTTGTAAAAAACGCAGTATCAGCAAAGCGCAAGGAAACGAGGTCTGCCTGTACTCAGCAGAGGCTCCCCAGAGATATCCAACCTATAATTTAGAAAAGATATTTCAGTAGTTAGAAAGACAAGAAGATTGAAATGTGGTGGTTAAAGGTGTATGTTTGTGTTTTTTCCTTTCCTCCAAGCTTTGTTAGAAGTATGCAGATTTACTTTCCAAAGAGAGAATTGTTTCATGGGATAATTTTCAGGGTTGTAACCTGAAAGGTAAATTTACTTAAGGAGCCTGATTTCAGCATAGTTATAACCTGCTAGAGAAGGCAGTTCAGGTGTCCCAGTCACCAAATGCCATGCTGACCCAGATTCAGAGTGGAGGAAGCGCCTAAGTGTCACCAGGCAGTTTGAATGCTGATTGAACAGGGATTCTATTTTCATTTTTTTTAAATGCCATTTCTTTAAAAAAAAAAAAAAAAAAAAAGCCCCAGGGCATGCAAAAAGTAAAATATACCCATCATTAAAATATTTAAATTCACCAGCAGAAGTGATTAATAAAACATCCAAATGAAACAGTTTACAAAAAGTGGTCTCAACCTGTCTGGTCTAAAATAGAATACTCAACCCAGCCAGCTCATTTTCTCCAATCATCGCCCTCCAAAAGTTTCCTGCAATTCAACAGTAACATACTAGGCACCTATTCCAGAAAAGGCACTCTGCAGTTGGAAAGATGATCACATGTCATTCTCACTCTCAGTGTATTTATAATTAATAATCGAGATATTATATTCTGACCTGATTTATTCATCCCCAGAGTCTACGGGGTAAGGTCATAAAGCAGGATTATCAGCTAAACACAGCCTTCAGGCAGAGTTTTGTTTAACCCACTCAGTTTTTCAAAAATATTTGAATTATTTATTTGCCAATATTTTTAAAACCAAGTAATCACACACACACACACACACACACACACACACACACGCACACGATTGGGCTCATTTTATGCCCAGAACTGAGTAACGGCTACCTATTAGGTGAAGAGCTCAGGGGCTTGCCACAATTTTCATAGCTCTCATTATTTTATACTCAGAAACCTCCTTTATTTAGGATACTGGGCTGGTTCATGCACATAAGTTTGCAACCTGTGCTATAAAGATGCAAACAGAGTTCAGTGGCAATACACAGAATGGACGGGCAGTTAGCGGGCAGCAGGAGATAGGGGCCATGTGGGCAAAGGCATCATAGGAGTCAGATACTGACAGACAGGCAGGATTGTACAGGTGGAAACAGAGGAAAAGGGCATCCTAAAGGGATGAATCACATCCGTAACGTGACAGAGATAAGAAAGGGCAGAGACTGTCCAGTAGTCGGGTATGACTGTATGACCCATATATATGATGGGAAATAAAGAGGCTGGAATGGTAGACATCCGCCAGAGAGAAGAAGGCCTAGGCCACAGTTTGGTAATCTAAGTTTTAAAGTAGAGAAGCTATGAAATCAGAGCTGTGCTTTAGGATAACTTTCCTATTAAACTCTCATAACCTATAAGAATCCCTTGGGCTTCCCTGGTGGCACAGTGGTTGAGAGTCCGCCTGCCGATGCAGGGGACATGGGTTCGTGCCCCGGTCTGGGAAGATCCCACATGCCGCAGAGCGGCTGGGTCCGTGAGCCATGGCCGCTGAGCCTGCGCATCCGGAGCCTGTGCTCCGCAGCGGGAGAGGCCACAGCAGTGAGAGGCCTGAGTACCGCAAAAAAAAAAAAAAAAAAAAAGAATCGCTTGAGTTACTGTGACAACTATCCCCAAACAGCAGACTCCTTGTCCTTAACTGTATTCTATGTCCCTTCTGAAGTATGAGCTCATCAATATCACATTCAACCGACAGTTTAGAACGCAAGAACTCACTTTCTTCCAGGGTTTGGATGGAATACAGATGTAGTGGGGAGGATATTGAACTTCCTGTCAAAAACCAGGGCTCTCATCAAAACTCCACCACTTACTCTGTGCTCTTGGGCAAGTGGTCAACATTCCGTGACACTTCCTGTAAAATGTTGATAATAATAACCTTCTTCATAAGGCTGTTGTTAAAATTAAATGTAACACAGAGTATAGTATTTGAAAGCACAATGTAATGCAAATAAGTTATATTATTATTGTAGACACTGGGTTGTTCAGGTTCTAATCTTTTCCTTGTCTTTAACGTTCCCCAAGAAGACTGTCTATCTCTTATGCTTTCTGTCCAAGCCTTGACCCCTTTATTTTATTAATATGGCCTTTGATGGGTCCTACTGAGTTGGTTCTCTTGATGATATCCCAGGGTTTGAACCAACCACTGGTCTCAGTTGATTTCCAGTAACTTAAGCCCATTGTCCTTCTTCCCAATGACCTACATATATATTCAAATTCATTCTTTATAAGCTCTTAGCATAATTTAAAATGCAAAGCTCTCCTGTTCTTGATTCTGGCTTTATCAACATAACTCTTATCATTGTTAATAATACTCCAATTTCTCTAACTTAGTTTCACACACCTAAGATAAAGTGCTGAATAAAAACTATTCCAATAAATAAATAAACAAAAACACCAAAGATCTGAAAAACAGTTTTTGGAAAAGAGGGTAAACAGAGAGATAAGGTGAATGTCAGGTTGCCAGAGCTGCCTTCGTCCGGAGGGAAGTTACTTATGCCACAAACTTTGTGCTTAAGTGAGTAGTGTTCGTCATGGGGGCCTAGAGATGTAGAGCTTGGGGGGCTTTGAGGAGATGCTCCTCACACACAGCTGGGGCCCCAGATTGTACCCTAACCAGTTAAGCATGAAGTAGACCTAAACAGTTCCTCTCTTTCCCCAACGAATGTCAATCCAGAGAGGACTGCCTTGGGGGTGGGCCTGAAGGGGAGAGGAAAGTAAAAGGCAAAAGAAAAGGAAGACATCCCAATGGCTGCCCAGTGGCCCTTGGGAAGCATACGATGATGCTGGGTGTCATACACATGGGATGGAGATGCAGAGCTGCCCCAACCCTAAACCTGGTCCACAGAAGTTCAATCTGGAGGCTCCTCAACACCTGGGAGGAACAAAACAAAGCCTCTCTCCTCCCACGAATAACTTTTCAAGAATAAGAAGTAGCAAGCGGTCACATATTATCATTCACACAGGAGAATAAGACCGCACAAGCATGAACAAAACCGCAACAGAAGAAACAGCTCTAACAACGATTCTGTGTATTTGAACTATCAGTCTAGTTGGGGGTGACATGTACAGACATAACTAAAATCCAAAGCAGAGGAACTTTCAAATTGAGAGAAGTACAGAATGTCATTTAGGATGGGAGAACGTTGCCTTCTGTGCAACGAGGCTTTGCATCAAAATCACAGCTCCACCATCTGCGTTGTTCCAGGACAGAGGATGCTAAGAGGTCAAGTGACAATAGACAGATGATTGAGCCAGGCGGAGCCACGGGGAAGGGTTACACCCTGCTACTTGCTAGTGCTACTAATGTTTCCAAATCTTAGTTTCCTCTTCTATAAAAGGAACAATGACTATTTCAAGGGGGTTTTGAAAACCCCCTTGAGTTGGCTTCAAGTGACATAATTATACTGAAATATAAGTGCTTAATAATGCCACTTGCTTTATTAGAATTTTTCAGGCAAGAGTAAAGGCACATATCTTAGTGCTGTTATATAGGATGCTGTTTTAAAAAGTGGGGTGAAATAAATCTCCTTGCACCAACTATAAAATACTACCCAATTCCTGGAACCCCAAAAAGGACACACTCAAATGGCAACCAAGTTATGCAGAAACACCAAAGAACACACTTAAGCTTATAAATTCACATCCTAGAAATTATGAATAAAACAATTTCCTGCTGGATCGCTCTATATCCAAAGACAATGCTTGCATTAAGAAAAATCAGAAACAATCTCAGAAAGACCAAAGTCTCTTGTAATTTTAAGTGGCCAGGAAATTACCAGAGCACTGAGAGAAGAATAAACCAAACCGATCATCCCAGAGGCCTCTTTTGCACTGGAGACCAAGCCTTCATCCCCACTGTAGTAACCAATCAAGGGAGGACAGAGCCATGTGACTGCAGGGCTTCCTCTACCAGTGATGGCCGTCAAGGTCTGCAGGAGGAGAAAGGGAGAGCAGCCGTCAAGACAACACAGCCTGAGTCATTTCTAGCTGGTGCCCTTAGAAATAGGCTTCAGTTGTCCAGAATAATTGCTTCCAATAAAGGCCAAACATACAATTCTCAGGGATGTCCTTATGAGTTTATGCTGCTTGCACACCTGTCAGAACTGATGCCTCCTTCTATTTCCATCTTTAGACCAAGTTAACAAGTCAGGTTATTTTTCAGGAAATCATTCCATGTGTTCCACTCAAAGCCCAGTTTGAAAGCTCAACGAGCCCCCAGGGAGCAATGGTTTTAATTAAGCTGGCTTCACCTTTTTCTATCAACAAGGTAGGAATTCCGTCTCCTCCACCCCTCTCTCTCATCCATACCCACCCCTCCTTTTGTATTCCCTATCTTGATAAAAAGCCACCACTATTTACCTGGTAGAGGTGGAACCTAAGAGTCATCCTCTAATATTCTCTGTTCTGAAACATCTACAAATTAACTGGTTACCTCTCCTGCCAACGCTATCTTCTCAAGATCTTGAATCTGTGACTATATCACCATTTGCATGGTCACTGCCCATTTGGACCCTCAGCACTTCACACCTGGGCTAAATACAAGTCTCCTCACCCCTTTAGAACCGCCTTCCCCAAAGACTGATTATTAGAAAACAGAGATTTGACCAATTCACCGTCTTCCTTAAAATCATTCACTGGATCCCATCACCTCCAAGAAAAGACACAAGATTTTTGGCAATTTACCCAAGACCTTTCACTGCACCACTTCTGCCCACATCGATCCTACAGGTGCTCTGGGCTGTATAGAAATATGCAGATCGGTCATGATGCCAGGATCTGTCACCCTCCAAGTCTGTGTGGTTCCTCTCCCTGGAAAGCTTTTCCTCCCTCGCCTTCTCCACCAATCCAGCTGGTTCACTTCTACTCATCCTTCATGACTCAAATTAACCATCAAATCATTCAGAGATCTTTTGCCACTTTCCCTCTACACTCCTGTAGAATTAGTGTGAAAGCTAGATGAGCCTCCAGGGACCTGTGGTTTTAATTAGGCTGACTTCATGTTTTCGTTGTTCCTCAACCTCAGACTGTTGACACTTTGTGCCGGATAAGTCTTTGCCGTGGGGGCCGTCCTGTACATTGTAGAATATTTAGCACCATCTTTGGCCTCTACCCACTAGATACCAGTAGCGCCCTCCCCCCAAGGTGTAACAAGCAAAAATATCTCCAGACATTGCCAAATATCCCTTGGGGGCAAAATCATTTCCATTGAGAACCACTGCTATAGTATTATATAAACATCATTCCTCTGCTTTGTTGGAATTGAAGCTTATTTGACCATTCTTCCCACTGAAAACCTTCTTGTTGGCAGAAACTACCTTTTTATCATCTGTTGTAACCCCAGTGCCTTGACATTGTCCATCCCATAATAGGTGCTTGATAAATATCTGCAATGAATGAAAATAAATGAATAAGCAAATATTAAACGATCCTCAGACGGTACTGCCCTACATCCTCAGATATACCTCCAAGATATCCCAAGATAGAAAGCATGCAGTCATGGGCCAAAGAAACTGAGAATTCTGAGCTCTTGGAATCATAGACAGAATGAAAATGGATTTTAGGGGTCAATTAGCTCTATCACCAATTTCTTTGATTTGAGAGAACAGAAGCACAAACAGATTAAAGCGGCTCTGTGTCTGCCACATACAGTATATGCATAAGAAACTCATCTTGAGTGTCCCACTGACCTTGGCAAAGCTTCTTGCTTCTCTATTCATACAAACGGGATAACTTGTCATACAAACTTCATCTGGCCAATGTATACAAACAATCCTTTAGCAGGTCTCTTTGAATCCATCCTGACAGCGTAGCTGAGATTTCTTTCTGTGATAATTCTGAGATGTATTTGAAGCCTTGAGTAAAACTTTAGCTGCTTTGGAGCTGATCACTTTGCAGTGGTAACCATATAAACTATTTATGGTATTCCCATTTCTCTTTTTTTTTTGCCTGTGTTGGGTCTTCATTGCTGTGTGTGGGCTTTCTCTAGTTGTGGCGAGCTGGGGCTACTCTTCGTTGCAGAGCATGGGCTTCTCATTGAGGTGCCTTCTCTTGTGTGGAGCACGGGCTCTAGATGTGTGGGCTTCAGTAGTCGTGGCATGCAGGCTCAGTAGTTGTGGCTCACGGGCTCAGTAGTTGTGGCATATGGGCTCAGTAGTTGTGGCGCATGGGCTTAGTTGCTCCGCGGCATGTGGGATCTTACCGGACAAGGGATCGAACCCGTGTCTGCTGCACTGGCAGGTGGATTCTTAACCACTGCGCCACCAGGGAAGCCCCATATGGTATTCCCATTTCAAACCATCTGGTTCTGAGTTCTTCACCCCAACAGCACATCCTAGTTTAAGCACACTACTCCAGGATCCTGAAGGTGAGAGGCAAGCATTGAATATGATGCTTCTCAAGACACGAATGCTCAGGCAGAAGAAAACAAACCAATCTAAACAAAGCCGTAAAATGCCCAGTAGACTGGAAATTTCCACCCTCACATCCATAGCGATGATAGTCTGCCTTGAGCAGTTCACTTATCACTACAAGCTGTGAGAACAGCTCAGTTTCTACCCTTCCAGTACCCAACACTGCAGACCAAAGCCAAACTGCAAGAGTAATATATTTTTAAACTTAAAATGGAGAAGTAGCACCGTTAGCCATTTTCAAAGCCATACAATTCATATTCTGGTAGCCGTGGGGATGAGGTAACCTTAGCATTCATAAAGTGCTGAGAACAGAGTTGCTTAACCCAGAGATCGGTCCACTGAACGGTGACCCCTTTTATTTCATCTCCTCTGATATAAAAGCTTCCTCTCCTGTGTGCTACCAAAAAAGATAGAGATTTTCTTTCATTTTTGCTTACACAAGCTCCTTGAAATGGGAGGAGAGGGTTTTTGTTACCTAGAGTGCTTGAGTGAGATGTGGAAATATATTTCCTCTTCTTCCTTTGTGGGAGAGAGAGAAAAATAAAAGGTAGACAGTGATGGCTATAGAAACCCAAATGCTAAATCACCCCAAGCAACATGAAAGAACCTCAAAATAATGCTGAGTGAAAGAAGCCAGACCAAAAAGAGTACGTAGTCTATGATTTCATATGTATGAAAGTCTAGAAAATGCAAATCAATTTATAGTGACAGAAAACAGATGAGGGTGGAGAAAGGGCATGGAGACGTGAGAGAGGGGGATTACAAAGGGTCAAAGAAAACTTTTGAGGTTGATGCCTAAGTTCATTTTCTTGATTGTGGTTACGGTTTTATGAGGGTTTGTATACGTAAAACTTATCAAATTGTCCACTTTAAATATATACAGTTTATTATATGTCAACTGTACCTCCACAAAGCTGTTTAGAAGTTCCAATTGTTTGTTGTTAGTATATAGAAATATAATAGATGTTTATATATGGACCCTGTACCCTGCAACTTTGCTAATCTCGGTCGTTCTGATAACGCTTGCTATTGTTACTATTATTGTTGCTGTTGTGATTAAAATCATAAACATTAAAAAAAAAAAAAAAAAGAAGCCCAAGTGCTTTCTGGAAGAAAAAAACATAAAGAAACGTGGAACTAAAGGAGACTTCCAGACTCTACATGGTTTCGTGATGATGAACATGTGAAGGCAGGATGAGAATACTTACAATCGCTTGGGTTGTGTCCAAGTCCTGCAATGAACTTTATGGCCCAGTTGAGGCAAAGCCATGTAAGTCAGAACTCTAGAAAATGTCTGAGAAGAATTCACTAGTTGCCATTGCAATTACCAGTCAAGAGTAAAATTGATCTCGGAAATGTCCGTGGTGTCAGTATTTCTGAAACACCTCCTTTTTCAAACATTTGCCATCCTTCCAATACTAATCCTTGTGGTTCTGAAGCTGCCTCTAGTGGAAAGGAGAGCCCCACCTATGATGATTTAGTACATGATGCATTCTTATATTCTTGAATTTGAAAATCCTTGGAATCACCTGGCATTAGAGCCAATCTTACCGTGGCAGGAAATTAACACTTTAATTAACATAACACCTTAGCAAGAGATAAAGTGAAACATGCCTATCTCCAGATAGGACGATAGATACAGAGTTCTATTAGAAGTTAGTTTTCCTTGTTTGGATTCGACATGCATGTATCATTATATCTTCAGTGCTTTTTTTGGTTTCTTGACTGACCTTCCCTGATGTTCAGTTATGCTTGCTCAAATGAGGACAAATACGTTGAGATGTGTACTTGGTGTGTGATAGATTATATAAGAGCCTTCAGTAGCACGGTTGATTTAAGCTCAAACTTTAGGTAATTACAAAGCTCAGGAAATTACATTTTATGATACCTGGGAGAAAGGAGTTACTAACCTAGTTCTAGGGTTTGAGATCTGAAGAGTAGTGATTATTTATTTGCATGCCTTTATGATTATTTATGTCCCAATATTGTATATATAGTTGTAATTATAATTTTCTTGTTAGCTACTCGCCTTTCAGAAACCTCTATTTTAGAACATGGCTATCTTTGCTTTAACATAGAATTTAAAATCTTAGCTATAGATGTAGATAGAAAGAGCAAAGTTTTAGATAGGGTAAGATGAGGAGCTCGGTCTAATATATTAAGTGCCTCCTTCTCCACCTTTGCTTTCTTATTCAGTCCTCTTCTCTTTCAACTTCACATATTCTCCAGGACCTCAATTATTCTCTCTATACTGATAAATGCCAAATGTATATTCAAGCTCAGATCTCTTGTTTCTACGTACATGCTTCTCCATCCCACTTGGATAAACAATGGGCACGTCAGAGTCAACATACATAAAAGTAAATTCATCTCCTCTTTGGCTTCCAAACTCGCTGTGCTCGGTAACTCAATGAATGACATATTCATCCCCTCAGTTATCCAAAGCAGAAAACTAGAAGTCACCTTTGAGTCATCTTTCCCTTGCCCCACACCCAAGTAATCACAGGGCTTGTCAATTCTCCCTTTGATATTTCTCAAATATATCCTATTTCTATTGCCAGTCAGTTCAAATCATCATCATCTCTTGCACTGTCTGCTAATTGTTTTCCCTTCCTTCACACTGACCACCTCCAATTCAATCACAGGGCTTGTCAATTCTCCCTCTTTGATATTTCTCAAATTTATCCTATTTCTATTGCCAGTCAGTCCAAACCATCATCACCTCTTGCACTGCCTGCTAATTGTTTTCCCTTCCTTCACACTGACCACCTCCAATTCAGTCTTCATGGTATAGGCAGGGCAACCTCCCTAAAAAAGATATCTAATTCACCCGCTCTACTTCAAATTCATCTACTCCTTTTCTTGCTCTCTGAATAAAGTCCCTTAACAATTCAGACTGCTCTCCCTCCCTGCCTCAAGCATCACCACTCTTCACCCTTAACTCTATGTCTTAAACATATTGTACCACGTGTACGTTCTCTTTCCTCAGGGTTAACGACAATTGTTCCCTTTACTTAGAAAACTTTCTCTTTCTACATTTTCCCTTATTTAGGTAATTACAAATCATCCCTTAGGTATCAGCTCAAGCATTATCTCTTAAAAAGGCATTCCTGGGCCACCAATTTTCCCTCACTCCCTCACCCCCAAAGCTGGATTATCTGGCTCTCCTGTGATGCTTATTCCATCATAGTATTTTTCACTCTCTAATGATAACTTATGGACATCTTACTATGGGCCAGACACTGTGCTAAATGCCGACATAGGTTATGTCAGAGGTTCTGAACGAAGGGCTCATGGACCAAATTTAACCTATAGGTATTTTGTTTGACCTAACGGGGTTTAATATGTCATTAATTAAAAGTGAATATATTTTTAATCAAAATATTTCAAATTTAAAAATCTGGATTTATGGCTTCCTTTGAAAAATTATTAAATATGACAGTATTGGATCCACATTTCTGAACACGGCAGCAATAAGCCATCCTTAAATTGCAGCTATGCTCCTTAATGGCTGTGTTATTCTGTCAGAGTTGCCATAACTAAGTACACAGACTGGGTGACTTAGACAACAGAAACCATTTTCTCATGGTTCTGGGGACTAAAGGTCCAAGATCAAGGTATTGGCAGACTGGTTTCTTCTAAGGCCCCTCTCCTTGGCTTGCAGACAGCCGTCTTCTTACTATTTCCTCACATAGAATTTTCTCTACACATTCACATCCCTGGTGTCTCCCTTGTGTGTCAAGGCAGCTTAGTGTCCAAGACAGCAAGCTCCAGAGCCAGGAAGTTGAAGTCTGAATCCCACTGTGTGACTTTGGACAATTTATTTAATTTCCCAGTATTTCATCTGAAAAATGGGGATAATAATAGTACCTATCATCTAGGGTTATTGAGAGCATTAAATGAGTTAATACATGTAAAGTACTCAAAACACTACCTGACATATAACAGGTGTCTAATAATAAATATGATTAATGTCATAAAGGCTTTTTGAGTATCTGCATCCATTTATTCAATAAATATTTATTGAGCACATATTATATAACAGGCACTCTACTAAGCATAAAAATCATAAAGAAAAATGAGAGAGAAAGAGACTGAGACAGAGAAAATATTAAAAATGAACTCTGAACTCAGACTCTAATTACAGGTTTGAATTCAAAAAGCATTTTGAATATGTGATACTTTCCTAAAAGGTATTTTCCATACATCAGTGGCCTTTAAAATACATTCTATTATTTATTCAACATAACCCCAGCATTTGAAACAAATAAGTAGGAGAGAATTTCACCAAAATGGCAACATAGAAGACTCTTGAGTTTCCCTTCTCCTGTAGGTGCACTAAATATATAGCTACACATGGAGCAATTCCCCCTATGGGAAATCCAGAAACTAGTTGAGTGACCCCTACCCAATGTGAAAATACCCACATTAAAATGGTAGAAGGCTGAGACAGTGTTGCCATAAACCACACCCCTAGCACAGCGCCATGCAGTCAGAAAGGAACCCCAACTCTCAGCTTCTCCCTGAGGAGCAAAGAGTTTGGACCACACATCTAGCACCCCAAATTTAAGAGTGACACTGAGGGATGGGCTCCCAAGTCACCTAGCTCTGAAAGCCAGCAAAGCTTGCATTTGTGAGTCCCACAGGACTATAGCAAACAAAAAAGCAGTTTTTAAAACGGGCACGGAAGAATTCCCCACAGCTATACACCTGCTCAGAACAGAGAGAGCAAGCAACCTGGGAAGGGGTTTGACTACATACTTTCCCAACTGCTACCTGAGGGTTCAGCTTCTAATGAGCCTCTAATCTAGGTTCTGACTGCCATCCTCCCTAAAGCCCAAAAAAGTCTGTTGGCATTTTTCTCACATTGTCCCCCCAGCTCAGTCCAACAATAAATCAAGTGAACAGCATCTCCCAGAAAGAGGTTTGTCCAAACAGCTAGTGCCCCAACTTATACAGCCACTACCCAAGTAATAGTCCCTCAAATCAACTATTTTTAATAGCCCACAGGGCTTGGCATTTATGGGTCGCAAAGGCCATATTAAGCAAATAAAACAAATAAACAAAAAGCAACTTTCAAATAGGTGTGTAAGTACTTCCTGCAGCTATCTTCCCCAGGTTCAACACAGACAGATCAAGGAAAAACACCCATCTCCCAGTTTCTTCCTGGAAGGGATTTGACTGCATGTTTTCCCAGCTGCAGCCTGAGGTTTCATCTAATAAGCCTACATGTGGAAATTGACTAGGGTCCTTCTGGGAGCTTGATAAAGTTGGTAGTCACATCCCCTGCTGTTTCTCCTTAGCTCCAACAGTAGAACTAAGCCTCTAGTTATTCCTGGAAGGAACTTGTCAACACATCTAGCACCCCAACCATTACTGCTGCCACCCAAGGGACAGCTTCCCAAATCACCTAGCTCTGGGAACTGACAGGGCTTGGCAATCGTGAGTCCCCCGGGACCACACAAAACAAAGAAACAGTTCTATTTGGGTGCACAAGCACTTCTAATGACTGTTCAGTCTGGCTCAGCACAGAGTGAGTAAGCAAAAAAAAAAAAAAAAAAAAAACAGTTCGTAGTTTGTTCCTAATAGGGGCTAGACTGAAAATCTAAGGTTCTGACTTTCCCAGGTGCAGCCTGAAACCTTGGCCTCCAATGAGGGAAGTGATGGGGCAGGCAATTACTAGCCCTCTAGGAGCCGAAACAGCCATGTGAGCATTTCCCGGCTTTTGGGGACACTGGTGGGTCTTGGCACACCCCTAACTACTGGGGGCCACTAAGAAGAAAGACGGCAGCTTGGACAATCACAAAGGTGCTTGCATCAGACTGGCTGAGGAGGTACATCTCCACATGAGACCAGTCTCTCAATACTGGGATAGATGACTGTTTTATCAAATGTGCAGAAACCAACATAGGAAATCAAGGAAAATGAAGGAAGAGAGGAATATGTCCCAAATAATAGAACAAGATAAATCTCTAAAACCAACCTTAATGAGATGGAGATAAGTGATTTACCCAATAGAGTTCAAAATAACAGTCACAAAAATGCTCACTGAGGTTAGGCAAGCAAGGCATGAACAAAGTGAACATTTCAACAAAGAGATAGAAAATATTTTTTAAATAACCAACAGAAAGATTAAAGTTGAAGAATACAATAATTGAGCTAAAAAAAATTCCATAGAGGGCATCAACAGTTGACTATTTTAAGTAGAAGAAAGGATCAGCAAACTTGGAGACAGAAAAGTGGAATTTATCCAATCAGAGGAACAAAAAGAAAAAAGAATGAAAAAGAGGGAAGGTAGTTTAAGAGACTTATGGGACACCACCAGAAGGACTAATATATGTGGTATAGGGATCCCAGAAGGAAAAGAGAGAGAGAAAGCAGCAGAATGGCTAGTCAAAGAAATAAGGGCAGAAAATTTCTCTAACCTGGGAAAACAAACAGACATCCAGGTCCAGGAAGCCAAAGATCAAATAAGATGACTCTATAAGGGCCCACACTGAGATACATTACAGTTAAATTGTCAAAAGTTAAAGACAATGAGAGAATATTAAAAGCAGCAAGAGAAAAATAACTTGTTAAGTATAAGGGAACCCCCATAAGACTAGCAACGGAATTTTCAGTAGAAACTTTGCAGTCCAGAAGTGAGTGTGATGTTATATTCAAGGGGCTGAAAGAAAACAAAAAACAAAAAAAAAAACCTGACAAACAAAAATAATCTACCAGCAAATCTACGAGTCCTTCAGAATTGAAGGAGAACTAAAGAGTTTCCCAGATAAACAAAAGCAGAAAGAGTCATCACCACTAGCCTGGCACTATAAGAAATGTTAAAAGGAGTTCTTTAACCTGCAATGAAAGGCTGCTAATTAGTAACATGAAAACATAGGAAAGTATAAACCTCACTGGCAAAGGTAAATATATAGTTAAATTTAGAATTCTCTGATAATATCATGGTGGTTTGTAAATCACCTATAACTCCAGTATAAAGGCTAAAAGACAAAGTATTAAAAATAACTATAACTACAGTAATTTGTTAATAGGAAAACAATATAAAAGATGTAAATTATGACATCAAAAACATAAAATGGGGGGCGTAAAAATGTAGAGCTTTTGTATTGTTCAAAGTTAAGCTGTTATCAGCTTAAAATAGACTTATAACTATAAGATGATTTATGTAAGCCTCATGGTAACTAAAAAGCAAAAATGGGGCTTCCCTGGTGGCGCAGTGGTTGAGAATCTGCCTGCTAATGCAGGGGACACGGGTTCGAGCCCTGGTCTGGGAAGATCCCACATGCCACGGAGCAACTGGGCCTGTGAGCCACAACTACTGAGCCTGCGCGTCTGGAGCCTGTGCTCCGCAACAAGAGAGGCCGCGAGGGTGAGAGGCCCGCGCACCGCGATGAAGAGTGGCCCCCGCTTGCCACAACTAGAGAAAGCCCTCGCACAGAAACGAAGACCCAACACAGCGATAAATAAATAAAGCAAACTGTCAACAAGTAAAAATAAATAAACACAATTATAAAAAAAAAAGCAAAAATGTATAGTAGATACATAAAAGCTAAAGAGAAATGAATCAAGTGTACCATCAGAGAAAATTATCAAACGACAAATGAAGAAAGCAAGAGAAGAAGAAAGGAACAAAGGAACTACGAAACAGCCAGGAAACGATTAACAAAATGACAATAGGAATAATCACTATCAGTCACTAATAATTACTTTAAATGTAAATGGACTCATTTCTCCAATCTCATATATAGAATGGCTGAATGGATAAAAAAGGAAGACCTAACTATATGCTGCGTATAAGAGATTCACTTCAGAAGTAAAGACACACATAGACTGAAAATGAAAGAACAGGAAAAGATATTCTGAGCAAAATGAAACAGAAAGAAAGCAGGGGGGGTTATACTGATATAAGACAAAATAGAATCTAAGCCAAAAACTGTGACAAAGAAGGTCATTATATAATAATAAAAGGGTCGATTCAATTATAATAATTATAAATATTTAACAATTATAAATATTAACAATTTTAAGAGATTTAACAATTATAAATATTTATGTACCCAGCCTCAGAGTACCTAACTATGTGAAGAAAATGTTAACAGATCTGAAGGGAGAAAGAAACAGGAATATAATAATTGTAGGGGACTTCAATACCACACTTTCAACAATGGATAGATCATTCAGGCAAGAAATCAATAAGGAAACATTGGACTTAAACTATACATTAGACCAGACAGAACTAACAGACATATTTAGAACATTCCATCCGACAGCAGCAACATACACATTCTTCTCAAGCACACATGGAACATTCTCCAGGAGAGAACGTATGTTAGAACACAATATGATCCTGCAATCCCACTTCTGCAAATACATCTAAAGGAAACTAAGTCATTATCTCAAAGAGCTATATGTATTGCCATATTCATTGCACCGTTATTAACAATAGCCAAGACATGGAAAAAATCTAAGTGTCCATCAAAGGATGAATGAATGAAGACAATGTGGTATACAATGGAATAAAAAGAAGGAAAAAAGAAGGAAATCCTACCACTTGAGATAATATGGATGAACCTGGAGGCCATTATGCTAAGTGAAATAAGCCAGACAGGAAAGACAAACACTGCGTAGTACCACTTATATGTGGAATCTATTTTTTAGAGAGTCAAACTCATAGTAATACAGAGTAGTATGGTGGTTGTCAGGGATGGAGGGGTGGGGGACTTAGAGAGAAGTTGGTAAAAGAGTGCAAACTTTCAGTTATAAGATGAATAAGATCTGAGATGTAATGTATAACAAGGTGACTATAGTTCATAATACTTATTGTATAATTTAAATTTGCTGAGAGTAGAAACTAGTACTAGCTTCAAAAACAAAACAAACAAACAAAAAACACACACAGGTAAATATGTGAAGTATTGGATGTTCAACGTTGGATTCAATGTAGTGAATCCTTTCATAATGTACACATATATCAAACCATCATGCTGTACACTTTAAATATATTACAATTTTATTTCTCAATTATACTTTAATAAATATGAAAAAGAAAAACAAAAAAAGTAGGTAAATTCTCTTTCTCACTAGGAAATTTTATTACTTTATGAATGATTTCTTCATATGAATTGTTACATAATAGTATTTTGATATCAATTTTCTCCTCTCCAACCTATTTCTAAACAGATTATCAATTCTCTTTCACAAAAATAATTTGCCTTTTGTCCATGAGATTCTTTTTTACTGATATATCAGGAGCGGCAAAACAAAAGGCTATATCCAAAACAAAAGTCATAAGAATTTCCCATCATTAGCTTTGCCTAATCTCTAATCATAGTTTATGAATCCTGGTTTTTCCTACCAAACTAGTACTGTCTACTTGGGACTAAGTTTCCAAACTCTGAGCTGTGCCTTCAGCTGACAATCAGATTCTTAAATCTGGGCCATGTGTTCAGTTGGTTAGAATGTGTTGATGATAAAGCCAAAGGCCATTTCTTGCAGGAACCAGTTTCACCCAGAGAAATCCCTTTGTACAGTCACAGAAAGCATCCTCTCCCCAGCCACTGCTCTTATAAACGTTGGTCCCCGTTATCAAGGAGATCAGTGTCAGAGTGAAACACAGCTCCCAATAAAAAACAGAAAGCACAGGTCATATCTTCTTAGTCAACGGTGATTATAATAGTTATTAGTTACTATTAACTCACTTTGCACTAGACACTGTGTTAAATGTTTTTCATGTTTTATCTACACAACCCTATGAGTTATTATTTCAACTTAACCTTAAGAAAACCAAGACGAGTAATTTGCCAAGGTCAGAGTGAACGAACTGAAAGTTGACCCCATGTCTGACTTGAGCCTCCAGAGTCCATGTGATTTACCCACAGCACACTCTTTACAGTATTAGGGCCACAGGGTAATGGGAAACAAGGGAAATTAGGACTTTATCTTGGTTCTGCTCAGACTTTCTGTGTGGTCCCTTGAATGAAGCCTTGTCCATTCAGTTCTGGGTGTTGCAAATGGATCCTGCTACGGGAACACACAAGGATACCACTGCTTTCAGCATTCACACGGATTGCTGTTTCAGTCTTGATGTCTCTGATCCCATCTTCTCTAGCTCCACATTTAGGTCCTGAATATCCTCTTAGACTTCCTCTGCTCGAAGAACCAACTGGACGTGTTTCTCTTCCAGTCTGATACTTACCCTTTATCTCCACTTCCACCCAGTCCTGGTTTCCTGCACATCTCATCCTGAGAAGAGACTGGGCAAGTCAATTTCTCTAAGTATCAGTTAACTTACCTACTGAATAAGGGATTTGGACTAGATTACCTCTAATGCACTTTTGATCTCCTATACATCATTAATAAAATGATAACTAGAATTCTTACTGGGGAAGTCTTCCTTTCACTGGAAAGAAGCACTATGTACTTCAGCCCTAACTCCCAGGTCTCACCTGATGACAGCAGTTGCATAGTTGTCTATCCACCTTTGAAGTACATAGTGAAAATGAAATTCAAAAAAAGGACTTACATTTTAACCCATCCAAATCATCTTTTCTTTTTCATCCAAATTTTTAAAATAACCCCTATTGTTATACTTTAAGAGGATGTCTCCTGCCCTCAGTGAATGCTCCCCAGACCATAAAATGGAATGAAAAATAATAAGGAGAAGGGAATCAATTTGGAGCAATTCTGGTTTTATATGATTGTATTTCATCAATTTTTTTCTACTCATTATTGCATATTCAATTCAAAGTTTCAACCAAAAGGGGGAAATTGCTAGAAGGGATTAATTTCCCCTTGTTCTGCTAATAGAACAATTTTCCACTTGTCATTTTTACTGTCTCAAGTGAGGTAGCATTTTTCAACCATAATCAAGTAGAAGTAGAAATTATTGGGGTATAGAGGAAATAACAGGGTGCACAACATTCTCTGTCTCCACAGAGCTCCACCTTACACATTACTCTAAACTTCAAGTGCATTCTGGAGTTTCATATCTGTAAAAGGTATCTGAGAGATCTAGAGTCCCCTTGGGAACTTCCTCTCAGTTGACTGAGATAGGATCTGTACCTTCTCCAAAACCTCTCTCAACATGAGGAGCAGAAAGGTAGTGACTTTAGAGACACTGACTCACCTCACACAGGGCAGAATGGCCACCATCAAAAAGCCTACAAAACAATAAATGCTGGAGAGGGTGTGGAGAAAAGGGAACCCTCTTGCACTGTTGGTGGGAATGTAAATTGATACAGCCACTATGGAGAACAGTATGGAGGCTCCTTAAGAAACCAAAAATAGAGCTACCATATGATCCAGCACTCCCACTCCTGGGCATATATCTGGAGAAAACCGTGATTTGAAAAGATATGTGCACCCCAATGTTCACAGCAGCACTATTTATGATAGTCAAGATATGGAAGCAACCTAAATGTCCATCAAAGGAGGAATGGATAAAGAAGATGTGGTATATATATACAATGGAATATTACTCAGCCATAAAAAAGAATGAAATAATGCCATTTCCAGCAACATGGATGAACCTGGAGATTATCATACTAAGTGAAGTAAGTCAGAAAGAGAAAGACAAATATCATATGATATCACTTATATGCAGAATCTTAAAAAAAAAGGGTATAAATGAAATTATTTACAAAACAGAAACTGACTCACAGACTTAGAGAACAAACTTATGGGTACCAGTGGGGAAGGGTTGGGGAGAGGGATAGACTGGGAGTTTGGGATTGACAGGTACACACTGCTATATTTAAAATAGATAACCAACAAGGACCTACTGTATAGTACAGGAAACTCAGCTCAATATTCTGTAATAACCTAAATGTAAAAGAATTTGAAAAAGAATAGATACTTGTATATGTATAACGGAATCACTTTGTTGTACACCTGAAACTAACACCACATTGTTAATCAACTATACTGCAATATAAAATAAAAATTTAAATGGGCTTGTCCAAATGACATAATATCTCTGAACCTAAGTGTATGTCTTTATAACGAGAGTGGTGACAGTAACTATCTCAGGGCAGATATGGGAATGAAATGAGATAACGTTTATGGATGTACTTTGCAGGCAGTAAGGCAGAATGGTCCAGAATTTGGCCAATGGACTAGCTTTCTAAATCTGACTCCCAACTCATCCTTTATAAACTATGTATAGGACTTCCCTGATGGTCCAGTGGTTAACATTCTGTGCTTCTTATGCAAGGGCCACAGGTTCAATCCCTGGTCGGGGAAGTTCCTCATGCCGCATGTTATGTACATATATATGTATATAAACTATGTACATAACCTTAGGTGATTTGCTTGAACGCCCTAATCCACAGGTTCCTCCTTATCTGTTGAATGGGAATGAGAGTTGCATCTATCACACAGATAGTTGGGAAGATGATGTAACGCCATCAGGGCCCAGCTTCAGGTAAATTGTCCGTGAGTGTTACCTATTAATGCCAGCACAGAATCAGGAAATGATGGGTCAGCAAGATTTCTGCAGGTGCTTGAGCATCCTCAGTATACGTATTAAGTGGAAGGGGGAGAGAAAAAGGGAGAGGAAAGAGAAAATAAACATATCCTTGGATAGAGCAAAGAGGGGAAAATCCAAGAGTAAATTGCTCTTAATTGATGTGATCCTTTGGCCAAGGATCGAGAAAACGCTTCTTGTATCTACTGATGCTCACAGCACCAACTCTTGCCATTCTCCGCTCCCTGGCCTCGACCCTCTGTCTCTGAGCTCAGTGGATTTTATTCCTGTTTCATTCTTGAAAATAATCAACTGTGGAAATTTAGAGGAGTCTCTCTATGAGTTTTTAAGAGTGCATCAGGGTCATAAAAACAGAGTGGTTCTATCTATATGGAAATGTAGATTTCAAATATATCCATTCTAATAATCAAATTATAAGGGAAATGGTCCCCTAATAGGGAGCTAATAAAAGTTGATTCTTAAGGCTGCCTGGAGCTGTCAGCAATAAGGAACAGATTTATAATGTGAAGCTTTGCTGTATTCTTCTTCCTCCTGCGACCCCTGCCCCGTCCCATATTATATGAGCTATGCCAATAACTAGATGGCCCAAGCTTGGATTTGAAGGAAATAGATTCAGCAAAGTTCTCATTTGACCAAATCTTTCCCCACATCCATACACACACACACACACACACACACACACACACACACTGTCTCACACATTTTTTTTTTAATCGTGTAAAGGTTTGCCTAAAGGTGCTAAATTTACTTCCCTGTTTGCCTGGAATTTTTCCCTTCTGTACATTGCATGAATGTTCCCTGGGGTACTATTGATTAGCTATTGAGACTGTGCTTTGGATAACGAAGAGACTGTTAACAGGGGACAGGAAAGCAAATTTGGCATAACTAATTTTTATAGAATACATAGGAAGGGAGAGGTGGATTTTTTTTTAACCTCTTAATTTTCTAGATGCCTTCCCTGAAAATGTGGCATTTTAGATGGAAACCAGCTTAAGGAGTTGTGCATTTGTTACTGCAGCAAAAGCAAGCACACAAGAGATAAAAGTAGATCCCTTTCTCCAGGGTTATACTGAATTGTTTCCCAGATGAGGAAATACAATAACCAGCCACACTCCTCTGGCTGTGACCAAACATAGATTTTTCTCACTACTTTTCTGTCACGCTCATAGTAAGTCACAACAGCCTGAGTGGAAGCGCATAGCTGGGGCAGGCAAATGTGGACACCGGTGCAGCCTATCCACCCAGCTAATCTTCCTAAATGACTAGGAAAGGACTCTTCCAAGGCCATGTGGATGAAACCTTGTCAGCCAGGGAAAAAGACCTTTCCCACATCCACTTGTCACCAGGCTAAAACTCCTCATTGTAATCAAGAAGAACATATCATAGGAGGAAATGCCCACAGGATCATCTCCAGACTGTGTATTACTACACGTGGTATAACAGTAACACCTTAATCATAAATTCAAGCAATAATGCCCCAAGTTATTTTTACCAGAAGGTAGGGATAGCATAATGGCATAGCACAAAAACATTAAGACACTATTTCAATGTATTTAGGTGTCAAAGAGAACACAAGCATGTTGCTTGGGTTATTTTGAACGTAAATGCTGTCCCAATAAATATTTTGGACTGGCACAGAGTTGTTGTTGTTTTTGATTTGTTTCTTTTGGGTTTTAATTTTGCAAATGAAGTAACTGACAAAGGATTAATCTCCAAAATTTATAAGCAACTCATGCAGCTCAATAACAAAAAAACAAACAACCCAATCCAAAAATGGGCAGAAGACCTAAATAGACATTTCTCCAAACAAGATATACAGACTGCCAACAAACACATGAACGAATGCTCAACATCATTAATCATTAGAGAAATGCAAATCAAAACTACAATGAGATATCATCTCACACCAGTCAGAATGGCCATCATCAAAAAATCTAGAAACAATAAATGCTGGAGAGGGTGTGGAGAAAAGGGAACACTCTTGCACTGCTGGTGGAAATGTGAATTGGTTCAGCCACTATGGAAAACAGTATGAAGGTTCCTTAAAAAACTACAAATAGAACTACCATATGACCCAGCAATCCCACTACTGGGCATATACCCTGAGAAAACCATAATTCAAAAAGAGTCATGTACCAAAATGTTCATTGCAGCTCTATTTACAATAGCCCGGAGATGGAAACAACCTAAGTGTCCATCATCGGATGAATGGATAAAGAAGATGTGGCACATATATACAATGGAATATTACTCAGCCATAAAAAGAAACGAAATTGAGCTATTTGTAATGAGGTGGATAGACCTAGAGTCTGTCATACAGAGTGAAGTAAGTCAGAAAGAGAAAGACAAATACCGTATGCTAACACATATATATGGAATTTAAGAAAAAAAAAATGTCATGAAGAACCTAGGGGTAAGACAGGAATAAAGACACAGACCTACTAGAGAATGGACTTGAGGATATGGGGAGGGGGAAGGGTAAGCTGTGACAAAGCGAGAGAGAGGCATGGACATATATACACTACCAAACGTAAGGTAGATAGCTAGTGGGAAGCAGCCACATAGCACAGGGAGATCAGTTTGGTGCTTTGTGACCGCCTAGAGGGGTGGGATAGGGAGGGTGGGAGGGAGGGAGACGCAAGAGGGAAGAGATATGAGAACATATGTATGTGTATAACTGATTCACTTTGTTATAAAGCAGAAACTAACACACCATTGTAAAGCAATTATACTCCAATAAAATAAAAATAATAATAATAATAATTTTGAATTTAGGCTGGGCCCACGTTTTCCAAATCCCCTGTAGATTCAACCACTTCTTTTATCTTACACCTGGCTAGATCCACACATTTCTGTTACCTATCTCGTCCTTTAAGAACGGAAGTTCGAGACTCTGGGAGAGACAGGCCACAGTTAGGTAGCTTTTAGAGCACAGCTGACTCTCCATATTTGCAGATTCTGCATCTGTGGATTCAACCAACCGCAGATGGAAAAATATTAGGGAAAACAAATTCCAGAAAGTTCCAAAAAGCAGAACTTGAATTTGCTGCACCAGGCAACTACTTACATAGCATTTACGTTGTATTTACAACGATTTATACAGCATTTACATTGTGTTAAGTATTGTAAGTAATCTAGAGATGATTTAAAGTAAATGGGAGGATGTGTGTAGGTTATGTGTAAATACTACACCATTTTACATAAGGGACTTGAGCATCTGCAGATTTTGGTATCTGCAGGGGGCGCTAGAAGAACCAATCGTCCACAAATACTGAGGGACGACAAGATAACCATACATTTAAGAGAAGCTCCGTCTTCCATTGAAAGCCACTGGTAAAAGATTCAAGATTAGAGGTTGCTTTCCACAAGTACACGACTGTGTCGTCAAAGCTTGAAGCAAGAAATCATGAGACATCTACAGATGGGCATCTAGACCTGCAAAACAGTAGGCACTCACCACATGTGACTGTGGAGCCCTTGAAATGTGACTAGTCCGAATAAACATGTGTCATAGCACAAAATAAACACACACCAGACTTTGAAGATTTAGTACCACAAAATGCAAAATATCTTACGAATAATCTTTACACTGATTACATGTTGAAATGAAAATATTTGGGGCATATTGGGTTAAATAGAATATATTATTAAAATTAATTTTACCTATTTATTTTATTTTTAATGTGGCTACCAGAAAATGTAAAGCTGCGTTTGCGGCTAACATCATGTATCTGTGGACAACACTGGTCTAGAGGAAACCGTAACTAGTCCCTTAGGTGCACAGACTTGTTAGTACTTTCTGGAATTTCCTTAGCGAAAAGGAACCAGAGACTGATATCCATGCATAGCTTATAGCTTAAAATATATGTGTGTGTAGGAAGCCATATACATTAATCATTATACAGAATGGATTCAGGCATTCTCAAAGAGTTTTTTTTTAAACCCTCTGCAATTAGTATACATAGCTCCTTCCACTGAATGGACTCTACTGGACTAATTAACTAGTAATAATTGTAGAATCCTAACTAATGAAGCTCATTTAATCATTGTGGAGTACATGCCGTACTTATTTCTGTGGGTTCTCTGGATGCTGACATGGGAGCAGATCTCAGCTCTTGAAATAACCCCCATGACCACTCTGCAGAAGCAAATTTGACCATAAGGAAGAAGCACTGAGCTTCCAGTCTGACGATGGAGGTTGACATCCTAGCTTTACACTCTAACTGTACAGCCCAAGACACTTCAGCTGACTGCTCTGAGACTCAGTCTTTCAAATATCATAAAATTGGGGTGGTAATGTCTATTCCATCAAGGTTCTATGACAATGACAAGGGATACAGTGTGTGAAGGCACTTGGTAGACTCTACAGTTTACCTAAAAGCTCGGTGCTGTTAACGTGAGCTGGAAGTTTTAGTCACACTTTCCTCTAGAAGCAGAGCCTAGAGTGTGCCTGGGATCACGGTCCCCCCTCATCGGTGGTACTTCCCTTGCAAGCTGTATTCACACTGGCAGCCCGTCTGCAAGACAGTGTCTGTGCACCACCCAACAAAATCCGCTAAAAAGTTTGAAGACTCTGAAAGGGAACCGTTTGTTCTGTCTTCGGTGTCAGACATCTGATGAGATTAAATTTTTATTGAGTTGGATGATTTTTGAGGAGCTCTCCATGTTCCATTGGTTGTTTTGACATCATACAGCAAGCCAGCTTGTTCCCTCTCAGTGAACAAGTGAGTTTGTCTCTAAGTAAGACACCGTAGAGCTTGCACTGCCTACATTTCTTGCCTGCTTTCAACCTTTTATGCTATGAATCTTCTCCTCCTCTCTCCCTATCTTCCAGGCTCCTTCCATTATAAAATAATCATCAACAGATAATGCAAGGTTGGTCCTTCCAGCTTCTTGACTGCAAACAATTGTCCCCTGAGACAGTAAACATCTCTCAATGGAGACACTAGTGATTTTATAATTCAAGTTTTTTAAATATAATTTTTATAGGGATGCTTATGGCCGTTTCCTATGAATATACTGGTTGTAACAAACAGTATTCTACTGATTATTTTTCTAAATTAATGAATTTATTGTTAACTATTTTATACAAAGCACTCTGATAGCCCCTATGAATCATAGGAAAGAAGCATGAAACAGTTCCCTGGTTCCTCCCCTACAGACCTCGTAGAGATTTCTGTCTCTCTCCTCCATTGTCATGGCCTTCAACTCCTTCCACGCATCACTTTGACCCCTTGACAGAAGATCACTTGCCTCCTATTCGCAAATTTATCCAGTTACTAATTTTTATGTGTATAGGGATTTACGGATGTGGCCATATGTGTCCCTCTTTCTGGAAGTCTTTCCTGAGCCTTGCAAGAAGCTGGGTGACCTTACACAAATTACTTAACCTCTTTGTGCCTTCAGAGTCTGTGAAATAGAGATAGCATCTACCTCGAAAACTTGTTGTGGGAATTAAGCATTTCCTAGCACATTATAAGCACTCAATAAACATCAGACACTCCTACAATATCAATGGAATCTACCCAAAAACTCTATCAAATTCCTCTTCTCTACAGCTACCATACACCTTGTTTATCTCTAGTATAGCAATACTTGCTCTATTATAATAGCTTGCATACTTGTCTTCCAAATTAAAAATAATACTATTTACTAAGAGTTTGCTATGTACTTTGCTTATATTAGAGCATTTCATCCACCCTGGAACTTTTGTGATATAGACAATCATTTTCATTTTTTTGAACTGAAGAAAGTAAGACTTAGGCAGAGTCATATACCCAAGGGCATTCACTTAATAAATGAGAGAAGCAGGACTTCAGTCCAAAACCCACGCTTTCAACCACTCACCGCACTCAGCCACCTCCCCTGAGGGGCCAGCCTACCATGTCCGTGGGTCCCTGTCGCTAGTACAGTGTCTGACACATAAGTTTGCATTCACTCTTAATTCATTAATATAACACCTTTCCAAGGAAAGGCATAAATATTTTTGTGTTTCAACTAAATATATTAAGAGACACAAAAATGATGTGACTGTCCCATGGATCTGCGGGTAGCTTTTTAAAGGGTTAAGCTGACTTGGCTTTCTCATTTTAGAAGTGTTGCCATTTCCTTTTCAGGAAGGAAAAGACATAACAGGAATAAATTGTAGGCAGATGTCTCATTTCTCCAACTTATTATTCTAGGGTGAAAATATTGAGTGACATAATGCATCACAGGACTGTCATGACTAAGTAGGGGACAATATATCAAACAGGCATGGCTCTTGGAAAAACTACCAAACAAGCTTTAGCTAATGATGGATTAAGTGATTAACATTATGGGGAACGGGAGAAATGTTTTAGGGAAGAATGTATTATATTCGGTTTTCTAAATATTTATTTATTTGGCTGTGTTGGGTCTTAGGTGCAGCAGGTGGGCTCTTCAGTTGCAGCTTGCCGGCTCCTTAGTTGTGGCATGCATGTGGGATCTAGTTCCCGGACCAGGGATAGAACCCCGGGCCCCCCACATTGAGAGCACAGAGTCTTAACCACTGCGCCACCAGGGAAGTCCCAAAGGTATTATATTCTTAAGCAGAAAGTAATATGAGTTTCAAATCCAGTTTAACGTAGGATCCGTAAAAAATCACAGAATAAAGATATCCTTCAACATTAAATACAATCTATTGGGGTCTTTCCCAACAAAGAGTTTCTGAAGTGAAGATCTTAGGTTTTACAGAATGAAGGGACCAGCAGAAAAATAAGTCTGTGGGCTAGGCAAAGAAAAGTGTATAAAGGGCCTTGAATAGTATGTCAAGGAGTTTGACCTTCATTCAAAAGACAGCTTTGGGGGGAGAAGAATCAAGGTGACACATAACTCTAGATCAAGTAAGGGGAATTGAAAAAGAGAAATTTAGAGGCACTAGGAATACAGAGGAGAGAACAGATTTAAGGAGATATACAGGAGGAAGAATATGTAGGACTCAATGGCCCCTTGGATAGGAGAAGAAAGGAGAGTAAGACAGCAGATGGAAGATAGGAAGAGAAACAGAAGGGTTTGAGAGAGGACGGAGGATGATGACGTATTGATGTGGGACAGAGTGGAGGATGGGAGCTGGGATGATAGACTGGAGGTTGGGGAGGTGAGGGCTCTGGAGGGTGGGGGAGGGGAAGCATCAGTCCCTAAGTAGGGTAGATTCTCCACTCTTAGACTGAGGAGGAAAGATAATCCCTTCAGTCTTTGACATAGTAAGCTGTGTCATATTCATAGCCAGGTCCATAAATACAATAATTTGTTGCTGGAGCTGGAGCCTTTAGTGGCAATGAGGATTTGGAAACTAATCCTGTACTACCTGCTGATATCACCTGTACCTTTGTGCTCTGTGCTTATTTACTTTTTATTTGTCTAAGGTTTGCTCCCACCTATGAAGTAGACTCCTATAGGCATCGTTGCCTTTTTGTATCCCCTAGAGAAAGGGGCGTGGTTCCTAGTTTCTGCCAGGTGCTCTGAAAATAACCATTATTTAATTGATTACATGGTTGACTAACCTTCCCTGTGACACTCCCCCTCCTCCCATGTCTACAAATGCTCTATCCCATCAGCCTCTCCCTGATCCCTAGACGCCTTTCCTTGAGCCAAGCAGAATTAGTATATGTGTCAAACTAAACTGCTTTTTTTTGGGGGGGGGGTGTGGGACTCGAGGGACATTGTTCCAGCTAATGATTAAGAACTCTCCAGACAATAGGGGCTTCTTAGACAATGGGTGAATTTCCAGGATGTCCGGCCCCCTTCCGAGAAGGAGGGAGATAACAAAATGTAAAAAAGGTGTCTGTCAAAGACCAATCAGGCAGCTGGGGACAAGTTCCCTCTCTGGTCCGAGCCTAAGCCGGGACCAATCAGCAGGAGAACACAACCAAATCTATAATTTACATACGGGGAAGTGGGAACCTATAAAACTGACATATTCGCGCCCAAAAGGGTTCCTTCTTCGACCTCCTGCGTGAGGACCAAGGAACCCCGGTGCACCGGCTTTCAATAAACCTCTTGCGTTTTGCATCGACTTCCGACTCTTGTTGTTTCCTGGGCGAGTCGAAACTCCTAGGAGACCGCGCAGGTCTAACAGGGGGAGGGGGTCTATTTGCCACAGCTCTTCTTATTGTTACCATTTTAAAATATTGTTCTATTGTCATACTTTCTACAATAACAAGGAAAACACTTCTGGCATTCCAAACTGACCCACCAATTTCTTCTGCAAACCAACATACAGGCTCTGTGACCGCAGGAGAACATTACTTTAGCACCAACCTCTGCTCTCTACAAAAGTAAAATGAGCTGCAAAGTTTAGGGACAAGTATACATAACAATAGTCTGCCCTGCTTCACAGGGGGTGCTGGGGGAGGACTGAGTAAAACATGGCGGGAGGCAGCCGCGGAACAGACTGTTCTGAATGATCTGAATGCTTTCTGAATGCTAATTCCCCAGGTTGCATCGGACTTGGGACAATGTGGTGCCTTATTCGATCCTCACTGAAGTAAAGCATACTCTCCCCTCTTAAGTCTTCCCTCTGAACTTCCATTATACATGTTCTCCAAGAGTTTAAAGAAAAAGAGACCCTGGTAGCAACCCTCTTAAATTCCCCCCCATTGATGGGAAGCAGTAACACATAGTGTAAAACTTCCAAAAGGCTCAGATTCAAATCTCAGTTCAACCAACGAGGTTTGTGTGAACCCAAACCTCATTTTTCTAACAGTTAACATGGAGATAATATCCTTTACCTTCGGAGTTGAGTACCTAGTGGATGTCAGGTACCAGCACGATGTCTGACGTACAGCAGGCACCTAAGAACTTAAAACTATACTTATTATTTTTTTTAAATACTTATTATTATTGATACCAAGCAGGACCATGTGGGGCTCCTGAGCACAGAAACCTTTCTGTGTCCCCCACTTCTTGATTACAAGAGATAAGCTTCATTCAGCCTCCATGACCTTCCCTCAGTTCCAAGGGGCAGATTTAAACAGTTGCTAATTAGGGAAGGGAGGGGATGCAGAGACAAGGGAGGAAGAGTCAAAAGAAACAATAGTGCAGCCTTGGGGCAGGTTCCTGGTTCCCTCTCAAGGGATACACACAACAATATCTTTGAGCTGTTTTGCATATACTGAAACCCCACACCCCACCCCCCGCCGGGTGGGAGAAGTTAACTGTGTGCTGCCCACAAGCGGAGACCCCAGACCGGTTGGAAACAGAAGGTTGATGATGCCGACTCCCACTTACCTCACCACCAGCCAATCAGAAGAACGTCCACGAGCTGATCATGCCCTCTTTGAACCATTACTATAAAACTCCTCACTAGTTATATATTTTATACATATTAGTCTATATATGTCAATCCCAATATGCATAAAATAGATAACTAATAAGAACCTGCTGTATAAAAAAATTAAATTAAATTAAATTAAAAAAAAAAACAACTCCTCACACCCCCATCCAGGTTGGGACACACAATTTTGAGGACATTAGCAGGTTGTGGCCCCTTTGCCTGGCAAAGCAATAAAGCTGTTCTCTTCTACTTCACCCAAAACTCTGTCTCTGAGATTTAATTTGGTGTCGGGGTACAGAGGCTGGATTCAGCTTCATCATCTAGAAAATGCAATTATTATTATCTGAGCAACGACCAACCAATATCCCCCCTACGCTGTTGGGCTGGGAAAAAACACAGAACTGGAGTCAAGGGGGCAGGGTTTCTCTCTCTCTCCTGGCTCTGTCCTGGATAAATAACCACTAGACATGTGTGCTGGGGAATCTGACTAAAGGCATAAGGCATGGAATCCGCTTAGCATGGGAGCTACTTCCTCCTTTCTACTTGGGTTTTCTCATTGGAACCCAAATTATCAGGGTCATGTGGTTCTACTGTAAGGGGCACTATCCCTCACAAGTTCTCTATTCTTGCTTTTCTTTTTTCCTCCTTGTTCTTCCATTAGGTACAGTATCAAATGTCCCACTCAAGGCCTGCCTGCTAAGGACAACCACTTTCTAGAGCCTCTCAGGACTTCCAGTTACCTGCTCAGCTCTGGCTGGCTCTGCTGGTGATTCCAGCCTCACAGCCCTGCACCTAAGCTGCCTCAGATATTAAGATCCTTTCTTAAAATAATAAAATAGATAAGCTACTTGATGTATATTAGTAGTAATCATTACAGCACTCTGTGACTAAATTATCACTATCTCTTGCTCATGAGGATCCAGAGTCTTTGAAAGGGCAAGTAACGCAGGTCCAAAGAGTTGGACAGTCAGGCAGTAAGGAGTGGAGATGCAAACTCTGTCCAGCCTGCAGAGATCCCATTCTTTCTACTTACAGAAGCAGCACATGGGCAGCCTGCAGATGTGTTTGGTTTAGCCTGTTACAATCCTGGCCTTATGGTGTTTTTCAAAAAAATGAGTTCATTTCCAAGATTTTTTTGAAAGCTAGATTCATTTTAAATATCCAATTTTTTACTTTTTCCTTAAAAAAAAATCAGAAGAACTAGCAACACCGGGCTTGTTTTCCTCTGGGTGACTAGCTATCTGCTGAAGCTGAGGAGCAAACTCTCCCTTCAGACAGACCTGATGTGCAGCTTCTGGGTGGCCACAGTCCTCACCACTCCCTTATGCCTTCTGACACTGCACTCTCCTCACTCTTTAGGTACCTGCCTGGCCCTGTAGACAGCTGACTTCACCCCCGTGTTGTTAAGTCCTGTTCCCAGGGGAGGGCACGTCTTACTCTCTGTTCTTGGTCTCAGAAGCAGCTGGTTTCCATCTCTACACCTGTACCTTGTGCCTCCCCCTTCCTTCTTCCTCCTGCCGTGATGTCTTCTTGGTTTTGTCTTTTGATATGACTTCTGATTCATGCCTGGCCCTAACTCACCATCACAGAGATATGCTAAGCCTCTGGTTTGCCGGCAGTCAGGTTCTAATTCTAACTTGCATTGATCATCCAGGTTAGATTGAGGTCCAATCTGAATTACTCACCAGGTCTGCTCTTTCATTCAACTTGAACTACTCCCATTCCACCAACCCAGTCCAAGACTTCTCTGCAATTCCCTTCGGCTCCCTTGTAACTGCCCCACACTGTGAGTGAGCCAGTGTCTGGCCCAACACAGAAGTACTTTCCTTCTATTTGCCATCCCCCTTTCTCCCCTCCTCCATCTCTCTGGCTCTCCCAGCTCTGTCCTCACAGCAGAGCCGAGAAGGGGGACCTAAAGACAAGAAAGGATTGATCAGTGTTCCCTGAATAGTACAAGATGAGGAAATTTTTTAAAAGCCCTCTAGACTTCATGCTTCGAGGATGTTTCATAGGGAACTTGACAGAGACTTGGAAAATACATCTCATATAAGAAAGAAGTTGAAAAGGGCAAAAAAAACCCTACAAGTCTGACAAGGAGAAAAAGAAAACAGGTGTAGACCAAACTATTGGGACTGAAAACCCTATTGAGAGCAAAGCTGGCTCTGACCTTCGTGCCTCCCTAAATGAAAAGCAAACTGCTCCCCTCCTCCCTCATCCCAGACTTTGTCAAGCATGATTGATGACACAGCTTTTGCTGAAGACACTGCTGAAACGTTCTCACATATAGAATGAGAGCTCACCTAGCTCTTATCTGCAGAAGAAAAGGCACACTATTGTAAAAGACAGATGCCTGGCAATTAAAGAGAAAAGAGTGGAAGGGAACGCAGTTGCTGGCAGCATGGCACGCCACCTACCTGATGTTCCCCATCGTGCTGTACCGTGATGGTCCCGGTCTTGCCCTAAACTTTCTAGGGCAAGAGTCAAAGACATAAGGACACATCCCCCACTACTCTCCAAACAAACTCCCGTCTTAAAAAAAGAAACCAGTTAAAAAGATGAAAACTCTAATTCGAAAAGACCCATGCACCCCAATGTTCATAGCAGGACCATTTACAACAGCCAGACACGGAAACAACCTAAGTGTCCATTGACAGATGAATGGATAGAGAAGATGTGGTATATATATTCCATGGAAAATTACTCAGCCATAAAAAAGACTGAAATAATGCCATTCTTAGCCATGTGGATGGACCTAGAGATTACCTTACTAAATGAAGTAAGTCAAAGACAAATATGATATCACTTATATGTGGAATCTAAGATATACAAATGAACTTATTTACAAAACAGAAACAGACTCACAGACATAGAAAACAAACTTATGGTTACCAAAGGGGAAGGGGCGGGGGAGGGATAAATTAGGAATTTGGGATTAACAGATACGTACTACTATATATAAAATAGATAACCGAAAAGGACCTACTGTAGAGCACAGGGAACTATATTCAATATCTTGTAATGACCTATAATGGAAAAGAATCTGAAAAAAAATATATATTTATATATGTGTATAATTGAATCACTTTGCTGTACATCTGAAACACTGTAAATCAACTACACATCAATAAAATAATTAACTTTTTGAAAGAAGCCAGTTAGCTCCTTTTCTAACCCGTCCTATCATGTATATTCCAGCTTCCAGCCCTATAGTCCCCCTCCTAGATTACAGCTGACTCCTCATTTTCACCCACCTAAATCCTATACATCTTTTAAAAGACAACTCAAATTCTCTGTCATTTCTCAACTATCCCAAAATACTATGCCCTCTTCCTTCTCTAAATTCTACAACAAATACAACCTGTGTCCACATCACTCACCAACTAAATTGTAAGCACCTCAGAATCAAAGCAAAGACATCATTTTATCCCTACTACCATGGCTAACATTTAATAGGTTCAACAAACATTGAAATGAATATGACACTCTGCCATAATCTTCATTACTTATTTCACTCCAATAAGATTATAATTCCCTTGAGGTCAAGGACCATGACTTAATGTATTTCTCTGGCAGTCTAGATGGGACCCAGCCCACAGGAGGAAATAAATATTTACTTGATAGAGAAGGTTGATTGATTTAAAGGAATTTAAAACTTTCAAAACAAGTTAACAGTTGCAATACTAGACATTCCTTACTTTAATAGGAAATATCACTTTACAGCTAAAACAAAATCGTGCAGGCTGTGGACAGTCCCAAAGTTTCTCAGTGCCATAATTTCACTAAGTTCTAGAGAAAGCCCCAAGTTTGCCTCTGGGATGTTCAAATACCACCTCAGAATGAGTGACCGGTGTCTGAGCAGCCATCCTGTGGATCTTACTTCAGAGTTCTCCAAGTTTATCCTCGGAGGGAAGGGCATATCACACTTAATCAGTTCTGTTTTTTAAATGCTTCTGCTGTGAGTTCCACCTGGGACTTGCAGATCCGGATGAGATCCTGATTTGCACATCGTTGTTGGTGGCCAGACCCTGTGATGAGAGCTCAGCTGTCAATGGGGAGTGAAGCAGGATGTCAGCCAGCTGCTCCTTCCCTGCCTACCCTCGCAGTCCTTGAAACTCCAGGGCTGATCCAGGGGGAAAGCAGTAAAGACAAGCAGGTAGGATTTGAAGGCCAGGATTAAAACCACACGTGGAAAAAGAAAGACCGTCATTAGGTTGTTTTCCTGTCTTGTAATTACTGCTCTAAGACCATCAGCTTTAAGTAATAAGTTTTTGAAAGCCAAAAATTTTAGATACAATTTTGTATAAGCAAATCATTTGGGTGCACAAAACTCTATTTTCTCAAGCAAACAGCATTTTTCACATGCAAATGGCGTTGTTAGAGCTTTAGCTAATTGAGCAGTGTGTGGAATTCAATGCTCTTTTGCAAGCACAAGTGGGAAGTGATACTGGCGTAGCTACAGAGAATGTTGACAAGACTGGCTGGGGGTCAGCGGTACTCTTTGCCTACAGTTGGGTGGCTCTGACTCCTTGGAATGCTGTAACTCTTGAGAAGTGGAGTAGAAAACTGTCTGAGGTGAGTACACGGTATTTTCAAGCCAATTACTGGTAAATTGATCATTGTCATCACATCAACCAGGTTACTCGAGGCTCAAACTCACATGTGCCATCCGAGTTAGCATTTCAGCATGGCTTGGAAGAAATGGTCTGATGGGCTGTTCTGTTGGGTGGTGCTGTTGGGTGGTGCAACTGCTCCAAGCCCCTCTGCCATCCTAAAAGCTGCATTAACTGAAAGTTGGCAGCACGCTGCAGTTGGGTACTTGAGGAGAGTGTAATCAAGGTACTGTTTACAAAGGAATGGGCAGGGATCAGGAAATCAACAAGGGTTTGTACAGTACCTTCAGACTAGTAAGCGGTTGCAATCTCTAGACCTGAAGGGGCAAAGGAATGGGTCTGTTCATAGAACCTGGAGGGACAGCTATTAAAAAAGGACCACCCAACAGGAGTTGTGATCTTTCAGTTGACCGAAGGCAGCCAGCCCATCATGACCCTCAAGGAGAAAGCCAGAGGGATCAACACTCGGACCTCATTCTTCTCTCTCCCTCTGGTGTTTTGCCAGCCTCCCTCATTGACCAAACCCAGCTGGAAAGCAGAAGGCCAAGGCATCTCTTGATTCTATCTATACTGGTCAACCTCCCAGGCCCAGGGCAGGGCGTAGACCAGAGTGGAGAACAAATCAAAGATATCCTGCTTAGGTTCCCTGGAGCCAAAGGTTCTGCAGGCCTTTTCCTTTGTCTCCTATTTCAGTATTTCTAAGCTCCAGAACTTCTCTGAGAGCTAAATCACAATCATACCCTGCCTGGCGCTATTCTCCAGTCTCAATGGAAATTTTCATGATTAACAATAGTTGTCTTAAACCTATAAGAATCATTCTTAAGATGGCAATAAATTTAACTTATAATGTTACTATGGAAATTGTTAAGGGTTCATCAGTGGTCATGGATTTGATCGGTTTAGTTTATTCCCTAATCATAGACCAAAGCCATTGCCTGTATAACAGAAGCCAAATAGGAAGAGACCTCTTCTCGTAATTCTTCGCCTCTACTTCTGCATGATGTATTTTCCAACTACTCCTTTTCTCATTAGTTTCGCTCCTTGTAACTGCCTGTTTCTATTAAAATAATCACCATCTCACAGTTCAGATTTAATTGTTCAGTAGTTATTTAATGTGTGCTACTTTATTTTTCCTCCCTGCCTAAATTACAAGCTCCCTGAAGGTGGAGGGTGTGTATGGTACGTATTCAAGCATCTATTAAGGTCTCAGTAAGTACTTCTCCCATGTAATAATTCCCCAGTAATTCGCAGGTTCTTGTTATCAGCATTTATAGAATAGTTTCTATGCACCTAGAACTCTGACAAATTCTAAGCTGCTTGAGAGCAAAACCAAGTATGCTTCCACAGTGCAGAGCACAGAGCCTTGCTACATAGTAGTAATTACTCTTGAAGGTTACAGGAAGGAAAAGAGTGGAAGAGAGAGAGAGAGGAGAGATAGCTAATTGTGTTCCTTGTTGGTAAAGATGCTCATTGCATTAGGCATAGGGGCAGTTGTTAGATACAAAGCAAGCAGAGTGGCTGGAAAATAACTTGATCCATAACGGAACCCATATAGTGTCGCCTAGATGCTATGAAGATAATTGGCCTCTGGGTATTTCAAATATGGTCTTTGTTCTCCTTTGATAGATGATTCTGTACATCTTTGTGTATAATAAGCCAACTGGATGTGGGTGATGCCATGATTCAGATATGTGCTTCCCAGGAGCCATAAAGAGATCTCAAATACAGCTATAAACACCTTTGAGAGATTGTGCAATAAAGAAAACTTCCTGACAAATTAGCTACAGACTCAGAATAACAGAGCTAATAACACATCAGCTCACTGCTCTTCCCAGCAAACACAGGGAGAAATGTGTCAGACTGAAATGAATCAATCTAACACTTACAATCTGGAAATTTTAGGGAGAAAAAAAATTGTTTCTTAAGGAAGATATTTTTAAAGCAATATTTATTAAGACATAGCTTCATCTCTCCTTTTATTTATTTATTTGTTTATTTATGTATTTTTGGCTGTGTTGGGTATTCGTTGCTGCGCACGGGCTTTCTCTAGTTGAGGCGCGTGGAGGCTACTCTTCTTTACAGTGCACAGGCTTCTCATTGCGGTGGCTTCTCTTGTTGTAGAGCACAGGCTCTAGGCACATGGGTTTCAGTAGTTGTGGCACATGGGCTCAGTAGTTGTGGCTCGTGGGCTCTGGAGCACAGGCTCAGTAGCTGTGGTGCACGGGCTTAGTTGCTCCACGGCATGTGGGATCTTCCCTGACCAGGACCCGTGTCCCCTGCATTGGCAGGCGGATTCTTAACCACTGCACCACCAGGGGAGCCCTCCATTTCACTTTGGCCCTGCCAAAACAATCTCTGAGGTAAACAGCAGCCCTGAGATCGATACCAATCAGGACCCTACTTCACCCAAAACTCTGTCTCTGAGATTTAATTCGGTGTCAGGCTACAGAGGCTGGATTCGGCTTCAATATCTTGCTTTTCCTTAAGCACGAGACTTGTCAACACAGCCAACACGCTATCAAGCAAACTACATTTGAAGATTCAAGGGGGGTGGCAAAGAGCTATTAATATGGTGATCATTCGCCTAGAGACGATCAGTATTTCATGCAATTGTATTCATTTCAAAACACTCGAGAAATTAATCATACAGCTAAGTGTGCTTTGTGTTTATCCACCTTGGTAATACTTTATGGATACAAACTATAAAGCAGAAAGCAGAAATTTTTGTCAGACCATGTGTCAGAAGTAATTATTACTGTAATAGAAGGTCCACCCAACCTGAACGGGACACATACACCACCACGTCCCACAATGTAAAAAGACAGATTAGATCCCACTCTGGAAGAAGAAATGTTTAAAGTGTTGGAAATGCAAGACTTCACGAAACAGACAAGGAGCCTTAAAAAGTTCTTACTCCGTTAGGTATAGGTGATGCTGTCTTTTCACACAGAAAGGTTAACGGATTCAAGTACTTTAATTCTATCTCTGCTCCTTCCACCAGAACCATGGCACACACAGTACTAACTTTCTGAAACAAGTTCTGGATGTGGACCCTCTCTTGCCATCCACCCTAATAATTCAGTATCAGACTGACAGTCCTGCCCCACCTTATCCAGATCTGCAGGGGACCCCCGATACAGGCACAGGCTCCGGCTGTCCCTTCTGGGCAAGTGTGCATGTTTGTTACGTAGACTGGAAGGCTGTTATTGCTATCGATTTTGTTGTTGCTGTTTGGAGAAGGGAGACATAAGGATCGGTGTGATGGGTGAGACCGAGTAAGGAAAATCATGATAAACCATTATAGCTGCACTGTGCAATATGGTAGTCCCTAGCCACATGTGACTAGGTAATTTAAACTTAAAATTAAATAAAATTTAAAATTTAGTTCTTCAGTTGCACTAGCCATATTTCCATCCTCAACAGCCATGTGTGGCTAGTGGCTGCCCTATTGGACAGCATAGATACAGAATATTTCTATCATCATAGAAAGTTCTTTTAGAAGGTGCTACACGCTAGTGTGTTACTAAGGCTTCTGGCAATGTATCCTCTTGGCTCAAATTTCATTACCGTTTGTATAGATAACAGTTGAGATTCTGCCTGCCATTTTTTTCCTTCATGGTGTCTCAAAAGACCATCATGTTTATGAGCAACTAATGCTTTTTCACATTCCTCTGTATGAAGTTTGTTCTTAATATTGTCTTGGATACTAATTAAGTGGGATTTGAAAGTAAGAACTCATTGGCACAGTTAAGGTTAATGGCTTAATCCTTTAGCACAGGAGACAACTTCAAGAACTTGTTTGAAAGATTTTTCTTGAAGCACAGGGAATGCACTGTTTCATTATCCATGAGCATTGTCTATTCTGCTCTCCCTGGAAACTGTGCATCTATATGTCCTTCGAGTAACCGATACTTAGAAAATATTTCCAGGTCTTTGCATTTCTTACTACAAGAGTAAACTGCTAATAAAAGAAGGTAGTTGTTTTTCCAGATAATTCTAGATTCACCAAGATCCATATTTGATTTTTAATCTCTTTCTTAGAAATTAACTTAGTAAAGAGTTAATCATTTTTTATTTAGGAATATTCTAGGTAAACAGCTGAGGAAGTATGAAAAAATAACTTCACTGGTTGCCAGGGGATAGGGGATGAGGGAAAATAAGAAGCAGCTGGTAAACTGGTACAAACTCTCAGTTATGAGAAGAATAAGAATAATCAGACAATCAAGGATGTCTCCAGGCATTGTCAAATGTCCCCTGGGAGACAAATTACTCCCCTCCCCTCCTTGTGAACCATTGTCCTACAGACAGAGAATTATACAACATAGAAATGACAAGGGCTTTAGAAATTCTTCAATCAAGCAATCCAACTTTTAAAAATAGAAAGGACTCAAAGAGGTTATGTGACTTGCCCAAGTTAGTGGCAATGGCTACCTATAAATCCACCATTTCCCTGGAGTGCTAGAATAGACCATTTGAAAACTAAACATTTTTAATGAGTGTTAGTTTCCAGAGTGTTATTCACATATGCAAACAACTCAAATAAAGCCCTGTAAGTTGATCCAGGTTTCTTATCCTTCCGTGGGTTTTTTGGTTGGTTTCACTCTTCAGAACTTTTGTAGCTAAAATTGCCTCTAATAATGGTTATCAAGAAAGCATTTCTGCTAATTAGCAGGGGTGACACAGAGGTCTACGGAGCCACATAGGTAATTTGCACAATACCAATCTCTCTCCTTTCCCTTGAGCTGAAATGCCTTCTTCCTCTTTGTGCAGTCAGGATGCGGATGGAGAAGTCCTTCCTTTCTGGGCAAGGAGGTCATTCCTCCAACTTCCTCAGAGATTTGACCATCAATCAGCCATCAGTTGCCAGGAGTCGGTTGGTTTTGTTCATTTGTAGTTGCATTTTTACTGAACAGAAAAGGAACATCAGTAGCAGCCATGGAGATTTCTAGGCGTCTCCAATCTTAATTCTTCCTTGTATTGAAAGGCATAACAACGTCAGTAGAATTAATTCAATTGCTTTCGTTGTTCTTCATACCTCGCTCGCTCACACACTCCTGTGTTAACACACACTGAGAGTGCAGAACACACACTTACACAGGCACCCACCTACACAGGAAGAAAAGTATGCTAATTTTTTTCATTGGTATCTTTTATCTGAGGTTTTGGATCTCTTTGAAAGCGTATGTAAAGAATACAGGGATGGTGAGACAACCAGGCTTTCTCAAATCGCTGAACGTTAAGTACCTTGACGAGTCTGCTTCAGTCCTCCGAAAACACAGGAATTTACTAAATGATTAACCAACAACCTAATAAAATTTTGATTTTTCAATTTTATGGCAGTGAGGAAAGCTATACGTATTCACTAGAAACCGTACTTGGAATTCTGGTCTTTTCCCGAGCTAGTGACCTGCTCTCTGGTGATGCTGGGCAGTGGCAGCCGCAGCTCCCAGGCAGCCCCGCGATCACGAGGGTGAACACATGACGCACTGACCACCATTCTGCACCCAGACAACCACTCTTTTCCACTTTCAGTACAGTTTTCAATAAATGACATGAGATATTCAACACTTTATTATAAAATAGGCTTTGTGTTAGATGATTTTGCCCTACTGTAAGCTAATGAAAGTGTTCTGAGCACATTTAAGGCAGGCTGGGCTAAGCTCTGATGTTCTGTAGGTTAGGTGTATTAAATGCATTTTCGACTTACAACATTTCCAACTTACGATGGTTTATCGGGACATAACCCCAACATAAGGAAGATCGGTGTAGATGCTAAGAACCCAATACCACTCCAGCCACATTTTACAGTGTAGATGAGGTCCACATTGTTGGAATGCTTTCTACATGGCCAGAGAGCTGGAAAGATGTAAGGCAGGCTCCACCCTCGGGTTTCCAATCACTACCGACCCAGTGCTGTTTCTACTACACCACGCCATTGATATATAGCAGTTACTGGCTCATCCTTCCATCTGTAGCCCCTGTCCCATTCCCTCGGGGGTCACTGTGTTCCCGGAATCATTGGGATGAGCGTGTCTTGGGTGATGGTGGCGCAGGCAGGGAGTTCCCTTTGATTCTTCTGATGGTAAAAAGGAATAAGAAGATTGAGCTCAGAGAGATGAAAAGGAGCTTTGAAAATAATAAAATTTCTATACCAATAATGTTATTTTCCACCCCTGGGAACTTCAATTGTCCAACAGAACTTTCCAGGACACAAAGCCTTGCAAACTCACATGTGGAACATTCCCGCATATACTGAGCAACTATAACTGGTCCCCAGGTCCTCTTTCAATCTGAAGACCAAGAATTAGTACTGGAAAAGCCTTTCCTCCCCACATCCTTTCCTGTCTTTTATGGTTGAACAACTGGGCTTTCATCTCTAGCAAATTGGGGAGAGACACGAACACTCCCTCAGGGAGAACAAACGCAGCTAAAGGAAAACAGTGAAACTGCCTTTCACACAACAAGCTTCACGTTTCACTTTTCTTTCCCCTTTCTCCACTCTTTGTTTCATCTGGGAAGAAAACTTACTTTTAAAACACCAAACCCCCTTTCTGTCAGGGGGTCTGGCTGGATTGATTAATAAAGGGAGTCATCGTAATGGGGGTGCTGTCAGCAAACTCCTTCTTTGAAACAAATAAATGTGACAAAGGAGAATGTTCAAGGGGCCCCTGGGTTCTATAAGAGAAAAGGAACAGAAGATTCGTTTCCACAGCAATATCGGACTGGACTTGGCCCAAAGGAACCTCCCTCACTATTGGAAAGGCTTGTCAATTAGCACATCAGACTCATCTGGTCGCTTCCCCCCTAATGCTGGGGGAATGGTTTGCACAAGCCTCTGGGCTGTCCCTGGCTTTACCCCATTCCAAGTCCTGCCCGTTTCCTATCTGTTTTCTGCTGGGCTCCAGGTGTTTCTGTCTGCTGCAACACATCTCTGGTTACCGCAGACGTGCTGGGTTTAAATAAGAATCAGACTGCTCTCGTTCATCTCCATGCAGACAGTACCCTTTTTCAGACTCAAAAATGCCCATCCGTGTAAAGGGTTTAGGGAGAACGCAGGATTGACTGAGGAACGAGAGACTGGCGTGGCAGGTGAGCCTCAGAAGGAGACCATTTTGATCAGTCAAACGCGAGACAGAACCCGTGCCCTCCTCCACCTCCAATAAAATGGTGCCGAGGCTGCCTGGCGCAGCTCACTTCCACGTAGAGCGGGCAGGCCACTGAGTCCCATCCCGATGAAAGCAGAAGCCGGGTCCATTTGATATCAGGGAGGAGCGTTTGCACTCACCTCCAAACTGAATGCCCTCTGCTCTGGGAGCCTCACTATAATAACCAGATCCCTGACTCTGCTCTGACTCTGACCTGGTAAGACTGGGGCTTACCTCCACGGGGGTGTCATCAGGGTAACCAACACACGCCGTACCACCAAATACTGTTTGCCAATCTCCTGCCCAGGTGATGCTCTCTCGCCACTCAGTGACTTGGCTTTTATCTTGTTATTGTTTCCAAGAAAGTCTATCCCCCTGAACTGTGTGCTACAACATAGCTCTTAAGGAGATTTCAAGTTGCTTTTAGTCTGTGTGAGAGAACTCAATTAAATACTCATCAAACTTGCATCTTCTTTTTTCCCAGCTCACAGCTAAACTCCATTTCACAGTCAGGAGTGGCCGTGAGACAGAACTCTGGCCAAAGGAATATGGGCAGAAGTGCTTCTTTCCACATCCAAGCCTGACCCATGAAAGATCCCATTCGATCCTCCTTGTTTCTTTCTTCCCTTGCCTGCTGGTCTGAGGCAAAAAAGAAAAAAATCCCAAGAAGGACTTCAAAAGCCCAGGAGATGCTTGAGTCCCTAGAAGGAAGCTTGGGGCCATGGATGTGACTGAGGTGAACAGAGCTTCTCCATCAACCTGCACTAGACCAGGACAGGAGCAGAAACACAAACCTTTCTTAAGTTAATCCAGTGAGATCAGGCAGTTGCTTGTTATAGCAGAGAGGCTAGCCTGGTGTATACAGATGGGCAGGAGAAAGACCTGTGTTAGCTGCACTGCCCTGTGATCAACTTGAAGGAAGCCAAACCTTAAGTCCCTTTTATATCCCCAGCCTCCGAGAGAAAATATGCCATATAATCATTTGGAGACGATGAAGTGGGGACTTCTAGAAGAAGAGGGAAACATCTGTAAAATATGGTAATATATGCTATTGTGTGCCATATGGCAAAATTAAATTAGCCCTATTGTCAAGGTCAAATGTGCAGTGAAAAGAAGAGAGCAGAGAACAACTGCTTAGGACTGGGAGAATTTGGAAAGTCTTCGCGGAGGAAGTACAAAAGGTAAGTAGAATTCCCTCAATTAGAGGAAAGGGCATATTCAAGGAAGAGGAAACCCTGCGAGTTAAGCAAAACTGCCTTGAATTCTGTGGCTGTTCTCACAGTGGCAAGTGGTCCCCCAGAGGAACAAAATGTTTGTTAATGGTTAAAGTGGTAAATGTCATGTTATATATTTTTTACCACAATTTAAAAATCCTTATCATCATGGAGCTTATAAGCTAGGAGAGAGAGAAAGATAATAAGTCAATTAAAATATCAAATTAAAAAGTACATTCTAGATCAGCTTTGGGTCCATCCCCATTTTACAGATAAAAAGCCAGAGAACAGAGAGAAAAGGTAACATGAGTTTACCCAGTAAGACCCTCATGACTCACTCCCGGGCCAGTGATCTTTCCACTGAACCAAACTTCCTTTGTGAGGTGGTTCTGCTACCTCTGTTTTATCTGAACCATTCGATAATATACTAGAAAGAGAACAGGTTCTGGAACCGAATTCAGATTTCAGAACAGTTGCTTCCTGGAAGTTGGGTTTTGAGATTTCCCTCTCAAATGGAAATAACAAGACCAGCTTCATAAGGGTTAAATGTAATTTAATGTAATTTGTTACACTTACCCCTAGGTACAAGGGAAGGAGTCAATGAAAATTAGCTCCCTTCCTAGGAATAAAGGTGTTTTTTGTTTGTTTGTTTGTTTGCTTTGTTTTTGTGGGTTTTTTTTTAAGAAGTGGGGTTTTTTTTAAGAACTCTGATCTTTATCAGAGTTTTAGAAAATCAACTCTGGCAATAATATGAAAAATACAATAGATTTCAGAAGCAGAAGATTGGCGTTAGAGACCAGCTAAGTTATATCATTAAGGAACAGTGAAGGGTCCTCCCAGAGAACTCTGAATGGCTTTAGTTGTAGGAAATTAGATTGACCAAAACGTTTGGATTAGCCAATGAATCACCAGCGGGCTAGGCACAACTGCACCGTGCAAATGTAGATAAAACTTAATTGTGTTTGGGGAAGTTTTTCAATTGAATCGTGACTATACATTTCAATTCAGCATGAAAGATTTTCATGGCGGCCACATCACATGGCAGTACCAGAGAATCTTTGACTTCCTGTTATCATTCATATCAGTCTCCTGTGGGTACCAGCTGACAGTGACCGATGAGAAAATATACAAGACCAGGTCATGTACCATAGCATCAGTAAAGCTGAGAATGCAGCAGATTATTGGAAGAATTCAGCTAGACCAGGGCAGTGCAATCCTATAAGACACGCCCTAGCTTTAAACCTTCCCAGAGCTTCCTATTACCTACAGAAATGCTTCTCAGATGGTGATTCTTCTTGGACCTCCTGCATCTAAATTACCTGAAACATTAGAAAGGCATATTCTCAGCCAGGCCTGACTCATGACCTACTGAATTGTCATCTCAGTAGATAAGCCAGGAATTTGCGCCGTAAACACTGCCTCTCTCCCCCCTACCCTGCCGTCCGTAATCACACAGAAGTTTGAGAACCACTAGCCTGAAAAATAAACTCATTCTTCTCAGCATGGTGCTTACAAATCCTTCATAAACTTGCCCCAACTACCTTTATTCCCTCATCATTCTCTCCCACTGGTCCTATGTTCTAGCATACGGATGAATAACCATTTCTGAACATACTGAACTTTTCCCCAACCTCACAACCCCAAAATATATTGTTTCATTTGTCTAGACAGCTTCATCCCTAACCATCTCGTAACATTCCATTCATCTCAATACATGGTAGATACTATATTACCCTTTGAAAAACATTGAGAAATCAGTACCCAAAGCTCTAACTGGATCTTTGCTCTAAGCTCATGGCGATGCCTCAGTAAATTGCACATCCGAGGAATGAAAAGGGAAAGTGATTGAGTCTGGCCTGGGTTTCCCATTGTCAAGCAGACTCAACTGTGTAATAGCAGTCCTGACTCTGAAACCCCTCCTCCACCAGGTGGGATAAGATGGGTTCAATGACACATGATTGTTCTTCATTCAATGTTTGAGTGAATGATTAGACTAGATTAATTGTCTTGATTCCCCATTTCATTTTGGTTAATTTGAACAGTTGTTTACGTCCATTCAAATTATGGCCAATTCAGTTAAAAGCCCAGTCGAACTGTCTAAATGTTTTGAATACTAAACAATGGGTTGATTGAATAGATTTTTCACTCTTCAACTGAGTAGTTTTGCAGGATAGAGCCATGGCCTAATATAGAATACAAGACTGGCCTTCTGTCTTTGCTGAAAGGCCAAAGGAGGTACAGTTCAGATCAATGGGCAGTTCCAAATAAGCCTGGATTATTTATACAGGTGGACTAGCCCATCATGCCCACAGCCCAGGCAAGCAGGTGAGACCACACGGAAAAACAGCACAGTGCACCCCTCTCCATGTTTAGGCCACAGCATGGACCCAGCAAAATGTGAAGAGACCAAGAGGTAAGGAATTCTGCCCTTTCTCAGAGGATGCTGTCCTAGGGCAAATTTCCTAGAGCACACAGGCTGCTGGTGGCATCACAGGTTTTTAGACATAATTGCAAAATAGAAAAATATGCCTTTGTCACACTTCCTTTATTCTTCACTCTGGCCATGGCTTTCACAATGACCACAGACTGCCCACCAAGCTCTGCTTTCCCCTGACACTATCTTAGATCCAAAATTAGTTTTGACTTTTACCCATCAGTGAAAATATATCCTTTCAAACACATAGCCCCTAGGAGACCATCTGATTAGAATGTTGGAGATTTAAGGCTTTCCCGCACACTGTCCTCTCTACACACATTGTTCTCTCCATCTTGTCTCAGCTAAATGTCATCTTCTCATTGAACCTTCCTCTAAGGATGTTGCACCCTCCCCCCATCTTCTATCACATCACCCTGTTTATCTTGTAGCATTTCTACCATTGTTCAATTGTTTATTTACTTCTTTATTGCTTATCTCTTTCAGCATATTATAAGCTCCATAAGAAGAGGAACTATGTGCTATTTACTGCTCTATTCACAGCTGCTAATATAAATGCCGAGCGCAGAGAACGCACTTTGTAAATATTTGTTGAGTGAACAGATGATTGGCATAACTATCTCAAGAAGGACTTATATTTTTGGAAGAGCAGCTTCCTAACAATCCAGACCAAGTAATGGTTAATGAGCAAAAGAAATGACTCCCTTTACATCATTTTCTTTTGCTATTGCACCTACACTGTACATTTGTACAATCTCTTTAAGTTTGCATTGCTCATGACCATGAACTTATGTACACACACACACACACACACATGTTAGTTGAGTCATGTAACTTTCTAGAACAAAGTTCGTAAAGCAGGCAGAGACCACGTCTATCCAGTGGGCAGTTGGACTGGACAACAGCTGGTCTTTTTTTTTTTTTTTTTTCGGTACATGGGACTCTCACCGTTGTGGCCTCTCCCGTCGCGGAGCACAGGCTCCGGATGCGCAGGCTCAGCGGCCATGGCTCACGGGCCCAGCCGCTCCGCGGCATGTGGGATCCTCCTGGACTGGGGCACGAATCCGCGTCCCCTGCATCAGCAGGCGGACTCTCAACCACTGCGCCAGCAGGGAAGCCCCAGCTGGTCTTTTATTTCCTTTGTCCTCCTCCCTGCTACCGATTGTCTGGGCCAGATTCATCACGGAGTGGCTCAAATGGATTATAGAGCTGGCTGCAGTGACTGGTTTGGACCGTGTGCATATCACATAAGTGGACAAACAGGCAAAAGGGTAATAAAGAAAAGCCCTTCTTTAAGTTCTTTGTACTCTGCCTGTTAGAGTTTACTACCCTTCAACCCTGATAATACAGAAGTAAAATATTAATGCACCCACTTAACACTAACGTCCATAATGATAATGGACAATAGCTTCAATTCAGCCCTCTCTTGCCAACAAGACTATGTCTTATCCACTTTGATTCCCCAATGCGTGGTGCATACCTAGCTCAGATTACCTAACTGTTAACCAACCAGTTAACACATGAAAGAATAATAATGGCTTGGAGAATTACTAAGTACGGCTTCATGATCTATCCCTGTCTCCTCATTTATGCAACAGGGTTGTCTATGAGATTAAAACTGTGAGCAGATAGAATAAGGGGTGCCCAGAGAAAGAGAACCAGGCATAGCTTTATTGACATAAAAAAAGCCATTTTTGTCCTAAGCCATTCTGTCATCTAAGCCTGGCCACAGTGGTTGTCCTTGAACAGGTCTCAGTAATTAATGATCTTGTGGGAACAAAAGAAGGCGGAAACATTGCCTGTTATGCCTGTTATCAGGCAAGAGAAGTAACAACACCAAAGGTAATGCATCAGTTGTAAAGATGCCCAGTTCTGTTTCAATGATTCACCAGATCAGCTGGAACCTAAGGGAGGATGTTGCTGACCTTTTCTGACCCTTGTGACTTCAATCAACTAGAGCTTGGATTCTGTCCTCTGCTCAAGCCTCTTCATGAATATGCATGTACACTTAGCTCAAAACTTCCAAAATTTTGCTGTTGGGGAGACACTGCATTGGGAAAGATCCCCAGTGTCCTCCTGACTTGCTGCAGGTAATAAATCCTTCCTTCTCTGGATGTTTGGCTTGGTTGTATCTTTTGGCTCGACACCCACCAAGAGGTGAACCCAGTTTTCAGGTAACAAAACTTATAGAGATTCAGTCTTTGAGGCTGAGAGGTCGATGTAATCTTTGCCTGTGTTTGACCATATTTTTAAAAACCTTGAAAGAAATTCAGCTGACTCAAGTTTAAGTCTCTACTTTGCTATTGATTAATCATGTGACCTAAAATATGGTTCTAAAACATTTCTCCCTAGAGTTTCCTCTTACGTAAGTGGGGATTAAACAGCACCTACTCCTCAGATGATTGTAGGGAGGATTAAGCAAGATAATTCTGCCGTTGATTTAGTGCTGTTACCTACACATAACTAACATTTACTGAGTACTTATTATTCATGAAAAAGTTCCTTTTAGAAGAAAATAATTCACTTGAAACCCAAGGTATCTCACATGATTTCTTGTCTGAAAGTGTATGATCAAACCCCTTAAGATGGCTGTTCTCTTGCTCTCTATGCATCCCCTGTTCAACCAGTCCCTGTCTCACCTACACTCTACTCACTTAACTGACTTCCCTCTTAATCACAGTCTAATCAGTAAATGCTTACTTGCCCCCAGCCCCAGCTAGTGATTATTCTAATCTTTACATCAGAATGTCTCCACCATGATAATCTATCAAAGGGGTAGTGAGGGGGGCATGCTCCTCTGCTGGTTTCCCTGGTAACTGATTGCCAACCTGACATCAAATTCCCTCTATAACTGTTAACCTGGTAGCCTCCCTCCCCCCCACCCCACCCCACCCCCGCCCCCTTAGCAAAGACTCCTGCCTTATCCTGCCCGCCATTGGCCACACAGGGTGGGGTATTGCTCCAGGACTTTTTGTCTCAGATATGTATAATCCCCTATCCAACAAACCATTGATGTCTCTGTCACTGTCTCCGGGCTCTTTCTTTGGTCTTAAGGCTTACAGATCTGCAGTGTGCAGCCCATTAGAAAGGCTATGAGTTTCACAGGGTCACTAATTTATCTATTTCCACCTTCTCATTTCCTTCCTGTTCCTCTCAATTTGTGCCACCTCTATATTCCTTATTCCTGTTCTCTTTTCCCAATACTATTGTGTATTGGTCTGCCAATGTCCTGAACTTTGTCCTTTTTATCTATATAAAAAACATAAGTTAACTTGTGATTTACTACAATTCTGAACGAGATATTTTAATTCTAAAGCAAGATAGATAACATTGTGATTCAAATGTGTAGGATTGATTCAGTTCTCATTACTGGTGAGAATGGAACAGCTGTTAGCAGCATGGAAATAATTAAGGTATCATAATAGACAAAAAAATCTCAAGCTAAGAGTTAAGAGCCTGGTTCTTTCACTAATTCTCTAACTGAACAATTTATGTTACCTCTTTGGACCTCAATTTCCCTACCTGTGAATGACATGGTGGACTTTTTCTTGAAAAGGATCATTAAAATATATATGTATTTAATATCTTGCAATCAAGTTAGGAGCCTGAAGAGCTAGGGGGTAGGGAAAAGGGGGTGGGGAAAAAAGATGAGACTGTGAGCAATGAGGTGCTGGTGTGGGTCCTGATAACAGGGTCAGGGAAAGGGTGCGTGATAGAAATCACTCAGAAGGAGACATGGTGATGGCTTTTTTGGTTACTGTGTAAGACTCCATGATCTGCTCATATACTCTAATCAATAGCTAGTACTCACCTGCACAGCTTAAAATCACAGAACTGGGATCCACGTTCAAGGCAGACAGGTCACTGCAGTTTGGGTTTCCAGAAAAAAAGAATCTGGAAGGAAATTTAACTGAATCAAGATGCTCAACTTCCTCTACGCTATCAGATGCGTTTATTCAAAGTACATCTGTATAATCATCAACTTCACATTTTCAGGCTTTTACAATCATTGGGTCTTATTTATAATGAGTACCGTCTTTGTACTTTTCTCTAGTAAGTGAAATTAGCATTCTCTCATGAACTGTAAATGCTAAATTGCTAATAACCTCCCTGGGGGTTTCTTCACATGATGATGCCTTCAATGATTTCATCATAATTTAGCAAATTAAAATATCACAATTTATACTCTTAAGCATAATAATTTCCCTAAGGTGTGATCTAAAAGTGGTAGGTGTATTTTTAAATAACTCAGTAAAATCTTGGATAAACATTAACCAAGAGACCAATTCTAAAGAAAGAGCCTCTTTTTTTTTTTTTTAAGGAATTGACATCACGAGCGGAAACATACTTCTTAGAGAATTCAAAAATTGGTAACCAAACAACTGAATGTCTGAAGTCTCAGATAAAAAAATATTGCAATTACAAAAGTCATTTTGAAAGAACTTGTATATGTTAATTACCATCACAAGGGCCATAAAGCATGAAATTTCACACTTTTGACAGACTAGCTCCAGGTAGAAAGCACTGTAGAATCTAATGTTTATTCCACTGGAAAAGTAAGAAAACAATTTTCCAGAAACCAAAGGAAATAACTTCTCTTTTTCTCAACCATTTACAGACTCTAGGGAACTAAGATACACTGAAAGAGGTAGCAGCGAACGAAACAAATTATAGCGCAAATTATAACGGGTGATCAGGGAACATAGGGATGCTTACTTGCCTACAGTTTCAAAAACACAACTCGGCTATATTTAAAATTCCTATGAGACCAAACTTCCACTTACATTCTAGTTTAGTGGAAAATAAATTTTTTTTGGAAAAATCAAGAGTAAACATTGCCAAGGCAGTTCACATAGAACTAGGATTCCAAGAAAGGCCATTCAGAAAATTCTGTCTTTTCCATTTTTTCAACTAAGGGGGAAAATGTGTGTATCTTCTTTTCTGGAAATAGGAGAATAGTATAACAATAAAATTTTGTATTTCATTCACTCATTCATCCATTCATTTATTCAGTCTATTTTAATTTAGAACCTATTCTGTGTCAGGCACTGTTGAGATTCAGAGGTGAACAGAATAGAAGTAAACCCTGCCCTGAGGACACCTAAAGTATAAATGTACAATTAAAGGATTGCTACTTATTATAGCTGCGAAGGAGGAGATGCCCTTGGTGCTCTGAGAACATATGGGTAATGTGACCTAATTAGGACAGGGAGGATGTTCCTGAGGAAGAAACACAGAAGTTGCCATCTCAGAGGATGGAGCAAGGATGGGTGAGCCATCCCTAAGGACAAAGGCCCTCCATTACATGAGACCAGGCAATAAAGGGGAAGGCAGAGCGAGTGTGGAGGAGTGCGTGGGAGGTTTCACAGTCCACACTGGGAATTAGTATCACACCATCATGGTCCACATGCCATGCAACAGAACTTAGTTATCTGGGCTGAGTACAAAGGTGTGATATTGTGATTTACAGTAGAAATAGGATATAGTCTTCATCCCATTCCTGGTGCAGAGCTTCCAAAACCCTTGGAATTTCCTGTGGTAACAGTGACGAAGGTATCATTTGTTATTTTAATGAGGTGACTTTCTGAAAGCCTGGTTGGGGGGGGGGGGGAGGAGGAGGGGCGGGGGAGGGGCGGGGTGGCGAGGTGGGGGAGCCAACCACTTGATTAGAGAGGGTTGGAAACTTCAGTCCCACCTCTGACTCTGGGGAGGGGAGAGAGGCTGGAGGTTAAGTTCCATCACAAACGGCCAATGATTTAATCAACTCTGTCTATGGAATGAAGCCTCCATAAAACCCAGAAGGATAGGGTTTGGAGAGCTTCCAGATTGGTGAACAGGTGGACATTCAGGCCCACTCAGAGAGGGCCTGGAAACTCCACACCTCTTCCCACATACCTTGCCCTGTGCACCTCTTCCATCTGGCTGTTCCTGAATTATTATTTTATAATAAACCACTTATCTAATAAGTAAAATGTTTCTCTGAGGTCTGTGAGCCACTCTCACAAATTCACCAGAAACTATCACAACATTGTAACACAACTATACTTCAGTAAGATAAATTTTTTTAAAAAGTAGGCAGGTAGTAAATGTTTGCTATTGTTAACTACATTACTACTGAAGACTGCTTTATCTTTGGATAGTAAAAGACAAAAATTTCAGCTCGGTGCTTTGTGACCACCTAGAAGGGTGGGATAGGGAGGGTGGGAGGGAGGGAGACACAAGAGGGAAGAGATATGGGAACATATGTATATGTATAACTGATTCACTTTGTTATAAAGCAGAAACTAACACACCATTGTAAAGCAATTATACTCCAATAAAGATGTAAAAACAAAAAAGACAAAAATTTATTTTACTCCAATTAATTAGAAATATCTACTAATGAGAAAACCCCATTCCAAGACTGTTTTAACAAACTGGAGTTTTCCTGTATACTTTGTGATCCAAAGTAGTCTTCTGACTTAACCACCCCCAGAGAGATTATAAGATGCCGAGACAAAACGCTGTTCCTGGGACGGTCTGAGAATTACGAGGAGCTCGCCACAGAGGAGATGCAATAGAAATGGGCTGAGAGCAGTGTGAGGCCCTGGCACCTCCACCCATGCAAGAGAAGCACAGACTGCCCGTGGGAAACCTTTCCCCAAGTTCTGCGGCAGAATTCCATTTCCATTCTTGAGAAGCGCCAGTATCCTAGGGTGAGTCAATTTCTAGGAACAAGTCCAGGTTAGAGGTGCAACTTCGGGAGTCCATAGCAGCAACATTTAGGTCAGGCTGAGTCCTCGCCAGGGAAATCGGCTTGTATGCAAACAAGAAAGATGAGCAGCGACAGGACAGCCAGGAGGAAGGACTGGCATGGAGCCTAGAGCAAGATGGGCCCAGATTACTAGGGTAGAGGAAGATCAAAGTGGAGGGTGATGTGCAAGCCTGCTCTGGGAAACCCTGGAAGGAATGCCGCCAAATAAGCATATGCCAGTCATGGTCTTTAGACAACTCTGTGTTCTCAGAAACAGCTGAATGCTAACCAGGGACAATCCCTTTAGGTAGGGTGACCTTTCATCCTCCTTGGCCTGGGACTGTCTTGGTTTACAATTGCTGTCCCAGCAAAATTATTCATGGTGTCCCTTTTGACTTACAAAAGTATCCTGGCTTGAGAAAAACAACCCTTGATTTGCTAAAGCTGTGGACTCTTCTAGAAAAGCTGAAATCACTGACCAGATTCAGAGACACTCAAGACATCTCTGGCCCATGTCAAGAAGAGCCTTTCAGGGACTTCCCTGGTGGTGCAGTGGTTAAGAGTCTGCCTGCCAATGCAGGGGACATGGATTCAAGCCCTGGTCCAGGAAGATCCCACATGCCGCGGAGCAACTAAGCCCGTGCACCACAACTACTGAGCCTGTGCTCTAGAGCCCACGAGCCACAACTACTGAAGCCCGTGCTCCTAGAGCCCATGCTCCACAACAAGAGAAGCCACCACAATGAGAAGCCTGCGCACTGCAACGAAGAGTAGCCCCGGCTCTCCGTAACTAGAGGAAGCCCGTGTGCAGCAAGGAAGACCCAGTGCAGCCAAAAATAAATACATACATTTATTTTTTTAAAAAATCTTCCATGATTGAAAACATCATACATTGGTGATTGTTTTCTGTAAGCAATCATAAGGCATGAAGAAGAATAATGAAAAAGACGGTTAAGAGGAATAATCAGAATCAAGGTGTGGCTATAATAGGAAAAGATTGATTTTCTGTAGTGCATGAAATGATGAGAAGTGATGGGGAAAAAAGTAGTGTCTTAATAAGTTGAGAAACATTATACACAGAACTCTGCAGAAGGGAAAATAAGCCACCATGGGCTCCCCTAGAATGTAACATTAAGAAGTTACAGGATACTGAGTTTTCCAGAGAAGAAAGCAAAATCTTTCATTTTCGGATGGCTAGTGCCCAGCATAGAGAATAGCATATAGTAATCACCCAAAAAATGTTTGGAGGATGAAACAAGAGCAAATTGGTTCCATTATCTTGCTGGAAGACAATATTTATGCCTCCAAATATATAAAAGCAATGCAGACAACATTTCATATATTACATGATGTCATTTGTTTACCATTCCTGAAGTCTCTTTAATGAACTCAAAACCCAACCTCATCTTTTAATTTAGAAATGATCAAAATTTTTAAATACAAAAAGTACAAGGGATAATGTAACAATCACCAACTTTTTTAGGACTCAAACACAAAAATGTATAGTTGATATTCACTAACATCGTAGTAGGCAGGACAAGAAAAAGTACCCAAAATGCACTTCGAAAAATAGTGTCCTTTCCTATCTGGCTGACTCCTTAACTTTCTTCCTTTTTTCTTTTTTTTCCCCTGTTTGTATATTCACCTGACTCTTCAAATTACACCTTTTAAAACTTTGCTTTTACTTTGTGCCTTCGCCTGGCCCTTGGAAAGACTTTTGTAATTTGGTGTTAATGGCATATTTTGGACTGTAATCTCCATCTCACTTATTTGGAGTACATTTTTCTCCCAAATTTCTCTTCCTTTCCATTCGGCCCAAGCTGCAAATAATAATAATTTCCTCCAAACTCTCACCTTGATGGCTCTTTTACGCACTCCATCTTACTCCCAGCTATGTCCCCCAGCCAGACCCTGTAGAATAAAAACAACAAAAAGCCTCTCATTTTAAGGGAGAATCAGGCCATTATGCTATGTTATTTTACTGTATTTAGATACTATGTTTACCATGTTCTAATGTTTCATGCTTCTTGGCATCAAAGAACATTCCTTTATTGTGACATTTTCAAATGAAAACTACGTGACAGTAACAATTTCCAAAGAACTCTCATTTACCTTGGCAACACGTACCAGTAGTGGGGGAAAAATACATAAAGCCATGCTTTGAGCAAAACGCTACAATGATTATTTAGCAAACAAGCTCACATATTAGAACGGCAGAGGGAAGATTGCTTCTACAGACTAAATTACACTTTACACACAGGCACTGCTGAATGGTGTTCTACAGAGGTTACACTTAAATTATAGCTCTTGCTAAGCAAACATCTCAGGGTTTGTGTGTGAATTTGAATTATGCATCTAACAGGCAGCATGTTTATGGAAAAAAGGTCAAGTCGATAGATTGCTAAATGGCTACAATATTTATAAGGGACAAAAATAGCTGGAGTGTTGGTCAATGAAGAAGCTTTGAGAGGGATCGCACTTCCTATCCAGTAAGAATGGTTGGGCAATTCTGGACCACATGCGTGATCAACCTTTGGCTTCATTTAGAAGCATCCAAAACTTGTTTTAGTGCTTTCTCTTTAGAGGTATAATTTGATACTTTTTGCTTGGAAATTCTGAAAGTGGAAAAGCACCTTGTGGTGACTTCCAATTTTATTCTAATTCCTAGAAATAAGGCGAATCTATATGACCTAATTCAGGGAAAGAGGCTGTTAGGCAGTAGAAACAGGCAAATCAGTTAAGAGTGGGGGAAAAAATGACCTAAGGAAAAGGCATTCAACCTCTTCGGAACCTGCCAAGCTCCCCAAAACATTCTAGAGAACAACTGAGTATGCTGCAGCGGAATGTGTCTTATTTGTATTCGTGTAAATACATCCTTCATAAAGGCGAAAGAAGGGACAAGATGGCCTTCACAGTCCCATATAACTCTAACACCGTGTGATTCTATCGCTGATATGTTATGCATTTTGCTATCAATAGCCCTTGGGAAGGTTACGATCTTTCTTTCCTAAGACTGACAACTCTTCTGCATGTTGGAAATCCAAGTCAAGTGTCTGCTGCAGTAAGTACAGGTTTACCATGGAGCAGTGTGATGTTGGCAACGTTTCAATCTACTCATCAGAGAACAAACATGTCTCATGGTCCCCAGTCCTCCCTTGATAAAGAAGATGAGGAAGTAGGAATTGCTGGCCAACACTCTATACAGGTCAGCAAAGAGCCCAGAAGAAAATAACTGGGCAAAACCAAGCTATGAAACTCCTGCCATTTGATAGTCTAGAACATTTACAGGTGCATCCAACTCCCCTTCTATACATATGTGTGTGTGTTTTAGATTTTAAAAGTGGTCTGGGGCTTCCCTGGTGGCGCAGTGGTTGAGAGTCTGCCTGCCGATGCAGGGGACGCGTGTTCGTACCCCGGTCCGGGAAGATGCCACGTGCCGCGGAGCGGCTGGGCCCGTGAGCCATGGCCGCTGAGCCTGCGCGTCCGGAGCCTGTGCTCCGCAACGGGACAGGCCACAACAGTGAGCGGCCCGCGTACAGCAAAAAAAAAAAAAAAAAAGTGGTCTGTACGATTGAAATTTATATAACATTCTTCAAATGACAAAATTACGGAGATGGACAACAGATGAGAGATATTCCAAGGGTGTGTGGGGTAAAAGAAAGGAGACGGACGAAGGGGTCTCTGGCTATAAAAGGATCCTTGTGGTGATGAAACTGTTTTTATCTTGAGTGTAGTGGTGGTCACACGAATTTACACGTGTGATAAAATTGCACAGAACTTCTTCCAGAAGCTGGAAGAGGCGAGGAAGGACCCTCCCCTCAAGGCTTTGGAGAGAGTATGACCCCAACAACACCTTGATTCTGGACATCTAGCCTCCAGAACCATGAGAGAATAAATTTATATTGTTTTAAGCCATGAATTTTGCAGTCCTTTGTTGCAGCAACCCTAGGAAATTAAAACAACTAAATATACACACATACACAAATGAATGCATTTAAAACCTGGTGAAATCTGATGAGGTCAGTGCATTGCATCAATGCCAATTTCCTGGTTGTGATATTGTACTATAGTTGTGCAAGAATTACTATAGGGGGAAAGTGAAGATTTTCAGGCTCTCTTTTATTATTTCTTACAACTGCATGTAAATCTACAACTGTCTCAAAACAAAAGTATAAAAAAGTGCTCTGACTTCAAGTGCATTGGTTCCTCAATACATCCTCAGGAAGTAGTCCAGGGAGCTAAATCATTTAACCGCAGTTTAAAAATGAGAAAGTTGAGACTCAGAGAAATTAAACAAATTTCCAAAATTGGTAAGAATACTGAGAAATTCAGTACCTCAATCACAGCAGTCCATCTTGTTTTGCTATGCTATGATTTTCATGTCCGTTTAAATTCATTCAGGTTAACAAAGATTTCAGATTGAGAGGGGGAACTTTCACAAGGTTGCAGAACCAATATTGATTGTAGAGGAAAAGAGAAAAAACTTGGGAGAAGAGGTATAGCACACGCTGCCTGTTTTTTTCCCAGGGAAAGAGGATCAGATACTCTATGTATGCATCGTAAAGCAGGGATGCTGAGGAGAAAGCTGGCTCCAAGGCTGGTCACTGAGAAGAGGCATCATATCCCACCACTCCAATTTCCTTTTACATGTAAATGAGGAAAAAGCAGACTGCCGTGGGCTTAAGTCATGTGAAGATCCCTCAGAAAACCCCAGCCAGATTAAGACAGGAAGCTGTAAAAAAACGAAGAGATATGAATCAAAGCATCTAGAGTTTATTTACCACCAAGCCCCAGAGCACTAGTAGTGCTTACACAAGATATCACTTCTTAATTGCATTCAAAACTGTCAGAAACGGGGAGCAATTTGTCAGCCTTATTACCTGTGCTAGACAACTACTGTGCAAGGTTCTCAGGGCAGAGCACACAGAAAACAGCAGCAGCTGGACCATAATTCTGGAGATAAATGACTCAGGGGATGAAAACTCTCCTAGTTCTTGCCTGGGCTTAACAGGAAAATGGGGAGACATGCACCACATTATGTTCAGATTCGTGTGTAGATCAGAAGTAGAAAAAAGACTACTGGTGCTCGTTACCTTGAATTATCACAGATCTTTTTATTCTCAAGGGGTGGGATGCATTTGGAAAGCCCGGATTAGATGTATTAAAGCAAATAAATCATGAGGAAGGGTAAACATGTCTCCTAAGGTGGAAAAGGATTACAAGTCTTCATAAACTAGGGTTTGAGAAAATCTTTTCAGTCCTTCGGGTTTCTATAGCCATCGTCCAACCAGTCTTTTTGAAGTAAGGTTTTCATGGGATGACAATTCAGTTCTTCTGGTCAGCTCTCTTCTCCAGGCAGAGCAGAGAAACTGTTCACATGCAATCTGCAAATACTGAGCTGGCACAGGAAATCCAGAACAGATTCCTGTGGACATTTTTTTTCTCCCTTTAAGGAAGCCCCTTTGTTTTCTTGTAATTGTATCTGATGAGAGGAAATACAGAAGTCAATGGAGAGAAGCCAGTCGGAATCTGCTTGCAGGCTTATTGTTTATTGACTCATAGGCTACCTGCCCTGAGACAAATATAATTATGAAGCAATTATCCTATGTCCCTCAGGGGGACAAAAAGATCCAGGGACACATTATGTCCTCCTGTTTAAGTTTGCAAAGACTGTGTAAATTCAGATGGTTATAGTTGCAGCATTAAGGAAGAGGTTGGAAAATTATACATGTTTCACTGAGAATTCAATTGTCATTTTGTTTTACACACAAGTATTTCTCAAAATTTAATGGGCAAGTGAATCACCTGAATATTCTGATTCAGAAGGTGTGGGGTAGGGTTGCAAATTCTGTGTTTTTTCTTTTTTAATCATTTAACTTTTTTAAAATTTTAATAGCTTTTTTTTTTTTTTTGGCCACGTGGCATGTGGGATCTTTGTTCCCTGACCAGGAATCAAACCAGTGTCCCCTGCACTGGAAGCTTGGAATCTTAACCACTGGACTGCCAGGGAAGTCCCTTAATTTTAATAGCTTTATTGAGATATAATTGGCATACAAACATTGTATGTTAATGTGTACAACTTGGTGTTTTGAAGCATATGCGTTGTGAAATAATCACTACAACTGAGCTAATTAATATGTCCATCACCTCCACATAGTTGCCATTTTCTTTTTTTCTTTCTTTTGTGTATGTGTGTGTGTGTATGTGTGTGTGTGTGTGTGCATGATGAGAAGACTTCATTTAAGATCTAGCGTCTTAACAAATTTCAAGTACTACACAGTACCGTATTGTTAACTATAGTCACCATGCTGGTCCATTAGATCTCAAGAACATATTCATCTTGCATAACTGAAATTTTGTACTCTTCGACCAGCATCACCCCATTTCCCTCGCCTCCACCCCCAGTCCCTGGCAATTATCATTCTGTTCTGCTGCTCTGAGTTTTACTCTTAAGATTGCACATATAAGTGACATGATACAGTACTTGTCTTTCTCAGTCCAATCTATTTCGTTTAGCATAAGGTTCATCCACATTGTTGTAATGGCATGATTTCCTTCTTTAAAAAGGCTGGATAGGGCTTCCCTGGTGGCACAGTGGTTGAGAATCTGCCTGCCAATGCAGGGGACACGGGTTCGTGCCCTGGTCCGGGAAGATCCCACATGCCGCGGAGCGGCTGGGCCCATGAGCCACAACTACTGAGCCTCCACGTCTGGAGCCTGTGCTCCACAACAAGAAAGGCCGCGATAGTGAGAGGCCCGCGCACCGCGATGAAGAGTGGACCCCGCTTGCCACAACTAGAGAAAGCCCTCGCCAGCTGTAAACGAAGACCCAACACAGCCAAAAATAAATAAATAAACTAAAAAAAAAAAAGGCTGGATAATATTCCATTTCATGAGTGAGTGTGTGTGTGTGTGTGTGTGTGTGTGTGTGTGTGTGTGTAGACAGAGAGGTGAGGTGGGAGGGAGAGAGAGACAAAGGGAACAGAGGGAGAGCAAAGATGGCAAAATGTTAACAGTTCTCGATTCTCGCGGTACATCTACACCACGTTGCCTCCATCCATTCATCCATTGACAGATGTTTAGGCTGTTCCCAGATCTTGACCATGGTGAACAGAGCTGCAATAACCGATGCTGCGGATTCTCAGACCACACTTTGTGCACCAAAGTTCGAGTGCACAGCATCTGGAATACAGTCACTGTTAACAAGAGGGCTATGCAAGTCTTTTCTTTCTCAGCTAGGTTTCTTTGTTTCCGCAATTTTATTACGAACGTGAAACGTACACAAAAGTTGGAAGAAAAATACAATGAACCTGTACACCCACCAACTAGAGTCAAGAACTGTTCACATTTTGCTCCCCCCTTTCACCTCTCTGCCTCTCTTTCTACCCCCTGCATAGATACATAGATGTTCTCCAAACCACATAAAGCTGCAGACATCACGACGCTTCACCCATAAATGCTTCATCACGCATCTCCTAAGAGGATAACTTCAATGCAATTATTCCACTTCAGAGAGTAAACAGTAATTCCAACTCTGTAACCCTTACTAATAGCCAGCCCATTTTCAAATGTCCCCAGTTGTTCCCAAAATGCCTTTTATAACTACGTTATAAAAGAACAAAGATCCAGCCAAGGTTCAGGCATTGCCTTGGTCATTATAGAACAGTCCCTCAATGTTCTCTCTCTCTCGACCTCTCTCTCTCTCGACCTCTCTCTCTTTCTCCCTTTTAAATTTTCCATGACAGTGACTTTTTGAAAAATTCAGACCACTTGTCTTTGAGGATGTCTCGTAGTCTACATTTGCCTAACCGTTTCCTCATGGTATTATTGAATTTTGACATTACATGAAAATTATGCCTAGACACTTAAAGGATTCATTCAAGTTGAATATTTTTAACAAGTTAAACATTTTTGGCAAGTCTACCTCACAGGTGTTGCACGCTTCATATTGCATCACATCAAGAAGTTCATAAAGTCAGGTCATCCCACCATTCTCAATGTTAACTTTGTTCACTTGGTTGCAGTAACGACCCAGATCTCTCTATTATAAAAGTGCATTTTTTCCTTTGCAATATGGTAGGCAGTAATTAGTCTGTAAGGTGCTGCTTCAGCCATTTTTTGAATATCCTGCTTCCAAACAACAGTTTATCTAATGGCTTTAGCGTCATTTGCTGATGCTGACCTGGATCAAAATGGATCATACATGTCATTAGAGATTGAAAATGGTGATTTTCTAAATAGACACAGTGAACAGAGCAGTGGTTACTAAAAGGGAAGAGGCAGGAAGGGAAGGGTTTAAATGGGTAGAGGGGGTCAACTGTACGGTGATGGATGGAAACTAAACTTTTGGTGGTGAACATGTACTGTACACAGAAGTTGAAATACAGTGTTGTGCACATGAAACTTATATAATGTTATAAACCAATGTTACCACAATAAATAAATAAATACACAAATATATAAATAAATGTTTTAAAAACCATAGTAACAAAAAAGCAAATGGTGATTTTCTAGTTCTACCAGTTCTTCTTGTTTATTAACTAGCATTCCCCTGTAATAGTCAGTCCCTCCCCTCTCACCCACCCTACAGCCCCATCACAGTGGACTCATGACATTTTGTTCATTTCATACATTGAAATTGACCACAATCATTATTCTTTTCTGTGTTCAAATTGTCCCAGATTTGCTCAGTGAGAGCCCCTTCAAGCTGACTTTTGTGTTCCTTAAACATAATATCATTTGTCTTTGAGTGCTTCCTTATTTTCTAGCATAAGATGTTCTAAGCTCATCTTGTTCTTTTCTAGCCCAGACTTGGAATCCTCCATGTCTCCAAGAAGCCCTGGTTGCTCTAATGGAGGATGAGACACTAGATGTGCTCAATGCTCCTCAGGTGTCATTGTTCCCAGGTATGTTCAGTGACAGAGGTTGGAAAAAAAAATTTTTTTAATTGAAAGTTCATATTGGTAATTCTCACTTGAATTTAAATTACAGGAATTAAAAATTTTTTACATTTTATTCTCTTATTTAAAAACCTTAATATATTTACTTATTTCCTTTATCCTGCAATATATCTTTTAAAGTTTCAAAACTACAATTGTTACTACTAACTATAACTATTGTGTGAAGTTTAAGATTTCTTTGCAGTCCTTTTTGATCTTATAGCATATTCTGCTAAAAGTGTGCAAAGTAGTGGGTTCAAAAGTTACTTGAGATAATTACTTTCCCTAACAGTTTAACATAGATTTCGGTTTTTTGTTGGTTTTTGGCCGCACTGCACGGCATGTAGGATCCTAGCTCCCCAACCAGGGATTGAAGCCATGCCCCCTGCAGTGGGAGCCCAGAGTCTTAACCACTGGACTGCCAGGGAAGTTCCAAAACATGTGTGTTTTAAAAGTCAAAAGTGGATTCTCAGGGAAGTCCCAGCCCATTTCCCACCCCCACTAGTAACCAATTTCCCTAATTGCTAGTTTATCTTTCCTGTGTTTCTTTGGGGAATAAAAGGAGTAAATTCATCTATTTATTCTTATTTCCCCTCCTTTCCTTTATTTTTTTTGGGGGGTGTCATTTATTATTATTATTATTGAGGTATAGTTCATCTACAACTCTATATTGGTTTCAGGTGTACAACACAGTGATTCACAATTTTTATAGGTTACACTCTATTTAAAGTTATTATAAAATATTGGCTATAGTCCATGTGCTGTACAGTATATCCTTGTAGCTTGTTTATTTTACACACAGTAGTTTGTACCTCTTCATCCTTTCCCTCTTTTCTTATACAAAATGTAGCAAACCATTTATTCTGCTCTATGACTTGTCCTTCCCCCTTAAAATGGTATCATAGAAATCAGTAGACGTCAGTTCATAAAGATCATCTTCATTTCTAACTTAACAGCTACCTAACACTTCATGTTTATGACATATCACAGTTTATTCCAACAGGCCTCTATTGAAGGACATTGGAGTTGTTTCCAATCTTTTGCTATTACAAATAATGGTGTAATTAATAACTTCCTACATATTTTCTTTATATTTGTTTAGGAGTATTATCAGGATAGACTCGTTGACTCTAGATCAAAAAATAAATACATATGCAGTTTTATCAGATATTGCCAAATCCCTCTCCGTAAGGGCTGCACCTTTTCAGATTACCACCACCATGGACGAGTGCCTCTCTCTCTGGTCTTGCCAACACACAGAGCAAAACTTGCAAAAAGTGTTTGCCTATTTTAAGTATGATAGATGAAAAATGATATTTCAGTGGAATTTTTATTTGCATTACTGTGAAGAGTAAGGTTAAGATCTTTCATGTGTTTAAGAGCAGCATTCCTCACTTTATCTGTAATATTTCTGTTTATGTCTTTTATTCTTTTTTCCATTATATTTTCAGTCTTTTTCTTCTAATTAGTATTGCTGTATGGATGTCAGACAATGTAGACTTCATGGCAAAAAAAAAAAAAAAAAATTACCAGAAATAAAAAAGGGAGACTTCTTTCTTTCTTTTTTTTTTTTCCTTTTTTGGCCATGCCAGATGGCATGTGGGATGTGGGATCTTACTTCCCCAACCAGGTATCAAACCCGTGCCCCCTGCATGGAATGGAAGCATGGAATCTTAATCACTGGACAGCCAGGGAAGTCCCAAGAAGAGACATTTCTTAAAGGTAGTAGGTCCATTTTACCTTGGAAAATAGAACAATTCTAAATCGCATTCACATAATAATATAGCTTAAAAATACATAAAGCAAAAAAATGGCTGAAGTAGACACACCCACAAACTGAGTGGGAGATTTTAACACACTTCTCTCGGTAAGGGATAGAATAAGGAAAAAAGTCATCAAATATGTAAAAGGTTTAAATGTTAGAGATGATCTGACTGACATGTAGAAAACACTGTATCCATACAGTTGTAGAATACACACGTGTATTAAATGGTGGGCAGGGGAAGTCCCAAAATATTATATACACATGACTCTCTTCTCATAAAGTATAAAACAACTAAAATAAAGATATATAATTTTAGGTATATGTATAAATGCAATAAAACTATACGAAAAGGGAAAAAAGACATAGAATTCAGGATGATGGTGTCCTCAAGTGCAGGGAGAAAGCGAGAGAAGACAGAGAGGTCATAGCGTTAGATGAAGACGGTCAATGTCCCAGCTTTCATGTGAGATGGTAGTTTTACAAGAGCTCTTTATATTAAATAAATAATCTAACAAAAAAATGTGAGTTGATGGTATGTCATGAACCATAGACTATGATTAATCCACTTTAGTGCATTTGAGATCTAGGGAAAACAAACAGAAAATAAATAAAAGAAGCTTCCAATCCATGAAAGCTAATAAGAGAACGATATCCAAAGAAAGGAGAAGAAGAGAGATCAATAAACATAAAAATAGACGTTAATGAGATAAAATAATAACAAAATGAAAACAGTAGAATTGATCAATGGGGAAGAAAAGCTTGTTCTTTGAAAAGATCAATAACAGAGACGATCCTTTGAGGAATATAATCAAGAAAACAAGAAAGGCCACAAGTGTGCCAGGAGATGTACTAAATATGCAACCAATCAGAATTTATCTTACAAAAACGTTATTCAAATTTTCTGGTCTACAGAGCACTAGGGGAGGGAAAGGGAAAAAATAAAAAAATAAAAGTGGCTATTTTTCTGGAGTCAATGATCATAATTCAAGCTCCATTGTTCGATAGTCAGTTTTCGATAGTGATTTCCAAACACTTTGCATATCTTTATATGCATGTCATTTTTACACCTTGGATTTTAAATCAGCCTCTATGGCACCGTGATAATCTGAGAGACCACACATGCCAGCTCTGGATCCCCAAGCATCTGTTTTGCACTCAGAGGGAATGAGGGGATTTATTGGAGGAGTTCCAGGTATTCCTCATTATTACATTTCCTTTTTCCTGTTTGTAATGCAAACAGGAAGAATCATAATTGCTTTACCTTTACCCATTAAAACATGCTATTAAAAATCATGTTAATGAATAGATATTACTATCTGGTAATGACTGCTCTGACCTCCTATCTAACAGCTCCGTTTATGTCTTGTTTGATGAAAGTTCTCCGCATCTGCAAAGCAAAAGGGCAAACTGATTTATGAACAAGACTTATTGTCACAGCGGCAGATTTGTATAATGAGAAATATATTAAATCTAATGAAGGGAGAGCGTGCCTACCAAGCCAGCAAGTCTGCGTTGTGATTAAGTGATTCAATATCCCTCAATGGCTTAATTTAGACAATGCACCGGGGTATGTAGCCACTGCCAGACCCCTTTGCTCTAACGACAAATGCTAAGCAATGCTGCATAGTTGTGCATATGTATTGGGTTTTTAAGGTGTGATGATAAAGTAAGGTGTCACCCTCAGACCTCTACATTAACATGATGAATCCCAAAGATGCAAACGTCCTATTGATAGAGAACAAGGAAGATCTATCAACCATGTCATCTTTTAATATCTGCTTACAGTAAAGCATTTACTATAAAAGAGACACATCCTTTCACCTTTTCGACTAAGACCAGCTTACAGTATCTGACAAACACTAAATGCAACCCACCTTAATTCCCTCTCTGGTCCTCAGCAGAGATCAGACACAGGACAATCAGCCATGGGCTCTGGTTTTCAAACAGGAGAATGCCAGCTATTATGTCATTGTTTACATTTACACACTCAATACAATAAGCAATGTCGTGGAAGAGATTCGAAAGCGACAGTGATCCTGCCGGGGCTCAGCAGTCACTTCTGCAGTTTGGAACAAGTCCAGTTTCCAGCTGTTTCTCACTAGTGTGACTATATAAAGCAAAACCCTGTAAACTTCAGTTAGAGAGAGTTGAATTCTGCATTAAAAAATAGCATGATTCCAACACAATGCTCTTGGGATACATGAACCAGCTCAACCCACACCATGCAGAGGAAAATAGGCTGTCTTAGGCCCTCAGTGCCACGCAGAAAAAAATATTCAGCAGTCTGAGAGCCTGCAAGTAATGGATTCAAAAAGTCTCACATTTTTCCCACCCCTTTATTTTCCTCTAGGAGAAAAAATATCTCAGAAGTACTAGCACCAGAATTATGAAACTAGAAGAAAATAACCACTTACTTGGGTGTCCAGCAGGCTTAATAGGAAAAGTGGAGTTTCCATTGCCTTGGGTATCCATTCTGAGGACTCAAGAACAGAGAGAGATATAACATAATATTATATATATCTATATTTATAATAACTGGAAGAAAGAAAGGAAATGTGACTTCTACATGAAGCAGGTAGTTGGGGAAAAAAAGCTGTCACACATACCAAAGAAAGGCTAAGCATAGGTCTCAGCTTCCACTTTTGGAATTCCCTAGACTGTTGGATTCCTCTAGGTCTAATGAAACTATCTGAACTGTTTGATGTGGGGAATATAAACAACTTAGATCTGGGGACAGTCAGGCTGAAATTAGGGTCCTATTCTGCAACATACTATCTATGTGACCCTGATTGCACTCTCTATTCCTTAAGGAATTATTATTCCTAATAATATCATCATTTCTGAGATACTTCTGCTAATGAAATAAAACAAGAGAACACATTTGTTTATTAATAATTCCTCACTAAGCGTTAAGGAAGATGGGTCCTGGTACTAAAGAAGCTTTTTTGGATGAGGAATGTAGGAGGTAGGGGATGACATGCGAATGCGGAAATAGAAGCAGGAAAAGAGATCAACTGCTCTGCATAAGTCAGTCATAATAGACTGAGAGGCCTCGGGGAAGGCCTGTAAGACACACGTGGAAACTGCAGCAGCTGAGTGTTAAGTCTGATGTGGAAAGAGAAAAGAGGTTTTAAGAAGAGGCAACTGATAGCTGGGTTACACCATGAATACCACCACATCGGGTTATAAGTAAAAGGGCTTCAGAAACCTGAAGCCCTATAGAATAACTATCAGGTACAACGTGAGCCCCTCTGGCATGAGTCTTCGTAGGGGCCAGACTGTTTACCTAGAAGGGCTACTGTTCCTGAGAAGTTAGTACTTGATATAAATAGAAATTTTCATTTTTTTCCAAGTCACATCATTTCCATTCACCCCAGGAAACAGCAAATTCACTTCCAAATGTTTCTGAAAGTAAGTCAGGTGCTGAAGGCTCAAACACAACAATGCAGGTAGTTTAGTCTCAGGGACTCGGTAAGACCTTTCTCAGTACTCAGATATAGCTACTAACTCTTACAATGTAAATCATGCTTACTATGTACCAGACACTCTTCTAAGTGCTTTACATGTATTAACTCATTTACTCTTCACTGCAAACTTATGAGATAGACATTATTGTTATCCCACTTAACAGGTGAAGAAAGTCAGGTATGTAAAGATTAGATAAGAGTCCCAAAGATACACAATATTTGGTGGAATGGAATTCAAATCCCAAGAGCCTGCCTCTTAAATACTAGACTATACTGCCTTTCTATATCTACGTTAAATAGATGGAAAGACAGATAGGTAAAAAATACAGGTTCAAACAGACATATACATACATAGGAATAAAACTTAGATATAGAAATACAAAAACAGAAACAAATATAGATATGGAAACAGAAATACAGACACAGATTTTTTTTAACACCTTTATTGGAGTATAATTGCTTTACAATGGTGTGTTAGTTTCTGCTGTATAACAAGGTGAATCAGCTATATGTATATATATATATATATATATATATATCCCCATATCCCCTCCCTTTTGCGTCTCCCTCCCACCCTCCCTATCCCACCCCTCTAGGTGGTCACAAAGCATCAGCTGATCTCCCTGTGCTATGTGGCTGCTTCCCACTAGCTATCTATTTTATGTTTGGTAGTGTATATATGTCCATGCCACTCTCACTTCGTCCCAGCTTACCCTTCCCCCTCCTGTGTCCTCAAGTCCATTCTCTACGTCTGCATCTTTATTCCTGTCCTACCCCTAGGTGCTTCAGAACCTTTTTTTTCTTTAGATTCCATATATATGTGTTAGCATACGATATTTGTTTTTCTCTTTCTGACTTACTTCACTCTGTATGACAGTGACATACTCTTTCTGACTTACTTCACTCTGTGTGACATCCACCTCACTACAAATAACTAAATTTCATTTCTTTTTATGGCTGAGTAACATTCCATTGTATATATGTGCCACATCTTCTTTATCCATTCATCTGTCGATGGAAACTTAAGTTGCTTCCATGTCCTGGCTATTGTAAATAGAGCTGCAGTGAACATTGTGGTACATGACTCTTTTTGAATTATGGTTTTCTCAGGGTATATTCCCAGTAGTGGGCTGGGTTGTATGGTAGTTCTATTTTTAGTTTTTTAAGGAACCTCCATATGTTCTCCATAGTGGCTGTATCATTTACATTCCCACCAACAGTGCAAGAGGGTTCTCTTTTCTCCACACCCTCTCCAGCATTTATTGTTTGTAGACTTTTTGATGATGGCCATTCTGACTGGTGTGAGGTGATAGATACATCATTGTAGTTTTGATTTGCATTTCTCTAATGATTAGTGATGTTGAGCATCCTTTCATGTGTTTGTTGGCAATCTGTATATCTTCTTTGCAGAAATGTCTATTTAGGTCTTCTGCCCATTTTTGGATTGGGTTGTTTGTTTTTTTGATATTGAGCTGCATGAGCTGCTTGTATATTTTGGAGATTAATCCTTTGTCAGTTGCTTCCTTAGCAAATATTTTCTCCCATTCTGAGGGTTGTCTTTTTGTCTTGTTTATGGTTTCCTTTGCTGTGCAAAAGCTTTTAAGTTTCATTAGGTCTCATTTGTTTATTTTTGTTTCCATTTCCCTAGGAGGTGGGTCAAAAAGGATCTTGCTGTGATTTATGTCATAGAGCGTTCTGCCTATGTTTTCCTCTAAAAGTTTTATAGTGACAGACATAGATCTTAATGGGCCACTAGAGGAAAAAATATATACAAGTCTGTAAATAGAAAGAACTAGGGGAGAAAGGATGCTGAGAAACACCAAAAGTTACCATTTGTTGGTTCATTCGAGAAGCTTGAGACTTTGTATTTGTTTTCATTTCTGACATATGAACATAAAAAAGAATTTTTCAGGTTATGAAGTCTAATAAGATACAATTATGTCTGGAGGTGGTGAAATTTGGAGATACAAGGATTAGGAAAGTTTCTGCTTCTGACCATGATGTACTAACTATTACCAGACTTTCACTGTAAACAACTTCAACATTGGACAAAATATATGAAACAAGAGTTTTCAGACATTGGACAACATGCAGCACAGAATGGTGATCCTTGAAAGAATAAAAACAAACAAGGTAAGTCCTACAATCACCGCAGCTTTCTCTCAAGAGGAACTTTCCATTCTGTAACTCAGGGAAGGGAAGACCAGACAGAACACAACCGTCTCCTGGATTTGAAAAAATGGAGATGGGAGTCCAAGGACACTGAGGCAGCTGAAATCTGTGGGCCATGGTACTGACAAGAAGGAAGCTATTCAGAGAAAGAGACCCAGAAAACTGCCTAGAGGTCCCCATAAGTCTGTGGCTGAGTACTAAGCTGTGCATGTGTTGGGTGAAACTACATGAAGCAGAGCAAAGAACCACATCTCAATAGATGCAGAAAAAGCATGTGACAAAATTCAACATCCATTCATGATAAAAACTCCCAACAAAGTTGGGATAGAGGCAAGATATCTCAACATAATAAAGGCCATTTATGACAAACCCACAGCTAACATTGTACCCAACAATGACACGTGGAAAGCTTTTCCTCTAAGGTTAGGAACAAGACAAGGAGGCCCACTCTCACCGTTTCTGTTCAACATAGTACTGGAAGTCCTAGCCACTGCAGTCAGACAAGAAAAAGAAATAAAAGGCCTCCAAGTCAGGAGGGAATAAGTACAACTGTCACTATTTGCAGGTGACATGATACTATACAGGGAAAATCGTAAAGATTCCTATCAGAAAGAAAAAGCAAGAAAACAATACCATTTAATGTTACATCAAAAAGAATAAAATACCTAGAAATAAATTTAACCAAGGAGGTGAAAGACCATAAGACATTGGTGAAGAAAATTGAAGATGATAAAAATAAATGGACAGACATCCTGTGTTCATGATGGAAGAATTAATATTGTTAAAAATGTCCATATTGCCCAAATTAATCTACAGATTTAATGCAATCGCTATCAAAATGACATTTTTCTAGAAGAAATTATCTTAAAATTTGTATGAAACCACAAAAGACCCCAAATAGCCAAAGAAATCTTGAGAATAAAGAAAAAAGCTGGAGGTATCATGCTCCCTAACATCAGACTATACTGCATAAACAACAGTAATCAAAACAGCATGGTACTGGCACAATAACAGACACACAGATGAATGGAACCAAATAGAGAGCCCAGAAATAAACCCACGCACATGTGGTCAATTAATCCACAACAAAGAATGCCAGAATATAAAATGGGGAAAAGTCTCTTCAGTAAGCACTGTTGGGAAAACTTAACAGCTACATGTAAAATAATGAGATTAGAACATTTTCACATACCGTATTCAAAACTGCATTCAAAATGCATTAAAGACCTAAGTGTAAGACCTGAAACCATAAAACTCCTAGAAAAAAAACATAGGCAGTATGCTCTTTGACATAGGTCTTAGCAATATTTTTTTGGATCTACCGCCTTAAGCAAGGAAAACAAAAGCAAAAATAAACAAGTGGAACCTAATCAAATTTAAAAGCTTTTACATGGCAAAGGAAGCCATCAACAAAACAAAAAGAATAACTTACTGAATGGGAGAAGATATTTTCAAATGATACGTCTGATAAGAGGTTAATAACCAAATTAGATAAAGAACTCATACAACTCAACATCAAAAAAAACAACTCCATCAAAAAAATGGGCAGAGGGGCTTCCCTGGTGGCGCAGTGGTTGAGGGTCCTCCTGCCGATGCAGGGGACGCGGGTTCGTGCCCTGGTGCGGGAAGATCCCACATGCCGCGGAGCGGCTGGGCCCGTGAGCCATGGCCGCTGAGCCTGCGCGTCCTGAGCCTGTGCTCTGCAACGGGAGAGGCCACAACAGTGAAAGGCCTGCATACCCCCCCCCCCAAAAAAAAGGAATGATTTCAATGAGCCCAGACTCTTGCATCTTCCCATGCATAGAAAAGAGCTAACTTCATTAACTTGAGATGTCTGGTTTTCTTTAATTAACAGTCATCTTTTGATGTTTTTGTTGCAAAAACTCCTAGATACCCTGGTTCTTCCCTCACCTCTTGAGAGCAGTCCCTCAGAGAGATCTGAGAGACTGTCTCCTGGGCTTAAGTCCTCAGCAAGTCCACTGAATAAAACATAGTTCTCAACTTCTAGGTGGCACATTTTTTTTCCAGTTGACACCCAAGTTCACAGACAGAGCCAAGATGAAACCTCGAGTCGGTCTGATTTCCAGTTCTGCTCTCCCCTCAACCAACACCTTACTTTATGTTCCTTGACAGGAGAGGTGAAAACTGTGGAGTATTTTTTTTTAAACACCTTTATTGGAGTATAATTGCTTTACAATGCTGTGTTAGTTTCTGCTGTATAACAAAGTGAATCAGCTATACATACACATATATCCCCATATCTCCCCCCTCTTGAGTCTCCCTCCCACCCTCCCTATCCCACCCCTCTAGGTGGTCACAGAGCACCGAGCTGATCTCCCTGCACTATGCGGCTGCTTCCCACTAGCTATCTATTTTATATTTGGTAGTGTATATATGTCCATGCCACTCTGTCACTTCGTCCCAGCTTACACTTCCCCCATCCCGTGTCCTCAAGTCCATTCTCTGCGTCTTTATTCCGTCCCTGCAGAGTATTTTTAAAAGCAGTTTCATTATCTTCAATTAAATACATTTGCTTGAACTACTCATTTTTAAGTTGTCAAACAGGAACCTCCCTCAATATGCTTTAATGAACACATAAAAGTCATTTGTAATGAACACATTGTTTATATGTCAATGGTGTTAGGAAGTGCTTGAAACTAGTTTGTTTTCTTAATTAGATTAAACAGGCTTCCTGCAATCTTCTTTACTTTATTGATTTACTTAATGAAACTTTTTTCATAGATAGTACAAATGTAAATTTCAGCTTGGCCTGTGAACAAATTATCTTAAATTCTGAATCAGTGGGGCTTTAATTAATGAGGCTTTACTCTGTATCACTAGTGGGGCACAAATATGTATTAGGTTAAAATGGTCATAATGAGAACAACTCTCCACTTGTAGCTAAGGAAGATGGCCTTGCTCAGGTCACTGGAGAAGGAATTGCTTTCCTTCCACTTCCAATCAGGTTACCCGAGGTGGCTGCAGCATTACTACCAAAGGGCTCAGTTAGAAGCAAAATAGAGGTGATAGAAATTGAGGAAGACAAGGGATAAGGGAGGCCCTTGGAGAAGGAAGGGTTAACTGAAGCCCTACAGTTAAAGCAAACCTGTGGCAGGTCAGATCAGCAGGTGGTCAGAAGTTAAGGAGCAAAGGCAAGAAATTAAGTCGTTGAGATTTTAGTTGGAGTAACTGAAGCAGCCTCAGTGAAGCCATAGCAAAGGGGTGGAAATATGAAGATAGTGCCGGGGTGGCCCAGCTACAGCACCTCCCAAGCGGCCAGCTGGGGCTTCTGTAGTTCCAAACTATCAGCCCCACAGAGCAGATGAATGTTTACCGAGAGGTCACTTTTCCAGGGGGTGGTATGAATAACATTATCTGAGGGTGTCAATACTCCTGGGCAGGACCACCTTCTGGGGAAGCCTTAGGGGTACCTGGAGCAGATCCAAATGATCTAGACACCCAAGACTCATCCGCCCACTTCTTCTCACCTCTAGGACATTGTCTAAAGGCTAAGCCAGATCATGGCCTCAGGATACTGGTAGTAAACTGGCAGGAGTCCAGTTACTCAGAGAGAGAAAAAGCTATGTAAAAAGCTGGGCATTAATTAATACTAGTCAACTGTGTGTTGGCTGTTTTCATTGTGCCTAGTAGTGTGCTGAGCATTTTATAAGCATTATTTAATCTTCACCACCACCCAAATGTATAAGCACTACTAAATAGTTTTGGATATGAGGGAGCTAAAGCTTGGAAATTTCAAATAACTTCCCCAAGGCCACACTACCAGTAAGCAGCAAAGCTAGAGTGGGTCTGACCTGGAGTTTGATATCAGAGTCAACAGTGAAACACACAGTGATGTGATATTGAGGAGAAAGAAGGAACCTGGAAGTCAGAGACCCTCAATCACAATTACAGAGCCCGTGAATGACTATGAAAGGCCACAGGGGACTTGAGGAATCCAAAGGAAGACTTTAAGTGTCCTGAGGCAACTGTGGCCAGGGAATCACAAATGGCAAGCAACTGGCTAAGCCAGCGTGAAAGGTGTGACCTAATCTGACAAAGGGTTTTTTGTCTCAAGGCAGGACCCTGTGTCCCAATGAGGACCGACCTAGACTCCACGGTTGAAGTAGGGAAGTGATGCCTGTGTGCAATGCATCCTGCTAAGGTCGAGGAGAAAATGGGATTACGGCAAATCCCAACAGGTGGCGCCAGAGAGCCTCCTTCTAGACGTGGAAAATGAGCTGCCACCACCGTTCTCTGCAGGGCCATCCCTTAGAGAAATAAAATGCTTTAGAAGAGGTTATTTACACTAGTGGTAGAATGGTAATAAGAATGTGAGAAAAAGCAGGTTTCTTTTAATAGGCGCAAAGGCGAAAGTGGTAGAATTTTCTTTAAGTCAGATTAAAGTTTGATTTTGTCCACTCCTAGCTCCCTCAAACTGTGTGAATTTATGGCTTTTTTATTTAGTAGATGGAAATTAAATAAAATTAATTTTTAAAAATAAACTTCTTAAAATGTGAAAGAAAAATAATAAAGTAGTGGTAGAAAACTTGAGTACCAGTGTTACCCTGACCTAGGCTCAAATCCTTTTTCTACAAGTCGTCATTACCTCTGGGACCGGACTAGCAACTTCACCACTTAAAGCTCTGTACTCCCATCTGTAAAACAGTGACACTAAACACAGTAGTTGACTTCCTAAAGTTGTCATAAGGATTAAAATAAATCACATATACATGTATTGTATTAAAATAAATCATGTACACAAAATGCTTAGCCAAGTGCCCGGTACACAGTGCACGTAAATGCTGGTGGTTACTATTATTTATGCTTTTCAATACTCTTTCCCAGTCACAGTTTCATATGAATTGGGAAAATCCGGTACCGGGCTCAGCAGACAAAAGTGAGAGCATGTATAAAACAGCAAAAATTTCCTGGCTCTGTCTCTGTTCCATTCCTCCAGTAAGTGATATTTCCAAACAGAGCTGGCAGGCCAGGAAAATAGCGTGCCAATGGCCATTTACTGTTTCATCCGCCCAGGTGGAAAAGGAAAACAGCGGAGACATTGTTCACTGAATTTTGAAATTTTTCAAAACTAAGCACAATGACCTATGTTTCATGCTGTCTCTTGGCAGAGATACTGAGGAAACGTGAGACAGTAACCCCAAGTTAGCCTTCAGGAATTCTGAGTTCTTACTTTCTCAGTACTTACAATGTAGCAGAATTTAGAACACGTCCCTAAGGCGTGTTGGTTGACACATAAATAACTGGCTTACGTGTAGCTATTTTAAGGTTGAACATGCACTATCTCCCTAACATACTGTAAACTCCTTAAGGACTAAAATTTTGACTGACCCTCTTGTCACTTTCCCTAGAGCATCTAGGGTGGTGATGTGTGCATAAAAAGTACCCAATAAATATGTATTCATTCATTAATAGCAGGACTCAGGACTCAGAAAACAAATGCAATTTCATCCAGGTGGAGGGGACCTGTGAATCCTTTGTTTGTCCATCCCTAATAGCTGTAAGAAATGTGTGTGTGTGATTAAGAACTTTATGGGAGTAAGCAGGAATGATCAGGGTGCTTTTTCAATGCAGGAATCGGAATTCCAGTGCTGCTCCAGTGCAGCCCAATTGTACCAGGGGATAATGGACCGCCAAAGGATGCCTAGCCAGCATGACGCTAGAGCCCTCCAGTCTTGGAGCGCTTAGGTGCTGATTGAAGGGCAGTGATTTCTCTGCACCTCAGAGCAACCACCACTGTGGCTGAGAAGAGAGGGAATGGTATCCCTCAGTGCTGACCAAGAAAACCTGCTCTAGGAATCTCTGAGTATTAGATGTGACCGTCACAATCCGTAACTCAAAAGGCAATCGAATCTCCTTGCCTGGATGTGGGTTTAGAACTGCTGGCTGCAATGTGAAAGAAAAGATGGGCACTGGGGACACCTTCCAAGTCCAACACGATGATTTTATTATTCTCCCACTTACCATAGACTACAGAAGAGAGTCTGGCACCAGGAGCAAGATATCATATAAAATTAAGCTCCTAAGAGTTGAAATTTTTAAAAGAGCCACTTGGCAACTCCTATTCCTTGCTTGTTGACAGTGTAAACTTTGCTTGGCAAGTTGAAAAGCTATACCAAACAAACGCTATCTGGCAATTAGAAGCACTTAAGTAAGCTAATATAATCAATTATGTCTTTTAATTTGCCAGGCAGCTTTTACAGGGTTTAATTTTCTGCTGCTACACCTTCAGGTGGTGTTCAGATTCAGGTGGTGTTGGTAATCTAATAGAAAGATGCCCTGGTATTATCTATGCTGAATTCCCCATATGCACTTCCACCCAGACCAATACCCTCTGTATCCCATACTTAGAGGTGAAATGTTTGTATAGTGAAGAAAGAAAATCATAAGATGTTTATTCAATTATTTTATTTGACAACATTCATATCATCCACCTGCCAGTTTCCCCACAAAGAAATATAAAAATCAGTTGCAGTAACAATAGAATCCAAATACAGAAAAATTCTATTTAAAGGAAACACATAATGCAAAAATTGAGATATAAATAAGAGAAATAAATTTAAAGCCTAAATCTCTTATCATGGTCTGATATCATTTGAAAAAAAAGTTTCCTCGTAGAAAAAAAAATTAGATGTAGGATTCTGGTCAGCATAAAACATATATACTGACATATTTGATGTCTTTGAGCAAAACTTCAAAGTACTGATACCAATTAGATTATGATATTTTAAATATCATTATGGTTTAGGAGATAATGGGGGAAGTGTCCCTCACAAAAGAGGAACTACGTCTCAACAAAAGGATGAGGTCCACAAATAATTCTTCCCTATATCTGGATAGCACTAGGGTCACATGTAATAAACAGTGGTACTTTTCCTCTGGGTCATCAAGAAGGAACCATATAAATGTAGAGAGCTATCGTCCTCTTAGAAAACTGCAGCCAGACAGTGTCAGAATGACAGAAGTCCATGGTAACATTAAAAATCTTGAATAAAGGAAAAAGAGTAAGAGTTCATTGATTTTTTCCTCTTCTCTCCACGGACTGGAAAGGACCCCTATGTTTGGCATATGTAAGCACTGTCTTTCAGCCCACCCAGTAGATATTTTATTGAATAAGAAGTCCCACCCTCAAGAGCTCATAGAGTCAGTCTGTATTATCCCCAGAAGATTTTCCAACTGTCCTTGCTCAGACTGAATTAGTTATCAAAACATAGCTTATTCAGCTTTATTTTTAACTGACAAAACTTGGACACAACCAAGATGTCCTTCTATGAGTGAATGGATAAACTGTAGTACATCCAGACAGTGGAATATTACTCAGCACTAATAAGAAATGAGCTACTAAGCCATGAAAAGACATGGAGGAACCTTAAATGCATATGACTAAGCTAAAGAAGCCCATCTAAAAAGGCTACACACTATAGGATTCCAGCTCTCTGACGTTCTGTAAAGGGCAAAACTATAGATCAGTGGTTGTCGGGGACTGAGGATGGGGGAAGGGATGAACAGGCGCAGCACAGAGGATTATTAGGGCAGTGAAACTCTTCTGTATGATGGTATAATGATGAATACATGTCATTATACATTTGTCCAAACCCATGGAATGTACAACACCAAGAGTGAACCCTAATGTACACTATGGACTTTGGTGATTACAATGTGTCAATGCAGGTACATCAACTGTAACAAAACGCATGGCTCTGGTGGGGATGTTGATAATGGGGGAGTCTATACCTATGTGGGGTTAGGGGGTATATATGGGAAATCAATGTACCTCTCAATTTTGCTGTGAATCTAAAACTGCTCTTTAAAAGAGTCTCTCTCTTTTTTTTTTTTTTTAAGTGGTTTGTTAACTTGTCCGGCATCTTGACAGCAAGAAGAGAGTGTCCTAGAGAGCAAACCTCAGAGTTCAGCTAAAAGCAGTTAGGACTTCCTTGGTGGTCCAGTGGGTAAGACTCCATGCTCCCCAAGAAGGCAGCAGGGGTTCCATCCCTGGTCAGGGAACTAAGATCCCGCATGCCTCACAGCGCGGCCAAAAAATTTAAAAAAAAAAAAAAAAAAGCTGGTGAGAAGAGGAGGGAGTCTAAATGTCCCCTTTAGACCAGTGTGTTTGCTACTCCCAACCATGACCTTGGAAAGTTACCCCAACCATTCTGGAGTTTGTCATTGTTAGAGCTCTTCCAGCTCATACGTGCAATGAGTCAGTGGAATTCTGTTCACTGGAAAGCTAGAGTCCATTTCCCAAATTACTTAACTGTTGACTTTATTTTCACGGAAATCAGTCTTTTTTTTTTTTTGAGTTTGATTAGTGAGAGTTCATCTCCCAGAGTCATGTCACCTTCTGAATCTACTGATAAAATCAACTTTCTGAACCTAAAGGTGGAACCCTGGGCAGCAGCCACAAAGTCAGGATGGAGTTCAAGGGAAACCCCAGCAGGAGACAGAGAACAACCAGAAGGTCAGGAATCTCCTGAATTAGGCAGGAAAATTTTGGAGATGTTTAACATAAGTTATACATTATATGACATATATAGTTGGGATTAACATATACACATTACTATACATAAAATAGATAATCAGCAAGGACCTACTGTATAGCATAGGGAACTCTACTCAATATTCTGTAATAACCTACATGGGAAAAGAATCTGAAAAAGAATGAATATGTGTATATGTGTAACTGGACCACTTTGCTGTACCTGAAACTAACACAACATTGTAAATCAACCATACTCCAATAGAAAATAAAAATTAAATTAAAAAAGGAATTGATACATGTATATGTATAACTGAACCACTTTGCTCTACACCTGAAACTAACACAACATTGTAAATCAACTATACCCCAATATAAAATAAAAATTAAATTAAAAATATATATATATACAGGCATCCCTCAGAGATATTGCAGGTTCAATTCCATACCATCACAATAGAGAGAATATAGCACGAAAGGGAGTTACATGAATTTTTTTGGTTTCCCAGAACGTAGAATAGGTATGTTTACACCATATGTGCAGTAAGCCAAAGCACGGTAAAATGAGGTCTGCCTATAATGCTATGGTTCAAACCTTTGTGTCCCCTCCAATTCATCCTAATCCCCCAAAATGATAGGATTAGGAGGTGGGCTTTGGGGAGATGCTTAGGTTGTGAGGGCGGAGCCCTCATGAATGGGTTTAGTGCCTTTTAAAAGAGGCTCCAGAGAGCTCCCTACCCCTCCCTAGCCATATGAGGACACAGCAAAGAAGGCACCAACGAGGAACCAGGAAGAGGGCTGTCACCACAACACGGCCATTCTGGTGCCTTGATCCTGAACTGCCCAGGCTCCGGAACTGTGAGAAATAAACTTCTGTTGTTTATAACCTACCCAGTCTGTGATATTTTTTTATAGCAGTCCAAAAGTACTAAGAAACACAATAAATACATAACCTTTTTTTGCAGATAATAATAATATATATGAAACCAAAAACTTGAGAAAAAGTATAAAGAAGAAAAATACAGTCATTTGTTCCACCCATAGATAATCACTACTAACATTTACCTGCACATCCACAGTCTTTTTGCTATGTAGAGATATATCTATTTTTTTTTAAAAAAAAATTGGGATCTGCTCTATCAACTCTTTTCTTTTTCACTTAATAAAATATCATGAGCATTTCCCCACAGCTTTCCCATATTTCTGAGATTATTATTTTTAATGATCACACAGTATTCTGGCTATAGATGTATTGTAATTTATCTTACCAACTCCACTATTGTTTGACGTTTAGGTTGTTTCCCCTGTTTGCTATTGTAAAGAAAAAAAATGCTGTGATAAATATCATCCTACATAAATCTCTGGGCACATCTTTGATTATTGCCTTAAGATAAATTCCCAGGCATGGAATTACTGGGTCAAAGTGTGTAAATAAATTTAAGGTCTTTGATACTTATCGCCAAGTAGCTCTCCAAGAAGCTGTTCAAGTGTACAGGCCCATCAGCCATGTAGAAAAGTGCCTCCGAATTTTAATAAATGTTTGGAATGGCTGAAGAACACCAGACCCTTATTACAGAGGAAATACATTATTTTAAATGGCATGCAACTCGTATCACCTATCTTATTCTAACATGGGATTAATTCCAGGGGAACTTACTTTCAAGTACATTATTTTATTGGGTGGCTTATTTTATACATTGATACTAGTGGATTATCAAAAAAGATGATCTTAGATATGTGAGATTTTGAAAATGCATTGGCCATTATTTATGATTTTGTGCTTTGAGTTTTTCCCTCCTTGAATATACTTTGCTTTCATAAAGAAAATTGATAGAAAAAAATATTTTTTTATCTGTGCAAAATATTCCATAGCTCAATGTATAGAATTAAATCTTGTCCAGAGAATGAGATACGTCTGTTTTCATGGAAAAAGCCAAGGTCAAAGCAGTACTTTGCACCTCATTTATTCTCTCAACGGCTATGAATGGCAGAAACAAGTCCAATGGGAATATTCCCATTTTCCAAGTAGAGTAACTGAAACTCAGAGATATAAATTGACTTTGCTAAAAATTACAGAAAATAGTGACACTGCCACAAAACTCCAATTTCTTTATTGTGGTATTGTATTGTAGTATATCCTACTATGCATTAAAAAGAAAAAATCAGAACCCAACACATAGCAATACCTGTGTTGTACATATCTCACCAAAGGAAGGTCTTTTCCAAGGTGATGGACAGCTGGCAGGAGCAGAGTGCCGGGAGAAGAATGTTCCAGCCTGGGGCTCTGAAGGACAGATGGGTCGCAATGCCCTGAGTCTCTTAATCACATGCTCGGTGATCCACAGGCTTTAAGAGCCTTGAAGAGGTGGATACTGTCATCTGGCCTTGGGTTTGCAATTGTAGAGCCATACACACCCCGAACACAGAGATCAGAGTTATTACTGGCCAGAAATTGGATGTCTAATTGGAAATGGACCTGTTTCCCTGGCAAGATCCTGAGGAAAATAATTCAGTTAGAAGTTGATAGAACTTTGATCACAGTGCTGCCTTTGCTTAAGTGTACTGCTGCCTATTTCAGCATATCAAGATCCTAGCAATTTCTCCATGTTCATCTTAAATATTGTCTCTTCCTAGATTCCCCAGCAAGAAATTATCTCAGCACCTGGTCTCTCCAAGTCCTTCACCTCCATATCTCATTATATTTAATATTTCCTGTCTCGTATTAAAATAACGTATACACACATTATACGCTGGCCTCAATGAGCGGGCAGTGTAGCTGCGAAGACAGCTGCTTCATTTTCCCCACGCACCCTGTAACATTTTGCACAGTACATTGGAGCAGAAGTACTTTAACAAATGTTTATGGAATAACTGAATAAATGAAAATGTATTACGTAGTCATTTCCTGCCAATTCTATTACGTAGCTCAGATACTCATCAAAAACTCTCTTGAAATTTTGCAAGTTGCCTCATGGGCCAGAGGTAAATTATTATCTCAAAATAGATTTCCTCTAAAACACAAAGCTTAATTAGTCCAGCTTTATTTTTTTGTTTTTATAAATGTATAAAGGGACACCAAAGGGAAAGATGAGAAGTGATTGATAGCACATTGCACTAACAGATTCACCATTCCAGGAAGTTTTCTTCAACAGGTTTTAAAACAGTCAGATTTCCAGCTTTATAAATACTAATTAAGTTTCCCATACTTGTCCAGGAGGACCCAAGTGTGGTATCTTAGCTTAGAGACAGGCTTGATGGTAAAAAAAAAAAATAAAGATACTGTCCATGTTAAAATTGTTTCTTCTAAAATATGGTTCGGAAGGATACATGCACCCCAATGTTCATGGCAGCACTATTTACAATAGCCAAGGCATGGAAGCAACCTAAATGTCCATCAACAGATGAATGGACAAAGAAGATGTGATACGTAAATACAATGGAATATTACACAGCCGTTAAAAAGAATGAAATAATGCCATTTGCAGCAACACAGATGGATCTAGAGATTATACTAAGTGAGGTACATACTAAGTGAAGTCAGAGAAAGACAAATATTATATGCTATCACTTATATGTGGAATCTAAAAAAAGTGATACAAACTTATTTAGGGATTTCCCTGGTGGTCCAGTGGTTAAGAATCCTCCTTCCAATTCAGGAGACACAGGTTCGATCCCTGGTCCAAGAACTAAGATCCCACAGGCTGCAAGGCAACTAAGCCCATGCACCGCAGCTACTGAGCCTGTGTGCTCTAGAGCCCATGCACCACAACTAAAGAGAAGCCGCCGCACAGCAACAAAGAGCTCCCGCGCTGCGAGGAAAGATCCTGCGTGCCACAGCAAAGATCCCGCATGCCACAACTAAGACCAGGTGCAGCCAAATAAATAAATAAAGAAATATTCAAACAAACTTATTTACAAAACAGAAAGAGACTCACAGACTTAGAGAATGAACTTGTGGTTACGGGGGGGAAGGGTGAGGGAGGATAGATTGAGAGTTTGGGACTGACATGTACACACTGCTGTATTTAAAATAGATAGCCAACAAGGACCTACTATACAGCACAGGGCACTCTGCTATACTCTGTAATAATCTAAATGGGAAAAGAATTTGAAAAAGAACAGGTATATGTATATGTATAACTGAATCACTTTGCTGTACACCTGAAACTAACACAATTGTAAATCAACTATACTCCAATATAAATTTTTTTAAAAAAATTTTAAATGTGTTTCTTCTAGAAACAGCTACTAATATCCAGCCCTTCTCTTTAGTTAGGATGAGAGCTTCCCAGTGGCTTAGGAGAGATTCATCTCTTCGGTAGAAGCCAAAAAGCTCAAAGTAGATGTCTAGAAAGACAGTAAACAAAGCAATATTTCATTTTTAAACTATATGACCTCTTTGAATATAATCGTTAAGTAAGAACTTTTTAGTTTTTTATTACAAATGAAATATGTTTGTAAAGGGAAACACTCAGAACCTATTAAACACCTGGCCATGCATTCAACTGACAGGAGTATGTAGACAGAGGTCTGGCCAAAACAAAACAAAACAAAACAGTCTTCATAATGCATGCAACCACATGCACGGTGCGTTAGAAGAAATATATATGTAGTTCAGTACCTGGGGTCATGGGACCAGAGCTAGTAGATTAGTACCCAGGAGATGTCAGCTCAGAGCTGGGACAGATGAGTTTAGTATGGGCAGAAGGCTGAGCAGAGATTTTTGTAGGGGAAAATTTGTGTTTGCTGCTCACCTCTGCAACAATAATTGGGTGTGAGCAAGATATACTATAAAGAATAGACCAGTAGAACACATTTTACATAATGCACATTCAGGCTGAGAATGAAGATTTTGGAAAGTTGCTGAAGCCACAGGAGCCCTGGTCAGAAAACCAGTTAAATCCAACACCTCTTGTAACATCGTTAAGTCAAAGGAAAAGCTCCATTATATTCACAATCCTTGTTTGTGCTGAGGAAAAGCAATATGGCTTAAAGAAACAAAGGATGGGGATTCAAGAGATATGGCTTCAATCCCCAGATCTGTTACTAACAGGAGCACATCCTCAACTATTAAAGTGAATCTTTGTGAGTTATGAGTGTATTACAGGGGAAAGATCAGAGAACCTGAGCACACCAACTGGTCCCTGACGAGCTCAAGATCACTGAAACCTAAAACATCATTACTGAATTCATCTTTGAGAGATGGTTTAGGATTCCAGGTTTTCTGTAGTTCCTTTGCTAGAAAATGGTAGAATTGGTTATAACTAACAGCTGCCCAGACAACTGTAATCAGAACCATGTTTTCTCTGAAATAACAATGGAAAAACTATATATACATTCCTTGATATCAAAAGGAAACCTGATCATGCTGCCAGTCTAATAACACAGCTCTAGTTTCTGAATCCAGAGGTTTTCAAACTCTAGTTTATGAAACTCTATGGTTTCAGGGAAACTTGCCAAAATTATGGGGTAGAAGCTTCTAGAAATTGCTGGGTTTTTTCCATACAAAAAATTTAAGTGAAGGTATATGATTGACTTTTTTAAATAGTCCATTAACTTGAATAGACATGTGTTTGTATAAGTGTGTATGTGAACACTCATTATTTATACTGTAAAAACCCAATGTAATTTTAGTTATTTTTTTATTTATGTTACCTGTCCTGGCATAAGAGCAGTTGCATTAGAATATCTGTCAATTTCTTCATTTATTTACTGCAATTTTAGCCTTAAATATTTGGATGCTGTGTTAGTTGGTGCAAAAAGATTAGGAAGTTTTATTCCCAAAGTAACGTGGTATATACCATTACTAATATAAATTATTTCGGCTGTGTGTAATGCTTTTTGTTTGGAATTCAGCCTTTTCAAATATTAATAGTTATTGGGACTTCCCTGGTGGTCCAGTGGGTAAGACTCCACGCTCCCAAAGCAGGAGCCCGGGTTCTATCCCTGGTCGGGGAACTAGATCCCACAAGTTGTGCGGGCAAAAATAAAAATAAAAAATAATTTTTAAAAATTATATGCTTCAACCTCTATTTATTGACTTATCAACTCTGTACAGTGTCTTTTGACTTCCAATTATGAAAGATGAAGAAATTAGTCCCCTCTCTGGTACTTCTAACTCCCCTCTTCCCTGTCTCCTTGCAGATTTTGTAGTTATGTTATTATCATTTTATATTGTCAAGGCTTATATCAGTTACATCCTCTTCTGCAACTAAAACCCCCATAGTTTATTTTTTTCTTAACTTTCTCATGTATTTAAATAGATTCACTGCTTACCTCCAGATCTTTCGTACTGCTGCTCCCCCATTCCTGAATCCCTTGTTTAATTTCCTTTATTTGACTGGTGGATTCCATCATGGAGTAATTGTTCCAAGAGGATTTATGAGCATTACATTCCTCAATTACTTGCATGTTTAAGAATGCCTTTCTTGGGCTTCCCTGGTGGCGCAGTGGTTGGGAGTCCGCCTGCCGATGCAGCGGACGCGGGTTCGTGCCCCGGTCTGGGAAGATCCCACATGCCGCGGAGCGGCTGGGCCCGTGAGCCATGGCCGCTGAGCCAAGAATGCCTTTCTTTTCACTTGAAAGACAAGTTGATAGAGAATAAAATTTTTTTGTTTCTTTTTATCCCTATAGAAATCTGTAGACATTTATCCACTCTATCTTAAAATAAAATAATAGAGTGTAGTAAGCTGAATTCAGCTTCACATCTTCCCTCGTGCTTTTTCTACTTGGATTTCTACTGGAGTTTTCTTTCTCTTGAAGTTTACTAAGTTAGTTAGGCTACATCTCAATACCTTTTATTCTGTATTATTTTTCTTTTATTGAAACTGCGTGCTTTTTAGGAGAATGAATTCTTGAAAGTTTTATTAGATTTGTATATTTTTCTCTCAACAAAAATAATTTAACATACTGAATAATTAACATACTGAATTCTGCTTTGTTTTACATATCTGTTTTCTCTTTGGAATTGAAACCGAGTGAGGCCCTGTGGGGCTCCCAGGCATTTTGTCCCCGTTTCTTGTAGGCAAGACTCCAGCCTGCATGACATTTCCTGAGTCCCAAAGGGCAGATTCGAACAGTTGCGAATCAGGGAGGAGCAGGCAAGAGACCACCTGAGGCGAGATTCAAGGGACCAGAGAAGCTCATCAGGTTTAGGAGACTGACCACCTGAGACCCTGCACACACCCTAATCTTGTCAGCGACCCCACCCTTGAACCGTTGTTATAAAGCCCTCCTCAAATCTTCCTGGATTGGGACACACAGTTTTTGAGGGCAGGAACCCACTGTCTCCCCCTTTGCCTGGCAAAGTAATAGAACTATCCTTTTCTACTTCACCCAAAACTCTGTCTCCTGAGATTCGATTTGGCACCAGTGTACAGAGGCCAAGCTTTCGGTAACAATTTTGGTGATCACCAAGGGACCACCTCGGGGACGGTCCGATGGGGGATGGCTGTCCCTAGAGACCAGATCACCTGTGACCCTTGCCTGGAGGCCAAGCCCCCAGTCATACCCCGTCTGCCATCCTGGCGGCTGGAACTCTGAGGTGGGAATAGACAGAGGAAGAGGGACCACCCTAGCAACTGCCGAGGCCCTTTTTGCCTTGGGGACTTTCCTCTCTTCCTCCTGCCTGGACCTCCCTGGACTTCCTACTCCTAGGAACTGTTTTGGGGAAGCAGAAATGATAGTGTCTGATGTCGCAACACTTCTGCCAGAATCTGGGTTCTGGGTGAGTCCCTGGGAGTGCACTCCCAGGCTCCTTCAATCTTGTCCCTCTGAAGAACTTTTGGTTCCATCTGGGGAACGTTTGGTTCCCATCTGGGGATTTTCTGTTTCAGAAATCCCATCTGTAAGGCTCCACTTAGACTAAGGTCATGGGAGAAGTAGGACTTGGAAGCAGCCACTCTGAGCTTTGTGCTGTCTGCTTTTTTCTGGCATAAGCCTTCCATCTGTTGGCGAGGGTTATGTTTTGTTTTCAGTCAACTCATGAGTGTCCTATCAATCAAATATAGGAAGTGCTTCTTCTTCTCCTTCTTTTTCTTCTCCTTCTTCTTTTCCTCCTCCTCCTCCTTCCTCCTCTTCCTCTCCTTCTTCTTGTCCTTCTTCTTCTCCTCCTTCTTCTTCTTCTTGTCCTTCTTCTTGTCCTTCTTCTCCTTCTTCCTCTCCTTCTTCTTGTCCTTCTTCTCCTTCTTGTCCTTCTTCTTCTTGTCCTTCTTCTTCTCCTTCTCCTTCTTCTTCTTCTCCTTCTTCTTCTTCCTCTCCTTCTTCTTGTCCTTCTTCTTGTCCTTCTTCTTCTTCTCCTTCTTCTTCTCCTCCTCCTCCTCCTCCTCCTTCTTCTTCTTCCTCTCCTTCTTCTTTTTATTCTCCTTCTTCCTCTTCTTCTTCTTCTTCTTCTTCTTCTTCTTCTTCTTCTTCTTCTTCTTCTTCTTCTTCTTCTTCTTCTTCTTCTTCTTCTTCTTCTTCTTCTTCTTCTTCTCCTTCTCCTTCTCCTTCTCCTTCTCCTTCTTCTTCTTCTTCTTCTTCTTCTCCTTCTCCTTCTCCTTCTCCTTCTTCTTCTTCTTCTTCTTCTTCTTTTCCTTCTCCTCCTCCTTCCCCACATTCCCCTCCTCTTCCTCCTCCTTCTCCATCTGATAGCCCCCTGGGGAAAATCTTGGCAGACTCATCGACCTATAGCTCTAAACATATAACTAGGAAAAAAATGAAATTCTATTGTAATTCTGTTTGGCCAACGTACATTCTTGAAAATGAGGAAAGATGGCCTTTGACTGGTAGCCTAATTTATTATACTATTCTCCAGTTAGAGTTGTTTTGTCACAGGAATAGAAAGACAGGAGAAATTCCATATGTTCAAGCATTCACGCAATTACATAATAAAAGTGAGCAGCTAGGTAATAAGCTGATGGTACAAAGAGAAAGGAAAGTCATTTTGCCTAGAGCTGGTTGTTTCTGAAGGGAAAGGAAAATAAGGGAGACTGAGAAAAGAGTTGTACATGTTTTGTTTGTGGGACCATGTTTGTTGTATGCATGTCAATACTTACATTGACTGGTTGAGATGTCTTTGAATAACAGGGCTCACTAATGGGGCTCACATGTGACAACACCAGGGAATCCATCCTATTGTGTCTGGTTTTGCCTGTGGCAGAATGTTGGTTGGGATTTTCCCTTTTGGACTAGCCTTGTTATGGGTGATCAGAGCTCTGTTCCATCTTATAACACCCCACCAAGGGTATTTTTACAAAATTGGGAGATCTTCAGCTATTCCCCCATGAAAAGGAACTGTTATCTCTGTCCCCCTGTGCCTGGGCCCTCCATAACACTTATTTTATCTAGATCATCTCTAGTTCCTGAGACTGAAGAAGAAGGCAGGGAAGGAAGGCCTTTTTAAAGTCAAGCAAAAAACTGAGACCTCTGGTTCAGTCTTTATGTAAAAGTTAACTTGTAAATGAGCTCTATCTAATTGACTTAAAAGTAAGCACTTGTAAATTAAACCTAAATGTCTAGAAAATTGGCCAAGATAAATTTTAGGACCACATGATCTGGGAAATATTCAGTATTGAATTAATATCTGCTATTGAAGGTGGCTTAAGCTTGCTGGTTTGATTCATATAGACATGTCTTTAGAGTCATCAATATTAAGTAAAGCAAGTGAGATAAGAGCTGTTGGGTAAACTCTTTAGGAATAATTCTCCATAAGAAAGCACATGTTTTTAAAGTTGTATATGATCAGGATTTTCAAAGATAGGATTAAGTCTAATTGGGTAAATGGATTTTGTTGGGAGTGGGCTAGGGCAAGACCAGATTCCTATTTGCGCTTGAAATCTTTCACTTTGGTAAAATGAATAAGTATTGTTTGCCAGTTTCCAAAGGTTCTTTTGATCTCCAGCTAATTTTGAGATTCTTCAGAGGGCCCCTGAGGCACCTCAGAAATATTTAACTAGGATTATTTGGTATGTTAAATTAAATGTAATCAGTCAAGTTAAATGTAATCCTGATTACTGTAACCAAGTTTCTTTCCCAATCACATTGCAGTCAGATGCTTAACTGCACCCTTTTAAGTCTTTCTGTTGCTGTACTCTGATGCTTTTGCAAAGATGCTTCATCTTCAAGAAGACTTGTGTGAAGGACCACTTTTGACAAATACAGGTCTCTGATAAATTTCATATCATACAGCTGAGCTGGTTAAAAAATTTAAAAATCTTAGTGGAGAGTCTGATGGCTTGGAATTCCAAGTACCACATAGCGGTACATTTGTTCCTAACCACTACAAAGGTTATAGTGCAACAGCCATATTTATCACATATGCTAGATCATTTAACCTTGCCAATAATGCAATGAAGTCAGTATTGGGGTGGATACAGTATACATTTTATAGATGGGAGTACTGAGATTTAGAGAGAGATTAAGTAATTTGCCCAAGGTCATACTTTGTAAATAACAGAGCTGGAATTCAAATGATTGTATCCAATACCAAGGGCATGCTCTTCCTATCACTCTAAGCATAGATAAGAAGAAACAAACAAACAAAATTTTTAGTTTCAAATTCCATATTCATTATAACCCCTTTTAGTAACCTCAAATTTATTTATTAATTGGTATTCATCCATGTATCTTAAGTCTTTTTATTTAATAGGCTTTACTTTTTAGAGCAGTTTTAGGTTCACAGAAAAATTGAGTGGAAGGTACAGAGATTTCCCATATGCCCTTTTCCCCCAACACATGCACAGGCTCCCACACCATCAACATCCCCCCCATCCAGAGTGGTCCAATTGTTAAACAATTGATGAAGCTCTATTTGCATGTCCTTATCAACCAAAGCCCATAGTTTACATAAGATTTTCTAATTCATTCCTCTTCTTCCTTCTCCTGATTCAATCTTATCCCTTTTATCTATCTTCCTTTGGAATACCAGTATTGGGAGACAGTGGCAGTAAAGGCATTAGTGAATAAAACTAATCTCTCTACCCTCCTTGTCATACTACTTACATACATTCCATTGAACTGTTATATTTTTAGAGTTTGGGGTTTTTTTTCTCTCTTTTGGCCATGCCACGCGGCTTGTGGGATCTTAGTTCCCCGACCAGGGATTGAACCTCTGCCCTTGGCAGTGAGAGTACGTGGAGCCCTAACCACTGGACCACCAGGGAACCGTCATGGAGTTTATTTCTTTTTAATTGGTATCTTGCTTATACACTATGTTACTATTTTCAAAGGCTCTCACACCCATTATGTCATGGAGGTCTCATAACATGCCATTGGCAAGTTCAAGGAAGCCTGCCTCTTCATGTCTTGTGCTCAGTTGGGAAGGAAATGGGTTTTGGACACCACCCTTACAGAGCTAATAATTCACCCCCCAGCTTTAATTTAAAAGTTTCTAATTCGTTAACAATGCAATTTTCAAAATGAGGTTTGTATGAGACGCTTAATAACTAAAATGCCCTATCAGTCTTTTCCCCCTTAGAATCTAGCTTCGACGCTGGGATTTCAGAAAGCCAAGCTTAGACACCACAGGGCAGTCATCCGAACTTAGATGTCAGGATAATACTGACACCACAGTCTTGGGCAGCACTTTATAGAGTTTACGAAACATATTGCTTTGCATTGTTTCACTTCAACTTGGCAACACCTTTGAAGAGGACCCGGGTCTGCCTGTAATTAATGAGAACCGTGGGTTGCTGTTCTCCTGTCTCACCTTGGAGGTGGCAGCATTTGTCTAACCCAGACTGGGGCCTCTGGTCATAGACTGTACATTATGCAGCACTAATGATGCAATTAATTCCTACATTAGCTGACACATCATTCCTTAAAGTCAAAATTTCCAAGTTGAAAACTTAAAAAAAAAAAGTTCAAAAGGCAAAGCTGAGGGCCAGCTAGAAAGACTATACAAGGAGTCTTAATTCATTCCCAGCTTCTGCCTATTATATTGACAAATACACTACTTTAATCTCTCCCTACCAGACCTCATATACAGTGGTCAAGAAGCCAGTTTATTAGAGTTTCTTTTTTCATCCACTGGTTCTGAGAAAGGTTATAGGTACAAATACCTCACAGCCAGTATTAAAAGGACATACTGACAGAAAAAAAAATTATATAGTCAGTCTTGCTAAATTAGTTTACCTAAAATTGTATGTGTGAGTGATTTTAATCAAAATCTAATTTCCCCTCTTTTTAGAGTAACTGAAATGAGATTTTTCTAATTTACTTTTTGCGGTTCAAGTTTCTCATAATTCTTCGATGGTCGTGACAGCACTGTGAACACGTCTGCTGCTACAAAGCATTAAAAAAAAATTAGATTTTCAAATTGATGTACTAAATTAAAAATGTTTAATGCTTCTCATCAAAAGGCACAGGAGTATATATACATGGGGCCTCCAGTACAGTTAAAGGCGCAATATTTTTTTCATCTGTTTCTTTAATTCACAACCCAGGGCAACTGTACTGTGAAAATTAACAAGCTCTAAGTAAAGGAATCCTTGTAAGCTGTCCTCTAAGAAGCTTCCTTTTAATTTCTTTTCATCCCTTGACATGGTGACCCTAAGGATGTCATAATAAAAATGGTTGCTGGTGCCTTGGGTTTGTTTTTGGCTTATTTGCTTGTTGCCTATGGTGTGGGTTTTTTTGTTCTGTTTTGTTTCCTTCTGCCCCAGCTGGAGCTTGCCAGGTGTTATTAGGGCTTGTGAGCTTCTGAATAATTGTAACTCTCAGGCTTGACTAGCTAATTCCAATGATTTAGAAAATCATATTACTCCTGTAAATTGGCTCAGTTGTTATATTAAAATCCAAGCTTCTGCCCTTAGTAGATGTTTGCTGCCTGGCTCAGAGCAAGGCTGGGCATATCCCAGGAGCCACATCTGCAGACTTGGGAAGATGACTCTGAAGGTCAAGAAGGCTTGGGAAGGGTTTTGGGTAGGTGGCTTGGTTCTCCACCTTAGTATGCATTAAATTCTCCCCAAGTAGCATGTGAAGAGTTCAGGACCCCATCGTGCTGTGAAATTGAAGTTTAGATCCTTCTGAAATAATGACGGGTAAGATCCAGTTCTCAAATACTAGACTTCTCTGCTTTTATAAAACACAGGCACGACTTCCAGCTAGGAACAAGGCAACTAACTACTCCTATACTTCCCTTCCCTCCAACACCCCTGGCACGGACAGTTAGTGAAACTGGGTCTCCAGGAAAAGGAATGGATTGGCCTAAGGCCACCCAGGAAATCCTGGCAGAGCCAAGCTGAGGACCTAAGGAACTGGTATCCAGTCCAGTGCTATCTCCACCCCCATGGAAATACTCTCCTACCCAGCGAAGGAGTCTCGGTGTCTGGTTTTGTTCATGGCAAAACCATCAGTCCTGACCCTACAAACAAGCACATGCATGTTACCGTTTGATGCTGAGTGACCTCAGCCATCCCTCTGGACCAGGAAAGGCTAAAGAAGAGAGAAGCCCGGAACCATGGTTCCTCCATCCCTGGATGACCAAAGCCTTCAACACATTTTTTTTTTTTTGGCTGCACCACACATCATGCCAGATCTTCGTTTCCCAACCGGGGATTAATCCCGTGCTCCCTGCAGTGGAAGCACAGATTCTTAACCACTGGACAACCAGGGAAGTCCCAACACACTTTTCTAAAGCCAGTCAGCAGCCGTAGCTTGTTTTCTCTGTCCTCTCTCTCCCATCCACCCTTCATTAAACCTTATCAATTTCCCATTCTTTTTCCCCAGCTCACTTCTCTCCCTTAGGGGAAACAATTTAATGGGCTCTCTAGATAAGCAAAGCCCTGTTATATAGAAGCTACCCAAGACATGACCCTTCTAGATAATAAGGTCTTAATTCATCTATGAAGTAAATGTCTCCAGAAAGCACCTACCTGCGAACACTAAAGGTGGAAGTTTTGGTTGCTGTCAACCAGGGGAAGAACTATTGGAAGTCATCTTGGCCCTGACATACCTGGGGTCACACCACACAGAAAGCATACCAGGCTTTGCTTCTCTGTCACCAGGTAAAGCAACAGGTCATAGAAGTGTGTGCTACCTCTTTCTAACAATACTGAAAGCAATGAAGTTATATGGCGAGGTCAGTATAGATTCTGCTTCATGGAAGGTAGTCAAGACGTTCTAGTTCATTGGTTTTTCTTCCTTCATGTGGTCTATCAGTTGATGCTGCCTTGAGCGGAAATCCTCCTTACCCCTTCCCCCCAACCACTACCAGCAACTGGGTTTAATTTCTTGTTTCAAAAAAAAAAAAAATCCCATTATTCTTTCTCCCTACGTACTTGTTCTGGGATTTTCAATATATCATTAGGTTATTTTGTGGTTTCTAATAATTTTGTAAATCGTTTGTTTTATGGAAGCTGCAATTAAGCCCAGTAATATTGTCTTGAGGTCATTTCTCTCTTGGAATAGTTTAAGCCTAATGAAAAGTGTGCCTTTTGCTGTCACTAGTGCTAAAATGGTGATAGCTTCTTTCTGCGGAATGAGGTAGATATTGAAGCCCGCGGACAAAGGAAAAATTAGTTCTCCTAGAAAATAGAGATATAATTATGAAGGAATTACCCTCCTCTACTAGGCTGTGAGCGAGCTCCTAAGAGTAGGGCTGTGTCTTATTCATCTTTGTTCAATCCTCTACAGTTTCTTCATGGTAGGTATTCAATAAACAGATACTGACTTAAAAATTCAAAGACCTGGTTGTCAGTGACCATCAGTTGTCATTTCTGAAGCTGTAATGCTTTGCGCCATAGAGACTGGTGTTCCTGAATTACATTAAGGAGCTCTAGAGTTGAGAAGTCCTATGGGATAAGAAGATAGGAAGGGTTCTAAGGTTCTAGTTGGTACTAAGGGAAGTAGAATCTGGAAGGTAAGGGCGTAGGAGCAGAAGGCATGGCCAGTGACTCACTGAGTAAAAGAGATTCAAATCCAAAGAGCCTCTTGGAGTTTTCAACACAAGCTTGCACTTCAAGCTGAACCAGACAAGGAAGCAGAACTTCTGAACCAATGGTGTAAATATGAGAAGAAAGTCTGCAGTGATTTCAGGATCCTAGAGCTTCGTAATGATGCTGACATCGATAAAATATACATCTAGGAAAATCTTGTAAATACCAACTCATCATCGTTCAAAACATCATAAACACTTGTCTTTAAGTTCTGATAGTAGAGAAAAACATGAGTTCAGCTTTACCTTTGCACCCACAAATTTCACATAGGGTGTCATGTAAATGAGAGTCTAGTGACAAAGGTACTTGTGAAACCACTTAAGGGAACAAACTGTTTTCAAGTACTTCAGGAGTTCACACTGATGTATAAACAATCAAAGTTAATTACATATCATTCTGATGCATTCACACAAAGATCTATACTTGGCAAGACACCCTGGCAACATTTTGTTAGCCTAGCGTATTTACTGTGCCCATTTGAAAGTAATAAAAACGGCATTGCTGAAGAAGTATCTCATAATTCAAACTATTCATTGCCCCCTCTGATCGCAAACCAGGGAGATTTCACTGTAAATCTTGAGAAAATTCTCTGCCTTATAAAGTGATGCTGATTGGTGCTTTAAGTAATGTTAAGTACAGGAGTTGGGATGCATTAACTAACCATAGTCTTAAACTGTTAGAACTAGTTAGGCAAACTCTAACACCCACATGATACGGATGAAGAAGTAGTTCCAAAGAAGTTAACTATTTTGCCGAGAGTCAAACAAACAGTAAGTCATAGACTTGGGACTTGAACCGTTGTGACTCCTTCGTCCCACACTATACTAATTCAGAAGACCGCAGACCTGGGGCTTTACGCTGCCATCTTTTAACAAACAATTCTGGAATAACAGAGACGGCTGCTGTGGAACAGAGACCCCCCCACTGATCACGGCATTCTAACTGCACAATGATATGGTCTACTCCTGTTCTATTCTTCCACAGAACACCTAGACATAGTATATTTCTCCTTTTCTAAGGTATAGCTTGTGCTTCTCTACTCTCCATGAGCCTGTTTTGTGGATGGGTCCAATCATACAGAGAAAACTTCTTTCCTTACTTGATAGTTACATGGGGAGATAATGTAATTTTTTTTTTCCAACTTAGCCCCAAAGCAATCAGTTGACAAGTCCAGAGTAGACCCCTGAGGTAAAGTGAAATATAAAGGCTCTCTGGGTAGCAGGTGTTTCCCTTTCAATGACAGCTTAACTGGTGATGAGTTGAGCAGGGCACTATCGTTTCTTCCCACTGTTTGCATTTGGCTTAGAGCCAGCACAAAACCTGCCTCGGTGACGTTTCAGGTCAGACCATTATGTCAGGAATTTCCCACGCAGCCAGCAGAGGGAGGGAGGTCTGCAGCCTGCAACCTGTAACTAGATTCAGAAAGGGAGGAATCAGAGGAAGGAAGGGTACTCTCGGGGCTATGGTCCATGATGAGGGCTTTAAGGTGGCAGAAGGAACAAACTGTGGGCTTTGCCTGAAAATGGTGGCCCATCTACATGTATGGAGTTAAAGAAAAAGTCGTGTGATGGGGTGAGTGGAGAACAACAGGATGCGTGTGTAAGGCTGTGGTGACTCATTGCCCTGTCCTTTTTTCATTCAGTAGATTTAAGTCATCAGGCTCCTTCGAGTGGCAGAGAACCTGCTAGGAAGTGCATGGGAAACTAAAAGCCAGTGTGCTTTAGCTTCTATCTTCAAGAAATTTATAATCTGGAAAAGTAGGGAATAGATATACAAATAACTTTTAAGCACAGTAAAATATGACCTTAAAAGAAAGCACTTTTCTAATTTAAAAGCAGCAGAGGATACTTTTCTGATTGGGGGGTAACAGGAAAGAATTCAAGGGAAAAATGAATTTGCTTAAAGAATGGAATTTCTACAGATTAGGGAAATAAAAGAAGTGTTTATGTTTAGCAACCAGGATAAATCAAAGATTAGCACACGTCATGGAAATAGATCTATTTCATGTCAATATATAACCTTCTAAGGACAGCCTTATTTGTCATTTAAGAGATACCTCAAAATCTTAAAAGAATAGAAATGATTCCTGAAATAATCTATATCCCCTGCTTCTACAACAGTCCTGGCACATAACCGATGATCGATATTAGGTTGTCAAAGATGAATAAGAATTGATTTTAATTAGGCTGAAGATTCACATCTAAGGAAAGCTGATATTCATGAGAATTTGGATTGATTAGCAGTGGAGCAATGAAAAGGCAGATGTTGGACGTTGCCATTCAGAGCATTTGATCTTTCTCAGGGGCCCCTGGGCAGATTAATGCAGTCAGTAGAAAGGAACAAATAAGGGTATTTCAGGTACAAACTACCAAGACTTAGTTTTGTGAATGAGTGTTTAAAGGCTTCAGGCTATTAAAAGCAGTGAACTCTCCTACTTAAGTTTCTAGGCACACCTAGAAAACGTCACATTATAATTTGGCTCCCATGAAGTTTTTCTACAGAGAGAAGATATGCTGTCGAGTGGAAATGAATATTTGTTCTCTTTAATCATTATGTGTCTCACCGTAAATTAATAAATTGCTATTGTGTTTAAAGTATTAGAGTCTGATGAACTTTGTATCCTGATTTTTCCAGCATGGCTGAGTTCAGTCATTTCTGGGACACCAAAAGGATCAGGCTTCTGGGTTTCAGTGCTGAAAGCAGGATGCTGGGCCATGGGGAATCCAGCAAGTTCACAGCATCATGAAAGATCTCTCAGGAGCCTACTGACATCCTTTAATTAGTTGATGGGAATGTACTATGCTGAACCACACTGTACATTTTGGGAAAATTAAATTGAAATTCAATAAATTTTAGCCAGCTTTCCAAGATGAGAAGATGAACTTTCAAACTGGCAATGGAAATATTAAAAGCCTTCCTTTCCTGTACTGATTGAAAGACAACCATAGCAGAGTATAATACTAAGAGCGTGTGCTCTGAGGTTAAACTGCCTGGGTTCCAAGCAGCTCTGCCACCCGCTGGCTGTGCAACCTTAAGACAGTAATTTGATGTCCCTTCCAGTTTCTTCATCAGTAAAGTGATGAGATATTTATTTAAATAATTATTAAATTTTATTACTATTATTTATCATGAGCTAAAGATGAATAATACTATTTATCTCGTAGGATTAAATGAGTTAGTGTTTGTAAATATTTCAGATAGCAGCTGCTAATTTTTTTTTAAAAAAACTGACAATACCAAGTGCTGAAAAATAGGCAGAGCAACTGGAACTCTCATACATTACCACTGGGAATGCAAAATGGTACAGCAACTTTGGAAAACACTTAGACAGCTTCTTATAAAATTGCTATTAACCATATGACCCAGTAATCTCATTCCTAGGCGTTTGCACAAAAGAAATGAAAACTTATGTTCATATACAAATCTGTATGCACCTACTGTATAGCACAGGGAACTATATTCAATATCTTGTAATAACCTATAATGGAAAAGAATATATATATGTGTGTAGATATACGTGTGTGTATATATATGTATGCATAACTGAATCACTTTGCTGTACACCCGAAACTAACAACACTAAATCAACTGTACTTCCATCAAAAAGAAAAAAACAATTGCAGTGTGTCCATACAATGGACTATTACTCAAAAATAAAAAGAAATGAAGTACTGATACAACAACAGCAAAATTTACATGCAAATGTTTGTAGCTGCTTTATTCAAAATTGTTAGAAACTGGAAATAACTCAAGTGTTCTTCAGTTGAGGAATGGATAAACACACTGTCGTACATCCATGTAATTGAATACTACTCATAAATAAAAAAGAGCAAACCACTGATCCGCACAACTTGAACCTCAAATGCATTATGCTAAGTAAAAGAAGCCAGACCCTAAAGGCTACATGCTGCGTGATTGCAATTAGATGACATTATGGAAAAAGCAAAATCTAAGTACAGGAACAAAAAACAGATCAATGGCTTCCAGGAACTAGAGGTTGAGAGTACAGGAACTTACCACAAAGGAGCACAAGGACATCTGCAGTCCTGGAACTGTTCTGTATCTTTTTTTTTGTTTTTTTTTTTTTGGCTGTGTTGGGCTGGTCAGGGAACTGAGATCCCACGTGCTGTGGGGCAGCTAAGCCCACGCGCCACAGTTACTGAGCTTGCGTGTCTCAACTAGAGAGCCCACCTGTCGCAAACTACAGAGCCCATGCACCCTGGAGGCCATGCGCCACAACTAGAGAAGAGAAAACCCACACGCCACAATGAAAGATCCTGCATGCTGCAGCTAAGACCCGACACAGCCATAAATAAATAAAGTTAAATAAATAAATAAAAGACAAGGAGACAGATAGTAACCAGAGAGAGAATATTGTGTCTGGCATATAGCAATATAGTAAGCATTATAGAAATATTTGTTAAATAAAAAATTAAACTTTTTCTTTGACATGTCCCGTATAATAATACAACTGTAACGTCTAAAAAATATCAGTAGAGTTGTTATTTCCTAAGTTCTAAGAGGATAATAACTAGGGTAGATCATTACATAAGTAATTCATGTTCCTTATGAGAAAAAAATAGAAGAGGTAGGTAAGTAAAAGGAAAAACAATCACCCATGATTCTATCATCTAAACATAACCACAGTTGAAAACTAATTCATAGCCTGCCAGATTTTTTCCCATACATGAAAAAAATTTTTTAATTATAAAATGGTTTCATATCATACACTTTGTTTCGAAGCTGCTTTTCCACTTAGCATTATATTCTGAAAAAATATAGATCTGCATCCTCAGTGTTCATGATTGCGAATTTATGCTACCAAGTCTCTGTTGCTGAACATTTACTTTGACTCCAATTTTTGGTAGCATAAGCCAAACTGTGTGGAATATTCCTGGTATATTCAACACATATTTATACACACATTATTTCTTCTTGGTAAACTCCTAGAATGGGAATTGCTGTATTTTTATAAATGTACATTATACCATTTTTCATTCGTATTGCCAAGTTGTTCTCCAGAAGATTAGATCATTTACTTACAGCAGCTGTGAAGGAGAGCTGGGGCTGTGTTTCAGTGGTCCTTTTCTTTTAAGATCTGACAGATCTTTTTTCCTAATGACTTTGTAGATTATATATGTTCATTTTTTTATTGAAAGAGTATTAAGTCAACCTTAAACACTATGAAAATGTACCATGTTTTTATTGGGGATCAAGTGATGTAAAACATAATTAGGAAGATAAATCGACTGGAGCATCTCAAGTAACTTTTGGATTAGTTGGGGGTATCAGCTGTACTCCTGCTGACTACCCTTACTGGGTAATCTGGGGAGAAGTGACTTCATTTTGTAAGGGGCGGACACTCCTTAGAAAAATGGTAGTGTTTGATTGTGAGTGTTTCCAGGACCATCAATCGTGACGTTTTCCAGTCTGGCTTTACTCCTCAGCATATTTATAAATGGTCTTGAGTTATACTCATCACAGTGGCCTTGCCACCTGGGGCAGGGCCCTAAATCAATGACTGACTACTTTCTTCTATGGTAGACAAATGGACAGTGTCTGCATTTCCTTGGTCTATTTAAGTCAAATAGTTTGAAAGCCAATAAAGAAGCACTATCGGCTACAATCTCCCTGAAGCTACAAGCAAATAAACAAGACTCTGAATTCCATTCTCCACAAAGGATCTGTTCTTTACTTTGTAAATCAGATGTTTCATCACCGTACTCCAGTCCCTCATTAAATCCTAATATGGTTTTGCAAGACAACTCTAGGCTCATTTCAAGTAAGTCTTGATCAAGAGAAGTGAAAGCCAATTGCATTTTCAACAACTCAGAAGACCAGAAATAGTAAGGAAAAATAAATGTATACTTTGCTCAGCCAGAAAAATTGGGTCACTTCAGGGAAATGACCTATACACCTGCTAGCCTGTAATTTCCTAAGAAGATATTGCTTATAAGACCTTGAATTACTCTCTTTAAAATCTGAACTTTCCAAATAATTAGATTCTAATTCACCCAACATGAATATAATTCAGAAGATTTATTTGTCAATTACCCCACAGAGGTGGAAATAGTAACCTGATAAGAGTGTTTGTGTAATACATTCATTAATTACATAGTGCAATTAGGATTGTTTTTTAATTAATGTATATTAACATTCAACTCTGTGCCAGGCATTGTTTTAGGTGGTGGGGACAGACACATGCCCCAGCAATAAATCTCTATTGTCATGGAAGGCTAAGGACCTGTCGCTTTGAGACGGAGGGAACCTCATGCTTATGATGTAATGGTGACTGGACAGAAAGCAAACTGAGTACCTCTCTTCCCTGGCTGGTCACTCAGCCCTGCAGTGCCCTGATAATTGGAACATTTTAACTCCACACGCTCTGGGAAAATGATTTGAGCTAAAATACTTTCAGCTGCTTTTAAAATGATGGTGCCAGTGTGATTGAAATAGTAATAGTAGATATTTCTGAATTATTAGAACGAATGATTTATCCTAATTGCTCAACTCTTCCCTGAGATGAGGGTGGATGGGATGACAGTTGAGGGGCCTGTCCCATGTGAGGGTACCTAAAAACCTTCTTCTTTGGGCCTTGGAAAACTGCCAGGCCTCTTGTGCCTCCTGCAAAGAGTTTTGCAGAAGGAAAAAATACCTTAACTTGTCTTCTGTTCTACCTTCATTGGAATCCGTTGAGAAATCTGAGAGCAATGCCCTTGCGATTGAAACAAGGATAAAGGACCAGGAAAGTGGAGAAAAAGAGAGAGGGGGGCTTCCCTGGTGGCGCAGTGGTTGAGAGTCCGCCTGCTGATGCAGGGGACACGGGTTCGTGCCCCGGTCTGGGAAGATCCCACATGCCGCAGAGTGGCTGGGCCCGTGAGCCATGGCCGCTGAGCCTGCGCGTCCAGAGCCTGTGCTCCGCAACAGGAGAGGCCACAACAGTGAGAGCCCCGTGTACCGCAAAAAAAAAAAAAAAAAGAGAGAGAGGGATGCCTAGCCACGATTTTCCTCGGGACAAGTCTGAAGAAAAAATTATCTGTGCTTCATAATTACTGTTTCCAAGAGTTCAAGGTTTCATCACAGCCTTCTGTTTCCTTTTCATTACAGTATTTCTCTCCCCAATAGTTATTCACAGCATGTTGGTCTTAAGACTCATGAAGTCTTAGAGCCCAAAGATGCCTTGGAGCACACCTAAACTAAATCCCAGATTTTATAGAGGTGTTCCTTGGCCTGCCCCACTAGTTCTTGATGGAAACTACATGGCTAGTTATTGAGGGAAATGGGGCTCTTCCAGCAGTACACATGACCTGTTTCACTGTTCCCACTTTCAAATCTGATGGTACTTGTAAAGCTTTAAGGGGACTATACCTTAACTCCTCCAAAAGTGCTACTTGTGTCTGATTATATAACCTCAGATCTTCTGTTAACATTACTCAAAGATGTCACCTTCAATTTCCTACACTGAACCTTCAGTGTCAATCAAAAAGCAAGTTGTTAATAATCATCAGTATAATAACAAGAAAATACTTCTAGGATAAAATGGACCTTTTTTTGGGTCAAAATCTCACACTAAAAATGTCTACTCTGTGGATCAGCACTTCTGGAGTCCGGTAATTTGTATAGCGTAAAAATGCTTAAACTCTAAAAAAGGAAATACCGGGCTTCCCTGGTGGCGCAGTGGTTGAGAGTCCTCCTGCCGATGCAGCGGACACGGGTTCATGCCCCGGTCCGGGAAGAACCCACATGCCGCGGAGCGGCTGGGCCCGTGAGCCATGGCCGCTGAGCCTGCGCGTCCGGAGCCTGTGCTCCGCAACGGGAGAGGCCACAGCAGTGAGAGGCCCACGTACCGCAAAATAAATAAATAAATAAATAAAATAAAATAAAAAAGGAAATACCAAAAAATACATTCATTCCAGTTTTACCTGTATTGTGAAATTTAATACATATCTTGGAATAATCTGAAGTTGTGTAAATCATGGTAAGAGCCAATAGAAAAGGTGTGTATAAAAATACAGAGGGAATATGTCTAGGATTTCCAAGAAAGAAGAGGAGTCTCTTTACTGGGCTGATAAGCAATGCTTCCTGTCAGAGGTAGCATTTATGCTAGACCTTAAAGAATACGATTTGGGCAGGAGACATTACTGATGCATGGGTCTTTGATATAAAGGGAAGAGCCTGGTAACAGGAAACTGCAGGGTTTGCCTAACAAAAGATGAGATTCTAAACAGCCGAGTTATTGGATGCACTCAAGTGCACAGTGGGAGAAAAGACTCCAGTTATAATAGGAAGATACTTTGTGCAGGGCATTAAAGGCCAAACTTTGGAGTTCTTTTTTTTTTATTTCCTAATTTGGTGGGCATTTCAGACTTCAGGAAGGCGAAGATACATTTACAGAACCATTTGTTCCATTTACAAAGTCTTGCCCCAGTAGATTTTGCATCCTGTTTGTAGTTTCATTGCTTTATTGATCCGCTAACAATGACCTCATTATGTTTGGGTGGACAAGAATCAGGGAGTCTGCAGCCTATTTTGGTGTAGTCAAAAGTTGATCCAGACACCTCTGTGGTTCCTTATTATAAACACTCGCGTGGTTCCAGGAACTGAGCTTTGGCCATCCTTCACCCGGCAGGAAAGCTTTGAGAGTTAACAGATTAGGTGTCATCATTTAATTGAACTTTATCTTTCTAACCTTCCAAAGATTGTTGTGGTCATTACTGTCACCACTTTAAACAATTAGAATAAAATGTTCCAAATCCAGGACATCTAGAACCTCAGCCTAGAGTCTCAGAAGGATCATCGTCTCAACTCTATGTCCAAGGACTTCTATGACCGTAATGAAGAAAGAGGCTTTTTGAACATCTTCCTGGACCTCATCTTGTTTGGGATTTATCTGTTCCCCCAGGGAGCTGACAGTCCAGGATTAACCCTTCGTGTGGGCAGCAGAAGTCTGGCACGTACATCTATGTCTTATCACTGTTTCTCCACCTCTCTGATGAAATCCCTGAGACGGCTCCCCTCAGTCATTGGCGTATGCCAATGAACCCTAGGAAGTGCACCCACATACCAGTCTTCCAGATTCAATCTCCCTCCAGTTTCAGCTCTACTTGGACGTGGGCAGAAAGGTTTTTCTCCTTCTTTAGATTTGGTCTTAGACTGAAAGCCCCATTTCTGGGCAGGGGATGATGTTGGGTTTTCCCCCTATTTCACAGCGATTCTATTGGTTCCTCCTCCTCTTGGATGTCTCTTCCTTAGCTCCCCAGCACAGTGTGCTGCCAATGGAGCTGAAAGATCTGAAAAAAAAACCCCAAAAAACCTCCTTACGGAGAGCTAAGTAAATCGTAGTCTACTCACTTGCTAAGGAAGGCTTTGGCCAACTCAAGTTCAGCGAGAATCAAACCATTCAGGTTGGGCTTCCCTGGTGGCGCAGTGGTTGAGAGTCCACCTGCCGATGCAGGGGACGCGGGTTCGTGCCCCGGTCCGGGAAGATCCCACGTGCCGCGGAGCGGCTGGGCCCGTGAGCCATGACCGCTGAGCCTGCGCGTCCGGAGCCTGTGCTCCGCAACGGGAGAGGCCACAACAGTGAGAGGCCCGCGTTCCGCAAAATAAATAAATAAATAAAAACTATTCAGGCTGTATCTTCAAAGGGAGAGCAGCATTTTCTACCATGTTCTAATTGTTCTTAATCAAAGTCCATTCTTACACATAGATATCCACTTTCATTTGCTTAGTTAGGTATGATTTAATTTAAATATTGGATGCTACAGAATAACAGAATGCTTAAAACCTTCCGTACTAATTGTATTACATGTTAAATATCTCTGGTATCAGTGATTACAGTGCCAAATTCTGAGCAGGTTACAAACGAAATCTGAGATGACTTCTATAGCCTAAACTAGAGCAAAGATCATATATATTTTTCCTCCCTAAACTGATGCTAGAATAATCTAGCCAGTTATTTTCAACTCCAGGGTGCAAAGTAATAGCAGTTCTCTTTATGGATATGTGATGTGAACTATTGACAAAATTACCCTGTAATTACTATGTGGAGTCAAGGTAATTACATAGCAATTGTCCTATAATTATTGGATTTTGTATCTGATTTACAAACTGCAGTATGAATTACATGGTAATTAATACTAGGTCTTCCTGGTGTAATTTAGTTATTATTCATTAGTTCATTAATAAATCTTGTCTTCACACAAATCAGTGTGTTTCAACAATAGAAATCACTATTTAAACATCTAAGGCTTTGGAATCTGACTTGTGCATTAAATAACCCCAAAAAAAGCTATATATGGTTTGACAAACTTAACCAAAGAAATGCCCAACCGTGATCTTAATCCAAATTACAACATGTAGGAAATACACACCCATACCCACCCACAGATGTATATATTTATACTTTATGTATATTTATTTCTGTAAACTACCACCAGTTCCACATCTGTTCCTACCAAGCTGATGTATGTGGGGTGTTGCTTACTATAAAGCCAATGAGTGAAAACAATTCTATCAAACATCACTTAAAATGTTTTCCTTCAGTCGCCTTCAACTTGGTCACACGTTATAATCACCTGGGGAGTTTAAAATATTGATTTTTGAATCCACCCCCAGAGATTCTGATTTAATTGGTCTGGGGAAGAGCTGAGGCATTAGAAGTTTTAAAAGTTCCCTAGGTGACTGCAATGTATAACCCAGATGACTTTTATTTGCAGCCCATGTTGAGCACCATTGACTTTGAAATATCGTTAGAGATAAGACCTAAAGGTTGCTGAATATTTGCAATTTCCAAAACTCTGAAGTTAATTTTTGTTCTATAGCTCACATTTTTTGCACAAAAGAGTCAGAGTTTTAAATATATCACTATTGGTAATAAAGCTTATGTGGCTTGCCCTACCTTGAACACATGTTCTACCTAAATGTGTTCTATAGCATATGTTAATTTAATTATCCATTTTTAAAAATCTTATCAAAGTATCTATGTACATATTTTAAAAAGTCAAATAGTGCCATGGGGCTTGTAATAGAAATAAATAGTTTCTCCCACTTCGATACCTAATCTGTAGAAGCAATCAATGTTAACTCTCTTACGTGTATCTAAATAATACGCTTATACCGCTATACCTGATTTTACAGTTTGATACTTTATCATTTGATGTCCTATTCACCCAACTCATTTTCCCACCACACACACCACACCGTCTACCAACCTCCCAAAGCAGTTAAACCACGATGATGGTTAAATCAATAGTAAGCAATTATGATGGTAAATAGCCTTGACATCTGTAACTCGCACTACAACACTGTTTATAATTGACTCATGGAAAGAGGTGTATTTGTTCAATATTCCACGTGCCTATCAGTAATTCCTCTCCTGAAATATCCAACGGAACTCTAAAACATTTTTAATAATAAAAAGGTAACAACAATTGAGCTCTCAGGTACCAGAAACTATTTTAAGCATTCCACATGTATGAATTTAATTCTCACCTCAACACTATGTGGTAGGACTATTATTCACTTTGCAAAAGAAGGAGAACTGAGTGAAATAATTTGGCTGCATGGATAGTCAGTGATGAAACTGAGTTGCAACCCAGGCATTCTGGCTTCTGACAGATTGAGCTCTTCACTCTCACAAAATGCACAGATGAAGAACCTCGTTCACCCCTGCCTGGCGATGCTCCAGTAGGGAACAGCTGCTCTTCAAAATTCTGCCCTGTTATCTACCTGGGACTTCCTTATACCCTTATCATGGGAATGTCCCTCACCCCCTCTCCTATGGGCATCTTGTTTTCTGGACCTCATGTCATATTCTTTCTCGTGCTGGACCCTTTTTTTTTCACCTCACCATGTGGCACGCGGGATCTTATTTCCCCAACCAGGGATCCAACCCGCACCCCCTGCAGTGGAAGCACAGAGTCTTAAGCACTGAACCGCCAGGAAAGTCCCCTCTCCTTTAATAGAACATGGTCTCTTGTAAATTCCTGATAAAAGGAAAAGGGAGGTAAAAGTTTTGAGACATGAGTATCTAAATTACTTTGCCGGCACACTTCGTTGATATTTTGGCCAGTAACCTCGTTTCCTTTTGCTGCTGTAACATATGACCACCAACCTAGTGGCTTAAAATATACATGTGTTATTACAGTTTCAGAAGTCAGAAGTCTCAAATAAGTCCTTCAGGACTACTTTCCTGTGAACAGTTCCAGCGGAGAATCCTTTCCCTTGGCCGTTCCAGCTTCCAGAAGCCTCCTGCATCCTTTGGCTTTGGCTCCCTTTTCCCGTCTTCAAAACCAGCAGCTAGATCTTCAAACCTCTTTCTCTCTGTCCAATTGCTTCATCTTCACATCGTCTTCTGACCTTCCTGGGATGCTCTGGAGAAGCCCAGTACCAATGCGATTCCTGATCTTGCGTTTGTGACCTGTTTTTTTTTCGCTCTTCGGAAACTATCAAGTGAAGAAGTTCTCTTACGACTTTTCAACCCACAGTGAATACCTTGGTGCAAGATTTTTTCCATTAATTATAATGAGTACTTAGTAGACCCTTCATATATGAAAACTCATGCTTTTCAGTTCAGAGAAATTGTAATAAATTATTTCCTTGATATCCCCTCTACATTTTCTCTTTCATTCTAAATTCCTATAGCTGAAGACAGGGCTCTTAAATTGGGCCCCCAATTTTTACCATTTTGTCATTTCATACATTTGGGGAGTTTTCTTCAATTTTAACTTCTAACTCTTCAATTGACTTTTTTTTTTTCTCATTTCTGGGGTTATATTTTTGCATCCCAAGAGTTCTGCCTGGTTCTCTTACATTGCTTTTCTGGTTTTTTTGTTGTTGTCATAGTTGCTATTGTTGCTTTTGGTGAGACTGTCCTATTTTTGTTTTATGGACATGATATCTGCTTTTATGGATCTGAGAATATGGATCATAACTGTGCTGGTTGTTCCGTGTGTGTTATTTTTAGCTCTCTGCATTGTTTCTGTATTCTCAAATTTACTCGTATTCACTTGGGTTGATTTTTGACATTGTCATGTTTGGACCATTTCTTGATTGTGCAATGATCCTTGGCCTAATGGAATATTGAGTACTGAAGCACTGAGCAGCAAAATGGAACTTCTGTGTGTAAGGTAGACAGTCAAGTGAGCTCCACTATCATCTGTCAGGGCCCAACCTTTTCACTGGGGGACATCCAAATGTCAGGATCTATAGTATTTTTTCTAGGATCAGCCAACTTCAGCAGAGAAGAATGTCCCAATTTTCTGCTCTTGCCAACGTAGAGGCAATAGGTACCTGGCTGCAAGCATTCTTGGAAAGGTGAGGGCTGAGAGATGGAAGGCAAAACCATGGGTTCTGACATTTTAGGGTACGGATTCTCACTTCATGTCCCCTGTTCTCATTAAGGTAAATTGCTCCCGCTCATTTCTATGCCAGTTGTCCCAAAATCCAGATTCTCAAGGGTTCAGTTTCTCTAGCAAAACCACCTGTCTTCAACAAGTGTTTAGAAGGCATCCTGGATTTGCCCCTCCTGTAGACCTTATTCAATCCTCTTGTTCTCTCCTCATCTTTTATCCCTACTTTCAGGTACCTGGTCCCTCAGTTTCCTGAGGTTTTCCGTGTAGTCCTGCAGCAGGAACTGACTGGCTTCGTGTTGGTTTACCTTTCTGCAAACTCTTCATTTCAGATTTTCCTGCTCTTTTTAGATTTCTATGTTTCCATCTATAAAGGTGGAAAGTGTTCCGTATTTCAAAAATATTGTTTGATTAATTTTGTCAGCTCTCACATTATTTTTGTCCTTATGGGTTTAAAGCTTTTTTCCCCTCCAAGTGGGATTTCCAGAGGTATAAACAGATGTTCAGTTTGCCATGTTTAATAGAAAAACTCCAATAGTTCAGGCTAGGTCGTGGTAGGGAAGAGAAGACAAACTCAAGCTGAATAACAGGAAAGTTTAATGAAGTTGTCCCTTTAGGAAGGTATGAACAAAGACGGCTTAGCAATCTGCTAATGACAGCATGAACCATTAGTACCCCTAAGGATAATGAACAAAAATAGAGAGATGTTACCAGAACTCAAAGAAAAATCTGCACAGTGAGAGCTTTTGGATGGAGGATGTGACCTATTACATCATCAAAATGACCACAATTCTTTTCTTGTGCAAGGGCATACCATGCTCTTTGCAATGCAGTTTTGTAGTTCTTTTTACTAAAAGCCAGAATCTCCCCCCCACACCTGCCTCTTGAATATGGGTTGATCTTGTGTTGTATTAGCCAATAGAATGTAGCAGAAGTGAAGATGAGGCCCCAAGACACCTGGTGTGTTTCACGTGCTCCTTTAAAACCACCCCCCCCCCCACCCGCCAGCTTCCATGAGAATGACTGAGAGCCTTGCTGGATGATAAGACACATATATCCTTATCTCCCTTGTCCCACCTGACAGTTAGCCAACTACCAAATTTCTCAGGGAAGCCATCCTGAGCCAGTCAGTACCCAGCCAACCTACCAACTGACTGCAGATTCCACAATGACTTGGCCAAGCCAGGCTCAGACCAGAGCCAGCCAACTGAACCCAACATAATTTTCCACCCCACAGAACCATGAGCCTTAAATGGCTTTTTAAGTCATTAAATTGGGGAAAACTTTTAAATGCAGCAATACATGATTGATATAAACTTTTAGTCAAGAGAAGCAGCCAAGGTAGGAAGTCATAAGCATAAGTGTTCTGACTTACTCTTTCTGTCCTTTGGATCACCTGTGAGTGCCTGCTATTCATCTAACAGCAGAGTGACAGAACCCATTCATATGTGTTTCATAGAGGTCAGCCTCCCAAGGCACACAGCAGGATGAAGAAAGTTAGAGAGTGGGCCTGGAAGAAGAAAACCGAAGAGACACACCATACCCACTCATCTGTTTTCTAATTCAAAGAATATCTAGAGCTTTTGACCAAGTGTCTGCAGTTACACTGGAGCCTCCAAAAAGAATCACAAAACAAGATTTGGGAGCAAAGAATTTTTAGCCAATAACAATAGGAAAAGGTTGGGAAGGAGTGTATTTATTCCAAGTCTACTTTCTTGTATAGACCAAGGTCAAGGATTACTATCTTGTACTGCCTTCTCAACACATATTTATAATAATACATTATAAATTAGAGGGAATTCCCTGGTGGTCCAGTGGTTAGGACTCAGTGCTTTCACTGTGGTGGCCTGAGTTCAATCCCTGGTCAGGGAACTAAGATCCTGCCAGCTGCACAGCACAGCCAAAATTTAAAAAAAAAAAAAAAAAAAAAAAAATATATATATATATATATATATATATATATATATATATATACACACACACATACATTATAAATTATACACCCAAGGTAGGGTATGTTTAAAATATTATGGTATGCCTCAATTAAGTAAAAATCCAGCTAACCTAACAAAATTCAAATTACAGTCACACTTCATGTTTTTTGAAAAAGTGTGAGAATAGTAATCAGTGTGGATTAGGTGTGGCTGCAAGCAATAGAAAACCTGAAATAACATGACTTAAATAAATAGAAATGTATTTTTCTCACACAGAAATGATGTCTAGAGGTAAATGGTTCAGGGCTGGGCTTATTCTAACTGGTCACTTCACCATGCTCAACACAAGGCTTCTACATCATGGTCCCAAATGCCGGTACCCTCCAGGCATCACATCTGTACCAGGCAGTAAGAAGGGGAGGATGGAGTAACAGAAGAGCTTATCTGTCCTCTATGGATACTTTCCTTAAGCTGAATATTTTTCTCCAACTTGCGTTCCCTGTTCAGAACTTAGTAACCTGATGGCCCCTGGATACAAATAAGGCTAGGAAGTACACACTTTATTCTATAAGGTCATGTGCTCAGTTGAAAACTTGGGGCCGAGTATAAGGGGGAAAAAAGAAAAGCAGATAATAGAGAACAAACCATAAGTAGTCTCCTACTCAACTTTTATTGACTAATGTTAATTATTGGCCCAAAACCCAACTACTAAGGTCATGTTATATCAATACATAGTCTACTTGGTGGCCTATGTATACCGAGTCCACAGTAAAGACTTCAAGGTGATCAGACTGATCATTTGAAACCTGTGAACATCTTTAATTATCAAGGATTCCATTTTTTTATATAAATAGTTCATGCAGCTCAGTATTAAAAAAACAAACAACCCAATCCAAAAATGGGCAGAAGACCTAAATAGACATTTCTCCAAAGAAGACACACAGATGGCCAAGAAGCACATGAAAACTGCTCAACATCACTAATTATTCCAGAAATGCAAATCAACACTACAATGAGGTATCACCTCGCACCAGTTAGAATGGGCATCATCAGAAAATCTACAAACAACAAATGCTGGAGAGGGTGTGGAAAAGAGGGAACCCTCTTGCACTGCTGGTGGGAATGTAAATTGATACAGCCACTATGGAGAACAGTATGGAAGTTCCTTAAAAAACTAAAAATAGAATTACCATATGACCCAGCAATCCCACTACTAGGCATATACCCAGAGAAAACCATAATTCAAAAAACACATGCACCCCAATGTTCATTGCAGCACTATTTACAATAGCCAGGTCATGGAAGCAACCTAAATGCCCATAGACAGATGAATGGATAAAGAAGATGTGGTACATATATACAATGGAATATTACTCAGCCATTAAAAAGAATGAAATTCGGTCATTTGTAGAGACGTGGATGGATCTAGAGACTGTCATACAGAGTGAAGTAAGTCAGAAAGAGAAAAACAAATATCGTATATTAAAGCACATATGTGGAACCTAGAAAAATGGTACAGATGAACAGGTTTGCAGGGCAGAGATAGAGACACAGATGTAGAGAACAAACATATGGACACCAAGGGGGGAAGTAGAGGGCAGGGAGTGGTGGTGGTGGGATGAATTGGGAGATTGGGATTGACTAGTATACACTAATATGTATAAAATGGATAACTAATAAGAACATGCTGTATAAAAAATAAATAAAATAAAATTCAAAAAAAAAAGGATTCCATTTTTATGGGTGACATTGAATTTACTAAGGCAGGAATGTGGACAAGAGTGGTTTGGTGCTGTTTTGTTTTGGTAAGAATGGTTCAACAGGCTCTTCTATTTGACCCACTGTAAACATTAGAGATAATTTTGGCGGCAAGTTATAGAATAGTGGCTTAAACTTTGTAGAAACGTATTTCTCTCACATACAAAAGTCTAACAGTCCTGGATGTAAGTATGACTCCACAAAGACATCAGGAACCCAGGACCCTTCTTTTCTTTTTTCTCCACCATCTTTATCCTGTGGCTTCCACCTATGATGGGAGATATTTACTCAGGTTTCACCTGTCACATACATGACCCAGCTGGCAGGAAGTAAACAAAGGCAGTGCATACCTCCCCTTTTAGTGGCATTTAATGGCCAGTGGAGGGTGGCAGGCATTGCAAGTGAGTAGAGGAAGGGGAAGAAATAGAATAAGATTCACCAAGTGTTGACAACTGTTAAAGCTGGGCCACACGTACCTAGAGATCTATTGTATTATTCTCTCTACTTTTCTAAAAGTTTGAAATTTTCCACAAGATAAAAGTTAATCAAATAAAATGAAAAATAACAAAAGGATACCCCTGGAAGCTTCAAACGGTTCCTCTTTACATACCAAGAGCTAAACTTTATCACATGCCCACATCTAGCTGAAAGGAAGGCTGGATAATGCAGTCATTAGTCCTTGGGTCCATGTGCCCAGTTATAGAGACCTTTGGTTTATCGCATAGAAAGAAAGGGAGCATCGATATTGGGGGACCACTGACAGCCTCTGCTATCCTCATATATGAAAGACTATGGGCCCAAAGTTAATCATTAGCATCTGTCTTGTAATCCCCTCCATAAAGTGAAGAGGGCAGTACTGTTCAGCACGTATATAAAATGATGTAACAACAAAAAAATGGGGCCAGAGTACCTGACTGGTGGTAGACACTTGATATATGTTAACTTCCTTTCCCTACCGATTCTGAAGACCAAATGTCTCAGATAGATAGATAGATGATAGATAGATAGATAGATAGATAGATAGATAGATAGATAGATAGACAGATAGATAGATAATGTAGACACACACACAGCATTTTGATGATACAAATTACTTCACAGTATAAAATAGCACTTATCTTTGGCGAATTACAAACAAATTGTTCCAAGAGCAATCCTGTGTATCAGGGTGTTAATCCTCATGCCAACTAAGCTTTCACTCATCTTTTTTTTTTTTTTTACTTTTTTTTTTTTTTAAACATCTTTATTGGGGTATAATTGCTTTACAATGGTGTGTTAGTTTCTGCTTTATAACAAAGTGAATCAGTTATACATATACATATGTTCCCATATCTCTTCCCTCTTGCGTCTCCCTCCCTCCCACCCTCCCTATCCCACCCCTCCAGGCTGTCACAAAGCACCGAGCCAATAACCCTGTGCCATGCGGCTGCTTCCCACTAGCTATCTACCTTACTACGTTTGTTAGTGTGTATATGTCCATGACTCTCTCTTGCCCCGTCACAGCTCACCCCTCCCCATAACCTCAAGTCCGTTCTCTAGGAGGTCTGCGTCTTTATTCCTGCCTTACCCCTAGGTTCTTCATGACATTTTTTTTTCTTAAATTCCATATATATGTGTTAGCATACGGTATTTGTCTTTTTCTTTCTGACTTACTTCACTGTGTATGACAGACTCTAGGTCTATCCACCTCATTACAAATAGCTCAATTTCGTTTCTTTTTATGGCTGAGTAATATTCCATCGTATATATGTGCCACATCTTCTTTATCCATTCATCCGATGATGGGCACTTAGGTTGTTTCCATCTCCGGGCTATTGTAAATAGAGCTGCAATGAACATTTTGGTACATGACTCTTTTTGAATTTCGGTTTTCTCAGGGTATATGCCCAGTAGTGGGATTGCTGGGTCATATGGTAGTTCTATTTGTAGTTTTTTAAGGAACCTCCATACTGTTCTCCATAGTGGCTGAACCAATTCACGTTCCCACTAGCAGTGCAAGAGTGTTCCCTTTTCTCCACACCCTATCCAGCATTTATTGTTTCTAGATTTTTTGATGATGGCCATTCTGACTGGTGTGAGATGATATCTCATTGTAGTTTTGATTTGCATTTCTCTAATGATTAATGATGTTGAGCATTCTTTCATGTGTTTGTTGGCAGTCTGTATATCTTCTTTGGAGAAATGTCTATTTAGGTCTTCTGCCCATTTTTGGATTGGGTTTTTTGTTTTTTTGTTATTGAGCTGCATGAGCTGCTTGTAAATTTTGGAGATTAATCCTTTGTCGGTTGCTTCATTTGCAAATATTTTCTCCCATTCTGAGGGTTGTCTTTTGGTCTTGTTTATGGTTTCCTTTGCTGTGCAAAAGCTTTGAAGTTTCATTAGGTCCCATTTGTTTATTTTTGTTTTTATTTCCATTACTCTAGGAGGAGAGTCAGAAAGAATCTTGCTGTGATTTATGTCATAGAGTGTTCTGCCTATGTTTTCCTCTAAGAGTTTGACAGTTTCTGGCCTTATATTTAGGTCTTTAATCCATTTTGAGCTTATTTTTCTGTATGGTGTTAGGGAGTGATCTAATCTCATACTTTTACATGTACCTGTCCAGTTTTCCCAGCATCACTTATTGAAGAGGCTGTCCTTTCTCCACTGTACATTCCTGCCACCTTTATCAAAGATAAGGTGTCTATATGTGCATGGGTTTATCTCTGGGCTTTCTATCCTGTTCCATTGATCTATCTTTCTGTTTTTGTGCCAGTACCATACCGTCTTGATAACTGTAGCTTTGTAGTATAGTCTGAAGTCAGGGAGCCTGATTCCTCCAGTTCCTTTTTTTGTTCTCAAGATTGCTTTGGCTATTCGGGGTCTTTTGTGTTTCCATACAAATTGCAAAATTTTTTGTTCTAGTTCTGTGAAAAATGCCAGTGGTAGTTTGATAGGGATTGCATTGAATCTATAGATTGCTTTGGGTAGTAGAGTCATTTTCACAATGTTGATTCTTCCAATCCAAGAACATGGTATATGTCTCCATCTATTTGTATCATCTTTAATTTCTTTCATCAGTGTCTTATAATTTTCTGCATACAGGTCTTTTGTCTCCTTAGGTAGGTTTATTCCTAGATATTTTATTCTTTTTGTTGCAGTGGTAAATGGGAGTGTTTTCTTGATTTCACTTTCAGATTTTTCATCATTAGTGTATAGGAATGCCAGAGATTTCTGTGCATTAATTTTGTATCCTGCCACTTTACCAAATTCATTGATTAGCTCTAGTAGTTTTCTGGTAGCATCTTTAGGATTCTCTATGTATAGGATCATGTCATCTGCAAACAGTGACAGCTTTACTTCTTCTTTTCCGATTTGGATTCCTTTTATTTCCTTCTCTTCTCTGATTGCTGTGGCTAAAACTTCCAAAACTATGTTGAATAAGAGTGGTTTCACTCATCTTTAACAGGAGTTCTCAAGCACTGGTGGGCATAGGGATCTTCCAGGTGCTTGTACAATACACAGACTCCTTGCTCCCATGCTAGACCTACTAACCCAGAATTTTCCCAGTGGTTCCAGGAATCTGTATTTTCACAAGTAGCTTTAATAAGTAACCAAGGCAGTTGGTCTCCAGCAGAGGGGGACTGGGAAAAGATGGACAGCACACGTTCTGAGACCCTTCAAAGATGCCGGTAGGAAAATTCAATTCATCAGTCTTCAGGCTGGTTTTCCTAGGAATGTAGAAACTTTTTTTGCTTTGTGTTTATTTCCCAGGAAAATTCTAAGCACAGCCTTGGGAGAGCAAGTGCAAACACATTACACAGCCCCTGGAGTGCCATTCACCCTTGTGGAAGCACTGGTCTCCAGACCACACTTTCAGCAACACTGCTTTTAAACCAAAGTACAGTTGTTTAACCCAAACTCATTGCAAACTCACTGTGAACGACCTCACCATTGACACTGGCTTAGGAATTCCTTAATTTTCACAGAGAATGTGTTGTGGACAGTAGAGCCCTGTGATGCAGGTGGAGGGTGTAGAGTGAGAAGAGGGAAGATTGTAATTTTAAATGATTTATGAGCACAGAGAAGAGTCCTTAAGCTAATTGTTTAGAAATAAGACCATTGAGATTCTCCTTCATACTCCTCAGCAAGGCAAGGTATCCTTAGACCCCAAGGAGCATCTGACACAGCACATCCCACGGCCACATGTGCTTACTTTCCATTTGTGTTCTTATCAATCACTGGGGAGGAAGAAAGCCATCTAACCTGGTGAGTCTGGATGGGGCGTTTGGCAAATAGCGCTTTGCTTCACATCAAGTGATTTCTTCCGAAGAAATCATCGCTGTTATAATAGCAAGACAATTAGGGACGCGGTGAGAAGGATTTGATTAATACTGCTTCCAATTATTACCAACTAACAAAAATGTGGGTTTCTATGCCAGACACAGTCAAGAGGTTTAGATCCCAAAGGGGTGCAGCAGTGGTGGTGTTTTTTCATATGTGTGATGTATCTGTGTGTGTGTGTGTGTGTGTGTGTGGATGGGTGGTTGGTCATGTACATTTTAATTGCTTATTATAAATCAAAAGTAATTATTTATGCATAATTTCTTCACTACTTTGCAGATCTGTGGGAAGTGTTTATTGCAAGAGGATTTATTTTGTTTCATGCGAACGGGCATTACATGTACACACAGAATGAAGCTGTTCAGACGAGGAGGTGGTAACCCATCGACTGTCCTTCTACTAAAGCCTCAGTGCCCTCAATGGCGGTACGAGGGCTGTGAAACCTCAACTCGGAGAACATCTTAGCTACTGAAAATGTGCTTTGCAAAACACACATACATACATGTGTACGCACACATTAGAAAGAATGTTTTAAATAAGGCTCAGCATTGCTTTACAAACATAATTCTGATTATGAATATCTTTTAATATATTGTGTTTTCCTATTCATCGGGAAAAGTCTATGCTTTTTCTGTGTCCTGTGTAGTTAAAAAAAAAAATCCGGACTATCATAGGACAGTCTATAGGCAACTTGGTATAAAGTAAGATTATTTGCTTTTTCAATGCCCCAGTTTTCTTTGTGGCTCCAACATTACACGTTTAATTTGCAAAGAATTTCAAACACTATAATGAAAAAGTAAAAAGAACCCTAAGAATGAATCCCCTGGAACACCAATGTTTTTATTCATTTACTCATCTGACTTTTAATTATGAGCCACTGCTTCAACGCCACATGGAAATTGTTTTAATCATTAGGTCCTGAACTCAGAAGTTAGCATGTTTCTCCCACCTGTGCTGTTTAGTACATCATCACCCACCGAGAACCCTATCTATTTAACTACCTTCCTCTAATCACTTCCCTGATCTCTCTCTCTCTCTCTCTCTCTCATTTTCTCTGAATGCACACGCATGTAACAAACACACACACAGCCATAGTCTTCTCTAGTCACCCAATTACACATACCCTTCAACCCAACCCTTATAATCTCTTACCACCCTTAGTTGTACAATATATACACATAGAGTCCTGAGCAAAGGAACAGATTTTGGCTTCGCCTTATGGAAATTTGTCCCATTTCTATATAGTCATTTAAAAAAATTTTTTACAGCTTTATTAAGATATAATTAACATAAAACATTGTGGAAGTTTAAGGTGTACAAAGTGATAACTTGATATACATATAGATTATGAAATTATGGCCACAAGATTAGTTAACACCTCTATCATCTCACATAATTACGTGTGTGTGTATGTGTGTGTGTGCGTGTGTGTGTCTGTGTGGTGAAAACATTTAAGATCTACTCTCTTAACTTCTTTCAAGTATATATAACAGTGTTGTTAACTATAGTCACCATACTGTACATTAGATCCCCAGAACTTGTTCATCTTATAACTGGAAGTTTGTACCCTTTGACAAGCACCTCCCCATTTCCCTCACCCCCAGCCCCTGGCAACCACCAATCTATTCTTCCTGTAGAGTCATATTTTAATGTATACATGCAGGGATATGTATAGGTCTACACATAGTGATTTGCTGTGAAATATCATAAATATAATTACCCTCAAAAATATGCCAAAAATTAATGTAATATGAAAATATAAGGTCCTGACCCATTTTAGTTATATTTGTGCAATAAAACACCCCAAAACTTACTGCTTTTCTTAAACGAGGTGACCTTATTTCTCATGATCCTGTAAACTGACTGAGTGGTCCTTCCTGTTCTCTCTTGGTGGACCATTCATGTGGCTCACTCAGCTGGCAGGACAGCTAGCAGCTGGGCTCAGCAGAGACAGCTGGGATGGCTCAGCCCCTCTCTCTCTGTGGCCTTTCATTCTGGCTTTTGACATGGCAATGGCCAAGGGCAACATTCCAAGAAGAAAGCCCCAATATGCAAGTGCTTGACAATGTCTTACTTGGATCACTGGCCAAAGCAAGACAGTAGCCCAGTTCAAGTCCTTGTGGGACAGGAGTACGTAAGTGCTTGGATACTAGAAGGTATGACTCATTGAAAGTCGTTACTTAACAATCTACCACATGGCCCAATATCATACAATTGCCCAAAGATACTGGAAATTGTCCCTTCCTATAAAAGATGACGTGTCTGAATTCAAACAGTCTAAAAACCTTTGCATTGTGCGTTCTGTAGGGCACACTTTACCTTGAAGACACACTTAAAGGAAATACACCCCTGGGTTATAAAAGATGATTGATAGCTTCTTTAACACAAGATATACATACTTCCTGCCATGAACAAAAATGAAAAAGAGAGAATGAACAAGAGAAATGTGAAGAAGACATTTCAGGGTAGATTCCTTTTCCCCATCAGCTAACATTTCCTGTTCATCTGCTCTCCCTGGGACCCTGACCAACTACTGTGATTCTGTTTAGATTGGTCTGAGATTAGCAGGTGTCCTGTTCCAGCTTTTCCTCTTTATCCAGTGTCTTTAAAGTCTGGGAACAAGTTGTTATTGGGAGAAAAAAAATTCTGAAGGTAAGGAAAACAGGCTAATGAGGCTCCACTTCCCAGGAAAGAAGAAACAAAGAAGTCCTGAGAGAATCAAGCAGTCAAGTGGTACCTGGAGGGAGCTCATGGAGGAGCAGAGAGGCTTCTTATTGGATGACTCTCTGCCTGCGTTATTCCTCAAGGGATGCACATGAATTGCTTTGTGCCTCTTTGCCCTTCTTGGTTGTTCCCTAAGGACCAAGGGAAGTTCCATGGCCTAATAAATTACTTGAATTTTATGCAAAAGGTAAACTTCATAAACTGAACCAAACTCTTTCATTTTAAGCACATGTGGACATTATTTATAAAAATTTTAATACTGATCCCAGGAAGGAGGTTTCCCTTCACAAAATTTTTGAGGTTCCCTCATTAATAGACTCCCTGCCATGACCTTTTTGTCAGCTCATCTGCAACACTGCTGTAGCTGTTCTGTAAAACCAAGGTCTTCCAACGCAACACGAGATGTGACACAAGGAGAACCGCCGTGAATGTAGTTCAGATGAAAGTCACTTCCTGGAAGTAGCCTGCAGGAGCAAAACTTTCCTTCCTGCCAAATCTCCGACCCAAACACAAGTAACTAGTGGCAGGAGTTTGGACTCAAAGACTGTTTTAATGGACTAGGCCATCTAATCCTATAACCAGATCGTATTTGCTATTAATTAAGTAGTAAAGTTTGACTCCCTTAGAGGCATAAACATCTGCTATGGAAGAAGACTAAATATCTGTGTTAATAGAAAACCAGAATCAAATGGAAAATTCTCGGGTGGCCTGGATCATCAAGAACAATTTTATTGTACAACAAGGTTTGACATTAAAAGAACTAGGGTGAAACAATCAACCACAATATATTAGCTCTGCAATACCAACGTATGGTTTATGGAGCTGACTCTAGATAAAGCCCTGAATTAATATCTAATCCACACTTAAGCCTCGTTATATTTAGAACTTGGGGTCCATGCTGTCAGTCCATGCTTGTTCCAGCCATGTCAAAATATAGCTGCTAAAGACCTGAAACCTATAGTTGCAGTACCATCTGGGCCCAGAAATAGTGAGCACCAGCCCACACCATAGGTCTCCATGGTTACTGTCTACTCACTTGTAAACCTGTTCTAATCTGGCTTCTGCCCCATCATTACCCCTCAGCAGCTCTCCCTAAATGTACAACGGTTACCTCACAAAATTCACAGATTATATTTGGTCTTCATTGTATATGTCTTCTCTTTTGACCACTATCTACTTTGTCTTTTGATTTTTATAATCTGTTTTTTAATTAATAGATATATTTTTTGATATTTGGTATTATATAATTCCACCTCCTTTTTTCCAGTCTCCTCCTAGTGCACTCTTTCTACAGAGCCTAACAGGAAGCCAATCAAAAAGAACTGTGAATTGCAAAATCCCAGCTCTGGCATCAGAAAGCAAAGTATTAAAGAATGGGCTTGGAGCTGGGATACAATAGCTTAATGACCAGTAAAAAGGATAAATTTGTGTTGGGTTGACTTGGCTTTTTTAGTATTTGTTTGCTAGAATTCTCAGGTGAAACAATCTGGGCCTAGATTTCTTTGTGGAAAGAAAATAGTAGATTTAAGATTTTTTTTTATACTCATAAAATTGTTTATTTCTTCTTGTATCAGTTTTGGCAAGTTGTGTTTTTTTTCAAAATATTACCTACTTTACTCAATTTTAAAATATTTGCTCATAAAATTATTTATATCTTCATTTTTTAACTGTCAAATATGTAGTAGTGTCCTTTTTTTCATTCTTAATATTGGTTTCTTTATTCTTTCTTCCTTTTTATCCAACTGAATTACTATTCAATTTTATCTTCCAGTTCACTAGTTCTCTTTTCAGCTGCATCTACTGTGTTGTTTGGCCCACATCTTAAGCGATTTTTTTTTAAACTGACAATTACATTTTATTTTAACATTTTTATCTAGTTCTTTTCAAATCTATATGGTTAGTCATATATTGCCATGGTGCTTATCATTTTTGTGATTCCATTCTTTTAAAAAAAATCTTTAAATATTCATGCATAGTGTGGTACACAGAATAATGTACGTCCCCTCAATGATATTCTCATTCTAATCCCCCAAAACTGTGAATATGTTACCTTATATGGTAAAAGGACTTTTCAGATGTGATTAAGGATCTTGAGACGGGGAGATTATCTGGGTGGACCCAAGGTAATGTAATCACAAGAGTCTTTATAAAAGAAAAAAAAAGCAAAGTCAGAAAAAGGAGATGGGACAATGGAACCAGAAGTTGAGTGATGCACTTTGAAGATGGAGGAAGGGGCTGTGAGCCAAGGAATGCAGGCAGCCTCTAGAAGCTGGAAAAGTAAAAGAAACATATTCTCCTCTGAGACCTCCGAAATGAACACATTCCAGCCAACACCTTGATTTTAGATTTCTAAAGTCCAGAACTGTACAAGAATAAATTTGTGCTGTTTTTTTAACCAACTTGGTTTTTGGTAATATGTTACAGTAACAATAGAAAACCAATACACATAGTTGTCTTCTATCCATACATAATAGTTCCATCATCTGAAATGTTTGAGGAACTAAATCTATTATTTCTCTCCCTCAGGATGATTTGTGAGCTCATAATGTTGATTTTAGCCTGTGGGAGAGTCCAGAATTTAAATTGAGAAGACATTCCTCCTTACATTATTTGGTTTTGCTTCTGCTAGAAGCCAGAGGCTCTACCTATCTGGGATCTCTGCGGTTTATTCCCAATCTCACACGTTATATCTGGGAGTCTTGAGTTCAACTCCCTCATTTTTTCCACTGCCCAAAGCACTTTTTCTATAGTAGGAAAGGTATATTCACATGTCCTCAGAAAAACAGGGCCACAGAGGAAAGTTATGCAGGTGATGTAAAACCCCTGAAGAGAACCTCTTCAAATGTGCTCACTGTTTACAATTTTAGTTTCAGCTTATATTATTTCCTCCTTTCCTTTTTCCTCGCCCCATGAAGATCTCCTTACATCTTGAGAGCCCAACTATGCAATAAAATCTTTTTTAATGAGACTCCCATTTTTTTAATTTGAAGATACTCCCTCCCCAGATATCTAATACGTCAAACTTACTGAAGCATAAGTCCCTCAGATATTCTGAGGTCTACCAGAGCTTATGTGGGTTTGATAGCAAATTTTGGCCCCAGTCTATTTCATAATGGGTCTAGTTCCTCCTATGGCTATTTCTCCCAGAATAGTTAAATATAGAGTTGAAATAGGATGGTCAAAAACTAGCAAAACACCTTCACTAGTTCTCTGGCCAATGGTGGAGGACTAGACTGTAAGAAGCACATAAAGGAGGACCATAGGGTCCCATCTCTTGATCACAATAGTGAACCAGAACCAATACTGGAATATTAGAAATTAGTGCCACTACCAATAACTTGAAAGATTCAGGGGTGAGGATTCTTACCATTCCCTTTAACTCTCTGGCTTGGCTTGTGCAAAAGGCAGATGGGTCTTGAAGAAGGACAGTAAATTATCATAAACTTAATCGTAAAATCGACCTGCTATTCCAGACATGGTCTCTTTACTGGAGCAAGTCAACACAAAGTGAAGCACCTGGTATGTAGCACTGATGTGGAAAATGCTTCGTTCTCTAAAGTGTGGAACAGAAATCACCAGAAGTGGATTACTTTCTCTTTTTGGTCAGAAATATAACTTCACTCTCTCGCTCCAGGGCCACATCCACTATCCAAACTTTTGCCATATTTTTGTTCACAGGGATTCTGATGGTCTCCCCATTTCCTAGAACATCATACTGGTCCACGTTATTAGTAACATCACATGAATACAACATAGTGAACAAGAAGCAGCAGGTACCTTAAATGCCTTGCTTAGACACAGTTGTGATAGAGGATGGGCAATGAACGCCAAGATGATTCAACTCAGTGAACTGTCTGGAAGTGCAGTGGTCTGGACTGGTTATCCTCCAAAGTGAAGGACAAGTTGCTCTACTTTATATCCCCTACCACTACTACAAAAAATGGCCCAGTGCTTGGGTGAGCTTTTTGAAACCAACACATGGCATTGTGGATGTGTTGCTGTGACTTAGGTACCAAGGAGGGAACTTTTTACTGCAGTCCAGAACAAGAGAAAATCTCTACTGATCCAGGCTGCAGAGAGCCCTGGCACAGGTTTGGTGGTTTGGTGGTTTGTTTGGGGGTTTTCTTGGCCCAGAAGATTCAATGATGCTTGTAATACCTACAGCAAATTGGAATTCTATGGGTGATGTTACGGCATGAAAAGTTCTGCAGTGATTTTTGAGCAGAAATGATATTAATATCTGTTTGGGAGTTAAAGATATTTCATCCTAATGATAGAATTAAAGTCCATTTCATTCGCATCAGCAGGTCCCTTTTGTAAACTCGATCACATGACATAGTTTAATCACTTTAAATTCTTTCTGAACCATCCGTGACAAAACTTAATCCTGCAGAGGGGCCAGTAGATGAGGAGTCAGTCTAGGTCAGTTCCTAGAAATGTTTCATATACAGGATGGCACATTAGATAGTATTAAGGCACAAAGCTAAGGGACATAAAAGTGCAGAGAAAAAGAGGGCTCCATGAGCTATCGAAAAACACACTAGAAGAGCTTTTTTTCCATTTAAGCAATATTCTCTAATTCTCATTCTATGATCCTAGAGCTGTTTCTTTGACACACTGGGGAATTCAGTAATACAGACAGCCCAAAGAAAAGCCCCCAAAAGTCTCCTAAAGTTTTGAGATGGTCTTCTAAGAAAAAGAGAATGAGAAGAAATGCACTGAGAGATATAATACCTCTAGTCTGCCTGGAGTCATTCTCTGAAAGCTCTCTTTGCCATGGGTGGAAATAAAGTGACTTGTCTCGGGACCAAGCCTTAGTGGTCATAGTAAGATGATTTCTGTCTTTCTGAACACTGGTTAATCTTAAGTTCATTTCTTCCGGCTCCCTAATTCAAATGTAGCTCACAATCAAGTTTCAATTGACATCCCTAAATACAGTCTTTTATTAAAACAACCAGAAGGGAGAATTTTCTACAGTCTTAAAAAGATATGATTTCCATGATAATAACAGCAAATTACAAGAATAAGAGAAAAATTATTTTTTTTTTTTTTTTTTTTTTTGCGGTACGTGGGCCTCTCACTGTTGTGGCCTCTCCCGTTGCGGAGCACAGGCTCCGGACACGCAGGCTCAGTGGCCATGGCTCATGGGCCCAGCCGCTCCGCAGCACGTGGGACCTTCCCGGACCGGGGCTCGAACCCGCGTCCCCTACATCGGCAAGAGGACTCTCAACCACTGCGCCACCAGGGAAGCCCAAGTCACACTTTTTTGAACCGGTTTACATTCCACCCTAGAAGTGGATGAGAGATCCTGTCCTGTTTCTCCACATTCTCACAAATGGTAGAGAGAGACCTTTTATTCACTTTTGCCCATCTGGTAGATATGCAATAAAGTTTCATTGTGATTTCAATTTGCATTTCACTGAATACTAATGACGTTGAGCATCTTTTCATGTGTTTATGGGTTAGAGGTTACCTCGCCTCTGAAATTTATATTCCTGTCTTTTGCCCATTTTAAAATTTAGTTGTTTGCCTATTGCTTAATGATTCATGGGAGGTTTTTATATGTTCAGGATACTAAATCTTTGCCAGCTACATTTGCTGCAAATATCTTCTCTCAGTTTATGATTTGTCTCTTTATGGTGTCTTTTGATGAACAGAAGTTCTTATTTTTTAATGTAGTTGAATTTATCAACCTTTTCCTTTATGTTTGTATTTTTTGTAATTCATCTTGTGAAAGAAGTCATTCACAGCCAGAGTTGAGAAAGATATTCTCCTATATTTTCTTCACAAATGTTTATAGTTTTGACTTTCTTAACTTTCATATTCATATTTAATTCAATAGGTGTGTATTATTGTGCATGGTTTGAAGTAGACATCCAATTTTATTTTGTCCATATGGATAATGGTTTGCTAGATGGTTCATTTTTCTTCCTGGTGGTCTGCAGTGCTTCCTCTGCTGTATGTCAAGTTCCCATACAATCATGGACCTGCTTCTGATCTAACTGTCTTGCTGTGTGGGTCTACTTGTCAATCTCTGCACCAATGCCACACTGTCTTAATTGCTCTAGCTTTATGAGAAATCTTGGTATCTGTTAGGTAAAGCCTCCCATTCCACACATACATACTTTCTGCCACTTTTTCAGGAGTGTCTTGGCTGTTTTTGACCCTTTGCTACTCTGTATAAATTTTAGAAGCATATTTTCAAACTCCACAGAAACACAGATTTTAATTGAAATTTACTAAATCTATGTAAATTTTGTTCAATCTGGGAAACAAATTTAATCCAATCTGGGAATAATTGACATCTTCATGAGATTAAATCTTTCCCTCCAAGAACGTTATTATATATAATTTAGAAAACACTAAGCAAGACCCTGTTGACCGTCTATTCATAGGTATGTACTCATTACAAGTATAAAGAAAAGAAATTGAAAGTATAAAGAATAGCCAGGGAATGTTTCACTCAACATCTAGTGGTTGTCTGTGAGGGCAAGAGAGGGATGTGTGAAAAGACTTAGAAAGCGCAAAGGCTTCTAAGGTAATAGTTTATTTCTTAACCTGAGTGGTGGGTATATGGTTGTTTATTCTACAATCATTCTTTAAACTGGATGTATACATTTTATAAAGCTTTTTGTATATTGGGTTGGCCAAAAAGCTCGTTTGGGTTTTTCTGTAAGAGGTTACGAACCTGAAACAACTTTTTGTCCAACCCAATACATGCCGTGTTTCACAAGTTAAAATTTAAGACATGCAGTAAAGGAGATAGTCTCCAAAACAACTGATTTAGGACAAAAGTGTTACAATTTTGAATTTTTTCTTCATATGATACAAACCTGCAGGAATTGTCAGTCCAACATTTTCAAAAATAACTATGCCCCTCTAGGCACCATAGGGAAAAGGATGTCTTCGTTTTAAAAAATAAGTGATTTTGACATTCAGATTCAACTACCAGCATTTTAGAGTGTACTGTCTCTTTGTGAATTTGAATCACTCCTCTTGTTCTACATGAAACCTAGTAAAGTTCAAATCGAGCTGGGTATACATTCATTCATTCATTCACTTATTTGCAAAATATATGCATAATTCATTGTGCTGGGAGGCCGGGAAATATAAGAAGATAAATATGAACATTCCTGAATACAAGAAGGGTGAAGTAAAATGAAATAACACAAATGCTGAAAAAACTATAGTGTCTGATTGAAGAAGTAGAAGAAAGAAAAAGAGGAAGAGGAAAAAGCACAAAATTGCACGGGGGTTCAAGGATGGTGAACTGATATCTGATTGAAGGAGACAGGGTTGGGGAAATAGTCACAAATCCTTACTTTTCAGTTTAATAACATGCAAGGAAATGTGTATAGATTTCAGCCCTTTTACTCATCTTCCAAGTTTCTGTCTGGTTGAAAGAGCCCAACAGCTAGATTCATAATCACCGGGCCCATTCTTTTCTGGCTCCAAATCATATTGGTTTCAGGTTTTCAAACTACAAAGAATTTCATCTCCAGTCCAACCCTACCATGATAGAAAATCACACAGCCTTAGCAGTTGCAAATGTAGCACATTTTGAGAGGGCAAAGAGACTGCTCTCTTGCAAAGGTTTTACCTGCCCAAAAGCCTGGAGCCAACCCTGCATAATTTATGCACACCTCTGAGAACGAGCCTGAAAAGAAGCCAGTGCTAATTGACTGAATTGACCATTCAGCTTGGCTGCTTTTGTTTCATGACAACCTGCTCACACATTCAATAAATTCACTGGGGGTAATATATTTTTAAAAAATGATTATCTGGTATTGTGTTGCCTATTGCCTGCTATCCACTTCCTCCCCTACCCCCACCCCGGACTCTAAATGGCTGTTTGACTAAATTTTTCTGTTTTCAATTAGTTTCACCGGTTCTTTGTTTATATAACCCATTAATATCCCATAGTCAGTGGAAAGCGTGTTCAGTTGCCAAAGGGGTTTAAAATATTCCTAAGAGATACAAACACGATGGCAGAAAGCGGATGCCTGCTATACAAGGGGGCCTACAAGGCTAATGTCATCTTTCTCACTTCATATCCCAGAACCAAAGCCTTCCATGGGACACACTCAGTAATTATTGACATTTCCAAAATGGCAACACTAGTGATATGAAGAGCCCTTCTCTTCTGAAGGTGCTGGTGATTTTTAAGCCTGGGCACAGGCTGAAGGCTGTATTCTTGACCTGGTACAGCTGCATTTGCATCTATTCATGCAAGAGTGTGTGATAATTAAATTCTGGACCCGCAGCAACGGCTGCCATGAGAAACTTATCTCGCAAAGGTATACTGAAGGAGAGTCCAGTTGCCCACTGAAAGGACTAGTAGATCATGTACTATCCTGAATCCTGGGCGCTGTTTCAACCTTCTCCAATTATGTGAGTCTTTAATAAAAAATGAATGGTCTGAGATGTAGGCAGAGCCGGTATGAGTTGGGAAAACAAGAGCAGATGAAAGTGTATCCTGTCTCTTTGAAACAGTTCTTTCTTTTGGGTGTTTTTAAGATTGCAATTTATGGGATCAAATCACCCCACTAAGCAGGGTACAGCTTTAAGAAGTTATTTTCCAGGGATTTTACTAGACACTGCAGAGCTGACACATGGAGCCAAGCCTCTACAATACCCTCATGATGATTCATTTAACGTGTTATCTTGACTGGGCCACAGGGTGCCCGGATATTTGATTAAACATTACTCTGGGCGTCTGTGAGGGTGTTTCTGGATGAGATTAACATTTGAATCCACAGACTGTGTAAAGCAGATTGCCCTCCCTAGGTGGGTAGGCATCACCCCATCTGTCCAAGGGCTGAATAGAACAAAAAGGCAGAGTAAGAGAGAATTTTCTCTCCTTATCTGACTGCCTTCTAGCTGGGATAGTGGTCTTCTCCTGTCCTAGGACTTGGGGTCAGAATGGAAAATACACCATCCGCTCTGCTGGTCGTCAGGCCTTTGGACTCAGACTGGAACTGTACTCCAAGCTCTCTTAAGTCTCCAGCTTACCAACTGCAGATCTTGGAACCTCTCAGCCTCCATAATCACATGGACTATTTCTTTATAATAAATCTCACTTCTCTCTCTCTCTCTCTCTCTCTCTATCTCTCTCCCTCCCTCCCTCCCTCTTCCATTTATTCTGTTTCTCTGGAAAGCCCAGAATAATACCGCCCACCAACATACAATCTCTGAACGAGGACCCCATTTCTAATAATGCAGACTTCCACATGTCCACTCAGCAACTGGAGATCCTAACCGTCAAACTCTAAACAAGCACTGATTTGTTTTTATTCAGAAGAAATACTATTTTTGTTTTGAAAAATGATTACTGGGACTTCCCTGGTGGTGCAGTGGTTGAGAATCCACCTGCCAATGCAGGGGACACGGGTTCGAGCCCTGGTCCGGGAAGATCCCACATGCCACAGAGCAACTAAGCCCGTGCGCCACAACTACTGAGCCTGCGCTCTAGAGCCCGAGCTCTGCAACAAGGGAAGCCACCTCAATGAGAAGCCCGCGCACGGCAACGAAGAGTGGACCCAGCTCGCCTCAACTAGAGAAAGCCTGCGCGCAGCAATGAAGACCCAGCAACGAAGACACAATGCAGCCAAAAATAAATAAATAACTTAATTTTAAAAAAAATGATTACTGGATAGCCTATACGTCACTCGAGTACAAAGGACCTAAAATAACCTCACTCAACTGCCCTGCCTCACAGTTTTGTTTTGACACAAACAAAATAAGTAACCCTCAAACTTATGAAATCAAATCCCTCAAGTGTTTGTTTGATTCTTTTTTAAATTTTAATTCTCCTATTTAATTTGCACAAGGCTTTGCCTTGCTGGGTCAACCACTTCCAGAAATCATAAAGCAACTGAGAGTTACAGTAACCACAAAACAGGAGCTAAGCCTTATCACTGAGCTTACACCAAGGATAATTTGGAACATTCTCAAATTATCAACATCCTCATGGATAATATATTATGAAACAAAAAAAGGGAACTTTAAATTCCACACACGGAAGTCCTGCTGAAATCAAAGTTGATAGGATGGAGTATGATTTTAAATATATAAAGTAGTAGACCTTTGTGCTGTATGGCTGTGGGTTCTGACTGCCCTCTCAAATACAGCCACAGCTTTGAAGCAATTACAGCCACTCCAACCTTCCAGGACCTTGACAGATGCACTCTGCTAGCACGATGTGTATCCCCCAGCCCTGTGTCTGACATTCAACTGTGGACACCCCCTTGTCCTCAAACCAGAAATATTCACTGGCTACGTCTCCAAGAAAATATTATAAGAATGCATTTTCCCTTGATTTACTACTTCCAATTCTCACCCAAAAGTCAGAATTAAAATCTGTCGCATTACTTGAAGCCACCCTAAGGAGTAAGGTGAGTATTTAAGGAGGCATATTAACCCCGATGACCTTTGAATGTCAATCTACTTGCCCTGGCAGTCAAGAATTCCAAGATCTTTTGCCATTGCGTCCAGAGACTCAATTTAATTTTCGGTAGGCAATGCCCCACCTCCCTTGTACCTTACAAGGATTCCTATTGAGAGAATAAATTGAATGACCATTTTCATTTAGCATATTGAACACTTTTGCAAAGCGAGTGAAATTATTGCAAGACTAGGTCCTGTTAAAAATGTTTAAATGGGGGGCTTCCCTGGTGGCGCAGTGGTTGAGAGTCCGCCTGCCGATGCAGGGGACACGGGTTCGTGCCCCGGTCCGGGAAGATCCCACATGCCGCGGAGCGGCTGGGCCTGTGAGCCATGGCCGCTGAGCCTGCGCGTCCGGAGCCTGTGCTCCGCAACCGGAGAGGCCACAACGGTGAGAGGTCCGCGTACCGCAAAAAAAAAAAAAAAAAAAAAAAAGTTTAAATGGGGGGAAAGGATTTAATGTTCCTGTCTAGGCAGCAACATTTGCATTTACCTATCAGGAAATATTTTCATTGTTCTCTATCTGCTGAAATATTCACTTATAAGGTGGGTGACAGGTGCACAAGAAGCCTTTCTCTCCACTCTCCCCCGACCCCCGCCTCCAAATCTGGGTCATGATTGAAGTACACTGTCCCATAAAGATTTTGCCATCTGGAGTGTGGGTGTACCCATCACTCCACGAGCCAGAGGAGGAGGGCACAGTGGCCTCTGCAGAAAATAGACCTCGGATACAAGCAGCTTTCAGAAATGAGAAGGGGCAAGCAGAGGAAACCAAGTACTGAGGGTCTTGCTGATGAATCCTGGCAAGGCAGAGCCATCTATGGCAACAACAGGCTCAAGTGAGAGTTAATAAAACGCAGAGTATACATTGCCCATTTGCATTTAGTGCATGTTAAACTGCCTTGCGTACAAAAGATAATGACAGATGCAAAATGAGCACTGAATACTGCAGGTCTGTCAGGGGGGAACGGGCAAGGTGCCAGCTCCCCAAATTAAACCAAACAGGCAACTCCACGCGCAGGGTCAGTGAGACTGGGGAAGAAGCGGATCCAGGGCCTCTGGACCCGCAATGAAATTGACAGAAACCAGGAAGCTAAACCTACTACAATGAGTCTATGGCGGCAGTGGTGAGTGAGGAATGGAATGCAAGCCCTTTAGTCTTTAAAATTGAGATGGTCCGTGTAGCTCGATTTGGCTTTTTATGGACCATCTTCGGCATAATTTTCAATCTGGGAGAGGTTGCCTGTTAGATGCAAAGTTTCTTAAAACCCAAAAAGGGGAGCAGCAGAGCTGGTCCTTTAGGGGTAAGAGCAGGTGAGAGTCCACACAAGGGAGTTATGTTCCGAAGCAGCCCAGCCTGCTCCTTGGAGATCCTGCTGTTACGAGATTTCTCATGTGGGTCCTTTGTGACAGCTCTCAGTTCCCACCTAAAAAGTCCTCTTGACTGAGTGACCGACTTCTTGACAGCCCAGAAGCGTTTTCTTGGGCAAACCTCCCCAGGCTTTCTCACCAGTGCCCCATCACCATGTATTCTGAAGAAACATTGATTTTCACCTGCGAACAAATACATTCCAGCTGCACTAGTGAGCTTGGGCTGATGGCAGAGCAGAGGCTACTGACCCACTTTGAGCTCTTCCTTTTTTCTCCAACTCTAAGCCCCCTGACGCTATCCAAGGTACCCACTCTCTGAAGCCGCAGCCACAGACCCGCTGGGACCAGGACAAGGGGGAAATTTTTTTGTCTAAGCCCTCTGGCAAACCTCTCAGCTCTCTCTCTGCCACTGCCCTGGAAAAGGGCATCTATGCCAGAAGTAACAAGGGGAGCCCTGTTAACTCAGCCCTGCTCAGTCAGAACCAGCGGCTTCCACCTTCCCGCCCCGCTGTCGCCTCCCCAGGCAAAGCCTGCTGGAGACGCATCACGCTCTCCTTAGATGGCCTGCAAACTCCTGCACAGCTGGGACCCGAGCTGCAGCCTCCTTGCCCCAGCTGAAGAGAGCAGAAGCTTCCAGGGGCTGGAAACAATGAGCTCCCCCATCCTTCCCCTGCCCCCCACCCTATCCTGACCGGTCCCACCCCCTTTCCTCCGACAAGTGGAAAATCACCCAGAAGCTTCTCTCACCCCCGGGCCTTTATGTATGTATGTATGTATGTATGTATTTCCTTACGGGGTGATAGCGTTCGCCTCCCTTGCTTTTCAGAAGCTAAAACGCTTTGGCAGCCAAGAATGAAAGTGTTTGTCTGAATTCTAGCCTCTGGGCATCCGCCGAGGCACAGAACGGCTTGCCGTTTCCTCCGCCGCTGTGGCTGCCGCAGTTGTGATGACAAAGATAAACAGCCCATCAGCGAGGAGCTGAAAAGAAATATAGAAAAGGGGATGGGAGTAGTTTAATTACTTTGAATGGCTTTTTGTGTTCTGTGTGATTGCTTCCTATGATACAGTAGTTTCTCATTCTCCATGCAAGCTCCGTGTTTCTATTCATAAGAATAAGATTGAAGCAGGAAATTGGCTTTCAAGAGTGGGAGAGAGAGAAAGGGCTGAGAGGTCGGGACTATTTCCATCAGAGGAAAGCCAGTGAGGGAGTGTTTCCACCGTGGCTGAGCTGAGCCGGCTGCGGAACGTTTGTGTCCGCTTCCTTGCCCGGTCCTGCAGCATGGATATGACCTGGTCCCTGGGAAAGCTATCCACGAGGGCAAAGATTGAGCGTCACAGAGCTTAGGACAGGTCAGCGCAAGGCTGGGGGAGGTCCACAAGAAAAGCCAGGGTCATTCTGGGTTGCAGGCCAGTGCCGTGCACTCTTCCTACCTGGGAAAGGGGGGATGTTGTATGTGTGTGTGTCCAATTCCCTTTCAAGTTACCTGTGATAGGATAGATCTTAATCTCTGGGCTGAAACCCGGGAGATCATTGCTCTTTCACTCTGTGCTCCCTTAACCTTGAATACTTTCCATTTCCATAAATTGAGAACTTGTGGTTCATAATAATGACAAATAGTTACCTCTGTATATGACAGAACTAGATGATCAGAAGAGATACCTAGCCCTTAGTCACAAAGAAGCAAAGGTTTTTATTTTATGCAATCAATATGACCCTGTCAATCCATCTGTTTTTTTCCATATAAGTTAAACTGCCTTCTACGAAAAGAAGTAACTTGAATCCACTAAAGGAGTTTGCTATTAGAGGAAGCCCTGTGATAAATTCTTTTGTAATACAAATAATATATTTCTCTTTAAATTCTAGTTTTTATATATTGGATTTTCTTAAATTACAGTACATCTGTACTGGGGACATTTAAGCTCAGGATTGAGAGTCACCGTTTAGAGAATTGAGTGCCCATGTGCGCAGAGCATTCTTCAACAAGGGGGCGAAGTTTGCAAAGGAGGAATTAGTGGCGTTTCTACTCGTGAGTTTACAATGATAAGGAGGGCAGAAACATCAGGTACCTGGAACCTTTACACAGCAGGCAGACTGGGCAGCTCCGTGAGGCAAGCCCTGCAGATACACTTTGCAGTCTTCAAGGTAATAGACACATGATAACATCCGCCATTGCTATTACAAGATGCTCATAAATGTAGAGTGTCAAATTTGGGGAATTCTTTTAGAAGGAGTGAAGGCACTAAGCTCTGAAATATCATCTTTCAAGGCTCAGAATGCAAAGGAGTCAAATCCAGAAGCCCAAACGACACAGGCAGATGTGAAGAATATCTAAAACCAATAGGCGGAGAACTGGAGAAAGTTCAGCAGGGGAAACTTCTCCAGGACGATGTAGCGGAGAAAAATTGCTCAGCAGTTCAAGAAGAAGTGTGCCTACAAGGGCACTGCAGGAAGTAGAACAGGAGAAACTCAGGAAAGAGATGAAAAACTAGAAAACATAGCAAAATGAGGAAAAGTGAACCAAAACTGTGGGAGGAGAGATGTAATAAACAAATGAAACCGTGGGAACAGGAAAACCTACTTTCCTTTGTCCTTTACTCCGCCCTCATCTCCATATGCCCCTCCCTTGAGCGTTCTTGGCTTCAGACGCCCTCTCCCAGGTGCTCCCATGCTGCTTCTGGCTGAGTTCCTTGTCTAGTCACATCCATGGTTATTCAACCTCCGTGCCTTCTACTGGGAGGAAAGGACCTGAAGATGGGGGAGGATCAAAATGGCAGAGCTGTAACCTCTATGTGCAAGGTGGGTTCAGAATCATATATAGGACCAGCTATAGCCCAAGCCAACACCTAAAAGCAATAGACAGTGGAAAGGCCCTTCAGTGCAAAATCGTCTTCTCCATAGGGCGGTCATGATTTCCAGAGCTCCGCCATAGTCACTTTTTTTTTAATTTTATTGAAGTATAGTTGATTTACAATGCTGTGCCAACCTCTGCTGTACAGCAAAGTGACTCAGTTTTACACATATAGAAATTCTTTTTTTTATATCCTTTTATGGCTTATCACAGGATATTGAATATAGTTCCCTGTGCTATACAGTAGGACCTTGTTATTTACACAATATTCACTCTTTGTGTCATTGTAATAAGAGGAAGTCAGGGGAAAAAAACATGAATTTGGGGCCCTGAGTATCTCAGCTGGAAGTGGTGTATCCGATTAGAGTGTTATCCTCAGGGTCCCAAGACCACCGTATGGTACCAGACTAGGAAATCTCGACGCAGGGGCCACGTAGCCGATTGATGGAAGGCAGCAGAAAAAGGTCAGAAGGGGCAGCAAGGAACACAGCCCTTGTAGGTTACACTGACGGGTGTGGGTGGGAGACAGGAGTGGCACCAGACCCTGGGTGTTCGGCAAGCCCGACCAGGAACACCTTCACCAGAATGGGAGGCATGCAGGGGGCCGAGCAGCACTGAAGACAGGTGTAGCCTCTTTACAATTTCACCCTTGATACTTTTTGACTACATTTAGATAACAACAGCAACCACAAACAAATAAACAAACAGAAAAACAATAGTTGTCCATTTGACCTTAAGCAAGACCTTGGAAAGAATATCTGCCTGAGAGTCCAATTCTAATCCAGGTCTCTCTTTAACTCTCTCTTTAATAGTCTGACCTTGGGCAAGTCACCTATTTCTTTAAGCCTGGCTTTCTTCATCCTACAATAAGGGTGGCCTCTAACATTCTCTGATTCCATAATTGCTTTCACCCTTTAATTTAGGTCATTCTAGATGAGTGCAGTATTGTCTAGGTGAAGGAAACACAGTTGCAGAGCAGAGGCTTGAATAAGTCAATAAATAACCCGAATGTTGCTCTCCTAGTGGGACAGCCTGAAGAGAATGTTTCACAAACCAACTGGTGGTCCAAGGTCTTAGGATATCAGTGGCCTAGAAACATGAAGACTAGAAAGGAAACATTGTCTTAAACTATAAAATCTTCAATAAGGTGAAGAAGGTGAAAACAGATCTCAAAATACTAGTACAAGGGGACACCCTTTGAAACTTTATAGAGGAAGTTGTTCACCAAATGCATTACACCAACAGGTGGTACAGAAAGGAAACAAATGTATAAATGGTTTCAAACTATTTCAGAAAGTTTTATGAATGGCCAATCATGACAGACTAGAACATTACAGAGGAATGGAAACATTTAAGGTTGACATCTGGGAAAACAATTAAGCTGTCCCTCATCCCTAAGGGCCTTTGAGGTCAGGTTAGGAAAATGTCAGGTCAATGCTCTGCTGAGAGTGTAGCAAGTCTTTGTTTTAGTAAAATGAAAGGAACATCGGACATCCCTGGAGGCCCAGTGGTTAAGACTTTGCCTTCCAATGCAGGGGATGTGGATTCGATCCCTGCTCAGGGAGCTAGGATCCCACATGCCTCTTAGCCAAAGAACCAAAACATAAAACAGAAGCAATATTGTAACAAATTCAATAAAGGCTTTAAAAATGGTCCACGGCAAAAAAAAAAAAAAAAATGAAAGGAACATCACAACAGGGAAAAAAAGAAGATGCTCTGGATGAAAGACAACAAAAGATTGTGTAGAGTCATGATACACCAGTGATGGTGGTGAGTACTTGGTCCAGCCCTGTCATCATGTGCTTTGCTAATGTCTCTGAGAGAGGATTGACATGTGATAAATTCTAACTCGGGTCATATTGATCCAGGTTGTATTAGATGTTGGCTCTAATAAAGAGATTCTAGGAGGAAAATACCCATGTTAGTCCAAATTATTATTTATTTCAGTCGTTGAATTTAAGCCCTGCGGACTACGTCCTATGGTTTCTCGTCCTGAATTAGGGGTCATCCAATCTTTGCTGCCACAGCGCTCACCATTCCGTACAACCACTTGTGCGTCGCACTTTAACCCAGTCCTGCACTACTGGAAAACAAAGAGCTCAACCCTCATTTTCTGAGACATGTGTTACAGTATCATTCCGGGTCTCTGTACAAAACGACGTCCTTAGGTTGAAAACATGTTCATGGGTGTTCTGCCCAGGTAAGGATTTTCGAAATGGGCCCTGAGTGCATTTACTTTCCTCCTTGCATTTTAATCAGCCTGTCATTCCATTATCTGCATTCTGTGTCGGCTGTTCGGGATCATTGGGCAAAAGCTAGCTATCGCTGCATATTACTCAGTACGTTTGCTCTAATAAGCTTTCGTAAATAAAACCCGAAGAGATGAAAAAGGCCAGTGGCTGATTACATGGGACCGATTTGGTCTCATTAGGTTCTTATAAGGAGAAAAAGTAAATATAGTCTTTATAAATCATACAGCTATAACAGAGATGCCTGGCAAAATTCATTAGTTAAGATAATAAGAGAGAAGACCATTTAAACGTGTGTAACAGTTTGGTTTATGAAGCTGTTAAGTACTATTTCATCCATTACAAACTTTTACAAAACTCAAAGACGTAATCAGGCAGAGGAACTCATATATTCTTCCATAATTCCCTAAGGTTTGGGCTTAATAAATTGCTATTAAAACAATGATAAAAACTAATGCTTGTCTTGAATCTTTCATTCAAAGACCCCTGCGTGACTCATAAAACATTATTTTCCCTTGATTCCCAAGGCCCAGATAAAGTTTATTCAACCTATTTTACAGAAGGTACCATTAAGACTCAAACAGATAAAATTATAAACTAAAATTCAAAACAAAACAAAAACAAACAAACAAAAAACAACTACAGCAAAATTGAAAGCTAACAAAGAGTACGCCCTAAGGTTATTGCTTCTCAGGTTAAAATAAAGTCAGAATTTTCATTAAAAAAAAAAAAAAAAAACTGGTGCTTCTTTTATTCCTTTGCCCTAAGCATATCTTGATTTGATTCTTGGGTGGCAAGGCAAATGTTGATGGCTAGACTTCAATATTGCTTCCCAACTGAAGAATCTGTTCAGGATAAAAATAAAACAACTATGCAGGGAGAGTAGAACTTGGAGGCAGATACCGGTTTTAAGAACCGGCTCTGTTCCTTAACTCTGTGAACCTGAGCAAGTCACTGAATGGACCCAGGATCCTCCCAGGTGAGGTAGGGATAAAATCACTGTGTGGAGGGAAGGAGATGATTAACATCAGAGAAAAACGTCTTTGCAAACATAGTAGTGCCGCCAAATGTTATCTATTTTCCCAGTATCTTTCCCTCCTGTTCACTGCCGTCACCTCTCGGTATCCGTAGGGCATTGGTTCTGGGACCCCACCCCCACCCCCGCTCATACCCAAACCCTCGGATGCTCAAGTCCCTTATGTAAAATGGTGACGTACTGTGGATACGGTCGGTCCCCCGTATTCGCGGATTCGAAATCCGCGGACGCGAAGTCCTTGGATACCAAGGACAGACTGTGTATACTATGATGTTGTGAGAATTAGTCCCCATCTCCCGAACGCCTACCATATTTTTTGCAAATACCTTTTCGATTGTCCTCAAGTCTTTGACTAATGGGTCAGTAAGATTTCCAGTCTCAGCACCGGGGAAACTGAGGCAATCTTTTTTTTTTTTTTTGCGGTACACGGGCCTCTCACTGTTGTGGCCTCTCCCGTTGCGGAGCACAGGCTCCGGACGCGCAGGCTTAGCGGCCATGGCTCACGGGCCCAGCCGCTCCACGGCATGTGGGATCCTCCCGGACCGGGTCACGAACCCATGTCCCCTGCATCGGCAGGCAGACTCTCAACCACTGCACCACCAGGGAAGCCCGAAGCAATCTTAATGAGTGAGCTATTCCTTCTCCATCTCCACCTCACTACCTCTAATTAGACATCAGAATGTGATTCTCACACTTGGCCCAAACCTGTCAGCCCAGGAAGAGACAGGTTTTCTAGATGGCCAGAAAGAATGGAATGGGAGAGGCACTCATCGACTTTCTTATCACTGTGCCTGCCGCGTTTCGGTCAGGTTGCCATCTTCCCTGTCACAGCACTGCCAACCTGCTCCTTTCAGCCCTGACTTGCCCTACTAAGCCGCGCCTTCAGGGTTCAAGGAACATACCCTACCGCGGCCCTGCTTCCAACAGCACTCGCATCACCGTGTGCATATGAACAGCAACGAGGAAGAGAGCTGGGAGGGATGGCGGGGGCGGGGAGTAAAATGGAGAGAGGCAAGTGTTATCTTGGGTAGTTTAGCTCTCAAATGAATTATCCCTGAGCTTAATATGTGCACACAGAGCAAAGGAACTACAAGAACCACTGATTTTTAAATAAATCATATGAGGTTAAACCGGATATAATGTCCTTTGGGCTGCATGGAGCAGCTGTGCCTAGGTGAAAAGGGTTGTGACGTTAGGCGGAGGGCGGCGGGGGGCAGCAGGAAGAGGGAGCTGTATTTTATTCTCTTTTTCCCCCCTCCAGATTCAATAGCAGGGATGCAGCTACAAAGTGAAGTGCTTCTTACAATAGATACAACAGTGCCACCTAGAGGCCAAGAGGCAACTGTCCCTCCAGCCAGGGAGAGGCCAGGACTGAAACTGATTATCCCCGGCCTCAGGCACTGCCTTAAGGAAGCTTCCTCCGCCTGCTGGCCGCTTCCCCGGCAGGCAGTCCGCAGACAAGACTTGGAGGAACTATTCGCAAAGCCAAGGATACAAGGGCCGCCTTTGCTGACAACAGGCAGCACAGGTTAGGTCCTCCTGAGTGTAGTTCCAAAACTTAAAAGCAGAAAGGACCTTCTGGATTTTAGTCCCCAAGCCTCCCCCTCCCCCATCAAAATGCAAATTTCCTGCAGATTTTCCTTCCTGTGTCCTATTCTTTGCCTGTTAAGATAATTCATGCAAATTTTATGCATTTTGCTCAGAGGCATCTAATTAGACAGATTCGCTCCTCGACTCAGTAACCTTCAGTTTTATCCTTCTAAAAAGGTTTTGTCAGGAACCTCTCGCTCTTACTGGGCATCAGGCTCAGCCTGTCTGTGCATGAGCAACAGCACACAGGTCTGCCTGCGTGCAGGGTCCACAAACACCTGCATTTTGTGTGTGTGTCACCCCGCTGTTTGCATTGGGGGGCGCTCATATGCCTTTGCGTGCAAAGTCCAGCACAAATCCATGGGCACCAGTACACCCAAAGTGCACTTTTCCATGAGAAAAAGGGAAATGAAAAGTTAGTTCCTGAAGGTTCAAGAAGTACGGACACCTGATTGGCATAACTGCTGAACAAACGACGTGAAAAGAGAAAAACATACCTACGTGTCCTCCTTTGTTCCGAAAATGAATTCCAATTCTTGTTGGCACGCTGCCAGCCTGCATTCCAGAAGAAAAGAAAACTCACTTATCAGGGAAGGATAAACCAGAGAAGGGAGGCTAACAAGCTCTCAGATTGACAAAAGCATTGTGGGTTGCCATGGAAAGAGATCGTTTCAACCGTGCGGGTCATTATCCCCCACCTTTCAAAATCCACCAGGTGTGCCAGCTTAGGGTCTCATTAGACAAACAAGATTCCCCAGAGCAGCATCTGGGATGACCTCCTGACACGCTTCCTTCCTTGAAGAGTCTGCCAACTCCCAAGAGCCATCCAGATGTGTGTGCGAGTCACCCACTGTATCGAGTTCCCTGAAATAGACACCAGCTCTCCCAGCATGCAGCAGTCAGTAACGCTTTTGGGTCAGAAGGTACAAACTCAAATACCTGTCTGTACCATTTGATGGTGGCCAGTTAGCCAGGGATGGTGACAAGCTGAAGAACTCCACTTGCCTGTTTACAAAGAACAGCCCTTACTCAACTCCAGCCACTTGTCACCTAGAGGAAATGCAGGCACAGTATTGCTAGATTGTTTTTAAGAGAAGCCCGAAATCTGAACGTGTCTGTGAAATCTCCTGATTTTTAAACGCTGGCAGCAAATCAAAAAATTTAAAACCTTGTGCTGAGCCAAACAAAACTTGGCCAAAGGCCTAATTTGACCTTGAAAATGCCAGGGGAACCCCTGCCTGCAGTTATTCACAGCCCTTGAAAAATCTGTATTACAACCACACCCAAATATTAGGCCTCCACTGCATATTAAGGGCAGAAACTTTCAGACTTCCATGCTTTTGTTTATCCTGTTTCACCTGTCTGAGTTGGTCTTTCCTCCAGTCTCTGCTTGTCAAAATCCAGTATCAAGGTCCAACTCAAATGTCAATTTGTTTGTGAAGTCGGCCAGAATCACTGCAGTCAAAATTAATCATTCCGGTAACACTTGGTTTTTACTGTCTTGCACTTAGCAGATCGGCCTCACAGGAGGGGTAAGCCGTGTTGGTGTGAGTCCCAGTTGTGAGTCCCTGAGACCTCGTGTTTTATCCACTACATCCTCTCTCTCTGCCCAGTGCCCAGCACAGAGCCTGTGCGGATGGCTGGTTCGAGTTTTCTTTGGGAAAGTTATTAAATGAGAAGCAATACATGCCGTTCATTGACTAAAAAAGCTAAAAAACTCAGGGCGCTTCAAAGGTCATTAATTCAATCCCTGCCTTGCATTAATCATGTCAGGTGATCGGATGACAAAGCCCAGGTACTTCTTAAATCGGGGCTACATAATGATGATTAAATCAACAGCTATTCGAATAAGGTGCATCTCTCTGCCAGACCCCAGGGATATGTTATTATTATCATGTATATTATGACTTCTTAGAGGGCAGGGTTCTTTCCTTTTTTCTTTTTTTTTTTCTTTTTTTTTGAATGTTTTCATCCTATGTACCCACTACACTTTCTGGCACAGAGAGGATTCAACAAAATATTTGTGGAGTTTAATCATCATCATCAAAACAAGTCTCTAAGGAGCACCTACTTCATGCAAAAAGAACAGCACACTATGCAGTGGTGGGTGTGCAGCGCCCTCCAACAGCTACAATCCAGTTGGAAAGCAAAGCATATTTAAATGAAAAAAACTAAATGCACCATCAATACATGGTGAATGCTGGAAGGTATTTCTTGAGTTCCAGCCATGTGGCATGCCTTTTGCTAAATGCTGGGGATTCAAAGAGAGCAAGGTGCAGTGCCCACCCTCATGGAAACAGAGTAGGGGAGTTTGAAATGGAAAGATCATTGTGGGCTGAGCAATCAGAAAAAATGCAATTTGAAATCACAGGAAGCAGGAAGTTAGTAAGTTCTGGATGGAAATTGATGCCCTATTGTTTTAACATTGGGGATGTTAATGGGGGGAGGGTGTCAAATAAATTGAAATGTTGCAGAAGGGAAAATATTCTAAAATGATGCTACTCCAAGATCCCTAGGGAAGTAAAACTCCCTAGCTCTCAACCTTGGGATCACGCCTGGTTAACACCGACACGGATGACCCAAGGAAGTGGTGAGTCAGAGGGCAGTGAGGCCCGACAGGAAGGACAGCTCCGCCTGGTGCCTGCAGTTGCACCTGACTCTTTTCCCTTCTAGGGACACAGATGCTGAAGGGAAGGAATGAGTGAGACAAACCCTCTGTTCTACATTAGCATCATCCTTCTCCTGCTCTTCATGTCTCCAAAACACTACTCTCTATCTGTCTCAGTCTGTTCAGGCCACTATACAAAAATACCATTACCTGGGTGGGTTATAAACAATAGAAATTTATTTCTCACAGTCTGGAGGCTGGGGAGTCCAAGGTCAAAACGCTGGCAGATCGGCTCTGGTGAGGGCATTCTTCCTCTTTCACAGCCACCCTGTGCCCTCACACGGTCAAAGGGACAAGCTAGCTCTCTGGGGCCTCTTCTTACAAGGGCACTGATCCCAATCATGAGGGCTCCACCCTCATGATCTAATCACCCCATAAAGGCCCTGCCTCCTAATACCATCACCTTGGAGGTAACGATTTCAACATATGAATTTGAGGGAGACACAAACATTCAGACCATAGAAGCACAGAAACTCCCATCGCTCTCATGGATCACCTTTGTCTAACCACAAACTTCACAATCCCTGGGTACAGCTCCCCTGTTGGGGGAAGGGAAAGGACAATAACCGTGTCCTCACCCTTCCTGTTGCCCAACTTGAATTTGGTCAATTGGTCAGGGAAAGCAGTGACAAAAGGAGGAAGAACAGTCCTCATTTCAGCATAAGCCTTTCTCTTCCAAGAGAGGAAATTGATGTCATGACATGTAGTTGTGACGCCTCAGCCCCCCAAGCAGGAAAATCCATCCACAATACCTGCGAGTATAGAGCTTATAACTACCCTATAAAACAGAGCAAGTCCAGTTAAGGAAATAAGAAAGAAAGAGGGAAGAAAAGAAGGAAGAAGAAGGGAGGAAATCAGTGTAACAGGTCAAAATTATTGATTCATTAATCATTTAATTAATTTAATTAATTAATATTGAGAGAATCTGAGATGCAAATGGAGCTTAAGACTGAGAGTTGCTGGAAATAAACATAAGAAAATGAGGAAAAGGGGAAAAAAAGAATTAAATAGAATCAAATCCCTGCTTCACAAGCCCATGCTCTGCCAATAATTTATTCTTTTAAAAAAAGGAGGCAGAGGGCTCTCCTGGTGGCGCAGTGGTTGAGAGTCCGCTTGCCGATGCAGGGGACACGGGTTCGTGCCCCGGTCCGGGAAGATCCCACATGCCGTGGAGCAGCTGGGCCCGTGAGCCATGGCCACTGAGCCTGCGCGTCCGGAGCCTGTGCTCCGCAACGGGAGAGGCCACAACAGTGAGAGGCCGGCGTACCGCAAAAAATAAATAAATAAATAAAGGCATCCTTCAGAGAGAAAACATGTCATACAAACAACACAGTCATTTTTACAGCAAACGAATTATGGGCCCGGAGAACAATGCGAAGTCTCTTTTGCAGTTGTTCGTGGGAGGGTGCTCATTCTGAGCCATTACCGCGGTGTCTGTCAGAGGGGATCTGCATCAGGCTGTAATGAGGCACGTTCACTTTCCTTCCAAAACAGTGTTCGGTGGCCTGGCTCTGTGACAGCTATGAAACTGTGGTTCAGTGAGCTGCTTCAGATCCAGCTTTCTGTCTTTTCTGGAAAGTTCATAGCCAACCAGGCTGCATTATCACGGCAGATCTTAAAACCACAGGCAAGGAAGGAGAGAGAGAGGCAATCCAGAAGAAGAGTTTCCTCCGGGAAGCCTGCTGCAAAGTGAAGACAGGGGATGAGGCACGGGGCCTGAGGTCTAACCCAGAACGTCTCCTCCCAGCGTTGATTTATTCTGTCTTTCTGCCTTACAGTCCACCTGAGACACTGAGGTTGACTTACGCCTTCACTGTGTCACCCTCTTGTTGAAAATTCTCCATGGTCCCACTGCCTTCAGAACCAAGTCCAAATCCCTCCGTGCCGTTCTCAAGAATTGGCAAGATGGTACCAGCAAGCCTTTCCCTGCCTCTGCAATTTGGTGCTCCCACACTGTGCCAGATATTTGCTGTCTGCCCCTCCAGACCCACGATCTGCCTGTCTGCACCAGCTCTCATCCTGGGAGCCTGACCTGTGGGATTTCATCCAGTTCCCAAGGATGGTGGCTTCCTGCTTGGGCTCAGCCAATAGGGGGAGAGGGGCGGAGCCAGGCAGGAGTTCAGAGGGATGGGGCAGAAAGGAGGTCTCCACTGTCCGGGCTTCTTCCCTTTCTGTCTCCTTTAAGCTATATCATGTAATATCCCGTACACATGGAATCTAGAAAAATGGTACAGATGAACTTATTGGCAAAGCAGAAACAGTCACAGATGTAGAGGACAAACGTACGGTTACCAAGGGGGGAAGGGCGGGGTGGTGGGACAGATTAGGAGATTGGGATTAACATATGTACCCTACTATGCATAAAATAGATAACTAATGAGAACCTACCGTATAGCACAGGGAACTCTGCTCAGTGCTCTGTGGTGACCTAAAAGGGAAGGAAATCTAAAAAAGAGGGGATCTATGTATACGTATAACTGATTCACTTTGCTGTACAGCAGAAACTAACACAACACTGTAAAGCAACTATACTCCAATAAAAATTAATTTAAAAAACAAAAAAGCTAGCTGTGCCCCTCACCTAAAGGGCAGTGCCCCCTGAGAGGCGGCTCCCTCCACACTGTGCCTGCTGGTCCTAATGACTGTTCTTTCCCTCAGTCCTAGAGGTCTGAGGATAATAGCCCTCCCCCTTCCCTCCCCCCACTGCTCCAGGTTACTTGTAAACAATCATCTCCTCTTATCTATTTACAGTACTGCTTCCGTTGGGACCCTCTCTTTCCCTCCTTCTAGATGAGCCTCGCAGAGGTCAAATTGTCAAGTGTCTCAAGGCTTAAAGCTAATAAGTAGCAGAACCAGGATTTGACCCCAACCAACCTAGCTCCAGAAACTTCTCGTGCAGCCCCTGACACACTACCTCACTAACACACTAGGCTGGAATTGCACTGTCACCTCCACTCCCATCAAATTCTTACCTTCCCCACAAGGTGTGGGATCAAGCTGCCCCTCCCCCATGACATTCCCCAGTCCTTCCAGCTCCAGTATAAGCTCAATTTCCATGAAGCAGAGTGTCTGTGTCATCCCCTTGGACACATACCATGTATCGCTTCACCATATCCATTCAGGATTCAGGTGTATATTCTTGTTTCTCCAATGGATGGCAAAGCTCTTGGAGGACAGCAATTGTGGCTTCCATATAATCCCCATTGTCCTCAGCCCACAGTAAATAATACAGTGGCCCGTATTAGTCAGCTGGATAGATGAACAGGGAGGAATTTCTATGGCTATTTATATTGTCTGTCAAAACGATTAATTGCCCCAGTAATTATGGGTTCTTCTTAAATTGAAACTTGGAAAAAAAATTGAACAGTGAAGAGAAAGGTGACAAACTCTGAATAAATGACAGTCACCTAGAAGCCATTATAATATTTCCTTTATCATCAAAGCTTGCTTAAGGTTCCTGTGAAAGTCTCCTCCTAAGAGCCATTCTATCTTGGTGGCTACAAGAGAAGTGTTTGGGGCTAGACGGCCGGGGTTCAAATCTTGGTTCTGCTACTTGTTAACTGTCAATCTTAGGAAACACAGCTATTCAAGATCTGTGCAGCTCAGTTTTCCCATCTATAACATGGGGATAATAGTAGTCCCAAGGCCCCTCACGTTGTGAGGATTAAAGAAATTAACACACAGAAGCACAGGATCTGATACATTGTGTTCAACATATGTCCCTTACTATTGCGTAATATGCAAGGGTCACATGATTCTCCTGTTCTGTCAGGATTCTTCCTAGGACCTCCTAAGACCTGGAAGTTTCCAAGAAAGACAAAGGTTAGGTACAAAGACTCTACGTTAAGGAGTTAATAAACTCCACAGACTTAGTCTCATTCTAGTGAATAACATGCTGATGAAGTATTTTCATGTAGAGCTGGAGGAAAGAATGGGGAGGCTATTTTTAATGTATTATGTACTATTTTACAGTTCAGGAAATGGAGGCATCAAAGGCATAGAGGAGACTAATTAATTTATAAATGAATCTTTACTTGGCACCTGCAGCGTACCCAGTTGTGGACTCAGTGACGGAGGGTGCCGATGAACGGTACACCACTTGTCTAAGGTGACCCATTACCGCAGCACAGAGCCTGAGTTCTGACCCAGTTTTTTGACACACCACCTAGTAGATCAAGAAGCAGCTCTGATTTTTGAGAACGAGCTATCAGTCTCTTGAGAGGTAGATGGGTGGATTGCCATAAAAATAAAATAAAATAAAAAAAACTATGACAACACTGGGGACACTGTCGCCCCTTCTGTGTTGAAATACCAGTGGATTGAGAAGAATTCCACGACAGGAGAGCAAATAAAGAGCCTTCCGTCCTTGACGCGTCTCTTTCTTCTTTATAAACTTACCTTTTTATTACCTTTATTACGCATGGCATGCACAGAGGCCCTGAAATAAGAAAGAAACAATTTGAGTGTGGGTTTGGTAGCAGCTCTCCTTCCCTTGAGAGCCAAGCTTATACACCTTGCTTATTACCTTCTCGTGATCCTGAACACTGCTTGCGGCCATATAATATCTTCTGCTGGGTAAATGGGGAGCAGCTCTCTCTAGTCTGTCAATCAATTTTATTTCCCCCTGAATCAAGGAAGTTAACATCTTACCCCTCTAGCAGTTGAGGCAGGTGAGCTTCCTCTTGCTTCCTGCCAGGGGTTTCACTGCAGGAGGAGAGAGAAGAAAGAGGCTGTGTCCTGGCATTCCCGGCAGTGCCTCGGCCGCGTGGGCCACCGGAAGGGGGAACGTCAGTACATATTCCTGCAGCATCACTAGCTAGAATGCGACTGCTGAAGAGAAAAATCACAGCAGCTCTAGGATTTCACCCTTAGCTAGAGCTTGACCAAGGAAAAATGGTGACTGTTCATTGGGGTGATCCAGACAGACTCCAGATTGCAAGGGGCAAGAGCAGGAGGATAGTAAAAGAATAAAGAATAGGGCTTCCCTGGTGGCGCAGTGGTTGAGAGTCCGCCTGTTGATGCAGGGGACACGGGTTCGTGCCCCGGTCCGGGAAGATCCCACATGCCACAGAGCGGCTGGGCCTGTTAGCCATGGCCGCTGAGCCTGCGCATCCGGAGCCTGTGCTCCGCAACGGGAGAGGCCACAACAGTGAGAGGCCCGCGTACCGAAAAAAAAAAAAAAAAAAGAATAAAATAGAGACACATCATGGATAAAACTATCCACCTCCCTTTCTGGGAAAAGGTACCCCATCCCATGCTGAAGAAGTGTGTGGTCTTCTTTAATTTTTTTATAGTTATTATTTAATATTGGTTATATTCCCTGTGCTGTAATATATATCCTTGCAGCTTATTTATTTTATACATAATAGTCTGTACCTCTTAATTCCCTTTCCCTATCGTGCCCCCCCCACCTTGCCTCTCCCCACTGGTACCCACTAGTTTGTTCTCTGTATCTGTGTTTGCTTCTGTTTTGTTATATTCACTAGTTTGTTGTATTTTTTAGATTCCACACATAAGTGATATCATACAGTACTTGTCTTTCTCTGTCTGACTTGTATCACTAAGCATAATGCCCTCTAAATGCATCCATGTTACTGCAAATGACAAAATTTCATTCTTTTTTATGTCTGAGTAGTGTTCCATTCTATATATCTACCTATCTCCATCTCTGTCTATCTCTCCATCTATCTATAGACCACATCTTCTTTATCCATTCATCTGTTAAAAACCACCCACCTCATGCTGAAGAAATATCTGGTCATCTTTAATTCAATTTATATCAAGTTTTATTAAGCCACTACTGTCTATAAAGTATTTGACTAGATTCTCGGGAGAAGTGATGCAGGTATAAACAAGAGGACTTGCCATCTCTCCACGTGAGCCTTACCTCCTTCATGTCTTTGCCCAACTCTCACCTTCCCAGTGAGTTCCACTCCAACCACATTTTAAACACTGCCACTGGCTTCAGCACTCCTGATAGCTCTTATCGCTATGTTATCCTTTTCTCCTTGGCACATACAAGAAAACGTCTCCTTTGGACAAACTTTACATTTACTTACTTTATCATGCTTATTACTTATTGTCAGTTTCCACACACACACCATCACCAGGACAGGGATCTCTGTGAGTTCTATTCCCTGGTGTACTTTAAGTACCTAGAACAGTGCCTGGCACAGAGTAAACACTCAATAAAGTGTCGTTGAATGAAAATATTAATGTTTCCCTCAGAGCCCAAATACATTCTTTACTACCTCCTGAAGAATCTCCAGGAATTATTAAGGACTTACAACAAAAACGACCATTTTTGCAATGAATGCATCCAGGAGTGTAGACAGTAAACCACCCAAACCCTTGAACAGGTTTTGGTTAATGAGTGGATGCGTCCTCACAGCTCACTGATCTCACTGTGCGACTGACTTCCCACAAACCAGTGTCCCGTGGCTTCCCTTCACAGATCATCCCTCAATCAGTGAGCAGCTGGGTCGTCCATCAGCTTGATTCAGAGGTTTCATTTCTGAGACGGATGTAATATCTTTTCCTTTTTTGTGGAAGTGCACTCACGGTGTGATGCACAGGATGTGTGCGTTTAGGCAACATGTCATAGAAGTTCCATCAATTCTCTTAGATGCCAACAGGCATGTATTCCACAGGTATGTTATAGCCTTCAACGTATTACACAGTTTAAGCATTAGCAGATTCCTAGTGTCTGATCCCCGAAGGGAGCTGTAAATATCCGCCCCTCCCCAGAATCAGCAACTGGGTTCTGAACAAGGGAAAACCCCCCGCCCAGCCCAAACACACTCAAACACCAGCACAGACTCCATGCTGCTCCCACGTAATACTCCTCCCACAGGCAGCTCTCAACCGGCACATCCCAGCCTGAGGACCATCCATCCATCCAGAAACTGTGGCAGGGAGTCAGATATTCGTGTCTTAGGATAAATTATCCAAAGTTCCTAGATATGAAAAGCTTCACACAAGGTCACAAAAATTGACTAATGGCCGTGAGATAAGAGCACGTTGCTTACGTGGCTGGACCTCCACACCTGATACTGCACCAGCCTTTGGTTTTTCCATCATTCTCCTCCTGGGGATCCCCTTTCATTTATGATGGGATTACCCCTGAGATAACCAATTCCAGGGAAATTAGTGGCCCTGCTGGCTGATGCCCTGGATTCTCTACTCTAACATCTCAAAAATTAGACCTCCGTGATCTTTATCCCGAACCTACTAGAAAAAATGATCCAACTCTCTTGCTAATGTGATCCACCACACTAAGGTCTCGAAGCCATAAAGACACACCTGCTTTGCAGACCTACCTCTCTACCTCCAAAAGAGAAAGGGTACCAGGACAATTAGAAAGCACTAATTCTCTGCATTCAAAAAAAGCCTCATTAAAGGCCAAGGATATCCACTCCGTGGCCCAGCAGTGATAACGTTACCACTTGGGCTTGACCTGGTTATTGGAACTATGAAATCTTACACCAGCATCTGGCAAAACCAACTAAAATCTCTTTCTCTCACTATTTAACTCGTACCTTCTCACATATACACCAGTAACGTTTTGCCATGAGACAAACCATTCCAAACATGGTGGCTTAACCCAGTAGCCATTTAGGCCACGATTCTGCAGAGTAGCAGTTTAGGCTGGTTCAGCGGGGCGGTTCTGGTGCGGGCTCAGCTGCTCTCAGCTGGGGTCATTCATGTGTCTGAAGTCAAAGACTTGGCTTTTAAACGTTGGCTCAGTGCCAGCTGGGGCACAGGGGCAGCTGGGCCACGTGTCCCATTACGCTGCAGGCTAGCCATGTCGTGCTCACACGAGGGTTCAGGGTCTCAAGAGCAGTAGGGTTCCATTGCACAAGAACTTGCCAAGTCTCTGAGTATTTCATGTCCATTTACGTTCATTAGCCAAAGCAAGACACAAACCTAGCCCAAGAGCTGAGAAAAACTCACCTTTTGAAAGAAGTTATGAAATCACGTTGCCAAGGCATGAATACGGGGAAGGAAAGAAATTGTGGCCATTTTTTGCAATTTTCCAAGATCTGCACGGAGGTGTTGTGAGAGATGTAAGTGCTGATGCAGGGAGAAGACTGGGGATTTCGTGATCGCTAAATCATCTAGTCACCTCTGATCTCCTCAAGAGACTGTTGGTTGAGGATACACAAAGCAGTCAGCCATTTGTTGACAAATATTTAGTCAGCACCTACCGTGTGCCAAGCACCCTTCTAAGCAATAGTGACGGAAACAGACAATGTCCCAGCTTACGGTCTAGTGGGGGACAGACAGACAATCAATACCTAAATGTGTAATAGTTCCAACTGTAAATGCTATAAAGAAATAAATAATAGTTAAAGGTGAGAAGAGTAACAGGAGTGGTGTTATTATACTTGGGGTGTTTATGGATGGTCTTACTGATAATATCTTGAAGGAACGCTTGAAGAAAGTTGAGGGGACAGTCCATATGGACGGCTGGAGACGAGCACCCCAGGCAGAGGAAAGAGTAAATGTGGAGCCTTGAGGTAGGATTATCTCTGCCTCTGAGTCACAGCAAAGACGCTAATGTGGCTGGTGTGGAGCGAATGAGGGGTGGGAAAGAGAGGATATGGGAGAAGTGTTAGTGGCCAAACTGCACTGAGAAGTTTAGATTATATTCTGAGTGAGAAGGGAATCCTTGGCCAGTTTAGAACAGAGATGGGTATGACCTGACGGAAGTGTTTCAAGGATCACTCTGATTGCTTTGTGTGAAATACACCGTGGGAGGCAAGAGCAGAAGGAGGAAACCAGCTTCCAGGCTGTCGTTCTAGTCCCACTGGGTTCCCAGGCTTCACAGATCACAGCTAATAAATATATTTCTCAGTTCTGTTTCTGATCCCCCATGTTGGATTTCAGTTGAGTTTGGCAAAAGGATGGCCGGGGGGAGAAATCCTTCGAGACCTTGCTCACCAGGGAATCATGAGCTTCTCTCCAGTCACTTTAGAATCCATCTCTGTCTCCTTCCTTCACTGAGCGGACCCTGGGAAGGATGATGGCTGGTCAATGGGTGCTGATGAGAGGAAAAGGATACGGTTGGAAAGGAGTCACCACTACGTGAACAAATGCCGTGCAAGGCAGATGGCTCACTGTCATCGACATTTATCACAGGGCCAACGTTTCAACGAACAGGAGTTCTGATGGCTGAAACAAGTAGAAATAAACTTCAGGGGGAGGCACCCACTGGATCAGAGGAGGAAGATTGTATCTGTGACCTGCTGTCTATTTGGGGGCTGGATTTCAGCAAAAGACGTGTAAGCACCCAAAAATGTCTAATTCTGCCAAGTTCAAATCTTCCATCCTTCCATTTCCATCTCCCCCCACATTCTAGTGCTCTCTGAGCCCCTTCACCCACTGGCTCACGTCAAATGAAATTCAACGGGAAACAGAGGAATTTCCGTTGTCTTGTCAACTGGGTCCAGGCAAATGGCTTTCTCTCTACCTTCCCAGACCCCTCACTCTCTACAAGTCCGAATCTGCTTCTTTCTCTCCTCTGTTGTCTCCATTTCTAACTAAGGGGATCCTGAAACCAGTTTCAGTTTCCAAATGTGGAAGAAATGTCACTAACAGGGGGAACAGTGATGGACCACAAACACCAAATCCATCTTCTCCATCCCCATCCCTGACAAGACATCCCAGTCCTAGGCAGGAGCGGGCAACTCAGGTTTCCAAGGGCAGACTGAGATTTGACAGGATGCAGTAGAACATACCGCCCAAGAATATGGTCCTGGGAGTCAGGGAGTCTTACCTTGGGCCCTTCCTGAACCACTTCTTAGCAGTGTAAGCTTGGACAAATGACTTCACCTCGCTAAGCCTCAGTATTGCATTCATAAAAAGGTATTAATACCACTTATCTCGTGGGTTTTTGTGTGGATTCAATGAGAAATTACATATAGAGTGCTTTTGGCCTAGTACCTGATACCTTGTAAGAAATGGGAGATATTATTATCATTCACATTATTCTATTAGGGTATTAGGCTGGTATCCAACTGTCTCTGCACAGAAGGCCCATAAGTAGTGATTGCACCGCCTGGGAATATTGACTAGCAGGTGAAAGCCATGTTCAGAGGAGGTTTGCTGGCAGGGAGTTAAGGAGTGAAATTTATCTTCTCACTGTGAAGTTCATTTAAAAATAATATATAAGCACATTTGGTGATGTGGTGGTGAGTAGGATCTCAGTGACCGGAATTTTTCTCTGGTTTCCCTGCCACGTACCCATATTAGATGAAGTAGCAGGTGGCCAAGGGAGGGGACCAAAGCTCCCACCGTGGCACCGTGCAGGGACCAAGGCCTTCCCAAACCCTTGCCTTCCACCCTTCTCTGATTCTCTCCAGGTGGGCAGAAACACCACTGCTCATCAGAGCAAATGTCTCAACATCCTTTTAAGAAATGGCTCGCAAAATGATCCTCCAGGATTTACTTCTGATGACCAAATTAGCGTGTTGGAAGCTTAAATGAAAAGGCTGAAAGGCCCTAAGGGCAGAGAACTAGAGAAATGAAGAAGTTCTGACACTGGGTGGTGGGACATCTGCCTTCCTGAGGTCTCCTTTACATAGTACAGGCCGTGATCAGGCTATCAGGCTGCCAGCTCTCAGGCCCCATGCTGCCACCAAGATGCTGGGCAGCTGCGGGCCTCATGTTCTCTCATCTTTATTTTTTCTTTTCTGTCCTCGCGGCATTCAGGATCTTAGTTCCCAGACTGGGGATAGAACCCTTGCCCCCCTGTAGTGGAAGCAGGGAGTCTTAACTACTGGACTGCCAGGGAAGTTCTTCTTATCTTTAAAGATGAAAACATTTTCTGGCTCAATGTTTCTCAAGTTAGACACCGACTTCAGAATCACCTGGGGAGTTTGTTTGAAAATGCAGAACCTTGGGCCCACTTGAAACCATTGGAGTCCAAGAAGATAGATACCCAGAATCTGTATTTGTAATAGCCCCTTCAAAGTCAAGTTTGAGAGCCCCTAGCCTAGGAGAGATCTCTGAGACGCAGGACTAACCGCTGGCTCTGACTAGCTACCCACGCAGAGGAGGAAGGAGCTAACAGGATTTGTCTCTCTTCTTGGGGCACTTGAAATCAGCAAGAGGCAGGTATCCTGGTGAACAGGATAGTAACCATTGCTAACATCCGAGTCATCCTTGGCAAGCTGCAGCTCTGTCTCCCCTGCCGTTCTCTCCCAGCCAGGACCTCCCCCTGGCTCACAAACGCTGGCCATCTCTGGCAGCCACTGTGACTGCGGAACTCAAGGCTTGCTCTTAATGAAAGCAGACCACGCATGCGCAGAGAGAAGATTCCCGGACTGGTCACCTGAGGTCAGTCTCTTACGTGTCTTTTCTTGATTATCATCCAAACAATCCTGTGAGGAAGGGACTACTTTGTCCCCCTTTGAACCCTGACAACACTGCAGCACGAGGTTCAGCGACGCGCGCACGATCACCCAGCTGAGAAGTGGAAAACCCAGGACTGGAACCCAGGTAATAAGTCATAACAATCCCCCATGGTGGGGAGTTTAGGCATCAGTTTTAAGGGAGAGTCTTAAAGGGTCACACATTCTTACGCTTCATCTGTGAAATAAGGAGATTTGAATTCACAGATCTCAGTGAATTCTTTCCAACCTTAAAAGTCAAAGTGAACAAAGTCAATGGATTTGACGCCCATTGACGCCCAGGTCAATGGATCTCTACGCAGGGAAGGCAATCTGGGAACATGCAGGGACATTTTAGATTGTCACAGTGACTGGGAACTAAAGGCAGGTAGACCCTGCAAATGCTAAACGGTCCACAGCTCTCCAAACAGGTCCAATAAAGGGGAATTGCCCTCCAGGTGCAAGAAGGGTAGCCATGGAGAAACACCCTTAGGGGGTGGAGATACAGTGTCTAGTACAGGAGTTCTAATAGTCCCAGCCCCCAGCAGGACACGGAGGAATACGGAGTAACCAGTCTTACTTGGCCATCTCTAAGAGATTCAGTTTATGAGAACTTTGGCAATTTCAGACAAATTTATCTCCAGCAGGAAAAAAAAAAAAAATCATACTGGTATTTGGGTGTCCTTCCATCATCTACCTGTGTTTTCATCGATTATATAGAGAATTCAGACCAAAGCAAAGTTTATCTGCAGCTGTGCTTGATCTATGTGGGTAACTGGAGCATGAAAGATTGCAACAGTGTAAACAAAGCCAGGACTAAAATATGTTCCTTCGAGGAGTCTCTACCCAGTAATGGTTATATTAATCAGCGTTATCATTATAGTTACCCTCCTCGGCATCATCAGAATCAATTCAGCGACTGTTTCCTTTGGTGATGCCTCCTTATCACAACATGGTATTAATTGTATCTGAGTTGATTTTCTGCTTCTACTGATGAACAGCTGTGTGAGAGTAAATATCCCTCAGTGAAACACCAGCTCAGGCTGCCAGGATTCAGAAAATTGATCCAGATGTGAACAGCAGGACCAGGGGGCAGCTGCAGAATAGAATACGCCAGCGTCTGTGCTAAACTCCATGACCAGTGTCCAGTTTGATGAATTCTGAGACTTGTTTTCCATCAAAGAGTTAATGCTTGAGTTTGGCTTTCTGTTAGTTTAATATAGGTCAGAAACGTTTTATCCTAAGGAACTTTTGTCTGGCTCCCTCTTAAAAATTAAAAATAAATAAATAAACAAACAAACGAATGAATCCATAAATAAATACAGCCACCATGAAGAGAATACCGCATGGATTCCCTACACATCTGATTAAAAACTATATCTCAAATTGCTATGGTGGTTATTGGGGAACAAAGCTGTCTCAGCACTTAGATTTTTTTTTTTTCTTAAGTACATTTCAAAGCCCTTTAGTTTGTGACTTCCACAAATTAGAACTCTCACACTTTTTTTCCCCAGATAGACCAAGGCACTTCAAAGCAACAAGCTATTTCTGTCTCTCCCTTTAGGGTCGCCAACTGGCTGGTGATGCCAGAAGACCTGTCGATCTGTATCTCTTTCTTTGCTTTGCATCAGTTCCATGGCCTCTGGGCATCACAAACGGGCGTTTATTTTACTTTATTTTGTTTCAAGGATCTAGCACCGAGTTAAGATGCAGGTCAGTTAGCTACTTTTCTTAACCGCTTGTTTGTTCAGGTGACTGTGGTAAGGTTACCTGAGCCGTCCGCCATTTCTTCATCTATTGAAAGTGGAAAGAACAGCTAGTATTTCCACTGCTCACTAGATGAGCAGCAGTGAGGTACAGAGGACAGACCATAGGGCTGAGAACGACAAGCCTTCTCAAGTCCTGTAGGAGGGTACACACCAGGGGAAAAGCTTCTGGGAAGTTCTATGCAGTGCACGGCAGAAGACTCACATTGTCTCCTTTGGCCCTACTATACCCCTTCTAAGAAACTGTCCTAGGAAGTCCCTAATGATGGGTTCACAAGTTTTACATATGAATGCAGTTTGCTCCAATGTTTACAATAACAAAAAGTTGCAAGCAATCTAAATATCAACAATATAAGACTAGTAAGTGAGTGATGGTACATCCATATGATGAAATATGATGTAGATATTAGATTAAGGTTGTCAAAGATTTTGTAAAGCCATTGGAAAATTTTCAAACTAGTTTTAAATAAAAGATTAAAAATCACTCAATTCGACTTTTTTCAAAATTTAACACATCCACACATATAGGTAATCATCGTGTGTGCATGTAATGTGCTTGTGTATAAAAGGAAGGGCGATTGCGAGAGAAAAAAATACACTAAAACTATTTGTTGATCACTTGATGGGCTATTGTGTGATTTATATTCCTTCATGTTTCTAATTTTCCAAATTTTCTACTTTTATAATTGAGAATAATTCTTATTATTGTAAAAGCTTAATTGATGAGTGAAACTATTAAAATTATACTTTAAAATAGTTTGAAGAGGTGGGCAAATGCCTATTTAAAAAGTCAGGGTAAATTCTTATCTCACTTACTAATATGCATGTAAGCTCCCTGCATGTCTGTTCATGGAGGATAAATTCTTATGATTGCAACTCTATCCAAAATTATAGATGAAAGAAGTAAACACATTAAAATATGAGTCTTGGTATTTCTTAATGACAGGATTGGAGTGACCTTAACTTTTTCCTTAAATTTTTCTGAATTAGAACACAGCAAACAACAAAGATTCTTTTTTTCAAGAATTAAAAATATAAGGGAGTTGATATTGGCAAAAATGGGCATTTTTTAAATATTTAAAATATTTTTTGTACCCAGTTATATGAATTCCCTTCTTGTAGATATAATACATATATTTTTACTTAAATTTTTATTGAAGTATAGTTGATTTACAATATTGTGTTAGTTTCAGGTATACAGCAAAGTGATTCAGATATATATATATTCCTTATATTGATATATATGTTCCTTTTCTAAATTCTTTTCCATTATAGGTTATTACAAGATAATGAATATAGTTCCCTGTGCTATACAGTAAATCCTTGTCATTTATCTATTTGATATACAGTAGTGTTTATCTGTCAATCCCATAGTCCTAATTTATCCTCCCCTATATAATACATATATTTTAATACATGGATTTAATACATGGAGTGGGAAGGGACTTTCCTTATTCTGAAGCAAGTGAAATGTGGCCAAACAAAATATCTCCATAGCCCAGGAGAATAACTGTACCCCAGCTGTTGCACAAACAGCCAACCTGCCGTCGAGCCTAGACTTGGAGCCAACATAGCCATCCATAGCAGGGAAGCTGTGGGCTGTTACCCTTCATTATGTCAGGACTGGGAGAGACTGGTGAGGCTGCAGAGCAAGCAGTGGAGTGTTCAAAAGTTTAATCTCAAGACCTAGCATCAACTATTCCAAAGCCTGTTTAGAATAGCCTCTTAATATTCCGTCATGCCAATGGTGTGGAAAAATCAAGCTGTGATTAATCAAACATAGGATTCCGAATGAGATAAACATCACTTCTTGGCTTTGAGAGATGTTGCAGAACAGTCATTTGGAGAAACACATTTTTTAAAAAAAATAATTGAATCCTGAGGACATGTGGGTCATTTCCCACACACTGTAAAATGGACTAGTTCTTCCAACTCATAATCCATGACGTATATACTTACACGTGTACCTAAATTGCAAATTTGAGATAAACGGGTATAACCTATTCATCTTTGTCAAGTATATATATTTTGAGAGGAGAGGGGAAATGCAAATTCTATTAAAATTATTAAAACTGAATTTTAACTTTAATAAGCATTTTTGAGCTTGTTTTCTTCCTGTACAGAGATGTGGGGAATAAAAAAATAAAAAACTCTTTAGGTTTTTGCCCCTGTCTGGCCTGTAAAATGACGTGGACTCCCTCATTTATGATCTCCTAGGTCCTGCTCAGCCTTTGCCTGGCTTTTGTGGTCTTGGTGTATCTTTCCTGAGCGCAAAGAAAACTCACGGCTCCATATGTAACTGCATGTGCTGTCTACCCAAAGCATATGTGTTTAATCAACTTTAATACCCCTACAGTCCAGAGGAAGTGAAATGCTAGGCACTGGGAATAATTATCATTTCCATCACATTAGCAAGATTTGCTGGTGTGCCAGAGGGACGGGGCTCTCTCCATCACTCTGCTAACGCTGGCTGGCAGCTTGGAGAAGAGCCGTGGGAGACCGAACTGAAATGCACACATTCTCCTCTTGTTCCCAGCCATCCTCCCTCTATTTTCCCCCTTACCTTGGGGTTGTAGACTCTACTGTGATTAATGAAGAAAATGGCTGAGCTGTCTCATTTTCTCATTTTCATCGACACATCCTTAATACAACTCTGCATTAAGAGAATGAAATCAAAATCGATGGTCTTTGCAAGCCAGGGATATATTGGTGGGCTCACAAGGAGTCCAAGTAAGGAAGAAGATCCCGAGAGCATCAGGAACCCCATCAGATGGGCCAGCAGCTGTCGGGATGGGCTGGGATCCCCAACTCCGCACCACCTCTTAGAACGGGAATGCGGGGAGACCAGCGCTCCCACACAGTTCTCTCCAAGGGACACCTTTGGACGGGGTGCCTGTGACTCCCGGAGAGGACATACAGGACTGAGTTCTTCTCTGGACTCTCTTGCTCCCCATGCAAACCATGTGAGCTATTTGATTTCTCTAAGTGTTGATCTCCTCTTTTGTGAAGTGGGAAGAAACACACCTGCTCTTTCTACTCATGGCATTGCTGTGAAGATAAAGGAGATGGTGTTTATGAAAACTCTTTGTACACAGAAAGCACTAGGATAATAACTAAGAAGTGAAGCAAAGGAGTGTTGAAGTTTTATATATAGTTGACCCTTGAACGGCGTGGACCCACTTTGACACAGGTATTTTTCAATAGTAAATACTAAAGTACTACACAGTCTGCAGTTGGTTGAATCTGCAGCTAAAGAAGGCCAGCTACAAGGTTATACAGTAAGTCCCCTACATACAAACCATCAAGTTGCAAACTTCCAAAGATGCGAACATGCGTTCGCATGTCCAGTCACGTAAATTAGTTCACGCGTCTGGCGTACTTTGTCCCGTGCGTGCATCCTCTACAAGTGGTTGTGCTTTTGTGTACTTTACTGCACAGTGCTGTACAGAGTACAGTAGTACCAGTATCTTTATTTCAAGCCCAGGATCTCCAGAAGCAAGCGTAAAAGCAGCTTTGCTTGGCGTGAGGTTACGGCCATCACCATGAATGGGGTTTGGAAGAACATTTGCCCGCAGTTTGTTCACAATTTTCGTGGATTTAAGAAGGTGGATAGGGAGGCCAAAGAGGTCTTAAGCAACTTAGTGACCCTCAGCGAGAAGCTGGAGATAGATCTGCAAGAGGACGACTTCATTGAACTCCTTGCTGTGCAACACGAGGAGATAACTAATGAAGACCTGATGGCACTGGAGGCCCAGAGAAAGGACAAAGAGAGACAAGAGGAAGAAGAAGTAACTGAAGAACTGAAGAGATTCACGATGCAGGAAACGGCAGGGGATTTTCTTTATTTGAGGAGGCACTGTTAGATTTTGAGGCACAGGACCTGAACGTAGAACAGTACACAAGGGTTGCAGCAGCCGTTCAGAATGCAACCCAGTGCTACCACGTCATCTATGACAAGAAAAAAAGAACTACTACCCTGACATCCCTGGATCATTTTTTCAAGAGAGCAGATAGGCTTGAATCCAGCAAGGAACCAGAACCTGTGCCATCAGCGTCAGGCGTGAGGGAAATGGCAGCTTGCACTCCGTCTCCTATTGCTGACGATCCTTCAGCTCTACCATCTCCCGCCTCCCCTCCCTCCTCCTGTCAGTCACTCTTCCTACCTGTTCACTCGATGCCAGCCCCTGTATACCAGCTGTTGTACTGTACTACTGTACTTTTCAAGGTACTGTAAGATTAAAAATGTTTTCTTTATTTTCTGTGTTCTTTTATGTATTATAAACCTATTACAGTACAGTACTGTATAGCCAATTGTGTTAGTTGGGTACCTAGGCTAACTTTCTTGGACTTATGAACAAATTGGACTTATGAACACGCTCTCAGAACGGGACTCCTTTGTATATATGGGACTTACGGTACTTGGATTTTCCACAGTGCAGAGGGTCAGGGCCCCTAACCCCAAGTTCTTCAAGGATGAATCATATATATATTTTATCTCCAATCTTGGCAGGGTGGGGAAAATGTACCCTCTCTAACACTGCAGGAGCAAGGACAAACAGGCTTAAATGTTGCAGTTTACCAATCTATATCAAAAGACATTCAATATGCACGTACCTTTTGATCCAAGACATCCACTGCCTCGCTCTTATTTAATTTGCTGTCGTACATGCCAAAGCGACATGTGGATTTGTAGCTTGTGTCCAACTCAGTACTCGTTAGAGCAATTCTAGTGTTGAGAATGTTGCCAATAACATCCATTTTCCAGTAACTTCACATAAAAATAAAATAAATTACATAGCACAGGGAACTCTACTCAATACCCTGTAATGGCCTACATGGGAAAAGAATGCTAAAAAGAAAAAAAAGTGGATATATGTATATGTGTAACTGATTCACTTTGCTGTACACCTGAGACTAACACAACATTGTAAATCAACTATACTCCAATAAAAATTTTAATAAATAAATTTTTAAAATTACATAATGTTTAAAATTACTTATGGCATTTACTTATACAAATAAAACGGTCAATAAAATGATCACATGTAAATGTGTGCATATGTGCACACATGTGTGTAAAAAAGTTCAGAAAATATAGTAACGGGAAATTAGAAGTTGCTCACGTTAGGTAGAACGAGTTTTGTTGTTTTTTTCCATCTGAATAGCTGTAGTTTTGCATTTGTTTTACAATGAATACATTTGCTTTTGCATATAAAATTCCACTTTTTAAAATACAACATAAATCAATATGTGATTAATAATCTGTGTAACACTAAGAATGCAGAAGAGGAAAATCAACAAGAGTACAAGCTGGAAGAATGGAGATGACTTAGTAATGGCAGAGAGAGGGCATGCTAGTCCAGAGGAACAGTAGGAGTTTAAGTTCAGAGTCAACAAGGAGAATGACATGCACGGGCTACAATAGGAAAAAAAACTCTGGCAGGGAAGCTATGGATAATATCATCTGATAAGGAGGATAGAGGCAGAACAGAGAACCTTAAATTTTATCCTATCAGCAATGGGGGCCACTGGCCATTGTTGAGCCTGAATGTTCAGTTTTGAAATATATATATATTTTTTTCAAGATATAGGCACATCTATTTGGACATTAAAGTAAGATTTCAGATATGTAGGGATTTATGAGGAACGAACAGAAAGGACTATGGAAACCGTCTGAGCTTGTCTCGGAAGGAGAAGATGACAGCTATGCTCTCTACTTCAGTTATCCACTTCTACATATCAAACCCTCAAAACTCAGCTCAAAATAATTTATTATTTTTTCATGATTCTGCACTCCAGGCTGGGCTCAGCAGAGCAGTTTCTCTGCTCCATATGGTGTCTACTGGGGCTGAAATGAACAAGATGGCTTCATCACTCATCTATCAGCTGCCTCTGAACCACATCTATGACTAGGGGCTGGCCAGGGGTAAAGAATTGTGAAGGGTATGAGATTGACCCTGCTTGCAGATTAGTCACAGTTTCATAGATGCTGGCAGAATCTTATGTGAGCAACAGAGGACTTTATTGTTCATGGCACAGGAGTCAGCATGAGCTTCGTGTTTGCATGGGTTCCCCTTGTCCCCCTCAGGTCTCTCAGCAGCAATATGGAGTGACTCAGGCCGCTCACATTGGGTTGTACCAACAGCTGAGGGACCCTGAGCTTAGGAAACTCCCAATCTTACAAGGGAACTGCTAGCAAACACACCCAACTTTGTCCCAGAAGGAAACATTATCTTTATTATCCTGGTCAGGAAATAAACCTCCCCTCTGCCCAGGAGGGAGACCCTATCTCTATCCTTCAAGGATCTTTGTTATACAGATATCCTTCAAAAGACAGTTCAAGACCAGAGCTGCCACAGACATCTAGGAACATGCAGAGCTGCACCCCTCAACACTGGATATCTTCTTTCTCTGTATAACCTCTCCATGCAGTGGCTTCCTCACAGCCTGATGCTCTAAAGAGAGGCAGACCTTTTACCTGGGGGCTGGTTTCCAAGAGGGCGGAATTGGAGGCTGCCTACAGGCACCACACCACTTCTAGAGAATCACTTCTATTGGTCAAGGTCTATCCCAAAGTCAGCCCAGATAGATGCAAGGGGCAGGGAAAAGGACTCCACCTCTTGGTATGAAGCCAGCATATATTGCAGGGTAGTGATGGTTGGTGCCTACTTACCAAACTCCCTACCTAGCGAGAGCAGTGATTTCAACATTATAAGAGGGAAGCATTCAGTGTGTGTATAACATTCTTTTAAAATAATAATTCTGAAGGAAAGTAACAAATGAGGACAAGAAGGCTGAGTGGGAAATGAGATACTGCTCAAAGTATATCCTAAATAGAAAATTTTTTAGAGGTTGTGTTTTTCTTTTTAATTTTTGTTGGAGTATAGTTGATTTACAGTGCTGTGTTACTTTCTACTGTACAGCAAAGTGAATCAGCTATACATATACATCTATCCACTCTTTTAGATTCTTTTCCCATATAGGTCATTACAGAGTATTGAGTAGAGTTCCCTGTCTATACAATAGGTCCTTATTAGTTATCTATTTTATATATAGTAGGGTGTTTATGTCAATCCCAATCTCCCAATTTATCCTTCCCCCCCTTCCCCCTTGGCAGAGGCTGTGTGTTTTAAGTACACTGTGACACAGGTTAATCTAGCACCCACTCACCACCAAGAGTCCTCAAGCTTTGATTTCTTCCTTGAGAGAGACTTCACTCCATCTACAGAAAGTAGGCTCTGATTGTGCCTCTGTTTTAAGCTTTGGCCATTCCCATTGGTTCTGTGCCAATACAGAGCACCCCCTCCTATTGTTCCCTAGCTGAGGGGCACCACTCCCCAAAGGGTTTTTCTCTGGGAATTCTGAGAGAGTCTTCTCGATACTAGAACTGCCAGCCTAGGACCAGTGTGGACTAATGGTTCCCAAACCTGGCTGGGCATCAGAATCATCTGTGTGGATTTTTAAACGCACATCCCCATATGCAGCCCCAGATCCACTGAATCAGAGTCTCTGAAGAAGAAGTCCAGAAATCTACAAGCTCCCAGTTGATTATCATGCAGCCAGTCTGGCTCACGCTGCTCACGCTGAGCGTCCAAACCTGGGAACTTCTAATTTAGCTGATTTCTGCCCAACCAGTTTGTCACTATCACAAGAGCTCTTCTCTCTTCCCCAATGTCACCCATCATAGCTGTAGTTCCCTCACTTTATATTTTTTAATTTTTATTTGATATTGGTTTACAATGTAGGTTTACAATGTTGTGTTAATTTCAGGTGTACAGCAAAGTGATTCAGTTACATATATACATATATCTATTCTTTTTCAAATTCTTTTCCCATTTAGGTTATTGCAGAATACTGAGTAGAGTTCCCTGTGCTGTACAGTAGGTCATTGCTGGTTATCTACTTCAGTGTATATACGTCAATCCCAAACTCCTCTAAACTTCCGTAGTGAGGCAGCACCTCAGGAGAGAACCGTATGATTTTAGGTGTCCGTGAAATGAGGAGAAATGTCACCACAAGAATCTCACTTCTTCAATAAACAAAACCACTGCCATGACAGTTGGCTTTTGGTGGTGGAGAAAGACAAGCAATATAAGATTCCAGGAGGCTTCAAGGATCTCACAAGTTTTAAATCTGAAGTGTTTTGCAATTGCTTTGCAATTTCTGTTCAGTCCCACTTCAAAATCTCACAGGTGGGTTTTCAAGTACAGTAATACACAGGTAAAAAAGTAAATAAAGGTTATTTGTCCTTGACCAGTGTTCGTTGCTGTCATCTTTCAAGCAAATATTTTTACTTGTCATCTTTTGAATAAATATATTTTAACCACTCTATTTCTCAATGAAACAAGAAAGCCTTTTCAAAATATTTATAGTGCACGTTTCTGTCATGCCATGAAGAAATCACAGTCTGAGATAAAGACTGTGATAAAGACTAACTGATCTCCTGAAGGCTGGCTGTAGTCCTTAGATGTGCTTTGTTTGGTCATCGTAGGCTTTTTAAAATTATGCTAATATCTTAAAATCCCACAAAAAATCCAGATTTCTGGCATCTCCTGAGAAGGCAGGAGACCTGGTGTCTCTGACTCACTCCTGAAGGCCACCGTCATCTGAGCTGAATAGAATTTCCTCTGTTAGATGTGACATGTTGTCTCCAATTTGCTACATTTCCCACCCCTCAATATGGTCTTGTAACGAGGTTGGTTAATTACTTGGCCCGTGAGGCATCTGGGTTTGCCTCCCTTGCTAAGCAATGGGATCACAGCAGAAATCAATATCCAAGATGACTGAGACTGTATTCTGAGAGAACAAAACAATAGAAGAGTGTCAAGACCAAGGGAAGTTTTAGAGCAAAAAGAAACTAAAATCAGCAAAAGGGAGGCTTCCCTGGTGGTGCAGTGGTTAAGAATCCTCCTGTCAATGCAGGGGACATGGGTTCAATCCCTGGTCCAGGAAGATCCCACATGCCGCAGAACAACTAACCCCGTGTGCCACAACTACTGAGACTGCACTCCAGAGCCTGTGAGCCACAACTACTGAGCTCACGTGCCACAACTCCTGAAGCCCAGGCACCTAGAGCCCATGCTCCGCAACGAGAGAAGCCACCACAATGAGAAGCCCGCACACCACAACGCGGAGTAGCCCCACTCACTGCAACTAGAGAAAGCCCGCGCACAGCAACGAAGACCCAACGCAGCCAAAAATAAATAAATAAAATAAATAATAAAATTTTAAAAAATAATAAATAAAATCAGCAAAAGGTAGCAGGGACAAACCATCACGAGACCAATAGTCAAAAGATCTGGGTTCTACAGCCACTATGGAGAACAGTATGGAGGGTCCTTAAAAAACTAAAAATAGAACTACCATACGACCCAGCTATCCCACTACTGGGCATATACCCTGAGAAAACCATAATTCAAAAAGAGTCATGTACCACAATGTTCATTGCAGCTCTATTTACAATAGCCAGGACATGGAAGCAACCTAAGTGTCCATCAACAGATGAATGGATAAAGAAGATGTGGCACATATATACAATGGAATATTACTCAGCCATAAAAAGGAATAAAATTGAGTTATTTGTAGTGAGGTGGATGGACCTAGAGTCTGTCATACAGAGTGAAGTAAGTCAGAAAGAGAAAAACAAATACCGTATGCTAACACATATATATGGAATCTAAAAAAAAAAAAAATTGGTCATGAAGAACCTAGGGGCAGGACGGGAATAAAGATGCAGACCTACTAGAGAATGGACTTGAGGATATAGAGAGGGGGAAGGGTAAGCTGGGACAAAGTGAGAGAGTAGCGTGGACATATATATACACTACCAAACATAAAATAGATAGATAGCTAGTGGGAAGCAGCCGCATAGCACAGGGAGATCAGCTCGGTGCTTTGTGACCACCTAGAGGGGTGGGATAGGAAGGGTGGGAGGGAGGGAGACGCAAGAGGGAAGAGATATGGGGATATATGTATATGTATAGATGATTCACTTTGTTATAAAGCAGAAACTAACACACCATTGTAAAGCAATTATACTCCAATAAAGATGTTAAAAAAAAAAACAGTGAAGCAGTGTAAAATATTTTTCAATTAAACACAAATTTATTGTTTTGGTAGGACTACATTTCTCTTTAATCATTGAAAAATTAGCATCTGAATTGAAATGTATGCTGTAAGTATAAAACACACTGAATTTCAAAGACAGCACAAAAAAGTGTAAAGTATCTCATTAATTTTTTTTTGGCAGCATGTTGAAGTAAAAATATTTTGGATATATCCATTTAAATAAATTACTAAAAAAAAAGATATGGGTTCTAATCCCAGCTCTGCCACTCAGCTAAGAGAGACTCCAGCCACATGACAGAATATCTCTGTGCTTCTCAGTCCTCATCTGTGACTCAGAAAGCAAACTGATGTCTTAGCATCTCGTAGATTGAAAATGGGGGTCAGCAAAATACCGCTCAGGTCAAATCTAGCCAGCTGCCTGTTTTTGCACAGCCCACTAGCCAAGAATGGTATTTTTATATATTTTTTAATGGGTGGGGGAAAAAAAACAAATGAAAAATAATGTTTCATGGTACAGGAAAAGTATATGAAATCCTAATTTCAGCAGCCATAAATAATTAAGTCGTACTGGAACACTGCCACGTTTATTCATCTACATACCGTCTGCAGCTGCTTTCACGCTCCAACGGCAGAGTTGAAGAGCTGCAGCAGAGACTGCGGCCCACAAAGCCTCAAATATTTGCTAGCTGGCTCTTCACAGGAGAAGTTTGCTGAGCCTGGTCTAAATCATCATTCCAAGCGCTCCATTAATATACCAAACTCTACCAGAGAATTCCTCACTCGTATTCCTATAAATCATTCTTTCTAAAAGAAGTTAAAGGTACCAGGTGATTATTTCAGGAGCAGGGTGTTTTAAGTATGACCAAAGCATTTGCATAGGCTTTTTTTCCATGGAAATAAGAATAATAGTAACTCACTTATTGAACACACACTCTGTTCCAGGCACTTCCAGGCGTTACGCCGTTCAAATTCTCTGCAATCCCTTGAAGCAGGTTTCATCATCCCCCTTTTTAAGGTGAGTAGACCAAAGCTTAGGAAATTTAATCAATGTTCCCAAGGTCAAGCAGCCAATACAAGGTCAAGTGAAAATTCAAGTCTGTCTAACTTCAAAGCCCAGTTCATCATATAAGAATCAAATGTCCATCCCCAGGGAAGATAAATTCGAATTAACACCCTACACTGTTGCACCCCAATTTTTTTTTTCGTCAAACCCATCCCATCCCTAATTCTAAAAACCCTACACATAATAGATTCCCTTGATTTATTTTCCCCTTAAATCTCATCTTTCTCCTTCAGAAACATTGCCATGGAAGCTGAGGATACCCAGGGTTCCTCGATTTGATGATGCAATGTTTAGTCCTCATGAAAATAAAATCCCATTAGCCACTGATGTGCTCAGCCAGTAGTGGGTACACCCATGCTACCTTAATATGGCCTTAGAAGTCATGCCTCTACTGCATTCTTGCCAATCCTGATGGCTGTTCATTTACATCCTTAATACTCCCACTTTCATACCGGCAGTATTGTTTTCACTTTTGTAGTTAAATCAGATTTTCTGGAAATGATGGAAACTCATCAAGCAGCACGTTTGTGCCTTTAAGCAAAAATAAACCACAAATGAAAGGAAGGAGAAAGAAAAAGAGTGGAGATAGAGCAATGGTGACAGGAGTGAAAAGAGATAAGAAACAGATGTGCCATGGAGCAGAGAGACAGACGGATGGATGGAGGGAAGAAAGAAAAGAATGGTCCATGGAAGAGACAGAAAGAAGAGAGCATGAGAGGACAAAGGGAAGAAATAGAATCATTTTTTCCCAGAGGAGAAAGAAAATATCCAAGCACCCTATTTCCCTAATCCTTTTCCCACCTGGATCCATCTGCGACTGTTCCAATTTGAATCCAAATAATGTCTGAGATTTGGGATTCACTAGTAAACTAGCTCTGATTCCCTAATCCCAACACCGGATGTTCGGGGGTGTTGGGATTTCAAGTTAATTAATTCAGCCACCTGTAACATTCTCTCAGATGTGGTTACCTTTTCATCTCAGTGCAAAGTTATCTGCAGATGTTAAGAAAGGCTGTCCCCACCCCTAACTGCCCCAGCTCTGAAAAGCCGAGTCTTCGTCCTCATAAGCAATCTCTTTCACCCCATGCTCCTTTATTTCTGAGTGCAGATCTGGAGCTTGGGGTAGGGATCCCGTAGAATGAATAGTTTACTCTCTAAACTTGTTTATTTATGACCTCTTTACTGTGCAGTCGCATGCCCATCTTGCTGTGGAAAACAGAAAGAAAAATCTATATTAGGTGAAGAGGGTGTGATTTTAATTTCTCAAACGTAAGTACTCGTTACTTTGTGAGAGAGCAGATTCAAAATAATTTTACAAAGGGAATTTGGGGCTACCCTGATGGCACTCCCTCAACTTGCCTTCACATAGATGGAGAAGCCTGATTTTCAAGAAAGTGACCTTGCTGGGTGTCTCCTAAGATTTTTGCTGTCATATTCAAGTACAGTGCTTATAGGCATTCACCCTGCAAACAGCAATGATAGTCATCAGGGAGTTTAAAAATACTGAGTTCCTGGGACTTCCCTGATGGTCCAGTGGTTAGGAGTCCACGCTTCCACTGCAGGGGGCACGGGTTCGATCCCTGGTCGAGGAAGTAAGATCCCGCATGCCACAGAGCCAATAAATAAATAAATATATAAATGAACAAGTAAATCAATAAATAAAAATACTAAACTCCTTACCTCCCCGTATTAACTGAAAGTTTTAAGAGGTACAATATACAAGGTGGTCTGTTTGAAAGACATCAATTAAAATCCCTCCTCAGACTATTTGCTTAGCATGTTGTAGAACTTTCTCTAGCCAGTCTAAGACATGGGGGTCTTTGTGAGCCAGAGAAGACATCCAAGTGGTCTACCATTTTGATCCATTTAGTAGACCCCCATGAAAAAACAAAATCTTATGGTATATATTTTCTACCTATTTTATAGTTAAGAGAATTGAGACTAAATTTAAACAAACTTGGGGAAGGATTGGAATTAAAACCCACGTCCCTGACTGCAGAAATAGAGACATAGATGGAGAGAACAAATGTATGGACACCAAGGGGGGAAAGTGGCAGGGGGTGGTGGTGGTGGGATGAATTGGGAGATTGGGATTGACATGTATACACCAATATGTATTAAATGGATAACTAATAAGAAACTGCTGTATAAAAAAATAAAATTAAATTCAAAAAAAAAAAAAAAAAAAACCCACGTCCCAGGGGCTTCCCTGGTGGCGCAGTGGTTGAGAGTCCGCCTGCCGATGCAGGGGACACGGGTTCGTGCCCCGGTCCAGGAGGATCCCACATGCCGCGGAGCGGCTGGGCCCGTGAGCCATGGCTGCTGAGCCTGCGCGTCCGGAGCCTGTGCTCCGCAACGGGAGAGGCCACAACAGTGAGAGGCCCGCGTACCACACACACACAAAAAAAAACCCAGGTCCCTGACTTCAGGTTCACTGTTCTTTCCACTCTATGCCATTCCTCCTACTTTTAGAAATAAAATAACTCATTCCAGGAACACAGATACTCTCTGGTTTATACAATAAGTGTCTGACCAACAAGCAGTTTAAGAATCTCCATTTGTAATATCCTGTTAGATGTTGAAGGACATTAAAAACGGTGGCCACTAATAAGCATGCTGGCATTGCTGTCCACATTTCAAAGGATCTCTTGAGAGAAGGAAAAAGGTTGGTCAAGCACAATTATCTTGTATAGCAGTTAAAATTTTAACTACTCCAATATGTTGGTGGTAAGATTTAATCTTAGCGTAAGGATACCTTTTTCACCCACTGGGACTTATCATGCGCTCAAAGCAATTTAGACACACATGCTTCTTGCCTTTAAGAATCTTTCTCAAATGGAGTTCCTCTCCCTGGATCCTCATTTGTATGGGTGGAATTTCTTGCTAAGAACACAAAATGTCTTTCAAAATCCCAGGTTGTTACCAACTTGTCATATTGGAAAGATAACGCAATTTCAGCTGCATATTCCCTCTCCAGTCAAAAGTTAATGAGATAATGAGATCCGTTTAATTTCTTGGTAAGGACACCATCTTCAAATCACAAAGGCCCCTGACAATTCTGGCATTTCTCACTGCCTTCCTTTTTGGTGCCTTCCTTTTTGGTGCCCTTCTTTTGCAAAGGAAAAACAGAAGATGCAAGTTCCAAATTTAGCATAATCTTTCCCAATTTGAATTTCATCTTAGCCTATATTTTATTCATGTATCTGGTCCCACTGTCCACCTTTTCATTTATATATATATATATAGAGAGAGAGAGAGAGAGAGAGAGGGAGGGCGAGAAACAGAGAGACAGAGGACCTGCAACGAACAAGATATTGATTGTGCTAGGAACTAAAAATACAGAGCTGGATAAGAGCCTGTTCTTAGGGCATTTAGCCTAGTGTAGAAAACTGATCGAACCCCCATAAGCAATCTGTCTGGGGGATGGGGTGTAGGCATGGAGGGTGAATTTAATCCTCCTTGGGGGAATCGTTAAAAGGCTTCTTAGAGAAGATATATTTGAGCTGAGCCTTCAGGGATTAATAAAAATATCCAACATAAATGAAGGACGATACAGATGCTCTCTAAACTCTTTAAGTGTATCGAGGACTCAGGATATATGGCTGGAAAGCCCAAGTGGATGGATCTGTTGTGACCCGATGAGGAACTTGAATCCTAGGTAAAGACTTTGCACTGCATTCTACGGTCTAAAACTGTTACCAGGGATTTTTCAGCAAGGAAGCCACAGTGTCAAATGTGTATTTGAGAAAGAGGAGTGATTCAAGTTGAGTAACGAAAAGTGAAGACAGAGAAACTTGGCAAAAGGGAAATTTCAAAGACAGAATAGGAGACGGGAGAACCGAAACTAGGACGTTGGGGATGGAAAAGAGAGAAAGAGGTGTGTATTGGACACCTTCCCTCTTCCTAGGGTCACAGGCAGATGGCCTATGAGCGCCTCTGTTCTCCAGCCCCCTACCCTTTAAACTCTATACACAGTCGCCCAAACGTCATGCATACTTTGGCTGAGAGCTAAAAACAAGGATCCCTGCATTCATTTGAATCTCTTTTTATTTTTGAAAATGAAGACTGTCAGGTAATAATATCTCATCAGCTCAATCCCCAAAACACCAGCTGGTGGCCTCTTCGGGGCGACCTGAAACAAGCAAGAGGGAGTGTGGATGACCGTGTTTGCCACTGATTAAGTCTAACTCCGGGTACCATAAGCTGGCCCAGCCAGCTGGCATGCTTTCATCTTCCAGCAGACACCCCACGTCCATATTCATCTGCACAGAAAGGCAGAGGCTCACACCTTTCATCAGAATAATGAGCAAAGATGCCCGCAATAACAAAATTGGATTCTTTGGGGGATGGCATCTCTTCCTAATCATTCCATCTGATCAATTCTTCATTCTGTCTCTCTAGCATGTCAGAAGGGGCTCAGTGACATGCATACCTTCCCTCCTGAGAATTTCTCCCAATTCCAGTTTTGAATTAATTTTCTGAATTGGTACTGCAAAATCTTCAGGATAATTTAGGGCAGGGGTCTCCAGGCAATGCAGTGGAATTGAGTGACATGGCTCGGTGTTTCCACGCTACCCGTCTTGGGGGATTACTCTGGAAAGGTGAGCACAGCCTGATGAAGGAACTATTCCTGCCCTCTGACACCCCAAGATCTTAACTATTTTTTGCCACAGATTCATTGAGCTATAATTCACATACCATAAAATTCATCTTGCAAAATTCAGTAGTCTTTAGTGTATTCACCAAGTCATGCAACCATCATCACTGTGTAATTTTAGACCATTTTCATCATCCCAAAAAGAAAGCCCAGACTCATAAGCAGGAACTCTCCATTCCCCCCTCCCTCCAACCCCTGGCAACCACTAAACTACTGTCGATTTCTTTGGAATGACCTATTCTGAACATTCCATATAAATGGAATTGGACAACATGTGGCCTTTTTGTGTCAGACTTCTTTCATTTAACATAACATTTTCAAAGTTCATCCATTTATCCTTTGACCCAGATACCTCATTTCTGGGAATTGGTCCTAGATATATTTGCATGTGTGCTAACTGCTGTGCGTACACATTTTTTTCCAGCATTGTCTATAATAACAAGTTTGAACATGCAGGGGTTCTTCCATGGGGGACTATTTAAGTTACTTATGGTCATTCATATAATAGATTCCTGTGCAGTGTAACACAGAATGAAGAAGCTGTCTATACACTGTTATGGAAAGGCTTCCAAAATGCTTTGCTGAATGAAAAAAGCAAGATTCAGAAGACTGTATATAGTATGCTTCCTTTTGTGTAAAAGGTAGGGTGTTGGGGAAATAAAAATATATGTTCCTATTTGCAGAGGATGGAGGCATGAGGAGAATCAGGGTGGTTCAGTGTGTACTTTTTATGTAGCTTTGATGTATGCTCCATCTACATGTATTACTGGTAAAATGTTTTTTTAAAAAAATAGGTAACTGTGAGTGAGGATCATAAGCCTTCTCCAGGTAAGAAAAAGCCTAAATCTCCCTCCCCTTTAAAAGCACCCTTTCTGGGGCTTCCCTGGTGGCGCAGTGGTTGGGAGTCTGCCTGCCGATGCAGGGGACACAGGTTCGTGCCCCAGTCCGGGAAGATCCCACATGCCGTGGAGCGGCTTCTAAAAGAACTGAAAGCAGGGATTTGAACAAATATTTATACACCAACGATCACAGCAGCATGATTCACAATACCTACAAGGTGGAAACAACCCAAGAGTCAATCAACCGATGAATAACAAAATATGGTCTATATACACACAGTGGGATTCATTAAGCCAAAAAAGGAATGGCATTTCGTTACATTCTATAACATGAATGAACCTTGAAAACACTCAGTTTAGTGAAATAAGCCAGACATAGAAGGATAAATATTGTAGATTCCACTTACACGAGGTACTTAGAATAGGCAAATTCATAGAGACAGAAAATAGAATAGAGGTTACTAAGGGCTGATGGGAGGGAAAATGGGGTTGTTACTGTTTGATGGTTACAGAGTTTTTGTTGAGGATGATGAAAGAGTTTTTGTTATAGACAGTGGTGATGGTTACACAACACTGTGACTGTATTTAATGCCACTGAAATGCATATTTATAAATGGTTAAAATAAATATGATTTATGTATATTTTACCACAATAAAAAAAGAGGAAAAAAATTTTTAAAAAGGCTACACTTATTTAAAACAATAAATGAAAATTCAATTAAGATATTTCCCAATAACACTGAGTTTTAAAAAATCAGACTACAAACAATATCATAGTATAATCATATCTCTATTTTTAAAGATAAATAGATATTTTTCTGTGAATACAGAAGAAGATGATAAGAATACAAAATAACCTAATTACTAAGATTTTTAGCAATTCTTATCTCTGGGTGGTCGAATTGTGGGAGAGATTCATTGTTTGCATTTTGTTTCTCTCTATTTCCTAAATTATATATAAAGGACATGTTTTACTTTAAAGAAAATAAAAGTTTTTTTTAAATAGAAGAATGTCTCACCTTCTCAAACAATCATGCCGGGGTTTTAAAATCTGTACCTGTGTTTGTTGTCAACCTTCAGATTTTGCCAAATGCAGCAACCCACAAACATTTTTAAAGAGTCTAGTCTCATAAAACAAGGTGTCCCCAGGAAGTTAGTTGAGTAAATATTCCCCAAAATACATGGAATAAACCAAGCAAGAAGATGTCTTTGGGTCCAGGCAACCATGAATCCCACCCAGGAGAGAAATGAAAGGCCACAGAAAGACTAGATGAACCTGGACAGGGCTTGGCTCCTGAAGAGAGAACTCTGATGTTGGGTGGGAGAAGGAATGTCATTGAGATATGTGTTACCATCTTTGGAATTTGAAAGTTCTTAAACACAGAACTTAAACTCAATAAGTGCCAAAATTATGGTTACAGAATAGAATGTAAATGTTATAAACATTGACACAGTAAAAATAGTAGTTGGGAGTCTGGGAGGAGAGAGGAGGTGCCGAAAGCTGTTCAAAGTGCTAATTTCTTCATCTTCATAGCAAGGAGCCACTCAATACTGTCAAAAATGGAAGCATCGAGTTATAAAACACACAAGAGGGTTCCCATCTCCTAATTTTTTTCCTAGTCTTTGCTCATAACCTTAACAAGATCTTTTCAAAACCTAAAAACTCTTGAGGGGAAGAAACATTTATGTAAGTTCAGCAATGCCTAAAAATTCACTTGTTTCTTTTTCTTCTGTTGACGTCATATAAAGCTAAAGTTAAAACGTTGTGCAAAAAGCAACATGTTGGTCTATCCTATCTTATGCGATTATTCCTTTCTCTCTGTCTATATGTACAGTGTCTATGAATAAAAGGATGAACACTTAATGTGATGGAAAAAGTCTGAGAGGTGGAGTTTGTGTGCAAGAATTTTTGTTGTTTTCTACTCTTCTCTAATTTTGCAAAAAAGATTTATCAAAAATAAGAAGTATATGTATTCCTGTACGTTTTATTAAGAAAGCAGTCGAGTTGGAGGACTGTTCTTTATTTATTCGTCTGCAAAGGAGTCTGGCTTCCTCAGAATAAGAAACAGAATCATTTTTCAGCTATAATCTTGCCCTTCCCCGCCCCCCGCCAGTGTCCTTTGTTAGAGGTGAGGTAAGAAACATGGTCTGAATCCAAGTTTCAGTGAAATCTAGGACCACAGAAGTAATTTTCGTAACTGTCCTTGTTTAGTTGAAAAGAATGAAATAATTAACTTGGCATAATTTGTACAAAAATCTAGCCAGAGTTCTATCAGGGGAAAAAACAGAGAGGAAAAAAAAAAGAATGAAATCATTGACTAGCAAAGTCATTTTAGCACTCTGTATCCACCATACCCACATATTCCTCATGTCAGTCCATCACACACTCAGGCACAGGCACACACACTACCACCTCTCTCGTATCTCTCTCTCTCGCTCTCTTTTTTTTTTTTCTTTTGGCTGGGCCCTCATCAGTGAGAGCGCAGAGTCCTAACCACTGGACTGCCAGGGAATTCCCTCTTGTGTCTCTTAAAGTTGCTTATTTATCAATACCTTCTCAAAAAATTGTGTGCCAGATTCCATCATAGACCCCAGAAAAATCCATTTAACTTTCAGACGACCACTGCTCCCTCATCGGCAGTTGTTATTGGGTCAACCTTAAGAATAAGGACTGAACATGGAAATATTAGAATAAGATGATCCACCCTAGCCAGGTAACCATGGTTACTCTGCTGACCAGAATCTCCAGCAGGGAGACACGGGTAGGAATTTGTTAGCCAATGACAAAGAGCATCCGCGTGTACCAATTGTAATAGGGCAACAGAAGGCTGGCACTCAATTCCCAAAGGTATATCCTGAATATGTAGGAATGAGATAACTAGCGGAAAATTTTCAGGAAGAAACCGGCAGTTCTATGCCTATCTTATAACTTACAGAGTTCAAAGTAGTCATGCTTTATATTAGATCTGTTTTCAAGACTCCAAAGATAAAATAGCTCAGAGTCTAAGAAGTGGGGCTGATTATATTAAATTCACATCAGCCAGAAGCACTCTTTCTTCCCTTATTGGTTCGATATTTATTTATACATGGTCTCATTCTGAAGAAGAATTTGCCACTGACTGGGAAAATGTACACAGGACCAGCCAGTCTCTGTCACACGATGCTCTTGAGTAAACCGTCTCCCAGCTTCTCATCCTTCAAGCTCATCTTCATGGTCACAGACAACGCCACAGCAGACAGGGAGCCACACAGACCCAGGAGTCTCCTGGGGCTTTGCTCCAATCTCCTCTTGAGACTCTTGGATCTATGAGAATCAAGGGACCCCCTCCAATCCCAGGACTTGGTGTTTGTCCCTGATCTCTACAGGATTAGTATTCTGACTTTCCTTTTTCCTTCCAGTTTTCAGCATCTTATGATCCTTCAGCCAGAGAGCTCCACCTAACTCTGATTCCACAGAAGCCAGCACCTAACACAGCCTTTTGGCTTCTGTCCCTTTTGAGCCAACTGTTTAGGCCAAAACTGAATATACTGACATCAAAGAGAGACACTTCTAGGCTCAATTGGACCCACCTCCAAAATTCAGTCTCTCTCTCTGTCTTGGACTTTGGCCCTGGACTCAGATTCCTTATCTGCAAAATGGAGATTATTATATCTGCTCTGTCTACACCCAAGTTCTCCATATTGATCAAATCTAATGAAATGATGAATGTAAATGTACTTTAAAACCTTAAAAGATAAAACATATGTAGATGAATATAATAATCCCAAACCTTGGATTTCATTTTGGTTAACTTTAAATGTGTTACACTGTATAGTAGAAAAGAAATTTTTTCTGTTGGAAATAAAGAAAAAACTGAATTTGAATCATTATTCCATCACTAATTTGCTGTGATTTGGGGTAAGTTCCTTGACCTCTCTGAACCTCAATTTCATCATCTGTGGTCTTAATCAGTGCTCTTTTTTTTTTCTTTCTTTCTTTTCTTTTTTTTTTTTTGGAGGTAACAGAAGCCCTCTTTGACTTGAGGAAAAGGAGATGGGAAATAAGAGAACACCAGGCTTTTTTAATACAGAACCCAAGAACAGGAAGTTCAATCAGGCCTCACGGGCAAAGAACACCAGGAAACACAAAGTCCTCAGGAATCCAGACAGTCTGTCCCTTCACCTCCTTTTGACCCCGTGAGTTATCACATCTGTGTCTCTTTACAGACTGGCTTTCCCAGCATCTCTGTGCATACGGCATAAAATGAAGGCCACCGCGCCAACCAACTTGTATCCAGTGTATCTGTCCCTGGTGCAGAACAGCTGATTGGCCCAACTTGATCCAGGATCCATGCCTGGTCCATTCACCTCAGGTCAGGATAATGGTGTCAAAAGAAAATATGGCCCCTGGGACCTACCAGGATGAGTGAGAAGCATTTTTCAGAGCTGAAGAGCACAGGCTCCATGGACATCAGACATGTGCGCTGAGTGCCGTGCTGCGCCGTGATATCCCCCCTTCAGAAGTGAATGACTCGCTTCCACAGTGTCTGTGGATGCTGCCCGCAGCCGTCATCCCTCTTTGGGAATTGTCCTTGAAGAAAGGGAGCCACCTTGCTTTGCCCCACATTGCATCCCTTCCTAGAGACAACACACATCCAGTGACCGCTGGCTGAGGCTATAAAGGCCTGGGTCCCTGATCCCACCTCTAGAACTTCCCATGGGCTTGCTGGGGCCCTTGTGGTGCCTACACTGCAGCCCAGCTTCTCCCTCGACCCTGTGCCTGCTTCCTCCCTTCCCCACCCTCCTGCCCCCACTCAGGTGTTAAACTCTAATAAATTTCCCTAGTCAATTTCCCACATGACAGTCTCCATCTCAGAGCCTGCTTCTTGGAGAATCCAACCTGCCACATGTGTGCCTTATGATTGTAACAGAGATGCCATTTTGGGGGCGGTAATGTCTGTCGTGTGATTAACATAGAAGACACTCAATATTAGTTTCTCTTACTTCTCTCAGCTTTCCCAAAGGGCGATTTCACAGCAAACCTGCTACTAAACTCTCCAGGATCAGGGCCCTTTTCTGTTTGACTCTGATTTGAGACCAGAAATGGTGATGATGCCCAGAACCAGCTTTCCTCCATCAGATGGCAAAAGCCAAGTAGAGCATCAGTAGCAGGACCAAAAATAAGCACTAGGAGATTTTGCCTGTCAACAACCTCGGGCCCTGTTCCTCCTCTGGGACCATCTACACAATCCCACCAGGGCTTGGAACACACAGATCATCACACACACTGCTTTTGGAAGGTTAATCAGCAGCAGTACATCCAGTGCCCGTTCTGGGCCAGACTCACATCTTAGGTGGACAGATGAGGTTTGCTTTTATAAACATATAATCAGCAACACAAGACACTGCAGTGATAGATAAGTGTCCAAGATTGGAACAGACCATGAATAGAGGCATTTAGAAAAGGACAGTATCATGTCTTAGGAGAAAAGGGAAAGTTTGATGGGAAGATACCATCCAGGACTTGAAGAATAGAACAGATTAATGGATTTAGAGCTTTTGATAGTCAGGGAGTTATGGCGAGGCATCCCTGAAGCAGGCAGTGATGCCTGCAAAACAGAACAATATCCAGGCTGCCTGCTGGTTCATCTCCACGTGTCTTGAAGTTCTTGGAAAACAGTATTGGGTTGGGGGTCTCAAAGTTGTTCAGGCTGCAGCCCAGGCCAAAGAATATTTAAGGAATATTGAATGGTGTGTGGTGCTTACTAGTGATATTTAAATAATCTGATGGTGACAAGGAGAGATGCACGAGGTCCCTAGACCACACATGGTTCTTCTCTATGAGGACTGTGCAGCCTGGCACCAGAATTTACGTTCTGCAATCTTAGAACTCCATTAGCATCATTTTCCTCAAGCATCTTAGAAACGAAAAAAATAGAGAAAGTGTAGTTGTCCTCCAGACCCTAGAGAACTCACTGGAAGATCAAAACCAGAGACATCTCGTCCTGAAGACTAGATACATGTTTGGAGCAGTGCAGTGGGGTAGGCGTGGAGCTAAGTGCTTTATAGACAAGACAGAACAGGAGTCATATTTGCAACGACAATGACCTGACGAAGTACATGCAGAATCACTCCCGTTTGCAGGTGGGGAAATCAGGACCCAGGAATGTTAAGGAACTTTCCCATGATCGAAGTATTGAAGTTCAAACCTGCACTGTCCACCAACAGGGCCCGGGCTTATAACCTCTTTTTCTACAGCAACCCTGTTCCCACTTCTAGGTGGGAGTGGTGTGGTCTAAGGCCTGAAATAAGACCAATATTATGCACTGCCTTGATACCTGATGAAATTCTTGAATAGCATAACTGCAAGTTCCACTCGCCATTATGCTCCCACAGGTAAAGCCCCACAGCCAGAGGACCCTCCCTACCATGGGAAGCAGGCACAGAATGATTTAAGCCAATCACGTCCTTCCAGGGGCACCCCAATCTCTTGATACCACAAAGTCAGCCTCCTACAGCCCCTGGTTGTTCACTCTGCTCCCAGGGACAACTGCTGTGTGGCCTGGAATGGCCCAGTGTTCACCTCCCCAGGGCTGTGAGTATATGTGATTAATCAACTGCTGTCCATCTCATCTGCCCAGTGTCCGGTGTCATGTGTTTAGCCATCCCCCAAATTCTAGGGTAAGAATCCCTCCCTCACCTGTAGGGTCAATAGAAGGTGCTTAAAGCAAGCCAAGGGCTTCCCTGGTGGCGCAGTGGTTGAGAGTCTGCCTGCCGATGCAGGGGACACGGGTTCGTGCCCCGGTCCAGGAGGATCCCACATGCCGCAGAGCGGCTGGGCCCGTGAGCCATGGCCGCTGAGCCTGTGTGTCCGGAGCCTGTGCTCCGCAACGGGAGAGGCCACAACAATGAGAGGCCCGCGTACCGCAAAAAAAAAAAAGCAAGCCAAGGCAGAAATGAGAGGCAATACCAACTGGGCAGTGGCCAGTGAAATACTGTAAGGAAATTTGGGACAAGAACAAAGGTGAGAACAGAGAAGACCAAATAATGACCATGCATGATTTATAAGTGTGTGTGTGTGTGTGTGTGTGTGTGTAAGCAGGCACATTACCTCCATCAACTTTGTGAAGCTGGGATAAAGGAAAACATTCAAATGAAGCAGCAATGAGTAATTGATGATCATAACTGTGATTATAAGGCATAATTACAATTAGCTGCACAAGAGTGCTAATCGTGGAAATAATTACACGTCAGCTTTCCTCCTAAAGAAGAGAGAATGTAATTAAGTGGCCCAGAGGAGGCAAAGAAAACACATCTCTGGGTGATAGACGTATGGGTGAAGGGCTGATGTTTGAAGGGGTAAAGCTTTCTCAGTGCTTGAAATGAACCAAGCAATTTCTTCCACCAAAATATAGGAAAGTATGAACAAAGTATGGCTTGAGACTTCTTTTTTTCAAACAAAGCAAACCCAAACTTAAGGTATGAGACAGAAAAATACAGTGATTAAATGCCAGACAGACTTGAATTCAACTTTTTTAAAATTTTACTAGTTACCAGCTCTGTGAGATTAAACAAGTTCTGTAACCTCACTCCAAGCCTCAGTTTCCTCCGTAGTAAAATAACGATCATACGGGCCTCTCCAAGTTGTTGTAAGGAAATAACGCTTGTGAAACTGGTATGTCAGTGCCTTACACATATTTAGCTCCCAATAAATGTCTGAGATTGTTACATAACAGAGAAAGGAGAAAAGAAGAAGAAAAGACAGGTGTGGGTAAGTCCAACCCTGTCTTACCGGGCTTTTCCACTTTGGTGCCTATCTGAATTAAAGAAATCCTAACACATTTCTTTCCTATACCTCTGGAGCTTCTTGTCTTTTTCCTGAAAGTTTCTACTTTTTATTTCCCTGATTTGAAGGTGTGAGATCGGGTATGGGTTTATAACCTGTGTTTCTTGGGGAAGTGGTAACAAGTGGCTAAGAGAGGCCAGGTCAGATAGAGCTAGTAGGTTTTTGCCCCCTCAGATGCTGACTGTCAAGTTGCTCCCGTCTCATTCACCCATTCATTCATTTATTTTCTTTATTTTTTGCAATAAAGGCAATGATATCAGTTGCATGCCAACTCTACGGACAACAGTGGGTAAGATAAACATATATATGTGTTTATTGTATGTTAATATGAGAATCTTCCTGTGTATGTTTCAGCTGAGCCTTGAAGCTAAGAGATGCCACATTCTTAGGTGAATACATTGTAGACATTTGAAAGGAGGTGGGATAGATCTCTTGCATCAATGTCTCCAATCCTTCACCCCTTCTTGTATCCATCCACTTTGCCTTTCAGTGCTCGGCCACGCTGACTCTGGACTTCTAGACCTGGCTATGTGACTAGGTTTGGTGATTGGGGTATTAGCAAATATCTTGTTCTGTAAACAAGGTTACAGAACTTGTTTAATCTCACAGAGCTGCTAACTAGTAAAACAAAAAAAAAGTTGAATTCAAGTCTGTCTGGCATCTAATCACTGTATTTTTCTGCCTCATACCTTAAGTTTGGGTTTGCTTTGTTTGAAAAAAAGAAGTCTCAAGCCATACTTTGTTCATGACACAAGCATGACACAAGCAGAGGCTTAAAAAGCTAATTGAAACTGCCCACACTCTTGCTCCGCTGTCATTGCCATGGAAACGTGTCCAAGCAAGCCTTCTGGAGGATGAAAGACACATAGGGCAATTGCCCAAACCAAGCCCCAGCCCAGATCCGGAAATGGCCAGTTGACCCCCAGATATATGAGCAAGTTCAGATGAACAGAACCCTAGTCGACCACACAAAGGACACAGGCAATAAACATGCACATTGCTGTCCACCATGGAGGTTTTGAGGTTGTTACACAGAATTCTTGCGATAGCTGATAAATTTTATAATAGTTAGATAACCAAGGGAGGAAAAGTGGAAGAAGAGAGATTTATTAGGAAAATTTCTCTGAAAAAAGTTGTACTCTGTGCCCCACCCCCAAGCCAAGGAATCCGGATTTCAGCAGGACCACTCAGAAAACTGTAGTTTGGGGGATTCAGGCAAGGGATGTGCCGGCTGGCTGTTGACAGGTAAGCTGGAGGAGACGGACTCCAACGATAGCCACCTGCAAGCCCAGAAGTTGTTAGCGCAAAGGATGTACGAGAGTTTTCCTTGTACTACAGTTGGGTTGCTCAACCTTGGTACTATTGACATTTGGGGACGGATCATTCTTTGTTGTGTGGGGCTGTCCTATGCCTTGTACGATGCTTCGTAGCATTCCTGGTCACTATCACCTAGATGCCGATAGTTGTGACAACCAAAAATGTTTCCAGATATTGCCAAATGTACCCTGGAAGACAAAACCACCCCCATTCAGAGACTGTACTAGAGAGAGGCTAGCTGAAGGTATTGCCAAATTCCCAAGGGCTGCAGAAGAAGTAAGTGACCGGCCAGAATACAGGTATCTCGAGCTGCAGTCAGGAGACAGCTGGTGAGAGACCTCCAGCAACTGGGAGGTGAAGCATGTCCAAAGAGCCAACCAGAACACCATAAGACAGAAAGATTCTATTTTAATTATCTGTCAAGCTTAGAGAGCTTGAAGCCACCTCCCTAACAGTGTCCATTAAATAATATTCTGCTCCCCGGTCACCTCCATCTGGCCTCTCTTCTCTAACCTGGAAGGGTCAGAAATAACAGGGAGTCAGACAGAAAGTGTAGGAAATGTAGGAAAGCAGGAATGTAGGAGAAGGAGATGTAGGAAAAGCTGACCACAGCCCGCTTCATCTGCTATCGGCTTCTCTCTTAGACTTGGCTAGGGCTGGAGGAAGGGGAGAAGTCTTAACTGTGAGTTAGAACTGACTTACAGGTTACTATCAGGCAGTAGGCCTTCTACTTTCTGAAACTAGGCTGTTAGTTATCGAAAAGAATTGTTGGATTTTATACTACCTACAAGTGACCAGAAAAGTCAGCAGATACCTGAGTTGTTATCTAGTGGCAAGAAAACCAGCTGCTGTGAATAGGTTTAAAGGGGCAGTGGTGGCAGGATGCTGCTCTGTGGTTAATTTCCATTCATCTCCATTGTTCAAAGGACCAGATACCCATGCCACTGGGTAGAATTCCTTGTGCCCACAAGATCACGATCCATTCCATTTCTGCCAGCCCCATTAGTCCTGGCATACACCCAGCATTCTCCACTCCCCTGCAAAACAGCCCTCCACACACTGAACGCATATGCAGCAACACCAGACAACACAACCACCCACAAACGCCAAGCACCACAAAGCTGAAGGCTGACTGTTTGGGACATTGGCTTGAGTCATGCCAGGCCCCTCAGAACACTAAACAGTGATGCTGGGTATAACCGGACAGTAGTCCTAAAGACTGTCCTTCTTGGGTGGCCGGCTCCCAGTCTGTGCCGGGAGCAGTGACTGCATTTTGAAATCCTCCCCAGCACACGCCTCCCACCCCAACCGGTCTCCTTGAATAGCAGCCTTGTGGCGAGGTCACAGAGCCACAAGTCATCAGTCAGCAAGGCAGGTCCTCTGCCGCCTTGCGCTCCCAGGGGGCGAGCGTCGTGAATCACAGAAGTGTCCTCCCCTAGGAGCCAGGGTGACGAGGTCCTGTAATTTATCTCACATGAAATGAGCTGATTATTTGACTAGGCTGGAGGAAAGCAGTCCATTAATTCTCAGAGATAGCTCTTGGCTGTTAAGGATTTTATTCTGAGCCCCCACCACGGACACCCCGCCTCCGTCCCCTTTCCTGAACCCTCATGGCATGCCGAGGGCTCGACTCACAGCCCCCTGATGGCTTGATGCTAAAACAAGGCCCAAGACCACCCTTCGTCCTGGGAGAATAAAAAGGTCACTTAGGCTTTTAGTGCTTTATCATTAACCCCCTTGTTCTGGCCCTCTCACTACTCCCAGCCAACTCCCACCTTCCAGGAAAAGATCATTTCATTTGACACCAAAAGCACAATCCATGAAAGGAAAAACTGATAAAACTGAACTTCATGAAAATAAAAAATTTTACCCTGGAAAAAAAACTACCTGTGAAGAAAATGACAAGCCGAGCCACAAAGTGGGAGAAAATACACACTACACTACATAGTCAACAACGGACTCAGATATAAAGTAAATAAAGGACTCTCAAAACTCAGCAATAGAAAACAAACGATCCAATTAGAAAACAGGCATCACACACGAATAGACATTTCACTGAAAAGGATATACAGACGCCAAACGAGCACATGAAAGCACAATCAACATTATTAGCCATTAGGGAAATACAAATGAAAACCATAATAATATATCATTAGGCACGTATTAGAACTGTTAAAATGAAAAACAGGGCTTCCCTGGTGGCGCAGTGGTCGAGAGTCCGCCTGCCGATGCAGGGGACGCGGGTTCATGCCCCGGTCCGGGAGGATCCCACATGCCGCGGAGAGGCTGGGCCCGTGAGCCATGGCCGCTGGGCCTGCACGTCCGGAGCCTGTGCCCCACAACGGGAGAGGCCACAGCAGTGAGAGGCCCGCGTACCGCAAAAAAAAAAAAAAAAAAAAAAAGAAAAAAGAAAAACAGTGATAACACCTAATGCTGGTGAAGATGCAGAGAAATGGGGTCACTCATACACTGCTGGTGGGGTTGTAACACAGTTCAGCCACCCTGGAAAGCAGTTTGGCGGCTTCTAGAAACTAAGCATGTCCTTACTGTATGACCCAACATGGTACTCCTGTGCGTTTATCCCAGAGAAATGAAAAAACAAAAATTTTTTTTGGCCATACCACACAGCATGTTGGATCTTAGTTCCCCAACCAGGGATCGAACCCATACCCCCTGCATTGGAAGCGTGGAGTCTTAACCACTGGACCACCAGGGAAGTTCCAGAAATGAAAATTTATGTAAAAAAAAACCCTGTACTTGAACGTACATAGAAGCTTTACTTATAATAGTCAAACAAACTGGAAACAACTAAAATGTCCTTCAACAGGTGAATTGTTAAACAAACGGTGGTACATCCTCACCATGGAAAACTACACAGCCATAAAAAGGAATGAACCGCTGACACATGTAACAACTTAGATGGATCTCCAGGGCATTCTGCTGAGTTAAAAAAATCAGCCTCGGGGAATTCCCTGGTGGTCCAGTGGTTAGGACTCAGCGCTTTCACTGCCGAGGGCCCGGGTTCAATCCCTGGTCGGGAACTATGATCCCGCAAGCCCTGTAGTGTGGCCAAAAAAAAAAGGGGAAAAAGAAAATCAGGCTCTGAGTCTGTGCTCTAGAGCCCGTGCTCCACAACAAGAGAAGCTACCGTAATGAGAAGCCCGCCCACTGCAACGGAGAGTAGCCCCTGTTCACCACAACTAGAGAAAGCCCACGTGCAGCAACGAAGACCCAAGGCAGCCAAAAATAAATAAATAAATAAAATGTTAAGCGTTCTTTTTCTAAAGATGATTTCCTTTCTAATCACAGCAAAGACCGTTTCAAAGATAATTCCATTTGGATTTGTTTATTATTTTCAAATTATACTTTGGATTCAGTTACAGAACTTCCTTCCCTAGAAATTCATCTTATTCTTTCTCTGTCTTGGAGCATCCTGGTCTCTTGGAGTAAATTATATGGAAAAGGGTCCTGTAAACAGGAGGTAAGCATTATTATTATTAATAGTTGCTTCTTCTGTATGCGGTGTCTGAAGGATGAGCAGCTTCATCCTGGAAGGAAACAGAACCCTGTAAGAAAGATTCTCTGTGCTGAGTCACAGAGAAGGAAACTAGAGTTAATATAAATGTAAATTCTGCTTTTTTTACCAAAGAAGAAATAAGTGCTTCTCCCCATTATGACAGGCCCAGCATCAGAAAAGAAGCAAGAATGTTGTATACAAGGGGCTATTAAGATGAGGCTAGCCTGTGAAGAGTTTATCTTCACAGGTCCAAACCCCAGCCCTACCATGTTCCAGCTCTGTGATAGTGGCCATGTGACTTTACATCTCTGGGCCTCTGTCTCATCCTCTTTGAAATAGGAATAAAAATACCCCCTACCCCATATGTTTCTCCTAAGAATTGATGACATATCCTTACAAAGACATAGCCAGGGCTTGGCACATAATACATGCTTTGTAAATGCTGGGACCTAAGCCTCCCACAGCAGAAAAACTAAAAATATTAAGTTGAAGAAGTTGACCACACCCAACAATGAATTCCCTCTTACTGTGGACCCTGCCCAAATCTCCCACTGTGACCTCCCTGGACCCCAAGAGTCACCATGTTCCAGACCTTTCATAGGACCCGATTCCTGCTGATGTAAATGGATGGTAACAGAGAAGCAGAACGTTGAGCAGGTGTGGGCGGTACCCTGTGATGTAGGCCCAGAAGCACAAAAAGGGAAACAGAAAAGACAAGACGGTTTCCATTCAGGCTTTTCCTGGCGCAGCCACGGGACCCAGGGCAGGTCATTCTACCTCCCAGGCTAGTGTCCTCACGGGATATGAGAAATGAGAGGGCAGACCAGCTCAGAGGTCTACAAGCTTTTTCTGTAATGGGCCAAAAGGCAAACACTTTAGGCTTTGGGGGCCTATGTGGTCTCTGTTGTAACTACTCATCTCTGCTGCTATTAGGAGAGCAGCCACAGACAGTACGATGAGTGTGTCTGGGTTCTAATAAATTTTTACTTGCAAAAACAAGTTTGGCCTGCCAGCTATAGTTTGTTGACCCTGATCTAGATCAGTGGTCCCAAATTATTTCCCTACTGGGAAACCCTTTTATTAGCCGTCACCTAATAGATGCCATACTTAGAAATATTGTATCTATCAAATCCACTGCATTTTCTGGATTGAATTATTCTCCAACTGAATTATAAATATACTATATGATATCTATTATATATTTGCACAGTAATAAGCTCTGATTTATATGTATATATATAAACATATATATAATGCCAACCAGAGTTTTCTAGTTGCAGGCCAGAACCAGTGTTAACACACTAGGTTAATATATTTCTAACCAAAATAGTAAAACCTGACATTCAAGTTGACCTATTTGACCTAAACATGTATAAATATAGGTACAGAAAACCACTCACAAATCTCCTAATAAAAACGTCAAAACAGCCTAGAGGTCTGGGGGTCCCACCGAGTCAGGCCTTTCATGTCACCTTCTTTAATGACAGAGCATTGGTTTGTGGTTGACAGTATGGCTCTGGATTGGTCTCATCTCATTTCTGGGTCTCTTTTTCTGCCTCCTGAAGAGGGTGCAGTTGGATGGTCTCTAGGGCCTTGCTGTCCCTGTCATTTTGTGATTCTAAGACCCTAGTCCTTCAAATGCGTTTGTTAGTTTGGGAGTCAGCTCCCCCAGGTAACAGCGTATTAGAAATACCATCAAAACCCAGATCTCCTTCCTAAGGACACTTCAGGATGATTCCTGAAGCCTATTAGGTATCAACCCTCAGGCTTCAGCCCCTGAGAAGGAACAAGGATGTTTCAGTTAAAGCTGGTTTATATGAATTCTTCCAATGATACCACAAAGCCTGGTCGTGCCCCATCAGGCTTCAAATTCAAAGCATTTTCTGAGCATTCCCCTGAGTGAGCCCAAGTCTCTGATCACTAGGAAAGTACACTGATTTTTTTTTTTTTTATGAGGCTGCAGACTCCCTTCTGCCTGAAGGGAGTTCATGGAAACACGTTAACTCAAACACAATAAACAAAAATGCAGTCCTGTGTCTCCCGCTCTGGCATCTCATTCCTACCATCCTGAGATCCCAACATACAACTGTGTTCCACGATCAGAGAAGGATGGGTAGAAAGCCCAAAGGTCAAAAGAGAGGCCAAGTAGGAAAAGCCAACACACTTCCCTGGCAGGGGATAAAGGCTGGTGTGCTGGCAGTCAGGCAGCATAGCTCTGTGCATGAGATGCAGTGGAAAATACCACAGGGCTGCATTCTAAATATGACTGACACACACACATTTTGGAAAAATTAAGGTTGTGAGTCAAACCCCACCTCCCCACATGTACCCCACCCCTAGTCTTCTTACCTACCAACGCTAAGACACTTTGCAAATTCTCTTTCATAGTTGTTCCTCCTAATTTTTATGTTTCTAACAGAGGTCGGGAAATTTCTTCTGTGAGGGCCAGAGAATAAATATGTTAGGCTTTGTGGGATGTATGGCATCTGTCACAACTACTCAGCTCTGCCGTTGTGGCCTGAAAGCAGCTACAGACAACAGGAAACGAATGGGTGTGGCGGAAGTCCAATCAAGCTTTATTTACAAAAACAGGTGGCTTTCTGGGTTTAGCCCACCGGCTATAGTTTGCGGACACCTGCTCTATAATAAGACTTAGTGGGTTTTTTCCCCAGCAAAAGCCTATGCAGGAGGTACCTTTATTATCCCCACTTGACAGGCAAGGAATCCAAGGCACCAGAACGGGAAATACTTGCCAGGTCCCACAGGTAGTGAGTGCCTGTGCTGGGCGCACACGGAGGAATCTACCAGCTAGACCCATAACTACAGTCTCAGGACCGTCTCCTCGGGCGACGCCTTGCAGCTGCCTGTTCATCCACCCTGAGGGCTCCCGACCTCTTCGAGGGAGCTGCAGCCACAGCGTGGTATGGCCATTCTTCTGCCTCTGTGCAGAACTGTCCCTAACCTCCCCCCTGCCAGACAAGAAAGAGCTATATATATATCATGCCCTCTAGGTCATCTCTATAGGTGGTCCATTGGCAGGAAGAATAAATTGATGGGTTTTACCTCTGCAGTAGGAACTTCGTGGCTAACACCCTCCCCTTCAGTGACCCAGGTTAGAAAATAACTCAGAAACCAAGAAATCATCACCTGGCCTGGCTTGTGGGCATGGTGCCTGTTCATCCCAAAGTCCTCTCTCTTCCATCTCCAGAATCTATTTAGTTCATTTGACCGTAATCATTTTTCCCCATCATTGACATGACCACTTACGTAAAAGTCTTTTATACCGATTTATCTTGAGAGGATCAGTAACTTGTTCATTCTTACAGGTGCCATTCTGTATAATACTCTTCTCTGTGGCCAGTTATACCTAGTGCCATGGCTTCCTCTGGAAATCAGTAACTGTCAGCCGCCAGTGGATGGCTGTTGGAAATTTTCCCTCCCAAGCTATCATTTGAAGATGGCTGGCTCGGGGCTGGCTCACAGGGGCTCCTTTTAACTGCTGGGGCCACCTTTGTGAATCTTTTAAAGGCACTGACTGTCTCCCGGCCTCACTCTGATGCATTTCCCCAAGGCCTCAGGTTTCTCTTCTCCGGGCTCCATACATACGTACATCAATACTAGGATTTTTTAATTAGCTCTGTGAAACATAGACCTAAAATCAAACCCCCAAAAAGAAGCTAGGGCTCATGGAGTAAAGTAACTTGGATGTCTACCTGGATGTATGGACTGAATCCTGATTTCTAGCATGACCACAGTCCGGCAGCCAAGAAGACCGTTTGCCACCAGTACCTGCCTAGGTTTCACAGGTCCTACCAAGCTGCGGTTTGGAAGTTGGCCTTCCCATTCCCAGTTTGCTGATTTCCTCTTGAGTTAAGGGGAACGAGAAGGGGGCTGCCTGACCAAGCTCTGACTGAGTCTAGAGAATCAGACCTTTGGGGATGAACGTGCCAGTGATGGCAGCGCCAGCAATCCCATTAGGGATTTCCAAGGCCCCCTCGAGATTCAGAACCAACATCTCCTGGGTCCTGAGTGCCTGCGCCAGGGCTAAACGTATCTGTACAACTCGAGTTCAGCCCAAGACCACAGAGAGTCTTTGCAGCTACCCGCTCTTCAAGGAAGAATCACTTTAAGCTCTGACTCTGCTCACCACCTCAAACAGAGTCCTCCTCTTAGGAAAACACAGAAGTCATCGTTGAAAAAGACTCAGGAAATTGCTCCCCCACACTCAGGAAGCTGCGAAATAATGCAAAAATGTCAAAAAGACATCAATCGAGGTCTTTCAAGGGCAATCTTCATACCACAGATATCACCCAGTTTCTGAACAGCTATCTAATATGAGAGAGACGGCTGTATTGTTAGACTCAGATAGATACAGATAGATAGATTGGTAGATAGATAGATAGATGATAGATAATAGACAGATACATACTACATACATACATAGATGATAGATAATAGATACATACATACATATATAGATGATCAATATGTACATACATACATTATAGATAGATAGATAGAGATAGAGATAGACAGATAGAAAATGGACAGATACATATATATATACATACATAGATGATAGATAGACCCATACAACAGGTATACACAATTTTTGTGAATTATCTGAAGGCAATGTACAAATGTTTTCAGCTCTAACAAAGATGAAAAAACATGACATGAACTCCTAGTTTCTGTGGGGACTGAGAAAAAGCTGAACAGTCCCTTCTCTGGTTCTTTTTTTTTTTTGCGGTACGCAGGCCTCTCACTGCTGTGGCCTCTCCCGTTGCAGAGCACAGGCTCCGGACGCGGCCATGGTTCACGGGCCCAGCCGCTCCGCGGCATGTGGGATCCTCCCGAACCGGGGCACGAACCCGTGTCCCCTGCATCGGCAGGCGGACCCCAACCACTGCGCCACCAGGGAAGCCCTCCTCTTGATTATTAAGCGGAGTCCAGACTCCTTAGCATGGCACCAAGCACTCCAAAACCCAGCCTCCGCCTCTGTTCCAGCCTTGCTTATTTATTCAATACATATCTAGTAAGTGTCAGGCACTGTTCCGGACACGAGAGATACTGGGGAAATAAGACCGTCAAGATTTCTAGTTTCATGAAGTGTAAGATAAGCTACGAGGGTATGTCGGGGATTCCCTGGCCGTCCAGTGGTTAGGACTCCGTGGAGCTTCCACTACAGGGGGCACGGGTTCAATCCCTGGTCGGGGAACTAAGATCCCACAAGCCGCATGGCGTGGCCAAAAAACAGACAAATAAAAAAACAAATAAGCTATAAGGATATGTTGTACAACACGAGGGATACAGCAAATGTTTTAAAATAACTATATATGAAGAAGAACCTTTAAAAATTGTGAGTCACTATATTGTACACCTATAACTTATATAATATATATCAACTATATTTCAATCTTTTTAATGTCAAAGAGAAATTTTTAAAAAAGTTCCTAGTTTCCTAGTACAATAGTAGAAGGGAGATCAATTAAGCAAGCAAGCAAAACTTTCAAATGGTGATAAATGCTGTGAAGAAAAAGGAAGCTGAGTGACAGATGAAGACGGCAGGGGAGTTTTGCTAGAGCATCAGAGCAACTGACATTTAAGCTGAGATGTGAATAACAAAGCGCAAGCCACGTGACCCTCTAGGGGGTAAGGGTGTCAAATAGAGGACGCAGACCTGGCCTAACCATGAAGCAGACCACAGACGGCAGGTTATCTGATACGGGGGGAAGAGCAGTGTAAGAAGAGGGTGGGGAGGGGACATGCATGGACCACTGAGGCCTTGCAGGCAAGGGGAGAAATCTGGATTTTCACTCCATGTCTGATGAGAAGCCATTAGTAGATTTTAAGCAAGGAAGCAAACTAATGTGATAGTCAATTTAAGTGGGTCAGTTACAAGGGATGGCAGTGGGGCAAGGGATGAAGCTGAGAGCCCAGCTGGAAGCTGAGGTCAAGTTCAAGTGAGAGATGATTGTGGCTTGGACCAGGGTGGAAGCAAGAGAGACAGAGAGAGATGAACTGAGTCTTGGTATGTCAGGGATGTAGATCACCAAAATGTACTCTGGGATCACACGTGAGGGAGGCAGAGGAAAAAGAAGAGTGAAAGACGTCAGAGGTGACTTCCACGTGCTTAGCTTGAGCAAGCAGGCTGACAGTGGGGCCATTTACAGAGTCGCTATCGTGTCCTCTTACGTGTCCCTCAAGCCCCCAAACACTAGAGTCAAACTAGATCACATGTCACCTCTTGAGCACACCCTACTCTTTTCTAGTATGTTTCATTGTCCATTTCCTTCATTTCTGCACTTTCAAACCCTAGACATAGTTCAAGATTCAAAGCCAATGTTCTATTTCCTGCCTTTGTCTGCTGAAATTCTCTCTTCAATTCACAATGCTTTTTGTATTTCAGTTACCGCATGTATCCCATTGCACCTTGGATTTGTATTATTAATATTAGTGTATTAACAGTACATAGTATATTAATATTATTGCGTCCAGATATGCCACCTCCACCCATAAACTATAAGCCCCATCTGCGACCAGCTTTTCTTCATCTTTCTGTCCTCCATGAATCTTTGCATATCCACAGACATTTGTGGAAGGTAGAGATGGTACAGATAATATTGCCTTCTAATCTTTGTTTACTTCTTCAGTCCCAGACTGCCTTATGATAATTCTTAAGGAGATTTGGGGGATTATTCTATTGCCTGGAGGAGAAAGTCAAGTTTGAATAACTTGCCTAGGTGACACCAACGTGCCAGAATTAGAATTCATATCCTCGGAGTCTTACAATATTATAGGGAGCCACGTGGATTACATCTATTTCCTCTTCAGATCCCTATGAGACTACACAGTACTTTATTTCATCAAGCCTAAAATGCCAATTCTAAGAGCCAATATTATTTTATGGAACACTAAAAAAGAAAAAATGAGGTCAGTTAAACTTTGACACCTGCCCAAACACCATCTGTTACAAGGGCATCCTGATTTCAGAGATGGTAAAGTGTGAGAGAAAAAAAAAAGTGCATCTTAGAACTCTCCATTTTATAAGTGAGGAAACCAAAGCTTAGAGAGAGCAAGCACCAGCCCAACATCAGACACCAGGCAGGTGGCAGAGTTAGGAAGCAAACTCGGGTCTCTTGGCTCCGAGAAATGTAGTCTTTACATGTTAGCAGTGCACCCTCGTCTGTGTCTCTTGGGCTTTTCTAAGGAGGCACAGTCACAACAGGTGAACATAAAGAAATAAAGATCCAATGCAGAGCCCAGGCTGAATCTGTGTTCTACGCAGCACAAAGCCCACAATTTCCTGGCCTTTACTGAAATTAGGAAGGGAAATGTCTGGCTGAGCGCCGCCTTTTTTTTTTTTTTGCGGTACACGGGCCTCTTACTGCTGTGGCCCTTCCCGCTGCGGAGCACAGGCTCCGGACACGCAGGCTCAGCGGCCATGGCCCACGGGCCCAGCCGCCCTACGGCATGCGGGATTCTCCCGGACCGGGGCACGAACCCGCGTCTCCTGCATCGGCAGGCGGACTCTCAACCACTGCGCCACCAGGGAAGCCCACCTTTGCCCTCTTTTGCATAGAGCAATAAAGTGTTATAGAAAATGCAGCACGGGTTTTTAATTTTCTCCTTGTCACTGGGTGCTGTAATCACATAATTAACCAAATGCTAGAGATAGTCATTTATAGCAAATGGGCCAAACAACCGCAGAGGTGAGCTACCCAGGGACCCAAAAGGTTACGATCGGCCTCTCAAAAAGCCACGTGTGGACAGAGCTGCACCATTCCTGGGCTGTTTGGAATCTGACACCCAAAGAAGGCAGCATTAGAGTAAAGCAAGGGCATGGAGTTTGTCCTTCAGGACAAATGAATTGCTATCATCTCAGTGGTTTGGAAAGCCCTGAGGTGATGGGGAGGGTACAGGAACCCGGGGCCAGAGGCCACAGCTCTATCCGTGCTCCTGCACTGCCCTCCATCACTTCACCCAGGATGCGAGCTGTCTGGATAAGCGCCTTTGCTCAGGCCCCTCCTTCTGCCCGAGGTGCCCTTCCTGCCAACTGCATTCCTCTTCCTTCAAGCACTGCCAACCACCTCACCTGTGCCCCGAGGCCCTTCACTGCTACCACTAGTGTAGCATTTGCCACAGCCTATCTTGGAAACAAGTAACAACAGCAACAAGTAACATCTACAGTGTTACTATATATAGTACAATTCAATATATATACACATATATAGAGCTAGTATATATACATATATAAATGTGTATTTATATATATTTTATATATTTATATAGAGCTATTATATATACATATATAAATATGTATCTATTTTATATATTTTATATATTTATATATAGCTATTATATATACAAATACATATATTTTTATATATTTATATAAAACTATTATATATACATATATAAATATGTATCTATTTATATATTTTTTAATTTTTATGTATAGCTATTATATATACATATATATGTAATATATATAATTTTACCATATACAGAGTTATCATATATAGTACTACTTTATATATATAATATATATAACTATTATATATAGCTATTATAAATATAGCTATTATATGTACATATATAAATATGTATCTATTTATATATGTTTATTTTTATATATTTTTATATAGCTATTATATATACATATATGTAATATATATAATTTTACCATCTAGAGTTATCATATATAGTACTACTTTATCTATATAAATATATATAGCTATTATATATACATATATATCTATTTATTTTTCTATATAGCTATTTTATATGTATATATAATTTTACACACACACACACGCACCACCAGCATCACCACCAGATTGTGGGCAGAAACTAACAGAACCCTGTTAAGGCCCAGAAAGGGTCTTGCTTGCCCGCTTGCCCTCATAGAGAAGCCCCTCCCGCAGCGAGCATGGCAATTGCAAAGGTGGTGCAAATACCCACTTTCTAAGATCCAGGGATGAGAACCAGACAGGTGATTTGCAGGGGGGTTTTGACCGACACCAGAAAGTCTCCGATCCACCCTCACCGCAAATGAGTTTTGCCTTGGAAGACTGAAATTCTAGCTTGAGTATTAAGCTTCACCTTCTCCACAGAACGCTCCCTTTTAAAAGGCGATTCCCATCGCAAAGGCAGCATCTGATGTAGATTGACACAGTTTATGTCTTTCTCCCCTACAATGTGAAGCCCAGACAAAAGCAAACACTCCTCACCTGAGCAGGAGAGGGTGGGGCAATGGAGAAGGAGGCACTAAATTTATCACCATCATGATCATCATTATTTTCATTTCATGGATGACAAAGAAAGCTTAAGTATTTGGCCCAAAGTCTAAGTGGAGTTGCTAGAATTCAACCCTGGGTCTGTCTGAAGCCAAACCCATGCCTTTCCCTACAATCAAGGACGCAAAATGCCTGATTGTTTCCCCTTTTCACCCTGCCCCACCCATCTCACTCCAGGGCTTCAGCTGGTCCTTATGCTTTTACCTTTTCCTCTCTTTACAAAGCATGTCAGATACTGGGAAGAGACGGAAGGTTTAACTTCCCACGTGTGCCTGCAGCCCGTTGAGGAAGGGTGGAAGGGGCAGGGGGCGGAGGGACAGAGACGTCTTCCAGGGTACCTGACACGCCCCCTGCCTCAGTGGCCAATCTAGATGACAAAGACGATTTGGATCCTCAGAACCAGAGATAAAAAAGTGTCTAAGATGGGCTTCCCTGGTGGCACAGTGGTTGAGAGTCCGCCTGCCGATGCAGGGGACACGGGTTCGTGCCCCGGTCCGGGAAGACCCCACATGCCGCAGAGCGGCTGGGCCCGTGAGCCATGGCCGCTGAGCCCGCGCGTCCGGAGCCTGTGCTCCGCAACGGGAGGGGCCGCAACAGTGAGAGGCCCACGTACAGCAAAAAAAAAAAAAAGTATCTAAGAGGCATCCGGTAATCTTTCTGAAGTTTCTTAACCCCGTGTACGGGAGAAAAAATATCTTTTTCCTCCACCCTTCTAAGTTCTCACCTGAGACCCCTAAAACCAAAGACAGATTAGCACCAGAAAAGCATACGAATGTATTTAACACAAGCTTTATGTGATACAGGAGCCTTCATAGGAAATAAAGACCCCAGAAACGGCCTTCTGTGCCAGGCTTGAGGAGAAGAGGAGGGTCATGGAAAAGCGTGACAGGACGAAGAGCTAAGACTAATAAACTGGAAGAAACTGAGCAAGCGCTGTTGGTTCACATGCTGTCCACATCCCTCCATCTTCAGAGACAAGCGGTTCCTCCTCCTCCAGGTAGAGGGAGGACATCTCTTATGTGTGGGTCTTATGAATTGCTTCAGGGGAGGGTCAGAAAATCCTTCCTGCTCCTGCTGTTTCTCAAATTCCTTCAGCTTGAAATATTCAATAAGCCAAGGGGCTGCATTTTGGGGGGTACGTTTATTAAACCCGGTCACCGGCAACCCCTTCTGATAAACATACACTCTCACAGCCCCCCTGGAGAGGAAACACAGGGCCGCCCTGCTGAGTAGCCCCACCAGCCAAGAAGTTTTAGTGGAACCAGAAAAACGGGTATAGATTCTGTCTTCCAAACAGAAATTATAATCCAATATTAAAGCCTCCTCATTCCCTGCCCCACGGCCTTAGCAATACAGATGCCCTGAGCTGAAGACATTACCTCTCATGATGACACAATCCAGCTCCATGTATTGTGGGGATAATACAAATCAGGAAAATTCAAGAATGCATGACTTTGCGCTGGTCAGAATGGCCATCACTAAAAAGTCTACAAATAACAAATGCTGGAGAGGGTGTAGGGGAAAGGGAACCCTCCTACACTGTTAGCTGGGAAGGTAAGTTCATGCACCCACTGTGGAAAACGGTATGGAGGTTCCTCAGAAAAGTAAAAATAGAATTACTGTACGATCCAGCAATCCCTCTCCTGGGCATATATCCAGACAAAACTATAATTCAAATAGATACAGGCACCCTTATGTTCATAGCAGCACTATTCACAATAGCCAAGACGTGGAAACAACCTATATGTCCAGTGACAGATGAATGGATAAAGGAGATGTGGTACATATGTACAATGGAATATTAGCCATCGGAAAGAACAAAATAATGCCATTTGCAGCAACATGGATGCAACTAGAGATTATCATCCTAAGTGAAGTAAGTCAGAAAAAGACAAATACTATATATCACCTATATGTGGAATCTAACATATGACACAAATGAACCTATCTATGAAACAGAAATAGAATCAGGGACATAGAGAACAGACTGGTTGTTGCCAAGGGGGAGAGAGATAGGAGAGGGTTGGATTGGGAGTTTGGGATTAGCAGATGCCAACTGGTATATATGGAATGGATAAACAACAAGGTCCTACTGTATAGCACAGGAAACTATGTTCAATCTGTGATAAACCATAATGGAAAAGAATATGAAAAAGAATTTATATATATGTATAACTGAGTAATTTTTCTATAATTAACACAACATTGTAATTCAACTATACTTCAATGAAAAATAAATTTAAAAAAATAAAGTTTATCATTCTTAAAATAAAATAAAATAAAATTTGGAAGAATATAAAAAAGAATGTGTGACTTTGAAGGTCTACACATGAGAAAGTCTGGGAAGAGCTGATTGAGGCAGTGGTTCTCGAAGTGTGGTCCCCAGACCAGCAGTATCAGCATCACCTGGGAACTTGTTAGAAACTCATGTTCTTGGATCCCACCCAGTTCTACTGAATCAGAAACTCAGGGATGGGGCCCAGCTATCTGTATTTTAAAAAGCCCTCTGGGTCATTTTGATGTCCACCACAATTTGAGGACCACTTGTGTTGTAGACTGAAGAAAGGAGAGGGGTGGCAAACGCAGTCATTTCTGAAGAGCTCTTTCCTCCAGCTGAGACTCCAGCAATAATCCAGGCAAGGAGAGAGAGAGAGTCATGCAGCTTGGGAGTATCGGCCTGACAAAGGCTAACTTGCCCTCATTCATAGTTCCCTTTCTTACGGCAGGCTGAGCCCTAGTCCAGAGTCCCGGGTGACACACTGTCTTTTCTTTTCTTTTTTTTCTTTTTTGGGCATCCCCGTTATGGCATGCGGGATCTTAGTTCCCTGACCAGGGATCGAACCCATGCCCCCTGCACTGGGAGCATGGAGTCTTAACCACTGGACCGCTAGGGAAGTCCCAGAGGCCCGGGTGAAATAGAACACAGTAAATTCAAAGGTTGCCTTTGACTACCTTGGATTTTAATTTCCCAGGCATGTCCTTCAGGCCAGCTTCACCTAGAACAAGCTCAGAGTCTCCCTAAAAAGAGAGAAAAGAAAGTGATTGCTGGCTCCTTCCCCCACCCCCTTGCCTTGAAATTGTTTTCTTCCATCCTAGCCTGCTGGCTTTAATTAGGAGGAGTGAAGGCAGCATGCAGACTGGAGACAGCAGGCAGTCTCAGCACAGAAATGTGTTCAATAAACAGGTTTGGATAATCAGAGGTCACCACATCTCTGTGTCTGCGTCCTTGTCGTCCCCCCCGCCCCCCCACCTTCCTTCCTGGCTTCTCCCTCCCCATCTTGTTTGTCTTACCATTTACACCTCATTAGTTATAAGGAAGCCACCAGCTCAGAGTCCTGTTGCTATGGGCTTGGGAGATGGTCTGTCTTCCAGAGAGGCTGAGGGCCAGGAGGCAGGAAGTCAGGATAAATGAACTCATACTGCATGTTCACAATCGGCTATAATTAAGGCATCTTATAAATACATATGATACAAATGCATTACAATGACAAAATCAGCCACATTTGAGTGCCTTTATACTCTGGACAATAGAGGGTACTTTTTTGGACCCAAGAGGTATCTGCTATATTGAAAAGAGCATTAAGTGCATATTACTAAGTGAAAGAAGCCACCTGAAAAGGCTACATGCCTTGCGATTCCAACTCTATGACATTCTGAGAAAGGTAAAACTAAGGAGACAGTAACAAGACCTGCGGTTTTTAGAGGCAGGAGAGAGAGAGAGAGATAAACAGATAGAGCACAGAGGATTTTTAGGGCAGCGAATTTGGTATGATTTTATGATGGATATATGTCATTCATACATTTGTCCAAACCCATGAAACGTACACCACCAAGAGTGAACCCTAGTGTCTGTCCACTAAGACTTTGAGTGATGGTGAAGCATCCGTGTAAGTTCATTGATTGTAACAAATGTACCACGGTGGTCGGGGGCTATTGTACCTGTGTGGGAACAGGGAAGGTATGGGAACTTTCTGTATTTTCTGCTCCATTTTGCTACGAACCTAAAACTGCTCATAAAAAATAAAGTTTAGGGACTTCCCTGGCAGTCCAGTGGTTAAGACTACACGCTTCCACTGCAGGGGCACGGGTTTGATCCCTGGTTGGGGAACTAAGATCCCACATGCTGCACGGCGTGGCCTAAAAAATAAAAAAAAAATTTTAATAAATAAAATTTATTCATAAAACAAAAAAGTATTAAACTTGGACTCAAAATATATGGAGTCTAATTCTATCATGGTCTTGGCCGCAGTCTGGCTATGCCAACTTGGACAAGTTACTCGGCTTCTCTGGGCCTCAGTGGCATCATCTACAAAAATGAGAATGATAATATCCTCCAGATAGAAATGTTGCAAAGGTTAAAATGAAGTAATAAGTGTAGACATACAGTCAATGTTTGTCTAGCTAAGAATAATAGGAGAATTATATGAGGAATTTGGGGCAGAGTCTGGGACTAGAATTCCAGACTGCCGTACTGAAAGAGGCAGGGCCAGCCCAGACAGCACCACCTATATTATTACCTGATTTGAGATATAAGTTTTTTTCTCCACCATTGAAAGCTATCTGCCCCACTGCCCTGCTGGAAACTTGAAAAGCAAACAGTAGCTATTCCTGGGAGTAGCATATTTGGTTTTTAGGACCAAAATACAGTAAGTCCCCTACATACGAATGAGTTTCATTCTGAGAATGCATTTGTACGTCCAGTTTCTTCATTAAGTCCAGCAAAGTTAGCCTAGATACCCAACTAACACAATCGGCTATATAGTACTGCACTGTAATAGGTTTATAATAATTTTCACATAAATAATACATAAAAAACAAACACAAAAAATTTAAAAACATTTTTATCTTACGGTACAGTACCTTGAAAAGTACAGTAGTACAGTACAACTGCTGGCACACAGGGGCTGGCATCAAGTGAACAGGCAAGAAGAGTTACTGATGGGAGGAGGGAGAGCAGGTGGGAGAAGGTAGAGCTGAAGGATCGTCAGCAACAGGAGATGGAGGGCAAGCTGCCATTTCCCTCACGCCTGACGCTGATGGAGCGCATGTTCACATCTTTGAAAGTTCAAAACTTGAAGGATTGTATGTAGGGGACTTAACTATATATTATACTGTAAACACCTCGAAGGGCAAAACAATGAATGACAGCATCGCAGCAGGGATGATTAACATTATCTACCTGAAAGCAAAGTCCCCAAAGAACAGAACACAGAATGTATACGTTTTTATAAAGGGGGTGGACAGAAAATCTAGAAATATCTAGAAGCTCAAGGCATTGCCTGGGAAGGTAGATAAGTTGACAAGGTCAGAATGAGTAGTCAGAGGAGAATTTTTAAGGCGAGGGCACAAAACTCAGAGAGGAAATCAATCAAAAAGCAAGCAACCCACATCCTGAGCACCTATACTGTGCAAGCCATTGTTCTACGTATTGGGAATACGTCACTGATGGACACAGCAATTCATGGAACTTACATCCTGGTGAACGTAAGGAACAGACCAAAAAACGGGTAAATAAGTAAACATAACTAAGCTGATATCGTATATTAAAAGGTAATATATTCTATAGAAAAAAAGAAAAGGTAAAGAATGATTGGGGGAATAAAGAGTGGGAGATTCCATTTTAAATAGGATGATCAAGGAAATGATCATTGAAAAATGAGTAAAGCGTTGAAGGAGGGGAGGGAGTTAGCCACACAGATCTCAATGGAGAAGAGCTTTCCAGGCAAAGGGGACATCTAGAGCAAAAGCCCAGGTGGGAGCTTTCTGGGCTGTTCCAGGGATAATGAAACCAGTACAGTTGGAGCTGGGTCAATAAGGAAGAGACTAGAGGACAAGAGGTGAAACAGCTGAAGGGGCTGAATCCTGCAGGGCCTCGCAGGCCACTGTAAGGAATTTGGTTTCACTCTGTAGTAGGGAGCTATGACGAGGTTGTGAGCCAAAGTGGCCCGATCTGGATTATGACCAGATGGACCACATTGACTATTGTGCGAAGAACAGACTGAGGCCTATAGAGACAAAGGTAGAAGACGTGAGCTTCTGGGAGACCCTTAGATTGAACTCCACAGGCAAGCACTGACAGTGGTTGAGCCAGGATGACAGCCGTGGAGGCATGAAGAGGTTTAGCTCCTGTCCAGATGCTGAGGGTGGGACCACCAAGCTCACCAGAAGGAGTGATGTACAAGGTCTTGGACCTGAGCTACTGGAAGGATGAAGTGGCTGTCAACTTGTCAACTGAGACAGGGAAGACTGCCGCTGAGCAGGTGTGGGTGGAAAATCAGGAGTTTGGGATGAAGTGGCAAGAGGAGGTGTGGGCTTAGAGGGGATGCAGCAAGCACAGACCTCACACCTCCCACATCTCCCTGTAGCTTGGCCTGGATGTAAGATGCAGCACATGATTTATCGATGCCATTGGCCTTCAGCAGGAATCGTCCTGAAGTATATTTTAAGCCCTCAGTTTCCCCCATGCAATGGAACAAACAAATCTAAAGAAACAAAGATCGAAAGAAGCATGAGTGTATTTGGTTCCCCCATAAGAATGTCTCCCCCTGCTCACGCCCACTGCCTCTGCCACCTCTCCAAGAGTGTTGTCGAACCCAAGTTCATGTGCCTGACGCACAGTGAGGCCAAACAAGCTGAAACATCAGAGTCTGGAGGAGAGAAAGGTTTATTGCAGGGCCAAGCAAGGAGAATGGGCAGCTTGTGCTCAAAAAGCCCAAACTCTCAGATGGTTTTGGGGGAAGAGTTTTTAATCGGCAAAATTTGAGGGGAGGTCTGCAAGGTATGTGACCATCCTCTGATTGGTTGGTGGTGAGGTGAGAGGGTGGCGTTCCAGGCATCAGCCTTCCGATTCCAACCAGTCTGGGTTCACGTGCTTGTGCTCAGCCTGAAGTGACCATCCCCTACCTGGGTGGGGGCCTTCGTTCCTGTAGAAGAACTCAGAGATGTGTATGAGATCGTCACGTACATCACCCAAGGAGGGACCAGGACCCTAGCCCATCATTGCACTATTGTTACTTTCTGCATCCCCTCACTTCCCTAATTAGGATCTGTTTGAATCTGCCCCTTGGAAGTCAGGGAAAGTCTAGGAGGCTGAAAGTCTTTTTCCTACAAACAAGAAATGGGGGGCATGGAAAGCCTTTTATACCTGGTAAGGCCCACAAGGTCCCGCTCGATTTCAAGAGGACAGCCAAGTGTCCTCGGAGCCACATTCAATTAGATTGTGAGTCATCACATCCATCCCCCTAGACAGCAGGGCTAGTTATCTCCTAAGGCATCCTCTGGTGCCCACCATGCCCACTCACTCACCCCCTCAAAACATGTTCACGGAAGGGGATCTAATAAATCAACTCACAGTAGGGGGTAAATGAGTAAAAGAAGAAACAAGTGAAAACACTCCTCCCCTAGGGATACTGGAGCTTTAAAGTAGCCAACACCCTAAACCAAGGGACAAAGTAATGAAATATCTGGCCACAGACTAAGGGAATGTAAGGGTCAGTGACCTTGGACTCACACTCCTCTGTGGCCGCCTCCTGAGAAAATAGTAGGGCTGCCCATACAACTCAAGGTGGTTTCCTTGACTGTTCCAGAAGGAGAATGTGGAGTCCCCTGGGGGTAAACACATTTCCTGCTTGCCTGCACTGTATCCTTTTTCTGCAGAGCACCTGTCCCACACATACACAGCCGGAATGCTAGGCCTGCATGCAGGGACTCTTCTGTGACTCTGCTCCAATAAATACCTAGCTCACGATGGTCTCGTTCCTTTTGCCCCTTGGCTGTGAGACCCCAGAAGATATCACGTGTGTGCACGTGCCTGCATGCATGTCTGTGTTGTCTGCACAATGACCTTCAGAGTTCTTCAACTGTCTGGACACCCCAGGGTCAACTAAGCAACAGCAAGGCTGGTGAAACAAGAAGGGAGCCCTTGGGACTTCCCTGAAAGTCCAGTGGTTACAACTCCATGCTTCCACTGCAGTGGGCGCAGGTCCCTGTTTGGGGAACCAAGATCCGCATGCTGTGTGGTGTGGCCATAAAATAAAATTAGAAAAAAAAAAAAAAAGAAGGGAGCCCTCTGGCTCTGAGCTAGCAGGAGCTTCCCCCCACACCCTGGGGGTCTCTCAGGTACCAGTCACTCACTCAGCAGGAGGCTGACAGCCACCACCAGCAACAATCACAGCTCCTCCATGTTTTTCCAGGCTGTAATGTTCAATCAATCCATCAGGTGTGCCGCCCACAGAAACTGGGCCTGCCAGCTCACTTCAGGGGTTTGAGGGAAGCAATCCCCATGTCAGCTCCTTCTCTGGGCAGTTTTATTTGAGTCCAGTCCACTTTGTGAAGCCATTACACATCAATCCTCCAGGGGTCTTTCCTCCCTCGATGGCTTTGGGCTGCACTTGGCTAATCAGTAACTCCCAGGCAAGCCACATATATTCTGAAATGCACCCACACAGAAATAGGCTTCCCCGGGGAGCAGGGAGCATCCTCCCCCAGACACTTGGAAAGATGCATACCCCCTGGGGCACAGGACCACTGGCAGTACCACAGCCTCGCTGACCAGGTCACGTGGTGCCTGAAGAAATGACATGTCAGAGGAAAAGAGAACATCCATCAACAATGTCCCCTCTTGACCTAATCAAACTTACAAGCTTTTGCACAGCAAAGGAAACCATAAACAAAATGAAAAGACAACCTAGAGAATGAGAGAAAATATTTGCAAATGATGCAGCAGACGAGGGCTTCATCTCCAAAATATACAAACAGCTCATACAACAACAAAAAAACAAACAACCCAATCGAAAAATGGGCAGAAGACCTTAATAGACATTTCTCCAAAGAAGACATACAGATGGCCAGTAGGCACATGAAAAATGCTCAACATCACTAATTATTAGAGAAATGCAAATCAAAGCTACAATGAGGTATCACCTCACACCAGTCAGAATGGCCATCATCAAAAAGTCTACAAATAAATGCTAGAGAGGGTGTAGGGAAAAGGGAACCCACCAACACTGCTGGTGGGAATGTAAGTTGGTGCAGGAAGAGGGATGGATTGGGTGTTTAAGGTTGGTAGATGCAAACTATTACATTTAGAATGGATAAACAAGAAGGTCCTACTGTAGAGCACAGGGAACTATATTCAATATCCTGTAATAAACCATAATGGCAAAGAATATAAAAAAAGAATGTCTCTATGTGTATAACTGAGTCACTTTGCTGTACAGCAGAGACTGACACAACATTATAAATCAACTACACTTCAGTGAAAAAAAATTGAAAAAAAAACAAACAATGCAAGCAGGCAGGCCACAGTAGATGAAAGGACAATGGTTTTGTTCATTTGCATTTTGTTTTCAATAAAAAAGAAACAACTGGTAAACCATAATAGTCCAGTGTCCTGGGCTATTTCAGGCTGTGCTGCTATCCATATTAGGTGACTTTATTTTAGACGTTTTTTAATGTCTTTTTAGAGGTAACTGATCTTGAATCTTATGTTTTCTCCTTCCAAGCCCACTTTAATTTCTTATTCACACTCGCCTGACTGTCCATTCCACCTACCCAATACATATGCACTTTAAACAAATTCAGCATCCTTCTAGAAGAGACCAGAAAGGCCAGACCTTGTGAAATCCTCTTGGTTAATTCCACTGAGGCACTGGGGGTGTATAATAAAACTTAGCAATCAATAAAAAGAGGGAAATCCAGGAAAGAAAATGCATACAGAGACAGATGACAGACGCAAAGACACGTCTATGGAAACTCCACACAAATAGGCTGTATGCCCACACCTATGCCTCAAAATAAAAAACCCCATTGCCTCACTCCAAGCAATGAGCTCCATCCCGTGCCGGAAAGCAGGGAAGTGGCATATGCTCAGGAGTCCAGCGTCCATATTTAATTTATTAACAGGTAAGACAGCAGAGGCATCACTTTGAACTGGAGACATCAGTATGATTTAAAGGCTGCCACTTAATGTGGTGAAGAGGAATCAACTGTGCCCTGAAAACAGAAGACAAGGAGGGGCATCATCCTGTCGGTTTCCTGGGAAATAACGAGCCCTATTAATAGTTGTTAACATGAATCAACGGATCACTCCTCTGTCAGCGGCTGTCAGGCTGGGCCCCCGAGTCAATCAGTAAAGAGAAAGAAAGCTGACGATTCAGGGCAAGACTCAGCAAGGGAAGGTGCCAGGTCATTGGCCCCTGTTCCAACCTGAGCCAGCTACCGCCTACAAGGAAGGAGAGGAGGACTCAGCATAGCAACAAGGCCCCAAGGAGATGCACACCAGTTAGAGACATAAAGGTCAACCAGAAACCCCCCTACAGGGCCTCAGAGCCAAGAAGAAGCCATAAAGGGCAGGGCTCCTGGCCCCCTAAAGACCAAGAATTTAGATCTGCTAATATCATGCTAATAAAAGGGTTTGTGAGGCCGGGTCTAACCTGCTAGGAAGACTACCAGGTTTTGTTTGGGGTACAGCTTGAGTTCTGATGGTGTGGCCCTCCACCGTGTATATGACTGTACAGGTGTGTTTTTCCTCTCCATTTCTACCAGTTTAAAATATACTCGCACAAAACATTTTGCAACATCCATGTCAAAGGACAAATAGCCTTAATAATTAAAGAGCTGCTAAGCTTCTGCAAATCACAAAACATTAGCATTAATAATAACTAATATTTATGAAAACCTTACTACATGCCAGGCATAGCCTAAAAGCTTTAAATTATCTCCCTTAAATCTCTCAGATACTTTAGGAGGTAAATAATGTTATACCCATTTGGCAGATGGAAAAACTGAGGCTTAGATGATTTGAGTAACTTGCTCAAGCTCTCACAACTAGCAGATGATGAAACAATGATTCAGACCAGGTCTGTCTGTTGAAAGTCTGTACTTTCACACTATGTCACATCAATTTTTCACAGGCGGCCCACAAAGAAAGAAATATGTGACCAAAAAACATTTTTAAAACATTTCATTGTGATAGTAACCAAAAAGTCTAAACCAAAAGAATAATGATGAATGTATTTATTTGCTTATCAGGTAAACGAAGATTAAGATTAACAAAGCCTAGTGAAAATGACTCTATGGAAACACTAACTCACTTATGCAGTGTTGGTGAGCATGCCAGTTACAAAATCATCCTGGAAGGTAGCTTTTTCAAAATATATAAAAATGTAATTTATGCATGCTCTTTGAAAATCTCCACTCCCAGGAATTACCTTTATGGGATATTTAAATGAGTAAGATAAGATTAAAAGACATTAATCACAGTATTGTTTTTAAGAGCAAAATATTGTAAACACATAAATGTCCATTTATAAGAATTGCTTAAATAAATTATGAAACATCCATCCAATAGAATAGTATTCAGTCACCTAAAATAATGGTGTTGATCTATATTTACTGACACCAAGATATCGATGAAAAATTGTCCAGTCAATAAAGCAATTACAGGGAACTCCCTGGTGGCGCAATGGTTAAGAATCCACCCGCCAATGCAGGGGACACGGGTTCAAGCCCTGGTCTGGGAAGATCCCACATGATGCAGAGCAACTAAGCCCGTACGCCACAACTACTGAGCCTGCGCTCTAGAGCCCGTGAGCCTCAACTACTCAGCCCGCGTGCTGTAACTACTGAAGCCCAAGCACCTACAGCCTGCACTTTGCAACAAGAGAAGCCACCACAGTGAGAAGCCTGCACACTGCAATGAAGAGTAGTCCCCACTCGCTGCAACTAGAGAAAGCCTGCAGACAGCAACAAAGACCAAACGCAGCCAAAAATGAAATTTAATTAATTAATTAATTAAAATTCAAAAAAAAAAAGAAAGCCATTACAGAAACATATATAAAAATATAAATATCATACACACATGCAAAGCAACTTTTCTGGAAAGATGTTTGTGAAGATGGTGTTAGCGATGACTTTTAGGTTATGCAATTTCTGGGAGCTTTTACTTTCTTTTGTGTATTTTCATGTACTGTTTGACTCTCTTTAAAGAAGACCTATTGTTTTTTCAACAAAAGAAAAAGCACATCTTCTGTTTTCTAATTTAACTTACTGTAGGATAGTGCTGGACCTGGAAACATTTTTAACCTGAAACATCATATAATGGAGAGAACATGGGCTTTGGAATATGACCTCAGGTGCAATTTTCGCTTTTACTAGCTTTGTGACTATATTCACTTTCTACTGCTACCATAACAAATTATCACAAACTAAGCAGTTTAAACAACACAAATTTAGGGACTTCCCTGGCAGTCCAGTGGTTAAGACTCTGCGCTTCCACTGCAGGGGACATGGGTTTAATCCCTGGTCGGGGAACTGAGATCCCACATGCCCTGCGGCCAAAAAAACAATACAAAAACTTTATTATCTTACAATTCTTAAGCTCTTAAGAACTTAAGTTCTTAAGTCACACCTACAGACTCAGGTGTTGGCAAGGCTGTGTTTCTTTCCAGAAGTTCTAGGGGAGGGTCCGTTACCTTGTTCATCCAGTTGTTGGCAGAGTTCTGTTCTATGTGGCTGTAGGATCAAGATCCCTGTTTTCTTGTTGGCTGTAGCTAAGGGCTGTTCACGGCTTCTAGAGGTTTCTAACGGCTGCCATATTCCTGCAAAGCCAGCAATATGGAGTCAAGTCCTCACTCACCTCTGACCCACCTACTGCTTCTCTCTTCCACTTTTAAGGATTCATGTGATTAGACTGGACCCACTCAAATTATCCAGAATCATTCTCCCTTTAAGTCCATCTGCAATTTGCCTTGTGCCATGTAAAGTAACATATTCACTACTTCCAGGGATTAGGGCGTGGACACCTTTGTAGAGCGATTATTATTATATGTTGGAGAATGACTTTGGCAAATCACCTGAGTAACGATCCTCAACTCTAAAAGGCAGGATGCTTTACTGAATTACTACTCTTTTGTTTTATTTTGTTATTGCTGCATTTTGACCTTCCCATTCTAAGAAGGTATCTAGGCCTCCCTCAACTCAGTGGGCTTTATGATGACTGAAGACAGCTTTTCTCTTGGCTTTTGTTTTCAAAAAGCCTAACCTGGCAGGATGCCTAAGAGAATGCAGTACATAAGAGGGGATGGCTGAATAGTTTCACAGGGAAGTGAAAACCATGAGTACCTTTATGCCCAGTCTTGACAAGGATGCCTTTAAAAAAACATGTGGACTTGGCAATGAGCAAATGAGCTGTGATCAGCATGGACAGGAAACCAAAAGGCTTTCTCCAAAGCTTCTGTTTGAGGTAAGAGCCTTAAGACCTTTGCATGGCCCCAAGGGAGAGGGTGATAAAATAATTCCAATAATGACAGATTGAATTTCCTGCCACTCCAATGGATACATGAAGTTAGACTGATTCCATTAAGATAAGATAATATGACTTCTTTTTTTAAATTTTTATTTTATATTGGAATAGAGCTGATTTAATAATATGACTTCTTCAACACCCCTGTCTATGACATAACAAAGGCGTCTCTCTGCTACCGGGGTAAAGTGATAACTACCCTGTGGGAATTTGGGCAGGATGCATATATGTAAAGCACCTGGCACATAATAAAGGGATTCCTAAAAATTGATACTGTTATATGAAGATGTGACAAGGAAGATGAGCCAGACACATGCAAACATTATCCTCTAAAGAACTAAAAATAAATAAATACATGCACCTTTGGTATTTTGAGACACACTCAAAAGTCTGGTAAAAGACTTATCACACGGTGTTCAGTATAAAATACTCTTAAAACGTTGATGAAGAGAGAGGAATTACCCTGTGCAGAAATTCTGGAGCCTTCTACATCACTTTCTTCTTTCTCTTCCCCTCTATTCAATTGGCCACTACCTAGAAATACCTGTGGCGCCTCTCTCTGCCTCTCACCCCCATGGTCAATGCTGTGGCTCCAGCCCTCATCTTCTCTCTCCAAGACTGTGGATGACAAGACCCTCCCGATGGGTCTCCTTGCCTCCTACCTCAGCCTCCTCTAATCCACCCTTCCCTTTCCTGTTTAAAATTCTTCCATGACTTCCCTTTGGTTTACAATCTTGCCCAATACTCCATTACTCCAAGATTCTCATTCTCACCTCCCTCTCTGACTTTGCACGGCTGGTACTACTTCCTGGGATCACCCCTCTCCCCATGTCTCCCTACTCATACTTAAGAGACAAATTAAATATTAACTCCTCTGTTAGACGCCCCCAGTTCCCCCACACGGTCAGTTCCATCTTCCTCGTTCTTGTCACAGTATAGTATACAGTGCCCTTTCCACGCTGTTTTATTGCTCTGTTTATATGTATTTCCCCCAACAGACCAGGAACTTCTTGAGTGCAGGCACTGTGTCTTGTTCAACTTTGCATCTTGAGCGCCAACCCACTGTCTATCATACAAGAGGTGCTCTCAAGCATTTCATTCAATAAAAACCAGGGAAGGTGCAGTGAAGTTGTGAGGCTCTTGGTAGCTGTGAAGAAATGGAAAGGCCAAATGATGTCCAGCAATGGTTCATTATTCCACACAGACTCCTCAGGGGACAAAAACCCTTTTCATCTTCATCATTCCCTCATCTGCCAAAACAGTGAAAGGGCACTTCTGAAAAAGAAATGGCAGTGGGCAACTCAGAATGAGGAGCTAGTGAGCAGTCAGAATTCAACTCAACAAGCATTTCTTGAGCACCTGTGCCCTGCCAAATCATTCTAGGGACTGGGGATATGCCGTTCCCGTCTTCAGATGCCTCACCGTCTCCCACAGGATTCAGGCACATAAACCACGCAAGATGGCACGTGGCGTGGAGTGGGCAATAGAGACACGTTTAATAGATGTTTAAAAGGCAGTGAAGGTACCACTTCACACCCATTAGGACGCTTATTATCAAAAACAACTGTTAGTGAGAGAAATAGGAACTCTTGGGCATCACGAGTGGGAATATAAAATTGTGCAGCCATTATGGAAAACTGGTGATTCCTCAGAAAGTTAAACAGAGATTTATCACATGATCCAGCAATTCCACTTCTAGGATCCAGCAATTCCACTTTCAAAAAATTAAGAGTTGGGACTCCAACACTTAAACACCCATGTTCACAGCGTTATATATAAAAGGCAAAAGATAGAAACAACCCAAGTCTCCATCAACAGATAAGTAAATAAACAAAATGTGATGCACAGACACACACACACACACACACAGAGGTATATTTTACAGTCTTCGAAAGAAAGGAAATTCTGATACATGCTATAACATGAAAGAACCTTGAGGGGTTTCCCTGGTGGCGCAGTGGTTGAGAGTCCGCCTGCCGATGCAGGGGACACGGGTTCGTGCTCTGGTCCGGGAAGATCCCACATGCCGCGGAGCGGCTGGGCCCGTGAGCCATGGCAGCTGAGCCTGCGCGTCCGGAGCCTGTGCTCCGCAACAGGAGAGGCCACAGCAGTGAGGGGCCCGCGTACTGCAAAAAAAAAAAAAAAAAAGAACCTTAAGGACATTATGCTAAGTAAAATAAATCAGTCACAAAGGACAAATATTGTATGGTCCCACTTATATGAGGTGCCTAGCATAGGCAAATTCCTAAAGACAGAAAGAATAAGGGAGGTTACCAGAGGCTGAAGGGGATGGGGAGCTTAGTATTTAATGGGTACAGTTTCTGTTTGGGATGATGAAAACATTCTGTAGATGGATGGTGGTGATGGCCGCACAACAGAGCGTATGTACTTCATGCTCCTGAACTGTAGACTTAATAATGGTTAGGATGGTCAATTTTATGTTGTGTCCATTTTACCACAATTTTTTTTAAAGCAAGGAAGGGAAATTTTCACTCTACGAGAATGAAATTTAGGGGAACACTGATAACAAAAGTTACTGAGAAATCATTATGTGTGATCTGGGCTTTGAAGGGTGAATAGGAGTTCACTGGACAGTGAGTCAGAAGTCTGACTTCACATCCTGGAACTGCCACTTCCTTTTATGTGGTTCTTTTCCCTCATCTATAAAAGTGAGAAAAGATCTACCATACACTTGTGTTGAGGATCTCATGAGATAACATGCCTGAAATGGTTCTACAAACTACAGGAGGATTTTCCAATATAAATTTACTGATGACAAGTGATATAAAGTATAATTATTGAAGGCAAGACCTTCATGTTTCCATTATCTCGGTTTTGGCCAGCCCAGAATATTTTCTAAAGTTTAAACATGATATGCACGCCTTCCTGTCCATGCAGGATGAAGTTAAGAAAGATGTAAGGGCAGAGAAGAAATAAAGGTTAAAGAGCAAGGTTTTGAAAGTATGTTCTTACTTTAACATATGAATATTATCCAGCCATTAAAATTGAGAAACAGGAAGACAGGAAGAAGAAATAGGAGAAGACATTTAGTATTTGACTACCTTCACCTAATATATTACAAATTGCATCGCTGATGTGGAACTGTGTAACTATACCGATACAAGAACGGGAGTCAATGTGCAAAAGGGAAAATACTTGTGTAGAGATGGGGGGCTGTGGGTTACATTGTTTTTTTAAATTTCATTTTATGTTGTTTTATTGTTTCTGCCGTAACAAAGGAGGACAAGAGAAAAAGTAGTACATTCCTTTCGTAAACGTTTATCAGCTGGTTTCTCTGCTGACTACTTACCCACAATCCCTGCCCCCACCAGCTTCCAAGATGCTCGGAGGTCCTGTACCATTAAGCCCTGGAGGCTCGGAGGGTAGCATTTGCTTCTAGCAATGACAGAAGCTTGCACAGAACTGGAAGATGCTCCAAGGCCCCTTCAGGGTAAAGAGCTGCCGCCTTCTATAGATTTGTGAGTCAGGGCCCCAGAGGATGCTGAGGGCACGGGAAGGACCATCAAACTGCGTTTGGCCTTGGGCTTTGATTCAAAGGCTGCTGTTTCCAAGGCCCTCACCCTTCCCACTCTGGAAGAAAAGGTACTGACTCCAAATGCTTGCGACCCTCGTTTTGATTTGCTCGGTTGCTGGCTGAATTAGAGCAAGGACATTATTTCTCGGAGCAGGGTTGCCCCCAACATCCTCTCCAGACAGGAGAGGGTCATAAACTATTTTGGCTGCTAAGCTCATAACTAGATCAAAGAGAGAAACTAGGACTGGCAGGTTGATTTTATGCCCTTGTGCTATCTCAGTCTATCAACCTGTAGAACCAATGAGTATTAGCACCCCTGACATCCATCAGGGGCCGCAGCCCATAAACAGGAGGAACAGAATCAGGGAGACATCTCAATTTCGCTCTGCAGACAGAGGCCAGTCACATAGACAGAGAACATTTAACCCTGTAGAGACATGGGCTAAGCCTCTGATTCTTCCGGCATCAGGACCCCTGTTCCCAAGGTGGAGGTGTTGCGGGTCGGCGTGCAAGCTGAATACACACAAAGGTGCCTGGGTAAGCAGCAAAGCGGGGTGACCTCCAGCATCTGGCCCCTGCACCTGGTCACGTCCCTGGCACACGGAGAGCTGCCTGCAAGAAGGGGCACCTTTCTCACAAACACGTGATTGGCTCCCAAGCCACATTCCTAAGGGGCTATGCCTGCCCTGGGGGACCTTTTCCACACAAAGCACCGAATATAACAGCAACAGCCCTACCTGTGCAAAACCAGAAAGCCATCCAACACGTGTGTGTGTCCCATATCCAAACAGCACAGAAATCTGCCTAAAAACTGGGCATCGACTGTCCAGATAGAGAAGCCTAGCATTTTACTTTATTTTATTTTATTTTATTTTACTTTATTTTGTTTTATTTTGTTTTACTTTATTCTATTCAATTCTATTCTGTTCCATTCCACTTTATTTTAAAAATTCTTTAGACACCGACAAACTACCCTAGGCTTCATTTAACTTTCAAATCAGATTTCCCTTTTAGGTCCCACCATCAACAGTTCTTATGTTCAGTCATTTTCCCTTGCAAGTTCCACTGTGTTTGACCCCTGACAATGCCAGCCCTACTCCCTTCTCCTCGACTGTCCCCGTCGGATCCTCTTGCATTGGCCACCCTCCCTCAGAGCCTTGTCTTCCTTGCCTCGCACCTTCCTTCTTCCAGCCTTAGTGGTCCTTTGAGAATAATGTCATCATGTTCCTAACCAGGCCTTCTGTCTGAATTCACGATTTTAGAACTATGTTACAGAGCCCTGAAACTATATGAGAATTCAGGAAGGTGTCTAAAACGATTAGTTCCATAGAATTAAAAATCCAGTTTCTGGAAGGGGTCAAAGCCTTCAACTGATGCAATTTTATCTTTTAAAAAGAAAATGAAGCCTGATCCAGCAGTTCCACTCATGCGTTTATATCCAAAAACGACCAAAAACACTAATTCAAGAAGATACATTCATCCTAATGTTCATAGCAGACTTATTTACAATTGCCAAATATGGAAGCAAGATAGGCTCAAGGATGTATTGTACAGCGTGGGGAATACAGCCAATATTTTTTAGTAACTGTAAATGGAAAGTAACCTTTAAAAATTGTATATTAAGAAAAAAAGAAAATGAAGCAACTGAGGCTAGAAATATTAAGTGACTTACCCCAAATCAGACAAGTGTTTGTGCAAAACTAGGAGTCGAGTGCAGCCCTTGCAATCTGTCCTTCCCCAGAAGCTGCATTTATCCATCTACCAAGGAGAGACCAAGCTTCCATATAGGGAAATGGTCTCTGATATTCTCAAGAAAGGCAATGCCCAACAGACTGAGATAATGAAGGTGTTGTGCCTTCATGCATGACTGTTAGTGCAGGGCCCCCAGGGGTCCTTGTTAGAGAACACAGTAAGGAAAGAGCCATTGAACATGGACATCAGAGTCCACTGGCCGGGTTCAAACCCCTCCTCTGCCATTTCCTAGCTTTGTGACCTTGGGCAAGTGCTTCAGTTTCCTGATCTGTAAAATGGGAATAGTAATAGTCTGATCCCATAGTGTTGAGGTGAGCATTAAATGAGATAACTCACAGAAGAAGTGATTAACATGGTAGTGACGCGTAACTTAAAAGAAGTCCTTCTGCCTTCTGCTAATAACCTCCCAATCCCAAAGTGTATAATAGCATATCTATTTTATACACATGCCAAGCCAGGGTAGATCATGCTAATGTGAGAGTCTAAGATTTTGTCTGATTTTCATGACCGCTGGCATCACGTAGCATATTCACACATGTTCCAAGAAGAAAACATGCACTGGGCACAGCCAATAAATATAAAAATTGCTAAATCAAGTTCATTTAAAAACCCCATGGTAAATCCCTAATAATTCTGGGTTAATAACATGTTAGTTACCATCTTGTTATAGCATCAATGAGCCATACATTTGATGTGGGAACCTGCAGCAGAGATTAAATGCTAAAATGAACTTTCTCCGACTGCTGCATGAAATGATCCCTGATCACTCCATATCGCCATGGCTTTTCAGAAAAACCTCCTATGTTACTGTTTTTTTAAGAGTTCACTAATTGCCTCAAGTATCCTCCAACTTGAGTTTCTTCTAGTGTAGGTATGTAAAGAGTAGTCAGTTAGCTAGTGGGAAGCAGCCACATAGCACAGGGAGATCAGCTCTGTGCTTTGTGACCTCCTAGAGGGGTGGGATAGGGAGGGAGGAGATATGGGGATGTATGTATATGTATAGCTGATTCACTTTGTTATAAAGCAGAAACTAACACACCATTGTAAAGCAATTATACTCCAATAAGGATGTTAAAAAAAAAAAAAAGAGTAGCCAATGACATCTACCACCTGTAACCAACTGTTCCCCCCAAATCCATTGGATCGAAGTCCCTTGTGATGACAAGCTCCAGCCTCCTGACCTCTACTGGGGTGATGATTTAAGCAGTTGCAAGTGTCTCGGTCCTTGCCTCCACCTCCTTCCTGGGCTTTTAGAAGTTGACTTGTCCACTTTTTCTGCATTGAAATGTGAATCCAAAAAGTAAGTCATATGAGCCCAGCTGAATTTCTTGGTAGAGGAATTATGTATAACAAGACAGTTGGCAAGGTTATATCACTCCGTGAAAGCTGTAATCTCCCTGCAATTGATTTCCTAAAGATAACTCACTGTTTGCGTGCAGTGAAAGATAATTGAACAAGAAAGATGAGTCTCTTCAGAACACCTTGATTGGCAATTGTGATAAATTCCTATAATTACTATTGACGCAGAGGAGGATTTTCATTTGTTAAGATGTTGCTGAAATGACAGCCTGGTGATGGTTTAAAAAGAGGAAATGGCAATACCACGTGCTGTTCCCATCTTCACAAAAGAAAAGGTTGGGGGACCAACGTGGGTACAGATATCAGAGAGTCCTTGAAGACCCCATTAAATCTCAGAGAGACCTCTACATCCTCCTTGATGGAAAATTCTCATAGGAACCGCAGTTCTTTGGCCCAGAGAGTCCGGCTCGTTCTCCTAAGAAAGGAACAAAGTCAGGTCTGGATCAGTTCTTCCTTAGCAGAAGCAACAAAATCCTAGTATTAGTGTTAAAAATTGAATAATATTAAAAGTCCAACAGTAGGCAATTGGTTAAATGCATCATATTATGCAGCCATCGATATGATTTTATGGAGCGTTAAAGACATAGGAATATGACTACAGTATGTTTTTAAATATGAAAAGTAGGATATGCAAAATTACATCTAGAGTTGGAGCTCAGCTACGTAAAAATATGTATAGAAAAACAGGAAGGAAACTTGTCCCAGAATGTTAACGGCGGCGGGTGCTAGATCTCTAGGTGGTAGGATGAACAAAACAACAAGAAAAAAAAAAAAAAGAAATTCCACTTTCTAAAAAGTCCACACTTATAATAAGGGGTTATCTTAAGTGGGCTCTCTTAAGAGAGTCAAACTACAGATATATCTCTTTCCTAAGTAAAACTGTCTTTTGCTGTTTGGGAATATCATCCACGACCATCTTAACTATCATTGGCAGCATCACCAGAAAGCTTGCCCAGAAATTTGTTGTTTGTGTTTCTACGTGACACATACAAAAAGTAAACAAGCACTACTCTTTGTCTTCTATCACTTCACAAGCTAAGATAGTCTACTCTGACATAAAGCATAGACTTCCTATATAATTTGTCATGTAAATGTAAAGCATTACTAGTATGGATCATAATTTTATAATTATAATCATGAATATTCCTAAGTGCTCTTTTGCCATTAACTCAGTCAATCCATTCAGTAATTCTAGGAGACACAAAGGATTATTATACTCATTAAAGATGAAAAAACTATGGCTCGGAGATATGGAGTCATTTGCATGAGGTCACAGAGCAAAGTAATTATTTAAATCCAGATCTTCTGTTTCAAAGTCTAGGATTCTTCCCACTGTACCATATTTATGGTAATATTTACAAACTAGGAGTAATTAGTACATTAACACATTGTGCCTTTATTGACACTTTTCATCTCCATTTAAAAAATGTTTATGGAGTATCTATACTACCCAGAGCAATCTATAGATTCAATGTAATCCCTGTCAAAATCCCAACGGCACTTTATCAGAATTAGAACCATCCTAAAATTAATAAGGAATCTCAAGAAACCCTGAATAGCCAAAACAATCCTGAAAAAGAAGGATAAACTTGGAGGCCTCACACTTCCTGATTTCAAAACCTACTACAAAGCGACAGTAATTAAGACAGTGTGGTACTGGCATAAAGACAGATACATAGACCAATGGAATAGAACAGAGAGCCCAGAAATAAACCCCTGCATATATGGCAAATGATTTTCAGCAAGGGTGCCAAGACTACACAATGGGAAAAAGACAGCTCGTTCAACAAATTGTGCTGAGAAAACTGGATATCCACATGCAAATGAATGAAGTTGGACCCTTACCTTATACCATATACAAAAATTAATTCCAAATGAATTACATATTTAAATGTAAGACCTAAAACTATAAAACAGGAAGAAAACATTGGAGGGGGAGCTTTGGGACATTGGATTTGGCGATGGTTTCTTGGATATGACACCAAAAGCACAGGCAACAAAAGCTAAAAGAGACAAATAGTATTACATCAAACCTGGAAACTACTGCACATCAAAGGAAACAATCAACAGAGTGAAAAGGCAGCCTAAGGAACGGAAGAAAATATTTGCAAATCATATATCTGATGGAGTTAATATCCAGAGGCTATAAGGAATTTCTACAGCTCAACAACAAGAAAATAAATAACCCAATTTAATGGTCAAAGGACTTGAGTAGACAATTCTCCAAAGAAGATATATGAATAACCATATAAAACTGTTCAACATCACTAATCACAAGAGAAATACAAATCAAAACCACAACGAGATATCACCTCACACCCATTAGGATGGTCACTATCAAAAGAACAGAAAATAACGAGCGTTGGCAAAGATGTGAAAAACTTGGAAATCTTGTTGGTGAGAATATAAAATGGTTCAACCATTATGGAAAACAGTATGAGGTCTCTCAAAAAATTAAAAATAAAATTACCACATGATCTAGCAATCCCACTTTTGGGGATTGCTAGATCATGTGGTAATTTTATTTTTTAAAGAATTTTTTAAAGAATTTAAAGAATTCAGAGCAGGATCTTGAAGAGATAGCTACACACCCAAGTTCTTCTCAGTATCATTCACAATAGCCAAGAGGTGGAAGCGACCCAAATGTTGATCAACAGATGAATGGATAAAGAAAAGGTGGTATATACATACAATGGAATGTTACGCAGCCTTAAAAAAGAAGAAAAATCCTGTCACATGCATTAACATGAATGAACTTCAAGGCCATTATGCCAAGCAAAATAAACCAGTCACAAAAGGACAAATCCTGTACAATTGCTTGCATATGAAGCATCTAAAGTCATCAAAGTCATAGAAACAGAAAGCAGAAAAGGCTGGGGTCGGGGGGTAACAAATTAGGGTTTAGTGGGTTTAGACTTTCAGTGTTGCAAGACGAAAAGGTTGTACATATCTGTTGCACTACAATGTGAATACACTTAACAGAACTGAATATCCACTTAAAAATGGTTAAAACAGTAAATTGTGTTGTGTTTTTTATCACATACACACACAAAAACGTTTGCATACCATTAAAGCTCCTTATCAAGGGCTTTGGCATTTCAAATGGATTTTCTTTAAGAGTTCATGGTTAGCAACATTAAAAGAAGAGAAGCAAACATGCTACTTTGCTTCCTGGTCCAACAAATATGATTTTAATGTGTTAAGAGCCTCAAATGAAATTTTAATTAACTACAGACAATCTACTACATAATGACAAAAGATGATGTTTAGTTTGTCCCTCTTGGACAAGTTTCTTTTTTTTTTTCATTTTTAATTATGATAAAAACATAACACAAAATTTACCATCTTAACAATTTTTGAGTGTACAGTTCAGTAGTGTTAAGTATATTCACACTGATGTGTTGACAGATCTCCAGAAATTTTTTCATCTCTCAAAAGTAAAATCCTATATCCATTAAAGAAGTCCTCATTTCTCCTTTTCCCCAGGGCCTGATAACCACCATTCTACTTCCTATTTCCGTGAATTTCACTACTCTAGGGACCTCCTATAAGTGGAATCACACAGCATTTCCATACATGGAAAAATACAATTTATAAAATATATGAAACGTTGTTTTGCATCAACTTTTAAGGAACTCACAAGTTTAGCATTCTGAGGGATACCAAACCAAAAAACCATTCAGAAACCAGAAAATAACCAAGATTATCATATCCCGGAAATTCTCTAGTGCCTCTAGTGCCATCTCTCTGTGCCTCCTTTCCTCACCTATAAAACAGAGATAATATTAGTATCTTCCTTAGAGACTTGTGATGAGAATTAAATGTATTAATACATGTAAAGCATTTGGAACAGTGACTGGCACAGAGTAGGCCCTCAATAAATATTAAATATCATTATTTTTACATGTATTCTATCAGTATTGATAATTAATACACCACAGGGACTTCCCAGGTGGTCCAGTGGTTAAGACTACACAATTCCACTGCAGGGGGGCACAGGTTCGATCCCTGGTCGGGGAACTAAGATCCTGCATGCCACATCGTGGTGCAGCCCAAAAAGAAAAAGAAAAAAAAAGTGTTGATAATATACCATAATTAAGACACAATGGCTACTCTCGAGGAGCTCATAATCTAAGAATTTAAATGTTCTGAACAAAACTCAGCAAATGGTAGAAATTTGCCAGTTATTATTGTTAAAGAAGGCATTCTTCAAAATATGAACAGAATCAAGAAAATAAAATACGTAAAAGAATAACTTCTCCAGCTGAAAACTAATAGTCTGGCTTTAGCAACACAATGATTATTTTCAGACTGTAACCTCACCAAGATGTATATAATAATATTATTATTTTGTAAATATAATTAAAAGCAGATCTATTTTCACTGAGGGCAAGAATTTAACAAAATCTTATCTCTGATTTTGAAATAGCCACCCAGGAGCTTGTAACACAGCTACCTTATTTGCCTGCTCTAAGGACATATTGAAAATGTTAAATGATTGTAAAGCAATAAGTGTGGTCCTTCTCTTCCTAATGAAATTCTAAAACGCTACAGTCTCTTGTAATGCAAACAAGCATTTCTGCCTTGTCGGATTCATCAAAGTCAGCCAACCATGGCTGAGCAGGGGTTGTGTCCCGCAATGCTGCCACCTGCTGTATGGAAGTGAAATCGCTTTCCTCGGATGGAAAGAATGAAAAGATCATTGATGCCATGGCAAATGTGTGCTCCTTGTCTTAGGTAAATATTCTGTTATCCCAGTAGCTCAGCACATTATTGAAGTAGGTTACCCTTCCACTTACCTACACTCATCTGGCTGTTTTGATAACTTACCCTTTTACCAACATCGTTTTACAAACTTCGCCCCTTATGCAGCAACTAGGCTTTCTGTTTTCTTTCATTTCGTTTACTCAAGATGGATTACTTAATGTTGAAAGACTGTTTGTAGTGTCAAAATTTATGAGCCCCGTCATTATAAGACCATTATGAGACCATCTCCTCGTGTCTCAGAAATAGCCTGTGTACCACTACTATATATAAAATAGATAACCAACAAGGACCTACTACACAGCGCAGGGAACTCTACTCAGTATTTCGTAATAACCTATAAGGGAAAAGAATCTGAAAAAGAATAGATACACAATCACCTATGTATAACTGAGTCGCTTTGCTGTCCCGCTGAAACGAACACAACATTGTAAATCAACTATCCTCCAATTTAAAAAAAAAATAGCCTGAGTATAAGGGAGACAGATAATAAGTGCACACCCATCACATTTCTCCTCTTAAGTTTTATATATGTATATACCCAGGTATACTGAGTAGGAAACTTTGTTTAATATGTAGGCATTAAAAGAATATTTAGTTAAAGGTAGAATGTTCAGACCCTCTATTGTACCTGAAATGTACACACACTGACCTCAGTACAATTAAGCAAAACAGAGATGGAGCCAGATTTCAGAAAACTTATGACATAAGCCAAGTTAATGATCAGCATTCTACTCACCTTCTGGAGATGTATTTTCCTGTTTCTCTTGCTTTCCATGCCCACAACTTTTGGTGAGCTTTAGTTGTCCAATACCTTTCTGAGATACTCAATGAAGCATATTGTAAAATCTAGGACCTCCCAGACTCGGACCTTTCCTGATTCCCCCTCAGGCACCACTGACCACACACACACACACACACACACACCCCCCATGGAAACTTACTACCCCAGTTTCCACTCCTGAATGATCTGGTTAATTGTTTCTGGCAAATCACAGAAACTGAAAGCCAAGTTACTGTAAGGCCAACTGGCCCCAGGCAGGGGAACACAATCAGATTCACAGGTTGCATCAGACCGAAATTCTCCGGACCACCCAGTTCCAGAAACTGCCCTGGAGACTTTCCGGACCACCCAGTTCCAGGAACTGACCTGGGGACTTTGCATCTGGCCCAGCCTTCCCGCCTTTCGAGGGGCGGGACTAACGGTCCCCCAGGATACCCAAAAAGACCACCAAATAAGGAATACCCTGCGCCCTCCCAGATTCACCACACCCCTTTCCCTTCTTCCCCTATAAAATCTTGCCCAACCCTCACCCGGTGCGACTTCTCTGGCCCCTTTCTCTCGGACCAGTGAACCTCGCCCGGGAGCGCTCCCTAATAAAGCTCACTTGAAGATTTCCTGTGTTTTCGCGGTGCCGTTTGTTAAGATCCAACCTTGCAGTTACTATGCCTAATTACTTAATATATTAACTACCCTCAAATATTTGTATGTTGGGACTTTCTGGGGGTCCAGTGGTTAAGACTCCGTGCTTCCACTGCAGGGGGCGCGGGTTTGATCCCTGGTCAGGGAACTAAGATCCCACAAGCTGTGCGGTGTGGCCAAAAAAAACCCAAATAAACAAAAAAGAGAAATCTAAACTTTAATAGGAAAACTATGTAGAAGGACCCTTTGCCAGATGAGTTTTCCTTACAGCTCTAGCAAAGGCTAAATTAAATGGCATCTCTTTTTTTTTTAACATCTTTATTGGAGTATAATTGCTTTACAATGGTGCGTTAGTTTCTGCTTTATAACAAAGTGAATCAGCTATACATTTACATATATCCCCATATCTCCTCCCTCTTGAGTCTCCCTCCCACCCTCCCTATCCCATCCCTCTAGGTGGTCACAAAGCACCGAGCTGATCTCCCTGTGCTATGTGGCTGCTTCCCACTAGCTATCTATTTTACATTTGGTAGAGTATATATGCCTATGCCACTCTCTCACTTCGTCCCAGCTTACCTTTCCCCCTCCCCATGTCTTCAAGTCCATTCTCTATGTCTGCAACTTTATTCCTGTCCTGCCCCTAGGTTCTTCAGAACCTTTTCTTTTAGATTCCATATATATGTGTTAGCATACGGTATTTGCTTTTCTCTTTCTGACTTACTTCACTCTGTATGACACACTCTAGGTCCATCCACCTCACTACAAATAACTCAGTCTCGTTTCTTCCTGTGGCTGAGCAATATTCCATTTATATATATGCCACATCTTCTTTATCCATTCATCTGTTGATGGATGCTTAGGTTGCTTCCATGTCCTGGCTATTGTAAATAGAGCTTCAGTAAACATTTTGGTACATGACTCTTTCTGAATTACGGTTTTCTCAGGGTATATGCCCAGTAGTGGGATTGCTGGGTTGTATGTTAGTTCTATTTTTAATTTTTTAAGGAACCTCCATACTGTTCTCCATAGTGGCTGTATCAATTTACATTCCCACCAACAGTGCAAGAGGGTTCCCTTTTCTCCACACCGTCTCCAGCATTTATTGTTTGTAGATTTTTTGATGATGACCATTCTGACCCGTGGGAGGTGATAGTTCATTGTAGTTTTGATTTGCATTTCTCTAATGATTAGTGATGTTGAGCATTCTTTCATGTGTTTGTTGGCAATCTGTATATCTTCTTTGGAGAAATGTCTATTTAGGTCTTCTCCCCATTTTTGGATTGGGTTGTTTGTTTTTTTGATATTGAGCTGAATGAGCTGCTTGTAAATTTTGGAAATTAATCTTTTTTCAGTTGCTTCATTTGCAAATACTTTCTCCCATTCTGAGGGTTGTCTTTTCGTTTTGTTTATAGTTTCCTTTGTTGTGCAAAAGATTTTAAGTTTCTTTAGGTCCCATTTGTTTATTTTTGTTTTTATTTCCATTTCTCTAGGAGGTGGGTCAAAAAGGATCTTGCTGTGATTTATGTCATAGAGTGTTCTGTAAATGGCATCTCTTATCAAATTCATACTGCAGTGAGTAATTTCAGAATTTTCTTTCCTAAGCTGGGAGATGGATATTATTGGCATATTACCACTCATTATTTGGCCCTGGTGGATAACCATTTGCTCACCAACTTGGAACTGATGACATAGGATTCCTGTAAGATCGGTTATGCAGTTAAAATAGAATCGTGTGCTCTGAGCTTTAGCCAAGGAGTCTTTAGGGCCCCAGAGGAAAACATCACTCTGCATAGAGAAATATTTCAGACAACAGCAGCATGAACCCGAAGAACATAAAGTCCAAGGTGTGGATCTGGGCCATAATCTAACATTATTTACTTGCTACTTATATTCTCTTCGGTTTTGCTGCTGAATTCAAAAGAGCAGGAGAACCCATTTCAATACGTACATGGCATTTATTATACATCTGCATTTCATGCAGGGAACACAAAGAAACAGGAACAGAATGCTTGACTTCAAAACACTTGGCCTTGGTGTGGTAACCTATTTCTCCAGTGCCCATCAGGCTAAAATGTATAATTCCAGAATCATACCTCACAGTCATGGTAAGTGATGGGCTCCTAGCGCCCACCAGAGAAATCACAGCCCGCTGATAACATTTCTCCTTCAGAGTTGCCCCAGATTTTAAAATTCAAACTTGACTAGAAAATGTAACTGAAGCCAAAGGCTACAAAACCTAATTAGCAGGATAATGAGAAGCTTGCAAAGAATTGGAAGACTGTGGAATGGGAACTATGAAAAGACAAAGTGTTCTACTAGATATTCCATCTGGTTAGACTCGAGGAAAAGCTTAGGGAACGTTCACAGGCAACAAATCATAAAATTCACGTTAAATGTAGACTTGTTCTGTGTCCTGTCGGCATAAAGTTGAGTTTCTGTTTGAGACTGTTTACTGAGAATAGCAAAGAACTTTCCTGTAATATTGAAAGGTTTGTTTTAATAGTCCCAAGCGCTGTTGACTGACAATTCTGATACTATAAATATTTGTTATAGGAAACTACATTTGTTAAAGTATTTGCTACAGTAAGCTGTTAGAACACTAGATTGTAAACTATTTTGGTCACAGAAGGCTTATTTTAACCAGCTACCTTGTGACAGTTCACTGAGTTTCCATGATCTCACTGTTTTGTTACTTCAGTTATATATAGGTGAATCAGCATGCCTTGTGACTCAAAGAAAATCATCTTTCTTTAGGCTTTTCCCCCTTTTAAACAAATCTTTTGTATTCTAAAAGTTCTATATCTACAACAGTTTTTTAATTATTTATATTTTTTAATTTCTTTTTTTGTGTGTGTTTTCATCATAGCCTATACCACTGCTTTGGTAATATTTCCTTTAGTCCTCAAACTAATGAAAAGATGTCCCTCACCCCAAAAGACTAGGTAACTCAAGTATTTGTTGAACACTAAGAATATATTGTCTGAACATTTGTCATGGTAAAAAAAAAAAAAAAATGTGTTTTTTTAAAAATTTTAGACTCATGGGGAAAGAGTTAATTTCATCATACCCTTCAGTTCTTGGTACACTGTCATAATTATCTGTAAAAGCCTTCCTTTTTGAGTTTATATTTACTTTTATTTCCATCCTCCACATAGCAAACAAGTTAGTTCCTCTCCATCTCTCGGCTTTATAGGGTGGCTTTTAATCTTCTCCCCCCGTGATAACTCAGATTACCTTCCACTCCTGACCTGTGCCTGTTATCAGTGTATTGCCTGCCCCGCAAATATGAATATGGCCCCTTTTAATGTTTTTCTTTTGTCAGCTGACACAATGGTAAGCTTCCTCAGTAGACGCAGGAAGATGGAGAAACATTTCAGGAGGACTTCCCTGGTGGCGCAGTGGTTAAGAATCCACCTGCCAAGGCAGGGGACACGGGTTCCAGCCCTGGTCCGGGAAGATCCCACATGCCGCAGAACAACTAAGCCCGTGCGCCACAACTACTGAGCCCACGTTCCACAACTACTGAAGCCCGCACGCCTAGAGCACGTGCTCCGCAATAAGAGAAGCCACGGCAGTGAGAAGCCCGTGCACCGCAAGGAAGAGTAGCCCCCACTCGCCGCAACTAGAGAAAGCCCGTGCGCAGAAACAAAGACCCAACGCAGCCAAAAGAAAGAAAGAAAGAAAGAAAAGAAAGAAAAAAAAAAAGAAACATTTCAGGAGCAAGGGGTTTCTTTCCTGGCTCTGCCCTCTCATCAGGGGTCTGAGTACAAGCTGGTCTCAAGTGCGGGGCACCTGCCGTGCAGTCCGCAGCACCCTGAGGCCACCAGTTTTCCCCAGGACTGTCCCACCTGCTGCAATCAGGCAGTTCTGCAGCAGCGTGCCTCCGGCCCCCAGCAGGTCCCACTAGCACCCCGCTCCATGCAGTTCTGCATCAGAGCATTGGCAGTGACCCCCTCCCCACCAACAGCTTTGCCCAGCACCCCAGAGGGTGAATTTCTGGCAAACACTAGAGGATGGATTTCCAGCCAGTTATACTGTCGAGGCACCCCAGTGACTTCTCTGCCATGCAATGAGCCACAGACAAGCCCTCTCCAACAAGGTCTAGACCGTAACCCTGGAAGAGGACAAGACCATTCGTTGGGCACCCGATTTCAGGGCAGGGGGCATGGCTACTCCTTATACCTGCGACTCCTGTATTCTTTAGCGTTCTATTTACTTCTCACTAACCAATAGCATATTACTCCAATACCCTATCAAAACCAGTCATTCTTTATATTCAATTTTCCTGCTCAAATTATTGTGTGATTTCTCTCTCCTGATTGGACCCGGACTGACACATCACCTCCCCAAACATTAGTATAAAAAACATCCTCATACATGACCCCCAATGGACTTGAAATTTTATTGGGGCACATTTACCCCCAAAAAGACTTGCTAGATCATAGGTAGACATTTAATTTAACTAAGTGCTTCCTGACTGCTCATTTAAAAGTTGCACCTGTCTATACCTTCACTAGCAGGTACACTGGTACTTAGCCCCACCCGACCACCAATATTCGATAATTCAGCTCTCAAGTTTTTCTTTGTCTAATGATAGTATATTGGTACATTATTTTTCTAAATTATATGTCTCTGATTATTAATGTCTCTTCATACACTTGTTGGCCTTTCAGAGTTTCCTCTTCTGCAAATTGCCTTTTCATATCTTTTGCCCATTTCTTTTATTGGGGTTTATGATGTTTTCTGGTTGAATTGTAGACGTGCTTTGTATATCCTAGAAAACACGCCCTTGTCAGTTTTAGATATTGCAAATATCTTCTTCGAATCTTTCCTCTCTCTGCAACCTTTGCCCATGACGTACTTTATTGAAAATAAATCCTCTTTTTGATGTAATAGAAAAAGTTTTGTTTAAAAGTCCTTCTCACCCCCAAATATTCTGCCATATGTCTTCCTCTGACATATAGTTTTATTGTCATAGTTAGGTTTTAAATACTCCAAAATACACTTTTGATTATGGTGTGAGAAGGGATCTGGATTTTTTTTTCTCCTAATTAGTGAGCCCCAAAAACAAATATTTTAAAGGAAAGAAGAATATGATCGTCAGCCTTTGTGGGAGACCAAAGAGTAGTGTACAACAAAGTTTAAAGTAAAAAGGAATTGTCAAGACTAATATACATAGAATGAGACAATGTATCATAAGATTATCTATTCCATATCATTATGGTAATTACTAAAATGCTGATTATGACTATGATAATTATTGGAATAGGAGAATAAAGCACTAAGCCAGAGCCTTCATCATGATTGACTAACTGTGGCTATGAATGGCATTATTCTACTTAAGAGAAATTTCATCTCTCTACTCACCACCCAGTTTTTTGTTTTTTGTTTTTTGTTTTTAAATGAAAGCTTATTTATTTTTGGCTGTGTTGGGTCTTCGTTTCTGCACGAGGGCTTTCTCTAGTTGCGGCGAGCGGGGGCCACTCTTCATCGCAGTGCACGGGCCTCTCACTGTCTCGGCCTCTCTTGTTGCGGAGCACAAGCTCCAGACGCGCAGGCTCAGTAGTTGTGGCTCATGGGCCCAGTTGTTCCGCGGCATGTGGGATCTTCCCAGACCAGGGCTTGAACCCGTGTCGCCTGCATTGGCAGGCGGACTCTCAACCACTGAGCCACCAGGGAAGCCCCCCACCACCCAGTTTTTATGGATAATTGTTTGGTTTGGTTTGGTTGCCTTGAAGTCATTCCTTTCTTTGTTGCTTTTTTTAATGACAATAGTATGTCACATTTCCTTTTCTAATTGCAGGAACACAAACCTTCTCTCTTCTCAGGCCATATGGTCTGGGTGGGATCCACCCCAGATCAAGAGTAGAGTATGTAACGAAGGCTTGACAGTCATGGTTCCCAAATTCCCTAGTCCAGTGATTGGTCAGTGAGAATATATGACCCAGGTCTGGCCTATTGGCAAACTTCATTCCCTTGCCACAGTGATTGGTCCAGTCATCTCAAATTGGTCCAATCACAGTTAACCCCAGGATTTATGCAGGAACTACAGGAAAGAGATTCACTCTCTCTCTCTCTCTCTCTCTCTTTCTCTTTCTCTCTTTTTCTGTTTTCTTCTGTTGAACTTAACCTTTGGTAGATATTATCCTGCAGTTTCCAGAAACTACCGCATGAAGCCTGCCAATAAATCTGACTATCAAACCAAGAGATGGAGAGGAACTAATTTCTGATGACATGACCTAAAGCCAACTTCACCTGGGAGTTTTCAGCTAGATGAGCTAAAAGTCTCTCTTTGGATTAAGTCAGTTTGAGATGGATTTCGTGTGATCTACAACCTAACTTACCACTTAGACGTAAGTTAGGGCATAACTTGCCAATCTTGCCAGCTGAGAAACAGCACACTGAGAAGTGGTTCAGCAGAGAGGGAGGGATTCAGCTCTCCCTTGGTGTGAATTCTAACCCACAACACAGTGGGACCCCACCTTTCCCTCACCACTCATCAGTCTAAGGCGAAGTGTTCCCAGACTTGGTTTGCGGAGGATCCAAGTGCCTCACGTTGGAGAAAGGGTAAACACTCACTTCAAAGTCTTCCTTGGTTTTTCAACTTCTCTCCCCCTTCTCCATCTCCCCCTCTGTTGTTTGAAAATAAAAATGAAAGAGCCACCGCCAAGAAGGACATTAAATCAAGTGAAACAGAAAAAGGCAAAGAGAGGAAAATCCAAGGGGGAAATTCCATGCACCAGCAAAGGCTTCATTAGGCTCACAACAAAGACTAGCTCGATTTCTTTCTTATTGACATTAACAAGTTTGATGTGAGTCCAATAGAAAACAAAGCTGCATGATCTTACCGGGCGGGGTAGGGCGTGGGTTCCCAGGATCTCTGCAGCTACTTGCAAATTGCTTAATTCCACAAAGGGTCATCTTTCTTGATTGGTTTTCATTCCTTTCTATGTCCCATCAATCAAGTGCTGACCAAGCAGATGGCTGCCAGCTAGTCGTGATGGGCCAGGTCAGCAGCTGCTGCTTCATCCCGGAACTGGTCCACCCTCCCCTGCCAAGAAAATCCTTGCCCCAGGAGCGGCTCTTTAACTAGAAACCATAGGGGCCGGGTGGATATTTCCTAATGAATAAATATGACTGAATAAACTCTGTACATAGCACTATGGTAGGGGCTGGGCGTGAAACAAAGAAAGGTAACTCAAGGAATAAAATAAAAACAGCTTACGTAGTGTAGAAACATAACAAATACAGTCCGTGGCAGGGCTGAGATTCAAACTCCCATCTTTGTACCCAGAGTTCTTTATTCCATCGACATGATATCTGTCCGGAAAAAAAAGGGGAGCAAGAAAAGAGGAATCATGCAAAGAGATAGAAAGAGAAGTTGGGGAGAAAGAATTAAGCATAGTATTATTCCTTGGTTTTCTTCCACGTGGCAAGCGTTAAACCAGACCGCTCACATTATATTTTATGTTGCTCCTTACAAGAATCCGAAAGGTCGCCGTTATTGACTCTATTTTTACTGAAAATGATTCCAAAATTCAAAGAGGTGAAACAATTTCCCCGAGGTTGTAAGACTTATGAGTGTCAGAGCCAAAATTAAAACACACTTCTATCCAAAGTCCGTACCCCTCCAATGCCAAGTAAGACCGCTTCTTTCCACTCACGTGTACCAGAAACCTAAGTGTTACATTTGTTTTATGACAAAGCCCTAACATGGGGCCCATTTTCTACTACCTTTTTTAAATTTTAGAACTGTTGATGTAAATATGATTTAATCATAGAGAAATAGATATGTATTTAGAATCTGCTTTATTCTGGACACACGTTCAGTAATTCAACATTTACTGAGAGCCAAGCCCTCTGTTAGGTCCTAGAGATGCAAAGATAATTAAGACATGGTCCATTCCTTCAAGGAGTTTGGACACTACGGGAGAAAACGGACAGAGAAATAGACAAATACAAGATAGTGTGCATACTGTCCTTTAGTTTACAAGTCTACACAGGCTGTCAGGGCAGCTCAGAGGGACAGAAATTAGCCTAAACTGGGTGAAAGAGAAGGTCAGGAAGTATTTCTTGCAAGAAGTGATGTATGAATGGAGAACTTTATTTAAGGTGGCAACATGTTCCATAGTCATTCTCCCCTACAGTCTTAGCTGACCTTCCTCATTTCCTCCTTTCTGCTGTCTAGAATCCCAATGGCAGGATCTCTGCAGCTGTCTTGGACCATGTGGTGACCCGGGCTACAGAAATCGTGTTCTGTAATATTGAGGCAGAAAGACAGACATAGTCCAGGTGTGTAGAAGCCACCATACCAGCCTGGATTGGCCTGGCTGTGAATTTCTTTTGTGGGAGAGCCCAACATCTATTTTAATGCACTGTTATTTGGGGGTTTCTGTTATTCAATCCTAATCCTAGCTAATTCAGGGTAGATGCTGAGGCTATTCACAAATGGACCCTCTAAGAGCAGAGTTCGGTCCAGTAAAGGTGAGAGAAAAGGTGACTGCAATTTAAGACAAGTTCTTCTTAAGGTGTCTGTGGGACCAGGTAGAGGATAAATGTTCATTAAATAATAATAGTCATAGAGCTATAGATAAAGATTTTGAAGGGGATCAGGATATGTCACCCCAAGATATGCCATTTGGGCATAAGGATTACTTTGAGCTGAAGGCAACTGAGAATCAACAGATGTAAGAGAAATTCTCTGGCCTCCTTTTGTCTGCCTAAAAGCAGGGCATAAATTTTCCTTGTGAAGGTGCCCGTTCTCCCATACGAGGGAGAGGAAAGTGACTCATATCACTGAAGTTGGCAATGAAGATGAGTCTGCATCAACAAACCTCTAAAATCATCTTTATCTTCCATTGGTTCCCCCCTAGATTTCCTAGCCACTTCCCATTGATTTATCATTCCCCAAAGCCCAAAGCCCCTTCCCCTTGTTAAAAATGATATGTAAGCCTCCAGGTCTAAACACTTCTTTGAGTTTCACTTCTTTGCTGTGAACTGCCATGCAAAAAATAAACATTTTATTAAACTTTATATAATAAAATGTTTATTTTTTATTTATTTTATCTGTGTGGCATGTTTATATCTAGTAATAGCACACAAAAATACATAACATCATCATTAACACGATTAAGGATGAGCTTAGCCCAGCAGTTCCAGTTAATAATATTGTTCTAAGGCTAATTAATGAATATATATTTAGTTGGCCATAAGACACGAGACAATCAGCCTTTTTCTGACCAACTCTAACTACATCAAGTTAATTAAACTTGTAGTTAGCTAAAGTTCAGATTTAAGTCCAGAGCCAAGAAGATGATATTTTCACTGTTACAGTATTCAAAGGTTTGTTAAAGGATCTACTGGTGTTACTGAGGTTTCATTTTTTTTAATTAAAAAAAATCTGTTCAAGATTTTTTAATTTCTAATTCCTACTTTTATTTCTGGTCCTGAGCACTTGAAGACTGTAGACACACAGTCTAGTCAAATAATACTAATGGTATCATACAAACATTTGGTTAAATTTGGAGAAGCAAATTTATTGTATATGAACAACCACTCCCATTGTAGATATTACTAACTCATCTTGGCTCTATTTCTCACTAATCCAGGAAACAGTATATACAAGACTTTGCTCCAGTTACTCTCAATAGAATAGAGTTCATTTATGAGATGAAGCTTACTGATTATTGAGGCCCTAGAGGAACCACAAGATGAAAAGGAAAATACATACTGTGGAAGTGAGAGGAAAAAGATCAGGAAAAGTAATATCATTTTCTGGGAAAGGTAGAAAGATAGTTGCGTTATTGATACAATTTAAGTTGGTAAACAGGGCTGGTAGTTTCGGATTATCATCATTTAAATTCCATTAGATAGTCATTCCTTTGAAAGTAATTCTTCTTATTCAACAGGAAATACCATCAGAAGGCCAAAAATATAATACTATAACAGTCATTAACAACTTTAGCAAATTTCTTCTTTTATTTTATTGAGGTATAATTGACATTATATTAGTTTCTGGTATACAACATAATGATTTGATATTTGTATATATTGTGAAATGATCACCACAGTAAGTCTAGTTAACATCCGTCATCATACATAGTTACAGAATTATTTTTTCTCATGTTGAGAACGTTTAAGGTCTACTCTCTTAGTAACTTTGAAACATGCAATGCAGTATTCTTAGTAACTATAGTTGCCATGCTGTACATTACATCCCCATGACTTACTTATTTTATAACTATAAGTTTGAACCTTTTGACCCACTTCACTCATTTTGCCAACTCCCACCTCTGGCAACCACCAATACATTCTCTGTATCTTTGAGCTTGTTTGTTTCATTTTGATTTGTTTTGCTTTTTAGATTCCACATATAAATGAGATCATAGGGTATTTGTGTTTCTCTGTCTGACTTATTTCACTTAGCCTAATACTTTCATGGTCCATCCATGTTGTCACAAATGGCAAGATTTCATTCTTTTTTATGGCTAATATTCATATATATATATATATATATCTCACATTTTCTTTAACACTCATCTGTTGATGGACATTTAGGTTGTTTCTATATCTTGGTTATCGTAAATAATGCTCTGATGAACACAAGGGTGCCTATATCTTTTTGAGTTAGTGTTTTTGTTTTATTTGGATAAATACCCAGGGATGGAATTGCTAGATCATGTGGTAATTCTATTTTTAACTTTTTGAGGAACCTCCATACTGTTCTCCATGGCAGCTGCACCAATTTACATTTTCGCCAACAGTGCACAAGGGTCCTCTTTTCTCCACATCCTCTCCAATACTTGTTATTTCTTATCTTTTTGATAAAGCCATTCTAACAGGTGTGAGGTGATAGCTCATTGTGGTTAGATAATATCTCACTATTTTTTATGTTTTTACTGTTATCCCTTGATAGTTCCCTATCAATGGCCCAACCTCCCATTAATAAAAATCATGTGACTTTTCTCCTGTTGAGCTCTCTTCTATGTTTAATTCACAGGCCCCTAGACCATGAACCCAACAGTGTAGAAGGGAAGTTTTTCCTCCCTGACAGCTTTGTCCATCATTCTGTGGTAGAAGTCATGAAACAAAAAAGAGAGGAATCAGGGGAAGGTAATAAAATGAGAATTAAAAATAGAACTCTGGGGAATTTAAATATTTCAGTGACAGCAGAGGAAAAGAAGCTATTGAAGAAAAATGAGAAGTGACAGAGAGAGGACAGGAAAACGTAGAGAGCAGTAGTATGGAATTCGCAGGAGGTGAGAGTTGCAGAAGCAGCATCAAATCCTGCAGAGGCATCAAGTTAGATCGGCCTGAGAAGCATCCATGGGATTTAGCAACAAAATATAACTGAAAACTTAATCATAAATGTTTCAGTAGAGTGAAGAGGAGAAAGTTGAAAACACTGTGCAGAAGAGCGAATGGGAGATGAGGAAGTGGTGTATTGGCTTCCTACTTGTGTCATAACAAATTACCACAAATGTAGTGACTTAACCCAGCATAAGCTTAGTATGCCATAGCTGGTAGGTCAGAAGCCAAGAGGGCTGCTTCAGGTCTCACTCACCAGGCTAATCCAAGTGTGGGCTGGTGGAGACTCTGGGGAAAAATCTACTCTTTCCAGTTGTTGGCAGAATTCTGCTCCACGTGGTTGTTGGACTGAGGTTCCCATTGTCTTGCTCTCTGCCAGCTTGTTCTCAGCATGTAGGGGCGGTCTACATTCCCCAGCTCCATCTTCAAAGTCATATATAGCTGACTTTGGTCCAATCTTGATCACACTTCAAATCTCCCTGACCTCTCCACCTGGATCATCTCTCCTGCCTTCCTTTTCTGCTTTTAAAGGCTCATGTGATTACGCTGGGTCCACCTAGATAATCCCAGATAATCTCTCTATGTTAAATTTAGCTGATTAATTACCTAATTCTACCTGCAAAATCCCTTCACAGAAGTATCTAGATTAGTGTTTGATCGAGAAACCTAGGGACAGGAATCTTGGGGGAGGCATCTTTAGGATTCTTCCTACCACAAGTGGCAACAGTGAGCATATCAACTCTTTCAAGAAGATGGGTTATAAATGTTCTGGAAGCAGACAGAAGGCAGCATCGTGTCAAGGAGAAGTTGTTTTTTGCTTTTGTCTTTTTTTTATATATATAAAATGAGAGAGACTCAGATACATGCCTATTCAGAAGGGAAAGCCAGTAGAGAGAAAACTTTGGAAAATAGAGGAGAAAAAAATGAAAAGTTGATTGAACCACCTCTGAGGAGGTAGACAGAACTGAGACCCAGATCCTAGGTGGAGACATCTAGTCTTCTGCTTAATGTTACAGGTAGAAAGGAGGAAAGTGTAGGGAACTTACACAGGTCAAGAAGTGGCAGTAATAGCAAGTCATCAAGGAAGTTTTTTTAATCACTGTTATTTTCTCTAAAGCAGTAGTTCTCGGGAGTTCCCTGGCAGTCCAGTGGTTAGGACTCAGCACTTTCACTGTGGGAGCCCGGGTTCTATCCCTGGTCGGGGAACTAAGATCCCGCAAGCTACGCCGTGTGGCCAAATTTAAGAAAATAAATAAATAAAGCAGTAGTTCTTAAAGTGTCCTCCCTGGACGAGTAGCATCAACATCACCAAAGAGCTTACTAGAAAAGTAAACTCTAACCTGCTACCCCAGACCAACTTCATTGGAAATTCTGGGGGGAGGGCCCAGAAATCTATGTCTAACAATCCCCCCAGGTGACTGTGATACATGCTCAAGTTTGAGAGTAACTCTTAAAGTAAGACGCAAGCTCACTTGCTAAGACTGAGAAGGAAGTGGTGATGTAAAAGACTTCAAGAGAATGGGAAGCTTTGAAAGAAGTTTTGGGAAGAAAAATAGAGATTGTTTGGGAACTTACGAAAGGAGAGCCGCAGATACATCCTGTCAAACTCCAGTAATCGAATTCCAGTCCTGGGTGTAAAGATGGAGTGGAAGGTCCAATAGCCTTCTGACCAAAAAAAAAAAAAAAAAAAAAAAAATAGTATAGGGACTTTCCTGGCTGTCCAGTGGTTAGGACTCTACACTTCCAATGCAGGGGCCGTGGGTTCGATCCCTGGTTGGGGAACTGAGATCCAGCATGCTGCATGTCATGGCCAAAATAAATCAATATCAACAAATAAATAAAGTTAAAAAAAAAAAAAGCTTCTATTTGGCAGGGAGTGGGGCTATTACATCCACCCATGCTCCACCAGCCAACTCAAGTTATAAGGCCGGAACCAAAGCCAGTCAAATGGGCACGTGAGTTCTGCCCAGGGAGATATGGCAAGGCTGGAGCGAGAATAAGTAATGTGAACAAATAGCACATGCTATTACCTATTAGAATGACTGAGTAATTTCAAAAGGGATATGCTAGGCTCTAGTTGAAAGCAAAAGCCAGAGAACCCCCAGAAGGCAACCTGGACCCCACCAAAATGGTAAAGGTTTTCTACGATTCTGGAAACTTAATTCCTTTTGCAGTGTGTGCACATTGGTTATTTCTGATTGGTGACCACCAATGGTCAGTGTACTCATTTGCTAGAGCTATTATAGCAAAGTCCCACAGACTGGGTGGCTTAAACAGAAAGGTAGTGTCCCGTTCTGGAGGCAGGAAGTCCAAGATCAAGGTGTCAGCGGGGTTGGCTCCTTCCGAGGACTGAGGAAAGTGTCTGTTCTAGGCCTCTCTCCTTGGCTTGTAGATGGCCACCTTCATGTTCACATGGCATTCTCCCTGTGTGCGTGTCTGTATCCAAATTTCCTTTTTATTAAGGACTTAATAAAAGGTGTCCTTCGATTAAAGGACCACCGTACTCCAGCAGGACTGCATCTTAACTAATTATATCTGCAAGGACCCCATTTCCATAAAAGGTCCTATTCACAAATATCGCATGATATCACTTATACGTATCTTTAAAAATGCTACAAATGAACTTATTTACAAAACAGAAATAGAGTTAAAGGTGTAGAAAACAATCTTAGGGTTACCAGGAGGAAGGGGGAATAGAGTAAATGAGAGATTGGGATGGACATATACATACTACTATATATAAAATAGATAACTAATAAGGACCTACTGCAAAGCACAGGGAACTCTACTCAATACACTGTAATGGCCTATATGGGAAAAGAGTCTAAAAAAGAGTGAATGTATGTATCTGTATAAATGAGTCACTGTGCTGTACAGCAGAAAGTAACACAACATTGTAAATCAATAACACTCCAATAAAATTTTTTTTTCAAAAGGTCTTATTCTAAGCTACCGGGGGTTAGACTTCAATGTATGAGTTTGGGAGAATATAATTCAACCCATAAGAGGCAACAATAAAATCCTTGCAAGACCTGGCTTGTTTTTCAGAAGCAGCAAGAAATTGGAGAGCTGTCCTTTCACTCTAGTCTTTCTGGCCGAGAAAGGCACTGCAAGTAGTGAATTTTAGCAGCTTACAAAGGAGAACTGTGAACTGAGTCTCCTTAGCACCCTAAACTGGAAACTGACCTCCCTGGTCCACTGGTGCAAACAGTGCACAGAACACTGTTCGAATGAACAGGTTGTGTAGAGACACAGTATCTATGAGGATTCTTGGTCAGGTGGAATTCACTGTCTGAGCTGAATACGTGTAATTACCTAAAGCTCCTTCTCCCAGAGACCAGATAGAATTTGGGCGGCATATTTCTGACCAAACATGTGCTCAGCTGCTTACCCATCACAAAGAGGCTGGGTGGGAAGGGCAGCTGGGTTACCTGCTGTCCCCATAAGTGGTGGTGGCCGCAGAAGCCAGCAGCCAATAGCTAATACCTCCGCTTTGGGGCGCGGTGAGCAACTCAGCTACAATTCTGCCTGCTCTCAGCACCTGTCTTCCGCCGCCCTTTCTTTCTTTTTATTTATTTATTTATTTTTGACATCTTTATTGGAGTATAATTGCTTTACATTGTTGTGTTAGTTTCTGCTGTATAACAAAGTGAATCAGCTATACTGTATACATATATCCCCATATATCCTCCCTCTTGTGTCTCCCTCCCACCCTCCCTATCCCACCCCTCTAGGTGGACACAAAGCACTGAGCTGATCTCCCTGTGCTATGCGGCTGCTTCCCACTAGCTATCTATTTTATATTTGGTAGTGTATATATGTCCATGCCACTCTCTCACTTCGTCCCAGCTTACCCTTCCCCCGCCCCGTGTCCTCAAGTCCATTCTCTACGTCTGTGTCTTTATTCCCGTCCTACCCCTAGGTTCTTCATGACCTTTTTTTTAGATCCCATATATATGTGTTAGTGTACGGTATTTGTTTTTCTCTTTCTGACTTACTTAACTCTGCATGACAGACTCTAGGTCCATCCACCTCACTACAAACCGCCGACCTTTCTTATTTTAATAAAAGCCGCCAGTCTCCCTGGCACCGCCAAGAACAGTGCCTCTCCTTCCGCTTCCCCGCATGATTCCCTCGCTCTCCAGAAAGGCTACTCATCTCACTATGCCTCCTGCCCTTTCCTAGCGTAAATTATCATTGTTCACGTAGGTAGGAGTCACTGTTTCCCCAGCTCTTTCTCTCTCTCCGATCCTTGTGATTCTTTTCATTTTCTTTATGAACTCGTGCCCTTCCCCTGTGCCCACCCCCCCATCCTACCCACCTACATGCACGCGCGCGCGCGCGCACACACACACACACACACACACACACACACACACACACCCCGACCTATAAAGGCTCACCAGGGCAGCTCAGGAAGGAGAAGCCGTAGCTGCCAACAGCTTTTGTGTTCCCACTGAAAGTCAGAAACTGACTGTACTATAATAGACCCGTGGTAACATTCCAAGCCCCGCTGTGAGCCCGAGCTGAAGCACACACACCTTCTCCCGTCACACCTTTTCTCAGCATCACAGGCCCCCGCCTCAGCCACAGGCACAGGCAGAGAGGCTCAGGCCAGGTCTGCAGGGAAAGGGCGGGCTAGGGTCCGATCACAGGTTCAATTCAGGCTCATGGCAGCACCGTGAAGCTCCTGGCCCAGCGATGTTTGTCCTTCGGTGTCCATGACCTAGAGCAATACTGGGTTGTACAGACAGTAAAGTCTGGACGGTGCCTGCAGCACCCAGGGCTGAGGGCCTGACCTAACCGCCCCCATAGTAAAGATAACACAGTAACATAGGGCCTGACCTAAACCCGCCCCCATAGTAAAGATAACACAGTAACATAGGGCCTGACCTAACCCCCCCATAGTAAAGATAACACAGTAACATAGGGCCTGACCTAACCGCCCCCCCAAAGTAAAGATAACACAGTAACATAGGGCCTGACCTAACCCCCCCCATAGTAAAGATAACACAGTAACATAGGGCCTGACCTAACCCCCCCCATAGTAAAGATAACACAGTAACACAGGGCCTGACCTAACCGCCCCCCCATAGTAAAGATAACACAGTAACATAGGGCCTGACCTAACCCCGCCCCCATAGTAAAGATAACACAGTAACATAGTAAAGTAATTCTCATTAGAGAATGAACTTATGGTTACCAGGAGGGAAGAGTGGAGGGGGATGAAAAAGCATAGAAAAAAATAAATTTATAAAAATAAAATAAAGATACCACGGGGGCTGGGGAGGGAGGTGAGACTGTGAAGGGCCCGCCTGCACTCCCAGGGCCCCAGGGGCATCCGCTTGCAGGTAAACCCTGAGTCAAGGTTCCTGACCAGCGCCATCCCGACAAAATCTAGAAGGAAGTCAACATTATCTTTGGTAGTTTCCTCTATAGCTTTTGCCCAAAAGAGTCTTGGGCGCAGACAACACTCCGAAGCTCCAGGCAAACATGGACAACTACCCACCTGGCCCGTGCGTGTCGGTGTCCCAGCGACTCACAAACACCGTGTCCCAAACCGAAGCCCAGCTCCCAACAATTCCCACCTGCTTCCGCCCACCCAGCGGCAAGCTCCGCCCACCCAGCGGCAAGCTCCGCCCCGGACCACCTCCTAAATGCTCCGGACTGTTTGTCCCTTTCTCTGACCCGCCACCTTTTCAGGTCTTCCGCTTTTCAGGTCTCCCTCGTTGCCCTTTAAGGTCTCGGTAATAACCCCTCAAAGCAGGATCTGAGGCAGACAGACAGGCATTCTGACCAGGGAGACCTGTGCTTAGAACCGAACCCTTCCACTAACCTGCCACGTGGCCTGGAACAAGACAATAAGCTTGTTAGGCTTAGTTTCCCTACGTCTGAAATAGGATATAACACCATCTTTGCAAGATGGTGGGAGGATGTGATGAAACCTATGTAGAGAGATATTTGTCATTCTCCTTGATTTCTTTTTTTTGGGGGTGGGGTGGGGGGCCTGCGGTATCTTAATTACCCTACCAGGGATCAAACCCGTGTCCCCTGAATTGAGACCACAAAGTCTTAACCACTGGACCACCAGGGAAGTTCCCAATCTCCTTGATTTCTGAATTCACTTCTAGTGCCTTTCACATTATGGTCCGTGTGAATAGCGCCCCCTAGAGACAGCCACTTCGTGGTCCTGCCCCTTAAACAGTAATATAGAACCTCAAACTTTCTCTAGATTTTCTAAAATTATTTTACCCTTTTACTTAATCTACGATACGGAAGCAATTTTATGTAGAAAAATATTTTAGATCTATATGTCTTGAAAGATTGTATTATGAAATTTATTTTAATATAATCTTAACAATATATATTCATTTATTCAATAAATATGGCTTGAGGCCCTGATGTGTGCCAGGTACTGTGCTAATTCATATAGACACATGTTAACTGATCCTCATTTAGTAAATGATATGTCATTTAATTTCCCTTAAATTTTTTATATAGAAAAAATATTTTGGCAATGAACATACACACATTACTGTATGTAAGAAATATAACCAACAAGGACCTACTGTATAGCACAGGGAACTATAGTCAATATTCTGTGGTAACCTATATGAGAAAAGAATCTAAAAAAGAATGAATATATGTATATGTCTATGTATAACTGAATCACTTCACTGTACACCTGAAACTAACACAAATTGTAAATCAATATACTCCAATAAAATTAAAATAAAAAAACAAAAAGTATGTCCTGGATAAACAACAAGGTCCTACTGTATAGCACAGGGAACTATATTCAATATCCTGTGATAAAGCATAATGGAAAAGAATATAAAAAGAATGTGTGTATATATATATATGTATAACTGAATCACCTTGTTGTACAACAGAAATTAACACAGCATTGTAAATCAACTATACTTCAATAAAATAAATAAATTTTTTAAGTTAAAGAAAATATTTTTGTTGTCAAAAATTCTAAACCGGCATCAAATTACATTGAAGACTGAATTTATATCAAAATATGTATTCAAATCAACCCTATGTTAAGCCCTCAAATCCAGGCAGAAACTGCCTGCACTCCCTAAATGTCTGCATTCATTTATTTTGCATTAAAATATGAAGGGGTTTAATATTTGTATGTTTTATTCCTAATTGACAAGATGAGAGAACATGATATTTACAAGTACTGTTAGTCTTTGAACAGCTTGTGGGTTAGGAGCCCTGACCCTACTCATGGTCAAAAATCCATGTATAATTTATAGTCAGCCCTCTGCATCCGTGGTTCTTCTATATTCGTAGTTCCTTCATATCCGACTTTCTGCACCCTTGTATTTAACCAACCGAGGATCGAGTAGTACTGTAGTATTTTCTATTTAAAAAAGCCCGTGTATACGTTGCTCCACACAGTTCAAATGCATGCTGCTCAAGGGTCAACTGTACTTCTCTGCAAATAACATATTTTTGGTACGAACAGCATTTACTCCCATTTAATGAAAAGGAGAACTGCTATATACCCACCACTCTGTTTTCTCTTTTTAACCTATGTTTTAGGCCAGAGACATTTAATGTGTCTTTAAAACATTTGATCGATGGGAGATAACTCAAACTGATGATAAAGATCTACTTGAAGGGAACTTACAGAAATATTTTCAATCTCTACTCCTAACTTGTAATGTTTTAAAATCTGTGTTCCTTACACTTCCTTTCTTCAACCAATGGCACATTCTAGGAACGGAGTAAACAATAATTGAGAGTGAAATAGCCAGGGGCATTCAGCTGAGGAGTAGCCCATCTGCCAAGTGGGAGAAACACAAGGCACTCACTTAACACACACTCACAAGATCTCAGGTTGTTCCCTTTTTAAAGGGCCAAGAATGTTCCAATACTATTATGTGTATTTGCTCGTAGAAGTTGAAACCCGCTACTGCTGCCTTTAGTGAGGTGGTCGCTGGAGAACACCTTTACAAACCAACACCTGGAACACTTAGGATGTTAGAGCTCACTGGTTCTTTTCAGCCCTTCAATACCTGTTTTGAGCACAACCCATTACCTAAGAGATCATCCATTCCATCTGTTATAAAACCTAAATGTGATACTATTGTTCCTGCTTGAAATCTTTTGTTATCTCTCCAGAGAGTTGGAAATGAAGTTCAAATCCCTTTGCAAGAAATTCACAACAACCACACACACACACAACCAAAGCGCAGCCGTCCCACCCAGGCCTTTTTTTTTTTTTTTATGGCTGCGTTGGGTCTTCGTTTCTGCGCGCGGGTTTTCTCTAGTTGCAGAGAGTGGGGGCTACTCTTCATTGCGGTGCACGGGCTTCTCATTGCGGTGGCTTCTCTTGTTGCAGAGCACGGGCTCCAGGCACGCGGGTTCAGTAGTTGTGGCACACAGGCTCGGTAGTTGTGGCGCACGGGCTTAGTTGCTCTGCGGCATGTGGGATCTTCCCGGACCAGGGCTCGAACCCGTGTCCCCTGCACTGGCAGGTGGATTCTTAACCACTGCGCCGCCAGGGAAGTCCCCACCCAGGCTTTCTGCAGGTACCATTCTCTCATGCAGTTCTCTACTTTTCCTGGGATGTGTCCCCCACTCTCTGTTGGAGTGTTTTCCCTATTTTTCCACTTAGCTAACACCTTCATATCCTTCTACAAGTTCAAAGTTCACTCTTACCAGGAACCTCCCTGGTCAAAAGGACTCTTTCCTCCACCCACTCATGCTTCCTTTTCTGAAAATGCATTCACAACACCACTATAGTTCTTGCCTTCACACTTAAGGTAACGGAGATGTGGTAAGGGGTGCCTCCTTTCTCATAGCCCCCCAAACTCCACTTAATTATGGGTTTATGTGAGAAAACCAACCCCAGAATCTCAAAGGCTGAAAACCACAGAGATTGTTCTTACTACTTGTCCGTGGAGGGTCAACCATGGCTTCCCTCCTTGTCTTTGGGGGTCTGGGTCAAAGGGACAGTCCCCACCTGGAACTTACTTATCCCTTGGGAGAAGGAGAGAAGCAGGAAAACAGGAAATACATTCTGATGGTTCCTAAAGCTTCTCCAGGGAACTGGCACACTGCTCTCTCCAATCATATTAGCCAACTCAAAGCATATGCTCAGCCTGATACAGGTGAGGTGGAAAAGCATCCTCTTCCCAAAGTCACACACAGTAAATCTCATGACGACAGGCAGAGATGTAGGCTCCTCTTACATGGATGGGAAGAGAAAATAATCGGGAACAATAACGCAATCTGCTACAGACCAATAGCTTTCTTCTTGCATCTTCACTAGTAGGAATTAAGTCTGTGTACGGTTGTGCAGTGCTGATGGGACAGACCCATGGACGCCCACCTCTGGGTAAGCAGTAGCTTCAGATTTCCCATTTTCTTTCTTTTTTTTTTTTAAATTTTATTGAAGTAGAGTTGGTTTACAATGTTGTGTTAATTTCTTCTGTACGGCAAAGTGACTCAGTTATACATGGATATATTCCTTTTCATATTCTTTTCAATTATGGTTTGTCACAGGATATTGAATATAGTTCCCTGTGCTGTACAGTAGGACCTTGTTGTTTGTCCACCCTTTATATGATAGTTTGCCTCTGCTAATCCCATACTGCCGATCCCAGATTTCCCATTTTCTTGTGTTGAGCCTGACATATTCTTTTCCAGTCCCTCTTCAAAACTGCCACCTTGATTTTATTTCATAGGATTCTATTCCTAGTTCTCCCAAGACTTCCTATGTAAAAGAATTCATGGGCTTCCCCGGTGGCGCAGTAGTTGAGAGTCCGCCTGCTGATGCAGGGGACGCGGGTTCGTGCCCCGGTCTGGGAAGATCCCACATGCCGCGGAGCGGCTGGGCCCGTGAGCCATGGCCGCTGAGCCTGCACGTCCGGAGCCTGTGCTCCGCAACGGGAGAGGCCACAACAGTGAGAGGTCCGCGTACCGCAAAAAAAAAAAAAAAAAGAATTCATTGTTCCCATCCAGCGCCCCCGTTACAGTCTCTACCAAAACAACACAGCCCTTCTATTCTTGCTAAACATGAAAGTAAGCAGAGCAGTGACAGAAAGGGCCAACACCAGGGAACTGAGAAATCTCAAAGAGCCCCCAGAGTCCCACAGCGATAACCTGACTGCCCTTCTTAGCAGATACATGGAATCTGCAAAACACCTTTCTGAAGATGGATTCTCCCCCCGACCCTGGCTTCAATCCTTTGTCCCAAAGCCTAAAACATCAAAACAGCTGGGTTTGGTGTGAAGCTAATCAAACTTAAGCCTCAGGGTTGTATTACTTTCCTGTGCTGCTGGGACAAATTACCACAAACTTGGAAACTTAAAGCAGCACGTATTTATTCTCTCACCATTCTGGAGGCCACAAGTCTGAAACCAGTAACCCTGGACCCAATTACGGTGTCGGCAGGACCGTGCTCCCCAAAGAGGTTCTAGGGGACATCTGTTCTTGCCCCTCCCAGTTTCTGGTGGCTCCCAGCCCTCCCTGACTTGTGGCCACATCCCTTCAATCTCTGCCCCCATGGTCACATTGCCTCATCCTGGGTCCAATTTCCCTTTGCCTCCCTCTTATGAAGATTCATGTGGGGACTTCCCTGGTGGTCCAGCAATTAAGACTCCGTGCTCCCAAGGCAGGGGGCCCAGGTTCGATCCCTGGTCAGGGAACTAGATCCTGCATGCCGCAACTAAGGGTTTGCATGCTGCAACTGAAGATCCCGCACACGGCAACGAAGATCCCACATGCTGCAACTAAGACCCAGTGCAGCCAAGTAAATAAATAAATATTAAAAGAAGAAAAAGAAGAAGATACATGTGATTGCTTTTAGGGCCCACTCAGATAATCTAGAATAATCTCCCCTTCTCAAAATCCTTTTTCCATACAAGGTAACAGGTTCCATGGAATAGATATGACTATCTTTGGAGGGACCATTTTCAGCCTACCCAAGGGCCCTCACATACATAAGTTCTTCTCCATAACTGGGAGAGAGGGCTGCCAGAGGATCCCCTGGCAGGTGGCACCTGCTGGACCAGAAACTGTGGGGAAACCCAAAAAGGGGACCAGCCAGGGTGGGCTTGAGAAGCTGAAAGGAGCTTTTCTAAATGATCAACCATAGAAAACTCACTGGGATCTATCATGAAGAACCTAGGGGCAAGACAGGAATAAAGAACCAGAACTACAAGAGAATGGACTTGAGGATATTGGGAGGGGGAAGGGTAAGCTGTGACAAAGCGAGAGAGAGGCATAGGCATATATACACTACCAAACCTAAGGTAGATAGCTAGTGGGAAGCAGCCGCATAGCACAGGGAGATCAGCTCGGTGCTTTGCCACCGCCTGGAGGAGTGGGATAGGGAGGGTGGGAGGGAGGGAGACGCAAGAGGGAAGAGATATGGGAACATATGTATATGTATAACTGATCCACTTTGTTATAAAGCAGAAACTAACACACCATTGTAAAGCAATTATACTCCAATAAAGATGTAAAAGAAAAAAAAGAAAACTCACTGGGATCACCTGTGCTGGAGGAAAGGCTGAATTACTTTTCTATCCATGCTATAGAAAATATGGCATCATTCTTGCCATATAAAGGGGCAATTAAACTAGCAAGAGCAAAGCCTGTGAAAACATTTCCAGTCTGTCGTTTAGTTAAATTCATAAACATATTATTTATACTCTGGATTTGTGAATTGTTTCAATTACAGCTCTGTGATTATCTGGGCTGGCTTATAATTATTATTCCCTGGATGGTCCATAGATCCTGTCTCCCAGTTAGCCAGCCAAACCTTAGCTGAGATGCAGCTCTGAAGGGATTGGCAGATGTAAACAAAGTCCCAAATCCGTGGGTTAATCGTGACTAAATCCAGTGAGAGCACTTTAAACAGCCCACGGACGTTCACAGAGGCTCAGGACTGCAGGCAGCAGCGGGGAAAGGACGGGGAAAACGAGTTCTACGTGTCCCGACGCTCAGATCAATTCAAGCAGCCTACACGTGGGAAATGAAAAGAAGCGGAAGAGTGCCCTGATGTCTGGAAGCTGATGGAGCCAACACCGGTGAGTTGGATCCGAAAATGAAGGAAGCTGAGAGAGAACCTCACAAAGGAAAGAGGCAATCAGAATCTCTCGGGCCCATCTTCAGCATCAGAAACCCGGCTACAGCCTCAAACTGTTTCATAAGGGCAAAACCATCCGCCGAAAACTGAATGAAAACTGCCTGAAAGAAGGCCACGCAGATCCAAGCCTGATTGCCAGGTGGAAAACACATAGTCCTGAGAATGTGTGTTGCCTGCGATGTATTCGGATGCTAGGATGCCGACTTTGGAAGAAGTGGCATCTCCCGGGTTCTCCAAAGCCAGCGGGAAACCTGCAGGATCACGGAGTGTGTGCCCAGTGTCTGCAGTCTGATCAGGGCCGGGCTGCACACTGACTCTGCCCCTCTGAAAGTGATCTACTCTGAGGACCGCAGGATCTGCCACGGGTGCTCTGAACACTGAGCCCTCCGTGGTCATCTCCACGCCCATTTCCAACACACACCTCCGCCCCCAGCAGTAGTGGTGGACTTCTGATGCCTCAGAACCAGATCCAGAACTTCAGGGCAATTGGAACCTTGATCTCAATTCCATTTGAAAGACAAAAGGATATCCCGATTCCATATACTCACGACTTCTTCCTTTCCCCAAATTCAATGTCGTGAACATAAAATTGAAAAAGATTAACAAAGGAATAAACAGTCACCAGAAAGAAAACACTGATTCTTGCCACCTTCTGGTACTTCACATGCAGGAAGACAGTAACCAAGGGACTTGGAGCAAACGTCATCCTAAAGGGAGGAAAAACGCAGTCTTGTATTTTCAGAATCTTTCCACCAGGTGGCGCTTGCTGAGACTGTGAAAAAACAAAATATCAAAGATTTTGCGTAAGCGACTTGTATTTCCTTCCAAGTACAAATAGGAACTTTCTAGGAATGTGAGACTAAGCCGAGAAAAAAAAGAATCTGAATTCATGTCCAAGATTATGGAAGCGTTTTCTGTTTTGGGGGTTTTTTTTGGCCAGACTTCTGCCTTCTGTTTTCTCCCTGGAACTGTCAATACTGAACGGGAAGCAGAGATTCTCCCTGATCCTTCCTGATCAATAAATGGTTACATTTTTCACCGATAAGTCACCTGTGTTCTCCATGACCTTAAGTGTGGGTAGCAGGAACTACTGTCCACTCTTAAGAGATAAAAGGGTACTGCTTTTCATGTGCCCAAAATATTCGTGCTTGAAAGAGAAAGCCTTGCCCAGAACCTTGACTTATACCTTGCCATGTAAAAAGAGTGTTAAGATTGCCTTGCACTGTAAGATGTTTAAGAATTTACAAAACAAGAAGGCACGTTGGAGTCAGAAGTCCTGAATATCTCTCCTGGTTTGGACTCGTAAAACTGCGAAACTTCGTCAAGTCACAAGGTATAAAAGACTCAGTTTCAATATCTACAAAATGATGATACTAATCATGGTTTGGGGAACCAAGTGAGAAAATGTCTGTGAAACCCACAAAACCTGAGATGTTCAACTTCACTAGCCATTAGGGAAATACCAACGAAAATCACAGTAACATACTGCTCGACACCCATTAGGATGGCTATTATCCAAAGCACAAGAAATAACAAAAGTCAGTGAGGATGGAGAGAACTTTGAATCTGTGTGCCTTACTGGTGGCAGCATAGCATTGTGTGACTTTTGTGGAAAACACTCTAGCAGTTCCTCAAAAAGCTAGACGTAGAATTATCATATGATCCAGCAATTCCACTCCTCAAAGGAATTGAAAGCAGGAATTCAAACAGACAGTTGCACACCAATGTTCATACCAGCATTATTCACAATAGCCAAAAGGCGGAGGCAACACAAGTGTCCATCAGCAGGTGAATGGATAAACAAAATGGGGTAAATTCATACAATGGAATTTTTTTTAATAAATAAATTTATTTTTTTAAAAAAAGAGATGACTCAGTTCAGGACAGTTATTAAGTAATTGTTCAGAATTATCACCTCACCCCAATACCTGGAAGATTTAACACACCAAGCACCCAAATAGTCACCCCCGCCCCCTCCCCTTGAGGCCTTCCCTGCCACCCTCCCTAGCTGCCACTTCTGTTAGGGAGAATTTCTCAAGAGAGAAGTACTCCCTCCTGTGGAAGTATCATTCTTCTGAGTCTTAAGGACTGGCATGGTCCCTAAGAAAGCTAGCCAGGGAACCTGGGGAGCTCTAAAGTGAGAAGGCAGGTCTTTTGTTTTTAACTGAAGTATAAGATACATATAGTAAGGTGCATTAATCTTATGTGCACAGCAGAACAGAACACAAATGTTCAAGATACAGAACATTTCCTTATATGTCAATTATATCTCAAAAAAAACTGGAAAAAATGAGAAATAAAAACAAAAAAGATACAGAACATTTCCAAAATCCCAGAAGACCTCCTCATGGCCCTTCCCAATCAATACCCTCCCACGCAGAGATAAGCATTATTCTGATGATTGATTTTGCCCATACAATGGAATATTATTCAGCCATTAAAAAGGAATAAAGTTTGGACACATGTTACAACAGAAGTGAACTTTGAAAACATTATGCCACAGACTTCCCTGGTTGTCCAGTGGTTGGGACTCTGCACTTCCACTTCAAGGGGCATGGGTTCAATCCGTGGTCAGGGAACTAAGATCTCATATGCCACAGGGAAAAAAAAAAGAAAATATTATGCCAAGTGAAACAAGCCAGGCAGACACAAAAGGACAAATATTGTATAGTTCTATTATATGAGATGCCTAGAATTAGCAAATTCATAGACACAGAAGGTGTAATAGATCAGAGGTTACCAGAGGATGAGGAAGGAGAAATGTGAAATTATCACTTGATGGTTATAGAGTTTCTGTCTGGGGTAATGGAAAAGTTTTGGAAATAGATACTGGTAATGGTTGTACAACATGGTGCATGTAATTAATGCCACTGAATTTTACATTTAAAAATGGTTAAAATGGTAAATATATATATATATTTACAACGATAAAGAAATTTTTAAAATAATAATTGGGTGAACTTAGACCAATTTAACATTCAAAGTCAAGAACAGATTTGGGGACGGCAACTGGTTTCCCAAAAACAAGTTATCTGAGAAGGAGAAGGCAGAAAACCTGCAGTTCTTTTTATGACCTGGTCTCAGCAATCATACACCATCACTTTCATCACATTCTTTTCTTAAAAATCAGTAAGTATAGACCACATTCAAGGAGAGGAGATTAGGCTCCACTTTTTTTTTTTTTTTTGCGGTACGCGGGCCTCTCACTGTTGTGGCCTCTCCCGTTGCGGAGCACAGGCTCCGGACACGCAGGCTCAGCGGCCGTGGCTCATGGGCCCAGCCGCTCCGCGGCACGTGGGATCTTCCGGGACCGGGGCACAAACCCGTGTCCCCTGCATCGGCAGCTGGACTGTCAACCACTGAGCCACCAGGGAAGCCCCTAGGCTCCACTTTTTAAAGGAAAAACCATCAAAAAAATGTATGGATAGCTAAAAAAAAACATGGATATATTTTAATACCATCATACCTATCAACTTAAGAAAGAATTAATTTAAAAACACAAACCTCTTCCTTCCCCTTGGTGAGGATCTTACCTTTCTCAGTGAAGTGCCCCAAGTGGTCCCAGGTCCTGAGAAGTTCCCACACATCAGCTATGCTTGACTTTAACATTTAAGATTGGTGTGAGCCCTTTCTCAGCTAGAGGGAAATGCAGAGATAAAAGACTGTGTCCCGGGCTCAGATGGCCCCAAGTTGAGTGTAAGTGAGAAATAAGTAACCAGTATGACAATGCAGTGTGATAAGCACTATGATAGAATTGTGCTTCTGGGGGCTACAAAAGCACATAAAAGAGAAAACTGTTCCAGATTGGATAGTAAGAAGAGAGAGAGAAGTACTTACTGGGTGAGATCACCTTGGAGTTGAGTTTTAAATGATGGGCAGAGACAAAGGACTTCCCTGGTGGCGTAGTGGTTAAGAATCCGCCTGCCAATACAGGGGACACAGGTTCAAGCCCTGGTCCGGGAAGATCCCATATGCCTCGGAGCAAATAAGCCCATGCGCTGCAACTACTGAGCCTGCGCTCTACAGCCTGCAAGCCACAACTACTGAGCCCACGTGCCACAACTCCTGAAGCCCGTGCACCTAGAGCCCGTGCTCCACATCAAGAGAAGTCACCACAATGAGAAGCCCGCGCACCAACGAAGAGTAGCCCCCACTGGCCACAACTAGAGAAAGCCCGCGTGCAGCAACAAAGACCCAACACAGCCATAAATAAATAAATAATATAAATAAATTTTTTTAAAAAATGATGGGTAGATAGAGCCAAGTAAAAAAGGAGGGAAAACAGGCTAAGAGATCCCAGGCTCCTACAAAGGTATGAAGATGAAAAAGAACATGGACTATTTTGGAACTTGCACATGGTTCCCTGGAACTGGTGTGCAATAGAGTGGGAAATAGGAAATGAGGTTAGACAGGGGCTGCCCTGCTGAAGAGTTTGGATTTTTTTCTAAAGCCGGTGGGGACCGATGAACCACTTTAAGCAATAGGGACAACATGAAATGTGCACTTCAAAAAGTTACTACGGGGACTTCTTTGGAGGTCCAGTAGTTAAGACTCCATGCTCCCACTGCCAGGGGCACGGGTTTGATCCCTGGTCAGGAAACTAAGATCCCGCATGGCTCGCGGTGCAGCCAGAAAACAAAAAACAAAAATCGCTACTCAGTTAGCAATGTAGAAATATATCTGAGGTTGTAGGGGATCAAAGTTTGCCACCCTAACGGGTCTCTTTGGCATGCAGATTATTTCGAGCCAAAAACAAGCAAGGCCCTGTTGACAAAAAAAGTTAATCAATCGTCGATCTAAGAAAGAAATGGGAAATTTTATTCAAGCCAACCTGAGGGTTATAACCAGGGAGACAGTCTTTCAGAAAGCTCTGAGGACTGTTTCATCCATTATATATGTTCTTGAGACAAAGGGTTATACATCAAAGGATACAATGACAGTTTACACCATCCATATTTGCATGTACAAGGGAAGAGTGGGACATTATGACCCCTTACAAGATTAAGGAGGAATGTTATCTCCTAAGGAGGTCTGGTTAATGCAGGGAGGAGGCTCCAACAGGCAGAGAAAATTTTTATGTTTACATTTTCCTTGTCTTGCCACAAAATACGAATTTTATTTCTGCAACCCAAAAGACTCAGGAATAAACTTTGACCTCTCCCCTTAGCTGCTTAAAGAATTTAAATAGAGGGACTGTTCCTGGAATAAAGCTGTCACCAGAGACATCTGCAAAGAATATGGGGAAGAGATATGGGAACATATGTATATGTATAATGGATTCACTTTGTTATAAAGCAGAAACTAACACACCATTGTAAAGCAAGTATACTCCAATAAAGATATTTAAAAAAAAAAAAAGAATATGGACCAGGTGTGATGGGGGAAACTCCTAGAGATCAGAGTCCACTCTGGGTCCCACGGTCTCTGCAGGCTCAGCAAACATTTATTTACCAAACATTTGCTTTCCATCTCCACGTGAATTGCCTTCCTCCCTTCTGAAGTCCCAAACCACTACTTCCCAACATCCTCTTTTGTCTTTAGCTGAAGATGGTATTTAAGTGGAGGGCTTAGGCCATTTTGATGAGTTACTCAGTTTTCCTGGATCTCTTCCATGGATACATGTTATTCAACTTTTGTTTGACTTTCTCCTGTTTAACTGTCTCATGTCCATTTAATTCTTAGACCAGCCAGAGCACCTAGAAGGGTAAAAGGAAGTGTCTTCCTCCCCAACAGGGTAAAGTAGAGAGCGTTAGAGCCACCTGGAGGCTCTTAGTGTGGTCCAACTAAGAACTGAGGAGGACCCAGCCACGGAGCGATGGTGATGGCAGAGAGGAGGGGTGCTTTGAAAGATTAACGCTGTGGAAGTGGCATAATTTGGTGACCTGTTGAGTCAGGTGCGGGTGGGGAAGGAACCAAGGGAGCCTGAGGAGTTTAGGTTTGAGGATTAGGGACCAAAAAGGAGCGGCACCCTAATAAGACAAGAAATAGAGCAGAAGGAGAGGGGAGAAGGAAGAAACCAGTTTGGTTTGGAGTATATCAGGTTTGAGTGCTTCTAAGATAAACACTAATTGAAGAAGCCCCTCATTAGTTTGGGCTCACTGGGCAGAGACTAATTTGAGTTAATAGAAAACTAAATTATAGACTTTATGTGAAAAGTTATGATTGTGTTTTCATTTTGTTTTGCTTTATTTTCTTATGATGATTTTTTTATTTTGTTTTTATTTTGACTCTCTCCTATTTCACCTGTCTTGCTGAATCTTCTTTTGTAAACATGTAAGAATTTTCGAATTGATTGGATTGAAATGCATATTTCCAAAATGTTTAAAGGTAGGAGAAAACTTCTTTTCCTGCATATTTCTTAAAATGTCTCTTTCTAATTGGTTACACAGTGACGGCATTCACACAGTAAAATACGGTGTAACCGTTTAAAATGGTTTATATTAAAAAATATTTAATGAATGGGGAAATAATTATGAAAATAACCCCAAGTGGAAAGCCATTTACAAAACAGTATGTACAATATGATTCTGACTTTCATAAAAATATCTGTGTATCTATACACAGGGTAAAAAATGGAAGGCAAAAGACCCAAATATTATTCAGTCTATCTCTGAGTGTTGGGATTTTGGAATGACTTTTTTTATTTTCTTATTGTGACTTCAGACATTTGCCAAATTCAAAATGATGACTATTTAATATACTAGAGCTTAAAAATTAATATTGTTTCCCACATGTTTGGTCTTATACATTTATTCTATACTTACAGTGGCAAATCTTAAAACTGAAAACAAATTCAGTTCATCAGCAGAAGTTATCTTTGGATTGTGGGAAAAAGAGTAATATATTTTCCTTCTAGTTTTTTGCATTTTTTTTCCCATGATGGAAAAGTTTATAATTAGAAACAGGTTTTAAGAGGAAACAGTTCTATTTCCTTCCTGTGTCTCACAAAAGCTTGCTGTCAGGAAAGAATTTGATGTTGGTCAGTGTGAATTTGACACTTCTCCCTCAGAGATATTTACGTTCCCATTATGTTCTCTAATTAGGAGGAAATCTTGAGTTGTATAAAGTTCAGATGTCATGGGGCTCAGCTGACCTACCTCCCCACCAGACTTTCATAAATAATGCTGTTTTGTCCTCAAAGGAGACCCGCTTTTCATGACTTGTCCTTCTCCTGCCAGGGATGAATAGTTCTGTGTCCATGGTGTTCCTTCCCATCTTGACTCTTCCCTGTTCAGTGTGAGATTCCTCGGCCGGTAAAGTCTGTTGGCTGCATGGAGCTACTGATAAGAAGCAGAGCAGCCTCCAGTGGCTGGAGAGGTGAATTCCTCCCAGGTCTCTTTTCCTGCTCCCAACCCCAAGCCCCTGCTTTTTGGTATTTTTAGTCCCAGTTCGTTTACCCCCTCCAACAAATTCCAGATTTTCCGAGGCAACCCAATCACAGGTATCCTGTCCCATGATGTCCTAATGTTACTCAGACTTTGCCTGATCACGCATTCTGATTCTTGGTTCCAACAATGTGGTCCCCGTGGATGACCTCCTTAAATGATCCCTAAACCTGCTCTTGCTTCTTTGTGCCCACTTAAATGAGAGAAGACACATACACACACACACACAGGTGAAATATATATAAAGGAATGAATGAACCAATACATTCTCTATGGGCGAGGAGTTAGTACATGATTTACGCAGGAATAATAACAATAGCTATTTGCTGAGGAGTAAGTGAAGCGCTTTATGTGCTTTATCTCATTCAATCCCCACAACCAAACAAGTCGCACTATAGATGAGCAAATTGAGATTTAGAAACTTTTTTTTTTTGATAGGAGTTTATTAGTTTATTTATTTATTTTTGCTGTATTGGGTCTTCATTTCTGTGTGAGGGCTTTCTCTAGTTGTGGCAAGCGGGAGCCACTCTTCATCACGGTGTGCGGGCCTCTCACTATCGCGGCCTCTCTTGTTGCGGAGCGCAGGCTCAGTAGTTGTGGCTCACGGGCCTAGTTGCTCCGTGGCATGTGGGATCCTCCCAGACCAGGGCCCGAACCCGTGTCCCCTGCATTGGCAGGCAGATTCTCAACCACTGCGCCACCAGGGAAGCCCTGGAAACTTTTAAGTAACTTGTCCACATCACTCAGGCAGAAAGCCAGGATTCGCACCAGGTATCTGAGGTCAAAGCCCGTGGTCTTCCTTAGTAAATATGCTCTCAGCCCTGGTGGGGTGATCGTGGAGAGGTCTGGGAAAGGCTTCCTGAGCCCCACCATTCAACTTGAAAATAACCCCTTCAATCTGCATCGCACTCTATGTGTATGTGTGCGTGTGTGTGTGTGGGGGTGTGGGTGTGGGTGTGTGTGTGTGTGTGTGGCGTCTATGAGCCCCACAATAGCCCTACGAGGTCAACAGGGCCCGGTGGAGCTATTTACCCCAAACTACAGGCCAGGAACTAAAGCTCAGTGGGATTAATGATTTGCCACAGGCAAAAAGGCCTAGAACCAACTTTCAAACACTGCATCCCTTTATTTACTCCTGCTCTCCTATGCTCTGAAAGTCCCTTCCTAGACACAAAACCTTTCATTCCATCATTAAAAAGAAGCCCTTGATGCCAGCGGAACTTGAAGGAAATGACTCATTGTGAACAGCTGAGCTCTCTAGAGAGCCAAGAACTTGTTGGCGGCCCTATCACCAATTTTCACACCTTCCTCTTTCCTTTATCCCCCTTCTTCTCCTCTGTCCCCCTCAATTCTTTTAAACCGTTTGGGATAGTCTATATACAGCTGCCTTCCAACGTCCACAATGCTGCGATAGCCACTGGGGCAAGTTCCCAAGAAGAACATACTATGTACATGAGTTATACCAACCTGGGTGCAGGGAGGAGGGAAAACTGGGTTAACATTTCTCAACAGCACAAGGGAAGACTTCCCTGGCAGTCCGGTGGTTAAGACTCTGCGCTCCCAACGCAGGGGGCGCGGGTTTGATTCCTGGGCGGGGAACTAAAATCCCACATGCTACGTTGAGCAGCCAAAAAAAACAGCACAAGGGCGGCACTGAGGTTTCTTCATTTCCTTCACCCATTCATCCAACACAATCTATTGCAAAGTGTCTTGCCTTCCTAGAAATAATAGAGCTGAATTTACCCTTTGTGTGACAACACAAGAATATCGTGATCAATCTAACAAGAGCTAATATTTATTCAAAGCTTGCCATGTGCCCAGAACTGTTCTAATTGCTTTACATACATGAAATCATACATCAATGTCAACTCATTCCCTCAAATATTTTGCAATGTTGCAAAACAGCAATGCCCAAGGGGCTATTGAAGTATGAGGGACTATTTGCCTCTATGTTTTTTAGTTCTTGGATTTTTCCCTTTTCCTGTACCTCCATTGCTTTTAAGTTATTAAATATCACCACTCTGGATTTCTGATTTGCTTCCTTTAATTTCCTACCAATTTAGAAGTATACACCAATCGTGTTGGAATTATATCCAGAGAAAGGTAAATATGCTTGATAAGGGCATAAAAGTAAAATATATTAACAATAATGCATGTGTGATACCTAGATAAAAATATACTCAATATATCTATTTCTTTCATCTTAGGCACCAGAGTCCTTATTTTTAACATTTTTTGTGGAAATAATTTCAAATTTATAGAAAACTTGCAAGAATAGTGCAAGGAATTTTTATATACACGTCACCAAGATTTCACTAACTCTAGCTGGAAGTCCCAGTGAATTCACTGGCTATAATTGCTCAAGATCACTGGTAAAGATTGTGGCCATTATAGGTGTTTAGTCAGTCATACATTTAAGCTCCCAACTTTCCGCCCCCATGGATAATTAAGATTCAGCTAAATTAATTTTTGTTACTTATTCTGAACCTGCGATCGGAAGTACAGAAAAGCCCTAAAAATATCACTGAGAGCCTCAACCTCATGTACTATAGAAGTTAACTTAAACCATTTCAGGTTGAAGAAATTAATCCTGGCTTAAAGCTACACTATTTATTTATTCATTACAAGTATGTATTGCTGGCAACATTTTGTAACAGACACACATGGCTAGAAGTCCTTTTAACCTACTTTTATGCTCTAATATGGAAGCACATCAGACCTCATAAAGGATGGAGGATACGTCGATAAAATGGAAAAAAAAAATCTCTGAATTTCTCTTCAATCTTCCCTTCTGCAGCCAAATTACAGATCATTTAAGCTTTTTTCTTCAGTGATTATATTTTCTCATCTCTGGAATCTGTGTTGCTAAAATGAATAAAGAAGATTGACAGGTAAGCATTGTGCCCTGCACACAATAGACTTCCAGTGTTTAAGCTAATGCTGAATTAAACACCGAGGGTGGGGGGGTTGTTGACCGTTATGACAAAAATGTCAAGATGATCTTCCTCATGGTGTCTCTCAACCACGCTCCCCTTCATGCAAACCAGCATTGGGCATAACTTTAAAATTTGTATTTATTCATTCATTCATTCAATATTTGGACTACCAGGCTATTTTAGGAGTATGGGATTAACAGATACAAACTACTATACCTAAAATAGATAAGCAACAAGGATTTACTATATAGCACAGGAAATTATATCCAATATCTTGTAATAACCTATAATGGAATATAATCTGCAAAAAAGTTTTAAAAATTAAAATGAAAGAAGAAAACACTATTGTTGTGCTTTGTCCCAGCTGAAAACACATAAAAATGTTTAATAAAATAGGAATATAAAATTATACTTGAAAAGTACAGTGCCATTTCTAATGTGAAGTACACACCGCCATGTATGAGGGTTCTTGTCAAAATGTTTAAAGACCCACAGCTTTTGACAGAACTCTAAGATTACAGAAAATACAGGAATAAAGGAAAAATTCAAATGACACTATGATAAAACAAGTCCAGTATGCGGGACATCCTTTAAGACAACTGGCCAGGGATGTCTCATAAGCCAATGTAATGGGGGGGAAACATGGTGTTCAAAAGGCAAAGCAACCAGATGTAATCTGTGAACCTTGATTGGGTCACTGGTTAAAAGAATAAGCTATATTGGGACTTCCTTGGCGGTCCAGTGGTTAAGACTCTGTGCTTCCACTGCAGGAGCATGGGTTTGATCCCTCATTGGGGAAGTTTCACATGCCGCGTGGTGCGACAAAAATAAATAAATATAAATAAAAATAAAATGTAGGGGCCAAGATTTTAAAAATTAAAAAAAACAGAAGTATCCACACAAAACCAGAACCCTGAGTTTTTATAACACATTTGGTCCTGGACTCAGATATGAACTGTCTTCTGAGAACAAAATCCTGAGACAGGGTTTTGGCTAAACTAAACTAAGCTACCATTCCACAGTTCAATGGGCTGAAACCCACTATCCAGAATTTTTAATAATATCCAAAGAATATTCCTTGTAACCCTATTTATGGTAAAAAGAGATTGAAACCAAAGCATATGTCCATCAGTGGAGTATTGGTTGAATATCCTATGGTATCACTACACAGGAGAATGAAGAGTATTTTTTATACTGCAAATAAATGATCTTCAAAAAACATTGTTAAGTTTAGGCAAAAATATTTTGGAGAAAAGTATAAACAGTAAGCTATCAAAGAAAAAGATGGGCAAGATCATTTTTTTCTTATACTAAACAATGAAAAATAAAGCATAATTTTTAACATCATTACACACAATGGGAAGAAGGCAAAATGGAGGAGGGAATGAGGATAGAAGCCAGACTACTTCCCTGAATGTGGTGGTTTTGAAAATAGGTCCACAAATTCTTTGATGCTCCTCCCTCCATGGGGTGGAAATTAATTCCCCTCCCATTCGGTGTAGACTGGACTTAAGTGACGCTCTTCAAAATAAATAGAATACCCCAGAGTAAGGGGATATCTCTTCCAATATTAGGTTATGAAAAGACTATGGCTTCCATTTGGGGGTCTCTCTCTCTCTCTCTCTTTCTCTCTCTCTCTCACCAGTTCCTCTATAGGAAACCACATCTTGAGGACACCCAAGCCTGTGTCAAATCACATTTCAATACTTTTCATAAAACTACAGAACATTAAGAGTGAGAAATAATCTACTTCCATATAACTTGGCCACTGAGAAGCTAAACCATCTCTTCCACACAAATTAATTCTATAATAACAAGGTGACTTTCCTTTTCATTTTCTTCATTGGCATAACTTTGCTCTCCCAGGTGACTCTTGTCAAAAACATAAAAGTTGCAAATGAACCAACCATTCCCAGAAATTTGATACATGATTGTGATACCTCCAATAGCAGAGACGATCTAGACTGATTACATGCCCGGATACTGATGGCTTCAGCTCAGGCTGAAAAATGGCTACAAGGTAGTACAATGAAAACCAAAGCAATGGACCCCACACACAGTGTCTGCACTGACATGACTTTACTATTTTGCTATCCTAATCAGCATCATTTTGCTATCCCAGGTGACTCTTGTCCAAGAAGATGAAAGTTGCAAATAACTATAGTTCATCATAGAAATTTGTCAAAAGGCCCAGCAACTGCAGAAAGGATCAACACACAGTTTACATTCCAAGACTCTAAATGCCTCATCTCAAAATCTTCACCTTGGAGCATGAGTTGCCCATTCTCCTTGCTTGACACTTGCAATACATGTTGTACTTTCCTTTATAAAAATAACAACAACAAAAATTTTCACTTTGCTGTTTCCACAAATCCTAAACTCCTCTGTCATGATAATCCAATCAAGTCCCTGCAATGAAAGACCCACCTTAAACCAGACTTGAAAGTCTCAATAGATCAGGTCTTATAGTTCCTTCTAGGAGATACTACCTGTCAAGTTAGAATTCTCCCTTACTCTAATAAGCAATAAACTCAGTTTTGTGTTACCAAGAGGCTTTTTGGGTACTAACTGGGAAGCCAGCATTCTACAAGGATAAAGAGAAAAACTTAAAGCCAACGAAGAGAAAAGGGAGATTACAATAAACTAATGATGAGAACACTGAAAAAAAAAAAGAAAAAAGACTTCTCATCAGCAAAAATAACTGCTGGAAGACAATGAAGTAATATCCTTGATGTGCTGAGGAAACATAATTGGGAACCTAAATTTCTAAAGTCAGGCAAAATATCATTTACAAGTTGAGGCAAATTGGAAATTTTTTGACATTCAAGCACTTAGAAATTTACTATTAACAGTCCCTAACAAAAAGAACTACAAAATAAGGAAAAAAAGGACCTAGAAGAGATGAACAGGATAAAGAAGCAAGAGTAGGCAAAAGAATTGTTAAAACATGCTGGTAAAGCTAGATAAATATGGCATGTGAAAAAAATTAGAATATCAATCATTTTTTGTGTGTGTTTTCAAAAGCCAGCTGTCATTCCTGGTGAAAGATAGCATATTAAAAAAAAAATTAATTCTGCTCCTTCCTGAAACCCCACAAAAATGACAGTTGAATGACTCTTTTAAAAAACATAAAACCCACCAGAATGAAAAGAACAGGAACTATTTCAGTTACAACAAAATATTGGATGCTGAAGAGCAGAAGGCAAGTCGGTTGGGGAACATTGGTGATCAATCTGATTTACACATCAGAGCAACCAAAAGGCCAAGGAACTGGCAACTCTAGGTATCTCTGGAAGATGAATTAAAAACATAGACTGCACATATGGTCACCTTATTTTTGATAAAGGAGGCAAGAATATACAACGGAGAAAAGACAGCCTCTTCAATAAGTTGTACTTGGAAAATGGGACAGCTACATGTAAAAGAATGAAGTTAGAACACTCCCTAACACCATACACAAAAATAAACTCAAAATGGATTAGAGACCTAAATGTAAGGCCAGACACTATAAAACTCTTAGAGGAAAACATAGGCAGGACACTCTATGACATAAATCACAACAAGATCCTTTTTGACACACCTCCTAGAGAGATTGAAATAAAAACAAAAATAAACAAATGGGACCTAATGAAATTTAAAAGCTTTTGTGCAACAAAGGAAACCATAAACAAGACAAAAAGACAACCCTCAGAATGGGAGAAAATATTTGCAAATGAAGAAACTGACAAAGGATTAATCTCCAAAATTTATAAGCAGCTCATGCAGCTCAATATCAAAAAACAAACAGCCTAATCCAAAATGGGCAGAAGACCAAAATAGACATTTCTCCAGAGAAGATATACAGACTGCCAACAAATACATGAAAGGATGCTCAACATCATTAATCATTAGAGAAATGCAAATCAAAACTACAATGAGGTATCACCTCACACCAGTCAGAATGGCCATCATCAAAAAATCTACAAACAATAAATGTTGGAGAGGGTGTGGAGAAAATGGAACACTCCTGCACTGTTGGTGGGAATGTAAATTGATACAGCCACTATGCAGAGCAGTATGGAGGTTCCTTGAAAAACTAAAAACAGAACTACCATATGACCCAGCAATCCCACTCCTGGGCATATACCCAGAGAAAACCATAATTCAAAAAAGAGTCATGTACCACAATGTTCATTGCAGCTCTATTTACAATAGCCAGGACATGGAAGCAACCTAAGTGTCCATCGACAGATGAATGGATAAAGAAGATGTGGCACATATACACAATGGAATATTACTCAGCCATAAAAAGAAACAAAATTGAGTTATTTGTAGTGAGGTGGATGGACCTAGAGTCTGTCATACAGAGTGAAGTAAGTCAGAGGAAAACAAATACCGTATGCTAACAGATATATATGGAATCAAAAAAAAAAAACTAGTTCTGAAGAACCTAGGGGCAGGACAGGAATAAAGACTCAGACGTAGAGAATGGACTTGAGGACACGGGGAGGGGGAAGGGTAAGCTGGGACGAAGTGAGAGAGTGGCATGGACATATATACACTACCAAATGTAAAATAGATAGCTAGTGGGAAGCAGCTGCATAGCACAGGGAGATCAGCTCAATGCTTTGTGTCCACCTAGAGGGGTGGGATAGGGAGGGTGGGAGGGAGATGCAAGAGGGAGGAGATATGGGGATATATGTAAATGTATAGCTGATTCACTTTGTTATAAAGCAGAAACTAACACATCATTATAAAGCAATTATACTCCAATAAAGATGTTTAAAAAAATAAAAATAAATAAAAACATAGACTGCATTGGAAGTCTGTTTAAATTAAATTTAATTAATTTAATTAAAATAAATTAAACTCCACAGACCTCCAATCACTGCAATCAGGCTCCTTCCCTGTAAAAATAAACCTTATTCTCTAAAGAAGTAAAACAGAGTCTTTCTTGACTGGGGCAATATCAGGGATATTTGAGTATGGTGGTATCATACGAAGAACAGAGGATGCCCAGGAAACAGGGCTTCCAGAAGCAAAGGGAATTCCCAGCATGAGAGTAAAAGGAGATCGATCCCAGGGTAACAGCTCTTCACTAGTGTTGAGAGCAACCTATCCAGATGGGGATAAGTCAGAAGGCTCCAGAAAAGACTTATGGAAACAAACGATACTGAGAAAATAACTGATATGTTTACTGACAGGAAATTTAGGCAATTGGGGAAAAGTGTGGGGCTGAATTAGTGAGACATCCATTGAAAATTAAGCAATGAAACACAAAAAAATAATTATTAACTGAAGGGAAAACAAAGTCATGTAAGAAAAAAAAGTAATCATAACAAACACGATTCAACGTGTGAATAAGGATTATATAGTTGTAATATCTTAAATACTGAATACTTACATAACAAAATTATGATATAGCTGTACATATAAAAAATGCATAGAGGGAATGTTTATATATATCTTGGAGGTATGAAATAGAAGAGAAGTAAACCCTCAGCATTCATAGTGAGAAATTAACAGATAATTCCTAAAACTGAAAAATTAAGAAATAGCAACATAAACATATTGAGAGGTACAAAAATTTTAATACCTGAAATTGTTCAATACGTTTCCTTGGGATATGGATGGAAGACAATAAGTAGAAGGTCGCTATTTTTGTATAAGTATTGCAGAATGCGTTGTTTCTTTAACTTACGTGCCTTATGTGATAGATGACTAAAACAAAGAAACTTTTTTAAAGCTGGTTTCAAAGTAGTGGATAATAATAATACAGAAAATGGGAAAGAAAGTGTTTCTGAGGGAAATTAAAATAAAAATCCTCATCTTATTCAGGGAGAGCATAAAAGTACCAATTAAATGTAGACGTTAACTTTCAAATCAACAGAGCTCAGTAACATGGATAAAGAACACTAGATAAATTCACCCAAAGAAAGAAAAGGACAAAAGAAGAAAGAGAAAGCACAACAGATAGAAAACACAAAAGAAGATGTGGAAATCATTTTTTTAAATACTAGTAAACACAATAAATATAAAAAGAGAGTCACTGATTAAAATATAGATTAATTTTTAATCTGGCTATAAACAGTTTATGAGTTACACTTAAAATAGGATTATATGTAAAGATATATTATTCCAACAAAGATAGATTTTTTTAAGTCTTAGAGAAACTGCCTATTGACTAAAAAAAATTTTTTTTAATGACAAGAATACATTTTTTAAAACCCTATGAACTGGGGCTTCCGTGGTTACATTTCAAATTTCCCAGAACGGTTTTTGTTTGTTTATTAATTTATTTTATTTTATTTATTTATTTTTGGCTGCATTGGGTCTTTGGTACTGTGCGTGGGCTTTCTCTAGTTGTGGCGAGCAGGGGCTACTCTTCGTTGCGGTGTGCAGGCTTCTCATCACAGAGGCTTCTCTTGTTGCGGCACACGGGCTCAGTAGTTGTGGCTCGCGGGCTCTAGGGCACAGGCTCAGTAGTTGCGGCGCACAGGCTTAGCTGCTCAGCGGCATGTGGGATCTTCCTGGACCAGGGCTCGAACCCATGTCCCCTGCCTTGGCAGGCGGATTCTTAGCCACTGCGCCACCAGGGAAACCCTGAAGGGTTTTTTGTTTTAAATGATGAGGATTTCATGTCTTCAGGTAAATTGCCATACCAAGAAGGCACAGGGAAAATAGAGAGGAATTGTGTTTGCTTCTCTAAGGAGGAAAAGGTTGGGTGGAGGGGGGAATTACTCTTCGACGACACCCTGTGATGGAACTGAACTGGGGATTATGTCACTTTCTCTGACTCAGATTTCAAAGCCTGATCTACCATCCCTCTGGGAATGTAGTCCATCCTGATTTCAGCTACAGTAGATACAGCCTACCCATCCTAAGCCAGGTCCAGCATGACCTCATCTTCTTCCTGGCTTCCTCCTGTCAGGCAGCTCTCCTGGAGTCCGAGTCTTCTTGGTTCTCAAAGCGTCACCTGATAACATTCATTACTGCCCCCACCTCCCCATCACACAGTGAGCTGGGCACCGGGAACCACAACACTGTCCTTGCCTTCCAAGTGTTTACAATACTGGAGCCTACAAGGTGCTTACGGTAGAAAGGCAAGTGAGGCTATATATCCCCCAAAATCAGCCCATGAATTTCTTCAGGAGTGGAGGAAAGGGAAATTCACTAGGAGCTGAGCTGCCCGAAATGGCTTTCCGGATAGAAATCCACTGTGCCTTCTCCATTGAGCGGGGGACACTTGTTCAGAAAGCCCTTAAGGACTTGAACTTCCCAGCCAGGCAGCCAGGGTGTGAAGCTCAGCTCTGGCGATGCCTAGCGTGCCCTGGGCAGATCACTTAGCCTCTCTGTGCCTCGTCGTCTCCTCCTCCCTAAAATGGGTACAATAACAATATCACCTCCGTCACAGACTTGTGGTGAGGATAAGATGAGCTAAGATATGTGAAGCACGTGGTATATAGTAAATACTGATCAGGGTTACGAACAATAGTTCTCTGTACCACGGTGTTCTCGGAGAAGGAGAAATGTACAAGTAAGTGGGAATCATCCTCGTGTCTGTGTAATTAATTAACGCTGCCTGGGGAGGAGCGTGTGTGCTCAAGACACAGTCTGGGACGACTTACATAATGTCAGCTTTAGGCAAAGTGCCTGTCATTGGCGCAGCTCCGAAAATACACATACACACTAGCATGCCTGCGAGGCGGGGCCGCAGGGGGTGCGGGCTGCGTGGCCCACGCCGCGTGTCCACTCGGGCCACCGGGTGTGAGGCTGTGTCCCTGCGTGTCGCTGACACACACGCACACTGATACCAGCCCTGCTTCGACGTGCGTGTCATGGCTTAAAAATAGATGCTAATTCATCAACCGGTCTGGCGCTGGCAGCCGAGGCGGCGGTGGCGGCAGAGTCATGGCCGTGGGGCTGTCTGAGCCGGCGATCTGCCTCCGGGACTGAGACCCGCGCCGCCTCCCGAGGTAGCGGGGCCGGGGCGGGTGGGCGAGGCGCGGGGACCGGGGCTGGGGGCCGAGGCGGGGGGAAGGGGCCTGGGAGCGAACCTGCGGGGCCCGCCTGGGCTCCCTCCCTCCGCCCTCCGCGCCAGGCTGTCTGGGCTGGCGAGGGCTGGGCGACAGCCATGAACCTGTTACAACCGCGACAGCAGAGGGAGGGAGGGGGGAGGCGGACCAGGGCCCCCAGAAGCCTGCGGATGGGGTTGGAGGGTGCCCAGGGGGGCACCCCGTGACGGAATGGGGAGAAATAGAGTCACACGGAGCTCCTGCTACACCTGGTCTGCTTCCCGCTCTCTTTGCACCGTTCAGCTTCCCACAGGCGGCAGAATCTGTTTCCAGGAAAGGTGGTTTGGGAACCAGATGGTGGGGTCTTCAGGCCTGCGGAGGAAAAGTAGATGACGGTGGTGATGATGTTGAAGCTGATAGCTGTGGTGGTGGTGACGGCTCTCGTGCTCTGTTTCTGTGCTCCTTCTGACCCGCCAGGGAAAACCACCTCTCTCCCTAAACACCCCAAGATCCCATCTCCCCTCACCAGTCCTGATCCTAAGACCTCTGCTCCTTTTGCCCTGTGAGCGCTAGATCTCTTCTGGCCCTGGGGGATGGGGGGATGGGGAGAGCTGGGCCCTTGCTGAGAGCGCGGGTGGGGAAGCGGGCTGGGGGCAGGACAAAGATGGCTTCTCACTGTGGACTTTCCCTTGAGTCCCTGGGGCAGAAGAGGACAGGGAGTGGGAGGGGGATCCTTCAGACCAGCCCACCTTTTCAGAGGGTCAGGATCACAGTGTGAGAGGAGAAGGGTGGAGGGGGAGGGGGAAAGGAGGAGGAGGAGGAGGGGTAGGAAGAGGAGGAGGAAGAGGGATAGGAGGAGGAGGAAGAGGAGGAGGAAGTGGAAGAGAAGGAGGAAGTGGAAGAGGAGGAGGAGGAAGAGGAGGAGAAGGAGGAAGGGGAGGAGGAAATGGAAGAGGAGGAGGAGGAAGAGGAGGAGGAGGAGGACGAAGAGGAGGAGAAGGAGGAAGGGGAGGAGGAGGAAGAGGAGGAGAAGGAGGAAGGGGAGGAGGAGGAAGAGGAGGAGAAGGAGGAAGGGGAGGAGGAGGAAGAGGAGAAGGAGGAAGGGGAGGAGGAGGGGGGAAGTGGAAGAGGAGGAGGAAGTGGAGGAGGAGGAGGAAGAAGGGGAGGAGAAGGAGGGGGAAGAAGGGGGGAGTGGGCGTGGCTCTTGCCCTGAAGTTCCCGGGGCAAGTCTCAAAGGCTGGCCCTTCCCAGCTCTGCAGCTCAACACATGGTCCCACTTTCAGGAGGCCCAGCTGTCCACAGAGAGTCAGAGGCACCTCCGCTAAGGCTCCTCATTAAGGACCCCATGTGCTAAGTAGGGCCACTTGAACTCCACCAGCAACACAGATGCTAATTCCAGACTCTGAGCCCCTGGGCCTGGAAGGATCCCTAATTTCTTCCCTTTCCTCCCTCCTCCTCTCCCCACCCACTCATACACACAGACACAGACACACACACACACACACACACACACAGACACACACACACACACACACACACACACACACACACGATGCTCCAGCCCTGCCTGGACCCAGAGAGATGACGTTTAATCAATGATATCTGTCTGCTGATCAAAGGAGGATGCTTTGCCTGTTGCGCACATAGGTTGGCGCTTCCCTCCATCAGCAAGTAGTTTTCAAACACCGACACTTCGCCTTTATCACTATTCCCTACTCCTCCCGTCCCCACCATAGACTTCCCAGAGCAGGCTCATCGCTGAGGCAGAGGGACGGCAGGAACGGGTTACAGCAGCCCATCCCTCTGGCACTGAGGAGGCAGGCGTGCTGTGTCACAGCCCCTGCTGCACTGTCTTCATGCTAATTCCCTCTGAATGGGTCCAAAGCCACTCCCAAGCCCCCTGCCAGCCCCCCAGCCTCTCCGCCTGCAGCCTCAGGCAGACGAGACCCAGATCCCGGCTGGCAAGGGCTCCGGCAGCGGGCCCTGCCACCCAAATACCAAATGTTTGCGTGCGTGTTTACGTCTGCGCTGGCAGCTGGGGTGGAGTGGCGGGGCAGACACCCAGCAGCCGGCAGCTCCCTCTCCCGTAAACAGGAACATGTGACTCTCCCACCTCCTTGCCCGGCAGAGCCAAAGAGCAGGGAAAAGGCGCTGCCGCAGCTCCAAGAAGACCATCCGGAGCACTTCCCGCACCAGGGGGCCAGGCTTCACCTTCGTCCCTGGAGAATCTTCTCCCCAGGGGCCAGCCCAGCTGGCAGGAAGGGAAGCAGCTGCTCCAGACTCACTCGGTGTGTCTCACATCCCTGCCTCTCCCAGCAGCAGCTACCTGGAGACTGACCCCTCATCAGCCACCCCCGTGGCTGCCACGGTTCCTGCTGCCTCTAAGATGTGCCCCGGCAACTGGCTCTGGGCCTCGGTGACATTTATGGCCCGCTTCTCCCGGAGTGGCTCGAGGTCTCCTGTTCGCACGAGAGGGGCCCTGGAAGAGATACCAGCTGTCCAGCATCCCTTCCTCAACGTCTTTGAGCTGGAGAGGCTTCTGTACACGGGCAAGACGGCCTGTAACCACGCCGACGAGGTCTGGCCGGGCCTCTACCTCGGAGACCAGTATGTACCCAGCAGACTGGGACCACAGCTGAGTGTGTGTGTGTGTGTGTGTGTGTGTGTGTGCAAAAAGAAAGCAGAAGAGTGGCAGAGAGGCGCTGAGTTGTGCTGTTGGTTCCACGTGGAGGATGGAGGGGACGGGGTGCATGGGCAGAGTGGAGGAGGGTTTGGGGAAGTTTGGACAGGATTATTGATAGACTCAACTCTGGACAGACAGACTCTGTTCAAGGAATCATATCGTTCATTTAGTAAAATGTATGATTGCGTCAGTGCTAAGGGCTGGACATGTAGATGACTCCTCTGACCTTCCACCTATTGTGCCCTGAGACAAGGCCATCACTGGGGCCGGGAACAGTGGTTAGTGAGGTGAAAGGTTGACCAAGCCAAGCCGCAGCGTGTGCAGAGGCTCACTCAGGCGCGTGGGGTCGATGGAGAGAAGGGCGTCAAAGGAAGAGGAGGCCCCACTTGTCTCTCCCAAGGGCTTTAGAGACTACGAGGAGTTTTTCACATGCCTTTTCTCTCTTAATCTTCACGACAGCCTTGTGAGGTAGGTACCACTATCCCCAGGTTACAGAGGAGGCATCGGAAGCTCAGAGAAGTTGGGACTGGCCCAAGGTCACACGGGTCGTAAGTAGCAGAGCCAGGACTTGGAGGTTCAAGTTCAGGGCTCTTTCTGCTTGAGGAGTTGGCGCTGGACAGGACGTTTGATATGATCATGTTGGCTGAGCTGAGGGGTACGGGCCACAGGAACATCTGAAGGTGACCTCCACCACAGGGTAACCATGAGCGTGGACTAACTGGCAAAACACAAGAAGATTCTGGTCATCAGAGAGAGTCTAAAGTAATGGGGGGGCGGGACTTCCCTGGGGGTCCAGTAGTTAAGACTCTGCGCTTCCACTGCAAGGGGCTCGTGTTCAACCCCTGGTGAGGGAGCTAAGATCCCATAGGCAGCCCAGCGTGGCCAAAAAATTAAGATTAAAATTAAATTTAAAAAAATGGTTAGCAGGACATTAAATGTGAGCTGGTCCAACAACCCATCCAATGTTCAGATTCGCTCTGCCACTTCCAGCCCCTATCCATTGGCTTCCTCTCTCTACTTGAATACCCTGGTGTGAAGAAAGTTCCTCTCTCCCAAGGCGCCCCAATCTTTCTCCGGCTAGATTCCACCGTTGGTAGGTACTTCCTTATATGAAGCACAAACCCTGTCAGTCCTTTTCTCGGATCAAGTAAAGTCCTTCTGTCTCAGAGCATTCTTTCAATATGTTATCACGGCTGTTGTTTGCCCATCTCTCAGTCTCCTCTCCTCAAGGCGAAATCTCCCCAGGACTCCCCACCTTTGCTCCAGGTTGAGACAGTGGCTCATTGCCTATCTCGGGTCCTCAGGAAGTGAGGTGGAGTCCTGGAGACAACGACGTTGGCCGGGCAGAGGTCGGGGCCCCACCGCCCAGCTCCGCGCCCCCCTAACCTCCACTCCTCAATGCAGGGAAATAGCCAACAACCACCGGGAGCTCCGTCGCCTGGGCATCAGCCACGTCCTCAACGCCTCTCACAGCAGGTGGCGAGGGACACCCGAGGCCTACGTGGGGCTGGGCATCCGCTACCTGGGTGTTGAGGCCCACGACTCGCCAGCCTTCGATATGAGCGTCCACTTCCAGGCGGCCGCCGACTTCATCCACCGGGCACTGAGCCAGCCGGGAGGTAGGAGGGGAGCAAGGAGGAGGGAAGGACCAACAGACAATGGGTTAGAGAACAGCCCAGGGGTCTGGGTGTGGAGAGAGAGAGAGACTTGAATGATGTGATAAAATGCTCAGGAAAGGAAACTATTCCTCAACCATCTTTTCAAAGCAGTCCATAAAAAGAAGGAAATAATCCCAAATGTTGAGAGAGTGGAGAGTTGCACCTGGGTGGTGAGATTATGGGCGATATATTTTTCAATTGTTGGCTTCTTTTTTTTTTTGGCGGTACGCGGGCCTCTCACTGTTGTGGACTCTCCCGTTGCAGAGCACAGGCTCTGGATGCGCAGCCTCAGTGGCCATGGCTCACGGGCCCAGCCGCTCCGCGGCATGTGGGATCTTCCCAGACCGGGGCACAAACCCGTGTCCCCTGCATCGGCAGGCGGACTCTCAACCACTGCGCCACCAGGGAAGCCCTGTTGGCTTCTTTATATGTTTCTATACTTTCTAATGATTTCTACCTTGAACCTGTCTTGCTTTAGTGATCAGGGAAAAAAAAAAAAAATATATATATATATATATATATATATATATATATATATATATATAAAATATATTGGGACTTCCCTGGCAGTCCAGTTGTTAAGACTCCACACTTCCAATGCAGGGGGTGTGGGTTTGATCCCTCGTCAGGGAACTAAGATCCCACATGCCAAAGAACGTGGCCAAAAAAAAATTTTTTTTAATTTTTAATAGGAAAAAACTGTATTAATCATCCACCCCAAAGTGACTGGGAGATTGAGGAGGGTTTTCCATGGAGGCACTCAGCACACAGGAGGAAGCCCAGCTCAGTGCAAAGCTCAGTGCTGCGTTAGCGATGAGCCTCTCCCTCGGAGCCCCTTTTGGGCTTATGGACGCTGCGCTGCTGCAGGCTCTCCACCTCACCCCGTCCAGGCTCCCCCCTTGGCCAGGACCTGGGCTCTTACCGTCAGCAGTCTGTGCGTCCATGCACCTCTGCTTACCTGTCTACCTCCCCACCTGTCCGCGGGGCCCTCTCCCCGGCCTCCTCCAGCCCGCAGCGAGGTCCCCAGCCATGTCTCGTGTCTGTGTTCACAGGGAGGATCCTGGTGCACTGTGCCGTGGGCGTGAGCCGCTCGGCCACCCTGGTGCTGGCCTACCTCATGCTGTACCACAGCCTCACCCTTGTGGAGGCCATCAAAAAAGTCAAGGACCACCGAGGCATCATCCCCAACAGGGGCTTCTTGAGGCAGCTCCTGGCCCTGGACCGCAGGCTGCGGAAGCGACTGGAGGCGTGAGGGGGCAGAGGGAGGGAGGGAGGTCAGGCCAGGCCTGTGGGTCCCTGGATCCCAGCTGGAGAGTGGAGGCCCAGGGGGCAGGTTGGAGGCGGCCCAGCGAACCCATTCTCTCCTGAGAGGGCTGGGACGTGGCCCCAGGCCACAGCTGCTGTCTATGGAGGGGGGATGGGGTGAGGCTGGGCAGTGTGACAGTCACCCAGGAGGGAGCTGGCCAGGGAAGGAGGCAGGTAGGCTGCAGGTAGAAGACAGTCCTGGATCCCAGCCAGGGGTGTCCCGGCGATTCACAGCCCCTCTTTGTGCTCAAGTGCTCCCCTTGTCCGCGTATCAGAACAAAAGGACCAGCTCTGCCCTGTACCTCTGCCAGGAATCAGGGATGCGGCGAACACAAACGTGATGGTGTCGAGTTGTGTGGAGGTGGTAGCTCAGGGACAGACGGTGAAGAGAGGGTGTGAAAAGCTAAGGGAGAAACCCACAGACTTGTTACTCCAAACCCGGGAAGAAGAGGCGTGGGAGGCTTGGCACGGCACCCACGGGTGCTGGTCGTGGCCCAGAACTGCAGAGGTGCATGACTGGGAGCCTACAGATAATCCCTCGCTTACTGGATCCAAGTGTCTCCAGGAAAAATAAAAATGGTGAATACGAAGCAAGCCTCTTGAATTACTGACAGCTTGTACGAGGTCGGAACCTGTCCCCTGAGAACAGTTCCTGACTCCCTCCTAGGGTCGGTCATAAGCCCTCACTGGTCTTCACATCTCCACCAGTTCCTAAGGGAGGTTTCTCCCCAGTCCAATTTCACACTCCTGGGGCAATGGATATCTTGAATTTATTTCCATTTATGTCCACACGGGGGAAGCAGAGGACCAAAAAATTCAGATTTGCAAACTGTGTTAGGACTCAGCGCACACCCTGCATCTCCCAAGCTTAAAATAGGTCTCTTTACAAGCTCAGGTGTGTAAGAAATATAACTTATTTTCCAAAAGTCAACCTGATTTCTATATCAAGTCCCCCATGCTAGGAGGAGAGCAGAATATTCATCTTAAATCAATCCCAGCCCTAAATCCCACATTCATGGGTTTGGGTTTTGCCTGGTACCAAGAAACTGGAGGGGAGGGGAGGAGAGGTGATGTGGTCGCATCCTCTTCTAATCTTTCCAAGTTTTCCTCTGAGGAGTGTAACATAATCTCCTTAGTAAATTTAGTAAAAAGATAAACTCAACCACCAGAGAGAATAGTATGTATGATCTTACATCCCAACTGTCAAACAGCCAGCCACCACATCCCTCTTTTTGAAAAGGGTGTGTTGGACTTCCCTGGCAGTCCAGTAGTTAAGACTCCCCACTTCCACTGCAGGGGGCACGGGTTCTAACCCCGCCCGGGGAACTGAGATCCTGCATGTTGCGGGGTACAGCCAAATAAATAAAATAAATAAAACAAAAGAGGTATGTTCCCAGAACAGAATATCCGCATGAGTGGGAGAAGGGGATGGGATGTAAGAGGAAGTGAAAAATACAGGGGAAAAAAAATCACTTAATATATGTAAAGTGTATATTCTACCCCAAAGTACAGAAATTCAGAATCTCAAAGCCAGAAGTCACCTTCACAGATTAACGATTTCCACTCTCCACCAGGACATAAATAAATCGTCTTTTCAATAAATCACTTGACGATAGTTATCAAGCATTAATTTGTTTGGCCATCTTTTTTTTTTAATATATTTACTTATTTATTTATTTTTGGCTGCATTGGGTCTTCGTTGCTGCGCACGGGCTTTCTCTAGTTGTGGTGAGCAGGGGCTACTCTTCATTGTGGTGTGTGGGCTTCTCATTGCGGTGGCTTCTCTTGTTGCAGAGCACGGGCTCCAGGTGTGTGGGCTTCAGTAGCTGTGGCGCATGGGCTCAGCTGCTCTGCAGCATGTGGGATCATCCCGGACCAGGGCTCGAACCCATGTCCCCTGCATTGGCAGGTGGATTCTTAACCACTACACCACCAGGGAAGTCCCTGCTTGGCCATCTTTGATGGTCGGGAATCACTGCATAACTCCCACACACAGTATTAGAAAGCTCTAATATTACACTTGCATCCTGTGATCACGTTACAGTGGTGGTGAGATGAGGCCGAAAGATCTGACGGCCTAGGATCCCTGGCCCTGGCACATATCCATCAGGGCACTGGCAATGGTCACTTTACCTCTCTCCCCCTGGTTACATGCAATAGTCTGTCTACTTCCGCAGGGTTGCTGTGGGCATTTAATTGGTTATGCAATGGAAAGTTCTGAGCACACTCAGTACTTAATGTGTTCTTTATCTTGCTACATCTCTCATGGCAGCCCTTCCCATGGTTTGAAGCCAGCTCTTGTGACTCTCCTGTGTCCCCTCACTTTAAGCCTAATAGCTATGCTTGTCTCTACGAGTCCGAATTTGTCATATTTCAAGTTTCCTCCCCAGCCTTGCCAGTATTGGTACCCTTTCTAACTGTGGCAACCAAAATTAGAACTGGTCTCAATGTTTCAGGCAAGACTTGATCTGTTGGCTGGGACCTCACATTTTTATTATCATCGAGAGACAATTTTATATAAGGGAAAGAGTGAGGGCTTCGCTATGAATGTTGATTCTATTGGGTTGGCCAAAAGTGCCTTCGGTTTTTAACTAAAAATAAAAGACCCATTTTTCATTTTTACCAAGAACTTTATTGAACAACGTATTCACGCTTTAGTTTCACTACCTTCTGCAATTTTTCAGGCAACTTCATAATTCCATCTTCCCAAAACTTCTTATCTTTTTGAGCAAAGAACTGTTCCAAGTGCCTTTTATGGAAATTTTTTCCATTAAGAGATTTTTGTAAAGACCGAAGTAAATGGAGATGCGAAGGTGCAATGTGTGGTCAGTACAGCGGATGAATCAGAACTTCCCAGCCAAACTGTAACAGTTTTTGCCTGGTCATCAAAGAAACACACAGTCTTGCATTATCCTGATGGAAGATTATGTGTTTTCTGTTGACTAATTCTGGACGCTTTTCAAGTGCCTAATTCAAGTGCTGCTTTCAGTTGGTCTAATTGGGAGCAGTACTTGTTGGAATTAATCGCTTGGTTTTCCGGGAGGAGCTCATAATAGAGGACTCCCTTCCAATCCCACCATAGACACAACATCACCTTTTTTGGATGAAGACCAGCCTTTGGTGTGGTTGGTGGTGGTTCATTTTGCCTGCCCCGATGATCTCTTCCATTCCACATTATTATACAGTATCCACTTTTCATCGCCCATCACAATTTGTTTTAAAAACGGAATGTTTCATTACGTTTCAGTAGAGAATCGCACGAGGAAATAGGGTCAAGAAGGTTTTTTTCCCACTTAACTTACGTGGAACCCAAACATCAAAGCAATTCATATAACCAAGCTGGTGTAAATGATTTTCAATGCTTGATTTGGATATTATGAGTATGTTGGCTATCTCCTGCGTGGTATAACATTGATCGTTCTCAGTGAAGGTCTCAATTTGATCGCTGTCAACTTCAGCTGGTCTACCTGACCGTGGAGCATCAACCAGCGAGAAATGTCCAGCACGAAACTTCACCAACCACTTTCGATACATTCGATCAATCACAGCACCTTCTCCATACACCGCACAAATCTTTTTTTGCATTTCGGTTGCGTTTTTAGCTTTCTTGAAATAATAAAGCATAATGTGCCCAAAATGTTGCCTTTTTTCTTCCATCTTCAATATTAAAATGGCTACACAAAAATTCACCAATTTTGATAAGTCTTTTATTGAATGTACACTGATACGACAACTGTCACGATACAATCTAACAAAATTGTTTTGAATGAAGTTAAAGACAAACTAAGTGCTATTAGAGCCATCTTACGGAAAAAACCGAACGAACCTTTTGGCCAACCTGACAGTTAGATTGCATTGATTTCCTGTCAGAACCATAGGCAACTTATGTATAACTAAAAAGAACCCAGAAATAACTTAGGCTCTTAGAAGGACTGACTATAGCTATGATCTGACCAATGTAGGCTACAACAGAGCTGTCACCTCCTTTTTCCTAGTAAGTATATCACTACTAATATAACCCACAGCCTCAGACCTATTTTTGTAGTCTGAATATGCCTCGGCTAAATCCCTCAGACTTCTTGCAAACTGAATAACTTGAGAACTTAATTCTAACTTCTAGTACAGATGTATAGCTACCAAAATCTATCTGACCAAAGAACAGCTTTCCAGATTATCCTCATAGAGCAGATCATTCATATATATATATATATACATTTATTATTATTTAACAAAGCCATATTATGGCTCTGCCCTGGCACTCTTCTGTTTTTACAGATATTAAGTCATTTAATCCTCATTTAAAACCCTGTGAAGTGGTGTCACTGTCATTGCTTAGAAACAGGGAAACTGAGGTTAAGAAATGTTCCCAAAGACACACAAATAGCAAGCGGAGGAGCTCAGATTCAAACATGGGAGCTCTGGCTCCAGAATCTGTGTGTGTAGCCATCACGCTGCTGCGCATCCCTCCACCTCCACCATTTCAGGGTGTGTGTGTGTCTTGGGGGTCAAGGGAGAGAAGGAAAGAGCACAGCCTGGTGATCACACAGATGGAATCAGTCCTCCTACCCTCCAAGGGGAATGAGGGTGACACCTGTCACAGGTGGGTCTCGCTCCCACCTTCCAAAACCGGCATTAAAAGTCCAGACTCCTGGGACTTCCCTGGTGGCACAGTGGATAAGACTCCATGCTCCCAATGCAGGGGGCTCGGGTTCGATCCCTGGTCAGGGAACTAGATCCTACATGCATGCTGCAACTAAGAGTTCGCATGCCACAACTAAGGAGCCCACTGCCACAACTAAGACCCAGTGCAACCAAATAAATAAATTTTTTTTTTAAAAAAAAGATGCTTAAAAAAAAAGCCTTCCTCCTGCATCTAGTTCTTGGGCAGTGGACCAGTTGGACCCAAGCCAAGGACTTGAAAATGAACAAGAATAAATATTCTCTTGTTAGCTGCAGCCCCTGTGCTTCCAGCCGGCTAAGCCTCATGCTCCTGGGGAGCTGCAACTCAAGTCCGTCTCATCATCCTCTCTGCCTGCCTGCCCTGGTCTCCTGATGTTGACTCAAACCCTCCGGCAGGCCCCAGGGCCTTTGACAACTCCGGGGAGAGGGAGGAATGTTAGCCCAGTCCTTCACCCTGTAACTCATCCCAGCTGAGAAATTCCACAGGGAGCGACAGCAAAGAGAAAACTGCTGCTCCTGGGCCCCAAGGTAGCAGATGGAGCCAGAAGCCAGACAGACAGCTACGAATATCGCTGGCTGGAGGGGGCTCCACACGCACCCAAGGGCCATCGCTCCACACAGACCCCTTAGAAAAGGGAACCCTGGTGCACTGTGGGTGGGAATGTAAAGTGGTACCGCCACCATGGAAAACAGTGTGGAGGTTCCTCAAAAAACTAAAAGTAGAACTACACATGATCCAGCAATCCCAATCCTGGGTATTTATCCGAAAATACGAAAAAAGGAATTCAAAAAGACACGTGCACCCCAGTGTTCATAGCAGCATTATTTACAATAGCCAGGATATAGAAGCAACCTAAGTGTCCATCCACAGAGGAATGGACAAAGAAGATGTGGCACGTATATACAATGGAATATTACTCAGCCATGAAAAAGAATGAAATTTGCAACAGCATAGATGGACTTGGAGGGTATTCTGCTAAGTGAAATAAGTCAGACAGAGAAAGACTAATACTGTGTGATATCACTTATATGTGGAATCTAAAAAATGAAACATAAAAAATAAATAAATTAAATAAATACAAAATGAAACAAACTAGTGAACAGAACAAAACACAAACAGACTCACAGATATAGAGAACAAATTAGTGGTTACCAGTGGGGAGAGGGAACAGGGAGGGACAAGGTAAGGGTAGGGGATTAAGAGGTACAAACTACTATATATAAAATAAATAAGCTACAAGGATATATTGTATAGCACAGGGAATATAGCCAATATTTTATTATAACTATAAATGGAATATAACCTTTAAAAATTATGAATCCCTGTGTTGTACACCTGAAACATATAATATGGTAAATCAATTTTAAAAAAGAAAACACAGGGAAAAAAGAAACATCCCTTAAGGAAAAGGAAGCCTGAACAGAGAAAGAGTGGACCAGGTTATGAGGAAAGATAAACCCTGTTTGTCGTAGGTTTCTGTCCTCAGAACTTTTGTGGCAGATAAAGGAAGGAGCAAAAGATCGAAAAGTTTAGGGAAGAGCCCTGTTCATTCCCTAAACCCCAGAACCTGTGAACATGTTACCTCACGTGACAAAGGGGATTTTGCAGATGTGATGAAAACTGCAAGCTCTCAGTGAGGAGATTTCACTGGATTATCCAATGGGCCCAGTCACATGAGTCCTTAAAAGCAGAGAACATATGCAAACTGGGGTGAGAGATTTGATGTGAGGACTGGTACCCACTGCTGCCTTTGAAGATAAGGATACGAGCCATGAGGTAAGGAATGTGGGCACTCTAGAAGCTGGAAAAGGCAAGCAAATGGATTCTCTCCTAGACCCTCCGGAGAGGAAGGCAGCCTCGCTGACCGAGCTTGACTTTAGCTCAGCCAAACTGATGTCAGACTTCTGATCTAACAAAACTGTAAGATAATACATTTCCATTGTTCAAGCCATTAAGTTCGTGGTGATTTGTTACAACAGCAATAGGAAACTGATCAAAGCCCCTTGACATGCCATGAACACTGGTTTAAAATGTCAGAACTAATCTTTACCTTCGTTTTAAAAATTGAGAACTAGGGCTTCCCTGGTGGCGCAGTGGTTGGGAGTCCACCTGCCGACGCAGGGGACACGGGTTCATGCCCCGGTCTGGGAAGATCCCACATGCCGTGGAGCGACTGGGCCCGTGAGCCTAGGCCGCTGAGCCTGCGCGTCCGGAGCCTGTGCTCCACAACGGGAGAGGCCACAATAGTGAGAGGCCCGCGTACCGCAAAAAAAAAAAGAAAAGGAACTCTCTTCCCCCTAGGTAACTTTCCCTATGGCAGTCTGTATTCTTGAGAATTCTGAGGATAACTGGGGTAGGGAAAAATCAGAGTGGGGAGGCGTGTCCCCTTTTGGTCCCTGGGGGTCACTCACAAACTTGGTCAGCGCTGAGCATGTCCACATTCTCGGTCTATAACCTTGACAGAGCCTGAGCTCCTAATCCAGGTGAGGCCAATGGCAGCCCAGAAGAGACAAGAGGGTTAGCAAAAGTATTAGCCTGGGGAGGGAGCCCGTGTGCTCTGAGAATTTCCACGTCCCCATCCAAGGGGTGGAGCACGAGGCCACCTACGGTGGTGTCCCGGCACCTCGGAACACGCCTTCTGAGCTCCACGGCGGGCACGTAGACCCCTTGTCCAGGGACGGACTTGCCTTAGGAGAAAGGAGAGATATGTCGCAAAATCAGAAAAGGGATGAAAGGAAATGAGGTGAGGCTGGAGACCCAGGGCAAGGGCTCATTCCATCTTCCTCCACCAATACATGCTGGGTATGAGCCCCCAGCTGCCATCTGTGCACCAGCCCAGGGCAGGGAACACAGGTGAGTGCGCAGAGCCTCAAAAATACCAGAGCTGGAAGGAAGCCAGGAGAACGTCTCACTCAGTGAGGCTGATCTTGCCTCACAGAGCTCTAGTGCTTGAAATAGCTTTCCATGGGGCCACTGATGGGGTGAGGGGAGTGGAGAGCAGAGACAGAAACCCCACATGATTCAGACAGATCAGCTCTGCTTTTATATCTCTAATCCATGCAGTGTCTGTTTTTAAAAGTTATTTAATAAACAACATTCTGCCACACACACACAAAACTGAAAACCACCAAGCTTATCCAATCCTTCATTGTATTAAAAATTTTTTTTAAAGTAGGTTAGCTAATTGGAAAAAGAATTTGAAAACTAATAGATACCTGTCTATGGGTATCCGAATCACTTTGTTGTACACCTGAAACTAACACAACATTGTTAATCAACTATACTCCAACATAAAATGAAAAGTAAAATAATAATAAAGTAGGTTAGAAACATCATGTGCAGTAATCTTTTTTTTTTTTTAATTTATTTATTTTGGCAGCACCATGCAGGATCTTAGTTCCCCAAACAGGGACTGAACCTGAGCCCTCCACAGTGGAAGCGTGGAGTCTTAACCACTGGACTGCCAGGGAAGTCCCCAATCCTTCATTGTATAAATGAGAAAACTGAGCCTTGGAAAAGTGTCACTGCAAGCCACAGAGAAGGTGCCAACACTGGGACTGGGGGTGGAGATGTTCCTAGGCCTCCATCCACCACATTCCATCCTCCACTTTCTCCTGTTATCACAGACCTGCCCGAGCTTCAGCCCGACTGTCCAGCGGGAGCCTCCATTCTTCAGGCTTCTTTGCAAATAGGTGTGACCCTGTGACTAAGCTCTCACCAATGGAATGGGAACAAAAGTTAAAATTTGAATTCCTGCAAGGAAAATGCTGTCTTTCCACTCTTTCATCCCTTCCCTTGGGGTTAAAACATCGGCTGTGTAACTGGTAAGTCAGTTTCCCCATATGAACAAGGAACATATCTTAGGACGTGGCCAAACAGCGAGAGAAAGGAACCCGGGTCTCTGATGGCCTCGTGAAGCGGAACCTACCTCCTTTCTTTGGAATATTCATGAGACAGAAATAAACTAGATAGTTGGAGCCCCTGTCCTTTTTTAAATTTTTCCCACACTGCACAGCCTGTGAGATCTTAGTTCCCCCACCAGGGATCGAACTCACGCCCCCTGCATTGGAAGCGTAGAGTCTTAACCACTGGACCGCCAGGGAAGTCCCGTCTCTGTACTTCTCTGTCTCTTTGTGACAGTGACTATAGTGTTTATCTATGGCTCAATAGCAAATTACCCGCCGACTCAGTGGCTTAGAACAGCAAACATTGGTTGTCTCCTAGCTCCTGTGGGTCAAGAATTCAAGCGCAGCTGAACTGTGTGGTTTTGCCTCAGGGTCTCTCAAGAGACTGCCGCCAGGACATTGGTAGAACCTGCCGTCATTCCAGGCTTGACTAAAGCCAGAATATCCACTTCCACTCACACAGCTGCTAGCAGAGACCTCAGTTCCCTGCCATGTGACTTCACAGGTGAGTGTCCTTGTGACATGGCTCCTGGCTTCCCAGAGCAAGTGACTGATGTGGCGGGGTGGGGGGGGGGCAGGGAGGGAGAGAGAGAGAAGGAAACCACAATGCATTTTTATGACCCAGTCTCCAAAATCAACCACTGTTACCTCAACTTCACTCAGCTTCTTAGAAGGGTCCGCACGTCCAGCCCAACCTCTTCTCATGAAAGAGAATGGGAAGTAGGCTCCCCCTTTTGAAGGGAGGAGTATCTAAAAATGTGTGGACATATTTTCAAACCCACCACAATAGCTTAGTCTGCATCCTAATTAATACACTACAGGTGCTGGCTCCTTCTGAGCCATGATGCTTCATGATATAGTTCGATGATAATAATAATGAACATTTATTGGGGGCTTTTTTATGGACCAGGTAGGTACATGCGAAGCATTTTTCAAACATGTTGCTTCTCGTATGACCCTCTCATCAAACTTTTTTTTTCTCATATGACCCTCTGTGGTGGCGTTATGACAAGCCCTAATCTTCCAGGGGAGAAAGTAAGTTAGTACCACGCCAGATTCCAGAACTTTCATTACAGTTAAGTGTTTAGGGAAAGAGCATGTTTCATGGAGAACAAGTTCAGGTGGAATTCTGTCCACAACACTTATGTGATTAGGGGGGAAACCTAACCTTCTTGGGCTTCTATTTTATCTCATAAGAAAGTAGAAAATAATCATACCCCGAGGGTTCTGGTGAGGAATCCATGAAAATATGTGAAGCACTGAACACAGAGCTTGGCATGCAGTAGGTGGTCAATCAAAGGCGTTTTTCTCTCCTCCTCTGCTTTATTCTCCAATCTCCGCTCTCACACATGGGACGATGGCTCAGCTCTGGCCTAGAGTGTTGTCTTCATTCCAGAAATCCAAAGACATAGCAGGACCGTGCAGGATTCCTGGGAAACCAGGCTAGCTTGAACCCCATAGCTTCTGTTTCCTTCTGGACTCCCCTGGTACTTAGGCTCATCATCAAGGATGCTTAAGAGATACCTGGGGGGGGGGGGGGGGGCTTCCCCGGTGGTGCAGTGGTTGAGAATCTGCCTGCTAATGCAGGGGACACGGGTTCGAGCCCTGGTCTGGGAGGATCCCACATGCCGCAGAGCAACTGGGCCCGTGAGCCACAACTACTGAGCCTGCACGTCTGGAGCCTGTGCTCCGCAGCAAGAGAGGCCGCGATAGTGAGAGGCCCGCGCACCGCGATGAAGAGTGGCCCCCACTTGCCACAACTAGAAAAAGCCCTCGCACAGAAACGAAGACCCAACACAGCAAAAAAAATAAACTAAAAAAAAAAAAAAAAGAGATACCTGGGGAAAAGCCTGGGCCATCACCCCAGAACTGAGGAGCCTCCAGGAGAGAGAAAGGAAGATTTGCCTCCAGGGTCACATGAAAGCCTTATTCTCCTATTAGATTTCCCAGGTGGGTCGGGAGATGGGGGCGGGGGTGGGGAAATTGCTGTTTCACTTCCCTAGAGAACCACAGACAGGACCTGGGCTTTGTTGGGAAAATTATGAACACCTTTGGCCAAATTCATCATACAAATGAATTTATTTGCAAAACAGAAACAGACTCACAGACTTAGATAATGAACTTATGGTTACGGGGCGGGGGGGGGGAAGGGTGCGGGAGAGGGATAGAGTGGGAGTTTGGGATTGACACGTACACACTGCTATATTTAAAATAGATAACCAATAAGGACCTACTTATAGCACAGGGAACTCTGCTCAATATTCTCTGATAACCTATATGAGAAAAGAATCTGAAACAGAATGAATATATGTATATGTATAACTGAATCACTTTGCTGTACACCTGAAACTAATACAACATTGTTAATCAACTATACTCCAATATAAAATAAAAATTAAAAAAAAAAAGAGTTGCATCAATCACCCCCTACAAGCATCCTGGTACTGAGAACTCCAGGGTATCTGGACAGAGGAAGGCCAGATCTTTTAAGAATAAAATGAGTGAAGGGTGGGACTTCCCTGGTGGCACAGTGGTTGAGAATCCGCCTGCTAATGCAGGGGACACAGGTTCGAACCCTGGTCCGGGAAGATCCCACATGCCTCAGAGCAACTAAGCCTGTGAGCCACAACTACTGAGCCCACGAACCACAACTACTGAAGCCCGCGTGCCTAGAGCCCGTGCCCCACAACAAGAGAAGCCACCGCAATGAGAAGCCCGTGCACCACAACGAAGAGTAACTCCCACTCGTCACAACTAGAGAAAGCTCATGCACAGCAACAAAGACCCAACGCAGCCAAAAATAAATAAATAAAATTAAAAAAGAAAAGTGAGTGAAGGGCCTCATTTGCCCAAATATAAAATGAACAACTCTAAACCCCTTTAAAGAATTGCAGAATTGCATGTTCCTCTGACAATTGTTCTCTTCAGAAATGAAAAAGCTTGGGGAAATGTGACAATCTGTCTAATTTTGAAGTATGACATGATTATTTGGGGTTAATTATCACTTTTTACAACCAACCAGGGTTAGTATTCTCTTCCATATTTTAGGGCTGCTTTTGGAGGCCCATGGAAGAGAGAGTTTCTTAGTAAAGGTAAAATGATGGGATTAAGGTTTCTGGTCTCAACGCTCTTCCACAGAATTAACTCTCTCTCCGTAATACGATTCTCTAGTGCTAACAAGCCCTTAAAATGAGGGGGCTTTGGGGGTGTATAAGAGGATGTTGAGGTGCGGCCTTGAAAATGAAGAGAGTCCCTGACTCCTTAGAAGTTTTTCTGGGGGTTTAGTATTACTTTTCTATCTTGCCATGGAAGACTTAGAAACATAATTCTACTTCAGACTTCTCAAGTGGCTTTGGCTTTGGATGTAGAATCCATCATCTTCTTTACTGTTTCCGTTTCTTCCTCACAAAACAACCAGACTTGTCTTCCTGATTTGCAAGAAGCTGGGCATATGAAGCATCATTGGTTGAGGTCGGGGGGAAGGTGAGTTATCTAAATTGTATTGACATGATGTGAGAAATCAACTTCTTTTAGTCCAAGAAAATGCTGCACGGAACCAACCTTTTGTTTGGTTGGTTTTTGGCCATACCACACAGCATGTGGGAGCTTAAGTTCCCCAACCATGGATTGAACCCATGCCCCCCCACAGTGGATGCAGTGGAAGCCCGGAGCCCTAACCACTGGAGAAGCATGCTCAAGACCAAAGTCCTTCCTTCAACCTGTATCTCCCAATCTAAGCCATTATTTGGGGGCACTGCCCTAAGGCCACAATGGCCAGGAGGGATGAGGGTGGGAGATTGGGAAGGGATGCATTGGGTTTCCTAAATTAGAGTCCTTGAGTGCCTCAGAAGACCTTAGTGAATGCTAAAAACTTCAGGCTTAACACATGAATTGTTAAAGAAATTTCTGGTGACTGTACTCATGGCCCATGTCCACTGCCCTCATTGACCAGCTGTGTCTCCATGAGAATTTCCACTATTCTTACCTTTAGAGTGTCTTCCCACCTGGGTTCCTTAGCCTAAGGCAGGGAAGAGGTATTCCTCACTTCCTGTCAATTTTCCCTTCAAAGGCTCGCCCTCTTTCACAGGTGTGCCCTAGAGGCACCTAGCAGGAATTCCTTAATACCATCTGACTCACCTATCAACACCTTTCCCCTGAGCCAATAAATAGAACTATTGAATGAGTAACAACCCTACTGTTGTTGTTGTTTTAATCCTCTATAGTGTGCTGAGAATATGGCTCAAATTGTATGGTAATTTATATACTCACACGCACATACATTCCAAAAAAAATTTATTGAACCAGACACTGGAACCACCACAAAAATGATTCATGCCCTTGAAAAACCTCTTATGAGGAGGGCTCATGAAGGGATCAAATTCAGGAAATCACATAATTATTTTGATAATCCCACTACATACTACATTGTACATGAAACGTGTTCAAAGAGACATAGAGAGGGGAAAGCTGACAATGGTCGGCCACAGAAGAGGTGAATTTTTAGCGAATCTTACAAAGTGTCAGGCACAGAAAGAAAAAGAGCATTCCAAACATAAGCACTACCATGGACAAAATCGCAGTCAAGAAAGAATGTATTCAAGGAACAACAGTAGAAGCTTCGTGGCTGATTAAGTGTATGGAGAGGGAGAGGGTGCATTTGGCATTAGGGTGACAAGCAAAGGCCAGACTGAAACGATTTGAGGGAATTCCCTGGTGGTCCAGTGGTTAGGACTCCACACTTTCATTGACAAGCAGGCGGGTTCAATCCCTGGTCGGGGAACTGTAATAAGATCCCCGCAAGCCACGGGGTGCAGGAAAAAAAAAAAAAAAAAAAGAAATGATTTGAATGGCACACTCTAGAGTTTAACTTGGTTCTGTAAACACCAGGAACCAATAGACGTCGTTAAGCAAGAGAAAGAAATGATGAGACTTATGTTTTAGAAAGATAACTCTGGGGCCAGCAGAGAGGATGGATTTGAGATAAGATCAGAGCATTATTTCTTTCAGCATAACTGCATGAGAATTTGGTGGTGGAGCGGGGAAGGCATGGTAAATGAACACTTCTGGGGACCACCTTTAACTACTGAATCAGAATCTCCAGGCTTGAGACCCGAGAGTCTGCATATGTAACATCTCTCACATAACGGTGATTCTTGCAGGCTCTAAAGTCTAAGACATAGACTAGAGACAGAGACCAATTAGGAAGCTTTTGTAATTGTCCAATTAGGAGATGAAATTGGTTGGATCTGTCCATGATGCCCTTCCAGAGTAGCTCATAAAGAAAAACAATTGTTTTCAGACAATTATGTAAGTGCTAAACTATTTTTGCAGATTGCTAAGTGATCTTGGCCAAGTCATTTGATACCTTAACCATCATGCTTTTAAATGACAAAGTACTGATTCTCATAGTCTTATCTGAGTGTTACAAACTCTCAAGAGTCAGGGAAAGTACTTAGCTTCAATTAAGACATTAAGTCTAATAGGAAGATTAGATTGAGTCATTCTTATGTTTTCTTGTTTGCTTACTGTTTACCTCCTCATGCAATGTAAATCCCAGGAGAGCAGGCTTGAGGACATTGATGGGTCTCCAGTGAAACAGTTCTTGGCATAAAGTAGGCTCTCAGTGAATATGTTCTGAAAAAATTACAGACAGAAAGACAAAGTAAGGAAAAAGGAGGCAGAGGAAGAGACAAATGAAGGGACAGAGGGAGGGAGGGAGAAGGAAAGGAAGATAGAAAAAGGAGAGAGAAAGAAAGAAAGAAAAGGAAGGAAGGAAGGGAGGGAGAAAGAAAGAAAGAAAGGAAGGAAGGAAGGAAGGAAGAGAAAGGAGGGAGGAAGGGAGATAAAGAAAGAAAGGCAGGAAGAAAGGGAAAGAGAGACAGAAACAATGCAATGTCAGGTAAAAGAAATCATCACATTGGACAGGAAGTTAAGAGATTCAGCCTTTCTTCCAACTACTATTTCTTCAACACCTGTGTGGTGCTAGATGCTGAAGATGCTGCCCTTATGGTATTGCCAATGTGGATGTCTGGGTTTGGTTCTGCTGCTCAGAAGCTTAGAGCCCTGATATGTCTACCTTAAGCTTAAGCTTCAGGCCTTAGTTCCTTGTTTATAAAACTGGGGGTGGGTGGTGGAGTGACGGCTCTCCAAAAATAAGAAGACAGCTAAAGCATTTTCCAGATCTCACCTTCCTAATTCATCTGCTTCAAATCCTGGCTTCAGTTCCCTCTTTTTTCTTTGTTTGTTTTGTTCTGAAAACCTTTATTTTTAATAGCCCCAAACTGGAAATAACTCAAATATCCAACAACTGGTGAACAAAGTTTTGTTATAGTCATACAATGGAATTCTATTCAGCTATTTATTTTATTATTAATTTATTTACTTATTTATTTTATTGAAGTATAGTTGATTTACAATGTTGTTACTTTCAGGTGTACAGCAAAGTGATTCAGATATTCTTTTTCAGATTCTTTTCCATTATAGGTTATGACAAGATGTTGAATATAGTTCCCTGTGCTGTACAGTAGGTCCTTGTTGTTCATCTATTTTATCTATAGTAGTGTGTATCTGTTAATTCCAAACTTTTAATTTATCCCTCCCTCTCCCCTTTGGTAACCAACCATAACTTTGTTTTGTCTGTGAGTCTATTTCTGTTTTGTAAATAAGTTCATTTGTATCATTTTTTATAGATTCCACATATAAGGTTTATCATACGATATTTGTCTTTCTCTATCTGACTTACTTTACTTAGCATGATAATCTCTTGGTCCAACCTTACTGCTGCGAAGTTCGCTTGGAAGCGAGCAAAGGAACGTGCGAGCCGCCACCTAGGACCAAGTTCTTGCCCTCTGGGCAGAAATGTAACCACTCCCCGGAGCTGGCTTCTCAAAGAGCTATAGAAATGCTAAACAGTAACAGATCTGGAGGCAGAAAACAATGTGGCACTAATTGTTCCGTTTCCTCCGCTTTCCTAGCGGGGGAGGTTGGCCCCGGCTGCTCCGGCCATCCCACCGCGCCGCGCGCTTCTCTCTCAAGTATCCCAAGGACTGGGAAGCTGAAGTGGGGAGGCGCCCGAGGAGCAAAGATGCTCCCCACCCTCCGATCCGGGCAGACCTGCAAATAATGCCCGGGGACCAGAGGAAGGCTCCCATTGGCCAGAGGGCGGGTGACGGCAAGGGGGCGGAGTTTCCCGGGGCAGGGGGCTGGGGAGTATAAGGGAGGGGGGCGTGCGCGCACCGTGTCAGTTTCGAAGTCCCTGGCTTCTACCTTCTGCGCCCAGGCAACTGGATCGCGCCTCGGGCTAAGGCTTTTCCCTCCTCTGCCCACCGGGCGCCTCCACCCGGCCCTGCGGCGCCCCGCAGCTCCCCGCCCCCCACCAGCCCCGGAGCCCTTCCTGCTTTTCCTCCGCGGTGCTTTGATCCGGGGGCCCTTCTGTTTGTTTTCTCTTCTTTCCTCTTTGTTGCTCTAAAACCCACCTCGCCGAAGCCCCCCGCTGCGGAGGGAGTTCGACTTGCAGAGGAAGGCGGCTACCGCGCACCTCATCCGCCCCTCCTGCGACCCCGCCAGCCGGCGCGCCCACCCCGCGTGCCAGACCCGCCGCCTGCGTTCGTTCGCCTGAGGAAGCCAGCCGAGAGTTCATTGATGCACCCATTCCAGTGGTGTAACGGTGAGTCCCGGGCCGGGAAGGCGAGGGACGCGGAGCCGGCCGGAGACGCGGAGAGCGGGGCTCCAGGCTTCAGATCCGAGGGCTCGTTCTCCCTCTTGAGCCAAGTTTTTCCTGAAACGGGACCGGCGGGGAGGCGTCCTGGCGCCCGACTCTGCTCTGCACACCGGGGAATTTGGGGGGAAAAATATTCAGGTTTAACTCCAGGGCTGGGAAGGCTCTCTTGAGCGGGCGGCGGGCGGGCGGGGGGGGGGGCGTGGGAGCCGAGGGGTTCCCGGCCTTTGTGTGGCGGCTTCGCACTCCTACCCCCTTCCCTTGGCTTTGTGCGCTCAAACTCTGTTCTTTGTTGTGGTTGTCGGAGAATTAAATCCGCGCTCGGGCTCGGATCTCCTAGAGGGAGCTCAAGTTCCTGGCCTGAAACTTTTCAGGCTATTTTAAATATGTATACAGTGCGGCGTGCGGGGTGGCGCGCCGGGGCGGCTTCCTCTGCGCCTTTGTTGGCTTCGCACCGGCGGCGGAGGGGGCTTTGTGACGGTGGAAGACGCCGGACTAATGAGCGTGGCTTTATTGGATTGATAAAGTCTTGCAGAGTTTTCGGCGCCCGGCTACCCTTGAGAGCAGGGCTTGCCTGGACAGCTGTGCTCACGGGCCTCAAGGCCAGACTAGCTCCTGTGCCTCGGCGGTGGCCGCGCCTCCAGACCCGACCACCCCTCCCACCCCCGCCTGGGTGATGCTAAATTCATCCCACCTGAGGCTTTTAGCGGTTCAGGTGATGCATAGAGGTTGGGCTTGGGTCTGGTTCCTCTTCCAGGCTACCTGACCCTTCTGGGCGGGTCAGTTCAAAACTTCGGCTCCTAATACCCTCCAGTGGCCCTAGGATCTTGACTGCGTTGTTCTAAAGCTTGGAGAGTTTCTGGTGAAACGGGGGAGCGCGGCGGAGACACTTCTGGTGAAAGGGGGAAGGGGACCGGGGGGACCCAAGCAGCTGGCTTTATCTCTCAGTAGGGTAGGCTGGCTAGTTAGGGGGGTGGGAATCCATTATTGAGAGCAGACTCTTGCCAGATCTTGCATTAATTATTTCAAGAGGCTTTTGTTTTAAGGCAGGGTTTGGGCAGCATGTGTATAAGGGGGCCCCCATCCCCCTCTTCCTCTTGCTGGTAGGATCTAATTTCCTGAAAATGAACCCAGCTGTGTGTGTGATAGGCAGCATTGCCTGAGTGGGGACGAGGGGGTGGGGTGAGGAAGGACGGTGCATCCCAGCATCTGGGAAAGATTCCTGTTGGCTGGGAAGGAGAAGCGTTTCCCAGATCCACTGGTCTTTCTTGGCCAGCCCTTCTCTTGACGTCACTCCAGCTCCCGGCCCGCTGCTCAGATACGAAACATTCTGATGTCAAGGCTTTCATAGGTCGGGGGAAACAATGGAACAGACTTCAGGAGAAGAACCAAGGTGGCCGTCACTAACACTAGCCTTTCTTCTGGGCAGCCCCCTTTCCTGTGAGGGTTTAGACCAGCAGAGGACTTGCTGCTTTATCTTTTCACTTCTTTTTTTTTAAATTTATTTGATTTTTATTGAAGTATAGTTGATTTGCAGTGTTGTGTTTCTTTTCACTTCTTTTTTTTCAATTTTTTTTGTTTACTGAAGTGTAGCTGATTTACAATGTTGTGTCCACCTCTGCTGTACAGCAAAGTGACTCAGTTATTACACATATAGACATTTTTTTTATATTCTTTGCCATTACGGTTTATCACAGGATACTGAATATAGTTCCCTGTTCTTGTCATTTCTTTGTTTTTAAATTTTTAAAAATTTTTAAAATTTATTTTTGGCTGCATTGGTTCTTCGTTGCTGCGTGCAGGCTTTCTCTAGTTTGGTGCCCGGGCTTCTCATTGCGATGGCTTCTCATTGCGATGGCTTCTCTTGTTGCAGAGCACGGGCTCTAAGCTCGCGGGCTCTACAGTGCAGGCTCAGTAGTTGTGGCTCACAGGCTCTAGAGCGCAGGCTCAGTAGTTGTGGCGCACGGGCTTAGTTGCTCTGCGACATGTGGGATCTTCCAGGAGCGGGGCTCAAACCCGTGTCCCCTGCACTGGCAGGTGGATTCTTAACCACTACGCCACCAGGGAAGTCCCTCTTGTCACTTCTTAAAGTGACAGAGAGATGACTTTTCTGACTCCAGTGAAGAAGCAATCCTTCTCCGCACACTTTTGTGAAAAATATCTAAAGCTCCTCTTTCCTGGGGTTGGTATTCTGTCCTTATAAGTTTAGAGGAAAAACTACTCCACTGTCAGGTTTTAGCCCAAGGTATACTTTTCTCACTTCTTTTTATTCAGAATGCAAGCAAATGGACCATCTCTTCTCAGCTATGAAGCTCTTCTCCCCCATACTTCTTTTTTTTTTTTTTGCGGTACGTGGGCCTCTCACTGTCGTGGCCTCTCCCATTGTGGAGCACAGGCTCCAGACGCGCAGGCTCAGCGGCCATGGCTCACGGGCCCAGCTGCTCCGCGGCATGTGGGATCTTCCCAGACCAGGGCACGAACCCGTGTCCCCTGCATCGGCAGGCGGACTCTCAACCACTGCGCCACCAGGGAAGCCCCCCCCCCATACTTCTTTATCACAGAAAGTCCCAAACTCACTGACTCAATCCTGGAGCCCCAGGGGAAGCTTCTCTCAGCAAGATAACATGGTCAAGATAAACTGATAAAGTGCTGAGGCCATAGTGCCTCCAGAGTGAATACATGTAAACCCTCTGCATTCGCTATGGCCCTTGCTGTGCAAGTTCCCAGAACAGGGAACCCAGTGAAGTTCTTTGGGACCCTAAAGATGCCGGGATCCAGCTCGTGGAGAGCAAAGGTTAGACCCTCTTACGGCATCAACAACTGATGAGACAGGGTTAGGGAGATGTGCCTGGTGGGGAAGAAGGCCTCTTGGCATTGAGGACAGAGTTCCATGGAAGAGAAGCCGAAAGGCCCCTTTCCAGAGTAGACAGAAAACTGTCCCTCCCTGGCCAGTCCACCATGATGTCTTCATGGAAAATTGATCTCTTTTGGCCCACAGAGATCAAATATTTAAGTGGAGGGTGAAGGAGTGGTGAAAACTTTCTAACCCAAGCTGGAGGCTCAGAAGCAAAGGCTGAACACAGTTTAGTAGCTCATTAATTTTTTTCCATCTTTAACCAAAAAGTCTTTTCAGGATAAGAACTACTTTTACTTTTTGTCTCCCCACAGTGCCTAGGTCGGTGTATAGATCAAGCCAGCAGCAGTACTTGTTGGTTGACTGGTCATCTGTTAGCTGAGGGCAGTTTCTGGGCAATTCTCCCAAACTTCAGTCTCTTACTTTGAAGTGGGAGCTTTTGCCAAGATGACCAGATCGTCTTGAGAAAAATCAGGAGTTATTTATCTGTTAACCAGTTATTGAAAACACGCCAAGCACGAGGGTAGGCACTGGAGAATGTACAGAAGTGCACTTTGCTATCCTCAGACCTAGCAGCACTCAGGCTTGTTAGAATCCCTCATCTCTGATCTCAGGATTGTGTATAATCACACCTCTACCACGGGCCTCACTTTGTATGATGAAAACCTTTGTGTCTGTCTTCTTCCCTAGATGATAAAATCATCTTGTCTTTCTTCTTTGCTTTTTTATCTTCAGTGTCTGTTGTGGTACTTGTCATGTAATCACTGCTTAATGCCTGTTCGAGTTAAATGAAGTTGATTCTAGGAACAGTGGGGCAACATAAGATGGTTACGGAGTGTGCCAGAGCTGGAACACGTGATACAGGCTGTGGGCACTATAGATTTCGGGGTGGGGAGTCCCTGGAATATCACAAAGACCAGGTTTGGGGGACTTTGGGGAAGAAGAGGGAGTTTCAGGCAGAGAAAGCTTCGTGAACGAAGGTGTGGAGGCAGGTGTGAAGATAGAGATGGGCAAGAATTAGAGAGGAGGCTGGCCCACCTGGGGTGATGCTGGAGGATACTGAGTCGGGGAGGTAAAGAGGGGACCCAACGCACACGTGTTTAGGAGGACTTGAAGCCAGTCATGAGTTTGGGAAATACATGCTAGAAACCAAGTGGAAGGAAATGTCAGACATGTGGGCTAAATTAGAGGAGGGACTAGACATCAATTAATAGGCACTTGGAGTAGAATTGGGCTCCAAAGTCTGTCTGGAATAGAGACTTGGCAGTACAGTTGGCACCCAATCTGAAAGAGGTTTGGAGGGGGAGGTTCATTATATCGATCACTAGATTGATCTCGGGGATGAAGAGGGCTGAGATGTATGAGGTCAAAGATGACTCCAGTCTTTCAAGCCAGTCTTTTCTGCTGAGTTGGGGTTGCTTCGCTAATTACGGTGTAGGATTCCAAAGTGTATTAATGGTGATCTGTCTCCTAACCACGACGTCAGGAAAGTACTTAAAACCCACATTGAGGGCTTGAGTCTAGAGGTTCACCCACCCCCGCACACCTCGCAGGATCTCAATTCCTTGACCAGGTACTGAACCCGTGCCCTCGGCAGTGAAAGCATGGAGTCCTAACCACTGAACCACCAGGGGATTCCCCAGAGGGCTTTGAAGCCAGGCTTTCTTAGCTGTTTGACTGTACACACATTGTTTAATGATGATTGAGTCTTTTTTCCCCATGGCGGGGTGGGGAGTAACATTTCACAGTGGCCTTATTACGAAGGTTAAGTTATAGCTTGAGAATGTGCTTGGGTGATAGCAGGTGTATGGTAAAGTCTAGGCTTCTTGTCCCAGCACTTTCTGAAATCCAAGAGTTTGAGGCTTACCTTTCAGATCATTGATAGTTTTTGCCTGCAAACAGGAAAAAACACTCAACTGGCTTGTGGTTAAATCCTATCTTTTATTTTTCTTTATAAACATGATAGATAATTTACTAATTCTCAGAACCAGTAGTCCCAAGATAGTGGCTCTAGGATTGCTTAATCCAGCAACTCAACCGACAACATCTTTCTTCTTTCCTTGTCCTCTCTGCCACCAGCTTGATATTGAACTTCTCTCTTTCCAGCTATAACTTGGCTGCCACCCTTCCAGCTGTTTTGGGGAGATGTGACCCACCCCACCCCGCCCCCCCCCCCGCCAAAAAAAAAAAGAAAATCTTGTCTTTTCCAACAGATCTGCTCTTTGTTTCTTCAGCCAGAACTCTGTCACATACCTACCCCAAAACCAAACCCCTGGCAAGGGCAAGGTGATTACCACCTTTGGACCAATCAGGATTTAGCCCTGAGTCATGTGAGAAAGGGAAGCATCCAGTGGCCACCAGTGCTTCCCAAGCTGAAGGGACCTTGTTAAACTGTAATAGATTCTGAGTCATTTCAGTGGGGGTGGGCCCGAGAGTCTGCATTTCTGATGAGCTCTGGGGATGCCACTGCCATTAGGGGACTGCATGGCAAGGCTTTGAGTAGAAAGGGGGAAGGTGGCCAGTGAAAGTTAGCTGTAGCTCCCTGCCCTCACCCCCCGCGCCCTTCTGGAATGCTGGCCCAGCCTCAGAGTGAGCAATTTCTATTCTGGCCCTGGTGCAGTTTGGCTTCTGGAGCCCGTAGCTTAATAATGACAAATGACCTTTGCAACTGCACTTTGCAATTTACAAAGCGCATTTCTTACACCATCGTTTTCGGTACTCTCTGCACATTGCTTGTTTTCCTGTGACAAAGTGGAGCTTAGCGAGGTTAATTTAATTTCCTAAAGGTCACATAGCTAGGGAGAGGTGGGATTGGAGCCCAAGTGTACCTTTCCTCACCTAAGGCTCTTCATTTTCCTACTGCACTGTATAGGCTTCTCCCTGATGGAAATGAGTTTTCCATTTTCCGCCCATTGCCTGAATCCTTGATCCCCTAGATGGGGATGCTGGTTTAAGTACTGTGTGTATGATCCCATTTCGTAGATTGGTTAAATAATTTACCCAAGATCATGTAGCTAGTAAGTGTTGGAACTAGGGTACAGATATTAGCCCCTGGAATGTAAATTGGTGCAGCCACTACGGAAAACAGTATGGAGGTTCCTTAAAAAACTAAAAATAGCTATATGATCCAGCAATCCCACTCCTGGACATATATCTGGAGAAAACTCTAATTCGAAAAGATACATGCACCCTAATGTTCATAGCAGCAGTGCTTACAATAGTCAAGGCATGGAAGCAACCCAAGTGTCCATCCACAGATGAATGGATATCAAGATGTGGTATATATACATAATGGATATCACTCAGCCATAAAAAAGAATGAAATAACACTATTTGCGGCAACATGGATGGACCTAGAGATGATCATACTAAATGAAGTAAGTCAGAGAAAGACAAATATCCTATGATATCACCTGTATGTGGAATCTAAAATATGATACAAGTGAACTTATTTACAAAACAGAAACAGACTCACAGACATAGAAAACAAACTTATGGTTACCAAAGGGGAGAGGGAATCAGGGAAGGGTAAATTAGGGGTTTGGGATTAACAGATACAAACTACTGTATATAAAATAGATAAACAACAAGCACCTACTGTATAGCACAGGGAACTATATTCAATATTCTGTAATAAACCATCACAGAAAAGAATATGAAAAAGTATATATATATATGTCTAACTGAATCACTTTGCTGTACACCAGCAACTAACACAACGTTGTAAATCAGCTATACTCCAATTAAAAAAAAAAGTAAGCCCCCGAGTCAGAGGTTTGCCGTTTCTCCCTGCATCCTTGCTCACAGAGTGGCCCCAGTGGTAAATTTCCCACTGTCGTAATACTTTCCCTCCCTGTTCTTTGCAGGGTGTTTCTGCGGCCTGGGACTGGTGAGCACCAACAAGTCCTGCTCGATGCCACCCATCAGTTTCCAGGACCTTCCCCTCAACATCTACATGGTCATCTTCGGCACAGGCATCTTCGTCTTCATGCTCAGCCTCATCTTCTGCTGCTATTTCATCAGGTGGGCGGCTTGCTGGCTGACCTGGGCTTGGGGGAGTCTAGGAGGCGGCGGCCGTGGGTCGGGTGAGCTGAGTGAGGCTCCAGTCGCAGAGTCACCAGCCTCCAGCCGGGGCCGCTGCTTTGAGGACAGGCCTTGGTCCTGCCCTTGGCTGGGCCCCTGAGGCCTGGTGTTTCTATTTACGTCAGCCTGTCAAGTTGTCGGAGAGCCGATAAGGTCAGCATGGGTCGGGCTGCGTTCCCACCCTTTGGCCAGTTATTCTCAGGTTGCCTAGAATGACCGTCCAGGTAATATCATCAGTGGTCCCTAGCTGTCTCTCTCCGCCCATTCACACTCTCTGGATGGCCAGGCACGGGAGGCATCGTTACACCAATGTCATGATCCTCTGCCCTCCTGGGAAGTCCTGCTGTCATCCCTCCAGATGCTAATATTAGCAAGCTGGAGTCTGCAGAGCCGCTTATTTGTTCTGCCTCGTAAGCTCTTATGTTTGAGAGAGAAAAAACCAAAAACCATCCCTTCTTGAGCGTGGCCGTGCTAGCCAAGCTCCAGGAACTGTTTTCTTCACTTGCAGACAAGGGAACTCGTGGCTGTTTTCTATCAAAAATGTGGGGCAGGGAAAAAAAAAGAAAAAAAAAATGTGGGGCATGCCTGGTATTCAGAGTGGAAAATACAGTAGTGTTTCTGACTAGGGTGTCCTGTTGGTATTAACAATTCCTCATTGTATGGGACTGTCTTGTGCTTTGGGGAACACTGGACACCCCTGACCATTAGAATGTGCTAATGGTCCTGAGAGCCACTGTGATAACCAAGCCACACAACCCCCCACACACAAACACGTGATCACCCAACGCCTGGGTAGACGGATGTCAGCTGGGGTCTAGGCTGGTGTCTGATCAAATCACCTAAGAAGATTAAATTAAGATGAAGGAAAAAGGAGTTCCTGTTCCCCACTGAGATGTCCCAGTGGGTTTGAGTGCTTCACCTGGCAGGAGGCTGGGGGAAAGTAGATACTTGTCCGGATTCCTAGGGCTGGAGGAGCTCCCTCTTAAGAAGGGGAGGTGCGCGTGGGCCCTGCTCTTTTGTGCTCCCTGCTCTCTTGTGCTCCCCGTCCATACCTTGGGCTCCTTCTTTCTCAGGACTTTAAAAAGTCCCCGGGACTGGAATTTTCCACTTACAAGTCTTTGCAGAAGAGGTAGAGTCTAAAATTTGCATCTAATTAGTAAGTGAGGGTAGATTTCCCATATCTCACCACCCCTCCCCTTTCCCCAAGCCTGAGTTTTCTTCTGCAAACTCTTTCGTCTTCCTGACCACCAACCACTGCGCTCTCCCCATATGAAGCAATTTATACAACTCCCCGGAGACGGAAGATGGAGACATAGCAAAGATTTTTGTGTGACGCTGGCAGGAGGCTGTAAAACCAATTCTGTTTGGCCCCTGCACGCGCGCGCGCGCACACACACACACACACGCACACGCACACGCACACCCATGCCAGGCTGCAAACGTGGTCAAGAGAAGAAAATCTACAAAATTACTCTGAGCCAGTTTGTGGGTGACCGGGCTTCATTTCCCAATGCTGCCACTGATAGGTGTGATCTTAGGGTTTTAGCTACTCTCTACTAGGTACCTTCTGTGTGCCAGGCATCATGGTCAGCATTTTGTAAAACATTTAGCTTACTTAGTTCTCAGAACTTGCCTCCAGTTTCGGTATCAGCCTGCTTCTGCTTCATAAGTGAGGAAATGCATATGCTCAGACAGTAACAGATCTGCCGACGGTCCTATATCCAGGAAGATGGAGAGGTGAGCTAGTCTGATGACAGTTAGGGAGTCTTTCAGATTCTAGATGTTGGTCTTCTCGGATTCCTCTTCCTTGAATGGGAACAGCTGTGGCATCCATGGCCACCGCCTTGCAGCTAGAGATTGTGGTCCTGCAGAAGGACGGGCTGGGAGCTCCGGGTATGGCTGATTTATTTTTTGTTTGGCTGGAGTTAAAGAATAGAGCTGCAACCACATGATACCAGAAGCTTTCCCCACTGCGGGGCTGCTCGGCGCCACCTGTTCCTCCTGCAGTAATCTGCCCCTTTGCCACCCTGCCCTCTGTCCTGCAGTCTGCCCGAAGCCAGTTTGTCCCTGGCTTGCTGGCATGTGGCAGCCTGGGAGTGTCTATATATAGAAAGACACACAAGCACAGAAGCCACTTCCTCTCCCTGCTTCTCGGTTTCCTCCTCAGCCAAAATAGGCCCGTGACCCCCCTCCTGACCTGGTGAGCTCATCGGCCGAGGCCAGCCTCTGCTCCCCCTCTCTCTGTCTCCCTGCCTCCCATCCCCCGACCGCAGGAGCTGATCTCTGCCCTATACAGGATGGAGGGGCCCGTGAAGTACAACTGGGCAGGAAAGGAACCATTATTTTCGGGACCTGGCTGCATTGTTTGTTGCAAAAGGGGAAAAGCTGGGGAGAGCCCACTGGCAGCGGCTAGAAATGGTCTCATTGAATTCAGGGTATTTTTAGTTGCTTTGCTCACCCAACAGCTGAGAAGGCCACCTGTCCAGAGTTGTTGGCACTTGATCCCCTGCTGGGATGGCCCAGGATCTCCGCTTTTTGCTTTGTTTCCCTTGCAACCATTTTGGCCCCATTTCATCACAATCTATACCTTCCTGACATGGAAATCTACATGCAGAGTGAATATAGAATGCGGCTCTGAAGCGCTTGACTGTTCCGAGAGATAGTCTTAGGCTCTAAGAGTCAGGCTTTTGGAGGATCCTCAGGTGAGACCATTAAAGGGAGCTCGGCAGATGGAAGGGCGGAGGGTGGAGAAGGAGGGCACCCCAGGCACCCTACGACACAGCAAGCAGAAAGGCCCTGCACGTACTCTGTAAGTGTAGCCATGTTGCAGGCGAGGCGGGCGAGGCTTAAGAGATGGACAACCCCTCGTTCTGAGTCAGGAAGCAACTCCTCACCACTTCCTTATTTACTCTGTACATACCTGCTAACAGAGCAGCTGCGTCTCCCTCAGAAGGCGGCTGTGAGCACCCGGCGATGAGATCACTTTCTTTCTTCCCCAGATTAACCCAATATCAGGCAGGTCGCACTTGATCATTTAAGCTTTGGGTACATCCTTCCCCGCCCCTCTCATTTGGAAGTGGGGACACAGTGTTTATATGAAAGTAGTACAAAGGTAAGGGTGGGGGCTTCCCTGGTGGCACAGTGGTTGAGAGTCCGCCTGCCGATGCAGGGGACGTGGGTCGTGCCCTGGTCCGGGAGGATCCCACGTGCCGTGGAGCAGCTGGGCCCGTGAGCCATGGCCGCTGAGCCTGCGCGTCTGGAGCCTGTGCTCCGCAATGGGAGAGGCCACAACAGTGAGAGGCCCGTGCAAAAAAAAAAAAAAAAAGGGAAGGGTGGAACGGTGCAAGCCCTGTTTAGGCCCTTAGCCCAACCCTCCAATGACCAGAAACTGTCCGATGCCACCCTCAGACCAAGGCAGGGGAACACCTGCCCCACCTGTCCCCTGACCTCCTGTTAGGAGCCATGGAGGTGGCGGCAGCCCGATCTTAACCTGTCCCCTGGCTGTGCATCAGCTACGGCTCTTCCAGACCTTCTGCACCCCCCTCCGGTCTGGTTCCAGCATCTCGGTGTTGCTCTTGGGGCATCTGACCTCGCTCCCTTCGACTGAGGCTCGTGGAGATTCCCTGCCTCTAACTCAGGCCAGCAATCTTTTTCTGCAAAAGGCCAGATGTTATAGGTTTTGCGGGTCATATGATCTCTGTCTGAACCACCCAGCCCTGCTGTGTGGAAGCAGCCACAGATGGTACCTAAACTATTGGGTTGGCCAAAAAGAGATCGTTCAGGTTTTTCCATAAGATGTTGTGGAAACCCCCGAATGAACTTTTGGGCCAACCCAATATAACGTGGCTCTGCCCCAGTAAAATTTTATAGGCATTGAACTTGAGTTTCATATAATTTTAACATGGCATGAAATATTCTTTTGATTCCCGCTTTCGGCCATTTAAGAATAAGTACCGTTCTTAGCTTCTAGGCCCTATGAAACAAGCAGTCAGCTGGATTTGGCTCTCAGGAGGCCGTGGTTTGCTACCTCTATCCTACCTAACCTGGTGGTTTTCTCAGGTTTCCTTCCCATAACACAGCTCTTTGGTAGAAATGAGCCGTGGGAGAGAAAGCCCCAAGTACAGGAGGACATAGAGCTCCCTGCGTAATTCAGAAGGTTTCCCTCACTGAAAATAAAACAGAAAAAAATAATAATAATTATGATCAATGTGTGATCATGGTCCTAGCCATCTGCATAGTAAGCCATTCAGAGTCGGAGGCTTGTTGATGAAAGGGCGTTTCCCAAAACCATCTCATATTCTCAGGACCATGGTATGTGCCACCTAATTGGTGAAGCAGGCCACAGTGTGTGTTGGAGAGCTCGGCCTCTGTCATCAGATCGACTTTGATTCAAATCCAGACTCTGCTGCCAGCCAGCTCTGGCATTTGGGCAAGTTACTTAACTTCTTTGGACGCTGTGTTCCTCATCTGCAAAAAGGGACGTCTCTCCCTCTGGAAGTTGTTTGGAATTGGTGCAGACATCAGGCTTTGCAAATCCTCCATCACAATTATGCTCCTGCCATTAGTAACGGCGTGTTCTGGCCATTGTGTTTTGGCCATTGAGAGTCCAGTTGTATGCGGGCCACCAGCTTGAAACAAAAAGAGGAAAACAAAGAAGGAATTGCCTGTGTTGGCCTGGCGCTGTGAAGTGGGGCAGGCGTGTGCTCTGGTTCCAGAATACTTGTGTTCTCTGAGTGGAAAATTCCCCAGGCTCAACAGACTTTATCCTGCTCCCCTGGCTTGGTGCAAATGTCCCTCTTAAGAATATCTAACTTCTGGGAATTCCCTCGTGGTCCAGTGATTAGGACGCCGTGCTTTCACTGCCGAGGGCGTGGGTTCAGCCCCTGGTCAGGGAACTGAGATCCTGCAAGCTGCGTGGCACGGCCAAAAAAAAAAAAAAAAAAATCTTCCATACAGTCAGCGAGCAGATGGTTGACCTGTATATTTGGGGAGCCTGAAGGAAGTGACCTACCAGAGACAGCAGGGAGGGTGAATGAACTATGGGTTGGCCAAAAAGTTCGTTCGGGTCTGCCATCGCGTCATATGGAAAAACCCGAACGAACTTTTTGGCCAACTCAGGATTAGAGCGCTCTGCAGAGACACCCCCAATCTGGGGGAGCCGGCAGTGCGTTTTGAGGCAGTTGAACCTGAGTAAGAGTCTTGAGTCCGTAACCCACTCTGGTGACCTGCAGAGGGTCCCGTGCATACTCCATGTGTCTATGGGAAGCACACCTCCCCACCCCCAGAAGGACGCCCCAAGCAGCCAGCCGGCCTCTCCTGCTCTGAATGGCTGTTTGTGCAAAGACATAATGATCTCTTCTCTCCCCTCTTTCTTGCTTCCTCAGCAAACTCCGGAACCAGGCACAGAGCGAACGATACGGATATAAAGAGGTAAATAAAGTCTACGTGTTGCCCCGAGACCTCATCCACTATTAGCCCTGCTTGGGGAGGGGGTGTGGGGAGAGAGCAGGTTTAAGCTGGCCTGGCCTCCCCCTTGGCCTCACCTCTGGCCCCCTCTGAGGCTAACTCCTTTCCCCGTCCTCAAGTCTGGCTGGGCCCAGGCAGGGCCCAAAGCCCTCCTCCTTCACGGGAGGGTCACGGGGGCACTCCTGTGTGGGGCCAAAGACCCCACACACGGGAGGGACCCTTCCTTGGCGGCGGATACCACCTGGCCCCTGTGTTTGGTTGCGTCTGATACCAGGCCTCCACTTTTTTCCCCAGGTGGTGCTTAAAGGTGATGCCAAGAAGTTACAGTTATATGGGGTGAGTGCATTGGGACAGGTCGCGGGAGTGCCCGGCGGGTAAGGCAAACCTTCTCCAGCAATCTCAGCCTGACCTTTTCAGGAACCCTTTTAGTCCCTGCCTTCCTATTTCCTTGGGCCAAATAAAACTCATCCCAGGAGGTGATCAATATGCAGAATCCGTTATGTCTGGAACTGAACCAGCGCAGGCATAAAACAAAAGGATCACAAAAGGGTTTGGATACATGGTGTGACCGATGGCCCCAGGAAGCCCACTAGGCATAATCTTAATGGGGAAGACGGTAAGACCACTCCATGCCAGATTTCGGTGACTTTCCCCTGCTCAGACCCCAGGTCTTGGTCTGAAAGAGGTTACCTTTGTGTGTGCTCTGTCGTAGTGACTGGATCTGATGCGTGTGTCCAGCCCTGAGATTCTTCCCTGTTTCCCTCCATTCCCCTCCCCTCCCGCATCACACCCACTCCCTGGGGCCCCTCAACTCTGACTCATTTAGGACTACACCATTTCCTCTTCCTTTCCCACCTATGCCTTTGGGGTCACCTAACTCATTTCCCAAGACTTCCTTCCATAACCACGGACACTCCTACAGAGAGCGTGTGTGTGGTTGTATGAGTGGGGAGGATCACAGGTCTCACTACACACAAGACTCTGCCTGGACATGGCCTCATTTCATCCCTCTTTTTGGGGTCCACTGTCATGATGTCCACAAGTTCCAATGTTTCTTTAGCTCTCCTCCAGAAGAGTAATTCAGCTGGGATTGAAGGGGTTATAATATATTGGAATGTAAGGCTGGACTTAAAGAATGTAAACCGGGGCTTCCCTGGTGGTGCAGTGGTTGAGAGTCCGCCTGCCGATGCAGGGGACACGGGTTTGTGCCCTGGTCCGGGAAGATCCCACATGCCGCGGAGCGGCTGGGCCCCTGAGCCATGGCCGCTGAGCCTGCGCGTTCAGAGCCTGTGCTCTGCAGCGGGAGAGGCCGCAACAGTGAGAGGCCCGCGTATCACAAAAAAAAGAATGTAAACCATACAGCAGACCCCCCTCCTTTAGTTATTGATAAGTGCCCCCTCACCAAAGGTCCTAGGCTAGAAAGGCTTAAAAATCAGAACTACTCAGCCATAAAAAAGAATGAAATAATGCTCTTTACAGCAACATGGGTGGACCTAGAGATTATCCTCCTAAATGAGGTAAGTCAGAAAGAGAAAGAGAAACACCATGTGATATCACTTATATGTGGAATCTAAAATATGACACAAATAAACCTATCTACAAAACAGAAACAGATTCACAGACAAAGAACAGACCTGTGCTTGCCAAGGGGAGGGGGGGGTAGCGGAGAGACGGATTGGGAGCTTGGGATTAGCAGGTGCAAGCTATGATATATAGAATGGATAAACAACAAGGTCCTATTGTATAGCACAGGGAACTATTATATTCAATATCCTATAATAAGCCATAATGGAAAAGAATATGAAAAAACATAATATGTATAACTGAGTCACTTTGCTGTACGGCAGAAATTAACACAACATTGTAATTCAACTATACTTCAGTTTTTAAAAAAAAAGGTTCCTCTATAACAGCACTGCCCAGTGGAAATCTGAGGATAGAAAATGCTCTCTATCTGACCATCCGGTGTGGGGACCACTTGCCACTTCTCAGCTGTTGAGCGCTTGAAATGTGGCTAGTGTGACTGAGGAACTAAATGTTGAATTTCAGCTTATTTGGGTCGACTTAAATCTAAAGCAGTCCCCTGTGGTTCATGGCTACCGCCTGTCAGGGTGGGTTCTCGCTTGGGTGGATGTTCTCTCTTGGAGGATGAGGTGCTGGGTATTCAGGATGGAGGAGTGAGGCTCTCCCCCATCTCCTATCACGTGGCCCCTTTCTCCCCACAGCAGACCTGTGCAGTCTGTCTGGAAGACTTCAAGGGGAAGGATGAGCTGGGCGTGCTCTCATGCCAACACGCCTTTCACCGCAAGTAAGTGTCCACAGTGGATATGTGTGTCCCGGGGTGGCTTTGGAAGAAATAAGCAGGGAGCATCTTCCAGAGCCTCCAATCCCGACCCCTCCCATCTCCCCTTTGCCGGTGATGCCCTTCATCCTGTCTGGACACCAAGCAAGCCAGAGGGGTTAGACCAGGTTGAGGATAGAGAGGTTCTTGTCCTGAGAAGCAGCTGGGCTCCATGAAAAGACAGCTGGAGCAGATTGGTATCTTCTTAGGGAAAAACAGGTCGTCTCTTGCCCGCAGGTGTCTGGTGAAGTGGCTGGAAGTACGCTGTGTCTGCCCCATGTGTAACAAGCCCATTGCTGGTCCCTCAGAGGCCACCCAGAGCATCGGGATCCTATTGGATGAGCTGGTGTGAGTGCTGCCTTCATACCAAGGCCTGGAGAAGACCTCTAGCCTCACGGGTGCCTGGTCCTTCCGCGAAGCCGCAGTGCAACAAGACTGTTGGGTGGTGATGGGCATGCTCACCTGGAGGGGCAGGGGTGCCGGGCTGGTCTTCCGGCCTCAGGGTGAGACTAGACTTGCCCACCTCTCTGCTTCCTGAAGCCTGCTTCCCTGCTACTCAGTTCTGATGGTCTTGCCCATCAGGACCACTGTATCCTGGTACTGGACTATCTGCCCGCCTTGTCCCTGCTCTGGGAAAAGAAATCCATTCCTATTTGGCCAAGAACTTAGAGCACACCCCCTTGACGGTTCTGCTGAGGAGGACAAGCTGCCCTGACCTAGAAGAAGGGATGAGATGGGCTCTGCCCCACCTGTGACCTCCCCACTCCTTCCAGAGGAAGGTTAGATGGGAAGGAAGGAAAGATGGAGGAACCAAGTGCCTCCAGTGGAAGCGAGGGAGGCTCTGTAGGAAATGGGAAGAGCAGGGATGAGCAGAAGAAAAGTCAATGTTTACATGGGACCTATGGAAACAAAGGCTGGCCGGCCGGCCTGCTGACTACAGAGGGGTAGAGGGCAGCCCCCTGCCCCTCGGAGATCTGAGGTGCTATCCGTTCCCTGTTCCTCGGTTGATCTCAGAGCTTCCTATTCCGTGTTGGGGTTTGAGTATCCACCGCCCCAGAGGAAGGGCTTGGTCTACACCCAAAAGGATTCCCAGGGGTTTTTTCTAAAGGAGCAAAAAGGGGGCCTGGGGATGGGGGTGTCTGGATATTAAGGTCGCGGTGGACACCCTCTTCCCCTTTGTAAATAGTATTTTTATACTTCATCCTTACCATCTCAGGCTTTATACATGGAATCCCCCAAATGGAAGGGGTAGGGGTTTTCTGTTCCTCCCCCAAGTGGGTGAGGGTGGGAAAAAGGTATGTATTTAAAGCAAATTAAATTTAATAACAAGTTTATCTAACCTTTTGCCTGTGGTTGTGGCTTGTGTCCATTGGCCCTTTTCTGCCAACAGAGGGAACAAGGTTCTTGAACTGCCTCTTCTCACTTTGCCATGCTCAGAGCAGACATACATGTGCACAAAGTTTCCTGATCCTTGACAAGAAGAATTTGTATTCATTATTACCTGTTCAGCTAGGTTAGGACTCACATCAATATGCTTGAAGACCTGACCGAGCCAGGCTCATTCACATGGTTTCTAGAATATTTTGAAAGAAAGCTGATGTGTGGTACCACAGCATTCCAGCTACCAAGACTTGTCATTCATAGAATTCTCCTTGTAATTCAAGCCACTGAGCTCTTAACACAGGAAAGGTCCACGTTGCTACCATGGAGGCTTGATTTCTTTCCCTGATTAGACATTTTTTTCTCACCCACTAGCTGACAATCACTGACTCATCCTACCCTGTGTACTACATCTAGAAGTATTGTTAACTTTTTATGCTCCCAGCTGCACTCAGGTTTGGCACCCATGCCCTCCAGCTGTGCTCTGTCAACGTCTTAAAGGGGTGCTGAGTTGATCGTGCGTTTGCAAAATGGACGGAGAGAGCCAGGAACAATTTTCGTAGCCATCACAAGCAGGGAGCAGCTGGGCTGTGGTCGGCCCCCGCTCAGTGGAACAGGGCAGGGCCAATGGTCCAGCATCTCTTTTTTTTTTTCCTCATACTTACAAGATTTTATTTTCTTTTTAAAAAAGTCATTTGAGACAATATCTCAGAAGTAGAAGGCATTATTGTTTGCCTTAAACAGGAAAAAAAAAATCAATGTTGCAGTAAAACAGAACACAAACTCGTGTGTTTCCCCAACTATGCTGTTTAGGAACGCACCTTCCACTTCCTGGTAGGTCTTGAGCGAAGTGTAATGTAGTGGTGGGTCACAGACATACAAAAGATGCCTATGCTTCCAGAGAAGCCAGACCTACCGGTTAGGTCTGATGCCCTTCCAGCCCTGCAGTTGAGCCATGGAGCCTGTCGGCACAGTTGGTGCTCATGGCAGGGCAGACCCGAGATGCCACTTGGGCATCTGACAGTCCTGGTGAAGTTGTCGCTACCTGTCTTGGTGGCGTCCTTTGCCCCACGGTGCGCCTGTTCTTGCCACCTCTTCACACGCTGAGATGTAACAGCTGCTCCTCGGAGCCTCTACCCCCTGCTCGGTTGCTGCCAACCCTGCAGGGTTGGATCTCTTCACTGAGAGCACCAGTTCCTCCTCTCCAGGTGGGCCTGCTTGCTTCAGTGCAGGGAATGCAATGCATTTCCCAGGCAAAACAAAGAGCCCTCCCTCTAGCTCCTGCCGCAGCCTCCTGGTGGATGCATCACGGGAATGAGGTGGGAAACAGGTGGTTTCCAGGTGGGCCTCAACCTTTCCAGCTCCTCCCTCACCGCTTCCCTTCATCTCAAGGAAAACTCATCAGTGTTGGCGTATTCTGAGTAAAATGTTAGCACCAGAATGTCTGTGTTGCAAATTTGAATAGCACTGTCTGGACGTCAAAACGATGGTAAGAATGCCTTGTGTTACCTTTGAGGCTTCAACACAGCTTGGTAGAATGGTGTTACAGCACACAGAGACAGGGACACTGGGTATTTTTTGGCTGATCAGGTGGAATTTGATCAATAGCTGATCACAAGTTAAATAGTCACAAGTCCCAATTTTATAGTCATAAATGTGGTCTTGTTACTCAGTTCAGAGTTTCTAGAGCATCTGCTGCCTGGGCCAGGCACTGTGCCAGGTGCTGGAAGACAGGACAGCCCTTGCCTTGGGGAAGGGCATAGGCACACTAATTTGGGTGAGGAACTCATGGTAGAGAGACTCTTAGCTCAACTGGTGTGGAAGTGACAGCAGGGGTGCCTGCAAGGAAACATTACGAGAGCTGGAGCTTGAGAGAGTAACATGCAAAAAAAGACACAAGGATTAACCGCCGTGGGTGCCAGAGAGTGCAAAGAATTCATGTGAAGTGGGAGTGCGGAAGGGTTGGGGGTTAGAGTTCTGTGTAGTGCAAGGAACCTGGGACTTGACAGGGTGAGAATCCTGAAGTTTCTTTCAAACCTGCACATCAGTTGGGAGCAAAGCCAATGATCTTATCCATGCACACAATATTCATCATGGGCAACTACTGTGCTTAGTACTATTCCCATTACTGAAAAATTTGACTCTAGACATGTTTCAAAGGGTAAAAAATGGAAAGAAGCTGGGCGATAATCATACAGACCAGGATTCCGACTTCAATGAGCTTATCTATGGCAAGCAAACACCATGAATCAATCAAAAGATAAGCACTTGCCTACCAAGTTCTTTCACAAAATACATTTTGCTTTCCTTTCTATGTATATCCCTGTGAGTCTGGGATCAGGAAAAGAGCGTTGGAAAGCAAATAAATGGCTTACTCGTAATTACACAGACAGAAGCATCGGAACCAAGGCACAAACTCCGATCGTGCGGATCTAAGCATCATTGGCTTCCACGTCCCACATAGCTCTGGCAGCAGATTACTTGCTACGAAGATACTCAAAGTAGCAGGTGCTTTTAGTTCCCGGGCTGAGGCAGTCGTGGAGGACAGGGAACCTGGGTAACGCAAAGGATTTGTGCTTGCCATTGTCCAGGATTACAGACTTTTTTTAACTCTGCAGTGGATTGCTTCTTTTAAAGAAATCTTACGTGGCTCTACCCTTGACACAATGGTTAATTAAAGTGTGGTGAGAACTCAGAGTAGAATTTGAAAATCACTGACTTGGAGAGAATGGGGCAACTGATGTTGAAGAATTGTGCCCTCGCATGCCCCCTTTCTCCCATCAATTCTTCCATCCCCACTGGGGCTTTTCCCCCTTCTCACTAGGGCCTTTGATGCCTCCCCAGTTGTGCCATGTTTTCCCCATAAGTCTAACCCATCCTCTGACTTCCATTCTACCACCCTCTTCTGTCTCCCTGGGCGTCGGAATAACATCTGGAGTGCCCTTGACCTTATCACTCACAGGTGAATCTTCTGTTAAAGCCATACGCACAGATCCAGAGGGCTAGATGTGACCAAACTGGAGGCAAGAAGGACAAACTGATGACCAGTCATGCAAGCTTGTACAACAAAGCCATTCATGGGAAAAGAGACTAGCTGTTTACCATGCCCCAGGCCAACAACGGCATTGGATTCCTACTGATCCGAGTTTAAAAAGCATCATGGGCATTTAGCTCCTTCCCTGATAAACTGGCAGACTCTGTGGACAGGGAGGACGTCACCGATGTCACCTTCTTGCTTTGTCATGGCCCTGAATCCTGTCTCCGTGTGACAGTCTCAGCTGTAAACTAGGGCCTGTGCTCTGCAGACAAAGGGGAAGCTAACAGCACCAGGAAGCCCAAGAAAACGTGTTTGATGGCTTCTGACTGTTCATCACAATCTATCACCTCTCCATTGGTGCTGCAACTCAGCACATTTTTCTTTCTCTTTTTTCTTTTCTTTTTTTTTTTTGGCCACACCTCTCGGCTTGCAGGATCTTAGTTCCCCGACCAGGGATCAAACCCCGGGCTCTCAGCAGTGAAAGTGTGGAGTCCTAACCACTGGACCACCAGGGAAGTCCCAGCACATTTTTCTTATCCATCCTCTCTCTTCTCTCATTCCTTTTTTCTCCCTCTTCCTCTCTTTACCCTCTTTTGCTTCATCCCAGCCTATTCCCTGATACGACGGAGAGCCCCAAAGCCATTGCAGAGTCCTCCTGACAGGCCATCATTGTCATGAATGGTTCAAAAGAAACACCAGTTCCAAAGGGTTTATACCCAAATGATTGTGTAAGCAACCCCAGGGACCACCTCTGAGTTTCTATATATTTCATATTATATATGTTCATTAAGTCTCAAGCAGGCGGCTGATATCCTCAAAGGCAGAAATAGAATCCACGGTGATGCTGATACATTAAGGACACGATGCAATCAATGTGAGAGAGGCTAAAAAATCCAAAACCCAAAGAAGGAAAAACCAGGTTTGCATCAGTGGGAGAAATGGATCTGGAAGCACAGTGGCTGTCAAGTTGGGCATAAGTCAGAAAAAAACCCAAACAAATCCAAAATGCAATAGTACTACTATACCCAGCCGGGGAGTCATCCTCCCGGCCTTCAGTATTGAGCAGATCTCTATGGGATTATTTTGCTCAGATTTTATGTCTGCAAGAAAACAGAAGCTATAAAAAGTACCATGAGAAAGAAGCTGGAGTATTTTAAGTGTGGATGGATAAATACCAAGGGGCAAGACCTTAGTGGTGACCTTCAACATCACAAACTCAGACGTTCCAGAAACGTATTGTTTTCTTTAGGTTGTCTTTGACCCTGAGTCACAGGCTTTCTCCCCATCTGCAGTGCTTGCCTTCCTCCCCAAATTATTCATGAGTCAGAGTCTTACACAGGTCAACCCTCTCCCTCCATCCTTCTGAAAACACTATTTAACCATGGATAGGTCTGTTTGCTGGTCCCCAGAGACCCTGCCTCTATCACTGGTTTCGTGCCCGGTTTGCAGTATGGGAAGCTTGCTGCGATGTCAAGGGCCCAGTTTGTCCATGTCCCACACAGTTGCCTCCACCGGCACCATCTCCTGGGTGCTGCCTAGGAGCTAAGGTGCAGATTCCCACTAACCTTGGGACCAGCCACCTTTTTAATTTTTTTTTTCCAAGAATGTATTCAGATATATTATTCACAGTATTGAAAATATGTTTACAGATCGAAAGACAGAAAGTCTCAAATCACAGTGACAAAATTCCAAGTCAAAATGTTATTTGCTAGTAGATATGAATTTAATCATCTAGAGTGATTTCAGGGAATCCCATATAAATCCTAGACCGACAACATTTTATTTTCATTCTTAGCTTTCCATTTATTCATGCCTGTTCTCTCCAGTTACTGGCTAATTAAAAGTCTTACTATTAATCTATGTTAAGATTTTCTAGTTCAGGGCTTTTTCAACATCAGAACACGTGACATTTGGGACTGGTTCTTTCTTGTAGGGCTGCCTTGTAGGATGTTTAGCAGAATCCATGGGGACTGCCCACCTTTATCCTTGTCAGATTGAAGTGTTAGTTGTAGAGTGAACACCTGCATTCTACAATGAACGTTTTGCAATATTTGTTTTATCCCCTATCTACCCATCTAGCCTTAATCCAGGTACTTTTCAATGCATTTCAAAGCAAGCTTCAGATACCGGTACATTTCTTGTACAGGTAACTTAAATTGTACAGCTAACTATTTTTTTTAACAAGTGAACTTGTTACTGAGTATAACTGGAAATCTACCTCGAATATGAAGAAGATAAGCATTTTCTGATAACTTGTGGATAAATTTTGATGAGTGGCTCTGACTCAGGCTGGTTTGAGAAATAACTCAGATATGAAATCATTTTATACTGAAAATGCAGTCGCGGTGGAAAAGCATCCTTCACTGCCTCAGGTAACGTCTCACCTTGCTAAATTATATGTTGGGTGTCAAGGCAAAAAGAGAGAGAGGGTGAGAGAGATAGAGAAGTGCATCAAAAGTGTAAGACATCCTCCTCTTACTGCGCATATTAACATTTTTTGCACAATTATCCATGGAATATTCTCATTTTGGACTCTTTCCACACCCTAAATTTAGCAAGCTAGAATTATCTTTTAAACGCCACTTGAAGCAACCTTTTTGAAAGGAAGACGCTGAGGAGGGGGAAATCTGCATTTCCTTGTGGTTAGGGTGCAATGGCCTCAATTTAATTCTGCAAAGAAGCAGACTCCTCTATTGTATGCTGAGGATAGAGCAAAGACAGTGCCCCAGCAAATTCATTACAGGTGTGTAAGATTAAAAACTTATACATTCAGATTGAGAAACAGGCGATGCATTCCAGGCTTTGTGTGTTCTGGCCACGGTGCACACTGAATTGAATAATTGCCTTAACTGTGCCAGGTGGATTTCATTATTTAAAAGGAATTCTGAGTTTTTAATGACTAAAAAGGTCTTAAAAATGAGATCTAAGGACTCTCACTTTTTCATTTATATACTTTGAAACACGAAAATCTTCATATAAAATCTGTTTTGTTTTTTTAAGTGAGCCGTGCCTATAGAATAAAATAAATTAGAAGGAATTTCTTTAAAGTCTGGTTTACAAAGAGCAATGCATGTAGCTAGCACGGATCAGGAAAGAGCCATTTTGAATGAACAATATTTGTCCATAGTTATTCATTCTAAAAGGGGTAAGGGCTCAGTAGTTGAGAAACAAAAGATTCACTGGTAAGAGTCAGTGATGAACTGGGGCTGTGTTTTAGGAAATCAGGGGTCCTCTCCCTTCTGTTCCTCATTATGAGGTTCATTTGTATAGTGGAATAAACAAAGCCAGCATTGGAATCCAAAGAATGGGTTTTAAACCCAGCTCTGCCTCTAATTAGCTGGGAGGCCCTGGCTTTGTTTCTTACTCTCTTTAAGCCTCGCTTTTCTCCTCTGTAAAATGGAGATCATAGTAACTGCCTCAGAGTGTGGTCAGGAAGAGTACATAAAATAATGCATAAATTGGGAGATTGGGGTTGACATATATACACTAATATGTATAAAATAGATAATTAATAAGAACCTGCTGTATAAAAAAATTAAATAAAATTCAAAAAAAAGAATGCATAATAAATGCTCAAAGTCATTCTCAAATATAAGCTCTTTTTGTTTCTAAAAAGTCTCCAAAAATAAGGGGACTAAATGATAGGTCTATCAGAAATAAGAAAGCCTGTGTATTTCCCCTAGTCATCCTAATGAATACAGCATCCTTTATGGAGTATATACTATGTTGCAGGTGCTGCATTCATTCTGCATAAAAAGGATTTGCTTTACTTCACTGGGCATAGCCGATACCTATTGAACATGCCATTTGTAGAGAAGTCTGATACGGATAATTGTACTTAGAGTCAAACGTTGAAAAGTATATATTTCAAAAATTTCCTATTTATTCAGCTGCCAGCGCATATTAATTGAGTGCCTACTATGTGCCAGCCACTGCTCCCTGTGCCAACACACAAAAACCAACATGGTCCTTATTTCTAAGACACTTATGGTGTAACAGGAGAGACAGAGACTAAACAAACGTTAACATATACACGTGCCAACCATGAAAAAGTATGCAGTGCCTTCCTGAAAACTGGGAGGGGGTGTGGAGGTGAGTCCAGGAAAGGCATTTCTGAGCAAGAAGCATTTAAGCTGAGACCAGAAGAATGGCAAGAGTTGGGGAAAGACCGGACAGAAGAGCATAGGTGAGAACTTTGAGGCAAAATAGAGCTTGGCTTATTGGAGAACAAATTCCATTTGGTTGGAGCTTAATGAGGGCGGGGAAGGCAGTACAAAACGAGGTTGAAGGGACACAGGGGTCAGATCATGTAAGGGCCACGGTGAGGAGTTTTAATTTATGATAATGGGATTTAAGAACAGAAGTGACATTGTTTGAGTTAGTTGTTTAATGGAGGTGGGGTGGTGGATAAGAGTGAAAGCCACAGGCCAGCTGGAAGGGAGGGAATAACAAGGATGACAGTCAGGTTTTTGGCTAAATGACTTGGTGGATGGAAGAGTTATTCAGTAGGAATGAGATTATAGAAAGAAAAGCTTTGGAGGCGAAGGTTCAAATTTCAGTTTAGAAATGTTAAATTTAGGGAATTCCCTGGTGGTCCAGTGGTTAGGACTCTTGTACTTCCACTGCAGGGGGCATGAGTTTGATCCCTGGTCGGGGAACTAAAATCCTGTGTGCACCACAGCGAGGCCCCCCCCAAAAAAAAAGAAGAAAAAAGAAAAAACAAGAGATGTTAAATTTACCCATGAGAACTGCAAAAGGAGATAGAGGTAGAAATTTGAATGTGTGATTCTGAAGCTCACTGATGGGTATGGGCTAGACATACATCAATGGTGTTGAAGGCCATGGGAAGCATAAGATCACCTCAGGAGAGAGGGTTGGCAATGAAAAAAAGATCCCTGACAAGATCTGAGGAACTAGAGGCTTTCAAGACCAGGAGAAAGCAGAGGATCCAGGAAAGGAGGAGTGACAGAGAGATGGAAGGACAACCAGGAGGGGTGGGCTGACCACAAGCAGAAGAGACAGGCAGGTCAAGAGTCAAATGTTTCTTAGAGACCAGATAAGAGGGATATCGAAGTGCCCACAGAATTTGGCCACGAGGGGGCCAGTGATGTCCTGAACGAGAGCAGTTTTGCTGGATTTCGGGGGGTGAAGGCGTGCTTGAGTGTGTTGAAAAGTGATTGAGCAGCAAGAAAGAAGCCACTCCTAAAAAACTGAAAAGAAATAAAAAGTGTCTCTAAATGTATACCAAGTTGGTCACATAGCCATAAAGAAAAAGAAATTTATTTCATGTGACTGGTGGAGTCTTGCCTCCATGTTGATGGCGGCTGACTGATCAGGCTGGTGGGTGCGGAAGGTTGGAGTGGCCGTGGCAATTTCTTCAACTAAGACAGCAGTGAAGTTGGCCGCATCCATTGCCTTCCTTTCATGAACCATTTCCCTCTAGCACGCACTGCTGTTTGAGAGCATTCAAGCCACAGCAGGACCTCTTTCAAAACGGGAGTCGGTCCTCTCAAACCCTGTCATGACGTTAGCAACTAAGTTTACTTAATATTCTAAATCCTTTGTTGTCTTTCAACCATCTTCACACCATCTTCACCAGGAGTAGATTCTATCTCAAGAGACCACTTTCTTTGCTCATCCATACGGAGCAACTCCTCAACTGTTAGCTTTTTTCATGAGATTGCAGCAGTTCAGTCACATCTTCAGGCTCCACTTCTAATTCTTCGAGAATTACCAAAATGTGATGCCGAGACACACCGTGAGCAAATGCTGTTAGAAAAACGGTACTGATAGACTTGCTTGATGCAAGGTTGCCACAAACCTTCCATTTGTAAAAAACGTTCTATCTTTAAAGTGCAATAAAGCAAAAAGCAACAAAACGAGGTCTGCCTGTAATAAAATTAGGGAATTGCCATTTTGTAACCTCTAATAAAGCGAAGATCATCTATGGCTGCTAATGCCACCAGGGTAGAGATTGATAAGGAACTTTATATCAGATATTTCTCTCTTATCAATAACAGTGGGAAATTACATGCCTCCTGTGATACAGTCAGTACACAGCCCTGCCCCCCAAGACTGACCGTGAATGTAATCCTGCCTCTAGATCCAACTAGCTCTTCATAGGAGGTGGGGGAGATAGAGGAACAATTTAAATGACACCAGGAAGAAGCAATCTGCCGAATTCAGAGTTTGGGTCCTTTTACAGAACAAATGGCCCTCCTTCAATGGCCTTTTTTTTTTTTTAAAGAGTGGGGAGTATTATAAAGTTTTAAAAACTTAAGAGATACAACCAGGTGCAAACTTTCCATAATTAAAAAAAAAATCTAAGTGAGTGGTTAAGTGGAGAGTTGGAGACAACATGAATATGTTTGTTGTTTTCGTTTTTGTTTTAAGACATTTTGCTGAGCAGAGAAGTAGGGTGGTAGCTCCAGAGGAAAATGGCATCAGGGAGAATTTTTTTTTAATTTTTAAATTTTTTTGATGTGGACCATTTTTAAAGTCTTTATTGAATTTGTGACCCTATTGCTTCTGTGGGTGTTTTGGTTTTTTGGCCCCGAGGCACGTGGGATCTTAGCTCCCCGACCAGGGATTGAACCCGCACCCCCTGCATTGGAAGGCGAAGTCTCAACCACTGGACTGCCAGGGAAGTCCCAAGGAGAATGTTTTAATGGTGGAATAGAGTGAGCCTTTTGGAAACCAATGGGAATGATGGAGTAGAGAACATAGGAAGGTCATGCCATTGGAATGAGGTCCCTGAGGAAAAACAAGCGGGCAGGATCCACACCCCTTGAGGAAGGAACCGCCCGTGGGTAAGATGTTCTTAGATCATATACCACCTTAATAAAAGAAATGACCGTAGAAATATTAAACTGACAGCACAGACACAGAAAGGAAGCTAAGTGAACCGAGAATCTTAGGAGGGAGAAAGTTATATTGGAGATGTAATGGGATCTTGTCACAGCGAAAGCCCACTCATTTAGCCAAATTTTCAACATGGCTACGACTTTTGTTATTTTGATGGATATTCCATGTTTACAAGATTCTTTTGGTTTATAGCTCTCTATACTGTTTCAAAAGAATTTCGGTTCATTAAGAGCCGTTTGGTACTTGTTCTACAAACTTAATGAATATATAACCTTCAAAATAATTAGTATATTCTTTAGCCCAAGCGTTAGAGTCATAATCAATGTTAAAAATTTTATAGGCTTGTATGCAAAAGGATCTAGTGGTCACCTCACTCTCCACGGGTATTCAAGGGTTGTAAACACAGTATTATCATTTTTCTATTTGGCCTATAATCAGAAATGTCACTCTGCTGCAAGCAGTAATCTTACAGTGTGTTTGCAAATCCTATTATTAACCATGTTTAGACCATATGAACCTTGAAAGACGTGACTAGAATACAGTAAAGCTGTAATCACATCAGTTTTTACTCTTGGTTGAATGAAAGGGAGCAAACATTTCTTTTTTACTTCCTCTCATTTTTGTTTTTCCTTATGAAGAGGTTTTCACCTTAAATCGTCAATCCTATGGTCTTTGAAAAACTGAGAGGTATTACTAAATGTTTAGCCACAAAACCTCTGGAATTTACTGCATTCTTCCATTTCTCCTTAAAAGAAAGATTTAAAACTCTAATCTCTTTATACGTAACCACATTCATACATAATTTTACATAAGTATAAAAATATAACCACATATATGCTTTGTAAAAAGATGCGGTCATTTTTTCTTTCTGTTTAGTTTGGTTTTGCTGAGCTCCTCCATCATCCTCTGTCCCTTCTTTACCTCACATCAGCACCCAAGTGTGTCTGTGCGGAGAACCTGGAATGTAGCCTCGCAAATGTCCTCCTTATGCAAGTACTCTTAGACCTGAAGGCATTCACTTTTTTTTTGTTGCACCACACGGCATGCGGGATCTTAATTCCCTGACCAGGGATCGAACCCGGGCCCCCTGCAGTGGAAGCGCAGAGTCTTTTTTTTTTTTAATTTTTAAAAAGATTTATTTATTTTTGGCTGTGTTGGGTCTTTGTTGCTGCGTGCGGACTTTCTCTAGTTGTGGCAAGTGGGGGCTACTCTTTGTTGCAGTGCGCGGGCTTCTCATTGCGGTGGCTTCTCTTGTTGCAGAGCACAGGCTCCAGGCGCACAGGCTTCAGTAGTTGTGGCTCGCGGGCTCAGCAGTTGTGGCACAAAGGCTTAGTTGCTCCGCAGCATGTGGGATCTTCCCGGACCAGGGCTCGAACCCATGCGCCCTGAATTGGCAGGCAGATTCTTAACCACTGCGCCACCAGAGAAGTCCTGGAAGCACGGAGTCTTAATCACTGGACCTCCAGGGAAGTCCTGGCATTCACTTTTTAAGGCATTGTCTTATAACTGGGATATCATAGCATCTCTTGCATCTTACACTCATCACTGAGCAACGCCTTGTGGAAACCCCTCCTGGTCCTCTGGCTCCACTTTTTATTCTTTTAGTAAATAGCTGGATGATTCCCCAGTGGGGATGTGTCCTTGATGAACCTTCACTTTGTTTTCAGGTTTTTGCCCTATGAACAGTCACACAAAGAACCTATTGTTCATCCTTGTGGTCTTGAACCCATATCCTTACATAGAGTTATTTGTATCCGATAGAGTCTCAAGACTACAGTTGTCACTGCATTCATTTATTCTGTTAAGAGATGTTGCCAGATTGGTTTCCAAAAGCTGGAGGAGGAGAGTCAAGGAGAGGAAGCCAAATGTGGATAACACGCCTACTCCATGAATTTAAGTTGTGTGGATTGAATGAAGGGACAGGTGCAGAGTAAAGACCAGTACAGTTGACAATTATTATTAGTTCTTTTCCTAAAGACTGTGGGCTCCCCAGGTCACCACCTGGGTCTCTGCTGGTGGGGGGCATTCACGAGGTAACACAGTGGCAGTGACATTTGGGATTGTATACCTGGCAGGTCTACAAAAAAGGGGTAGAACCGGGAAGAGCAAAGCCTTGGAGGGCTTCCCTGGTGGCGCAGTGGTTGGGAGTCCGCCTGCCGATGCAGGGAACACGGGTTCGTGCCCCGGTCCGGGAGGATCCCACATGCTGCGGAGCGGCTGGGCCTGTGAGCCATGGCCGCTGAGCCTGCGCGTCCGGAGCCTGTGCTCCGCAACGGGAGAGGCCACAACAGTGAGAGGCCCGCGTACCACAAAAAAAAAAAAAAGCCTTGGAAGTCCAACGGACTCAGCTTTAATTGCATCTTTACCACTTTCCACTGTGAGATCTTGGGCAAGTTTCTGAACTTCTCAGAGCTTCAGTTTCCTCATCTACAGGATGGAGATAATGATGCCAGCCTCCTAGGGTGGCTGTGAAGAGGAAGCAACGGACTTGAGGCCCTGAGCAGACTGCCTGGTGCTCCTTACAGGTGCCACTTTTTCTCAGATGCCTTCATTATCTCTCTTCCCCCAGCAGACGAAAACCTGTTGAAGGCAGGAACTGCATCGAATTCATCGCTGCATTTTTCCCCCACCCCCAGCTGCGTGGCATGATCTTAGTTCCCCAACCAGGGAAGGAACCCACGGCCCCTGCAGTGCAAGCTCAAGAATCTTTACCACTGGACCACCAGGGAAGTCCCCTCGCTGCATCTTTATATATCCAGATGGATATACATATCCTCACTTGGTTTTCCCTTCTACCAACTACCTTAAGGTCTTTTGCTCAGTTAAACCAGCACTGATTAAAAACGAGAGGAAGAACAACAATTCTTTTATTATGGAAAATATCAGACTTCCACTATGATAGAGAGACTAACATAAATAACACCCATGATCCACTCCCACATTCAACACTGTCAACACGTGTTTAACCTTTTGTTTTTTTTTGGTTTTTTGTTTTTTGTTTTTGGCTCTGCCTTGTAGCTTGTGGGACCTTAGTTCCCCAACCAGGGATCAAACCCAGGCCCTCAGCAATGAAAGCATGGAATTCTAACCACTGGACCACCAGGGAACCCTGACCAGATTTTTTCATTCATCTCTTGATCACTCCTTCCCACCACCCCTCTTTATGGAGTATTTTAAAGTGAACCCCAGATATCACATGATATCAATTGTTAAATACTTGTGTAAATTTTCAGTTGCAGTTCTCAAAGTGTGATCTGGAGAACCCTGAGGGTTTTCAACACCCTATCAGGCGGTCTGCCAGGTCAAAACTGTTTTTATAATAATGTTAATATATTGTTTGTCTTTTTCATTCTCATCCTCTCATGAATGTATGGTGGAGTTTTCCAACACAGACTGAATGCAGCAACAGATCTGAGAATCCAGCTTCCTCCTATTAAACCAGGTATGAGAGTTGCAAATTTTTACTGATCTGTTTACAAAAATGTGCTACTGTGTGTACAAAAATAATGCTACTCTTCTCTATGTTTGTTTTGTCTTGAAAAATATAATCACTTTTCATAAAAACAAGTTTTTAGTTAACAGGTAATGGGTTCATTATTGCTATATTTAAAATAATTAAATGGATATATTAAAAATTTGTCAGTTTTATTTTCTAATGTAGAAAAAATACATCTATCAAAATATTTATCTAATGTAAAGAAAGCTCTTTGGGATCCTCAATACTTTTTTCAATTAGTTTTTCCTTTTTTTTTTTGCGGTACGCGGGCCTCTCACTGTTGTGGCCTCTTCCGTTGCAGAGCACAGGCTCCGGACGCACAGGCTCAGCGAGCCCGCTCCGCGGCATGTGGGATCCCCCCGGACCGGGGCACGAACCCGTGTCCCCTGCATCAGCAGGCAGACTCTCAACCACTGCGCCACCAAGGAAGCCCTTAAATTAGTTTTTAAACTGATACTTAATTCTTCACACAGCATAGGATTCACTACTTCACAGTATAATTCGGTAGGCTTTAGTATATTTACAAGTTGGGCAACCATTACCACTAGCTAATTCCTGATCACTCTTATCACCCGAAGAAGAAGCCCCATACCTGTTAATAGTCACTGTAAATTCTTCCCTCTCCTCAGCCCCTTTCTGACTCCACTGATTTGTCTATCCTGGACATTTCATATAAATGAAGTATTTTGTGTCTGGCTTATTTCACTTAACATAGTGCCTTTAAAGTTCACCCATATTGCAGCAGATATCAAAACCTCATTCTTTTTTATGGTTGAATAATATTCCATTGTACCTATATACCACATTTTGTTTATCCATTCATCCGTTGGTGGACTTTTAGGTTGTTTTCAGTTTTGGCTATTATGAATAATGCTGCTAGGCACATTAGTGTCTAAGGTTTTGTATGAATACATGTTTTTAGTTCTCTTGGCTACATACCTAGGAATAGAATTGCTGGGTCATATGATTAACTCTATGTTACTCTAGATTTAACTTTTTGAGAAACCATCAAACTGTTTTCCACAGCAGCTGCACCATTTTACATTTCAACCACCAGTATAGGAGTGTCTCACTATCTCAACATCCTTACCAAAATTTATTTTCTGTGTTTTTGATCCTGGTCATCTTTGTAGGACTTAATAATTTCTAAAGCGTATAAGGGGTTCTGAGGCTAAAATGTTTGAGAATTGTTTTTCTAACAAATAACTTTAAAAAAACATGAAAGCATTTTTTGTAAATAACAAGTTCATAGAAACAGAGGACAGATTAGTGGTTGCCAGAGGTGGGAAAGGATGCAGGCAAAATGGGTGAAGGTGGTCAAATGGTACAAACTTCCAGTTATAAAATAGATATGCACTGGGGATGTAATGTACAGCATGGTGACTATAATTAATAAACACCGCATTGTATATTTGAAAGTTGCTAAGAGAGTAGATCTTAAAAGTTTTTATTACAAGAAAAATTTAATTGTGTGGTGATGGACGTTAACTAGACTTCTGGTGGTGATCATTTCACAATATATACATATATTGAATCATTACATCATACAGCTGAAACTAATGTTAAAAAATAAACATAATAACACTATCGAATTAACAATAATTTCACAAAGTTTTCTGGAACTGCGGTAATCAAGCTTGCCTAGGACAGACTCAATTTACACCTTTGTACCAGCATAACTATTAAAAGTGTCTCCTTTAACTCTCAATATGCCCTGTTTAGATGACAAATTATATGAACACCTTGTAACAGAACTATGTTCAGATTTCCCCAGTTGTCTTAAATATATCTTTACAATGTTTATTGAAAACAATATCCAACATTGCATTTGATTGAGGTGTCTTTAAAAACTATATCAATTCTCTCTTCCACTCCATTTCTTTCATGCTAGTTATTTATTGAAGAAACTGGGTAATTTGTGTAATTTCCTGTATCCTTAGCTTGGCTGATCCTATCGTCTTGGTGTCTTAATCTGTCTCTGTGTCCTTCCTATTTCTTGCCATTTTGTAGTTAGATCTAGAAGTTTGATTAGGTTTAGGGTCAATTTTTGTGCAACAGTATTTCGTAGATGGTGTGTATATACTGTTGCATTGCATCAAGAGGCACGTGGGATCGGGTTATCTCACTTTTAGTGATGTTAAGATAAATCGGTGGGTTCAGGTTTTGTTAGCTTGATCCAGCTATTATAAGATTCCCATCAATGTTCCACTTCATAATTCTAATAGCCATGAATGTTTGTTGCCTAGTCCCAGGGCTTCATTAGGACCTGTGAACAGTAACTTTCTAATTCTACTAGTTCTGTGTCATTTGTTGCCCTTACAAACTATTTGGATATCCTGAAATATATAGCAGAATAAATGCTTGATTTTTTCCTTTTACCAGTTTTCAAAATAAAGAGTAGGTGATCCAAGGATGAATGATGATTTTTTTCTTTGTTAGTATTACTATGAATGAATTAATGGATTTGTATATATTAGATTATGTTTCAATCCATTAGTCATTATTCTTTTTTTAAGCCCAAACTGTTCCACTTTGGCCAAAGGGTGCCCCTTCAACCTTGCTCTTGGGTTCTTCTGACATAACCTCAGGAGTATTTGATAGCTACTTTGCTTTCTGTCATAATAAAATGTCACAAGCTCATCTTACACCATCCTTGCTTGCCCCCGTTCTAAAATCAGTCATTTCCTAAAGGAGTCCTGGTTCTTCTTAGTGGGCAGTGGCATTTAGATTATGAATTTGGACACTAGGGCTGCTCATAGGCATTGGACTGTCATTGCTTCTTGGCCTTTCAGTGGACACAGCTAGGATATACGTATTTTGTAAATAGAGAAAAATTAATCATGAATTCATACTACCATTGCCAATTCAAACTTTTGCTTATAGAATTTACATCTAATTTCATTGATTTGATACCTGTTATCTCTTTATCTTTCACCGCAGACCTTGGTTTCTACCAACACTACGATACCTGCTATTGTATATACACACATATGTGTAAAATATACGTGCAACAGCATCTAATTAACAATACCGGTATTATTACTAACAGTTACTATTACTAAATGCAGTTTGATTTCTTTGCCATGCCTTTCTGTTTTTTTTTGGTACGCGGGCCTCTCACTGTTGTGGCCTCTCCCGTTGCGGAGCACAGGCTCCGGACGCGGCTCATGGGCCCAGCCGCTGTGCGGCATGTGGGATCCTCCCGGACCGGGGCACGAACCCGTGTCCCCTGCATCGGCAGGCGGACTCTCAACCACTGCGCCACCAGGGAAGCCCCCGGGAAGCCCCCTTTCTGTTCTTAGGATAAGTCCCACTAAGGATATACAGTCAAAATCATGAGTTTTAAAGTCAGTTTCTTATTTTTCCATGCGGTTATGCCAGTAACTTGAAATATACTTTGATTCATGACTTTCTTTTTCTTTTAGGAAATACTTTGCATTTTCTTTTAAAAACTAATTATGTAAAGTACTTACATGATGCCAAAGTCAAAACTATAAGACAGAGTATACGAAACGAAGTCTAGCTTCCACACCCATGTTTTTCATCTTGTTCTTTTCTTATATGTAACCCTTTTTTATTAGTTTGTAATTTAGTCTGCCATTGCTGCTGCTTTAAAATGTGAGCAAATGCACCACACCTTTCTTAGGAGAGAAGCAACATATACATGGCCTCGGCCTTGCTTTTTTCACTTAAACAATATATCCTAGCGTCCCATGGCCTCCACAGAGATGGTCTTCATTCCTTTGTACGGCTGCACAGAACTGCATTGTGTGGATATACCGTGCTTTATTCAAGCAGTCCTCTGTGGATGGACATGTGGGTTCAACAAATATTTACTGCATAACTAAACTGTGCCAGGCACTGGAGAGCAAGGCATGGTGTCTGGCCTCAGGAAACTCAGAGTGTAGAGAGGGTGAACGCTTGCAATACAAGTACTTTCCTAAGGGAGTGAGATCTTGGATCCACTTAGCACAAAGGGCACATGGAACACGGAAGACAGTGTCCCACACAGGAGGGATACACTAACTGTGGATTGCCATCTTGCTTCCATAGGGGTCAATATCTGGGAGATCTTGATAGGGGAGAATCCCCTTGGGAGGAGTTTTTAATCAATGTTTGAAACTGCTTAGAAAATGATGAGTGCCACCAATTGGCCGGAGAAAGAAAGACCAAGGGAAAGACGTAGAAAGGAAGGGTCCTAACCATAAAATTCCCCTGAAAAGAAAAAATGTAAGTTAATACAGGAGCTGTGGTTTAACAGTAAGAACTAACACCTGTATAAAATTTACCACGGACCAGAAATTGCTCTAAGCCGTTTAAGTATATTTAACTTTAACAATTCTACGAAGTAGGGACTATTACTACCCACGTTTTACCTTCGAAAAAAATTAGGGCACGGAGAGGTCGCCGAACTTTCCATCAAGGTCACAGAACGGGCGAGAGGGGTTGGGAGCGAGAAAGCACTCGCAGTCAAGATCCGCAGATCGGCTATCTGTAAGCGGTGCTGTCTCCAAGGCGAGACGAAAGCCCTTAAGTCTCCCTTCACTCTCACAGCCCCCTGGGGACCAGAGCCTACTCTTAGCGCTCTCCGGGCGCGGCCTCTCCACCCCAAGATCCGAAAACCCCGGAGGTCATGCTCTAGGCGCCTTGTGGTTCGGGGTCCAGAAAAATCCCAAAGCCCTGCGGGACGGTGGGCGTAAACTAGGCCGGCCGGCGGGGCAAGGTGCGTTTGAGCCTCGGTGCGGGGCCGCACGCCGCGCACGCCTCCACGAAAAGCGGCGCCGCCTGCTCTCCGACTCCTTCCGGTGTCCGCCGCCCGTTTCTAGGCGCTCCCGCCCACGTCTTGGCGCAAATACGGTGTGCTTCCCCGGGCACCTACCACACAACGAAAGTTATGAGAAGTCACCGGCAAACGCCCTGGCAAAGCCGGGGACCGTGACCGGCCCCCGCGGAATCCAAGATCTAGGGTTCTCAGCTCCACCGTCCGAGTAGCCGCAGCAAGAGACCCGCCAGGAAAAAGTCGCACGGGGCCGTGGCTCTTTCCGCTGCCCCCACCCCTACCACTTAGGGGTGCCGACCCCGCCCCGGGAGCCGCCCGGACACACGCGGGGAAACACCTCACTTGCACACCCGCGGGCGGGCCCGAGCCACACCCGGATCAGCCGCGTTTCTAGCGAAATCCCCGTCGTCGCAGACCATTTTCAAACTCCTCGCTTACCAGCAACTTTCGCATTTTTTCCTTTTTAAAAGCCCACGGCAATCAACATTAAAAATCTAGCTGCAGAAAGAGAAAAATCAAAGCTAACGCAGAACTCGGAGTCAAACACGCCTCAATCACGTACTAGACACAGGACGATAAGCACTATCAACAACCAAACCATCGCAGGATTAAGAGGATCCTTCATAGTTCATGTCAGACGGGTAATGTGCCACAGTCGTAACAAGGTTGGAAGGAAGCACATGTCACACAAGCGCGTGAACACCCAATCATCACACTTATGAACTACAAAAGGATCAACGTGACTCGTCGGCTAAGGAGCCCCGGGTACGACCCACTAACTTATCAGTAAGGGTGACAGATGTAGTGCATATTTACTTAGACTTGATATAAAGAGTCCTGTATATTTTATCACGATCACCGATATTGCCTGATACTTCTTTTGTTTCTACCTCAGTAAGTGAAAACAGAAACCAAATAGCGATGCGGCTATTATCCATGCAAATATACTCTCCATAGCTCCACCCTCTCTTGAACCCGGGTCGCTATTGCTTTACGGTAGTACGTCGTGAAATGACGGAGCGTAGCCGCGGTAATGGCGGAAGCTAGCCTTGTGCTTTGCGGCAACGACGTTTGCTAAGTCGGATCCTGATAGGCGCAGGCGTGCCGGAAGAGCTGAAGGTAACGGCGGCTCTGTTAGTGTCACGCCTTAGAGATTTATTTTTCAGGCTCTTTAGGATTTTTTTGTTTTCTCTTCTTCTTTTTTTTTTTTTTTTGAGTCTTCAGAGAGGCAAGAGTAATTTCTCCCTTCCACTGTTGGGAATCTGAGCTTCTGTTACTCTCAGAGAACCCCCTTTCCCGCATCTTTTCCTTTATACTTTTACTCTTCTGCGGGCTAGACTCTCCCTCGGTCCTCCAAGACGTCTCGCCGTTTTATTTGATTTTAGTTCTGTTCTTTGAGAGAATCCCAGCCCCGGAGTTATCTTTCCTTCCCTCTTTAGCGGACCCCTGCTCGCCTCCATCCTCGTCCTCGGTCTGAGGCATGGAGCCTGACGGCTCTCGGGAATCCCCACCGCGGGAGGGCTCTTCCTGTCCTGGACAGTGGCCTTTCTCCGCCCTCGGACAGGCCTTCTCCCAGATCTTGCACCAGTTTGCCGGTCAGGAATCCCGACGGGGCAAGGCCAGAAATGCAGCTCTTCGGGACCTCAGTGCTGTACTAGATGCCAAAGAATGTGATCAGTTGTTTGCGGGGAGTGACACCTCGCTCCGTGGAATGCCCGAGATGCTGGGGCAGGTGGCAAAAGCCCTGGGGAAGTATGCAGCTCCTCCCGAGGGGCCGGAAGGGGGAGGTGATCGTCACTCCGAAGTGGCCGAGAAAGCGGCAGCAGTTGGGTTACTCTTCCTTAAGCTGTTGAGGAAAGTTGAGACCGCTAAGAATTCCTTGGTTTGCTCTGCATGGAAGGCAGGCCTCCGTCACTTGGCAGGACCCATCTATATTTTTGCCATCACACACAACTTGGAGCAACCATGGACCAGCCCAAAATCTCAGGGCGTCGCTGGACAGGTGCTCGCCTTACTGCTTCAGGTTACTGAGTGTGGTTCTGTGGCTGGATTCCTCCACGGAGAAAATGAAGATGAGAAAGGGAGATTTACTGCGGTCATGGGGCTTCTCAAACCCGATTTGAATAAGTGAGTACTCCTGCCGTAAGGGCCACCGACTTAAGCTTCAGACTAATGTTTTAGAAGGTTAGAGCTCAAAGGAGTCTTGTGTCTGCATCAGCGACATAAAGGTGTTGTAAGCCCAGAACGGTTGTGATTGTGATGACGTTAACTCGGTAGTGGCAAGTTCGACATTAGAACCCAGGTCTTCAGACTTGATTTTCTAGTGCTTTTTCCAGTCCTGACAACTGCCCTGAAATTGGAAGTTCAGTCCCATTTATTTAGACTTAACTTTCTTCAGTTAGATGGGGTTGGGGATTTGGAGAAGATTTAAACTTCGAGAAGATTTAAACTTATGGTTTGAATTTAAACTTAGGAATCTTGAAGCTCATCGCTACTTACTAGATATGGAAGCGTGTTTGGGATGAAAAAATAAAAGTCCTTTAGATTGCTGTTAGCTAAAGTATTTTCTGTGAGTTTCCACTTGCTACTTTGTACATTTGTGTTTATGACCCTGGAGTGATGAGAAAAAAGTGAGTACATAACTGTCTTTTTACCAGGAATGTGGAGGTAAAAGGCTTAGTTTTGAGGATGTCTCTTGCTTCTTTTTATTGCTTCTGAATAGGACCAGTTTCATTATTTGCAATACAAAGATAACATTACCTGTTACACCATATTTGAAGATTGGTTATGTGTGTAAACTCACTTTATAAGCTATAAATTGCTGTTTGAATATTGATTCATTTGCTCCCATGTGGTAATAATAATAATAGTGATACTGAAGACATTTCCTTTCCTCCTCTCTCCCTTCTCAACACTTTCTCACTGTAACCACCACCATCACCACAGATTCTTTACATAGCTGTGGTTATAACTGGCTACTTTTTATCGGATATTCTTTAGACCCAGAGCCCTGGGTGATAAATGTATTTAGTGTAAGTTCTGTACGTTATTTTGATCTAAATCTTAAAAATGTATGTTGTTAACATTGAGTTATCTTATGTGGAATGTATTTTTCTTTCAAGTATAAGAAAATATAGTTAGCTTGAACTGGACACCATGTCACTTAATGTGGTTTCACATTTCCATTTAGGGACTCCTGGAAGAGTAACCCAGCCACCAAACATGTTTTCTCATGGACTCTGCAAAAGGTCACTCGACCCTGGCTGAGCCAACATCTGGAAAGGGTACTTCCCCCGTCATTGCTCATCTCAGATGACTATCAAACCGAGAACAAAATCCTGGGTGTCCACTGCCTCCATCACATTGTGCTAAATGTGGTAAGTGGCCTCCGTTCTCTGTCATCTGTACCGATGGTGCAGGCTGAGTCATCATGGCCATTCCTCGTTCATGACATCACTGCTCTACTGCTGCCCATGTTTATATCTTTTATTAACTGGCTTTCTGTTAATGCTGTCATGTGACTCTCACTTCACTAATTTATATTTTTCTCTCTGTATTTTCCTCTGCCAACCTAGTAGGTTGTATCTTATAGGTGATGTATATAAGGAACGTAGACCATCGTCAGACTGAAGAACCAGACTTTGAGTCATTAACAACTGACTTTCAAGGAACAAAAAATTCAGAAGCTGAAAGGGATTTTACCCAAATGTGCAATCTATTACTCAAGGAAACTGCTTTTTTTTTTTAAACTGTATATTATGGAGCTTTTAAAATATACACAGAAGTAGAGAGAGTGGTATAATGAATCCCATGTACCACGTTCAATCTCAAAAATTATCAACATTTTGCCAACCTCCGGAAGCTTTTAATTGGGTAATTTGTTTGATTGCAGCCAGCTGCTGATCTGCTGCAGTACAACAGGGCCCAAGTCCTATACCATGCCCTTTTCAACCACCTGTACACACGGGAGCACCACCTCATTCAGGTAATGGTAAGATTGGTTCATAACTCTGAGTCTGAGCTCTCAAATTTGAGTAGAAGGTGGCACTATGTGAATAAGAATACTTGGTACACATTTTACTCTTCTAGGAAGGTAAAGATGATAACTGAGAACCACTGACAAATTGAAAATATGGGGGTAGCAAATGACTAGAAAATGTCTCAATACCAAGAGACATCCACATTCCTGAGTCTCCACAGAAAAGCCAGTGTTTTATCTTCATCTGGGTCAATTATATATCACTTGGGGGCAGCTTTATGTCTGAAAAAGTTCTATTTTTTATTTTTAATTTTTTTTTAGTCTCACCAATTTATGAGCAAAAGAGAGATGGGTTCTTTTTCTGCTTTCCTTTTTCTTTATTTTCTCTTTTTGGCCACACAGCTTTCAGGGTATAGTTCCCCAACCAGGGATTGAACCCAAGCCCCCTGCAGTGGAAGCACCGAGTCCTAACCACTTGGCTGACCGGGAACTCCCAAAAATGTTCCATTTTTATTACTTTAAGTGTCTTCACTTCTGGGCTGCTTTTATATCAACACACACTCTGGGAACTCCTTGTATGTTGGGTTTTTTGTGTCATTTATTCTTTCATCCAGTAGACATTGAGTACCTACTGTGTGCCAGTAACCATTGTAGGTTCCAAGAATGAATGAGTCGGACAGGGTTTCTGACTTTAAGAAATCCTTTGGAGAGACATTTATGCAAATATATATACTGTATATTTAAATACAGTACAGAGTAATAAATCTATTAAAAGTTTTCTGTAAAGTGCAGTGGGTGTTGAACAGTAGGCAGCTAACAAGGTTTGGTGGTATTGAGGTGGTTTTAAGAGGATCGGGTAAGGAGGTGATATTTGCTTATAAAGGATGAATAAGAGTTTCAGGCGTGGTGTTTGGAATCACACCAGGACAGACGTAAACGATAGGGTCCTGGGCAGGCTGCGGCGCACAGCATCTGCTGTGAAGAGACCTTCAAGCTGGCGGAAGAGTAAGACTTGGAGATCACCTTCCTCCCCACAGATACATCAGAAATACATCTACATGTGGAACAACTCCTACAGAACACCTACTGAACACTGGCAGAAGACCTCAGACCTCCCCAAAGGCAAGAAACTCCCCATGTACCTGGGTAGGGCAAAAGAAAAAAGAAAAACAAGAGACAAAAGAATAGGGACGGGACCTGCACCAGTGGGAAGGAGCTGTGAAGGAGGAAAGGTTTCCACACAGTAGGAAGCCCCTTTGCGGGCGGAGACTGTGGGTGGCAGAGGGGGGACGCTTCAGAGCCACGGAGGAGAGCACAGCAACAGGGGGTGCGGAGGGCAAAACAGAGAGATTCCCGCACAGAGGATCGGTGCCGACCGGCACTCACCAGCCTGAGAGTCTTGTCTGCTCACCCGGCGGGGCAGGCAGGGGCGGGGAGCTGAGGCTCGGGCTTTGGTCGGATCCCAGGGAGAGGACTGGGGTTGGCTGCGTGAACACAGCCTGAAGGGTCTAGTGCACCACAGCTAGCCGGGAGGGAGTCCGGGAAAAAGTCTGGACCTGCCTAAGAGGCAAGAGACCATTGTTTTGGGGTGCGCGAGGAGAAGGGATTCAGAGCACTGCCTAAACGAGCTCCAGGGATGGATGCAAGCCGCGGCTATCAGCGCGGACCCCAGACACAGCATGAGACGCTAAGGCTGCTGCTGCAGCCACCAAGAAGCCAGCGTGCAAGCACAGGTCACTATCCACACCTCCCCTCCCAGGAGCCTGTGCAGCCTGCCACTGCCAGGGTCCCGTGATCCGGGGACAACCTTCCTGCAAGAACACACAGCGTGCCCCAGGCTGTTGCAACATCATGCTGGCCTCTGCCACCGCAGGTTCGCCCCACATCCGCACCCCTCCCTCCCCCTGGCCTGAGTGAGAGAGAGCCCCCAAATCAGCTGTTCCTTTAACCCCGTACCGTCTGAGCGAAGAACAGATGCCATCAGGTGACCTACACGCAGAGGCGGGGCCAAATCCAAACCTGAGCCCCGGGAGCTGTGCGAACAAAGAAGAGAAAGGGAAATCTCTCCCAGCAGCCTCAGGAGCAGTGGATTAAATCTCCATAGTCAACTCAAAGTACCCTGCATCTGTGGAATACCTGAATAGACAGCAAATCATCCCAAAATTGAGGTGGTGGACTTTGGGAGCAGCTGTAGACTTGGGGTTTGCTTTCTGCATCTAATTTGTCTCTGGTTTTATGTTTATCTTAGTTTAGTATTTAGAGTTTATTATCATTGGTAGATTTGTTTATTGATTTGGTTACTCTCTTCCTTTTTTTTAAAATATATACATATATGTATACTTTTTGTCTTTTTCTCTTTTTGTGACTGTGCATGTATATGCTTCTCTGTGTGATTTTGTCTGTATAGCTTTGCTTTTACTATTTATCCTAGGGTTCTGTCTGTCTGTTTTTTCTTTTCTTTTTTTTTTTGCGGTACGCGGGCCTCTCACTGTTGTGGCCTCTCCTGTTGCGGAGCACAGGCTCCGGACATGCAGGCTCAGTGGCCATGACTCACGGGCCCAGCCACTCTGTGGCATGTGGGATCTTCCCAGACCGGGGCATGAACCTGTGTCCCCTACATTGGCAGGCGGACTCTCAACCACTGCGCCACCAGGGCAGCCCTTTTGTATAGTTTTTAATGCTTGTTATCATTGGTGGATTTGTTTTTTGGTTTGGTTGCTCTCTTCTTTCTTTTTTTTATTTTTAACAATTACAAATTTTTTTTATTTTGATTATTTTATTTTTCCTTCTTTCTTTATTTTTTTCTCCCTTTTCTTCTGAGCCATGTGGCTGACAGGGTCTTGGTGCTCTGGCTGGGTGTCAGGCCTGTGCCTCTGAGATGGGAGAGCCGAGTTTAGGACATTGGACCACCAGAGACCTCCTGGCCCCATGTAATATAAATCAGGGAGGGCTCTCCCAGAGATCTCCATCTCAACACTAAGACCAAGCTCCACTCAACAACTAGCAAGCTACAGGCTCCAGACGCAGGCTGGACATCCCATGCCAAACAACTAGCAAGACAGGAACACAGCCGCACCCATTAGCAGAGAGGCTGCCTAAAATCATACTAAGTTCACAGACACCCCAAAACACACCATCGGATGCGGTCCTGTCCACCAGAAAGACAAGATCCAGCCTCATCCACCAGAACACAGGCACCAGTCCCCTCCACCAGAAAGCCTACACAACCCACTGAACCAACCTTAGCCACTGGGGGCAGACACAAAAAACAATGGGAACTATGAAGCTGCAGCCTGCGAAAAGGAGACCCCAAACACGGTAAGTTAAGGAAAATGAGAAGACATAGAAATACACAGCAGATGAAGGAGCAAGGTAAAAACCCACCAGACCAAACAAATGAAGAGGAAATAGGCAGTCTACCTGAAAAGAATTCAGAGTAAAGATGATCCAAAATCTTGGAAACAGAATGGAGAAAATACAAGAAACATCTAATAAGGACCTAGAAGAACTAAAGAACAAACAAACAGAGATGAACAACACAATAAATGAAATAAAAAATTCTCTAGAGGGAATCCATAGCAGAATAACTGAGGCAGAAGAAAGGATAAGTGACCTGGAAAATAAAATAGTGTAAATAACTACCGCAGAGCAGAATAAAGATAACAGAATGAAAAGAATTGAGGACAGTCTCAGAGACCTCTGGGACAATATTAAATGCACCAATGTTCGAATTATAGGGGTCCTAGAAGAAGAGGAAAAAAAAAGGACCGAGAAAATATTTGAAGAGATTATAGTTGAAAACTTCCCTAATATGGAAGGGAAATAGTCAAGTCCAGGAATTGCAGAGAGTCCCATACAGGATAAACCCAAGGAGAAACATGCCAAGGCAGATGTTAATCAAACTATCAAAAATTAAATACGAAGAAAAAATATTAAAAGCAGCAAGGGAAAACCAACAAATAACATAAAAGTGAATCCCCATAAGGTTAACAGCTGATCTTTCAGCAGAAACTGCAAGCCAGAAGGGAGTGGCAGGACATATTTAAACTGATGAAAGGGAAAAACCTACAACCAAGATTACTCTACCCAGCAAGGATCTCATTCAGATTCGATGGAGAAATTAAAACTTTTACAGACAAGCAAAAGCTAAGAGAATTCAGCACCACCAAACCAGCTTTACAACAAATGCTAAAGAAACTTCTCTAGGCAGGAAACACAAGAGAAGGAAAAGACCTACAATAACAAACACAAAACAATTAAGAAAATGGTAATAGGAACATACATATTGATAACTAACTTAAATGTATATGGGTTAAATGCTCCAACCAAAAGACATAGACTGGCTGAATGGATACAAAAACAAGACCCACATATATGCTGTCTACAAGAGACCCACTTCAGACCTAGGGACACATACAGACAGAAAGTGAGGGGATGGAAAAAGATATTCCATGCAAATGGAAATCAAAAGAAAGCTGGAGTAGCAATTCTCATATCAGACAAAATAGACTTTAAAATAAAGATTATTATAAGAGACAAAGAAGAACACTACATAATGATCAAGGGATCAACCCCAGAAGAAGATATAACAATTGTAAGTATTTATGCACCCAACATAGGAGCACCTCGATACATAAGGCAAATGCTAACAGCCATAAAAGGGGAAATCGACAGTAACACAATAATAGTAGGGGACTTTAACACCCCACTTTCACCAATGGACAGATCATCCAAAATGAAAATAAATAAGGAAACACAAGCTTTAAATGATACATTAAGTAAGATGGATTTAATTGATATTTGTAGGACATTCCATCCAAAAACAACAGAATAAATTTTCTTCTCAGGTGCTCACGGAACATTCTCCAGGATAGATCATATTTCGGGTCACAAATCAAGCCTTGGTAAATTTAAGAAAATTGAAATCGTATCAAGTATCTTTTCCGACCACAACGCTATGAGACTAGATATCAATTACAGGAAAAAATCTATAAAAAATACAAACACATGGAAACTAAACAATACATTACTAAATAACCAAGAGATTACTGAAGAAATCAAAGAGGAAGCCAAAAAATACCTAGAAACAAATGACAATGAAAACACGATGACTCAGAACCTATGGGATGCAGCAAAAGCAGTTCGAGGAGGGAAGTTTATAGCAATACAGTCCTACCTCAAGAAACAAGAAAAATCTCAAACAACCTAACCTTACAGCTAAAGCAGTTAGAGAAAAAAGAAGAAAAAAAACCCAAAGTTAGTAGAAGGAAAGAAATCGTGAAGATCAGATCAGAAATAAATGAAAAAGAAATGCAGGAAACAATAGCAAAGATCAATAAAACTAAAAGCTGGTTCTTTGAGAAGATAAACAAAATTGATAAACCATTAGCCAGACTCATCAAGAAAAAAAGGGAGAAGACTCAGATCAATAGAATTAGAAATGAAAAAGGAGAAGTAACAACTGACACTGCAGAAACACAAAGGATCATGAGATATACTACAAGCAACTGTATGCCAATAAAATGACAACCTGGAAGAAATAGACAAATTCTTAGAAAAGCACAACCTTCTGAGACTGAACCAGGAAGAAACAGAAAATATAAACAGACCAATCACAAGCACTGAAATTGATACTGTGATTAAAAATCTTCCAACAAACAAAAGCCCAGGGCCAGATGGTTTCACAGGTGAATTCTGTCAAACATTTAGAGAAGAGCTAACACTTATCCTTCTCAAACTCTTCCAAAATTTAGCAGAGGGAGGAACACGTCCAAACTCATTCTACGAGGCCACCATCATCCTGATACCAAAACCAGACAAAGATGTCACAGAAAAAGAAAATTACAGGCCAATATCACTGATGAACATAGATGCAGAAAACCTCAACAAAATAGTGGCAAACAGAATCCAACAACACATTAAAAGGATCATTAAAAAAATTTTTAAAAAAAGGATCATACACCATGGTCAAGTGGGGTTTATCCCAGGAATGCAAGGATTCTTCAATACATGCAAATCAATCACTGTGATAAAACATATTGACAAATTGAAGGAGAAAAACCATATCATCTCAATAGATGCAGAAAAAGCTTTTGACAAAATTCAACTCCCATTTATGATAACCCTCCAGAAAGTAGGTGTCAGGGGAACTAGCCTCAACATGATAAAGGCCATATATGACAAACCCACAACCAACATTGTTCTCAATGGTGAAAAACTGAAACCATTTCCTCTAAGATCAGGAACAAGACAAGGTTATCCACTCACACCACTATTATTCAACATAGTTTTGGAAGTTTTAACCACAGCAATCAGAGAAGAAAAAGAAATAGAAGGAATCCAAATCGGAAAAGAAGTAAAACTGTCACTGTTTGCAGATGACGTGATACTATACACAGAGGATCCTAAAGATGCTACCAGAAAACTACTAGAGCTAATAATGAATGTGGTAAAGTAGCAGGATACAAAATCAATGCACAGAAATCTCTTGCATTCCTATACACTAATGATGAAAAATTTGAAAGAGGAATTAAGGAAACACTCCCATTTATCATTGCAACAGAAAGAATAAAATACCTAGGTATAAACCTACCTAAGGAGACAAAAGACCTGTATGCAGAAAACTATAAGACACTGATGAAAGAAATTAAAGATGATACAAACAGATGGAGAGATATACCATGTTCTTGAATTGGAACAATCAACATTGTGAAAATGACTATACTACCCAAAGCAATCTACAGATTCAATGCAATCCCTATTAAACTACCAGTGGCATTTTTCACAGAACAAAAAATTTCACAATTTGTATGGAAACACAAAAGCCCCCGGATAGCCAAAGCAATCTTGAGAAAGAAAAACAGAGCTGGAGGAATCAGGCTCCCAGACTTCTGACTATACTACAAAGCTGCAGTAATCAAGACAGTATGGTACTGGCACAAAAACAGAAATATAGATCACTGGAACAGGATAGAAAGACCAGAGATAAACCCACACACATATGGTCAGCTTATGTTTGATAAAGGAGGCAAGAATATACAATGGAGAAAAGACAGCCTCTTCAATAAGTGGTGCTGGGAAAACTGGATAGCTTCTGTAAAAGAATGAAATTAGAACACTCCCAAACACCATATACAAAAATAAACTCAAAATGGATTAAAAACCTAAATGTAAGGCCAGACACTATCAAACTCTTAGAGGAAACCATGGGCAGAACACTCTATATGACATAAATCACAGCAAGATACTTTTTGACCCTAGTGAAATGGAAATAAAAACAAAAATAAACAAGTGGGACCTAATGAAACTTAAAAGCTTTTGCAGAGCAAAGGAAACCATAAAGAAGATGAAAAGACAACCCTCAGGATGGGAAAAACTATTTTCAAATGAAGCAACTGGGAAAAAGGATTTAATCCTTACCAAAGGGTTAAACTCCAAAATATACAAGCAGCTTATGCAGCTCAATATGCAAAGAACAAACAACCCAATCCAAAATGGGCAGAAGACCTAAATAGACATTTTTCCAAAGAAGATATACAGATTGCCAACAAACACATGAAAGGGTACTCAACATCACTAATCATTAGAGAAATGCAAGTCAAAACTACAATGAGGTATCACCTCACACCAGTCAGAATGGCCATTATAAAAAAACCTACAAACAATAAATGCTGGAGAGGATGTGGAGAAAAGGGAACCCTCCTGCACTGTTGGTGGGAATGTAAATTGATACAGCCACTATGCAGAACAGTATGGAGGTTCCTTGAAAAACTAAAAACAGAACTACCATATGACCCAGCAATCCCACTCCTGGGCATATACCCAGAGAAAACCATAATACAAAAAAGAGTCATGTACCACAATGTTCATTGCAGCTCTATTTACAACAGCCAGGACATGGAAGCAACCTAAGTGTCCATTGACAGATGAATGGATAAAGAAGATGTGGCACATATATACAATGGAATATTACTCAGCCATAAAAAGAAACTAAATTGAATTTTTTGTAGTGAGGTGGATGGACCTAGAGTCTGTCATACAGAGTGAAGTAAGTCAGAAAGAGTGCAGTCAGTCAGAAAGAGTGAAACAAATACCATATGCTAACACATATATATGGAATCTAAAAAAAAAAAAAAGATTCTGAAGAACCTAGTGGCAGGACAGCAATAAAGACGCAGACGTATAGAATGGACTTGAGGACACAGAGAGGGGGAAGGGTAAGCTGGGATGAAGTGAGAGACTGGCATGGACACATATACACTACCAAATGTAAAACAGATAGCTAGTGGGAAGCAGCCGCATAGCACAGGGAGATCAGCTCGGTGCTTTGTGACCACCTAGAGGGGTGGGATAGGGAGGATGGGAGGGAGACGCAAGAGTGAGGGGATATGGGGATATATTTATACATATAGCTGATTCACTTTATTATACAGCAGCAACTAACACAACAATATAAAGCAATTATACTGCAGTTAAGATGTTAAAAAAAAAGTTTCAACTATGGGGGGTGTGCAGAGAACATTCTGAAGACAGAAGAAACAAGTTATATAAAATCAGAGGTCGAAATTACCTTGTTTCTTATTTTATGCCTAGTCTCCCTCCTCCCACCTCAGTCTGTCACCTTTCTTTTTTAAATACTATTTTTGGTTTTGAGAACCCAGGCTGTGCTAACAGCCAGAAAGGTGTTAGGGCTCTTGAGATGGTGATTTAAGGAAAAAAAAAAAAGGAAAAAAGACATAAAAGAAAGAACAAAGATCCCGGGAGAGCTAAAAGGGAGTGCCTAGACATTGAAATTTCAGATAGGGCTGTGGAAGTGGATACAAATAGGATCATCTGAGATTCTGTTTGGGAGTGGTTTTATTGTAAATACTTGTAAATATCACTTAGACTCAGGAATTTACTGACAGTAGACTTAGACTCCTAAGTTTTGGGTTAAAGTCTTAGCTCTGCTATTCTTCCAATTTTATAGATTAGCAAAGAATCACCCTGAGAAGGTATTAACTTGAGATGGTCCGATGGAGATAAAAGAATGTAAAAAAAGTTTGAAAATGTAAAGTAATATACATTAAACTTATTACTAGACTGTTTTAGAATTCTATGACATGGACCCCAAGGATGGTAGATTAGTGGAAGTTGCTAGAAAAATCTGTGTGTTGTGAATACAAATTCGTTTACTACAATTCCTTTCTATTACTTCCTCCTAGGCTGTGCTCCTGTGTCTGCTGGATTTATTCCCCATCCTGGAGAAAGCCCTGCACTGGAAGGGAGATGCAGCCCGACCCACCACACATTGTGACGAGGTCCTGCAGCTGATTCTGACGCACATGGAGCCCGAGCACCGCCTTCTCTTACGCAGGACTTACGCAAGAAACCTACCGGCTTTCGTGAAGAGGTGAGTCCCAGGGCAGCTGGGCGTGGCCATACTCAACTTCAACTTCACTCTTTGGAGTCACATTTTCTCTGTCATTTTTAGGTTGGGGATCTTAACTGTCCGGCACTTGAAGAGGCTGGATCGAGTCATCATTGGTTATCTGGAGGTTTATGATGGACCCGACGAGGAGGCTAGATTGAAGATATTGGAAGCCCTAAAACTTCTCATGCAGTATACTTGGCCCAGGTATGACAGCCAGCAGACAGGTGTGCTAAGAGGGGCAAAACTCAGCCGATACTCCCTTCAGAACTTGCCCAGGTGTACATTCAGTACAAAGTATTAAGGACGTGCCATATATTTGAATACCTCCTGTTTTCCATACCAATTGGATTTTGAACTGTGAAAGTGGCATTGAAGATATAATATAGTCAGTTCCTTCAGGTGTACATTTCTCTGGATTTATAATGCATATTAGAATTTTAAAGGCCATTTAGCAGTGCTACAGTAGACGTACTTAACTTTGTTCACCATAATGTTTCTTAAATCTGATAGAGAATGGAGCACTCATAGCACATCACTGAACATCTGTGGTAATCAGAATACTGATCTGGGATATATTTGCTTAGCATTCCAACTCTGGCTCGAGGTAGGTGTCCCGAACAGCAAGCTGGAACCCAAACATGTTGGGTCTGCAGAAGGCTCTCTTGCATGACATGTTTAATTCAGCGAGAGTCCAGTGCCTCAGCAACACGTGCGTGTCTCTGTTCTGAGCCATATTCTCTCATCTCCTCATAATGTACCCCACAGTCACATTTGTAACGAGGCTGCATTTATTTGATTACTGTCTTTCTCCTCTACTGAACTAGAAGCTCCAGGAGGATGGAAGACTGAACACTTTAGTACACTGAGAACTCCAGAACTTACTCAGAACCTGGTATTAAGTACACAGATATTTTTAAAGTGACTGGAATAGATGCATGAATGAAATTGAATCAGACTAATACTGTCCAAGTAGAAGAGGTCAGCAAGCAAACGTAGAGGTCAGAAAATGAATGTCAATTATGGAGGGGCCGGGGCCTGGGGAGTGGGAAACAGCAAATTGTGTGTTGAGTGATGACAGGTGGAGGGCTGAGCAGCACACAAGTTACAGGAAAACACTTAATGTTTTTTAGATCAAGATGAGGGATGGAAACTTTTCTTCTCCCAGTCACATTTCTGCCCAGAAGTATAGTTTATTTATATTTTCACACTACAAGTTAAATTATTTTTCAGCTTCCTTAAGGCTTTTTAGTTTTTTTTTTTATTGTGGTTAAAAATACATAAAATTTACCATTTTAAAGTGTACAATTCAGTGGCATTAAGTGCATTTACAATTTTGTGTAATCATTATCATAAAAACTTTTAGAAACGCTAAGTAGAAGTAAATAGACTGGGCCTAACTGGTGGTAATCTAGGATCTAGAAATATAGTGACAGAAAACTCAAATTGACACGTAAGTCTCAAAAGCCAAGCTTATTTCCCTCACTGTATTTTTAATCTCCAGGCCTAAGACCGCATCAAAGCTAAAGAACTATGGACCATTTCCTGTTCTCTGGTCAAAAGTATAGGCCCCTGGTAAGGGAGGTCCCAGTTCTCCCTTTTCAGGAGGGGCTCTTTGCTTACGGTAGGACCATGCTTATGGAGGGAAACTAGGTATTCCTGGGCAGGCCAGAATGTCAGTGTGTATGGGCAGCATGCTGTAGAAAAAACCAAGGGCCTTAAAGTTCAGAAATCTGGAGTCTGGTCTCTAGTTCTGCTTCCAGCTCTGTGGTCTTAAATTTTGACTTCAGTTCCTTCATTTATGAAATGAGGGTTTTCTACTAGATGGCCTTTGAAATCTCTTTCAGTTTTAATATCCTGATTCGGAGTCTGAACATCATTTTTCTTCTTGATTCCAGAGTTCCCTGTAGACTTGTGGTCTTACTGAAGGCTCTCTTGAAACTGATATGTGATGTAGCAAGGGATTCAAGCCTCACACCCGAATCTGTTAAGAGTGCCTTGTTAGAAGAGGCCACAGACTGCCTGATTCTCCTGGACCGCTGCTCTGAAGGACAGGTGAAGGTAAGGGACAGTCTGCGACTTGGCTTCTGATAGGCTTCTTCATCCTCAGGTAATTCCTGTGATTCTAATTTACATTTAAGTGCCTGACCAAGTCTGTAAATGAACGTGGGGGCTTCGAGTCTCTACCTCTGAGCCTTCTAGCCTTCAATGGAGTTTGATTAATACCTTATTCTTCCTTTAAACCTATTCAGAACTGTTTAGACCAAAAGGCAAGAGGATCAGTGGATGTTTCTGGAGCCAGGACAGAGAATGGGCAAAAGGATCATGATCGAGAAATTTAAGTTCTGTTCTAGTGGTCTGAATGAAAAAAAAAAAAACAGGTTGAAATAATGGGCTATAAACCACCAAGGAGTAATAATTTAGGTAGAGTAAGCAATTCAGTTACCAGAAATGTTTCCAGTTTTTCAGAGGCAACTGTGTTTTCTACATGCTTACTTATCCACGTGGGAATTCTTCCTTTGGTCTCATATTCCACAGAAGTTAACTTCTCAAAGCCATAGCATACAATAGCTGTGTGTCCACGTATACATAATTTATAAATTACTGTCTCATTTCTTACCCCATTTAGAAATCAATTGAAAGTTATAAGGCAGCATGAAAAGAAATTCATATCCTAAAAATATTTAGGGGTAGCATGGTTTATTCAAATTATTTCATCTTGGCTTTTTAATCTTGGGCACTTTTCAAGCCCTAGATTTAATCTGATTCACCCTGACTGGTAGTAAGCTACTTCTCTGTGCTCCAGTAGGACATTTCCGTTTCTAAAGTTACACCTGTTCTGTGAACTGTGCCCTAGTGTCATCCGTCCTTCCTTCTTTGAGTATGGTACCAAGAAAGAACCACCAACGTAAAAGGAAAACACGTATCAAACAAACAAACAAACAAAAAACACACTGTTTGGTTTTATGTTTCAGGGTCTCCTGGCTAAAATTCCCCGAAGCTGTGAAGACAGTAAGGTGGGGAACTGTATCCGAAGAGTGCAGCAGGTTTCTGAAGGAGCTCCCTACAATGCAACTTAAGACTTGTATTACTTTCCTGAAGAGGAAAAGATTTTCTTTCTGTTCCAATTGTTTTAAATGGAATCATTTCAGGAAAAAGGTATATTTATATTAAACATTATAACTTAGATCTTCTTTTTCCTTCTTTCCTTTTTACTCCCATAGAAGTAGGGAAAAGAAAACATGAAAAAATTGAAGTCTGGACATTTCTAAATAAAGGGGGGAGGGGGAGGAATGCAGGGGGAGGATACCAAGGAAACGGGTGGGTAGCATTTAAAATTTAGAAATATTTACACCCACAAACTCATCGGTTACGTTTCTTGGGCTCAAGCTGTTACTCCAGCACACGTAACAATGCTATAAAAATACTCTGTTCACAATTTAGGCTTTTCTCCACTCCCTCCCATATTTTTTGCCCCACAGAAGTAGCATAAATATTAAAAACACAAATATTGTGTTAAAAACAAGATAAAGAGCAAAACCCAGAAGTGTGTATGTGTTTAAGATTAAAAAAAAAGGGAAGAAGTTCAAAATGTCCAGTCCTGTTTATAAACGTCTGAAGGGAAATCACGTGGTTTTGGCCTTGGCCTCGGGCTCTGTCTCCAGCTCGTACTCTATCTCTACGTATGCTTTTTTCCTCCTCAAAGGTCCTTTCAAGGGTGCTTTGCCTTTGTGTTTAGTGTCAACGGCCTTTTCTTCTTCCTCACTGGAGGATTTATCATCCTCATCTTCATCACCACTGGCGTCCAGTTTATCCATGTCCTAATGTGGGGAGGGAAAAAAATAGGAAAGACACTAGATTCATTCCCCAAACTGCCTATTTAGAACTAAAACTAGAGAATTTATCTGCTCTGTGTGACCAGAACTCCCCTCCCCCTTTTTTGTCTGAAGCCAAAGGACAGATTTTTACCCATGAACCTCACCTCAAAATCACTTATGTCACTCTCATCAACTTCATCATCTTCCACAAACTCTCTTTTTCCCACATCCTAAAATAAAATGTAACTATTATGTTCAAGATACATAATGAAAATTCAGCTTAGACATCTGGTTTTATTCTTTGATAAGTGCATCAATAACATAAACAGAATGAGAGTCTACTTACTAGGCAAGCAAAATCAACTTATTTCCAAGTTTAATACTTCTGAATTTAAAACACTTCAGGGATATCAATTCTCATGCCTGATTTAAATCATTAGAGATAAAACATCCTCATTTTAAATGGTTAAAATCAATATACAGTACAAGAGCAAACAATTCTTTGCACATTCAACAAAAAGTATTAATTTCAAATATTAAAAAATAGTTTACTACTAGGAAAAGTTACACCTGTGTACCTGTGTGAGTCTATTGTGAATCTACTTGTTAAATTTGCCCTTTACCTAAAAATACTATCATTTAAGTACTTCCCCTATATTAACAGTAAAATTAAGCCCCTTGTAAATTTCAGTAGGTTGCTTAATGTTATATTCCCTCAGCTAATAAGGACCCTTCATTTGTCATCTTGCAGGAAAAATTTTAGAATGCTAATAAATAAGATCAAATTGTCAATGCATAAATAGTTTGTTGGCTGAACCTGGAGAACAAAGCAGCCACTTCTGAACCAAATTAATCAAAAATGATAGGAAAAAATAACCAAATATCTATTTTGGTTAGGGAAATGAAAATGATATTCTCTCTCAATTACATAAAAATAGATCTCATTGGGCTGGTGGCGCAGTGGTTAAGAGTCCGCCTGCCAATGCAGGGGACACGGGTTCGAGCCCTGGTCTGGGAGGATCCTACATGCAGCAGAGCGGCTGGGCCCGTGCGCTGCAACTACTGAGCCTACGCTCTAGAGCCTGCAAGCCACGACTACTGAAGTCTGTGAGCCCAGGGCCCGTGCTCCGCAACGGGAGAAGCCACCGCAATGAGAAGCCTGCACACCGCGACAAAGAGTAGCCACCCACTTACCACAACTAGAGAAAGCCCGTGCACAGCAACGAAGACACAACACAGCCAAAAATAAATAAATAAGAAAATTAAAAAAAAAAAAAAGATCTCATCCCATAGATTACTGCTTGACAAAGCAAAAACACAAAGCTTACTTTATCTTCTTCATCATCTTTTTCCTCAGCATCTGAAGAGCCACTGTCTGCCTCCTGCTGTTCCAGGGCCTTGTCGAAGGCATGGATGGGGAAGTTGTAGATGTCGCCATACTAAAGAACATAAACGTGGGTCAGCTTTAACCACATTTGGATCTTATGCTTGAAGTCCACTGTCCAACAAGTATATTATTTTCCTCAGTGATCAAACAAGAATAATTAGTAATATTACTATATTATTGTCAGGCCTAGAGCCAGCAGTGTCTTTCAAAAACCCATATTTGACATTTAAATAATCAGCGATTAATACCAAACAGGCACCTTCTATGAAGGATGGATACCAGATCACTTAAAACTTAATAGTCTATAAAACCCATGGATTGGAACAAATGTAATTTTGCTGATAAAGGGGAAATAGTAGGAAAAAGTAAGTTTTATTCATGTTGTTTCTGTAAATGACATAAGTTTTTCAAAAGACAATAAAAATTCATTTTAAAGAACCTTAAAAGTCTAGGATGAATAGGCAGGAGGATCGAAACTGTACGGCTTTTATAGAGAGATCTGGAGTTGTTGTGTTTGGGAGGGGGAGTTGGGAATAATGGCAAAAAAGGAAAGGTCTCTCTACTGAAGTATCAAGAGTAACTAAAGTATTTTATGTGCTTGATCAGGAAACTAAAATGAGGAAGCCAGGGCCTATATGATATCTATTTTATTCCAGTAATAAAATCAAGGTGAAGATCTTTCTAGCATCCTTAAAAATAAAACACATTTCCCACTATTCCTACATTTCCTAGCATATTACCACCTAAAAAATAAAATCTGTACCCCAAAGTTCCTAGCTTCCTCACCGTATCTTGTTTCAGTCTCTCTAGCAATTCCTTTTCGATGGCGTTGTCCAGCTGAGCAGCTATTAATGCCTTTTCCTGTAAGAGAAAAAGAGCAAACCCATTTACTTCATTAGACTCATTTTTCAGCCTGTAGAAGTGGGAGAAATCAAGTTTTTATGTGAAAGATGTAATCCCCTTTTCCCTCTTACTGTAATAGGAACTCCTGCCTATCCAACCAGATATATGTATCTTTAAAAAAATTCCTATGGTTTTATGAATAGATTTTTTAAAATAGTTTGATCATTTATTTTTATTTTTTTAAATTTATTTATTTGGTTGCACCGGGTCTTAGTTGCGGCTCGTGGGCTCCATGGTTGTGGCATGCGTGTGGGATCTAGTTCCTGGACCAGGGATCAAACCTGGGCTCCCTGCATTGGGAGCATGGAGTCTTAACCACCGCGCCACCAGGGAGGTCCCTTACGAATAGATTTCTAAATTAAATTCTACAAATTCTTTGACAGATACACAAAGCAAGTAGGTCTACATACATTTAAGTGTCTCAGAAAATTAGAAGTCCTGAAGCAGACTCCATAAAAGCTGCGAAAAGGAAACAGAGACCTTCACCCATTTATGCTTTCTAAAACGGTGTTAGATTCCATGTGATAGATAGAAAGTAGATCAAAAAATCTCTTCAGTGGTCTTTTGTAGGAAATGATACATGGTATCAACCTTTACACAAACAAAACATAAAAATGTAACCTCAATCTGCCTTTCTTGCCAAAGACTGTGCATTAATTTGAGAGTAAAAATCATAGAGAATGTTAGTGTTACACACTGAAGCTATGTTAGGATGAACAATGCACAGGATCAATTACAAGGCAGGGAGACTGGGAGCACACAGAGCAGTTAGAAGGTTACTGTGATCTACATTTTTCTCTAAAGCGGGTGCTCACACCTCAGGGGTGATACACTGAGATGTAGCAAGCAAATACTCAAAACTTTTTTGTATATTTTTTTCTTTAAGATATTAACTATTACACATTTTTATGCACACTCACATAGCTGCCTTGACTCTGTCCATAAAGGAAATAGTTGTGTGTCACATTACAGTGAGCAAGATATGCCAAGGGAAAAAATACTGCACAAGAGTTTGAAAGTGGTGGCCTCACTCCTTTATTCAGATTACTGCAGCCTATAGCTATTTGCTTGGTTAAGTGTATTTACAGATGATACTGAATACTTTGCAATAAGATAGGGAGTAGTAGTTTTAAAGATGTATGCTGGTTATTTAATGATTTAGTACTTTAAAAAGAGTTGTAGAACTTAAAGAACCATGCATTTTTCACAAAGAGAAAAATGTTCCAGATTTGTCAACCTTTTCTAAGATGACAGATGGCTGTCAGCAGTATGTAACGTAGCAGAAGTTTTTTTGTTTGTTTTTATTTTTGGCTGTGTTGGGTCTTCGTTGCTACACGCGGGCCTTCTTTAGTTGTGGTGAGCGGGGGCTACTGTTCATTGCAGTGCGCGGGCTTCTCATTGCAGTGGCTTCTCTTGTTGCAGAGCACGGGCTCTAGGCGCACGGGCTTCAGTAATTGTGGCTCGCAGACTCTAGAGCACAGGCTCAGTAGTTGTGGCGCACGGGCTTAGTTCCTCCACCACATGTGGGATCTTCCCAGACCAGGGTTCGAACCCGTGTCCCCTGCATTGGCAGGCGGATTCTTAACCACTGCGCCACCAGGGAAGCCTCTGTAGCAGAAGTTTTAAAAAATAAATACACTCACTGTTCTTTCAAAGGAAAGGCAATATTTTAACAGTGAGTTTGAAAGAATTGTTTTTCCAAAAAAACCTTGTTCTGTGGCTAGAACATTTAAAAAAGTGATTACATCTATATGTGACATTGCTGAAAACGTGTCTTCTATAAAAGCTGCAATCACACACTTAAAAAATTTGGAAACGCCATTTCCTAACCCATTTAAAAATCTTCCAAATCTATTTCAGAGGGCTTCAAACTTATTTGGTAAAAATAGAAAATTTTAATTTCTTCTGAAAGGTTTGCAAGAATGCCTGTTTTGACTCAGGGAGGATGAAAACTCACTAGCCAGATTTAAACAAAAATGTCTGCATAATTGGTGGTGGAGAATGAAAAATGAACAGCAAGTACTAAATGCAGGCACTCAAAAATGCCCTCCTGGGCTTCCCTGGTGGTGCAGTGGTTGAGAGTCCGCCTGCCAATGCGGGGGACATGGGTTCGTGCCCCGGTCCGGGAGGATCCCACATGCCGCGGAGCGGCTGGGCCCGTGAGCCATGGCCGCTGAGCCTGCGTGTCCGGAGCCTGTGCTCTGCAACGGGAGAGGCCACAGCAGTGAGAGGCCTGCGTACCGCAAAAAAAAAAAAAAAAGGCCCTCCTTTCTCTCTGTCTCTGAGCTCTCTATCACTTATAACAGCGCTTAAAGGCAAATTTACACTGCTGAGAACCAAACCTTCACTTCACTACATCACAAACTTTTACTTGTAATACACCTATTGGTGCAAATATACATGTATGATAACATTTACAAGTAATATATTGGGGAGCATATGTTCAAAAATTTTACTGATGGGGTGAGTGATCAAAAAAAGTTTGGAGATTCAATCCTGGGTTTCGGCACCAAAAAAATAAGTTTGGAGACGAATGATGTAACAGGTTTGAGATACAGAACTCTATGTGATTAATGGAAACAAAAGCATCAAGATTATTAAAGCTATTCCTTGATAGGATATGACAAATGATGAGGTAAATGTCTGTTGGTGGAAGGATGGTAAGCAAAGCAAATAGCTAGAATTACTGAAAATGTGAACTTGTCAGGAAAAGGTAATTTCTGGGTCTTAAAAGCATAAGAATACTCAGCCTGAGTGAGGTCTCATGAGGTGGACTGGCAGACTGCTCTCTATGACAAAGGCTGGAATTTCCTGACTAGATTCTCCATGGATAGCAAAATATTATCATCACTGTTCACTACTTCAGTAACAAAGCTGACAAGTTTACTTCAAAGAAACAAATAATCCCAATTAATCCCTATTAATCCCTTACCAGCAATTTCAGAACCCCAAAAACCCAGTTTAGATGCCTAACATGACCTGAACTGACATGAGGCTCCTTAAAAAAACATTTTTTAAATTCCATCTAGTGTGGATTCATCTAGTGAAACATTGTTATATTTCACTGCACAGCTACTAGTGTGTTTAATGAGAATGCTCAAAGCTGGCTGAGGGTAATATGTAAAACATAAGATTGGCAACATACCAGAATTCTAAATGTGACCTCAAGAATTTCAGACAAGGAGTTGTGGATCTCTATTTAAGGTATTTTTTCTGTTCTCCATTACACATACCCCCAAAGTATCCACATTTTAACCTGCCCTGAAAGTCATAATCTTCAGATATGGAATATCAGATAGCATATGCAACTAATACTGTTGTCCATAATCTAGGGCCCGAACGGTTCACAGACAGCAGTGACTGAATCGTTCTCATGAGACCTGACTACCTGACTACAGCCCTACCCTCAATGAAAATACAGAACCTACGATTATCAGAATAAGTTACCTCTCTTCTTTTTTCCCTCCGTTCCACCTTCTTACTCAAAGGAACAAGTTTCCTCCTACGGGAAATAAAACACATGATCAGAAACCCCAATTACATGTTCTACACGTTCCTTTAAAAAAAAAGATAGAAGAAAAAAAAGGATTGGAATTGATTTTGTAGGGCTCAGCTAAATATAGCAAGATTACATAAAATTTTCTAGATAGTTAATGCTATAAAAAGTCAGGCATTTTTACATATATTTGACATTGTTCATATACATGGCTGTTTCAGGATGCCTTACAATGCTAAAGATTAATGCTTCCGCAAGATAAGAAAAAATAATTTTCTACAGAAGATTGACATCTCTAGCTTTCTCTGCAGGTCACAATGAATTAGGGCCTATCACTCCTTAAAGACGGCATGCAATTAATTCTGTGGATTTCATATCATTTAAAAAAGTAAGTTTTCAGTGAACCCACAGTAAAGTTCTTACACTCCATTTCACATTTTTAAGATCATTTTCAACTCCCTAATTTTAGGATTCCCTCAGAGTTAAAAAGACAATTTACTGAAGCTGATAATCAAGCTGTAGTCTACTGTTTTTAAAATCCTGCAAAATTAAAGGGCACAACTTTAATCTGTGGTAAAGCTACTGCTGCTTAGCATGTCATAAAAAATTACCCAAAGTTGAACTTAACAGAAAACATTACTAGAGGTTTCACAATATCTCAGCTTCATAATAAGATGCATGGAAAGGTAATCTAAAAACAAATAAATGAACGATCAGTACTCACTGCCGCTTTAGTGTAAGTTTTCTAATTCGAATTAGGTACTGGGTGATCTTGGTGAATCTCTGCTTACATTTGTGTCGAATGAAACGGGGCCAGTAAATTAGATTTTCATCTATTTGCTCCAGTGCTTTCTCATAGTTTTTATGAAGCCGGACCTGTTAAACAGAAAGGAAGCTTGAAGGGCAAGGGTCATATTAAGTCTTCGCTGTTAACGACACTTATGGGGCCTAATAAGGACGGCTCCAAGAATTTAAGGTAGACATGGTCAAGGAAGTGAGAAAAGCATGTGGCCTTTTTGCTCTTGATCAATGGTCGTCATGATTTTATGTCCTAAGTCTTACCCGTTCCCAGAGACGCCTAGGGAAAGCTGCTCGTTCTATAACCTTCATATACAAGTAGCACTGTCCTGCAGGATAAATAGTTTTATTATTATTTACGGAGAGACTAAAAAATACCCTTTTAAAAGCTGTTGAGTACTTCTCTTGGAAGTTAAGACCGAGGAGTTACCTTTCTCTTCTTTGATAGTGGCATACTGACTGTTTGCCAGGGGACAGGACGACCGATTACACAGTCCAGTCAGGCTGTATTCATTTCTGCAAAAACTCTGAGTCTTGGTTCTAGAATGAGAGGAAAAGAGCAAAGATTCTAAGATGGGATGCGAAGAGGGCAACTGACGGAATCTGTATCCAAGTTGAAAATCTAGACTCACCTTATTTTGAAGGAACAAAATTGCTTGTTTCCTAGTGTATCCCAGATAACCTGCAAGACAAAGTAGAAACCCATTTCAATTGCTCTTACCTAGCAGATGCCATATTAATCCAAGAGAACAATGCGCTAGGGCAGCACCCTGCTTTACTGAGGAAATGAGTCTTTGAAGAATGAGAGGGCAAAGAAATGCTTTGTAAAATAGTCTGATTTATTTGTTTTTTTACACAAATAACAGATTCTTGTAGGAAAAGTAAATACAAATTAGCGATAACCATAACCTTACTGCCCAGAGATACAATTTCGTAGTTTTTTTTTTTTTTTTAGATGTTGGGGGTAGGAGTTTATTAGTTTATTTATTTATTTTTGCTGTGTTGGGTCTTCATTTCTGTGTGAGGGCTTTCTCTAGTTGTGGCAAGCGGGGGCCACTCTTCATCGCGGTGCGCGGGCCTCTCACTGTCGCGGCCTCTCTTGTTGTGGAGCACAGGCTCCATACGCGCAGGCTCAGTAGTTGTGGCTCACAGGCCTAGTTGCTCCGCGGGATGTGGGATCTTCCCAGACCAGGGCTCGAATCCGTGTCCCCTGCATTAGCAGGCAGATTCTCAACCACTGCACCACCAGGGAAGCCCCAATTTCGTAGTATTTTAATTTGTATATTATACCAACTAGCGTGCCTATATGTATATTTTAAACAATATGAGATTATATATATAGTAGTGACTTTTTTTTTTTTTTTTTACTTAATGTGTTCATTATGCATCGTTGTCACACACTACTAGATTTTTGGATATACGTACCACACATACCATGATTTTACCTCATTGACAAGGAAGATCCTCTGTTGCTATCCTCCACTAACTCATATGCTCTATATTCATTCAGCATTTATTGTACACTTAATACTTATGTAAGACACTGACATTTCAAAGTCCTGACACACAGGAGGCACTCAGGCACGTGCTGAATGAAGGAAGGTACAATCCTTAAAAAGATTTTTCTTTCTAGCTACAGAAAAAGAGATGTAAACAAAGCATCACAAAGCAGCAATCTAAATGCCACAGCAGAGGTGTGTAACAGCGTGAGAGCCTTTGCGTGAGCTGCCTGGAGGAAGTGGGAAAGGCTCTGAAGTAGTTAAAGGGAAAAACACAAAGAAGCATTAAAGAATGGAACAACTTTTTTGGAATTTTACGGGATGTGTGTTTGGCAGGGGATGGTGGGAAACAGGTAAGAGGAAATGAAACTGGAGAAGTAGGAGCTAATTCTGGTTTGTGGCTTTAAATATCATCTCCAGGTTGATGACTCCCAAACTGTCATCTCCTGGTCAAACTTCTCTTCAGAGCACCAGATTTGTATATACATGCAGCTGCTTACTTGACATCTCCACTTGAATATCTAAAAGGCATCAAACACATTCACAGGTCCAAATGGAGGTCTCAATTCTACACCTCTCAAAAGAATACTGGGTTCCTTCCCTAGTCTTCCCCACCTCCATAAATAAAACCACCACTGAAAGGTTTGTTCAAATCCAAAAATCCCTTGATTTTTCCCTTCTTCATTTCATCCATAACCAAGTCTTGCCGGTTACAATGATAAAACAGACCTGTAATTCATCCATTTCTTTTCATGACCACTCCCACCTTATTGAAGCTACTTTCATCATGCTCTAGTCTCCTTGCTTTCATTCTTTCTCTCCTTCGAAAGCCTTTCACACAACTAGAGACATTTTCACAAACGTAAATCAGATGTCACTTCTCATTAAAAAAAAGCCTTAAAACACCTCCTCCAAGACTCTACATGATCTTGTCCTGCAAAGATACCCAACTTCACTCCCTACCTTTCTTCCCTTGATTTCTATAACACAGTCACACTAATGTCCTTTACCACATTCCTTCTCTCTTACCTCCAGATCTTTGTATTTTACTGTTCTTACTGCCCAGATTGATTGCTTTTCCCTCAGCCCCCAGTGGCGGTTCCTTCTCATCTTTTAGATCTCGCCTCAGATACCTTCTATTCAGAGAAACCTTCCCTCATCAGCCCTATCCGCATCAACCTGATGTTTCTTTCATAGTATTACACGGTTCAACTGTATTTAATTTGTTCACATGTTTATTGTCTCCCCCGCCAGAGCTACAGTAAAATAGAGATCTTTTGCCTGGCTTAATAACAACCAAATCTCCAGTAATTACTCTTGGCACACTGTAGGCGCTTGAATATATCTCATACAAATAACTAAACGAATAAGTCTAGGATGCTTCCAAAATTTTGACGCGGGCAGAGAGTGGAGCAAACGTAAAAAAAAAAAAACCTAACACAGGAAAAGCAGGTTGAAAAGTACGGTGCACATGGTTGAAAAGGATGCTTAAATTTGGTGTCTAAACTTCACCGTACCGTCCCCTAGGCCGCCACCCACCCCCTACCCCGCCGCCTCCCGAGTCCCCAGGGGACCATACGCAAAGTCCTTCCTTGCTAGGCACCAAGGCCTGGATACACCGACCCTAGGGGTTGAGGTGGCGGTGTCCTGACCCCTTAACCCCGAAGTGCCCGGGTAGACACGTGAGGGCCCCACGCTCGGAAATCAGGGCTCTGGAAGCCTCGCTTCCGGAGCCACCCTACGCTAATGGGCCAGCTGAGTAGGTGGCTTCTGAGTCTCCTAAAGCGAGCGAGACACACTTCATAAAACCCGGGTGGCAGCGCAACAAGACTCACATCATCTGACTGCATCTTGTCAGCGGTTCAGCGGGCTGAGCCTCGGCAGGACAGGGAAGCAACCATACTGCTTCCGGAGAATCACTTCCGGGAATCCCAGTCTCGCCTATCGCGAGAGTTCTGAGTTCTGCAAGGGGTATTACGCGGCGCTCCTGCACTAAGGAGCGGTCTAACTTCTGCGTCCGCCGCTAGGTTGCCGCCGCCACTGGACTGTCACCGCGCGCTCGTACCGCTTAGGTTTTGTCCCCGGCTCCCCTTGGGACTGTAAACCCGGCTAAGGGCCCGTGGGAGCCCGCGCAGGAGCCGGCGGCATTTCGAAGGGCGGAGGCCGAGAGCGCCGGGAGCGCCCCTGTCTAGCGAGTGGTTTGACGGTCCCTGGGTGTTAGCCGCCGGCCCCGCCCGCTGGGCCTTCCCTCCGCGGGGCGCGCACCGCCGCCGGCGGGGCCTCAGCTCCGGGCCGTCGGGGCTGCAGTGTTCTCGCTCCTTCGCTGAGTCTGTGGACCTCAAACGCGGGCTTTTTAGACTTAAGACCCTTGCTTCCGCACTTACCCCCCCCCCCCCGTTTGGTGTGGTATTGGGTCCTGACTTTTGAAATTCCTGGGTCAGATATTTTACCCCCCGCCCCGCGCTTTTTCTTTTGACAGGGGAAGAAGAAAATCTTTACTAGCTCATACCGTTTTTCAAAAGAAAAGCCACTTCAATACCAGTGGAGTAAGAAAGGCACAATCCCAGAGTAAGGATGGCCCTTAGTTTGCATATCACATTATAAAATAATTTAGTATATCATAAATAGTATAATTTTGTTGCATGCAGATGAAAACTAGGCATTAGAACCACCCTGTTAGAAAGCATTGATTTAGCACTGGTTTGGGGAGCCAAATTTAGGTTATAAAAACCAACTTCAGTTTACTAGATGTTTTGGGGCACGTCAGTCAACCTTCAGCAAAGCTGTTTCCCATTAGAAAAATGGGTGTATGCAAGGACTACAGGTACTATTGTAACAGAGAAGCACAAATGTGACTTCATATTGGATCTGCTGCTTTTAGTTCACCTTTGTATTCTCTTGCTTTTGCTACAGCTTAATAACTAAAAGAATGTTGCCTGTAGCCTGAAATATGCGGGAGAGCCCATCCTCAAGGCTCTGACCTTTAAAGGTGTAACCCTTTCCCATTCATATAGAGATAAAAAGTTGCAGAGCAGAGAACGTTTGCCTTGTTGGAGGCTAATAGGAGCATCCTGACCTGACCTAGTGGACGGCTGCAAGAACAAAGAATTATGGCCCCAAGAAGTTTGCAGCAATCAGCCACACCCCTTCCCCTTTTAGTGTAAAGAAAGCCACTATCTTCTCCATCCGCTGGCTTTCCGAATAAAATTGCTCTTCCTTGCTTCAGTAACTCCTCTTTTGATTCATTGGCCTGCCATGCAGCGGGCAGTAGGAGCTTGGATTTGGTAACAGTATGTTGAAAGCATAGTTTACATTGCTTCGTAAAGAACCAGTGTGATGGTTGTCACTAGCCTACTGCCTTATGCAAGGCTGGTTTAGAGACCAGAGGAAAGTCATACTAGAAATACTCGTACCCTTTTATGTTAGTAAAATCAAGTTTAAAACTGGATTGGAAGTTTGGAAAATGTGGAAGAACTGAAAAGCTGGACGAGACTCACCACCTGGACTACAGCACACTCCCCGAATTAAGTAGGGGAAATAGTGTGTGTTTTCAGTATGATTTACTATAACACTCCGTCCCTGCTCACCACCAACAGGTGAGTCCCGTAAATAATTTTTTTAAATTGAGGTGTAATTGCCATATTACATGAAATGTTATGAGTAAGATATTGGAGATTGTAATGCAAAGCTGCCGTTCATGATTTTTGTGTATAGTGAGTTGGCTGTAGTATTTTACAATTGTCTGTTTAAAAAAAGAAAACTTATATCCCCTTTCAACTTTATTGTATTTAATTGGTACAAATTGTGTGTGTGTGTTTTAGAATACAGACTAATTCTGATTTTTTTAAAAAAATCTCTCAGCAACTTTCAAGTTTGCAACAGTATGATTAATTACAGTCACCATGCTGATTATATGTTATATATATATATCCCCATGACATATGTATATATATAATCTCCCCATGACTTAGTTATTTTATAACTGAAAGTTTGTGCCTTTTGTCCCCCTTGGAGCATTTTGCCCCCATCCCACCCCTCCCCTCTGGCCACCACCAATCTGTTCTCTGTATGAGCTCTGTTGTTTGGTTTTGTTTTGAGGTTCCATATTTAAGTAAGATCGTAGGGTATTTGTCTTTCTCTGACTTGTTTAACTTAGCGTAATGCTCTCAAGGTCCATCCATGTTGTTGCAAATGGTAGGGTTTCATTTTTTATGGCTGAGTAATACTCCATTGTACATATATACTACATTATCTTTTTAAATTCATCCATCGATAGACACTTCGGTTGTTTCCGTATCTTGGCTATGGTAAATAATACTGCAATGAATATGGGAGTGCATACATCTTTTTGAGTTAGTGTATTCATTTTCTTTGGATAAATACCCAGAAGTGGAATTACTGGATCACATGGTTCTATTTTTAATTTTTGGAGGAACCTCCATATTGTTCCCCACAGTGGCTGCACCAATTTACATTCCCACCAACAGTGCAAGAGGGTTCCCTTTTCTCCACATTTTCACCAACACTTGTGTGGGTGAGAGGGTATTTCATTGTGTCTTTGATTTCCATTTCCCTGATGATTAGTGATGTTGAGCATCTTTTCATGTACCTGTTGCCCATCTTGTGTGTCTTCTTTGGAAAAATGTCTATTCAGATCTTCTGCTCATTTTTTAATCAGATTGTTTGTGGGTTTTATTTGCTATTGAGTTGTATGAGTTTTTAAAATATATTTTGGATTTTAACCCCCTATCAAACATGATTTGCAAGTATGTTTTCCCATTTAGTAGGCCGCCTCTTCATTTTGTTGATGGTTTCCTTTGCTGTGCAGAATCTTTTTAGTTTAGTGTAGTCTCACTTGTTTGTTTTTGCTCCTGTTACCTTTCCTTTTGGTGTCAGATCTGAAAAATCATCGCCAAGACTGATGACAAGGAGCTTACCACCTACGTTTTCTTCTTGGAGCTTTATGGTTTTAGGTCTTACATTCAAGTCTTTAATCCATTTGGGGTTGATTTTTGTGTATGGTGTAAGATAGTCGTCCAGTTTTACTCTTTTGAATGTGGCTGTCCTGTTTTCCCAGCACTGTTTATTGAAGAGATAGTCCTTTTTTCATTGTATGTTGTTCGCTCTTTGTTGTATGTTAATTGACCATATAAGCATGGATTATTTCTGGGCTTTGTATTCTTTTCCAATGATCAGTGTGTTTGTTTTCATGCCAATAACATACTGTTTTTTTATTACTATAACTTCATAATATAGTTTGAAATCAGGAAGCATGATGCCTCCAGCATTGTTCTTCTTTCTCAAGATTGTTTTGGCTATTTGGGGTCTTTGTGGTTCCGTACAAATTGTAGGATTGTTCTATTTCTCTGAAAAATACCATTGGAATTTTGATAGGGATTGCACTGAATTTGTAGATTGCTTTGAGTAGTATGGACACTTAAACAATATTAATTCTAATACATAAGCACAGAATATCTTTGCATTTTCTTCAGTTTCATTCATTAATGTCTTACAGTTTTAGTGTACAGATCTTTCACTTCCTTGGTTAAATTTATTCCTAGGTATTTTATTCTTTTTGATGCAATTGTAGATGGGATTGTTTTCTTAATTTCTCTTTTTGATAGTTCATTATTAGTGTATAGAAATGCAATAGATTTTTGTATATTGATTTTGTATTCTGCAACTTACTGAGTTCGTTTTTTACTTGTAACGGTTTTTTGGTAAATAAAATTGACTTGCAACCACCTTAGAAATGGCTCTTAACAAGTTTTCCTCCTAAAGAGTGAGGACTTCAAATGGAAATGCAGAATGTAGAAACATCCTCAAAGTGAGACATATTTTTAAAAAAATAATTACAAGTAATACAAGAATGCAGGCTAGTTTATTTTCTAAAGCCTATTAAGTGAGAAGTAAATGTTTTCTTTCACTCCTCTCCTTCCAAAAGCCTTTAGTTAATTCATCAAATAATTTGGAGTACCTGCTATGTGCCAGATACAGTTCTAGGTGCTGGAGATGCAGCAGTGAAAAAAAAAAGGATCTATGCTCTCATGGAGCTTACTTGGTAGCGAGGAGACAGATAGTAAGCAAATAAATTATATGACGTGATGTCAGGCAGTGGTGATGTTATAAAAAAAATAATAAAGCTAGGTTAGTGAACAGAGATGGAAAGGATGATGCTCTTTTAGAATGGGTAATCAGAGAAGGTCAGAGGAAATGATATCTAGGGAGCCTCAGTGAAGTGAGGGAATAAGTCATATGAAAACATATGAGTATCTGTTGAGGCAAATAAAGAGCAAATGCAGAGTCCCAGAGATAAGATGCTTGGAGTGATCAAGGAGTAGCACGGGGAACGTGTGGGCCAGAGGGTGGTGAGAAAAGGGGAGAGAGAAAGGACATGAGACTGGGGAGCAGACTGGGGCCAAATTAGGCACAAGTGTAGTCAGCCTCGCCTTCACAGTAAAACAAACTGGAGGCTTTCAAAAATCCTGACACCAGATTTCTACTTCAAAAACTTTGTAGAGACAATTTTTTTAGTGGAGAGGTATATTATGTTCAAGACTTGAATGTTTCACTGTCATTAAGAAATCTGTTCTCCACTGTTTGATCTATAGATCCGGTGCCTTCTAAATCATAATTCCGATAAGATGCTTATAGAATTTGACAAGCTTATCGTGAAGTGTATATGGAAATGCAAAGGATCTAAAAGAAATAGAAAAAAATATGTATGTGTAGGTGTGTGTGTGTGTGTGTGTATACAGACATACGCACAAACACACACATAGACCAACAGAGAAAGAATGGCCAAGCAAGTGGCACCAAATGTTAACAGTGGTTGAATTTAGGTAGTTAGAAGGTAGTAGGATATATTTTTAAGGTATGGTTCAGAAGATTTGCAGATGGATTGGATGTGGAATGTGAGAGAAAGCAAAGAGTCAATGATGACTCTGCCATTTAGGGTCTGAGCAGCTAGCTAGGTGACCAGAATGTGCTGGGAAGTGTGCAAATTTGGTGGGTGGTCAGTTTTGGACTTGTTAAGTTCAAAATGCCAAATTAGATATACAAGTGAAAATGCTGAAAAGGCAGTTAGTATACAACTCTGGATTCAGGGGAGAAATAACACTATAGATATGCATTTGGAGCTCATTAAAACCATGAACCTGGTGAGATCACCTTAGAGCTGTAATGTTGACATTTTTTTCTGGGGTGCTCCCTAAAATAATTTTGGAAAACTGTGTGCTCCATCACACATTATTAAACTGATACCTAGGAATTTTCATCGTAAATTTAAATAGTTAAAATTATGTAATTTATGGTATATTATAAACATGGACATGTTAGAAGATTACATTTGGATTCTTGGAACCTAAATATCATAGAGATTTGAAAACAAAAATCTTTAATTTAAAAAAATGGAATAAACCCTAACAGTCAGAAATATTATATAGTTCCCCTTCTTCTTGAACAAAAATATATTCTATTTCCTCAACAGAATTTTATCCTAATGTAATATATTTTTAATCTTGAGAAGTGCTTTATTGATTATCCTATCATATTCCCTACCAGAAATATTGTTATAAATTGAAATAGTTTTTAAAAAATATCCAGTAATCTTAAAGGTCTATGTATTATGAAAAAAACGTTATGGAATGAGTTATCGTTGTGATTATTATCAGTAGAAAATTGACTAAGACACTTCTGTTAGAACTTTTCAACATGTCTCATATGTCTCTTAAATTTTACTATAGTCAGTTATATATTGCCCTCCTTTTTAATGGTTCCTAGACCATTTTTCCTCCCCACAGCCCTGTGCAACTGTTGAAAGCTCTGCTCAGCATCTCAACATCCTTTCAGCTACATATTTCTGCTCACCTTCTAGGCCTTTGGACTGCCACCTTCAAAATGTAGGTTCCTTGAGGGTATAAGTAGGCTCACCGCTCTGGCTTTCCCTTCCCTTCAGGATGTAAGCCTGGCAAGTGTTCATATTTTGTCATCTTTTCATCATATTCTGTCAGCTTTAACAATTGTTCTTGGTAGTAGGGTGGGTCAGAAATAAGTTAGACTACTTTGGAGCCTTTCTTGATAATTTTTAACAATGGTAATATCAACCACCTTCAAGGGAGATAGCTGTCCTGCTACAAAACACCTAATTGTGAGGCACGGGACAGATGAACAAGGTGAATACCATTTCCTGACAAGATATTAAAATTTATTTTAGGGCTTCCCTGGTGGCGCAGTGGTTGAGAATCTGCCTGCTAATGCAGGGGACACGGGTTCAAGCGCTGGTCTAGAAGGATCCCACATGCCGCGGAGCAACTAGGCCCATGAGCCACAACTGCTGAGCCTCCGCGTCTGGAGCCTGTGCTCCGCAACAAGAGAGGCCCGCGCACCGCGATGAAGAGTGGCCCCCGCTTGCCACAACTAGAGAAAGCCCTCGCAGAGAAACAAAGACCCAACACAGCAAAAATAAATAAATAAATTAATAAGCTACCCCCAACATCTAAAAAAATTTTTTTATTTTAAACATATAGTATTTGCAGCAATGTGCAATGGCACCAAGTTTTAGAAAGAGAATAGTGGAACAGAACAGAGAACCAGAAACATTTCTACTCATAGAAGGAAAGCCAATATATGACAGAGGTAGCATTGCTGATTAGTGCAGACTGGATGAATTATGAATAAGTTGTGTTGGGACAATGGGTCATTCATGTGGAAAAAGATAAAATTGGATATTATATTATAAAAATTTATTTCATAGAAGAATAAAGACCTAAATGTGAAAACAAAATGTTAAAAAGAAAATAGAGGAGGATATCATTATGATCTCAATGTAGAAAAAGATTTCTTAATTAGGATACAAATAGCACAGACCATAAAGGAAAAGATTAGTAATTATAACCTTTCACAAAAATGAAAGGCTTGTGGGCATTAAAAGTCATAATAAAGGGACTTCCCTGGTGGTGCAGTGGCTAAGAATCCGCCTGCCAATGCAGGGGACATGGGTTCGATCCCTGGTCCGGGAAGATCCCACATGCCGTGGAGCAACTAAGCCTGTGCGCCACAACTACTGAGACTGAGCGACACAACTACTGAGCCCATGCGACACAACTACTGAAGCCTGCGCACCTATAGCCCATGCTCTGCAACAAGAGAAGCCACTGCAACGAGAAGCCTGTGCACCACAACGAAGAGTAGCGCCCGCTCACCGCAACTAGAGAAAGCCCACGTGCAGCAACAAAGACCCAACACAGCCAAAAATAAAAATTAATTAATTAATTAATTTTTTAAAAGTCAAAATAAAATGAAAAGAAAAAACAGGGACTATAAGCAATTTGAAATGTATATTATTGAAGAAGAATTAGAATCCTGAACACATGATGAATTTCTACTAATCAATAAAAAAGAGAGAAACATCAACAGAAAGTGGGCAAAATATGTGAATAGGTACATCACAGAAAAAGAAACAGATGGTCAATAAACACAGGAAACGATGTGCTCATTCTAACCTATAATTGTGAAATGTGAATTACAAATATAACTAGATACCATTTTACATCAGCAGAATGTCCAAAGTACACCCCATCAATCATAAAATCACAGATGGAGAGGATAAACCAAAATTCTTATTCTGATATGATATATACAATATACACAACTCCACTTATGAAGTATCCTCACCAAAAACCAATTTGATTTTGAATCTGATTAAGTTTCATGATTTAAATATCATTCTGCGTGAAATAGGAGGGATGTAGGAATATGTTGGATGACATCATAGCCATGTGTTGGGAAAGGTCATCAGAAAGACGTGACCCCAGGTTTGGCCTTCAAGCTGGACCCGGGCATTCAGCGGCTGCTCACTCCCTCCCTGTCCTTGAAATGTGCCCTCTGCTTGCCTTCCCCAATCTAGAAGCTGCCCAGGGACACAGCCTGGAGACAGTCATGCAATGTTGAGACCACATGGACTGTGTACATGACCAAGCCCAGTTAAACTTCTGGGTAAACTTGTAAGATTTGGTGGGTGGGTATGGAAATCTACTTGTCTTACAGCCTCCGATGTAAGTTCCTTTGCTTATTGAACCTGCTGCCCACCAGTCTGGAGTGGTCTGCCTCTTTGGTTTCTCCCTTCCCTGCTTATGGTGGCGGTGGTGCTGGGGTAGGGTGGTGATTTCACGTTTCACCCAGGAAGCTCCCTGGGAGGCTGCAAACCAACAGCGGAAGAGTGAGCCAGGAGACCAAAGAAATGGGCTGTAGGAAAGAGGGATCCACAGGGGGAGATCTCAGGTGGGCCCTCCACCTCTCCGTGGGCAGGCGTGGCTGATGTGTGGGATGCCTGTGGGCCAATGCATGCGTACAGGGGCGCCCTGAGAACGCCGGCTGCTGCCATGCGGTGTTTAAGGAACTGTGCAGAGTGCCCTGTGACAAAGAAGGTAAACTTGTGGCTGCCACGGGGGGCTGGCCTCTACTGGGGGCAGTTCGGGCTGGGCATCGATGCCCAACTAGAGGCTGAAATGAAAGTTAAAACGTTAAAGGAAGAGCTGAGGTACGGAAGGATGTGCAGTATTCACTGCTCTGCTAGCTCTGGGCTGACACACAGGGTGGGAGAGCAGGTTGGTAAGTTTAGAGACCTGAGCTTGTGACAAAACCTGGTTAGGATACCAAGAGGTGGAGTTTCTAGGAAGAAGAAGAAAAAGAGGAGGATGTTGAAGTGATTGATGAGAAAAGAACAAAAAGCCTCTTGCCATCTGACTCCTAATACAAAGGGAAACTTTAAATAACAATTACCCCAAAGCCTAGGAGAAAACTTACATTTGTTCTCTGTCCCTTGTGGTTGTAAATCTTACTGTGTTTTTAAAACGTAAACACTCCAGGAGTTAAACAAAACATTGCCCATAGATGCTAAAAAAAAAAGGGGGTGGGTGAGTGGATGGAGGGCTTTTTCATAAAAGTTCTCTTGCCAAAATCGATTTGTAAAAGAACTAAGGTTTTGTTTTGCTTTTTTTGTTTTACAAAGCTAGTAGAAATAATAAGGATGAAAAAAAAATCAGTGTATATAAAAAGTAGAATGTGTGTTTCTGGTAAAAGAAGGGTGAGATGCACTTCTGGTAAAGAAAATAAAATGTATTTTGTTTTGTTTTTAGATAAAAAATGTTGCACAACGTAAAAGCTGAGAATTATGCTTTATTGGAGGACATTAGTGAGGAACTGTTGCAAAGAGGTAAGGGAGGAGCCTAAATATAGGAGTTTTCGCAACAAACAAACCAAAACAAACACACAAAAACTATGTAGTCAAACCTCAAAAGATTACTGCTAATCACAAAAACAGACATCTCAAGTTAATGATTTTAGTGCTTTTCTGTGTATGGGAAGATGCAAGCGTCTGGGTTCACTGAAATTTTTCCACTGATATGCACTTAACTATCTAGGGCCAGTATCCTGTTTTTTTCCATTCTGAATTCCCCTCAGGGTACACCATCAGGGGTGACTGTGGTAGCTGATGGACTGATGGTGGGGAACATTTGTTGTTTACTGGAATGTCAGACATCTTTTTGTCCACAGATATAAAGGACATGTTTTAAATTAAAAAGATAATAATTTTGTCCTAAAATAAAATTATTATTTCAAAATTTAAAAAGATAAAACCTAATGAGATATAAAAAGTTACAAAATGTTTACGGAAATCACAAAAGATTTGTAAAATCACAAGTTTTGTAAAAATCAAAAGATTTGTGAAGGAAAAACCTTTAAAAAATTTATTTGTGGTTAAGCTAAGATTAAACTAAATTATTTAAATTTAAGAAAAAATTAATGTCAAAAGTACATGGTACAAAATTAAAATTTGGTTTTCTCCCTGTTAAAAGAATAAATTTTTCTTAGATTATTACTCTGCTTCTTAAAAATTGTGAACAAAGGTTTTTCTTTACCTTTAATATAGTCTGCCTAGAATACAAAGATTTTGTGTCTAAAAAATTTTTATCAGCTCTTTAACCATGGCTATTTTAAAGTCTTTTGTCATTTACAGACAGTTACTGTTTTACTGTGATGCTTTTACAAAGGTGTTTCTACAAAGGTGCTTCACCTTCATAGAGATTTACAAAAAAAAAAAAAAAAAGCTCCAACAAGTACACATTTCTGATAACTAAGATCAACTTGCCTTCGCATGGGAAAGACAATAATAAACCTTTCAAGTGCTTCCCCCAGGTTACCTACACAGGTTACGCATATGTCATGGGATGGTAACCCAAGACCTGTCCCTGGTCTCCTTCCTCACATTAGTAAAACGGGCCAGTTACATTAATGCTATAATATTAACATGTGAAGACTTGCCTCTGTTGCAGGACACTTTGTAGGTTTTGCTGAAACATATGGGAAAAAAAGAAAAAACAAAAGATGGACAGTGAACCCGGGGAAAATTAAAGCTCCAGACACCATATAAGGTTCTGAAAGTCATTTGGTCAGATAAGATGCAAGTTATCCCCAACACGGTTTTTGGTAAAATACAAGACTATACAACTCCTAAAAATGTAAAAGAATATAAGCCTTTGTAGGGGGTTGGGGTTTTAGAGAACTTTTATTCCCCGCCTGCCACAATGCCTCTAACCCTTATGCCACCTGGTAAAAAAAAAAGGACATGTGTGCAACTGGGGGTCAAAGCCACCTTTAAAAAATAAAAAATACTAGTAAAACAGATTAAAGCTCTGGACATCTCCCAAGCAGGACTACATTTGAGTTAGATGTGTCTGTGAATCCACAAGGTCTGGGTCAGATACTATGACAGAAATGACAAAAGAGGAAAATGCCCCTAAGATTTTGGTCCCAACTCTGAAATGGGACAGAACCCCAACCTAGAATCCTATAACCGGTAAAAATATGGAATGAAGGAGAAATCAAGACATGCTCAGATGAAAAACTAAGAGAATTTGTCGCTGGTAGATGTATCCTAAAAGAATGGGTAAAGGAAGTTCTCTAAACAGAAATGATCAACATTGGAGTATCAGGAGGGAATAAAGAACGTGGTAAGAAAAATTATGGATAAATACAGTAGGTTTTGCTTCTCTTCTTGAATGTTCTAAATTATGTTTGACAGTTAAAGCAAAAGTTATAACATTGTTTAATGTGGTTCTAAATGTATGTAGAGGAAGTACTTAAGACAATTATGTTATAAATGGTGAAGGGTAAAGAAATGTAAAGGGAAATAAAGCAAACCTAAATGTGTATGCACCAAACAAAAGAGCTGCTCAATATATAAGGCAAAAACTGATAGAACTGAAAGAAGAAACAGACAAATGCACAATTTTAGCTGCACTTCAACAATTGATAGAACAACTAGACAGAAAAGCAGCAAGCATATAGAAGACCTCAACAACACCACGAATCAATGGGATCTAATCAACATTTATAAATTACTCCACTCAACAATAGAATGCATTCTTTTCAAGTGCACATGGAACATATACCAAGATAGACCATATCCTGAGCCATAAAACAAACCTCAATAAATTTAAAAAGAATTGAAATCATACAGAGTATGTTATCTGCCTACAATGGAATCAGACTAGAAATTAATAACTGGAAGAATAATAGGAAATTTTCCAGACATGTGGAAAGTAAATAATATATTTATAAATAATCAATGTAGTCCCAAGGGAAATCAATGCATACATTGAACTGAATGAAAATTAAAAATACAACATCTCAAAATTTGTGGGACACAGCTAATGCAGTGCTGGGAGAAAAATTTATGGCATTAAATGCAAATACATTAGGAAGGAGGAAAAGTACCAATAATCTAAGCTTCTGACTCAAGAACCAAGAGAAAGAAGAGCAAAATCAACCGCAAGCAAGCAGAAGGGAGGAATAATAAAGATAGGGACAGAAATCATTGAAATTGAAAACAGGAAAACAATAGAGAAAATCAGTGAAACAAAGAGCTGGTGCTTTGAAAAGATTAATTGACAAACTTGTAGAGACTGACAAATTTAAAAAGAGAAAAGACATAAATTTCCAATATCAGGAATGGAACAGGGGATATCACTAAAAATATCAAATGGATAATAAGGGAATACTATGAACAGATTTACACACATACATCTGACAATTGTGATGAAGTGAAACAATCTCTTGAAAAACACAAACTACCACGATTTCCTGAATATGAAACAGTAAAAAGTGAGCCATGCAAATGCCTGGGGAACGACCATTCTAAGCATATGAACAAGCAAATCCAAAGGGGCTGAGTTTGGGCAGGCTTGGTGTGTCTGAGAAACAGCAAGGGGGCAGTGTGGGTGGAAAGCAGTGAGTGAGCTGGAGAATACTGGGAAAGAAAATTGGAGAAGTAGCCAAAAGCCAGATCGTATAAGACCTTATAGTTAATGACTTTATTTTACATGGCTGTTTTTGAGTGGAATATGGACATGATCTGATTTGTGATTTGAAAGGATCACTCTGGCTGTCATGTGGAGGCAAGTGTGAAAGCAGGGAGCTGTTGGGAAGATATTATAGTAGTCAAGATGACATGATGTTGACCATCTTTTAATATGCTGATCTGCCATCTATATATTTTCCTTGGTGATGTGTCCAGGTCTTTTGCCCATTTTTTAATTGGGTTGTTTGCTTTCTTATTGTTGAGTGTTAAGAGTTCTTTGTATATTTTGGATAACCGGACTCTATCATATATAACTTTGGCAAATATTTTCTCCTAGTCTGGACTTGTCTCATTCTCTTGACCTTTATTATCTTTAATGTCCAATGGCCCCTCTTTTATTTCTGATATTAGTAATTTGTGTCTTCTCGCTTTTTTACTGGTTAGCCTAGGTAAGGGTTTGTCAATTTTATTGATCTTTTCAAAGAACCAACTTTTGGTTTCATTGATTTTCTGTCAATTCCCTGCTTTCAGTTTCATTGATTTCTGCTCTAATTTTTATTATTTCTTCTCTTCTGCTTCCTTTGAATTTAATTTGCTCCCCTTTCTTTAGCTTCCTACAATGGAAGCTTAGCATATTGATTTTAGATGTTTTCTTTTCTAACATTCAATGATATAATTCAGTGTTACAATTTTCCCTCTAAGCTCTGCTTCCACTGCATCCCACAAATTTTGATAGGTTATATTTTCATTTTCATTTGGTTCGAAATATTTTGATTTCTCTGGAGAATTTTTCTTTGACTCGTGTTATTTTGAAGTGTGTCATTTAATCTTCAAATATCTGGGGATGTTCCAAAATATAGCCAAGTATTTTAGAATATTTCTGTTACTGATTTAATTGGTTTAATTCTTCTGTGGTCTAAGACCATATTTTGTATGATGTCTATTCTTTGAAATATGTTAAGGTGTGTTTTGTGGCCCCGTTATATACCTGTCTTTTGATGTACATATGTATGCATGTTTTCTAGGCATGTACCTTGGAGTAAAATTATTTGACTCTAGTAAATACTGATAGACAAGTTTTCCAAAGTGGCTGTAACAATTATACCCCCACTAAGAGTGCACAAGAGTTCCATGTGTTTCACAGCTTTGCCTTTGCTCAGTATTATCAGTTTTAAAATCTGTAGCCATTTTGGTGGGTGTGTAAATAGTATATCATTGTTGTGTTAAGTTGCATTTCCCTGAATGGTTAACGAAGTTAAGCATCTTTTCACGTACTCATTGGCTATTTGGATTCCTCTTTGGTGCAGTGCTGTGTGTCTTTGGTCCCTTCCCTCCCCCTTTCTGTTGGACTGTGTTTTCCTTATTGCACTGTAGATGTTCTTGCTTTATTCTGAATATGAATTCTTTGTTTGATAAATCGATTGCAGATTTCTTCACCTACTCCCTGGATTGTTTCCAATTCTTTTAATAGTGTCTTTTGATGAACAGTATTTCTTACTTTTAATGACATCCAGTTTATCAGTCTTTCCCTTTGTGTTTGGTGTTTTCTAGAAGTTGATATCGTTACTATCAACCTGCTTTTACAGAGAAGTTAATTGAGGTGCTTGGCACTGGAGCTCTCAGGACCTGGAGGAGAGTGAGGCAGGCCTCTGGCAGCAATCACTGTCAGGTTCCTGCAAGCGTGCCCAACATGTGCATGACTCTGAGGGTCAGTCCCTCCTCAAATGTTGATCCCTAGACGCCTCACCTCAGTCCTGGCCCTCCCAAGGTCTTGAAAGACCTCCCTAGGTTTATCACTTCCTGTCTAGACTAGGCCAAAATAATTTTAGTTGGGTTCTCTGAGTTTGGAATTCAGTAGCTAAAAGTCAGTAAAATAGAGCTAAATGATCCTGCTCAGGCTACCGAACACTGGCAGCTGATTAAAGGTACCCAGGCCTCTGATTTGCTTAAAAGGTTCTCAGTTTTCCTGAATAGGTGACTTTGAAGGAGCTCCACTGTTAGAGTTTGAGAAGCAGAAGAAAGAGGGTCTCAGGAGCCTCCCAGAAACTTGAGAGGGTTGCGCGCCCCGGACTGGCAAGTGAGGGGCGGGCGTGTGTTTCTCCAGAACAGAGGCGCCGCAGGCTTTTAAACGGGGCATCCATGAAAACCCGGATCCAGGATCGCTAGGCCTGGACGCGCCGAGGGTTATCCCCTTTCCCAAATCTCCTCTCCGAGTCTTCGCCTGAACTCCGGCCGGGCGCAAACTGAAAGTGAAAAACCGCGGGGCTGCAGCCGGCCGTGGGGAGCCTACTTCTCCATGACGAGGTGAGTGTGAACCTCTGGGTCTTTCCTGGCTTGAGCAGTGGCTTGGTGGGAGCAGAGTCTCGGTGCCGAGAAACGAAAAGAGACTTGGCTGACGCGCGCGGGAGCTGGGACGCTGCCCACCGGACTCACAGCCGTAGGAAACCTCTTTGTGCCCAGACGGGAGTGTGTGTCGAGGAAGGCGGGGTAGTATGCTGAGAAAGAATCCAAGTCTGCTTTGGGAAACCTTGGGCAGTGCTTTCCAGGGACACTGCCTGAGATGCAAACCCATCTGGCTGCTGAAAAGCACAGGTGGGAGGCAGTGATGAGCAGGGGCCTCGGCGGGAGCCCCGGGAAGCGCGCGGGTTCCCGTCGCCTCCACCCCTACCCCCCTCCCAAGGAAGGTTTTCGCGTACCTCCCCCTCTGCCACGATCTTCCCAGCCCCACCAATTCCAGAACCTAACTCCGCCTCTGTGCTTTGTGAACGGCTTCCTTCTTCCCCGTGTCTTGACTGAGAATCACTTGTTGCTAATTTTGTGTGCTGAAGTAGGAGCGATTCTGGCTGTCGAGCTGTAGAGAGCATTGCGTATTTAACGGAGAAGATGCTCCGCGAGAGTCCCCGGCACTGCAGGCTTTGCTTATCATATGCAAGCCATTTCTTAGGTATTTTTGCACCTGATTAGTGCCCTCAGAACTCAGCTAGTGTAACGTATAAAAAGAACATTGGTGTGATTTTAAGACATTTTGGGGAGATCTTTTAACGCTTCTTTAATATACAGCAAATGCCATGCAAAATGACTGTTTTGCTCCAGCAGGCCCCAACTGTCACAGAGCCCTGCGATAGTCGGGTAGAGTAGTATGCATGTCGTGACCTGGATTGTTCATTTCATTTGAGGGCTGCTTGTAATTTTGAATCTGGCAAGTTGGTCTTCAGGACCTCAATCTCCTTATACATCCTTCCTTCTCTGAAGATGAGACACCCTAGAAACTCGTGACCACTGGTGGGCTTGTTAGTGATGTCACTCTACAACTAGGGCATTGTTTCTCCTGCCTGGTCCACGTGATCTCCCAAGGGGGACTCTTAAGTGGGTCCTGGCTACTATCTGCATTGAATAAGCGGCCCAGGTATTTGCACAATAAAGGGGCAGAGCCACCAATCTAGGCTCAATGTTAGAACTTTCCCCCTCTCCTGCCTGTAAGCCAGAGGCAATGTCCTAGCATCCGAGGATCATGTAGGTCTGCCCCATTTTTGAAATTGCTGTCCTGACTCTTCATTTGCTGCCTTCCTGCTAGATGGCAGTGTGTAACAGTGAATTTAAATATACAGTCTCAGCTGTTACTGTTCTATGGCTCATCTTAAATTCTTCAACGAAAAAAAAAAAGTAGTTTTCAAGTTTTATCTTAAAACAACATTTCTGAAAAAAATTCACACTAGGGTTAAAGTTAGGAAATAAAGAAAATGAACGTATTGTTTGGACAAACAATGATGTGATTCATATATGTGTAATTATTGCTCAGTTTGCAGACGTTTCCAACCCATATTTAAATGCTCTCTAAATTTGGAATGTAAAGAGTTGATGTCAGTAAGAAATCTAGTACCTAATTCAATTACCAGAATTCTACAATAAACATTTGTAATAGGGTTCTTGACCATGAGTTTTTAAACATTAAAAAAGATAAGTTTATCTTTATTTACAGTATTTTTCAGACATTTACTTGAGAATAAAATTTGAGTTTTCAGAAGTTAATGTTGAATTAGTCAAAAGGAGAATAAAGATAAAGTAATCCTAAAACTTGTCATACAGAAATATTTCTTGTTTTATATATTTCCAGAAATCTTTAGTTTGTGATAACGCAGATTGTCTTGATCACTGTCTCTTTACTTGATTAATTTTTCTTCTATGTGGCGCTCTTGGGCACTATTCATGGGATCAGAGAGCTCAATTTTGGGATGCAACCTCAGAAGATCATCTGGTCCAGCCCTTCGTCTTTAGGCATCTGAAGTATTAGCCAGATTTTGTCATTGTTAATCGGTTCCTCACTCATGATTACATGAATGATCAAAGCGGTGAGGGCCTTTAATTCACAACCTTTTGCCAGGAAGGAAAATTGTTACTGAGTAACCAGTTAGCCCTTGTTGGAGAAAGAACAGTTACAAAGAACACCTTCCAAGGAAAAAGACGAGAAAGAAAGAGTCGTATTCTCGAGGCGCTGGTTCAGCTCTTAGTGTGACACAGAGTTTTCCCAGTCTTGGACCCTCTCCTCCACTTAAAAAACCTATTTTTTTGGAATGCTTTTATTTGAGTCTTTTTATTTAGTTGTCTGTCTGGGTTTGTTTTTATCTAGTTTCTACATTAAGTAGACCCACTAAGTGAGATTGTATAAATACTGTATAATTTGAGTGCTTCAGTATGTGTCTGGAATTTAAGAATGGCATCACCTTCAGTTCTACAATAGAAAAGTAAAGGTGCTCGTGCTGCAACTTCCTTCCCCCAGTTAATCACCCCTGTTAATCACCAGTCTTGATTCACGAGGCTGTCAGTATCCCTTTCTCTCTCATTATTCTCTTTGTTTCTCCTGCAATGTGTGCTTGGCCAAGAGGATCACCTTCCCAGATAGAAATCTGCAAGCCAGAGCACTCTACCTAAAAATAAATACTCAGCAAAATCTGAAGTCTATTAAAAAAGGTTGAGGAACACATTAACACAAATAAATGTTAATAAAGAAAACTGGATGAAAGTGAAAACTGTGGAACCATCACACCATGCTCATCAGGCCAAGGGACAGTCTTCTGATAATTAGCAACATTGGTCAACTTTTTTTTTGTTTACATTAGTCAACTTTTTAATGTTCGACAGTTGTTTTATATGTACCCAATAAAGCAGCTTTAAAGAGTTTCCTAAAACCCCCCAGCATTCTCTCCACTGCTGTGATAGAAACAAGCACAAGGTATGGATCTAGATCTCCTGACTTGGTACTAGGGAGGAGTAACCCTTCCCAAAGCAGGTAGCCTTGAACGTCCAGGAGAATGGCTATGGTAGTGAAAGAGGTGTGGGTGTTGTAGGTAGGGACCAGAGCACAGAACAGGAAGCTGTATCCCAGGAACAGCCAGAACAAAGGGTATGTGTGGTAGAAGCTAGAGAAGTAGGGCAGGGTCCAGGGAGTCTTGTTTTCTAAACTGATGAATTTGGTCTTTATCTTGAACTCTTTGGGAAGCCATTGATGGATTTTAATCAGAGGAGAGATATCCAGTCTACATTCCAACAACATCTCTACAGCTGAATGGAGGATGCTAGTGGGTCAGACTGGTAGAAATCCCAGTTATCAAGCTTTTGAAGTCAAATGATGAGGAGTGTCCGTGAGGACAAGTAGAATTGAAGAGAGTTAGTTAAAAATTGCCTGGAGAGTTGTCCGGAGGCCCTTAGACCTTCCCATCTGCCTGCCTTGTCATCAGCCTTTCCCAGGACAGCACCCCACTTAAAGGGACGCTCTGAGGGTTTACCCGTCATAAAATGAAAACAGGTTGGGAGAGTCAACTTATTTGAAAATGACACTTTGGTGTGAATAATTTGTTTGGTAATTAGATACATTCCTTTGAAAGGCTCTCCCTGATATACCCTTAAACTCAGTTAAGACAGTCGCTCATTAACCCAAATGACTCACCAATCACTAGAGAAGAGATGATCCAAGGAGGCTTCCCAGAGCTCCCCGGTGTGTGTCACCTAGGGTTGGCTTCTCATTTTACACTCAGAGACACAGGGCGGAAGTCTTCTTAGTCCCATTTCTGAGGCCCTTAACCTGCACCTTGGGCCGGCCCTGTGTGGCTGACATTTGAAGCTGGCATCCTCAGGCTGCTAATTCACTTTAAGACGTTCAGTCTCTCTTCTGTCCATTTTAATTCAAATTAAAGCAGACAACGCTGAAATTATTTTGGAGTGAAAGTGTTGCTGGTTTTGATGGAATAGCATTTGCAGGAGTGTGAGATGGTCACGCTCAGCTCCAGACCCCTCTCTGGGCAGCAGATGGCCGGCCCCAGGCCGTGCACACAGCCGTAAGATGCATTTCAGGGCTCAGTGCTTGGGTCAAGAGGGTCGGTTAGTAAGTCCATTTCAGATGTCATCTGCATGGTTGTCTGAACAAACACACACTACTCCAGCCTGGGAAGGACTGTTCTGGGGCACTCTCTTGGAGGACTCTGAGATTCACCCTGGGGGCAACGATGAAACAGAAGGGAGCTTTCTTCTTGGGGACCCATTGGAGTCCCATTGTATTGGAGCTTGTTGGCCTTCACGGTGCTCTCTGCAAGCCCATCTGTCCCACCAGCCGGGGAACTGCTTACTTGATGAAAAACTCCCAGGTAATTAATGCCATAGGTATATTCGGTTGATGTGCCCCAAGGCCTGGTTGGTTGCTGCCTGCTCTAAATCATAATACCATCTACACTAGCTGATTCTCTTCTTTAGTGGTCGGTATTTACCCACAGCTCAGTCCTTGAGACCACACTATGTACTTCTGGTTTGGCGAATATAACCTAAATTGAGATTCTTTGGATGGAAGGGAATTTGTAACCTTAAATTCTTCTGTCATAATTTGTACAGCCATGTAAAGACTTAAAAAGGCCCGAGGACAGGTCTGAGCCATGTACTAGCTGTAAAAATATCCCAAACTGTGTCCTCACACACTCTCTCCATCTTTTGTTTTCCTTTATTCCTGACTCTTTTGTACTCTTAACAAGCTGTCACTATTTTCCCCTTCTCTTTCTTTTCCACTGATCTTGGAGTCAGGTGACCTGATTTCTAGACCCACGTCATCTTTAAAAACTATGATTGTGGGTAAATCACTTAAACTTACAAGGATCTGTTTCCTTATTTGTGGGAACCGAGAATAATAATAATGGCCATACCTACATTACAAAGTGGTTAATGGATAAGATTGAGCGGAGTGATATATTGAAAAATCTTTTGAAAATGATTTAGCTTTATATCCATTTAAAGTGGTAATATTATTTCATTACCTAATCTGGGTTACATTAATTGTAGTTATAATAAATTGCTTTTGCATATAAAACAAAAAATAGATAACCTTTCTGATATAAAAGGGAAAGGAATAATGAGAGTTAACATTTATTCTTTACTGTGAAGAAACTGGGGCTTAGAAAGATTTAGCAACTTGTCCAAATGTATATTACATATAAATGACAGCTAGGATTGGTGCCCGAATGTGCTAGCTCCCCATTTTATGTGATTAATAGCTACTAGCATCTACTGAGTAGAAGGAAAGGTGCTTTTCAGGTTCTTTTGGACTTTTGATACTTTTTTCCCTGGTACATCATCTGACAGAGAGCTATTGTACACAGGTTTTTTTCTGTGATTTAGGCAGATAAGCTGTGAGTGTTAGTATTATCTGGTGGGAATTTTATAGCCTTTGTGTTAACAAAATATAAAAAGAATGTGTGGGACTTCCCTGGTGGCGCAGTGGTTGAGAGTCTGCCTGCCGATGCAGGGGACATGGGTTCGTGCCCCGGTCTGGGAATATCCCACATGCCACATGCCGCGGAGCAGCTGGGCCTGTGAGCCATGGCTGCTGAGCCTGCGCCTCCGGAGCCTCTGCTCTGCAGCGGGAGAGGGCACACGGTGAGAGGCCTGTGTACCGCAAAAAAAAAATGTATGAACTTCGGAGTCTGACTAGTTTCTGGTTGTATTACTCATCAAAGTTATAGTCTTGGGCAAGTTACTTTACTTCCTTCAAATTCAGTTTTCTTACCCTTAAAAATGAGGTTAAAAATTGCTACTTCATGAGTTGTTGGGAGAACTGAATGAGCTCATGCATGCTGAGTACTTAAGAAAGGACGTAATAGGTCACTCAACAAATATTCGTGATCTCTTTTTCTTTGGCAAAGTATTTCCTCCTTGTGAAGTTCCAGTTGATCTGTCAGTATCATACTTTATATGAATTCAACTTCATTTTCCACTTAAAGCTATGATAAAAATTATAATAATATTTAAACATGAGGATAGCAAACATTTCTTGGATATTTATTATGTGTCAGGCACTGAAATAAGTGTTTTGCCAGTTTTATCTCATAGAATTGTCACAGTAACTCTCTGATTAGGCACCTTATTTTCTACATTTTGGGACTTGAATCAAGGAGAGGCTGGGGAGTTGAGATTTGAATCCTGGCAGGCTGACTCTAGAGCCCGTTCTCTTAGGCGCTGTGGATTGTGAGACTTCTGTGGATGAAAGAAGAAAACTGCGCTTTTGGCTGTTTCTGAGACCAAGAGTTATTTTGTTTCTGAGGAGAAGAAATAGCCTAGACTTAAAAGTTAATTAAGGTAGATGCATGAGAGGGGAGCATACCTTTAAGACCAAGGCATTTAGCCAGAATTCTACATCATTTTTATATTTCTCATTGTATCTTCAATTCTGTATCTGAGAGGTGTACAGTCAGATCTTAGATCAACCCTTGGAGCACTCCCTTCCTCTGGAATGTTGATCCTTGCTTTCCTCTGAACTCCACAGGGTCATTTGCTCAAGACATTTGACTTCAGAGAACCCCGGGAATAAGAGGCATTCTATGGGACTATTTAGTGCATTTAAAAAACTTTTGGAAAAGACCATCCATTTCAGATGGATGGAAATCTTATTTCAAGATGTCCAGAGAACCGTACTGCCCATGTAACCCACTGCTTTAGTGCATTTGCCATAAAAGACTAAACAAATAAATCAGTAATCTGAATTCCTTATGTTGTAGCTGAAGTTGTTTTCCTTGGGGGGAACTGGGGTCGGTTGATCATTTTCCATTTCTAATCAATGCCTGAAACTTTGATTTGTTTGTTCCCTAATTTTTACAGGAGTGGGTGGACAGTCCTGGTTATTTCTGCTCCACTTCTCTGCTCTTTTGAAACTCAGATAGAAGGAAATGACTACATGTCAATGACTTTTGGAATTCAAGTCTGATGGCAGGGAAAATTAAGTGGAAGCATCATTTTAGTCTCGGGACCTGATTGTCGATCTCTCACTCTCCTGTAATGGACTTTCTGACCTTGGGCAAGTCACTTCATCTCTCTGGTCCTGGTTTCCTCATCTGTGAGTGAGATATTAGGTCTAAATGATCTCAAAGGCTCCTTTTAGTTTTAAAGCTTTGGGTTTCTACATGGTAACCCTGCAAGAGTACATTTATGAAATCTTCTGCACTATGGCTAAAATATTGCTCATTTGTTACAGATTTTTTTTGATGCCTTCTGGTTTAAAGAAACTCCAGCTGCTCTTATGATCGCTTAAGAAGACTGCATGCTGTTCCCTTTCAATGCCAAGCCAGGCCCACTCAGAACCTCAGTTCTCAGTCCTCCATGGAGACCAGGTCCCAGCAGGAATGGCAGTGGAGGAAATTGGCACCCAGATGGTTCCTCCGCGTGAAGGTGTCTTGGGCTGCGGGCCGACTCGAGAACACCTGGTAACCAGGCTAGCCCTCTGTCAGTCACCCAGGGCAGGGCAGCATGGTGCGGATTCAGAGGAGGAAGCTTCTGGCATCTTGCCTGTGCGTCACAGCTACTGTCTTTCTGCTCGTCACACTCCAGGTACCAAGAATTTGGGTTGTGCAGTGTTGATTCCTGGGCCTTTGCCACCACCCCATTCTCTCCCAGTACTTTACTTTTTGCATCATCTCTCAGGATCAGGATTTTCTATGTAAAGCAAGGAAAATACTTTCTTTTTTAACAGACGAAACTGAGGTTCAGTGAGCGGATGTGTCAGGTTTAGTGAGTGGATGTGTCAGGTAGAAAGAAAATCAGTGGGTTAGGGGATCAGTTTGTGACTCTTGCAGGGTACTGGTTTTACAGTAACAGAAGGTAGAGTTCTGTCTGTCTTACTGGGTCAGAATTGGATGGCTTCCTCCAAGTCCTGATCCCTTCTGAAAGATACCATTCGTTTTTGTTTTGTTTTCTTATTTTGGCCCTGCTGTGTGGCTTGCAGGATCTTAGTTTTCTGACCAGGGATTGAACCCCTGCCCTCGGCAGCAAAAACACAGAGTCCTAAACACTGGACTGCCAGGAAACTCCCTTCTGTTTTTTTAAAAATAATTTTAATTAATTAATTAATTATTTTGGCTGTGTTGGGTCTTCGTTGCTATGTGCGGGTTTTTCTCTAGTTGCGGCGAGCGGGGGCTACTCTTCATTGTGGTGTACGGGCTTCTCATTGCGGTGGCTTCTCGCATTGCAGAGCACGGGCTCTAGGCGCACAGGCTTCAGTAGTTGCAGCACGCGGGCTCAGCAGTTGTGGTGCGCGGGCTCAGTAGTTGTGGTGCGCGGGCTTAGCTGCCCTGCAGCATCTGGGATCTTCCCGGACCAGGGATCGAACCCGTGTCCCCTGCATTGGAAGGTGGATTCTTAACCACTGCGCCACCAGGGAAGTCCCCGAAAGATGCCATTCTTGAAGAAGTAGTGACTATTCTGAGGACAAGCTAGTCGTTCTGCAGAACACACACATCTGCATTAATAGATTTGTCTGTAGTGGGGTGAGTGACCTGAAACGTTTCCTGAGTCCCCCCGTTTATTTCATTTAGTTGGTTATTCTCAACTTCATTTGCTGATTTCAAAGTAAAATAAAAGTTTCACAGTGATATTAAAAGTAGAAATACGAGTTGAGATATTTTAGCACCCACTCAAGGACCAGCTGTCCATTTCAAAATCCAAAAGGACTTTTAAAGATTATTTGTGGATGTGAGTATTTCAGACGTGGAGCTGATGGAGACAGAAGTGTTCTCTGGGCGTGTTATTCTGGAGGGCTTCCCTTCTCCTCGCTTAGGACTGAATGAGCTTATGCTTATAAAAGGACTTCGGCAGATAGTACTGCACTGTACTTCCACCACCTTCCACGGCCAGGTTGGGATTCTGGTCAGAGGAAACCCCTGGCTCTCTGCTTGTCTGTCTTGGAGGTGGGTATCCAGGACCTGCTTGAACTGGAGGGGCTGGAGTTTTCTGCTTTAGAAATCTCTCTCCTTAAAGCAATCCCTATTATTCGATGTTTTTTTTTTATTAAAAAAAATTTTTTAGGCCACGCCCTGTGGCGTGTAGGATCTTAGTTCCCCAACCAGGGAACAAACCCGTGCCCCCTGCATTGGGAGCGTGGGGTCTTAGCCACTGGACCGCCAGGGAGGTCCCAGTCCCTATTATTTGGATATGACCTTATACCTCACATAGTAGACTTTGATCAGAAATGTGGAGCAAAATTTGTTTTTGAAGTTATAAACATGGCTTTCTAAACGTGTTTCTTTCAAGTTCCTGGTTGTATATTTGCAGGGAAAGCTTGGGTGAAAAAGAGTGTTTGTAGCTACAAGTCAACTCCATTCCATCAAGGTACTGGGGAATAGCCACATTATTATGTTATCATAAAGAGGCTTAGAAAGCTATTGGCAAGGGTTTTTAGTTTTCAGTGATGGTCTTACTGTTCTAATGATGACTTTGGTGTCACAAGTAATCTGTGCTTTTTTTTATTTGTTTGTTTGTTTTTTGTGGTACGCGGGCCTCTCACTGTTGTGGCCTCTCCCGTTGCGGAGCACAGGCTCCGGACACGCAGGCTCAGCAGCCAAAGCCCACTGGCCCAGCCGTTCCACGGCATGTGGGATCTTCCCGGACCGGGGCACAAACCCATGTCCCCTGCATCGGCAGGCGGACTCTCAACCACTACGCCACCAGGGAAGCCCTGTGCTTTTTTTTTTAAAAAAAATAGTAGAATTCTTTCTCCCGTTTGGAATACTATGTGGCGTTTGCTGAGTGGCTCTTAATAGCTTTTTTGGCCTTGACTCCCTCAGAGAATCCAGTGAACCTTATAGACCCTCCCCAGGGAGTTACAGACTCTGTATCACCTCAGTGGGCGGGGCCCTCTTCTGACACTAAAGGTAGCAAATACATAAAGAAGGCACCACCACTGGCTGCTGAGAGTGGGGTCTGCGGGCCACACAGGTAGTGTCCTCTGTTGACAAGTGGGCCAGTTAATACATGAAAATATGCCTTCTTTTACCGGCTTTATTTATTGTATAGTGTGACTACTAATGTTTTGTTATATATGAAAGAGACCAGCCCCTACTTTATACTGCTCTAACATATTTTTGTAATGCCATGTCAGTATCAAACCTTAAAGTTTGATGAAAAGGCAGCGCTTTTGGAGAACTACTGCCCCTCTGATTTCACTCAGTCCACCCTGCCCTTCAGATTACTGTGATTGATGATGTAGCTCTCCAGGACCCAGACTCTCTTGAAATAAATTAAAAAACAAGGTTTTAAGTGAGAAGGAGCCCAGTACCTATGCCATCTCTATGCCATAGTGGATATTATTAGAAATATAAAATCCATGTTATGATTCCTTTAATTGTACTGAAAAGAAACCAATTGGCAATTTATAACTTATTTTCCCCAGAGTGTAATCCCCAGCAATAGCCAGAGAATAACCCTGACTCTCACAGGTTTCATTAAGAGACACAACCACTTCTGGATTCTATACTTGCCTATGAAATGGAGGAGAGATGTATCTGTTATGTGTTCAGTGGAATGAAGCATCCTTGTTGGTAGATATTTTGGAGGCTATGTCCCTACCCTAATCCCTGGAAACTGTGATATGTTACTTTACTTGGCAAAAGGGACTTTGTAAATAGATGGGATTATAGTGACACACCTTGAGGTGAGGAGATAACCCTGAATTATCTGTGCAGGCCCAGTGTAACCACATGAGTCCATAAAAGAGAAGACTTCCCTGGCTGTGTTCAGAGAGAGATACGATAACAGAAGGGTCAGAGATGTGCAACGTTGCTGGTTTTGAAGATGGAGGAAGGGGGCCATGAGCCAAGAACTGTGGGTGCCTCTAAAAGAAAAGCAAGAAAACGAATTCCCCACCAGAGTTTCCTGAAAAATGCCATAGCCCTGCCAACACCTTGATTTTAGCCCAGTGAGACCATTTCAGACTTCTGACCTCCAGAATCGTACGATAATAAATTTGCATCATTTTAAGTTGCTCAGTTTGTGATAATTTGTTATGGTAGCAATAGAAAACTAATAAGAAGCTAAATCATCAAGATGAATGGGAGATGTACAGAAGGAAATTAAACAGTCTGACACTGGTAATAATCGTCATCTCTTTTAGGTAGTGGTTGAGCTGGGAAAATTTGAAAGGAAGAAGTTTAAAAATTCTAATTTGAACGACGGACATACACAAATGGAAGAAGAGCCTATACATCTCCATCCATTCCTTAAGAGAGAAGGACTGACCCTGAATAGGAAAAAAACACTGGCAGCTGATAGCTACCCCATCATGCTCTGGTGGTCCCCACTGACTGGTGAAACTGGAAGGCTAGGCCAGTGCGGGGCAGACACTTGTTTCTTCACCATCAACCGGACCTACCTCCATCATCACAGGACCAAAGCCTTCCTCTTCTATGGTAAGTAGGGCTTTTGCCTTTCTCCCTTAGCTTGCTGACATCCTACTTCAATGCTGAGTTACTGCCTTTCTCCCAAGGAAGAGATGGTGGGCTCCCCTTGAAAGCACTTGGCACGCCCGATTTCCTCTGCACTTGCTCTGTGGAAGGCCAGAGCATTGAGCAAATACAATAAATCAGTGAGCTGGACCAACAGAGGGGTGGTTGGCTGGGCCACTTGGTATTTATGGGGGAGAAGACCTAGTTCTTTTCACCTTTTCACACTTGGGTGTTGTGCTTACTGAACTTGTTATTCAGGAATTGGCTATTGATTATACTGCTGATACCAATTCAGAATGTCATCTGTGATAATGGCCAGGAGATTTTGATGACCATAACAGATGTTTAATTGGACATAAGCTCAGCACAGTATGATTTCATTACTCAGAAATAAAAATAAAAAGATTGTTCAACATCAGCTTTCAAGAGCAAGTTGGTATTCATCACTTCCCGAGGCTGATTATATGTCATGCTGGCATTGAAGGGCAGCCAGACCCAGCCAGTTGGAGGTAGCAAGATGCCAACAGCTGTTAGAAATATGGAGCTCCTGGGTGCTGAGTGATAGGGGCACGGGGAATACAGATTAGCAAGCTCGACCAGAGATAGGCAAGGTTAATCACTAAAGTTAGGAAGTCAGTGAAAGGACATCTGCTTTAGAGTATGGTATGAATGTGTGTGTGTGTGTGTGTGTGTGTGTGTGTGTGTGTGTGTGTGTGTGTGTGTGTAGTGCTGGCTTTGGAGTGGCAGGACTGAGACTGGGCTGTAGGGCTGAGTCATCCTCAGTGATCTGCCCAGCAACAACTTAAGTAAAGCAGAAAATGGGCTCGGCAGGAATCAGGTGGTGTATGTGCCCCACAGTTGGTCAGGGCTGCAGAGCAATGGGCACTCATGCCTGGTAGAGGTGAGGAGGCAGGGAATTCCAGGCACTTACGCATCCAGATGTGGTGGAGTCCAGAGCCTCCAAAGGCCTGCAGGTGTCCCCATGCACTTGCTTTCCTCCTCTGCTCTTCGAGGGGAATCAGTGTAGGTCTGAGGAGTGAGGGCTGTTTGTACAGGGCCAGGCTGATGGCTGATTTTTTCTGAGGGGCAAACAACCATCTGAATAGTGTCAGATGCTTATTTTGAGCATCACTTGATTTCAGGTCCCACTGAAGGTATAATGTAACATATTGGATTGCATCCTGATACCTTTTTCTAAAATCCAAAGAAGTCTGAATTCTGAAACACATAAATCTCTGAGAGTTTGGATAAGGGACTATAATCCTCTAGGGGTGTTTTGAGATGAAGCAACATTAAATGTATGAGTTTAATTTCCCAAATTTTACCAGGAGCCCCTAGACATACTTCAGTTAGACACAAAAATATATAGATAATGTAATGGGTACTTACGTACTTACTACATAGCTTAAGAAATAAAATATTACAAGTAAAATTGAAAGCCTCTATGAGCCCCTCACTGACCCCATCCTGTTTCCTTCCTCCTACCTGGAGGGAATCATGATCCTGAAGTTGGTGTGTGTGTGTGTCTGTGTGTGTGTTTAAACAACATATAATATTTTTTGTATGTTTTAAAAATTATGTAAATAGTATGATATGTTAACTTTCTCTCTGTGTAACTTACTTTTTCTCTTACATGGTTTTTGAGGTTTGTTAATGTTGGATCCTTATAGCTCCAGTTCACCCATTTTACTGTTGTATAGAATTCCATTGCATTTATATATCACACTTCATTTAACCATTTTCCTATTGTTGGACATTTAGGTTGTTTTAAAAAAACTTTCTTATGACAAAAAACGCTACAGTAAACAATCCATGTACATGTGTGAGCTTTCACGAGGATTCATACCTAGCAGTGGAATTATTTGTTATGAATTTACATTTATGAATTTCCAGACCAATATCCAGAGTGGTTGTATCACAGTCACTATCTTTTAAACGTTTAAAACTTTTTTTTTTCCCACGTTGTACAAACCCTAAGATTCTCTTTACTCACTGGTCCATTTCTACAACAAATACATCCAAAACACTATATAATAAAATTATTTACAACATTTCCAAATGAGAAGATTCCTTTTGCCCCACTACTGCTATTCAGACACAGTACTTCCACAGCACCATACATTATTAGAAGATCTAAAAATGCTCACCCTGTACTCTAGGCTGCTTAGGAAATGTGAAAACTAATAACATAATCGCATTAGCTCCTCTCAATACCTGGCAACAGTATAGAAACCTTGAACTTCATCTTGCAACACCAAAAGGGTTCAACAACTCCGCTTTCCCCATTGCACTTTATGAAACAGGTTGCAGGGACCAGGAAAAGGACCACATTATTAAAATGGATTTTAAAAAGCCACAGCTCAAAACTGCTTTTTGTAAGCTTCACACACATTTACAAATATCAAGTCTTCGTCCAGCTTGTTTACTTGGATTTTCTTCACTCGGATTGCACTGCACTGGTTATGTCTTCAGTCGGGCTGAAGGCTGGAGCAGGCCAAGAGGATGGCTTATGATGTCCATTTTCCACACTTTCAGAAGCCACAGCTGGCTCTTCAGTTCGCGAGTTTCTTCGGCTTGGAGTTTTGGACCTTTCAGTTATCTCTTTAGGCTCACTGCTTTGTCTAGAGACCGTGGCAGCATTTGCTCAGAGTTCTGGTCTGGGAAGAGACCCCTGCAGTGCTGTGGCTGGAGTTTCCTTCGGGACTAAACTCTGAAGGGGCTGGTGGTCGCTTTGAAAATTCGGGCAGTTTAGGGCCTGAGTTGTCCAGGTTAATTCCCTGTTCTCTAGGCAATGGCTGCTCATCAGCCTCCTCCAGACCAGGTGGGCGAGTACCTGGGGTGTTCAGATCCTGCTGACTATTTTTCTTCTTCCAAGGGGGTTTCTTCTTCTTCAGTTTATTTGCATTGGTATTACTTTGCTTATTCTTTACCCCAAAATGGCCTGCAGAGATATCGCTCTGCAATAAGTTGACCAACAATGGGCTTGTTAGCGTGACCTCCTTACTGACCGGGAAGCCTCATTCTGACCACAGGACATCTGATTTCCATTGGGTGCTCCACTGAAAGGTGGGTTGAAAGGCATCCCATGGCCTGAGAAGTGGTTTCCCGAGGCACTGTTTCCCAGCATGGCCTGCACGTCGGCAGAGGGGGGACACCATGTTGCTTTGTTGCACGCTGACGTCAGGCATCATCTGAGACAAGCTGACATCATTATTTGCTGTAGTAGCAGGATTGCCGTGCTGCTGGGCCATATGTGGGCTGGGTCCTGGTGGCCTCAAGACCTGCCCCTGAGCCTGAGATGGACTGTAGCTCATGGGCCCTTGCTGGGGCCGCATCTGTCCTGACATCTGTCCCGTAAACTGCACCATGTTTCCTTGCATGTTTGGAGTTGGTCTCCTCGTTATCAGTGCTGGTCCCTACATGACATTAGATTGGTTCTGAGTGTTAAAACTGTTGCTTATTCCCCTGCATCTGATTGGTCATAATCTGCTCTATCATTGGGTCCTGTTGAAGCAAAACTTGCCCCTGAGGCCCCATCATCTGGTTATGTGGTACCCTCATTTATGGGCCCTGCTGGGGAAGCATCTGCTTGGGTGGGGTCATCCTCTGGGACGAGAGCCCAGGATTTTGGCTCTGAGGATCCACTGTCATCTGACCCTGCTGCATAATAAGCTGAGCCCTTGAAAGGATCATAGGGTTCTGAGGGTTCAAGGTACCTTGTTGCTGGGCCTTCTGGCCCTGGGAGGGCAAGATCTGCTGGTGCATGCTCATCACCTGAGATGGTGGGCCCTGCTGGGGCTGGCCTTGCATGTTGCCCAGGTTCACCTGAGGAACCCCAGAACTACCAGTCTGTTGGCTGTTCGTGTTGCCATGAATTGCCCTGAGGCTGGGCTGCATCATATTTGGTGGCCCATGGGACACCTGCATCTGGTTTTGAGGAGGACCAGCTCCTTGACCACCTGCATGCTGGACATTTTGATTTGCTTGAAGCTGAGGGGCTCCTGAATTTCCAGGAGTAGTTGCTGTGGTCGAAGGCACCTGACCTTGCATAAAGTTTGGATTGGCCTGTCCTGTTGCGAAGCCAGGTGGGAGGCGTTTAGGCATTCCTGGACCACCTGCCATGGGAAAGCCCACCTCCATCCTAACTGAATTTCCAGCTCCCATGGGTCCATTCATTCTCACATTTCGGCTTTGGTTCTGAGCCAAAGCCAGGTTGATAGCACCTTCCCCTTCAGTCTGAACGGAGAGAATTCCCAGGTCCCGAAGCTGCTGGTTGTTTGCTCTGAGCCAGGATCCGTAGCCGCTCCGCTGCTTCCCGGGAGATGTTGAATGTCACGTGCACACTGTTCCAGGCCTCTACCTCTGTACCTTTAGCTTGCTGGATTCCATGTGTAACAAATCGGGTACTTTCTTCAATATTGTGTCCAATTTCCATTTGAAGTCTTTATCATCTGTATTTCCTTTGAAGGCCACAAAGATTGTGGAATCCTCCAAAATACTATCACTTTTTGAGTCATCACCTTCTAGTCCAGAGTCAAAGTCCATCTCTGAGTCCTCCACTGTTGATGAACACAAGGGAGTATAGATGTCTTCTAAGTTTGGAAGGTCATCCATAACCATGGTGAATATTATTCCAGAAGCATATGCCAAGTGGACAATAAAAAAACCAAAATGTCTTTCTTAATTTTTATCATTTATCCAGGTCATCTTCTAAGTCCAAACAAGCTGGCATTTTTAGGGCCTGTATTTTAAGGTAGCAGCCAAATAAAAATTCTGAGTGCTGCCCCAGCCCTCCTGGGCGGGCCTCTTAGCACCGGCCCGGGCCGAGCGTCCCTGCGGCCCTCCGTGTATCCCTCCGTCCGTCCTCACGTGCACCTGTCTGTCCGGCCAGTCTGGCCATCGGCTCCCAGCCGCGAGCAGCCCGACCAGGCTGGGCCTCAAGGACCCAGCGGAGAGGGGGATGGGCTGGACCGGGCCGGGGCTAAACATTTAAAACTTTTTAACATGTTATACATGCACATAGAGCTCCTGTGTTTTCAAGTAACACTTTGATTGTGACTTCTTGGTTTTTCACTTTTAGGCATTATATATTGATTCTTACTACGGAAGATGAGTATTTAACTCTCCTCCCTCCCCCTTGCTCCTCCCACTCATTTCTCAGCCCCATATTCTTCCCCAGAAGTTATATCATCATCATTTTAGATAGATTAGCATCTAGTTTTTACATCATCATGTAGTCACAGTGAGCCATGATTTAAGATACTAAGATTTATTTTCGTGTACAAATTGTTTTCCCTGTAGTGGCACCAGATATTCTTTTTTTTTTTAAATTTATTTATTTAATTAATTATTTTTTGGCTGCGTTGGGTCTTCATTGCTGTGTGTAGGCTTTCTCTAGTTGTGGCGAGTGGGGGCTACTCTCTTCGTCGTGGTGCGCAGGCTTCTCATTGTGGTGGCTTCTCTTGTTGCAGAGCACGGACTCTAGGTGCACAGGCTTCAGTAGTTGTGGCTCGCGGACTCAATAGTCGTGGCTCGCAGGCTCTAGAGCGCAGGCTCAGTAGTTGTGGTGCACGGGCTTTGTTGCTCCGTGGCATGTGGGATCTTTACGGACCAGGGCTCAAACCCATGTCCCCTGCATTGGCAGACAGATTATTAACCACTGCGCCACCAGGGAAGCCCCCAGATATTCTTAAAGAAATGTCTCCCAGAGATTCCTGACATGTGCAGTTAGAGCTGTCATCCTTTCTGCCTGGTGCCCAGGTGCTGTCCTGGCTGCCCATCAGTCTGGGGATTCCTTGTACTTCGCTTGTGTGTTGGATTTTCTGTTTCTCTTATGCCTTATCTTCCTCTGTCTTGGTTTGTGTCTTCTTCTTTTTCTTTTTTTGGCTATGCGGGATCTTAGTTCCCTGACCCGGGGTAGAACCCACGCCCCCTGCAGTGGAAGTGCAGAGTCTTAACGACTGGACCACCAAGGAAGTCCCGGTTTGTGTCTTTATTTCAGTGTGTCCTGAGAAAGGTTCACGGAAGGTAAGTTTTCAGAAACTTTGTATGTGCGAACATGTGCTTATTTTACCTTTACTTTCACTGATGGTTTGGCTCAGCATAGAATTCTAAGTTGGAAATTCTTTTCTTTCTGAATTTTTAAGACATTTTCCCACTGTATTCTAGCTTCCAGTGTTATTGCTGAGGAATTCTGAGCTATTTTGATTTCCTGTCCTTTGTGTGTGGTGTACTTTTTTGTTCCCTTCTCCCTTCTGCGGAGAACCTTCGCTTTTTCACCAGTTTGGAAATTCAGTAATGATTGCTTTCGTGTTTGTCTCTTTCCTTCCACTGAGATGCGCACTCAAATATCTGGTTGCCGGGAAGCCTACAAAGCAGTATTTACGTAGTGAGTTTTTTGGACTCACAGACTTGCAGAGCATGCACTTAATTTTATCTGCACACTTAAGACCCGATTCTTCTCTCAGGGATGGACTTGCCTCCAACCAAACTCCCAGGAGACTGATGTGTCAACCAGGATGCTTCTGGTTTGCTTTTCATATCTCGGATTTTGTCACTGTCCAGCTCCCAAAACTGTCAGTGACTCCACTGAGAACTGAATATATGCCATTTTTATTGCCCTGCCACTGAAGGCTCTGTGTAAAGACTCAGGCCTGCCTTCTGAGCTCAACTCCTGTGATTATATCAGCTAAACTTACGTTCAAAAATCAAACTGGAATAGTCAGCATTTTAGGCATATGCCACAGATGTTCCTGACTTAGCACCATTGTTCATTCAATTTCTATGTCCTGGAGTGTTTTTTTAATTTGTCCTGTCAAAATAATCTACTGAACGCTACCGTTTGTTTGGCAGTGTGGAGGAATAATACAGTTTTTGATGTCAAATAGTATAATCTTGAGACACAGATATTACCAAACTGTCATGCAGTGCTGAAGGGTGTATATACCATAAGAGAACTGTCGACAAGTTTTGTGGGATTTCAGAGAAGGGAGAGAGCACACATGATTGGAGGGGTCAGGAAAGGCTTCATAAGATCTCCTTCATAAAATAGGGGAAATCTGAAGTAGGCCTTGAAGGATAATGGAATTGGATTATGTTGGGATTGGAGGACATTTCAGTATGAAGAACAGCATGAATGGGGGCATGGAGGTAGAAAATTACGGGTAATATCTGAGGTTGCAGCAAGGAGATTGGTTGGCTACAGCATGATTTTATGTAAGAGAGAGACTAAGATCGAAGGATACATTGGAACCAGAGCATGGAGAATCTTGAACTTTGGCTTAAGATTTTGCATCAAATTAGAGGATGGTGTGAGGGAGCAAGTGAAAGTTGAATGGCCTTTTAAAAACCAACTCAAATATAACACCTATGAATGCTTTCTGATTCCCTTCCATTGGATGTAGCCTCTCTTGTCTAAATGTTCAGAGGCATTTTATATCTCTTTTATGTCATTTAATTGAGCATCTATTAATACAATATGCCAGGCACAATGCCAATGATGAGGAATGAAGAAGATAAATAAGGTAACTATGGCATTTGGTTTTGTCCTATATCATCTTCTCTTCCATATTAGAGTGCAAAGTTCTTGATGACAGGGCAACACTTCACCTTTGTACTTCCCCTCTCCCCTATAACGAGCATTGTGCCTTGTACATGCTAGGCACTCAGGAAATAGTCACAGATACGTAGAGCCCTAAAGGACCTGGGAGTCTAACCTTCTCTTTGTCGAGGCGAGGAGTCTGAGGCTCAGGAAGGTTAAGGATGTGCCCCCGATTACACAGGGGTTAGCGGCAGAGCTGGACAGAGAACCAAGATGCACTGACACCTGATCCTGTGCTCCTCCTCCGCAACTGTATTTGAATGTACACTCCTGACTATAATAAAACCTGGATATTTGGATTTTGGAATTGCTTACAGTGTATGGTTTGTAGCAAACCAAATTAGAAATTCAGTTCTTTAATAAGGTCTATTGAGCGAAATAGAGTGAATACAATACACTTTTCTGTCTGAGGGTTCCATATTCTAGTTAAGTAGGTCACTTACAACTGCAAATGGTACTCTGGTACAGCAGGATTGAAAAAGGAAAGGCAGGAAAATGATTCAGGTGTCAAAGGCTGACCTAATTAACAGGAATGGAAACTCAAAGGATTATGTGACCTTGAGGCTTCTGTGAACCAGAATTTATTTTTTTTAGATTTTATTGAAGTATAGTGGATTTACAACATTGTGTTATTTTCTTCTGTACAGCAAAGTGACTCAGTTATATATATATTCTTTTCATATTCTTTTCCGTTATGGTTTGTTACAGGCTATTGAACATAGTTTCCTGTGCTATAGAGTAGTACCTTGTTGTTTATCCAGAACCAGGAATATTTTTGACTTTGTTTGCTTCCTTTATAGCTTCCTTTCTCTTTTTTCTTTCTAGAGATGATTCATTTACTTAATAGAAACACATTTCTGGAAGTAATAGTTAAAGACTTTCACGGTGAAATACAGTGAATTCTGTGTCTGGTTTGAGTCATTTGAGATACGAGGCTTCAGCTACATCAGCAATTCTCTGAAACAAAAATTAAGCAGTCACAAGTGAATAATTTTTTTAAAAACAAAAGTCCTTAGAGTTAGAGAATGTAGTCTTAGAAACCATCACTGTAGTGATTTCAAAACACAACTCTGCATTTTAAAACAGTTCTCTTGAAACCTGTCTGTCATGAGAGAGGGGTTGGAGTGCCTTTGATGAGAATGAGGGTAGTTAGGGTCGGGAACTGCTTTTGTTTTGGGTGAGTTCCTAAATAGAACTTTTAGTAAATACAGGTACATGGACAGAAAGAGAAAAGTAGGCTACTGAAATGTTTAACTTCTCCGGAAAGTGGATATTAGCACGCCTTGTTGAAGTCTGGAGGTTACACACAGGAAGAATGTGGGACTGGTCTTCCTCAAAGGAAGACTACAATCCATCTCTCCAGGACTGGATCCTGAGTGGTCGGTGGGGCCCCCGGACCTTCATTCCAGGTGCAGGCTTCTTGTTCCCCCCATCCATGGATTTCAAAATATTTGTATCTATTCTTTTTCATATTCTTTTCCATTATGGTGTATTACAGGATATTGAATATAATAGTTCCCTGTGCTAGACAGTGGGACCTTGTTGTTTATGTATTTTGTATGTAGTAGTGTGTATCTGCTAATCTCAAACTTCTAATTTATCCCTCCCCCAACCCCTTCCCCTTTGGTAATCATAAGTTTGTTTCTGTGTCTGTGAGTCTGTTTCTGTTTTGTAAATAAGTTCATTTGTATCATATTTCAGATTCCACATATAAGTGATATCATATGATATTTTTCTTTTTCTGACCTTACTTCACTTATCGATAGTATGATAATCTCTAGGTCCATCCGTGTTTTGCTGCAAATGGCATTTAATGGCTGAGTAGTATTCCACTGTATATATGTACCACCTCTTCCTTATCCATTCCTCTGTAGATGGACATTCAGGTTCTTTCCATGACGTGGCTATTGTAAATAGTGCTGCTGTGAACATTGGGGTGCAGGTATCTTTTTGAATTAGAGTTTTCTCTGGATATATGCCCAGGAGTGGGATTGCAGGATCATATGGTAGCTCTATTTTTAGTTTTTTAAGGAACCTCCATACTGTTTTCCACAGTGGCTGCACCAATTTACATTCCCACCCACAGTGTAGGAGGGTTCCCTTTTCTCCACACCCTCTCCAGCATTTATTATTTGTAGACTTTTTAATGATGGCCATTCTCACCGGTGTGAGGTGGTACCTCATTGTAGTTTTGATTTGCATTTCTCTAATAATTAGCGAAGTTGAGCATCTTTTCATGTGCCTGTTGGCCATCTTTATGTCTTCTTTGGAGAAATGTCTATTTAGGTCTTTTGCCCATTTTTTGATTGGGTTGTTTGTTTTTTTGTTACTGAGTTGTATGAGCTGTTTGTATGTTTTGGAAATTAAGCCCTTGTCAGTCACATCACTTGCAAATATTTTCTCCCATTCCATAGGTTGTCTTTTCGTTTTGCGTATGGTTTCCTTTGCTGTGCAAAAGCTTATAAGTTTGGTTAGGTCCCATTTGTTTATTTTTGCTTTTATTTCTATTGCCTTGGGAGATTGACCTAAGAAAACATTGCTACGATTTATGTCAGAGAATGTTTTGCCTATGTTCTCTTCTAGGAGTTTTATGGTGTCATGTCTTATATTTAAGTCTTTAAGCCACTTTGAGTTTATTTTTGTAAACACACATTCTTTATTTATGTTTCTTACTGTCCCTTTAAGACCTCACTCAGGGGGTTAATTTTCACCGTCCTCTAACTGGAAGCTTTGGCTGAGCCCCGGCTTTTGTGCTCATTCTCAGGGAATGGACAGTTTTATGGTCACTTTAAGTTGCAAACACACTTTCAAGCTTAGTAAATGGAGCGTTCAGCCACATGCCATGCCTAGGGTTACATATTTTTGCATCCCCAGCTTGGACCTCTCTCACGCCACTGCAGGCCTGCGGTCCTTCTTCTGCAGTACAGGTCTTTCCTCTTTCTACACTCTGCTTGCCTCCTTCTTCCTCCCTCATCTGCTGCTTTCTGGAGACTAGCAGAGTTGCTGTGAGGAAAGGGAGGAGAATTAAGGAGGCTGGACATTTCTTAGTTGGCCCGTGTGGCTTTATGTCCTGTGAACTCAGCAGATGGTTCGATCTGATGGCCTTGAGTGGGTCTGGTGGATGATTAAAGTGTACTTTTTCTATTTTGGGGCATTTTCATGGCATTTGGAGTTTCCCTGATGGAACCCTGGCTTTTCCAGTGTCCTTTCCCAGTGAGCCGCCTCTCTGTTCCAGATAGTCACGTGGGACAGCTTTCCCAACACATCCAGCTTCTTTCTGCTGAGCTCTCTATGTCTGCCTAGGGCTCTTTGTATTAGGAGGACCCAAGACTCCCCACTCTGTCTCACCCCTTTCTGTATTCTTGACCTTGCTGAGGAATTCAGGAGTCGTAGGACAAGCTCTCCTTCATTCCTTCTGTGAATTCTGCAAGTGGGGGCTTCTGTCTCACAATTACTTTGAATCTTGATATCTGTCCTGTCAGTTGCATCCCAACATTCAGTGATACAACGTCTCTGCAGAGTCACAGTTTGCCAGGTCCCTTGCCACGTGTTGGAGAAGCACAGAAAACAAACAAGTACAGTTTGGTAAGATTGTATCACAGTTGATACGGTAGCAACCTTGATAGACTTCCTTATACGGATGCCCCTGGTCATCTTGACTGTACTGAGTGTCCCTGACACTTCATGAGTGACACATCTGTGAACTGTTCTCAGGGTAATTTCTGCCAGTCTCACCCATTATGAGTTGATTCTTACTAGTACTTTTTTTCTGGAGGTTGACTTTCCTGGGCCCTGTGCATTGAATGCAGATAGTAGGTAATTGCTTTTGCCAGGTTAAGACTTACTTGGGAGATGGCAAGAAAATGGACTTACTTGAACTGTGTGGACAGCAACAAAGTTGAACGTGAAAAAGAAGGTCATAACTAAGTGATAGATCACATATGATATACAATAAATGTATAGAGATGTAAATGTGTATTTATCTATCTATCTACATATATACATCTTTGCTGTAATCAAACCCCTTACTTTAAATAAGAGGTACAAACTGCTATGTATAAAATAAGCTACAAGGCTATATTGTACGGCACAGAGAATATAGCCAATATTTTATAATAACTACAAATGGAATATAATCTACAAATTTGTGGATCACTATGTTGTATACCAACTATATCTCAATTTAAAAATTGCAAAAAAATAGCCTTTATTTCTGTTTAAGCAAATAATTATCGCATAATACTTTACAGAAGGTAAAGCCATTCTCAGAGCTCTGCTCAGACTCCGCAGTGACTGCCCATCGCGTTAAAATTCCAGGTCCTCAGCGTGGCCTCCGACTCTGCAGGCTGTGCCCCACTCCCGGTCTGTCTCTTACTCTTGGTCTGTCTCCCTGGCTCACTTCTCTCTCCTCCGGGCTGCTTGCTGTCCCTCAAACAGGGAAAGCCTGTTCTAGCCTCAGAACCTTTCGTTTGTTCTTCCTCCTCCTGGAATGCGCTGCCCCGGGTTATTCCTCCCCACCGATTGAGTCTCTGCAGGAGTGATGTTTTCTCAGAGAGACCTGTTTCCTCACCTTCTTTCCAAAATAGGGCTCTCCTCCCACATGACTCTCTGATGGCGTGGACCCTTGCCCGGCTTTATTTCTTTTCATAGCACTTAATACCCCCCCCCACCAGAAGTTCTCTTACTATTTTGGGACCGGTTACCTGTTGTGCCCCATGTTGGAATCTAAGTCAGGAGAACGGCGACTTCGTTGGGTTCACTGCTGTTACCACACTGCTTGGAACAGTGCCTGACACGTAGCCAGGCTTCAGGCGACGTTGTCGAATGGATGACTCAGTAAGTGAAGCCGGCCTTGATCCTCACATGGAATCGGGGAGGAAATGAGAACATTGGTATTATCATCTTCACTGGGTCTTAAGATGTTATATAATTTACCCAGGTTGTGCCTGGCATTCTTCTTGAATGAGTGCATTAGACCCTATGATTAAAACTCTGGTTTATTTAAATTACATTTTATCAAATTTATTTGTGTACCTAGTTGAATTAAACACTCTGGTACAAGGCTTATTTCAAAGAAACAGCAGAATCTACCCTCCTTTTCCAGTCCCTGGAAGCAATCACTTTCTGCTCTTTCAGCTCTCTGTTTTCTTAATAACATGCTTATATTTTTACTTCCTAATTTTGCAATTTTGTAATTTGTAATTTGAGGCATTATCCATTGACTTCCCTTAAGGGAACATGGGGATTTCAGTTAGATTGTTATTCAGCGTTTACGTTATTATAACTCACATAATTGCAATTCACAGCTCAGCTATGTAGTATGATTACCCTTCGTGTCAGTATTTTTAGGCGTTTTCTCTTGGGCTGGTCACATTTCCCAGAGAGGATCCTTTCAGTTCTCTACCTGGAGGGTACAACAGGGGTGGTCATCTTCTGGGAGCTTCTTACTGCTCAGCTCAGTCTGTAAACTATCACTTAATTCTTTTTTCAGTGTGATGCCCCTGACCTCAACTAGACCGTGTACCCCCTGCCCGAAGACCCTTTCTTTTGAACTCCTGAGAGTAGAAACCTCCAGGACTCTTTCAGGGTGGGGAAGGGACAGTTGCTCAGTTGCACAGAATAAAGGGATATGGGCTTTTAACTGTCCCTTAAGGTGACTTTTAAACAGTCCTCTATGCTTAGTCCCATATTCACCTCTACTTTTGGATTGTTGACTTAAAGAAAAACACACACATAAGAGCTGTGAGTTTAAGTTGTATTCAGGGTCTTACTGGGGACTATAATGCAGGAGACAGCCTCTCAGCTAGCTCTGAGGAAACTGCTCCAAAGAGGTCAGAGAGGAGCCAGTTATACGTGATTTTTGGCTGGGGGTATGCGTGGTCCAGCACACGTCTTGGTGGAAGATTACTGCTAGTCACGAGGAACGGATATCTCAAGTTAATGATTTTAGTGCTTGTCGATGTATGGAAAGACGGAGGAATCTGGTGCATTGAAATTCTTCCTAAGATACGCATCTAACTATCCAAGGACCTGCTTGTCCAAAGCACAGAGCGTCCTGTTATCATCTTACTTTCCTTTCAGAATGTTCTGTCTGTCAGCAACTGCAGTGGGTTATGACTTAATCCTTCTAGAACTGGGTGGTGAGCAACTCTCTTTGTTTACAAGCTGCACCTAATGCTGTCAAATTCTTGAACATTCTGTGGGCTTATGGGTAAATTAGGTGGCTCATTGGCCTTCCCCTGCGGACTTTAGATTAATCCTTCTGGAGTCTAAGTGACTCTCTTCACGCTGCTTTCCATCATGATTGCTATTTAATTATCTCTCTTTGCCTCTTTGAGATTATGCCCTAAAAAAAAACCTCTTGACTATTATTTTTATCTTTTTTAATTATTAAAATTTTTTTATTGTTGTCTCTAACTCCGAACCAAGGTTTATTCATGATTGTCTGGCAAAAAGAGAGCCAAGAAAGTACGAATGAACCCTCTATTACTTGGAAAAGGAGGAAGGGAGTTCACTGCGCCACCAGGGAAGCCCAACTTTGGCCCTTTTGATAGGAGTTGTGGTAGTTTTGTTAATCATTCATGCAATAGAAGGTGTGGGTCATTCTTTCACATTCATTTCCACCTCTAGAAAGTTTCTGCAAGTGATGCGAGAATGGTGGAGAGCTGAACCAAAATTCTCTGCCACTTAAATTTCTAAAACTTGAGAGTTTTTGATCTTACTTGTTTTGCTGTGGGTGAGTGGTTCCCAGACCAAGCTCATTCCAAGATCATAGATGAACAAACAAACCAACCCCCAAGTCTCTGGGCCACACTCCAAACTTACTCAGAATCTCTAGTGTTGAAGACTCATAATCTGTCAGATATATGTCAGTTTGCCCACGTGGGACATTGGCTTGAGAAGCATTTCACAGGGCTTTTGAAAGGTGTGGGAAGTGTTGGCCAGAGATCTGAAACCAAATCAAATCAAAACAAAACAAAACAAATTTTCAAGAAAGAAAACAACGGTAATGCACTGGTTTGGTGCAGCTGTAAACAATATTTATACTTGTAATAATTAAAGTACTGGGTATACCCTGGATCAAAAATGGATGAGGAGGGAATACAGGTATGTGGAGGGAAGGGAGAATTAAATCTACACCTTCCATAGCAACAAGACGATAGGTATTACCTAAAACCGAAAAATCAAGAAATACCACGTTAACCCTGTTATTTAGATATTTTTGAAGTGCAAATACAGAAGGAATGCCTGAAAAAATTGGGCTGGTGACCTCTGGCATGTAGAAATAAGGAGTGGAGTAGGGCAGCACCCTGCTGTCTTGTGTTATCGTCTTGATAAAACTGTTTTGCATTTAAAGCTATATACAGGTATTAATTTGATATAAATAAAAAGTGAATTAACAGAGACATTTTGTCCTAGGAGATAGTTAAGCACAAAGACAGTAAGAACAGTTATTAATAAATTATCCAATTCCTAGGCTTTTTTGCTTATCGATACATTTTAGGAAGAGTGTTCATTATGCAAATACATTAATATTTTACAGCTAAGGTACTCATTTCCTTCCATGAAAAAAATTGCCTATTAATATTATCTGATTTTCAATCTTTCCAGTTAAAAAAATAAATCAGCTGAGTTTTGCTAGATTTACTTTGATATAAGGACATAGGCTGTAGTGAGTCTCATAATATTTAGTTTTAAGGGTTTTCTGGTCAGGACTGGGAGTTCTCTTCCCCTTGTTTCTGACTCAGCCTTTTTGACCCTCTCTGGTCTTCTAGCACCTGTGGTAGTGTAAAGATCAAAGGAAGAGCAGAAGTGACTGAAAATCAGAAAGCGCTTTTCAGGTTGGGCTTAAAAATCTGAAAGGAATGCGCTTCCCTGGTGGTGCAGTGGTTGAGAGTCCGCCTGCCGATGCAGGGGACACGGGTTCGTGCCCCGGTCCGGGAGGATCCCACATGCCGTGGAGCGGCTGGGCCTGTGAGCCATGGCCGCTGAGCCTGCGCGTCCAGAGCCTGTGCTCCGCAGCGGGAGAGGCCACAACAGTGAGAGGCCCGCGTACCAAAAAAAAAAAAAAAAAAAAAAAATCTGAAAGGAAGCACAGTAGTGACAAGGGCCAAGAGTCAGGCGCTTTCCTGCTGGAGCCAGCGGACAGATTTCATTACTGCAGTTTCAGCCATTTGGGCCAATGGATATGCTGGCGCCCATCCAGTTCTAGGCAGATTCTCAGAGATCCTCTGAGACCAGCTGGCAGCTTGTTCTTCAGAGCAGACAACATAGACGCACATCTCTCATAGGTGCCCCTCTCTCCCAGGCGCTCAAAATAAAACCAGCCAGCTTGGGCTTCCCTGGTGGCGCAGTGGTTAAGAATCCGCCTGCCAATGCAGGGGACACGGGTTTGAGCCCTGGTCCGGGAAGTTCCCACATGCCACGGAGCAATGAAGCCCGTGCGGCAAAACCACTGAGTGTGCGCTCTAGAGCCCACGAGCCACAAGTACTGAAGCCTGCATGCCTAGAGCCCATGCTCTGCAACAAGAGAAGCCACTGCAATGAGAAGCCTGCGCACCGCAACGAAGAGTAGCCCCTGCTCGCCACAACTAGAGAAAGCCTGCGTGCAACAACGAAGACCCAACGCAGCCAAAAATAAATAAATAAAAAATTAATTAATGAAAAAAAAAAAGAGGGGCAAGAGAGCTTGCTTCCTGTCTCTTAAAAAAAAAAACAAAACCAGCAAGCTTTAATGAATACGTTTTCTTGCTCTTAAAAATTAAAAAACAAAACAAACCTAAAACAACTTCAACTAAAGAGTAAGTACAACAGAAAATTTCTTTTTTGCAGAGTTTACATTCACAGTTTGACCCACACCACCTCAATAAGTTCTAGGGCACAGATTCGAGTCTCCTGACCTTGGAGGGGGGATACTTGGAGACTCACGTGCCACTACTATATATAAAATAGATAATCGGCAAGGACCTACTGTACAGCGCAGGGAACTCTACTCAGTACTCTGTAGTAACCTATATGGGAAAAGTGTCTGAAAAAGAATGGACATATGTATATGTAAAACTGAATCACTTTGCTGTACACCTGAAACTAACACAACATTGTAAATCAACTATACTCCAATATAAAATAAAAATTTTAAAAAAAAGAGAAGAAGAAAAAAAAGAACAGCCAGCATCTGTCCATCTCTCAACTGGCTTTGTGTTATAATGTTGTGTATGCTGGAAATCTCCTGAAATATTAGTGAAAAAATAACCTCTTTGAAGAAAGTAAACTACTAACGCTGATAATGGAAATGAGGACCAAGAGAAGTATTTTAAGAAACAGTGGTTATCAGGCAGAAGTTAGCTATTTAAATAGGTTAAAGAGTAGAATATTGGGCTAACTTAAGGTTTGGATCTGTATGAAATAGACCACATAACTCCGTTTTTTTGAGGAAATCACGTGCTACCAGTGTTCATGATTTGGGAGAGTTTGAGAATGTCTCAGGATGTATCCCTTCCTGATGTTGGAGATCTGTTCTTCATTCATTAGTACAACTGACATGGAAGAAACATTTATTATATGTGTGGCCCTGTGTTAGGTGGTGGGGTTATAGTGGTTCTATTACCTGGTTCTATAAGCCTGTCTACAACGGGCTCTGCCCTCATGGAGCTTATGAAATAGGTAAATAGGATGCTACCAGGCAGGGATAAGCATTTTGGCTTGAGATGGAGTGATCAGGGAGGCCTCTCTGAGGATGTAACATTTGAGGCTGAGTCTTGAAAGGTGGGAGAAGACAGTCCTGTGAAGATGGAGGGAATTAATTTCAGGTATAGGGAACTGCAGATGCAAATGAGAGTGGAAAGGAGTTTGATGTGATGGAGGGTCAGAAAGAAGGTCACTGTGCTGGGTACAGACTGGGTGTGAAGGAGGATAGAATGAGATGAGATCCGAATGGGAGACAGGGGACAGGTGATAAAGGGCTCCCCAAGACAGGGTGAGAGAATTGGATGTGTTCTAAGGGCAATGGAGAAATAGCAGAAGGTTTTAAGCAGGGGTGCTATGCTCTGACTTCTGTTTTGCTCTGTTCTCATTTATGCTGTAAAAAGGTCCCTGTGGCTTCTCCTCGGAGAATGGATTGGAATGTGAAAGTGGAAGCAAGACACAGTTCCTATTAAATAAGTGGAAGTGATGTTGCTCTGGACTAGGGTGGGATGCAGTGGAGAAAGAAATGGGTAGATTTGAGATGTGATTTCAAGATAGAATTGATGTCCTGCTGTCTTAGTGGTATCTGTTTTCATTTATGCAGGTGTCCAAGGAGAAAAATTCACTATGCATATTCATTTAACTCCTTGGCCTCTCAGATACTTAGTTCCACCTTGTGTTACCAACTTACCACAACTGTGATGGATAAAAAATGCTATTCATTTCCTTCCTGACAGGTGAAAGTAATAAGTCAGTAAATTATTGATCACTAAATATTTTGCTTTCATAGATATGGAAATATTTAGTCCTGAAGGTTATTGACACCTGCATATTTTACTTTCCTGAGTACAGACATCTAAATTTGACATCCAGATCATTGGTGACTATATATTTCAGCTGCATATGAGGAGCAGTGATTAAAATCTGTGTGTGCAAGGGTAGTCATATAATTTACCACCAAAAAATTTAAGGTCTAGAAATGTAAATACAAATTCATCAGGCTCATTCATTTACTGATGAAGCCATTAGCATTTAATTAGTAAGTTAGGAGAAAAACATGCAGTGTCATATATAGGGGTCATGCCCCCCCTTCCAAGAGTCTTGAATCGCCTGGAAAAATTAAGAGGAAAATACAGCATTTTGTTTTCCGCTTCATATCAAATCAACATCTCTGGAGATGAGGTCTGGGAATCTGTGCTCTTTACAAGCTCCCTAGGAAGTCACGTTGAGGCCAGTCTGGCGGGGGTATTGGGACCAGCTTTTAGATGATCTCTTAGGTGGCTTCCACCACTAATATTTTATGACTTAATATAAAATCTCTAAGTTCCATCATGGGAATTTGTAGATGAGTCTTTGCTTTCATATCCTGTTGTCACTTCTGTATGCCTGTGATTTATTTGATGCTTAGTGTTTGGTAACAATATCCAATTATAACTTCATGCCTTTGGGAAAATAAAATCCCCTTTAAAGACATCTGCTTTGTGGCAAAGTTTCCAAGAATGTTTTATGTTGAGACTGGAAAACTTTGTAATTGAAAATGTGGATTTTGATGATTCTTTCAAAGGAATTATGCAATTAGGGTATTCTTTTAGCCACTTGGGCACAATTTAGTCTTTCGGGAGCACTTAGTTATTGGACCAGTGCAGCATCCGATGATGCCTGAAAACATCAGAACCAGGGGCCTCTGCTTAGAATCAATTCTTATTATTGAGCTGATGCTGAGCAAAAGCATGGATCCAGGAGGGATGAGATACAAGTTTTTCTTGATTGTCTCAACCCAGTGGTGCACAGACCCAGAATGCACATCCTTTGGGGAGGGCGGAGAGGGTTCTGTGTGTTGCTGTAAAACTGTAAAATTATTGAGTGAGGCTGGCTGGGGAAGGGGGCCAGGGGTTCAAGGTCATTTGACTCAGGTGTCTGTTGCAGTGCACACGTTCATAGATTCCTGCAAAACAATCCCTTTAAATTCCCCATTGATCAATGGCTGTAAAGCTCCCAATTTCAGAGATTCGAGTCTTTGCTACATGATCGGCTAGCGTGGCCCTTTTTTTTCTTTATTCTCCAGGCAACTAAACTCTAGTTTTTTTGTTTAAACTCTAGTTTTTATTTTTATATCTGACATCAAGCAGCTTGCAACCTTCCTAGTTTAAGTTGTCTCGTAATTTGAAGGGAAGGTGAGTACTCACTCCAGTTTCTCAAGTTGCCTACTTTCAGCCTCTAAATTCAGTTTTCCAAACACTCCCTGGTTGGGTTGCCAGTATCTGGAGAGGAGTTGAAAGCATAAAGAAGAAATGAGCATTTTTGCTTTTCATGGTAACCAAGTGACTGCTTGGTTTTTGCTTATCCTATAACTTTGATCCCCTTAGCCAATGCTCTGTCTCAATTGACATTTGGTACCAGGGCACCATTGTGCTCATACAAGTAGTTGATTTTCTCAGTCCCAGTTTCGGCATATGAGATGGTGGTTGGTAATGGTGTTGGTGGTGAGTTTCAGCACATGGGAAAGGTTTGCTAGGCTTAAATATGAACTAGATTCTTTCTTTTTTGGCCTCGCGGCATGCAGGATTTCAGTTACCCGACTAGTGTTGGAACCTGTGCCCCCTGCAGTGGAAGTGCAGAGTCTTAACCGCTGGACCGCCAGGGAAGTCCCTAGATTATTTCTTTTTGTTTTAGTTAAGATCAAGTGTTTCTCCTCCTTTTCCCCTGCACTCATACCTCATCTGCCTTATTTACTGACCAGGATTTTTGCCCTTGTCTCCTCTTCCTCCCCAGTCGCTTCATGCATTTCTGTCATTAACTATAGAAAGTTTCTCTTTGTAACACCCCGTCATGCTCCTTTTTTTTTTAACATGATATTTATTTATTATGTTTTTGGACATCTTTATTGGAGTATAATTGCTTTACAAGGTTGTGTTCGTTTCTGCTGTATAACAAAGTGAATCAGCTATACATATACATATGTCCCCATATTCCCTCCCTCTTGCATCTCCCTCCCACCCTCCCTATCTCACCCTTCTAGGTGGTCACAAAGCACCGAGCTGATCTCCCCGTGCGATGCAGTTGCTTCCCACTAGCTATCTTTTTTTTTTTTTTTTTTGCGGTACGCGTGCCTCTCACTGTTGTGGCCTCTCCTGTTGCGGAGCGCAGGCTCCGGACGCGCAGGCTCAGCGGCCATGGCTCACGGCCCCAGCCGCTCCGCGGCATGTGGGATCTTCCCAGACCGGGGCACGAACCCGCGTCCCCTGCATCGGCAGGCGGACTCTCAACCACTGCGCCACCAGGGAAGCCCCCTAGCTATCTGTTTTACATTTGGTAGTGTATATATGTCAATGCTACTGTCTCATTTCGTCCCAGCTTACCTTTCCCCCTCCCTGTGTCCTCAGGTCCATTCTCTACGTCTGCGTCTTTATTCCTGTCCTGCCGCTAGGTTCATTAGAACCTTTTTTTTTTTTTTTAGATTCCATATATATGTGTCAGCATACGGTATTTGTTTTTCTCTTTCTGACTTACTTCACTCTGTATGACAGACTCTGAGTCCATCCACCTCACTACAAATAACTCAGTTTCATTTCTTTTTATGGCTGAGTAATATTCCATTGTATATATGTGCCACATCTTCTTTATCCGTTCATCTGTTGATGGACACTTAGGTTGCTTCCATGTCCTGGTTATTGTAAACAGTGCTGCAATGAACATTGTGGTACATGACTCTCTTTGAATTATGGTTTTCTCAGGATATATGCCCAGTAGTGGGATTGCTGGGTCGTATGGTAACTCTATTTTTAGTTTTTTAAGGAACCTCCATACTGTCTCCAGAGTGGCTGTATCAATTTACATTCCCACCAACAGTGCAAGAGAGTTCCCTTTTCTCTGTACCCTCTCCAGCATTTGTTGTTTGTGGATTTTCTGATGATGCTCATTCTAACTGGTATGAGGTGATACCTCATTGTAGTTTTGATTTACATTTCTCTAATGATTAGTGATGTTGAGCATCCTTTCATGTGTTTGTTGGCAATCTGTTTATCTTCTTTGGAGAAATGTCTATTTAGGTCTTCTGCCCATTTTTGGGTTGGGTTGTTTGTTTTTTTTGATATTGAGCTGCCTGAGCTGCTTGTATGTTTTGGAGATTAATCCTTTGTCAGTTGCTTCGTTTGCAAATATTTTCTCCCATTCTGAGGGTTGTCTTTTCGTCTTGTTTACGCTTTCCTTTGCTGTCATGCTCCTTTTTATATCACATTATTCCTTGGGAGAAAGAAGCTGAAAGTTGTTTTACACTAGCCAGAGTACTATTAAATACTCAGGTTGACAAGAAGAACTTCTCTCTTCATGACCAAAGGCAGGTCAGTTTTATGTATTGATATTTCCATACTTTTCAGAGATAATGGTGGCTTTTTTTTTTTGGCAGCGAGAGGGTAGGGTGAGCTATACCATAACCAAACTATATACCCCCAATTGCTGAGGAACTCTGTGGTGGAATGCAAAGACCTGGTGTCTTGAGAGTCAGTAAGAGCTGGTCTGGATTCATCTCTACTACTTGTTAGATCTGTGACGTTAGCACTGTTACTGAAACTCTTTAAGCTTCTTTTCTTGTTTGTAATATGAGGATAAATCCAGTTTCTTTAAGATTTTTGTGAAGTTTTAAGATAATTCATGTAAAATGCACATTGTGTTGCCTGGGGCATGGTAGACGCTCAATAAATAATGACATAGAATTATTAATATAACCTGAGAGTTACCATAATGTTTATGTTCATAGTATTCCTTTATTATCCTTTTGATGTCCATGGGATCTGCGGTGATGTCCCCCTTTTCATTTCTGATATTACTAATTTGTGTCCTCTCATTTTTTTTAGCCTGGCTAGAGTTTATTGGTGTTATTGATCTTTTCAAAGATCTAGCTTTTGATTTTATTGATTTTTCTCATTTGATTTTCTGGTTTCAAGTTCATTGATTTCTGCTCTAATTTTTATTATTTCTTTGTTTCTGTTTGGATCTAATCTGCTCTTCTTTTTTGTACTTTCCTAAGGTGGAGACAACGTTATTGATTTTAGATGTTTCTTCTTTTCTATTATATACATTTAATGTTGTAAATTTACCTCTAAGCACTGCCTTCTCTGTATCCCACAAATTTTGGTAAGTTGTGTTTTCATTTTCATGTAGTTTAATTTTTTCTTAATTTTAAGGTTTCTTCTTTGACTCACATGTTACTTAGAAGTGTGATGTTTAATCTGCACATATTTGGGGATTTTCCAGTTATTTTTCTGTGTTTGATTTCTAGTTTAATTCCATCATTGTCTGAGAGCAGATATTGTATAATTTCTATTCTTTTAAATTTGTTAAGGTATGTTTTATGGCCAGAATTTAGTCTTTCTTGATGAATATTCCATGTGAGCTTGAGAAGAGTGTGTATTTTGTTGTTGTTGGATGAAGTTGTGTATAGACCTCCATTATATCCAGTTGACTGTTGAATTCAACTATGTCTTTACCGATTTTCTGCCTGCTGGATCTGTCCATTTCCGATAGAGGGGTGCTGAAGTCTCCACCTCTAATAGTGGATTTGTCTATTTCTCCTTGCGTTTCTATCAGTTTTTGCCTCATGTAGTTTGACAGTCTGTTGATAAGTGTATACACATTTAAGATTGTTATCATGTTTATATTTAGGTGACCTAATACAAAGAGTGCTGATAATAGGATTGTAATAGATTTAAAAACTAAACTAATAGAGATGATTTTTTGGGTAAAGAAGATTTCTTTCCTTCTGAGTAGGTTACTGTCTTTCTTGCTGATCCACATCCTCTTTCTGTTTGGGGGGAAGATAGGACTGTTACAGAAGGAAAGCTTGAAATTCATATTCAGCATTGAATTTCATGATAAGATATTTTCTGTAAGATAATAACAGCCTTCTAAAGTCAGACTGTTCTCCTGAGGGAATTTTCTAAATTATTTTAGCTCCCACTTTAGCATAACAGGAACTAAGACTAGAGTACTCGGCTCATAGGTTTCTCTTGTTGAGATCATTCTTCCATCTGTGACAGCTTGGTCACACGCCTCGCTGCTCCTTGGTATAAGGAAGGGAGAAAGCTCATCCTCTCTGGTCCTAGGTGTTGGGGGGAAAAGACCCAAGACAGAGAAGAGGAGGAAGGTGGAGGCAGGTTTACATTTGTCCTTATCAACCCCAAATCTTGCCTCGGGCTCAGATTGTGAAGAGGAGCCTTTAGAAATATCTTGATCAGGTGAAGAAACCACAAAGACAGGCAGGTTTTTGTGGGGTCCAGTGATGGTTCATTGGTCAGAGCAGCCCGGCCAGGCAGGGGTCATCTGTGTTCTTGTGTTGTATGTCTCCTAATGGGGAAGTGCCCACCAGCAAAGGCTGTGGTGGATACCTGGCTAATGCCCGGTAGAGTGTGTAGCAGAGACTCAGGTGCAGTGTGACTGGACGCCTCAGTTTGCCCGGGACAGTCCTGTTTTCAACTGCAGTGCCAGCATCCTCTCCAGTCAGTGCCTTCTGTTTAAAAGTGCCCTAATTGTACCATAAATGATGTGCTTATCCTCAGAGAGGTGTGTCCCCAGAGAGCAGTAACTGGGGGCTGTGTCATCAGCAGGGCATCCCCAGCCCTGGCAGGGCTTCTCAGGAGACCAGATCACGAGTTACACCAGGTGCCGATGTCAGCTGTCAAAGCAGCAGGATGTCCACTTCAAGCTCAGAGAAATCAGAGGACACCACACAGGTTCCAGGACTCTTTTCCCCTGGCAGACATGGCCATGGAGAGGAGGTAGAGAGGGAGGTAGGATCTGAGAAGGCTGACAGACCTTTTTACCTGGAGAGAATGGATAGTACCTAGGAGGATTGTTTTAAGGTTCTCCGTTAGATTGGACTGAATCCATTGCTTTTCCCTTATGCCCAGTGGATGGGCATTTAGGAGCAAAAATGGATCAGTTATACAGGAGAAACACTCCATTTCCTCTTCCATGTCTGAATTGCAGTGTGTGAGCAAATTTTGCAGCCTGATCATGTACAATTAATTGCCTTTCCTACAGCTTCTTTGCATCCTTGCTGTGCTTTCTTTCCCAAGGTCTCTAAAGCTCTTTAGACAAGATCACTGTAAGCCTTGTAGCCAGTGGTTGAACTTTTCTAAAAATAATTTAGCACCAAAATGGAATAGACACAGTCCCTATTTTTCACTACTTCACATTCAATGCTCATTCAATTCAATACTGTCCACAGACGTTGGCAGTGCTTCCTGTGTGATTGGAGTTCACCTTATATCTGCAATCCCTTTAAGAAATGACCTTCAACATGCACCCCAGTGTTCATAGCAGCACTATTCACAGTAGCCAAGACATGGAAACAACCTGAATGTCCATCGACAGAGGAATGGATAAAGAGAATGTCATATATATACACAATGGAATACTACTCAGCCATAAGAAAGAATGAAATAATGCCATTTGCAGCAACATGGATGGACCTAGAGATTATCATACTAAGTGAAGTACATCAGAACAAGAAAGACAAATACCATATGATATCACTTATATGTGGAATCTAAAATATGACACAAATGAACTTATCTATGAAAAAGAAACAGACTCACAGACATAGAGAACAGACTTGTGGTTGCCAAGGAGGGGGCAAGAGAGGGATGGATTGGGAGTTTGGGGTTAGCAGATGCAAAGTGTTATATAGAAAATGATATAGAATGGATAAGCAACAAGGTCCTACTGAATAGCACAGGGAACTATATTCAATATCCTATGATAAACCATAATGGAAAAGAATATGAAAAAGAATATATATATATATATATGTATATATATATCTGAATCACTTTGCTGTGCAGCAGAAATTAACACAACCTTGTAAATCAACTACATTTCAATAAAATAAATTTTAAAAAAAGATGCGATCTCCAGGGACACATTGTATCTGAAGTTGGGAAATGCTTATAGATAGTGTTTAAAAAAAAACTTTTGGGCTTCCCTGGTGGCGTAGTGGTTAAGAATCCGCCTGCAAGTGCAGGGGACACGGGTTTGAGCCCTGGTCCGGGAAGATCCCACATGCCGTGGAGCAACTATGCCCGTGAGCCACAACTACTGAGCCTGCGCTCTAGAGCCCGCGAGCCACAACTAGTGAGCCCGTTAGCCACAACTACTGAGCCCGTGAGCCACAACTACTGAGCCCGCACACCTAGACCCCGCGCTCTGCAACAAGAGAAGCCACTGCAGTGAGAAGCCCATTGCACTGCCCCCGCTCGCCGCAGGGGGAGAAAGCCCGCATGCAGCAACAAAGACCCAATGCAGCCAAAAATAAATAAATTTTAAAAAACACAACTTTTAATTAATTAATTTATTTTTGCTGCATTGGGTCTTTGTTTCTGTGCGAGGGCTTTCTCTAGCTGTGGCAAGCGGGGCCCACTCTTCATCGCGGTGCACGGGCCTCTCACTATCGCGGCCTCTCTTGTTGCGGAGCACAGGCTCCAGACACGCAGGCTCAGTAGTTGTGGCTCACGGGCATAGTTGCTCCGCGGCATGTGGGATCCTCCCAGACCAGGGCTCAAACCCATGTCCCCTGCATTAGCAGGCAGATTCTCAACCACTGTGCCACCAGGGAAGCCCCAAACTTTTAAATTGAGACATAGCGTTCCTAAATTTCATGAAATCTTAAACCACATGCTTAAGATTATTGATTAGTTTAATGAGTCAGTGAATTTCGTTATTAATGACCTCCTTTCTTACCTGCTCTTTCCTTACCTGTTCTCCTGCTTATAGGAAGCTTGAATGTGAAGGATTAATTCAAAACTTACAGAGTTGAACTTAATTTCATAAACTCCAATAGGTGAATTTTATGGGCTCTTTAAAATGTTGCATATTGTGAGAGGGGGGCCAGTCTGAACTCAGGCCCCAGCTCCAGGTGCAGCCCCCGGTCCCACCTTCTTCCCCTTCCTCTCTTGACCACTCCAGCCAACCTAAGCTCCCCTGAGTAGAGGGAGCCCACGTCATCATTTTACACTAGGGAAACAAAGGTCATGTTAGCAAATACATGTAGGCAAATCATTCCCTTAAACAAAAACACAATCCCCTACTCACCTTTTATCACCTTTTATCGTTCTCCCTGTACAACCTGAATTCTCCAAGAAGCATATCCTAATCATCTCCATCTTCTCACTCTACCTCTTACTTGCTTCTCAGTTCTCTGCTCCAGCCCCACCTTTCCACTGAAACAGCTCTTGCTAAATTATCAGTGACATCCCTGTTGTCAGATCCTCCAGATTCCTAACTGAATTGGAGGCATTTTCTAGTCCTCAACGTACTTGACTTCTCAGCAATATTTGACATCGGTATCTAGGTCTTCCTTCCTGAAATATCCTCTTTCCTATGCTTTTCCAACCCAGCATTGCTGGTTTTTCTTCTTCTTTGTCTGCCCTCTGCCCTCGCAAGACCCTTTTGTAGCTGGCTATTGGATGTTGGCCATCAAGACTCATCCACGTTCCTCTCTGTTTCTTACTCTAGACTTTCTCCCTTGGCTGGTGGTCTCCAATCCCGTCAGCCTAAATGCCTGCTTCTTATAACAATATGTAATTTAAAAAATATCATGCTTTCTCTGTAATATAAAGAAAAGTAGTTTATGTGTAATAGGCATTTCAGTATGTGTGTGCTTGGCCATATGAACTCATAATGATGTAGCTAAGTGCTAAGTGCTGTGCCTCTGTGTAGAATCATTGGTTGTGAATGTGGGTGTTGTTTACGGAGACTCTACCTTGTAGACAGACAGAGAGGTGTTGAACTGGCACTCAGTTACCTCAGACAGTGATGCGATTTTCTGAAATGGTGAGTAGGTCTGGGTAAATACCGAACAGTAGTCCGCTCTTCCCTTAATTTACATGGTTCCTACATTCCTGGAAAATTCAGTGTCACTTGAAACGAGGCAAGAAATACAAGCTTTGGTGTTTATATGGTAGATAAAGTTAGATTCCAGGCTCAGATAATTAAAAACAGGTTTTTAACCTCCGTGGCATGTGGGGCATGAGACATTTCTTCTCTGTGAACTGCACTGCGTTTTGCAAAGTGTCTGGCACCCTGGGTCCCCTCCTGGGAATGACAGTAGCAATCCCCAGTCACTGTGAGATAGCCGCCCCCATCTCCCTACCCCCAGAAAATTTGCATACCCCCTGGGGTCCTGCGCAGTAGTTTAGAACTACTGCCCTGGGCCGTCTCCTCCTGGGCAGGGGCTGCGGCCCAAAAGCAGACAACACCCACGCTTAAGTCTTCACTCCAGACCCCTCTTCTGCCTCCGTATCTGAATAACTGATGTCTGCTTGTATGCATTTTATGGGTCACAAAGTCACCTCGAAACTCAGGTAATGGCTGCAGTGTGCATCCATTTATGCAGGTCAGGAAAGTAGGGGTCATCCTTGGCGCCCTCCTCCCCCTTACCCTCCATGGGTATCCAGTCCATCATAAAATTCTTTTGATTGTATTTCCTAAATACAGCATATAGTTTCTAAATGTTTTTTCTAATCTCTTCATTTTCTCAGGCTCTACCTTTACAGCTTTACTCTAATCCACCATAACTGGGCCACCACTGTGGCCTCCAGCTCACCCAGTTGCACTCTCCCGCTTCCTCTGGATGCACTGATTTTCCTGTGGTCCCTTGTAGTTCCTATTGTTTCCTCCTACCATAGACCTTAGAACACGTGCTGCCTCCCCACGATGTACCTCCTCCCTCTTCATTTGTCTATTCCACTCGTCTTTCAGTCTCAGCCTGAGTCACTGCCTCCATGAAGCCCTCCTTGACCTCTCTGACCTCTCTATTATAGGCTCTCTTAGCATTTCATAACACGTTAGAGTTCTGGCCTTACGTTTACTTATGTGATCAGTTGATTAATGCCTGCCTTTTCCACTGTATACTGTAAGCTCCATGAGAACAGGGGCGTTTCTGGTTTTGCTCACCATTGTATTTCCAGTACTTGCCATAGTGCCTGGCACACAGTAGGTCCTCAATAAATGCTGAGTGTTCCTGAAGCTTGAAATGAGGTTTTTGCGGCCGGAGTGGCTACCAGTTCCGTTTTGTGACAAGAGGGGGCAGCAGAGAGCTGCCAGAGGAGAGGCCTCTGGTTTGTCTTTTAGGTTAGAAAATGCAGTTTGTCAGGCTGTTTAATCAGGAGTGAGGGGAAAAGGAGGGGAGAACACACGAGTGAAAACTGAGAAGCAAAAGAACAGATTATCCAGAAGAGAAAGGGAACCAGAGGGAGAAACTTGTAGCTGGAGTTTGGTAGAGGAGCCCGGGGTGGCAGAGGTGAAGGGGGCTGCTTAGATGTGAGGTGGTCAAGTTTGTGGCTTATTGCTTCTCAGGAGGCCTCTCTAGGGTTGGAAAGATTCCTGCCCCAATAAACCGAGAAGCCGTATGATGCAGATGGAGATGTAAAGAAAAGGGAGGAGCCGCTCTCTTCTTGCCAGCCACAGCTTTGTTTGGGAGCTTATGACACATGGTGGGAGTTCTACCCCTTGCATGGGGGACAGGACTGATGAGGGGGTGGGAGGGTGGAGGGAGTTCGGGGTGCTGGGACAGGAGAAGAGGAAGGGGAGGAAACTAGTATTTCTCAGGTACCCTCTGCGTTACAGGCCCACAGTAGTCCTGGAAGGTCCGTATTATCCTCACTTGAATGATGAGGGTGCTGTGACTCAGAGTATAATAGTATGCTCCAAGACATATTCGTGTGGCTAAACTGAGCTTCTAGCCCTGACTCCCTTGGCTCACAAACCCATGATCTTTCTTAGATACTCTGGTAACTTCTGAAAGATTTTGGCAATGGCCTTTTTAAACTTATTATGCCTAAAGAGAAACAGGCCCTATTCAGTTTTGTCCCATGTTGGTAGATTCAACATTTACACGAGAAATTATTAACCCTGTTTACGGACTTGTTGGCTCTTGGGAAAGCAAGTGTACCATAAATATAAAATATTGCAATTTAATCTCTATGAGATGATGGAGGTTCACTAAACTAGTGGTAATTATTTCATGATGTATGTAAGTCAAATCATTATGCTGTAAACTTACAGTGTGGTATGTCAATTGTGTCTCATTAAATCTGGAAGAAGAAAAAGAAAAAAGAACCCCCCCAAAATTGCAATTTAACTGACAATTTGTTTTATTATTATTATTATAAATTTATTTATTTTTGGCTATGTTGGGCCTTTGTTGCTGTGCGTGGGCTTTCTCTAGTTGCGGTGAGCGGGGGCTACTGTTCTTTGTGGTGTGCGGGCTTCTCATTGCAGTGGCTTCTGTTGTTGCGGAGCGTGGGCTCTAGGCGCGTGGGCTTCAGTAGTTGTGGCACATGGGCTCTAGAGCACAGGCTCAGTAGTCGTGGCGCACGGGCTTCAGTAGTTGTGGCTTGTGGGCTCTAGAGCGCAGGCTCAGTAGTTGTGGTGCACAGGCTTAGTTGCTCCGGGGCACATGGCATCTTCCCGGACCAGGGCTCAAACGCGTGTCCCCTGAATTGGCAGGCGAATTCTTAACCACTGTGCCACCAGGGAAGTCCCTGAGAGTTTTTTTAAAATTAATTAATTAATTTTAAACATCTTTATTGGAGTATAATTGCCTTACAATGTTGTGTTAGTTTCTGCTGTATAACAAAGTGAATCAGCTATATGTATACACATATCCCCATATCCCCTCCTATTTCCTGCATCCTCATGTCCATTCTCTACATCTGTGTAACTGACAGTTTATAATCTCCGAACAGAGACTCAGGATCTGAAATGTCCAAGGTCTGTGTGCATGTTTATGAGGGTCAAACGTTGCAGGAATTATCATCCTTGTTTTATATGGATGGATACAAACTCACTGTACTGTTTTCTTGGCCAAAGTGTTAATCAAGGGAATACGGATGTAGGAAATAGGATCTCTGCTCATAGATCAAGAACCAACATTAGAATGACCTTGAGCTAGTTAAAGAATTTCCGACCTTGACTAGAACTGTTGGAGGAGGAAGATTTGTGTGAAGCCCTGCAAGGGAATGCTTCTCCAGAGAACTCAGCCCACGCTGTTGTAGCTGTTGACACAGCATGATTTGAACACGCAGGTCCAAATGCATCTCTTTGTGATCGGCAAAGCAAGGGTGGGACAGGAGGAGGAGCAACCATTCTGGAAAAGGAAAATGGTTGAAGTTGGGGTGGTGGGCGGGGGACAGCACAGGGCTCCCCCCTTATCGAAGAGCAGTTGAACACATCTTGGAACTGAACGTGTGTCAGCCTTTTGGCAGAGAGAGATGTGTGATTTTTATCTAATAGTTAATAAATCTTAGGAAGAAAATGCATTCTTTTCATTGCAAAAGTGTGGTGAAAAGCGGGTGGTTTTTGATTTTGTTTTTTCTCTTGGGAGGGGATGGAGGGTGTCAAGGGGAACCTTCTGTCATTTAATCTCTCCATTTTCTCCCCAGGAATGATTTAGATTATATTGTCCGTGTTGCCTTGTCTGTATTCCTTAAATATTTGGTTTAAGCAGTTATTAATGACAACAATGACCACTTTCCTATGTGATCCTTCATCCCTCCTGACTGCCCACAAATAGCAAAATGAGTTCTGAAATCAGTCACTTGCCAGGCTCACTCAATCTTTTTGGAGCATCTACATGTTGGACTTCTGTCCAGCACTGTATTTGATTCTGTAGGAATATACCTTCAAGGGATTGAAGAAATGGCAAGCAAATGCATTCTTTTCCCCAACTGAATAAACAGTTATTAAGAACTCAGAACACTTCCCATTAATCATGATCAGGTTCCAAGACCCTCCCGTCAAAACCTTTTGAATCCATAATGAAGCCAGACCATAAAACTAATAGTCCAAACCTGATTTTTGGGTCCTAGAAGTAGGAGAATTACTACATGGAGAGGAGAGACGATCCAAGAGAAAGAGAGCGTGTGACATTTGAAGGTTTAAGTAAATTTATAGTTTATGAAATTTGAGATGCTTTCCCTTGACATGACACTAGAGGGCAGTATATACAGTCAAACCTCGTAATGGAACCGGCTATTGAATTCTTATCATTTCCAGTTATGCTTTTTTATGTTCAGTGTCACCCCTTAATTCTTTCGTTTCATTAAATAAATAAAGGGAAAAAGACATTGAAATTATATACAGCCATAACAAGAAATATCTTATGAGGATAAAGAATTTTGTTAAATTTTACGAAAGTAATGCATAAGCAATTTAAAAAATGAAATGGTATTAAAAGGTTTTTTAAAAAAATTTATTGGAGTATATTTGATTTACACTGTTGTGTTAGTTTCAGGTGGACAGCAAAGTGAATCAGTTATACATATACATATATCCACTCTTTTTTAGATTCTTTTCCCATTTAGGCCATTGCAGAGTATTGAGTAGAGTTCCCTTTGCTACACAGTAAGTCCTTATCAGTTTTCTATTTTATATATAGTAGTGTGTATGTGTCAATCCCAATCACCCAATTTATTACCCCCCCCCCGACCCCCTGGTAACCATAAGTTTGTTTTCTACATCTGTAACTCTATTTCTGTTCTGTAGATAAGTTCATTTTAGGTTCCTAAAAAGAAGGTTTACCTTCTTTTTAGGTTCCACATTATAAGTGATATCATATTTGTCTTTCTCTGTCTGACTTACTTCACTCAGTATGACAATCTCTAGGTCCATCCATGTTGCTGCAAATGGCATTATTTCATTCTTTTTTTATGGCTGAGTAAATATTCCATTGTATATATGTACCACATCTTCTAAAAGGTTTTTTCTTAAATGAAGAAAAGTTCTCTTTCCCTCTCTCCCATCCTGTTTCCTGTAGCTTTCCTGGAGTTTGTGTTCATATATCTAAATAGTATGTGCATACTTGTATTTCTTGAGACAGTTATTTGGTTTATTTTTAATGACATCAGAAATCATTGTTTACTACATAATTGTTAGAATTTTAAGTTTTCATCTTGGTACTTTTTACCCAGCTTCAACAAGCATCAATCTTCTCTTATTTGTGTTTGATTATCCCTACATTCCTCCTTGCCCTCTTAATTATTTTAAACAATTTCTAAACAATATATCATCTTACATTTCCTTTTTTGATACTTTTTAACTTAGAGCTAATAATTGCCTTTAAAAAATTACGTAGTTTTTATTAGTTCATTATCATTAATTTTATTTTAACAGTTTTCCATCCGATATATGAAATGCCTATCTATGTAGGTAGAATTTTTGTGTATATAAAACAAATAAATTTTAGGTACATAAAGTTTAAAAAATAAGTGGTCTGACGTATTAGATAATCTATTCATTTTATTTCTCCTCCAGGGAACATTTGTTTGCACACCCCTGCCGCTCAGTTTAGACTTGTTACTTGCTAATTCTGCTGAATATTCTCATCCTGGAATTTCAAATATCCTGAGGGTTTTTTTTTCTTTTTCTTTGCTGCTTTGTGTTGGATGCCTTATTTCCTGGGTCTATTTCCCCGCTTTCTTGACTTACTTCCTTGAGTGGCTGCAGCCCCTTCTAACTGTTTCCTAAGAAGAGTATAAGGCAAGTTTATCCTCCTTCAGAATTTTGAAAGATTTGCTCCGTTGGGTTCCAGAAGTCCGATGTCATTCTGATTCTTCTTCCTTTGTAAGTGAACTTTGTGACCAGTCAGTCACACAGGCTAATTTAATGAAGGGGCCTTAGATTTCTGATTCTGGTACAGCTTTCGGTCTTTGAAGGAAAGGCACCATAAGTACTAACTAAGAATACCGGTAGCTGGAATTGGGTTCACCTTTATATATACCTCTTTGTATATATACCTCTTTGTATCTGGTAGTATTTTGCTATCCATTCCTTTGTAAATAACCAGTTTTCTAAAAATTCATGGTGTTGTGGCTTGATGTGGGTCTTTTTTTCCCATTGCGATGGACACTTAGGCCTGTGAATGACATGGCCAGTATTTTCTGTTTTGCCTTGCATGGCTCTGAGGTTGAAGAGTGAATTGACTGGATCGAATTGCAGTTCCAATGGTATAGTCATTGCTGAGTGTTTTTGAGGCCTTTTTAGCTTCTCACTGGTTCACTGTTTATTCCCAGGGCTTCGCTTTTGCTTTCCTTGGCTCTGTATTTATGTCTTTGAAGATATTTTGAGGACTTCTTCAAAAAAGTAGCTTGGTGATGTTGATTTCGAAGGTCGAGAGTTTCACTGCTATTGAGGGCTTTACTGTCCCAGGTCGTTAGACTTAAAGACAATGAAAATGTGTAGTTAGTAAGGATGGGTTTTAAATATGGTGCATTGTTATTTAATCACTGCTCATATGTTAACTCTGTCAAAGTGGTTTGAGTGGCCTGTATAATGTCCACGAGGAGGTGTGACTTGGTGTTCAACCAGAATTGGTTGGTAGTGGTCACATGCCTGTTCTGAGCTGTGAATGGTGAATGCTTGGCAAGTACAGTTAAGAGTTTTGAGTTTCAAAACTGTCTGATGGGCTCCCCTGGTGGCGCAGTGGTTGGGAGTCTGCCTGCCGATGCAGGGGACATGGGTTCGTGCCCCGGTCCGGGAAGATCCCACATGCTGCGGAGCGGCTGGGCCCGTGGGCCGTGGGTGCTGGGCCTGTGCGTCCGGAGCTTGTGCTCCGCAACGGGAGGGGCCACAGTGGTGAGAGGCCCACGTACAGCAAAAAAAAAAAAAAAAAAACTCTGATGCTGCTCAGTGAGATTCACATGTGCTTTATTTAGAGCTGATCCTGAAATGGTCTTCCAGATTACCCCCTCTTAGTTTGGCATGTTGTTGTTCTAAACCCCAAATGAAGATTTTTCTAAAGATTCCTTTTCTAATTAACTAATGGTACTAGGCAGTTTTTCATTCGAGATGGAGCCATTCAGTAAAGTGGAAACCAGCACCTCCTCTTCAGCACATCTGCTAGGGAGCAGATTGATAGAAATGCTGCTCCGTGGTTCATTTTGGCCTCATTCCAGCTGAGCTCTAGATTAAAACTGCTTCAGCATTTCCCTGTCTGTCTCCTTCATCCTGATTTTGTGTTATTCTATCTTAATTTTCTTATGTACCTTGGATCAGTGAATGTGCTATTTTCCTCATAACGTCGTTCACCAATTCTAATCCTCTCACTCCTTTTCTGCAAGCTCAAAGATATCTCTGTGGTGCCACTATTTTTCCTGAGCACTAGCTCCGAGTTCCTGGGGGAGGATTCATTTTCAAGGCGTGGTATCTGAATGGCCTGGACCAGAACACCCGGCCGCTATCCACTGCTCATTATTAGATGGAGGGGACCTGACAGTATGGTAGGAAACCTGAGTGAAATGGCTGTTCAGGGTGGTCATCAGTAACAGGTGGCTGGCCTGAAGGGTCTGGCTGGGCAGATGGCACTGCTCTGGGGCCCCTGCATGCCAGCTCAGCTCGACAGTTGCAGAGGAGGGAATTGGCTCTGATGTTTCCCTGGGCCAGGATCTCAGCTATGGACTAGACTTCATTACGTACCAGCAGATGGGAGAGTCAACCCAATAACTTTCCATTTCCTAGTTGGGAACTAATTCTGGGAAGATGTTTGGCTCTGTCGGCGCAGTGCAAAGAGCCGCTTTCCTGGCCAACAGGAACCCGCAGACATTTGGCACATGGAAATTTACACGCAGGCACACGCCCGAGGCCCATGAGTCTTAGCCCTCACCAGATATGTAACAAGTGGGAGACTTCTGGCTTTTCACTTGAGAAATTTCCAGTGCAAGTCCATGGAAGCTTCCCCACGGGCCTTTTAAAGGCTGGACTGCTTTCTTCTCCCACAGTCACCACCAGCATGCAGAACCTCCCCTCCTGTGGGTGCTGCAGGATCACAGCTATCGCCGGACTGCCTAGCAACAAAGCAGATTCCATCCGTTCCAGCCTCAGATGCCAATTATTTTCAGTGCCTACCAGTTCTCTGGGTAGTATTAGAATCAAGGAAGAGGCAGAGAACTGAAAAGTGATGGTTTCCTTGCATCAGGGTAAGGTTAACATCCTAAAAAACCAAATACTCAAGGTCTGTTTCCCTTGAAGGGTAGGGTCACTTAACGATTCACTGAAGGGCATCGGTTTGAATCCTCTGTTACCCTCTCAGGTACCCCATCCTTTCATCCTGGAAGTCTTTTCCTCCATCCCCTAGTATCTAGCCAACTCTCAGATGTTTCCTCAAAGTAAGTAAATAGGGCCTCAAGGTCAGAATGGAGACCACCTCCTGAACAAAAGCCACTTCACACGTTTTTGTTAGATTAGGTTCCCACAGCTGGGATTATCTCTGTACTAAAAGCTGTTTGTGTTGGGCTGCTCTAGTGCATTATTAGAGGCACTGAAATCTACCCCACCTCCCTTTCTATTGTACCTCTGGTCTTCTAGTCTTTCGATGAGCTTATAGTTATAACAACAACACAACGTAGAGTGGGAGAACAGTAGCTATGCTTTTCTTTCGATATTTCCAGAGAAGGAATCTGTACAATTTCCTGTAATCAAGGACTGCACAAGCTCTGAGTGAATTTTGAATTTATTTTATATAGGGACCAGGGTAATGTGATGCTCCCGTAGAGCTGGGAGTGACCATAGATCTTTGACATTCCCCAAGCCTCGGGGATCCCTCCAAGAGCATCCCTAAAAGATGTTGCCCCAGTCTGTCCTGAATCTTTTGGGTGATGGAAGATCTCACTCTTCTTTTAGAAGTCAACTCTTAAAAGGTGAAGTTTACATATAACAAATGCACACATTCTAAGTCAGCAGTTGGTGACAATTTATCAGTTAAGACATTTCCCCTGTGCCCCTCTGTAAGCCAGTCTGCCCCTACTCCCTGCTCTCTGCTATCCCTTTGATCTGATTTCTATCACTGTAGGTTAGTTTTGCTCGTTTAGAGACTTTGTATAAATTGAATTGCACACTGTGGACTCTCTTTTGTCTGGCTTCTGTCTCGCAGCATATATTTGAGATTACTCTATTTTCTAGTCAAAAACAGATGAAACTCTGATCTGTAGCCCACACTGACAGGCAATAAAACTCATGCCCCTTCTGCCTGGATGATTTTTTCTTTCGTGGGAGTGTGGCCTGGGGGTAACTAACTGTCTGGAGTTGCCCAGGATTCACGTGGTTCCTCGGATACAGGATTCTCACTGATAAAACTGGAGAAGTTCCAGGCAAGTTGGGATGAGTTGGTTGCCCTAGCCCCCTCTACTAGATACCATAGAGAACATTAGGGCACCAGGGGAATGAGCATCTAAACAATAGAGGAAAGGCAAGAAAAATGGACATTTTATGTTTCTTCACCTTAAGGCTCAGCTACAAGGGACCCAACTCTGGGAGAATCCCTCTGGAAGCCATGCAGCTATAAGCCATGCAGCTGGAGGACTGGGTTTGTATCACTTACCTGATGTCAACTGATTTTTTTAAAAAATATTTTTTATAGTTTGGTTCCCTATTAAGGACATACTATGCTTCCTTACTTTTCTGCTTTCCAGGATACTATTTTAAGAGCTCTGACATTGCCAACAGTTAATACTTTTGTGATCAAAAAAATTGGGAAAGCACCAAGATTAACAAATTAAAATAATAATTATTATTTCAAGGTGCTTGGTTTGATGGGCTCCAGCTTGATTATTTTGATATGTTTAATCTTAAAACTCCAACCACTTTTTCAACTGAATTACAAGGCGTTGCGCTAACGTGGCTTCTCTGAGGATGTGTGCTAATCTCTCGTTTATATCTGAAATAATTCATCCACTGGATGTTAGCCGAACACATTCACCTGCTGATGTTCAAGGAAGCTGTAATCTGCCTGCTCTCCTTCTGGGGGCGGATGAAATTCCTGGCAGTTAACTGTGCCACATAAATTCTGAAATATGATACCCTTATAAGCATGCAAGACTCCAAGGGCAATCTTTCCTAAGTGGCACTGGGGTGATGTGGCAGTTTGGGGCTGTATCTGTGAGCCTTTACGTGTTATACAAAGCTTGTGAGACTTTTTTAATGCTTCTCTTCAGAGAGGTGTCTCATTTTTTCCTCTAATTTTTGGATGTTTAAAATTTACACAATTAAGGCATAAATATATCACTAACGCAATTTAAACAACAAAGAAATCTACCAAGCAAAGAAGGAAAGTTCAACCTTACTTCCTTAATCCCCATCCCAGTTAGATTGTTGGTGCTCCTTCAGAATTTTTATGTATAATTGAATTCAGCCTGTGGTTTTTTGTTTTTGTTTTTGTTTTTTTTTATACGGTACACGGGCCTCTCACTGTTGTGGCCTCTCCCGTAGCGGAGCACAGGCTCCGGATGCGCAGGCTCAGCGGCCATGGCTCACGGGCCCAGCCGCTCCGCAGCATGTGGGATCTTCCCGGACCGGGGCACGAACCCGTGTCCCCTGCATTGGCAGGCGGACTCTCAACCACTGCACCACCAGGGAAGCCCCCAGCCTGTAGTTTTGTCTGTTTTTTTCTTAAACTGAATCATACTGTAGATATATATTGGTTTTTCCATTTAAACATATGTTTTAAAGATTTTTTTCATGTTAGACTATATCAATTTACTTCATTATTTTTAAAGTTATGTTGATTTATTGGTATAGAGGCACCTAAGTTTAGTTAACTATTCCCCTGTCAATGGTTATTTAGGTTGCTGTTTTTCTGTTACATTACCATGAACATACTTCTATGTCTTTGCCCATATATACTCTTATTTCTCTAGATATTTGAGAATAGAGTTGCTGTGTTAATGGATAAATTAAGTTAAACTTTGGTACATAGTGCCAGGTGGGTCTCGACAAGGCTGTACCAATTTCCCCTCAAAGTCTGAATTCTTTTAACATGTGGAAAATTTGAAACACAATGAAAATGGTATGTATGTGTATAGCTGATTCACTTTGTTATACAGCAGAAACTAACACACCATTGTGAAGCAATTATACTCCAATAAAGATGTTAAAAAAAAATGAAAATGGATAATTAAATTTTGCAAGCTCAAACAGCAAATTGGGAATTTGCTCTGCTTTTAATAAAATCTTATTTGTTGTTTACTTATACATTTGATTCCTATAAAGCTCAGAAAGGACAAGACACTTGGCTTATTGATTTAACTTGCCAGTTATAATTTCATGGACTTTGCATGAGCTCAGGATTAGAATGAATTTTAATGATTTTCCATGACTGACTGCTAAGATGTTTCCATAGAATAAACACTAATGAAACTGTGGTCAGCATAGAATAGTCCAGAAATGACCTCCGCCTAGAAGATCTTCCATACGAAAGATCAGTTAAGAGTCTAGTTCTTTAGCTTTTCCTTACTATCTCATTTTTTAATTTTTATAACTCACTAATTCTTTCTCAAATCATTGACTCTGTCAAATTTTTTTTTGCGAAGAATTAATAACTGGATGTCAAAGTGTTGCTAAGGCTTCATTATTTTTTTATGGGGTGGTAGTATCACTAGTCTACCATTAAGTACTACCATAAGTAATTAAAATAAAATTGCTATATTTGTCAGAGTAAATGAGGCAGGAGAAAGGTCCTAAGATGATGTAGTGATTTTCTCATCAATTCATTTCACCTCTTTCTCCCTAACTTAATATATCCTTTTATGTTTTTTTTTAAATAAATTTATTTATTTTACTTGTTTTGGCTGTGTTGGGTCTTCATTGCTGCGCACGGGCTTTCTCTAGTTGCAGCGAGCGGGGGCTACTGTTCGTTGTGGTGCGTGGGCTTCTCATTGCAGTGGCTTCTCTTGTTGCAGAGCACAGGCTGTAGGCATGTGGGCTTCAGTAGTTATGGCTCGTGGGCTCTAGAGCACAGGCTCAGTAGTTTTGGCGTACAAGATCCCACATGCCGCGGAGCACCTAAGCCTGTGCGCCACAACTACTGAGCCTGTGCTCTAGAGCCCGTGAGCCACAACTACTGAGCCCGCACGTAGAGCCTGTGCTCCGCAACAAGAGAAGCCACCTCAATGAGAAGCCCATGCACTGCAAGGAACACCCAACGCAGCCAAAAATAAATAAGTAAATAAATTTATTTTTTAAAAAAGTTGCTTAGCAATCAAGGCATTTATTTCTTAAATCAGCCAGAAATCTGGGGTAGGATACCTGTTTGTTCAGCAGTTCACCATGTCACAGAAGCATCCTTCTCCTCTGCCATTTCTGCACATGGTCATCTAACGGCTGTGGCTGCTGAAACCTCTGACCTCAGCTACCTGAGCACGTCCATCAACCCCCAGACTGTGTGTGATGACCTCCCTCTCCGAGCAGCCTCATTTTCTCACTCCATGTCTTGTACTTTTGCTCCCAAACACCTGCTCACTTGTTGGCACTGCAGCTTTGGAGGGCAGGTGGGGATATACTGAGCCGCGAAGCAAGACATCTCACCTGTTAGGCTTCCCTCGTCAGGATGAGAGTGTATGAGGGGATTTTCATTTCTGATTTTGGGGCCCACGGTCTCTATAGGATAGGGTGTGTTTTGGGACAACTTTTATCTTTCTTTGAGTATGAACAATTACAGCATGAACTGTTATCACTGTGAATTTTTTTCAAGCCATATTAGCTGTGACTCTACTGAAGAGTTGTAGTAAATATGTTCTTATTTGAATCTTACCTACACAGGCTCACATGCTGGCACACTGGCACACTCATGCACACTCAGACACTCCTACACCTCGATGTGAAGCATTGCTGTCCTTTGGGAATGTGGATGATCTTTCTTTTCCGCCCATTCCCCTCTACCCTCTGGTGGTTCTTTTATGTTTTTTTAGTGCGATAAAATTTCTTGTATCGAGCATTTATTATATGAGGAATTGGATGAAAAAATTTAAACAAAATAACAATTATAGGAAAGTATTTATGTTCTTTGCTTTATGCGTTTACTATCTCTTTTGGACTGCCATAGGAGGGTGCATTTTATTTGTTTATGGTATTAAACTTGGGCCTATAAAATATAATTTATTCATTATGTTACTAAGGATTCTTAATGTGGACCTAAAATCCTTGGTGAAGATTAGATTTTCTGTGTATATTAGAAAATCAAGCTGAGAGTATCCTAGACATGATTAACTTTGGAGGACAGTTCTTTCTTCCTTTCTTCCTTTCTTTCTTTTTCTTTCTTTCTTTCTTTCTTCCTTTCTTTCTTTTTCTTCCTTCCTTCCTTCCTTCCTTCCTTCCTTCCTTCCTTCCTTCCTTCCTTCCTTCCTTCCTTCCTTCCCTTCTTTCTCCCTTTCTCCCTTTCTTTCTTCCTCCCTCCCTCCCTCCCTCCCTCCTTCCTTCCTTCCTTCCTTCCTCATCGCATGGCTTGCAGGATCTTAGTTCCCCAACCAGAGATCGAACCCAGGCCCTGGCAGTGAAAGCACCAAGTCCTAACCACTGGACTGCCAGGGAATCCCCTGGAGGACAGTGCTTTATTCTGCACTGTTCTCTCTTGGGTAGAGAGAGACTCTAAGGAAAATTTATTTTTCCAGGTCATAGCTTCCAACTAGTGTCAAAAAGTGGCTCAAAGGCTAAGTGGGATGGAATGATTTGGCAGTTCTGTATCTACCTGGTGGGTAGACTTGCTTTGGAAAAAGCAGTCAGTTGTTATTTATTTATTTATTTGATTGCACCAGGTATTAGTTGCAGCAGGCGTGCTCCTTAGTTGTGGCTTGCCAGCTCCTTAGTTGCGGCACATGTGCTTCTTAGTTGTGGTTGGTAGGCTTTTTAGTTGCGGCATGTGTGGGATCTAGTTCCCTGACCAGGGATTGAACCCGGATCGTCTGCATTGGGAGCGTGGAGTCTTAACCACTGTGCCCCCTGGGAAGTGCCTCAGTTGTTGTCTTGATCCTTGGTTTCAGAGGATGTCATTAGCTTGGAGATAGTTTGCTGTATACGGGATTGACTTCTGTAAAATGTCCCTCCAGCCAAGCGTCTAAGGCAGATGCATGGATGGCCTGCTCTGAAGTTCTAGTTGCTAGTTCAGAGTTTAGATTTTTGTCCCACAAAGTGGAAAAATTGGGAGAATAAATATTGAAATGACTGTGTATTCTCAACAGAATAATACTACACAACTGTTAAAAAGACTAGGGCAGCCGTCTCTGCCCTGAAATGGACATATCTCCATGGTAGTTTCATGGACAATGCCAGGTTCACAACCGTGTGGATAGCCTGTATTCATTTAGGTAAACAAAATTTCCTTAATTCTAAAAAGCATTGTTCTTTTTCAAATTTAATATCTCTGAAGTCAGCATGTATTTTGCATTTCTAGCCTTCCCCTGAGCATCGGCAGTAATGTAGTTGCGATTGCCTGTGTGGGCACGAACTGGGCTGTCCTTCCGCCTGGCACGATGGGACCGCTGCAGCCCTTGGATGTTTCCATCCACAAACCAGTGAAGGGCCATTTGAGGAAAATATGAGTCAAGTTGGTGTCGGAAACCTTTCTTTGACATCTTCTGGTCACGCCAAGAAAGCATCGGCATCAAACTTGGGAATGGGTGTCAGTGGTTTGGGAGAAAAATCTCAGAGGTGATAGTGGAGCACTCTTTTAAGCAGTGCTGTATTGCTAGCAGTCTTTTTTCTTTTCTTTTTTAAAAAATAAATTAATTTTATTTATTTGTTTTTGGCCGCAATTTTATTTATTTGTTTTTGGCCGCGTTGAATCTTCGTTGCTGTGTGCGGGCTTTCTCTAGTTGTGGCCAGCGGGGGGCTACTCGTTGTTGTGCTGTGTGAGCTTCTCATTGCAGTAGCTTCTCTTGCTGGGGAGCACAGGCTCTAGGCACGCGGACTTCAGTAGTTGTGGCACACGGGCTCAGTAGTTGTGGCTCGTGGGCTCTAGAGCGCAGGCTCAGAAGTTGTGGTGCATGGGCTTAGTTGCTCCGCAGCATGTGGGATCTTCCCAGACCAGAGCTCAAACCCGTGTCCCCTGCATTGGCAGGTGGATTCTTTTTTTTTTTTTTTTTTTTTTTTTTTGCGGTACACGGGTCTCTCACTGTTGTGGCCTCTCCCGTTGCGGAGCACAGGCTCCGGATGCGCAGGCTCAGCTATTATGGCTCACGGGCCCAGCCGCTCCGCGGCATGTGGGATCTTCCCGGACCGGGGCACGAACCCGTGTCCCCTGCATCGGCAGGCGGACTGTCAACCACTGCGCCACCAGGGAAGCCCGGCAGGTGGATTCTTAACCACTGTGCCACCAGGGAAGTCCCCCAGAAATATTTTTCTTAATGACACTAAAAATAATGGTACATCTTATAATTTATTTTTCCTAGATTCAATTAAAGGTGACTCCCTTCCATAAAACCTCAGTGGGGATGGAAGAACAGTAGTTATGTAGGCCTGTTTTAGAATAAATCATTGAAAAGGGGTCATTTTGAGGGAATGTGCTAAAGGAAGTAATCACCCCCGGTCACCCCTCTTCCTGCCCAACTGTATTGGGTGTATTTATTCAGAGGTTTTAAATCTGAATTTGTGTGCTTGGTTTAAGGAATCAGAAAAGATACATCAGGCCCCTGTTTAGTTCAGAGCATGAATTTCAACCTCGCAGTAACCATGCTTGGGGAGGATGACTGGCAACTTAAATTTGCATAATGGCACCTTTACACTGGTTCAAGAGGAGTCTGCTCTGGCCTTCCTTCAGCCGTGCCCCTGCATACAGGGTGAAGAGCCCACAGACCAAGTCACTTGCTCACCTGTGGCCATGGAGCCCATGCCTCTGCACATAGGCATCACACTTCATGCACCAGGATCCCAGAATTCCCTGCCCCCAATGCCAAGGTGGAGCCCACTTCCAGATCCTGCACTGGCCGCTTCTCTGGTTTATCCTCCCAAGAGCAAACTGGGCTGTCAGTATGCACCCCTGGGCTTGAAGGATGGCCAAGGGGGTGACTGCAAACGTGTGGCATGTAAAAGAAAAATTTTGCGCCAGACACTTGTTAAAAACAGCAAGATAGATTTTATTCAAGTTTCTGTAATAGAGGAGAGAGACTTCGTATAGAACTGAGCTCAACTCCAAGTCCAGCAAAGACAGCTGGGGACCAGCAAGCAGTGAGGGGGTCAGCAGAGGGAAAATTACTAAGAGGATATCAATGGCAGGATGATTCTTGCTAAACTGGCTTAACAGGATTCTTTTTTTTTTCTTTTTTAAAATTATATATATTTATTTATTTATTTTTGGCTGCGTTGGGTCTTCGTTGCTGCGTGCGGGCTTTCTCTAGTTGCGGTGAGTGGGGGTTACTCTTCGTTGCAGTGCAGGGGCTTCTCATTGCGGTGGCTTCTCTTGTTGTGGAGCACGGGCTCTAGGTGCGTGGGCTTCAGTAGTTGTGGCACATGGGCTCAGTAGTTGTGGCTCGCGGGCTCTAGAGCGCAGGCTCAGTAGTTGTGGTGCACGAGCTCAGCTGCTCTGCAGCATGTGGGATCTTCCCGGACCTGGGCTTGAACCCGCGTCCCCTGCATTGGCAGGCGGATTCTTAACCACTGCACCACCAGTGAAGGCCACAGGATTCTTGCTAAAGGCAGCCGGGGGACTGAGCCGTCGAGTGTCGGGGGTGAGGAGCTTGGTCAGACGTCAAGGTGGGGCATTCTCCCTAGACCAACATAGCTGGATTCCCTGCTGAAACTGGGCTCTGCAGGCCAGGGAGGTGGCCAGCCGAGCTTGCGGCGTAGTGAGCAGAGGGCGCAGGACAGAACTTGGACTCGCAGAACGAGGTGTCTGCGTCCATATGCACAGGGTCCGCACGGTGTGGGACAGAGCCAGGGGTGGAAGGAATGGGGGACAGGCACACCTGCATTCTAGCGTGGAACTTGGAGGGGTCTGAGAGTTCTGAATGGAACCTGCCCTTCAGCTGCAGATTCCTTTGAGGGCCTTGAAAGGTGGGGCGGAGGTTGTCTGGTGGGGACTGTTTCAGTGGTGGAGAAACCTTAGAGACAACACACCGAAGAGCTTCAGGAGGCAGCTGGACAGTGGGGACAGACAGGGCAAGGCCCAGAGGAGGGAGAGCAAGTGGGTGTTTCCCCTGTGGTGTCTTGAGCGAATGGAGGGGAAGGTTTGAGGGATTAGGTGCGGGTGAGCCAACAAGTGAGGAAGAATCCTCTCCCTCCTCTTCTCACCCCATGCCAGGCCCCAAAGAGAATCATGGTTTGTGGCAGAGAATGATGTTAATTTTGAATAGATGTTTTCCACATTTGGTGTGAACCGTTGCTGTGCACATTTAAAAGTGCCGTGAATCTATATGTATGTAAAGGTAGAAGGGTAAAACGTTTAGCGGCGTGTTAGATTGATTTATAGCCTTCAGATGTTCAGGCCTTTGGTGGGCGGGACTCTCTTTGTACTCCTGCCTCTGGCCCTGCTCTGTTAGGAAGGGGACTACAAAGTTATTGACTGGCCCTCAGCATGGGTTCAATAAGGGGGCTTGAGAAATTTCCACACCCAGGGGTAGAATGGACAGATGCCTAGCTGAACACGTATACTTGAGAGAGGACTACATGACGTGGAATGGATTAAGCGGCAAGTAAAAGGACTCATGAACAGAGAAGATGGGAGAAGAGGGAAGAATATGGGTCCAGAAGTTAGGACTCCTGCCAAAGCCCCTCTGAATTGGCTAGAGCCAGGCTGTCTGCAGAGGTGCCTGTGTGGCATTTTTAGTTAACCCTCAGAACCTTAGAGAAAATAGATGACCTGATGGGGCTGTGTGGGTTGGTTAAGGAAAGTCACATGAAATGGCTTTAAAAGTAGCAATGAATTATGCAAATGATAATATCATGAGGCAGCCCCTTGGCCTAGATTGTTTTTCCTCCAAAGTTTTAGATTCCTCTACTGGGGTATTTTTGTGGGATCACATTTTATGGGAAAACACCATTTTACAGTAGAGGTTCTTTTTAGAAACAGGTGACCTCTGGGGGACATTGTGTGGGAGCATTTCTTTTTTCTGAGTGAAGGTGTGCCTCTTCCCAAGTGGGCTGGGTTTAAGCTGGGTAATATTTCCGTGAGTGTCTTGGAAGTGCCAAGAGTAAGTTATTCAACAGAATCAGCATTGTAGTGGGGCCAGTGATCTCTGTGGTCCTTTACCATTAGCCAGTCTGAAAACTCTGGCCCCCGCCAGGGATCTTTAACTCCAGGTACACGACTCAAACTCAATTTTCTTCATAGAGTGGGGTTAATAGTATGTGTTGCCTTCTGCTTCTGCCAGTTTGTGTGGGAACCATAAAAGAAGAGCATATGCCCCTGCAGAAGAAAGGGAGCACATAAACATATCATAAAGGATGGTCACTCCTCTGCTTCTCTGCCATTTCAGATTCAGTCCCCATCGTCAGCAATCTGACATCGTTCGCCAGCATTAATTTTATTCCATTTGTGCTCCAAGTTGCAATTCCCTTTACAGTGCACTTTAGTGCTTAAGATCTCTCTGTCAGCTGTTAAAGGAACGAATGAGGGCTTCCCTGGTGGCGCAGTGGTTGAGAGTCCGCCTGCCAATGCAGGCGACACGGGTTCGTGCCCCGGTCCTGGAGGATCCCACATGCCACGGAGCAGCTGGGCCCGTGAGCCATGGCCGCTGAGCCTGCGCGTCCGGAGCCTGTGCTCCGCAACGGGAGAGGCCACAACAGTGAGAGGCCCGCGTGCCGCAAAAAAAAAAAAAAAAAAAAAAATATATATATATATATATATATATATATATATATAGGATGGGGATTGATAAGGGCAAACTAGAAATCAAGAAAACAAAAAAAAAAAAAGGAAAAAAAAAAAAAAAAGGAACGAATGAATTTGTCAGTATTCAGTAAACACAAAATAACCCAGAGAAACGAAAGTTTAAATCTGAAGTTGTTAAATGTAAGAGCCAGTGAAATGGCTGTATAAAACTACTGAACCAATCATACGCAAGTTAGTCACATTTTTATGGATTTATCGTAGTTTAACTGATTTTCATTTCTTTAAAGACCCCAGTTCCAACTCTTGTTATAGTGGGCATTGCCCTGGAGTCAGAGCTAGATAACTCAGCTGGTTCCTGAGCCACATCTGATACCTTTCAGAAACTGCTCAATATCACCACTCACATTCTAGGTCGTGATATCCTCAAAGAAGTATTTTAGGTCTGTTATGGTTCTAATTTTAGAATTCTGAAGTGTTTACCATCTGAAGCTCTAAGTTTAGGAGAGGAGCTTGCTGGGCAAAATGACATACTTTTTTAATCTTCCTCAGGGAATTTTAGTTTGGAAGAAAAACCTGTTTTAATGTGATCGTGTGTGTGTGTGTGTGTCTTAGGGAAGTAACTAGGAAATACTTTTTAAAGTAGCAAATAATGGGAAATGTTTCTGGAAAGTTAGGTCCCTTAAACTTTCCTCTCTATTAAAGAGGCATTCCCCCACTATTAAAGATAGTCCCACTCCTACAAACGAAACAGAATTCAGATGTATGAGAACCTCAAGCTCTCATTTTTAAAAAACTGTGTTTGTTTTTAGGGCACAAATATAAATAAATGTTTCTTGCTTAGGTTCTGCAGGCTTTTTTTTCTACTACAGATTGCACATTTGAGGGACCTTATGCTCTTCTCTCCTTCTTCCCAACATCAAAGTTCCAGTAGCAACTTGGCTGAAAGAGCCTGGAAGCCTCGCCTCGAGTTATAATGAATGAAAAGCTCATTAGAACTGGTACCAGTTTCAAGTCTCATTCCTATTACCAACACACAGACCTAGATATTGGCCCTGAAAAGGTTTCAACAGCCATTTTTAGTTCCTCTTATGATACTTTACTGATGTAGCCAAACACTGATGAAAGGCAGGCCCTCTCCATTCTCTGAAGCACTTGAGGTAGGCTTTGTGTCTTTCTGCTCTGCATTTTGGATCTTTGCTGTGGCAACCACAGGGTAAGGCAGCTTAAGAATCACCCATGTGCCAGATAACAGCGGCAGACAGCCACTCGTGTGGCCATCTCAAGGCACCTGTGCCGGATCCCCCTGTTAATTTTAGACCCACGTTAGTTTTAATTGTATTCCCTGCAGTCTCTAATCTTACATCTGGATCCCTGCCTCTGACTCCTATGGGTTGGACTCTGGTTCTTCCTGTCCCAGGCAGATGGCCTTGATTCTCTGCTCTGCCTTTGGTGGAAGCTTTATGTTCTAACTCAAATTTATGGGTTCAGTTCCCATTGTTGGCCACTTGACCAGCCTAGAACCTTTATGAGCAGCAGCTAGTTCAATGTGATAAATTGCTTTTCCTCTCAAGTTCTCTTTCATGTCTTCATGTTTGGCTATTAACCATTACTGACCATCCAGCTCTGCATGCCATTACATTTCAGGTGTGTGGATGAAATTCTTTTTTGATGCTAAAGGTCCAATGTAGCAAATGCCAAGTAAACAAATATGTGACCATTTTTAGATGTTAGTCTTTCATTCCTGATCACTGAGAAATGAAAGCCTGTTATCAAGACAGTAGTATGTACTTTTTTCAGCAGTTTCTATGGGCTCAGTATATGTCTTCCAGCATAATTTTATTTGGTTTCTTTTTAACATCTTTATTGGAGTATGTTTGCTTTACAATGGTGTGTTAGTTTCTGCTTTATAACAAAGTGAATCAGTTATACATATGTTCCCATATCTCCTCCCTCTTCCGTCTCCCTCCCTCCCACCCTCCCTATCCCACCCCTCTAGGTGGTCACAAAGCACCGAGCTGATCTCCCTGTGCTATGCGGCTGCTTCTCACTAGCTATCAGTTTTACGTTTGGTAGTGTATATATGTCCTGCCACTCTCTCACTTCGTCCCAGCTTACCCTTCCCCCTCCCCATATCCTCAAGTCCATTCTCTAGTAGGTCTGTGTCTTTATTCCCGTCTTACCCCTAGGTTCTTCATGACCTTTTTTTAAATTATTATTCTTAGATTCCATATATATGTGTTAGCATACAGTATTTATTTTTCTCTTTCTGACTTACTTCACTCTTTATGACAGACTCTAGGTCCATCCACCTCACTACAAATATCTCAATTTCGTTTCTTTGCTGAGTAATACTCCATTGTATATATGTGCCACATCTTCTTTATCCATTCATCCGATGATGGGCACTCACGTTGCTTCCATGTCCTGGCTATTGTAAATAGAGCTGCAGTGAACATTGTGGTACATGACTCTTTTTGAATTATGGTTTTCTCAGGGTATATGCCCAGTAGTGGGATTGCTGGGTCATATGGTAGTTCTATTTTTTGTTTTTTTAGGAACGTCCATACTGTTCTCCAAACGTTTCTTGATTAACTGATTCCTCACTGATGTACTGTTGGCATTAAAGAGTATATATTTATTAGAGGGAGTGTGCACTGGCATTAAATAATTAATCTTTATGAATTCTACCAGAGAATATGTTTTATTATGCTGGAAGAATTTATTTGGTGTGTTTTTCCCCAGTGGATGCTAGAAGATGGATTTTTGTGTGTGTGCCATTTTCTTATATTTAAAAAATCAAATCACAGGGCCAAAAAATTATCAGTGTCTGGAACACCTTAGAAATTCTGTATTACGTATTGTGATAATTGTCTTTAATTCTTCTCTCTCAGTTATAGAAATAACTTTTTCCTGATTGGGTCTCCACGCACACAGTCAGGAAACAATGGCTTACCATATCCATCATTTCTGTCTGCACATTATCATGTTTCAGAGATTTCCCCAATTAATCTTGTGGAAGCTGGAATCACTCATAACTGTAATCCTGTTACGCCTTCTTTATTTCTCGATGTGCTTGTTAATTCATGGCCATCCTGTAGCGGTCTGTAACATAGCGCTGTTATCAGCTCTGAAGTCTTTAAAAGCCTCTTGTCTACCATTTTTATTACGGTTGATTCGCTGGGCTTTGTTGAAATCGATCATTTTGGATTTGAAAAAATATTATTTTCCTGTATATTTGTTCTGGCTACTTTTGCATGATTTCACTTTTTTTCAGTTAATCAATCTGCCAAGCTGGTTGCTTTTCCCTTTTTGGCTTCCTTTCTCTCTCTCTTTTTTTTTTTTTTGCGGTACGTGGGCCTCTCACTGTTGTGGCCTCTCCCGTTGCGGAGCACAGGCTCCGGACGCGCAGGCTCAGCGGCATGGCTCACGGGCCTAGCTGCTCCGCTGCACGTGGGATCTTCCCGGACCGGGGCACGAACCCATGTCCCCTGCATCGGCAGGCGGACTCTCAACCACTGCGCCACCAGGGAAGCCCGCTTTTTCTTTTTTAAGAACTCTCTATCTCTTCATTTCTCCTTCCCTCTCTTAGGCAATGCCTCTGGAAGAAAAGCCAGGAGGCAGTGGAATAAACTCTTTAGAATCAGGATAGACACTTCTCCCATTTCCCTTTTCATAAAATGAGAGAGGGGGTCCCTTTCCTTGATGATTCTCTCCCTGAGCAGTTTCTAGGGTGAAAGCTTCGTGGCTGACTGCCAGGCATTTTGCAGACACCGTAATATGCTACTTACTTATAGCCTCAAGCTCCTCTGTATACTAATCTTACCAGGTGGACTCAAACTTAAACCCCAGAGCTCTTTGGACACACTACATTGTCTTTTCTTCTCCTAGGTACTGACTTTAACATAGATAGCTTACCTCTGCCTCGGAAAGCCCATCACGACTGGGCCCTTTTTCACGAAGAGTCTCCGAAAAACAATTATAAGCTCTTTCACCAGCCAGTCATCACCTTGTTCAACTACACGGCCACCTTCAGCCGGCATTCCCACCTGCCACTAACTACCCAGTACCTGGAGGGCACAGAAGTCCTGAAGTCACTCCGATACCTGGTCCCCTTGCAGTCCAAAAACCACCTTCGGAAAAGCCTCGCTCCTCTGGTGTACGTACAGTCCGACTGTGACCCACCCTCAGACAGAGACAGCTACGTTCGAGAGCTGATGACGTACATCGAGGTCGATTCTTACGGCGAGTGTTTGCGAAACAAAGCTCTCCCTCAGCAGCTGAACGGTCCAGCCTCTATGGACGCTGGTGACTTTTATAGGATCCTTGCCCAGTATAAGTTTATCCTTGCTTTCGAGAACGCGGTTTGCGATGACTACATCACTGAGAAGTTCTGGAGACCTCTGAAACTGGGGGTCGTCCCTGTGTATTACGGATCACCCAGCATCGCAGACTGGCTTCCAAGTAATAGAAGTGCTATCCTGGTATCAGAATTTTCTCACCCTAGAGAACTGGCAAGTTACATCAGACAGCTGGATCACGACGACAGACTGTACCAGGCCTACATAGAATGGAAGCTGAAGGGTGAGATCTCGAATCAGCGACTTCTCACTGCTCTCAGGGAACGGAAATGGGGGGTGCAGGACATCAGGCAGGACAACTACATCGACGCATTTGAGTGTATGGTGTGCACCAAGGTGTGGGATAACATGAGGCTCCAGGAAAAGGTAAGCAAATCCAGGTTTGGCAGAGAGGTGCTGGGATGGCCGTCTTGATGTTCTCTGCTGCTCTGCATTATTCTGTTGCAGCTGCCCCATCACTGGTCCTCACTTGTATCAGAGAGGCCAGGCTCTGAGGCAAGGATGACTATTTCATTTCTATTCTTTGAGGACTGTCATGAAGTTTACCAGTCCTGTCCCTCTTCCTGAAGGCCTTAAATTCTCCTTTATTGTTTCTTCTGGAGGATAATATACTGCAGGTGCTGGGCAGTAATACAAGGAAGCTGCAGGGGAAGGAGAAGGCCAAAAAATTTAAAATATGGAAAGTTCTGAATCTCATCCACATGGTCAGTCCTCTAACCTCTCCATCAAGGCTGTGGTTTATGCCAGACCCCTTATGCTCATGCCCCATGGACTGCCATTTTGAAACTTATTTTCATTTCATATACACACTCAATTAACCTCTCTCTCTCTGTCTCTTTCTGTCTCTCTCTCTCTCACTTCCTGTCACTCCCTGATTGTTGCTCTTTCTGTGTGTGGTACACACACATGCTTATTAATATAAAGAGAATATTCAAATAATGTTGGGGATAACCCTTAAAAGACTTCTTTTTCTTAAATTATTAAAATTAAAGTTCTTAGTAACATCTTCAAATTCTAGATGCTCTTTTTTTTAAAATTAATTAATTTATTTTTATTTTTTGGCTGCATTGGGTCTTCGTTGCTGTGCGCGGGCTTCCTCTAGTTGCAGGGAGCAGGAGCTACTCTTCGTGGCGGTGCGTGGGCTTCTCATTGTGGCAGCTTCTCTTGTTGCGGAGCACGGGCTCTAGACACGTGGGCTCAGTAGTTGTGGCACGTGGGCTCAGTAGTTGTGGCTCGCGAGCTCTAGAGCGCAGGCTTGGTAGTTGTGGCGCATGGGCTTAGTTGCTCCGCGGCATGTGGGATCTTCCTGGACCAGGGCTCGAATCCGTGTCCCCTGCATTGGCAGGCGGTTTCTTAACCACTGCACCGCCAGGGAAGCCCTCTAGATGCTCTTAATGTTTATTTGCTTACTTTATTATTTATGACAGGAATGGTTCCACTTTATAGAGAAGCGAATTCATTAAAATGAAACTTGTTGAAAGAAAAAGATTACTTTCAACTGTCTTTGAAATCTAAAAAAAAATGAGATGGCCCTACTTGGCTGTCACCCATCATTTCCTTGACTCCCATATACACATAACGTTTTATCTAAATTCTCTGAAGGCAGACAATTTTGTTAAATATTTAAATGTTTATTTTAGCTAGCATAGAAATTTCAGGCCAAACATAAACCTAAATAGTGTGTGGAATTATTTTAATGTATTGAATACATACTGTATGAGGCTTTCGTGTGCTAAATATGTATATGCTTAGACAAATTTAAAATATGTGAAACATTATTTTCCTAATTTTAATAATGATGAGAATTTAAATTATTTTATCTGGTTTCTTATAACAAAGTTTTATTCATAAAATCTTTATTTTAAGCTGAGCGTCTTGGTCAGCAACAGGAACACTAAATATTACATCATTCTTCTCAGGGAATGCATCCTGATTTCCAGTGACTTCCTTTATGACCTAATTTAGAGGGCCACCTTACAGCAAAAACCAAAAGACACACACACACACACACACACACACACACACACGCCACTGCAAAAAACACATGAGAAAGTAGAGACCACATTAATTGCCCACGCTATACCAATGATTGACTCGGAAAATATATCAAGGCAGAAAACAGAACTTCTGAGGATGAAGGTTTGCCTGGGCTCATTTTCACGATCCTTTTCCATGTTGGAGATTATATTCACAGAAAACTGAAAGAAGCACACAAACCCTAACTGCTCCCGCATCTCACAGAACCCTATTGGGGTGATTACTGGGGACTGGAAAAGAGGGTATAGTGACATTGGGGAATAGCTTTTTCAAAGATATAGGAGGATACGTACATTCGTGCATTTCCCACGGAACCAGCTCTCTGGTTGTGGTATTTCAGAGTGCCGGAAGGTGGTGTAGTTGAATGCCCTTCTCTCTGGAGTCTTTGAGGAGAAACAGAGTAAGCTGTCCTCCAGCATGCTCTCATTGCTCCCAGAGAGGTGGTCAGTGGAGGTGACTGGAAGGCTTTGCTTGCATTTCAGAGAACTTGGTACAATTCTCAAACACAAATGTGCTCATTATTGAAAAGCAGAACAAAACATACCATGCAAGTAAATTAAAGGGTATTAGGCCAGCTGTTTTCATTTGTGTTTATAAGATTTGTTACAGCTTATATATGGTATGCCTTAAAGTAAGCTATGTAAATGTTTCTTCACTTTTTCTCTTTCAGACAAATAAAAGCTGAAAGAAATAATTTGATCTCCTCAACTCGATTATTTTTTATCTTACAATTGATAGTAGTTTAAATCATGGTATTTAGATGTACAAAACACTATTAGAATATTCAATGCATTTCCCCTTCCTCTATTCTGCTTCCTCCTGTCATAAACGTACAAACCTAGTATATTAGTTATCTACTGCTGTTTAAACAGTAGTGCCACAAACTTAGCGGCTTAAAACAACAAACTTTTGTTATTTCACAGTCTCTGTGGGTTAGGATTCTGGTCATGGCTTACCTGGGTTCTCTGGAAGGCTGCAATCAAAGTGTCAGTCAGGGCTGGGTTCTCATCTAGAGGCTTAACTGGGGACAGGTCTGCTTTCAAACTCACATGCTTGTTGGCAGATTCAGTTTCTTGAGGTTGTAGGACTGAGGGCTTCAGTTTCCTGCTGGCTGTAGGCTGTAGGTTGCCCTCAGCTCCTAGAGGCCACCCACAGTTCCCTGTCCTGTGCTTCCCCCACATGGCTGCTTGCTTCCTTAAAGCCAGCAAGGGAGGGGGAGATGCCAAGACCAGTACTACAGTCTCATGAGTGTAACCACATACATGTAATCACATACATCCTCTCACCTTTGTCATATTCTATTGGCTAGAGGCAAGTGACAACACCCACAGTCGAGGGGAGGGGATAACATAAGGGCATGAATACCAGGAGGTGTGGATATCATGGGGCCATCTTGAATCTGTTCCTCACACCTAGCGAATCTGAGTGGGCTTATTCTCGGTGTCATTTGCTTGATTTATGTAGGGGAAAGTCTTTCAGTATTGAAGAGACCAACCCAGGAGTTAATGTTAGTTAAAGAACATTTATTGATACATTATCCTGTCCTCAAAGAGGCTATAATAGGGGAGACAACATGGAGTAACCAGGAATATAACTTTACAGAATTGAGATAAACTTAAAACAATTAGCTTTACTGAGGTATAACTGATGTACAATAAACTGCGTATATTTAAAGTTTACAGTTGGATTAGTTATTACATGTGCAAACGCCTGTGAAACCATCACTTCAGTCAAGATGACAGACATTTCTATTCTCCCCTAAACGTTTCCTCATGTCTGTTTGTAATCTATCCCTTTTCCACCCGCTTCTTCAGGCAACCACTCATCTGCTTTTTGTCACTTTTGACAAAGAAGCCAAGGCAGTTTTCTAGAATTTTGTATAAATGGAATCATGTAGTGTGTATTCTTTTGTGTCTGGCTTCTTTCATCCTGCATGATAATGTTGACGTTTATCCACAATTCTGTGTGTATCAAGAGTCCATTTCTCTATATTGCTGAAGTTTGGATATACCAAAATTTGCTTATCCACACGCCTGTTTCCAGTTTTTGGCTGTTACAAATAAAGCTGCTGTGAACATTCATGTACAGATCTTTGTATGGATATATGCTTTCACTTCTCTTCCGTAAATACCTAGGAGTGAATTGGCTAGGTCATATGGTAGATGTACGTTTAACATTTTGAGAAACGACTAATTTATCTTCTAGAGTTTCTCCATCTTACATTCCTGCCAGCATTGTATGAGAGTTCATTCATTAACAGTTGGTGTGTGGTCATTCTTCTAATTTTTGCCTTTCTATTGGGTGTATAGTGTATCTCACTGTGGTTTAATTTACATTTTCTTAATAACTAATGATGTTGAATATCTTTTAATGGCTTATTTGCTGTCAATATCTTCTTTTGTGATATATCTCTTTAAGTCTTTTACTCATTTTTTAAAAACTGGGTTGTTTGACTTGTTATTCTTGACTTGTAAGAATTCTTTATATACTGTGAACACAAGTCATTTGTCAATTATAAAATTAACAAATGTTTTCTTCCAGTCTGTGGGTTGTCTTTTCATTTTTTTAATAGTGTCTACAGAAATGTAGAGTTTTTAATTTTGATGAGTCCAGCTCATAAATTTTTTCTTTTATAGCTTGTGCTTTTTGTAGCTTGTTTAAAAAAATCTTTGTCTAACCCAGGGTCTCTAAGATTTGCTTCTGTTTCTTCTAGAAGTTTTGTTGTTTTAACTTTTACATTTAGGTCTATGATCCACTTAGAGTTAATTTTTGTGTTGTGGTATAATGTAAGAGTTGAGGTTTGTTTATTTGGATATCCAATTGTATCAGCCTCATTTTCTGGAAAGATTATTCTTTCCTGATTGAATTACCTTGGCTTCTTTTTAAAAAAATCAATTGGCCATATATGCATGGGTCAGTTTCTGTGCTGATCAGTATATCTATATTTGAGTACTGTTGCTTTATAATAAGTCTTGAAATGAGGTAGTGTTAATCTTCCAACTTTGTTCTTTTTCAAAATTATTTTCACTATTTTCGGTCTTTTGCTTTTCCACATAAATTTTAGATTCATTTTATCAGTTTCTACAGAAATGCTTGATGGGATTTTCATTGGGATTTTGTTGAATCTGTATGTCAATTTGGGGAGAATTGACAACAATATAGAGACATTTAATCAATAAGCATGATATATCTGTTCATTTATTTAGGTCTTCTTTAATTTCTTTAAACAGTACGTTTTCAACTGTAATCTCTTCAAATATTTTCTCAGACACTTTCTTTTTCTCTTCTTCTTCAGGGACCCCTGTAATTCGAATGTTGGTGCATTTAGTGTTGCCCCAGAGCTCTCTGAGACTGTCTTCAATTCTTTTCATTCTTTTTTCTTTATTCTGCTCCTTGGCAGTTATTTCCACCTTTTTATCTTCCAGCTCACTTATCCGTTCTTCTGCCTCATCTATCCTGTTATTGATTCCTCTAGAGTGTTTTTAATTTCAGTTATTGGGTTGTTCGTCACTGTTCGTTTGCTCTTTAGTTCCTCTAGATCCTTGTGAGATGTTTCTTGTATTTTCTCCACTCTGTTTCTGAGATTTTGGATCATCTTTACTATCATTACTCTGATTTCTTTTTCAGGTAGGTGGCCTATTTCGTCTTCATTTATTTGGTCTTTTAGGTTTTTACCTTGCTTCTTCGTCTGTAACATATTTTTTTGTTGTATCTTTTTTTTTTTTTTTTTTTTATGGGTGGGGCTGTATTCCTGTCTTGCTGGTTGTTTGGCCTGAGGCGTCCAGCACTGGAGTTTGCAGGCAGTTGGATAGAGCCAGGTCTTGGTGCTGATATGAGCACCTCCGGGAGGCCTCACTCTGATTAATATTCCCTGGGGTCTGAGGTTCTCTGTTAGTCCAGTGGTTTGGACTCAGAGCTCCTACCACAGGAGCTCGGGCCTGACCTCCAGCATGGGAACCAAGATCTTGCAAGCTGCATGGCACAGTCAAAAGCAGTATAATTTACAAAGAATAAAAAACAAAATAAAATTTAAAAGATAAAAAATATATTAGGAATAATAAGAATATAATTTAAACAACTGCAACAAGGTAAAACAAAACCACAACAGAAAAAAGAAAAAAGGGGGGGGGGGAACAAGCCTAAAGGAGCAGAACGATAACAAAGTATAAAGAATAAAATAAAATTAGAAAAATAAAAGATTTATTAGAAAACATAAAAATATAAATGAATCAACAGCAAGGTAAAACAGAACCCCAATCTAAAAGAGGAAAAAAGAAAAAAAAAGCCTTGGCTATGGGGGGTGGAGTTTAGGCAGGGGTGGAAGTTAGGTAGGGGCGGGACCTAGTCTGGGGTGGTGACATTTGAGCCTGGGCGGGGCAACGTTCAAGCATAGGGTGGGGCCCCTGCCTAGGACCTGTGCGGAAGGGGAGACGCAGCAGATCCAAAGCGGGACCTCCGGAGTTCGGAGTTAAGGCCCTGGGTGGCGGGGGTGGGGGGTGGGGGGGGCTTGGGCTCTGCAGGCAGCAGGAAGGCTCTGCGGGCAGAGAATTAGGCCCGGTAGCCCAAGAGGCTCCCCGGTGCCTAAGTGGACAGGGAAAGCGCTGGCCACGTTCCCTTCTGTTCCTCCACGCCACACCTCAGGGGTCTCCGCCAGCATCTCCCCTGTCCCCACTGGACCCCTAACTGTGGGTGGATCCCGCTGGGTGTAGGAACTCCTCCCCTCCCCCAGCCACCCCCCCAGGGGTGCCAGGTCCCTGAGGTCTGGCCTTTACTTTTGCTCCCCCTTCCCTCCCTCCCACTCCCTCAGGACCCATGCGGCTGGAGGAGGCCTCAGTGGACAGAAGATCAGGCCCAGGATCTCAGCAGGCTCCCGGGGGCCCAAGTGGGCAGGGGAGACCTGTCCATGCTCCCTTCTGATCCTCTGCCCTCCCAATGGTCCCCCAATTTACCCCTTCAGTGTCGGATCCCTTCCCCTCCCCCAGCCACCCCTCAGGGGCTCCAGTCCCGTCCCGCCTCCACTTCTCCTCCCTCCTCATTCCCCCCAACATTCCATGTACTACCCGGTCGCTGGGGGTTCCTCCCGTCCCCTTAGGTGTCCGTGGTCGCCCACTGGTGCCTGGTAGGTGCCCTGGTTGTGCGAGGATGTGAATTCCGCATCCTCCTAGTCTGCAATCTTGACTCCACCCCCGAAACCCTACTATCTTCACATTAAAAAAAAATTTTTTTTTGAAAAAGATGTACATGTGCATAGGTTAAAGTATCAAATAGTTCTGCAAAGTTAGTTTTAAAAAAAAGTCTTCTACTTCTTTTCCCTTTTCTCCTTCCCTAGAAGCAGCCACTAATCACCATAGTTATCTAATTATTTTGGTTATTACTCAATGTTTCTAAATAACATGCTCTTATACACTAATTTTTTGATATTCAGTGTTTCTCTGATGATAGATACGAGCAATGTAGTATACTATGATTTGTTTCCCTTTGTACAGCTTTTGGTTTCCTTCTAGTTAATACTTGTCTTATTTCTTACTTGTTTATTTTAAAATTTTAATCACTAATTCAATCCTTGTTGATTGTTTAAATCTCCTTTGAAGACATTCAGCTATACCAGGCATCCAGTTCATTTCATCTTGCTGAGTAAATCTCTCCTGGAGCCTTCTGACATACATCAATACGTCTGGCTGCCCTCTACACTGTGTAGAACATCAGCCTGAGATCTCCCTTCCCCAGCATTTTGGGAATCTCCTTGTCTTTTTCTGTTGTGTTGACACTTCTGTTTCCTGTATGTTTTCTTCCTTTTTTCTTAGCTTTCCCTCTTTTGTGGGTTGATTGTATCCTCATATAGCTTCCTGGTGTATGGGGGTTGCCTGAAATGTCTTCATTTTATTTTAATATTTAAGCTATAGTTTAGCTGAATGTAAACTATTACAGTGGTCATCAGTTTTTCTCAGAATTTTGAAGGCATTTTGTTATTGGCTTAAACAAAACTTTAAATTTTGAAATGATTTTAGATTGACAGAAGAGTTACAAAGATAGTACAAAGTTCTTGAATTCTCTTCACCTGGCTTCCTCTAATGTTAACATTTTACATAACCATGGCACATTTGTCAGCACTGAGAAACTAATATTGACTGTTAGTACTACTAGGAACTGAACTACAGACTTCAGTCCTATTTCACCAGCTTCTCCACTCATATCCTTTGTCTGTTCCAGGATCAGATCCAGGATACCAGACTGTAATCACTCCTCATGTCGCCTTAGACTCTTTAAGTCTGTGACAGTTGTGCAGTCTTTCCTTATTTTTAATAACTTTGACATATTTGAAGAGGACTGGTCAATACTTTGTAGAATGTCCCTCCGTAGGGTTTCTCTGATGTTTTCTCATGTTAAGACTTGGGTTTTGGATTTGGGAGAATAATACCACAGGGGTGAAAAAGGTCTTCTCATCGTATCATTTCAGAGGATAAATGATATCAACATGACATGTTACTGGTGATGCTAACTTTGATCACTTGGTTAAGGTGGTGTCTGCTAGATTTTTCCTCTGTGAAGTTGCTAATTTTCTCTTTCCACGAAGCGAGTCACTAAGTCCAGCCCACCCTCAAAGGGAGGAGAATTAAGCTTCACCTCCTTGAGGGAGGAATATAAAATAATTTGTGGACATATGTTAAAACCACCACAATAAAAAAAAAAAAAACCACCACAATAATTAATAAATATCTGGGGGGGAGGTATTTTGAGGCTATGCAAATACCCTTCTTCTCCTTAAAGTTGAACTAACTAATGTTAATATTCATCAATGAATTTCACCACTGCTTTTTAACTTCCAGTGTTCCTGTCCAGAAATCCAAAACCATCCTAACTTCTGACCCTCAGAATTGGCCTTTTCCTCTTAGGAATGTTGTAGAATCTCTTCCTTTTTCCCTGTGTTCTAAAATTCCATAAATGGGACTTCCCTGGTGGCCCAGCGGCCAAGACTCCTTGTTCTCAATGCAGGGGGCCTGGGTTTGATCCCTAGTCAGGGAACTAGATCCCACATGCCGCAACTAAGAACCGGCGCAGCCAAATAAATAAATAAATATTAAAAATAAATAAATAAAATTCCATAAGAATGTACTTTGGCACGAGACTGTTTATGTTGAATGGATTGAAGGACTGAATGAGACAAGCTATGTAACACACCTAGCAAAGTATCTAGTGCACAGAATACTCTCAATGTTAGATTCTTTCTCCTTCAACTGTTCAGCGTGTAACTTTGTGGACTCTATGGAGTGAAGGTACTTGCTTCAGGGAACATGAGACTTGTGTTAACTTATCTTATGTTTTTAATTCTCCCCCCCCCCCCCGCCCCTTCTCTCAATGCAGGGCTTACCACTCAAACGATGGAAGGCAGACATTACCCACCTGAGCTGTCCAGAGCCTACAGCGTTTGCTTTCTCACCCCTCGCCCCACGTCGGAGCTCTTTGCGAGAGATGTGGATACCAAGCTTCCAACAATCCAAGAAAGAAGCCCAAGCACTAAGGTGGCTGGTTGATAGGAATCAAAACTTTTCAACTCAAGAGTTTTGGGCCCTAGTATTCAAGGACTAATATCAAAAAGTGTCAGAGTTCTATTTTCTAGGTTGCCTTGATATCTGAATATAATAGCTGCTCTGTGGACAACCCACTAGGATGAGAATTAATGGGTGCAGTACTCATAGTGAGCTCTATTGAATAATAGATATGAGTTACCCCTAGGGGTCACTTCTCTGTTTTTTATAGTAAAAAAGAAATATTTCGTATGAACACTGGTCACCTTCAGTGTACATGTCTGGACCCGCATCCCTGCCGCCTTGTGTGGAAATTCACCTCCTGTAGAATGAGTGTTTTCCTTGCTGCAGGGAAAGAGTCCTTGCAAGGAGGGCAGAGGGTGTAGCTGTGGATTCTCACACTCACCTCACTGGCTGTGTTTATTGGTATTTGGCAAGCCCAGTGTTCCGACGCTGAGCAGGAACATGAAATGCGTTAGAACTTGGCAATGAGGGATGCCATCTGTTGGTTTCCAGGGATGTGAGTGAGTAGTGAAGGCTGCGTGGGGTTGATCCGCTGTCTCCCCAAATCTAAAGAACATAGCACATCTCTGCCTCTTCCATACTTTCAGCCACCTCTCCCGCCTTTCTTAGCACCACCTTGCCCTGCGTCCTCCCCCGTTCCTCCCTGGAGCGAACGTCTTGGGAAGACTTGCCTCTTCCTTGTGTGTTTTGAGTGGTGAGTAGTTCCCTTTGTTCCCTTATCCCACTGAGCAGAATAGTACAGAGAGTCCTGTGGTTCAGGCTGGACAGCCTGTGCGTTTTGATCGCTGTGAGCATGAAGGTGAGTGCCCTGGGGAACTCCAGTGGTGTGGAAGCGGATTTGTCTTGTCTTAGGGTGACGCGCAGCCTGCAGTGGAGGGCAGCCCTGCCAGTTTGGGAGCATTCCCTGTCATTTCTGATCCCGTCACAGAGCAGATTCAGCTGTCTTACCTGGAGCTTCTACTGGAGCTTCTCGGAAGACAAGGAGAAAACACTGTCTCTCGTTCTCTTTCCTTGTGAGCGTGGGGTGGCTTCTAGATCACACTAAAGCCTGCTGCCACCCAATGTGTGACGGCTTTGATATTCTTTATTGTGGAAAGACGTAAGCTCTAGAGGACAGGACGAGTCCTGGGTGCTCATGTCCCTGATGTGGCATCAGGGGAAAATGAGGAAAGCATACTCTCGGCACCAGCGGCTTTTGTATCGCAGGCCAGTGCCTTTCTGTTCCTGCCAAGGGTGATCTCTTCCTTACGTAGCTGTCTTTCTGACTGTGCCAGAGAAATAAGGACTGAAACCAGTACGTTCTTTTAGCAGCAAGAGGGGTCACATTGTTTCTCCCCTCTGACTGGGTTCTTCTCCATCCTAGCTCTGCCATTAACTAACTATGATTTTGAACAAATATCTTAACCTCCCTGGGCCTTAGTTTTTGTACCTAAAAAGAAGTGATTGGGCTGGTCTTGGAAGTTCTTTTCTGTGTAACATTCTTTAATTATCAAAATTTAAGAAGTTTCATTTTGTATGTGTTTTTACTAGGACAGTAACAAACTAGGTTAGAGCCACTGTGTGTTTTTCAAGGGAAGCACACTCTTCTTTAAAGGAGGAAGCATACTTATTGGGTAGTGTTGGGGATGGAAAGGAATTTATTTATCTCTCTGCTCTTTTATCTGATAATATCAAAATGGAAAGGATTGGAAAGGCCAGAATTAAGTTGTATTTTAAATGGGTTTATTTGTTTGTTTCTTTTTGTTTTGCGATACGCTGGCCTCTCACTGTTGTGGCCTCTCCCGTTGCAGAGCACAGGCTCTGGACACGCAGGCTCAGTGGCCATGGCTCACAGGCCTAGCCGCTCCGCGGCATGTGGGATCTTCCCAGACCGGGACACAAACCCGTGTCCCCTGCATCGGCAGGCGGACTCTCAACCACTGCGCCACCAGGGAAACCCATTTGTTTGTTTCTTTTCTTCTCTTTCTTTTTTCCCCCACTCTTAAAAAAAGCCCAGGATATGATTTGTGCCTCTGATGAGACATTATCGAGTAGATTCAGTTCTCCTTCACAATGCCTTAAGCAGATACCCCCCAGTGCTTATGTGCTGCATGTAGGTCTTTTTTTTTTTAAACTTATTTAATTAATTAATTTATTTTTGGCTGCGTTGGGTCTTCATTGCTGCGTGTGGGCTTTCTCTAGTTGTGGCGAGCAGGGGCTACTCTTCATTGTGGTGTGTGGGCTTCTCATTGCGGTGGCTTCCCTTGTTGTGGAGCACGGGCTTCAGTAGTTGTGGCATGAAGGCTCGGTAGTTGTGGCGCATGGGCTCAGTTGCTCTGCAGCATGTGGGATCTTCCTGGACCAGGGCTCGAACCCATGTCCCCTGCATTGGAAGGCGGATTCTTAACCACTGCGCCACCAGGGAATTCCCTGCATGTAGGTCTTAAACCCCAACATTTCATGTGTTTTTTTGGTTCTGCTTGGTTCTTCTTCACGAGTCCATCGATCAAATTCCCCCTAAACCTGTATGCAGTATGTAGCCCTGAGCAAATTTAGTGAAATAAAATCATTGCTCATTTAATGTGGTATAAAAATTTTGTGGAGGAAGAGGATAAAGGAGAGGGAATTTCATGGGATTAAAAATGAGGTGTAAGGCCTTCCCTGGTGGCACAGTGATTAAGAATCCGCTTGCCAATGCAGGGGACACGGGTTCGAGCCCTGGTCCGGGAAGGTCCCACATGCTGCGGAGCAACTAAGCCCTTGGGCCACAACTACTGAGCCTGTGCTCTAGAGCCCACGAACCACAACTACTGTGCCTGCATGCCACAACTACTGAAGCCCATGTGCCTAGAGCCCGTGCTCCGCAACAAGAGAAGCCACCGCAATGAGAAGCCCGCTCACTGCAATGAAGAGTAGCCCCTGCTCGCCGCAACTAGAGGAAGCCCGTGCACAGCAACAAAGACCCAAGGCAGCCAAAAATAAATAAAATAAAATAAAGAAATTGTAAAAAATTAAAAAATAAAAATGAGGTGTATTTCAAGAAAATAAACCAAGGATTCTTTGGAACTCTTTGAGTACCCATAGATTTGAGACTTTATTATTATTTTTTGCTTAACATATGTGTCTTTTGCAGTAGGGTTTTCATTAATAAGATAATGCCCTCTCGTCTGTGATAATTGCTGTCATGGAGTGATTCTTATCTGCAAAACGGGAGCTCTGCTTTTGGAGTTCCATGGAAGGCCCTCCGTGTATTTTAGCTGTGTTGACCCCATCATAAGACACCTTTCTCTTTACCTCAGTGACTCCATTTCTGAAATATGACTCAGCAAGTGTCCTACCTCACAGGCTGTTGTGTGGAACGGCTCATGGCTGTGAAGGACTTCCTGCAGTGCAGCTTTCTGTTTAGTGCTTCAGTACGCTTTACTTGGATTTTCTCAAAGACTGATGTTCAAAGCAGTATGACGAGGTGGGCAGAAACCTTTTCAGAAATATTGAAGAAAATGATTACTAATGTTAGTTAATAGTCTTTACTTCTTCACCTGAAAATGGAGGCAACTTTGACCTTTGGTCACGTAGCAAATATAATGTTTCAGAATCTGAATGCTGACTGGCTTCTTTGTTGCTCTTAAGGACTGGATTCTAGCAACTAAAATATCGGTTGAGGTCATTATCATTATTAGTAACAGATTGAATGCATACAGTGTTCTATGCACTTCTCAGAAATAAAGACAAAGGCAAAAATGAGCATGGTTCTTTCAGGGTCAAACATTGTGTATTACACGTAGGAGAATGGCTCAGTATCAATAGAACACCTTAAGGATCTAAGCACAGTCCAGACCTGAACTTGAAATTTGAAATACCCATTGTAATATTGTGCATTAAAAATTATTAGTAGCACATAATTCCTGCTAAAGACAACAGTTCCTTAGGGGAATCCAGTGTAAAGTTAATTTTCAATGAATAATGTTGATTATCTAAAGTCAGGAGGGTATAACTCTGCATAAATGACATATGTCTTTCTTAGAATCTTCAAAGTAAACAGTATAGAAGCCCACAGGCCACAAATAAAGGTAGTCAGTTTATATTTCAAGTACCTTTGCAATCTTGAATATTTTACAAAGAATTTCTTCGCCCTTCTTTCGGAAATTTCTTTCCTTTGTTTCCATTTTTGTTGTTGTTGTCGTTAGGTAATATCTTAGATAATAATATCTTTACCGCGTAATTCTAATGTCAACATATATCTTTATTTCCTTTTGATTACAGAAATGAAAATGCTTTAGGAACTCAGAGGGAATATAGAATTATGAGTTGTGACTGGAATGAGAAAGACCTGATTTTAGTCCCTACTCTTTGATGTACCATCTTTATTACCTTGGTCAAGTTATTCGACCTTTTAAAGCTGTATCTTGTTCATGTGTCATGTTTGCTCCCTGTGAGGTGGTTGTGATGATTAAGTAAGCTTGTGTTCATACTTCTCTCAGTAAATGCGAGCTGTAGTTGTTCCAGCTATCTGTGGCCATCACCCTTCTGTTTGTGAAGACCCGGGTTGAGATTGGTTCAGGAAAAGGGAATGACTGATGATTGGACCAGGGATGGTACCCTTTTGTTCTTCGTTTAGTTGTTTCAAACATATTTATTGTTATGAGATGGGCATTGTGGTAGGCACTGTAGCAGATACAAGCAGGACAATGGAGAAAGGTGAGAGGGGCATTGTGATACGCGGATGGTATTAAAACCAGGGACAGAGGAAAGCTTGAATTGTGCTATAACTGTCTCTCCCTTCCATGGGATTTCTGATGGAGTTTTACACAAAGTTTCCAAGAGCATAATGAAACTCAGCGACCTCTTTATAGTAGCTGTGCAAACCCAAATAAACCCAGTGCAATGAACTCCAGTAAAAGCTGGATTTGAACATATAATCTAGATTTGAAGCCTAAGGAGCATCTTCTATGGCCTTTCTGTTTCTCAGTTCTCAGTCTTAGGACCAGCCTGTTCAATGTGCCAAGAGAAAGGAGAGAAAGTCTGTAGGTCCTCACCCTGCTTACTCATTAACCAAGGATCAAAACAGGAATAAAATAGGGGAAAACCTCCTAGGAGACAAGCCCTCTTTGCTCTCCACTCGCTATGGATGCAAGAATATGGGGTGCGTTGCATGAGAGCTCCCTTTTAAGTCATAGTAACCTCTCTGACTAGTAAATGTGACCTCATCAATATCCCGGGCCCAACCCATTAAATTAGTGACCCCGTTGGTGCTGGTGGAAGGGGGATTATTAAGGACTTGGGCAGGATGCAAGGTGTGAGAAGGGGCAGGAGTGACCCTCCATGACTTTTGTCCTCTCAACTCATTGGGCTTAACAGCCAAGCCTGGGGTCAGTCAGAGGTGGACTGTATCCCCAGGAGGGTATGACCTATCATGATCAACAGAGACCTCCTCTCACCTTCCTGGGCTTCTTCCCTGATAACTACCCTTGCTCTGTGGTATCCCCCTGGAGCCAGTGACATGAGCCGTTCAGCTCTTTGTCTCTTGAAGCTTCTGAAGTGAATCAGGACTGAACGTTGATCAGTGTCTCCAGGAGAATTGTGGACATTAAGTCAAAAATTTGTTCCCTATTTTATTTCCCATTGCAAACCATGACTTACTTCATCATCCAGCTTTGCTCACCAGAGGAGGTTATACAACCAGCCCCAATAGGCCATTAGGAATACTTGGAATTTTACTATCACAAACTCCTTAATTAAAAAAAAAAACTGATTGAGTAGGTAATTAAAGATTTTAGAGACTATCAGTGTAGGTAGCTGGTGCCGTTAATGGTTTTAAGGCAAGGGCAGTATCCCAGGAGCCTTTGGAATGAGCCTCACATAGGTTGCTTCTTATGTATACAGAGTAAACGTGACTGCAGACTCATCTGATGAGTCACACTCACAGAAAAATAAAGCCAGTTTACTTAATGATGTCCTTGATGAAGTAATAAAAATGACTCATTTTATAAAACGTTGACCTTTGAGTACATGTCTTTTTAATATTCTATGTGACAAAATGGGGCGTATATATAAAGCATGTCTGCTGCACACCAAAGCACAATGGGAATCTCAAAGAAAAGCACTGTGTGATTGTTTGAGTTGTGAGCTAAACTTTTCCCTGGAAAACCATTTTTGCTCAAGAGTGTCTGGCAAACTGTGGGTTGTTCAGTGATGGGTTTTTGTCAGTCAGCTTCATGGAAATGTAGTGAGCCTGTCACTTTAAGAGAACCAATAGACTTTGTTGGCAATGATAAAATTTCAGCTTTCAAATGGAAATTAAAATTTTGGAAAACTAATTTCCACCACTTCGAACTTGACAACTTCCTGATTCTTGAGACTTTCCTGATGAGACTAACAAATGTTACTTTTGACATTGAATGGAAACAGAGGTGATGACGTGTAAAGGAATTTTTATTTTTATTTTTTTTAGGTAAGAAGTGGATTCATTTAGAGAGAAACACACTCCACAGATAGAGTGTGGGCCATCTCAGAAGGTGAGAAAGGCCAGGAGTTTTTAGTTTATTAGTTTGTTTTTATAATTTGAAGGAAGGAAGAAATAGTGTTATATACTAAAGAGAGAGAGCATTTGTTTTAAATTAGTTTTTTTGGTTGAAGTGTTCCATAAGGGAAAATGGAGTTTCTAGTGGATATTTTTAAAATTATTGATCACTTGAAAATTGCGGTAAGGTAAAAGGTAATCAGAACTTTCCATGAAGGAAAAGAAGCCTTTGGTTTTTTTCACTAGGGAAACAAGGAAAAAATGTATTCAAGAACAAGAAAATTATTTTTAAAATATTATCAAGGAAATTATCATTATTTGGGTCACTCAGAATGTCAGGCTGCCTGGAATTTATTAATTTACTCAATAATTTTTTATTGAGCACTTAATATGTGCCAGGAATTATTCTGGGCCAAGAGGCTATAGTAGTGAGTGAAACTGACAAAACCCCTGCCACCATAGAGCTTCCGTGTTAATTCTGGTAGGGGAATGAATATGGAAACGCCTTAGCAAAATACAAACCACTTCCAGGAAGGTTTTGTTTCTTTATTCTGTAAGAGCCCCTTGAGATGGAATTTACTTCCTGAATTTCTACTACTCTATTTGAAGCATGAGATATGATATAAGTGGATTATATTGATAGAGTGTATTAAATGTGCTATATTGACAAGATGGTTAAAAGTACTGAAAGTTCAGATTCAGAGTGAGTTGGCAAGTCTGAAAGCAAATCCTTTCTCTGTTCTTTTCATTTTTTACTCCATTGTTTTATTCCTGTTCCCCAGAAGAGGAGACATTTCTCCTGTCAACGTCATGTGATTTCTGGCAAGAATAAGAACTGACTTGGGAATGGCAATAACAACGGTGTGCTCACCGGGCAAGCCATCCTGCTGTGTGGCTAAACTCCATCTGTTCACCTTCAGTACAGGGGCTGGGGCAAGTCAATATTCACTTAGTTGCAGCACCTGAAGAAGTTTTATCTTACAAGCCGCATTCAGTCATCGTGTATATAGCTCACACACCATCAATAAGAAGACTCATTTCACCAGTGAAATAATATTATCTGCTAGTCTGAGAGAATGCAGGTCACTTAGATGAACATCTTTAGGTAGTAAAGTATAATCCCAGATGTCTTCTACTTCCTGTTTTCATGGTCTAAAATCCCAACTTCAGTGTATGTCTTTAGCCTGGAGGTGATGAAGCAGAAATAAGAAAATGAAACACATCTGCTCTGACGCCCCCTCCATAATTTGTTTATTTTTGCAGTAACTCTAGGGATGCCGTTGAAAATGAATTTTTATAATCTTTTTTTTAAATTGAAGTACAGTTGGTTTGCAATGTTGTGTTAATTTCTGCTGTACAGCAAAGTGATTCAGTTATACATATATATATTCTTTTTCATATTCTTTTCCATTATGGTTTATCACAGGATATTGAATATAGTTCCCTGTGCTATACAGTAGGACCTTTTTGTTTATCCATTCTATATATAATAGTTTGCATCTGCTTATCCCAAACTCCCAATCCATCTCTCCCCCACTCCCTCCTCCTTGTCAACCACAAGTCTGTTCTGTACGTCTGTGAGTCTGTTTCTGTTTTGTAGATAGGTTCATTTGTGTCATATTTGAGATTCCACATATAAGTGGTATCATATGGTATTTGTCTTTCTCTGTCTGATTTACTTCACTTAGTATGATAATCTCTAGGTCCATCCCTGTTGCTGCAAATGGCATTATTTCATTCTTTTTTATGACTGAGTAGTATTCCGTTGTATATATGTACCACATCTTCTTTATCCATTCACCGTCGATTGACGTTTAGGTTGCTTCCATGTCTTGCTATCGTGAGTAGTGCTGCTGTGAACATTGGGGTGCACATATCTTTTCGAATTATGGTTTTCTCTAGATATATGCCCAGGAGTGGGAGTGCTGGATCATATGGTAGCTCTGTTTTTAGTTTTTTGAGGAACCTTCATACTGTTTTCCATAGTGGCTGCACCAACAGTGTAGGAGGCTTCCCTTGAGAAAAAATCCTTTTTGAGATAGGGAATGTGGAAGCTCATATTAAAAGAACTGTATTTTACTTCACCTAAGATGGGGAAGCAGGACACAGTAATTATATACATAGCTTATGCAATACCATATCACTCATAAATGACAGGTCCAAATTTCAAACCCAAGATTGTTTTGTTTGTTCACGTTCTTTCCGCCACACTCTGTTTTCTCCCGTGGGGAGAGAAAGAGGTGGCTGCAGTTCTTTACAGCACCTCTGAAAAAAACATGTCCCTATCCCCACTGATACGGAAAAATCTAGTACTACCCTTACAGCCTTTAAAATAGGTATGAAATTCTTTACTAGTGGAGGGGAGTTTGTGTCGTGCTTATAAGTCAGTCTGTTTCTTCTTCAGAAGCTTTCTCGTGATATTGGAATTATAAGTAATTTGGTTTGTATATATGGGGAAGTGAAACACTTGGGAAAGCCCATACATTGGCCTTAGACACTCCCATCTTTGGGAAGGTCTCAGTTTTGCTAGTATTGCGCCTGTTTGTTTGCAGAAGCTCATGCAATTCTGTAGGCACAAGTCCTTCTTCCCCATTGTGAGAGCTGGCAGAGCAAATCTCACAAAGGACTTGTGAAGTAATGATGATGTATTTGTGTGAACAACAAGAGCTCAGAAAAAAATAATGTTTGGATCTTGGAAGTGACACTCTAGTAAACCATGAGCACGGTTATGGAGCACCAGCTTTAAGGGTGAAAGAAAAGAGTGTGTGATGTCATTTCCTATGGCCTACTTATTATGCCCATTTCCACCCTCCCCACACAGGTCCCAGATCTAAGAAACAAAGATACCATTCATCAAGGCTGTGTTCTTTCGAATTTGATGCTTATCCAAAATTTCCTTCAGTTTTGCAATTATAGGGGATAATGTGGTTCCCCCAAATTCCTATTCTGCCCCCCTCTTTTGGAAAAGCAATACCTCCAAATGAACTTCATAATAAGAGGCTTTTGCGTTTTCAAAAACTGAGGGGCAGTGCCAGTGACCAGGAGCAGAGGGTATGGGCAATGAAGGAGCGGTGTGGGACATGCACTTCCAGAGGAGATGGAAAAAGAGCCTCAAGCTGGTGAGGCCAAATTGTACACTGAAGCTGAGACACACGGTCCTAGTTCCAGAGAAGAGTCTTCCTACAGGTTTCTTTACAGAGGCCAACATCTCCGTTTTGATTTCAGGAAATCCCCAAAGAGGAAATGAGATGTTGCAGGCTTTGGGCTTTGGGGACAGACTCACCAGAGAGATACATTTCAACAGCCTAAAAATTGCTCTTCTTGGCTTCTGAGGACATGCAGCCGAGCCACGGTGAGCCCCCCTTCCTCCTTCTGTCTGCAGCTGGCTCGGGTGCCCGGCGTGTCACCACCCAGCACCCCAGAACCAGTGTTTCCTAAACACAGCCACATTCCTCCCCTCGACACAGGACCTCTCTGCTCATGTTGCACTAGTCTGTAACAAGCTAGAGGGTCATTCACGAAGGGCATGGAGAACAAGGAGAAAACAACCCCTAATCTTGTGTGGACTGGGAAGAATCCGTTTTGGCAGGCACCGGACGGGGACTGCTGTAGAACTCGGGGTTGAAACAGTCTGATCTCAGCGCTGGCAGCCTCTGCGATGACCTTGGAAAAGACCTTGTATCAACCTGATCAGAACCTCCAGACAAAACACGTGAGTTCAGCCAAACATTTGAATGTTTCCGACGTTCGCCTGTTCTCCATCACGGAGAGACAGTCTTCATGGCGCTGGACTTCAATTTGACCCTCAAGAAAGCTGTTGAGAAGGGGTCCCTCTCTACTCCCATTCTCTCCTTTTCCAACACCCCCATAAACAAATTATGGGGACATGGTTGGGCAATACAGGTATATCAAGCTCTCGTCCAATCTACATATTACCTGGAATACAGTGGAGGTGGATTTGGGTTAATTTGGAGAGGACTGGAAAGTGACACCAAGACAGGGACCTTGAAGTGTCACCAGGATTTACAGATCTTTCACAATGCTGTTCTTCGCATATGTACTTGCTGCCTCGCAATGAAACAGAGAACTTGGTCTCGGGCAGTGCCCAGCTTCCCTCACATCTTGTGTTTACATGTGTCACATATTTCTGCAGGGCACTGCCCACTGGGGTAACAGATTAATCTGAGGTAGTCATTAATTGTTTGATGTCTGTTATATGGGAGGATAGGATGGTGCCAGGGTAAATGATTTGAGAATAGCCAGGGGTGAGCGACAGCATTGCTGTTTTCTCATCTCCCATGGACTTCAGACCTTCCAAGTGAGCTTGGCAATTACCTAAAAAGAAAGGAGTGACGTGGTTTTACCCAGTGGGGGCTTTCATTGTCCATTTGGGTCCCTTCGTTTACTGCATCTCAAAGAAACCATGACAACCGTATTTGTCTCCATTTCCTCTCCCCTCGATGCTTCTGGCTCCATCTGTTCAATACTCACCAATGGAGTCAACATTTGGTCTCTTTTCTTATTATAAACAAAAGTGCACTTATGTGAGTTCATTTTTTGAAGAAACATAAAATAAAATAAAAACGGAAAGGTTGTGTTTGGCTTGATAAATTGTTCAATACCTTCTCTACACCTCCTCTTTCTTAATTTTCACTGACTCGTGACATGTTCATTTATTTGATTTGTCAGAAGGTGCCTGTGCAATGTGCAGAGATGTGTCATCCCAGGAAAACAAAACCAAAACCAAAACTCCTGCTTTGTAGGTAGATATCTGTGTGATGAAAAAAATGCCTTCTCTGTTTTCAGTCATGGTGTGCACGTCTAGATCTAACCATATTCCTTTCACTTCCAAAACCTCAGATAGTGGAAGGTGGGTTTGTCTTCTGAAGCTTTCTGCAAGCTCTTAGGGTCACGTGGCTCTTTGATGAGCCCTGCACAAGAAAGCAGTAACTAAGAGGAGGAAATAAATATATGGCTCAACTCCAGTGGGACACCAGTGGGACCTCTTTTTTTGTGGTGTAGGGTGTCCTTTTACATTTGAGTCCCACTGATGAAGTAGTCCAGGACAGAGCCATCCCAGGCTCAGGGGTCCTGGCTTGGAACTAGTGTTGCCTTTGCTATTAACTACCTTTGTGACCTTGAGCAAAGCATTTTACCTCAGTACGAATCCCCGTTCCTTCATATGTAAAATGAAGTAGAACTAGATGACATATAAGCCCCCAAAGAGCTTTTTTATTTTTTAAATATTTATTTGGCTGCACCAGGTCATAGTTGTGGCACGTGGGACCTTCGTTGCTGCGTGTACGATCTTCAGTTGCGGCATGTGGGATCTAGTTCCCTGACCAGGGATCGAACTTGGGCTCCCTGCATTAGGAGCGTGGAGTCTTAGCCACCAGGCCACCAGGGAAGTCCCCTGCAAAGAGCTGTAATATGGTACTATTCTGTTTCATGGCTAAACACTAAACACTAGCTGGTGATTTTGCGAGTTTTCCTCTCCTACCCCTGTGATACAGTTCTTGCCTCTGTCCTCTTCTTATCTCACTCCATAACTTTTCTCATCTATCTTGTCCACTTCGCATTTTCAACTGTCATTCGTATACTTAAGACAAAACGTCTTAAAAAATGAACTTTTACTGCATTATAATCACATAAACTACAGTGTACCCATCTCAAGTTCAATAAGTTTTTTTCAGATGTATACAGCTGTGTGTCCTCCGCCACAGTCAAGATGTAGAACATGTATATCACCCCAGTAAGACCCCTTGTTCTCCTTTCTAGTCAATACTCCCCCATTCCTGGCCCTAGACAATCAGGGAGCTGTTTTCTGACATCAAACATTTTTTTCTCCTCAAAGCCACGCTTCTAATCATGATCAAAGTGTATGTTCAACTACCCACTGGGAAACTTGAGTTAGATTCAACCCAGGCCCCTTGACCTTAACGAGATGGAAATTGAGATCTTTCTCCATAGATCGGTCTGTCAAATCCCTAAAACTACACATCCGACCATCCTCTCTCTCCATGTTAACCCATCCTATTTAGCAATCTACTCTTTTAACGTATTCACATCAGTTCCTTCCTTCTGCCACTGTTTTGTGTAGGACCCCTCACCAACCACAGTCTAGTCCCACCAAGTTCAGGAGCTCCATGGGTCTCTTCCAAGGTAATGCCCCACATCCTTCGACCTTGCAGCTCAAAGACCTTTGCATAGCCTTTCCCCAATTTATTTACATGGTGTCAACTTTGTAGTCTGCTCACTTTGGGACCTTTCTTTCAACAAAAACCTTCCTCTTGTAAATCAGACACTCCCTAGCTTAATATCCTTTAATAGGCACACATTCCCTCTGGGATAAAGACTCTTCTGAAACATCCCTTCCCTGACTTTCTAAGCTCACCTCTTACATCTTCCCCGTTTATTAGCATGCCCCTGTGCTCTGCTGTACCAAACTAACTGTACATTGCCTGAACACTCCATGCTTTCTTCAGACCTCTGCATCTTTGTGTACACTTTTATTTCCTCTGCTCGGAATATCAGTTTGATGAATCCCTATTTATGCTTCAAGACTCAGCTCAAATGATTTCCTCAGTGAAGCCTTCCCTAGTACCCTCAAAGACTATTATTATTTTCTCTTCTTTTCCTTCATTACACATTGTATATTTCTCCTTTGTAATCACCAAGATTATACTCCAGTGTAGAGAAGGAGGGAACAGGACAGCCCATTCCCCAAATGGTCTTGACAGTTGACAGGGTAAGCTCACATGTACATACTTACATGTGTGCACAGCCCCATACCCACAGGGAACGAGGAAGAACATTGAAGAGTTTTTGATTTGGGGGTCTACCTTCTAGCTCATTTAAGAGTTTCAATGAGGAGGTAGGCTTTGGGAGTCGCTCCTGCCACAGTTCATTAACTTCTCCTTGTCTGGTCTGTCTCAACTGGTCTGAGACTTAGCACGTTTACTTTTTGTTGCCCACTCAGGGTCTGCTTCTCTCTGCAGGTGAGTCTCCTCGCACTGCTAAGCCCTCTGCTGGATGCCGCCCCAGGTGGAGGGAAGGAGGCTTCCCTGATATTCTGGACGATGTAGCATCTGCAATCCCATAGGCATGTCCTGTAGATTGTCCTGCTAAAATACGATGTGTCTCCTGTTCCCTCCTCTCATCCTTGTCTGGTGTGCACCTGAGATCAGGAGGAGAAAAGTGAGATGGGAAAAACTGATCCTGCAATGTCTCTAAGAGGACTTACTGTATAGCCACTTTAATGATCTGTTTACATGTTTGTCTCCTGCAGACTAAGTATCTTGAAGGTCAGATGGTGGTTTTTTTGTTGTTTTTGCGGTAGGCGGGCCTCTCACTGTTGTGGCCTCTCCCTCTCCGGAGCACAGGCAGAGGGAGTGAAAGTAGTATTACTCTGATTTTTGCAGATGGGAAAACAGATTCAGCGTGTCAAATAACTTATCCAAATTTACAGCAAGTAAATAGCTGAGTCCAGATATAGAGCTAAGTTCATGACCATTCTGCAATATACTTTTTTTTTTTTTTTTTGCGGTACGCGGGCCTCTCACCGCTGTGGCCTCTCCAGTTGCGGAGCACAGGCTCCGGATGCGCAGGCCCAGCGGCCATGACTCACGGGCCCAGCGGCTCCGCGGCACATGGGATCCTCCTGGACCAGGGCACGAACCCGTGTCCCCTGCATCGGCAGGCGGACTCTCAACCACTGCGCCACCAGGGAAGCCCTGCAATATACTTTTTAAAGAAACAGAATTGTTCCAAAGCATGTACTTAGAGATCCCTTAGCTGACAAAATAAAATGGACAAGCAGCACTTTTTTGGTCATGGAATTGGTATATTCTTCATGTCATCTGAATGTTATGTCTGTTCCATGTTGGTCATTTGTGCAGTGTATAATCCAAGGCTCCGCTTTTAATTGGTGATTAAGAGAGACGGGTTTGTTGGTTTGACACTGTGAACCAAACTCTCAGATGACAGAACATGATGAGCCTCTATTGATCTAGAAGTTTATCCAGAACAATAAGGTGAGTACTCCAGAGAGGAAATTTAGCTCACTATTAGGCATTTTGAGTGCCTCTCACAGAGTTTTCTCTTTTTCTTTCCCTCGCACTGAGTGGTAGGCTATTATTTAAAAATGTATTAAATACCAAGTTCTGTAATTGCCTGGTTACTATCATCTTTCCTCTTTTCACTCCCCACTGTTCCCCCTGCCATCAGGATGACACTTCCTTCAGGCACTCAAATATTTCATCCCTCAAAAATGGAGTATAAAAACACATTAAAATATACCACACATGGTGATTGTCAGAAGAAAAGCACCCAGAACCTTGATCTCAGACTTATCTTTCAAGTGATATAAATCCAATTTATCTCACTCCCAAGTTTCTTTGAATTTTAGTGTCTCAATCACCCTATGGTAACATTGCTCTCCAGAGTAATTTAATAAAAAGATGAAATTACCCCACATACATTTTTAACTGCACCTCTTTCGATCAAATAGGTTGATGTCAGAAGAGTATTCTTTCCTGAATCAATGGCAAATATGTTTTTAATACAAACTATGTTAGTCCAGAAGAAATCTGTTGGTGCAACAGAATACTCAAGAAAAATATACTCTTTTGGCTAAATTATGAGTCCCTATTGCATTAGACAATTTCACATTTCACATTAAATCTTTATTTCGATGCTTCTTATTTTTCAGCTCTGTTTATTCCTGGGGCCCATATAGGGTGTCAAAGATATAAAAATATCATAAAACCAGGCCATAAATGAAATTAATTTTAGGTGCAAAGTAACTTACCTATGTATGGAAGTAAATTCTACTGATCACTTTTACTGAGTAAGGGATTTGCATATTGTCTCCGGGATAATTTGGTAACTGCTATCTTGGGTTGTTTTCTGTCCTTTTGATGTGTGTCTGTAGTCTCTAAAACATCTTAGATTTTAGCTGGAACATCCACTCTGGGGGCTCTGAAGCGGAGCTCATCTGCTTTTCTGCAACATAACCTTCATCTGTGTTTTTGTTTTGCCTCTGCCAGTGAAGGAAAAAGGTCAGGGCATTAACCTCTCCCTCCATTAGAAGGATGCATTTCTGCTTTCATCTGATTAGCTGCTGTAATTTGAAGCTTTCGGTGCCTGCAGATAAGGTGGGAGGCTGGCAGCAGGAAGGGCCATGGGAGGCTTTCAGAAAGCACACTGAGAGCTGTTATCCTGAGTTTCACTCAAAAGATCAAATGTCAGGCCTGCTCATCCCAGCCTGATCCTCAAATTCTTGCATATTCATTAACCGTCACTACGTAGTTACTTGGGGAGGTTGTAGCGAGGCTTCAGACAGTTTCTGTAGGTCTCAGGGCACATGGAACCAAAGCAGCCAGTAATGAGTTCAGATCTCTTAGCACAGCTTGTTCTCAGGGGCAAAGGGTTTATGTAGCCGTCTTCTTTCCCTCTTTTAAAACATAAAAGTCAAAATCTGAACATCTTAACTTGATTGCATTTATTCATGGAGTTTAGTTTAGTGATCTCTTTGGTATTAGCAGGCAAAGGAACTAACAGGGAAGATGGGACCTGCTATTTCTGGAAGCCTGAAAAGACCTCTGTAAATTCCCAGCATGATGCGGTGATGGTTTTCACAGGCAAAGGGCTTGAAGGTACCAGCATCACATTTTTACATCTCTCTACTCTACCACTTCCCCAAATATGAGAGAAGAACACTTGTACTTCTTAAAATAAGGCCAGATAGTCTCTGAACACTTTTGCCTGACTAGCAAGATGATGAATATGAAAGAGATTCTGTTTCAAATTTTTGGAGTTGGGTATTTTCTTTTCTAGAATGCTCTCCCCTTTTTCCTAGGACAATTCCAGCATAAGAAGCTGTTTGTGAGAAATAACCACAGAAGTAAAATCCCTTCCACACAAAGAGAAAACCCATGGACTTGAAATATCTACTCAGTTAGTTCTGGAAGCAAGGCTGGACTTGGTAAAATGGAGGAGGTCAGATAATAAACTTGGGGTCTGGCGCTCTCTTATTTTACTTCTTTGGTTTCCACATCAGTAAAATAAAAGAGTTATCTACTTGGTTATTGCTAATACCTATTCTGGTTTTAGTATTCTATGATTGGTGAGGCAACATATTTCAATTTACAACTGGCAAACATTAAGCTTGTATATTGCCATTCTTACTGGTTATATTCATGGCAGACAACACTAATTAATTGTGAAAACTTTTCCTGCCAACCTTGGAATTCTAAGGCCTTAGAATCCTTTTCATCACAGAATTGCAAGCATCTATTATCCATCAGATGAAGACAAAACTTACATGCCATTCCAGATATAATGAACAGAGAGGTGGTGACAAGGCAGGGGACTAGACGGAGATTTTGTCCTGTGTCTGCTTTTATACATCTGTGTAACTCTCAAGAAGGCAATTAAATATTTTAAAATTAAATTTGATATAGGTTTTTGTGTGAAAATAAGTTTTTATTTCCCTGGGATAAATGCCCCGAAGTGCAATTTTTGGGTCATATGGTAATTGCATATTTAGTTTTTAAAGAAATTGGCAAACTTTTTCAGAGGGGCTGTAACATTCCCATCAAATATATATGAGTGATCCAGTTTTTTTGCATCTTCACCAGCATTTAGTATTCCCACTATTTTTAATTTTTACCATCTTGATAGGGGTGTAGTGATATCTCATGGTGGTCTTAATTTGCATTCCCCCAATAGCTAATAATGTTGAACATCTTTTCATGGGCTTTCTTTGCCACCTCTATTTCTTTTTCTATGAAATATCTCTTCGTGTCTTTAGCCCATATTCTAATTGAATTGCTTCCTTTTTTATTGCGGAGTTTTGAGAGTTTTAAAATATATTCTAGATACTAGTCCTTTGTTGGGTAAGTAGTTTGCAAACATTTTCTCCCACTCTGTAGCTTGTCTTTTCACCCTTTTAACAGGATCTTTTGCAAAGCAAAAGTTTTTGATTTTGAATTTATCATTTTATGACTTTAATTTTAATTATAATTAATTCCTTTTAGGATCTGTGTTTTGGTGTTAAGTCTGAGAACTCTTTGCCTAGACCCTAGATCTCAAAGATTTTCTCTTGTTTTTCCCTAACAATTTTTTAGTTTTACATTTGATATTTAAGTTTGTGATCTATTTTAAGTTAATTTTTATATAAGGTATAAGACTTAGCTCGAGGTTCTTTTTTTTTTTTTTTTGCCTGTGGATATCCTGTTGCTCCAGTGCCATTTGTTACAAAGGCTATCTTTCCTCCTTTGCACCTTTGTCAAAAACCACTTGGGCATATTTGTGTGAGTTTACTTCTGGATTCTCTATTCTGTTTTATTGATCTATGTGTTTATTCCTCCACTAGTACTATACAGTCTTTAGTACTGTAGCTATATAGTAAGTTCTGAAATGAGTAGAATGATTCTTCCCATTTTATTCCTCTTTTTCAAAATTGTTTTAGTTCTAGTTCCTTTGCATTTACATATAAATTTTAGAATAATCTTGTCTATATTTAAAAAAAAACTTGCTGACATTTTGCTAGGGATTGCATTAAAACTATATCAATTTGGAGAAAATGGACATTTTTATTGTGTTCAGTCTTCTAATCCATCAATATGGCATTTCTCTCCATTTATTAAGATGTTTGATTTCTTTCTTCAGTTTTTTTTTTTTTAAAGCGTTTTATTTTATTTTATTTTTTTTTGCGGTACTTGGGCCTCTCACTGTTTTGGCCTCTCCCGTTGCGGAGCACAGGCTCCGGACGCGCAGGCTCAGCAGCCATGGCTCACAGGCCTAGCTGCTCCGCGGCATGTGGGATCTTCCTGGACCGGGGCACAAACCCGTGTCCCCTGCATCAGCAGGCAGACTCTCAACCACCGCGCCACCAGGGAAGCCCTCTTTCTTCAGTTTTGTGTAGTTATAGCATATGAGTCTGGAACATGTTTTGTTATATTTACCCCTATGTATTGTTTATAAGTGGTATCGTATTTTTAATTTTTGGTGTCCATATGTTCACTGCTACTATAGAGAAATACAATTGATTTTTGTATATTTATCTTGCTGAACTCACTTATTAGTTCCCAGAATTTATTTTGGGTTCCTTGGGATTTTCTGTGTAGACAATCATTATGTCATCTGTAAACAGAGACAATTTTATCTCTTCCTTTCTGATCTCTATGTCTTTTTTTTCCTTTTCATGCCTGATTTCATTGATTAGAACTTCCAGCACTATGTTGAATAAGAGCTATGAGAGTGAATATTCTTGTTTGTTCCTGATCTCAGGGAGAAAACATTCAGTATTTAACCATTAAGTATAATATTAGCTGTAGGTTTTTTGTAGGTGCATTTTATCAAGTTGAGGAAGTTCACCTTATTTCCTATTTTTCTGAATTTAAAAAAAATTTTAAAGTCACGAATGGGTATTGAAATTTATCAAATGCTTTTTCTGCATTGATTGATATGATCATGTCATATTTTTTAGCCTGCTAGTATGGTGGATTACATTGATTTTTTAAAAATATCGAACTATTCTTGCATCCCTGGATTATACTCCACTTGGTCATAACATTTAATTTAAAAAATATATTTATGAATTCTCTATACTAATATTTCATTAAGGGATTTTGTGTTTACATTCATGAGGGATATTGGCTGTAGTTGTAATTTTTTCTTTTGTACTTTGTCTGGTTTGGTATCAGAGTAATACCTGTTTCATAAAATGAATCAGGGAGTATTTCCTCCTCTTCTATTTGCTGGAAGAGATTATGCCTGGGGGTCTGCCCTCTCCCCCTTCTTTCCCTTTTGGCAACCTTGTCGTTGCCTCAGCCCCCTGCCTTGTCCCTTCCATGTCCCTGCTAAAGTCCACTGTTGAGTAGAGCAACTTGTCTTAGTTCTTGCCCCACATCAGGAGTAGTTCTGTATTCCACTGTGATTTCCATGACTTCATTTGCCATTTTGTTTTGACCTGGTCAAGAGCTGGCATAGACCTTTCTTAGGTCTCAAGTCCTAGAGTAGCCTCCAAGCTCCCTGAATCCTTTTCTATGTTATCCTCAAACCTCCCCATCCCAAAGACCCAGTGGTGTTGCTAGAGCTGGCTCTTACTGGCTCATGAGAACCAGCTGTCAAATTTTTAGGAATGTTGTGAGCTGGTTGTTAAAAACAGTCACTATTAAAAATTAAATTATACAATATTACAATTAGATAAACTGTTTAAAAACAAAGGTTAAAAACACTCAAAACTTCATTGCTTCTTGATTATTTTGCTACAGGTTTCTATTACCTGTACCCTTGAGGTTATGTACTTCTATTTTACCTGCGTGGTAGAAATACTATAGAGTTGTGTGCTGCTGCACATCTTCCCAACTTCACAGGCAGTGATGCCTCCTCAGGAGCTTGAAACTGGTCTTGGTGGGAGTATTTACAACATGGAAGCTGGAAAATGCCACAGATCAGGTCGAGAGTTATTGTTTTGTTGATCAACTAGACTTAAGAAAATGATGGAGAAGTGCTATTAATGCAGATTAAACTTTTGTGTCATGTCGTTACCTGTTACATTATAAATAGTCCCCAAATTGAAGAAGTAGTCTTCCAGTATTCAAAACTGTCGTCCAGTTTCACAAAGAAGTCGTTCTCATGTCCTTGAGTAATGAGTGGTGTCCTAACGTATGTTTGTGCTGTTTCATTGTTTTATTCATTAACGTAAACAAAAATACCAACCAACGTTCATGTCAGAACTACATTCATGCCATCAGTGACATGAATGGAGTTTTGCTAAATTGCATGCTCAACAAGCATTTTTTCAGAGACTATTTTTGTCAAAACATTGTCGAATTGCAATTATGGATTAGCAACCGATAAGAGTTTGGCAAAATAAGAGAAAGTATTCTGTGAGAATAAATTTCTGTTCAGAATTGACACCAAAACCTGTTATTGTTATTGATAAATCATGTGCTGCATAGCCTTTATATGAGTAAAATTTATAATATATGTGTTTACTCACGTATTTTTTTTCCTGGAGAGCCAGTTGTTGAACTTTTATCAGCATACTACGGTGCAGACCTTAATCCTTATCAAGGTACTTCTGACACTTTATTTTAAAGGGTCCTTTCACAACCAGAAGTTGCACTTCCGTTAAAGCTGTGTGTGAAAAAGTTTTGCTCACTTGACTCAATTATTCTCAAAGCCTTAACATGTAATCCACCAATCCACCAGCAGGTGTCACTGTGGTGTAGGGTCACAGTCAGAAGGACTCCAGTTTTGAGCTTCCTAGAGAAGTATTGTTGGAGTTGAGCTGCTTCCAATTAAGTTACACACTGAACATCTCCTCAAGTCTCTTTATAGAAAGACATGTCACACCCAGGTTCTCCGAAAGCAGGCAGCACAGTAACTGAGGCATAATCTGCTGGTTCTGTTTGCTTACTTGTTTTGCATTTTTAATACTGCTATTACATATATGTTCAGAAAGCCCCAGATACCTTGTGTTTAGCTCTAGAGCTGTATATGGCTTGCTGTTCAAAGTGTGGTTCACGGACCAGCATCCCAAGCATTACCTGGGAGCATGTTAGAAATGCCGCGTCTCAGGCCCTGCCCCAGACCTACTGAACAAGAATCTGCATTTTATTAATGTCACCAGGGCTCCTAATGCACATTCAAGTGAGTGTGAAAAGCACTAGTGTAAGTGACCCTTACGTTGACAGTTACTGTGAAGCTAAGATAAGAACAAGGTGGAAACATAACTTTCAGCTTCATTGGTCAAGAAAATAAAGTTAGTGGGCAAGAGAGCAATATTTCCCAAGAGAGACGTCTGATACTTTCCTTCATGCGTGTTAGATTGCCTATCCTTTTTCTTTCTTTTTAAAAAATTTTTGGACAGAAGGACCTTCCTGGATTTTTTTCTGCACAACCTGGCCTCGGCTAACTTCCCCAGTGTTATCTCTCGCCACCTCCCTTCCACACTCTGTATTTCAGCCACACTAAATTACCTGCCAGTGCGACCTTCTTAAAACTCCCATCTGATAAATTTCTCCACGCTTAAGGTGGCTTCCTGTAGCTCTTAGGATAGAGACCAAAATCTCTGCCATGTTTTACAAGGGCTCCTAAGATCCAGCCCTGTCACGCTCTGTGGTCTCCCTCCTCAGCGCCTCTCTCCTCCTTAGACTCACTGTTTAGCCTCAAGTGCTCTCTCTACCTCTCTCTCTATCCTGAGACTTGGTCCATTCTGTTTCCTCTCCCTGGAATGCTCTACCTGCTACCCCAACTCATCTATTGCTTGACTGACACCTTCCTTAAAGAACTTGGGGGGCCTTTTGCAAATCCCTTAGGTGCATGAGTGTCCTTCATCCGATGACCCTCTAATACTTGCATTTTCATTTCATAGTGTTTCTTAGATTTCGACTGTTTCTTAGACGTATCTTTTCCCTGGTAGACCACTTGTGTATAAAGGATGGGAGTATGTCTGTCTTGTGCATCCAAAGAGTCTACCATGGCCATCAACACCTTACCTGTCTGGTCCTTGATCTTTCTACTTTCACCACCTCCTGCCACTCTTGCCTTCCCGCTTCCCTTGTTCTCCCTGCTCTTCCCCAAACATACCAAGTACCTCTTGCCACAGGTCTTGGTCCTCGCCGATCTTCTGTGTGGCCCCTTCCTCATTTTCTTTAGCCTTTTATGTCTTTCCACCCAACCCTAGCAGAGTATCTAGAGGCAGCCTTCATGGGAGGTGTGGTGATATGCCTTGGTTTAGGTCTTGTAGCACATTTGCCTTTTGTTGGATTGCTTGTTGTCCACGGATAAACAGGAAGTAGCTGGTCTGTATTGTATACATTTTATAACGGTGTGGCTCTGAGCAAAATTCCCTTTCCCCACGAACATCAGGTTGCTGAGGTCTGCTTCTCCGCAGGCTCAGATGAAGATGATGTAGAAGAGAATGGAGAAGAGGTTGCCATTGCCTCTGGGGAGTAAAGAGCTGGGGCAAAGGAGACTTGGAAGATGAGGGGACTGAATAATAGTGAGGATTGTTTATTGTTATTTGGTTTATCTATTAAAGTCTGAGAAATGTCTAAGACCTTTTCCTTCCTCATTACTCACAAGTTTACAAAAATAATATTATTGATGCAGGGAAGAGACTAAAATGAAGCCCAACAATCCAAGTTGGGCTTTTTCTTGGCGTGAAAAGAAAAGCTGTTGTTTTGAGAACAAACGTGTGTCTCCATTCTTTCCTTCATTCAGCTCCCTGCTTAGAGAGCACCCACCCTATGCAACGTCTTGCGTTTTCTTACACTGACTGCAACACTTACACACACCAAACCTCCAGCCCCTGATGAATTTATCCTTCAAAGCTTTGCAAGTTAAGCTTGCAAGTTAAACTGTTCCTATGGGAAACCTTTCTCTGATTTATTCCCTATGAAGAATTCCTCACTTTTTCCCTACCTTGATGTGTACAGTTTTATTCACATGATTTAGTTTAACACGTAGTTAATTCAACAAATATTTGTTAAGTGTCTACCCTGTTCCAGGAAATGTGCCAGGTGCTGGAATGATGAATGTGGAAAAGCATAGTGCCTCCCTCCAAGCGTTCGCAGCCAGTTTGAGAAGCCCACTCTCGATGGACGAGACAGAACGAAAATCTCAAACTCAGAAACGTGAAGTAGCATGGTGTGTCCAGAAAGCAGCCCCTGGCTTGGTATGACCGGAATGTAGGTTATAAGGAAGGGATGATGGGGGAGCATAGTGAGAGATGAAGGATGACGCAGGCAGTAACAATAATAATATTAATATTAACTACTACTACATTTATTTGCCAGGCACTGAGCAAAGTAGTTCACAATAGCACAGAGATGTTGAGTAACCTGTGTAATACCACACAGCTTGTTGGTGGTGGAGCCAGAGTTTGTCCCAGGTATGGTGCAGTATGAGAATTTGAATTTTATTATAGGTAAATCATCAGGCCAACAAGCATTGAATGGCCCCCATCTATGCATGAAACACTTTTCTAGCTAATATGCATGTCTGTCTTCCCTATGAGTTTGATTTCTCTGAGGGATGGAAATCTTTTTCTATTTATCTTTGTCAACCTCATAACTAAGGGAGTGCTTGGAGTGAAGCAACCATTATAAGGAATTATCGTTCCTTCTCCCTTCTTCCATCCTTGCCTTGCTTAGAGCAATGCCCTTCTACCTAAGGATTAGAGCTTCCTCTAATCAATAACCCCAGCATCTTCTCATCTCTTCCCTTTAGAGCTAGTGAGAAGATTTAGAAGGTAAAAGGGATTGTCATTCTTTTATTTTCCCTTAGGTCATGCTTTTTCTTAAGTGAATCTTTGGACAGAGAGCAGCTAAGATGTTCTTTGAAGAGGAAAGACCCATTTTTAAGAAATACCAAAGTCTAGTGTTATGCTGATGACAGATGAGAAGCGTATGAAACCTTACAAGAACACCCCATGACGAACACTCACAATTCTTGGCTGCCCGCATTTACTTCAGAGTGAAATGAAAATGACGGGACCTGGTCACCTCATGTGATGAATGGGGCAATCAGCCTAGTGTTACCTTTGCAGTACCAAGAAGTTGTGTCATGGAAGTAATGGTCACGGGTCCAGCAGCAGAATGAGAAAAAGGAGAAGTATTAAGGAAAAGGGAACTCCCAACCTTCCAGACCCTACGTAGAGATACCAGCCTCTCTTTTAATAGACCTTGTGAGAATTAGTTTGTTTTTTTTTTTTTTTGCCATCGTTATGAAGCTTTTATTAAGGGCCTCCTGGGAAATAGTGCTCATGGGAAGTTGTTTGATTATTTATTTTTTTTAATAAATAAAAAATGTAGAGTTAACAGTGTTGTGTTAGTTTCAGGTGTACAGCCAAGTGATTCAGTTAGGCATATAAATGTATCCATTCTTTTTCAAATTCTTTTCCCATTTAGGTTATTACAGAGTGTTGAGCAGAGTTCCCTGTGCTGTACAGTAGGTCCTTGTTGGTTGTATATTTTAAATATAGCAGTGTGTACATGTCAATCCCATATTCCCAATCTATCCCTCCCCCCACCCCTCCCCGCTGGTACCCATAAGTTCGTTCTCTAAGTTGTGAGTCTGTGAGAATTAGGTTTTGTCTAAGAAGATTCTACTGTTGCTTTGCTTTCTGAAAACATACTTGAACATAATCAGTTACTATTCTTAGACCCTCTAGATGTTGTATATTTCAGCTTTTCCCATAGATAAATATGACGTATCGATAGCAATATGCCTTCCCCATCTTTTCCATTCTGAAATACTTGCGTATTTCTAAAACTGCGCCATGTGATTCTTAGAGGTGGGAAAGGAAAGAAATTGATTGGGAATGATAGGACACTTGACACAGAAATTTGACATACGGTACATTGCTGGAAAAGCACAGAATGTAGGCAGGCTATACAGTTCCTGGGTGTTGTGTACACAGCCTAACAGTCTCTGGAAGAGTACAATACATTTTAATATTATGTCCAATAGATTCACTAGGCCTTACATAAATACCTAAATGTTAAGGGAAACATCACAGTTATCTTAGGTACTGCGTTCATGAGTGAGTTTAAGAATATAAATTGAGGGCTTCCCTGGTGGCGCAGTGGTTGAGAGTCCGCCTGCCGATGCAGGGGACGCGGGTTCGTGCCCTGGTCCGGGAAGATCCCACATGCCGCGGAGCGGCTGGGCCTGTGAGCCATGGCCGCTGGGCCTGTGCGTCCGGAGCCTGTGCTGTGCAACAGGAGAGACCACAGCAGTGAGAGGCCCGCGTACCGCAAAAGAAAAAAAAAAAAAAAGAATATAAATTGAAAAGTGTATAGGGGTTTGTGCTGATGTATAGACATCTGCCCAGCACTCTTCTCAGCGGAATACCCTCTGCCTTGCCCCCCATGTCTCGTGGGTGCCCCTCTGCTATCCACTGGGTGCTCTTTTCCTTCACAGAGTTGGGCGTGGGCACACGGCACACAGTGCCCAGCTGGGGCTCCACATTGCCCTGGCTGAGCTGATTAGTTCCTGGTGAGGCAAGGGACGCAGCAGTGAACAAAGTGTTTGGCTTCTGTTTCTCTGCCAAGGATGGCTTTGGACTTGGGTAGATTTAGATGAGGTCTTTCCCAGTGCATGAAGATGAACAAGACAGACAGGTGCCTCTGCTGGGGGCTGCTGACTCATGCACTGCTGCCTCCGAAGGGTCTGTGCCCAGAGACCGCCCTCCCTCGCAGACTGTCCCGAGTGCCCCTGTGGATCCACCCACACGTGGAGGACTCTGGCCACGGCTGCAGGCTTCGCTTTTCACCTTTCTTCCTCTCCACCCCTATTCTGAGATTTCTCAATAGGTCAGCTGCTTTCTTGTGTTTGTAGACAAAGCAGGGGAAAAACCTCCCTGGATAATATCTCAGGTTCCAACCACTCCACGCTTTCCTGGATGGAGTTAAGTGTGGACACAACTGGGGCTTAGAGGGAATTCTTATAGCCACTCCAAATCCCGGGGAGTTCATCAGATGGCACTGGAGGACTTGCGCCTTCTTGGGAAGCCTGCCCGAGAGCAAAACCACTACTCTTCCCAGAAAAGAAGAAAAGAGTCCATGAGAAGAATTATTTTATACTTCTGGCTGCCACCTTCAGCGGGCAGTTAAGATTGCCCTCTTGAGTGGCCTCTGCTGATTAATAGAAGGAGTGAAGAAAGAAAAATGGAGTTAATGTTGCAATGAAGACATGACAGAGCCTCTGGTTTCCAGGACTGGCCTGAAATGAATTAAAGCCAGCTTCTACCAGCAAATCTGTCATGCTGCCCTGCAAACAAGGCTCCTAGGCTGGGCCAGCAGGAATTAGTCACGGCGCACACTGGCAAACCTTACAGACCAGGGAATGAAAAATGTGCCTCATCTGCAAAAATTACCTTTTGGAATTTGTACAGTGTTTTCCATTACCCACTTTCTTTTCTCCAAAGGCCAGTCATCAAATCTGCTTGGCTGGCTTCTGCTTCTGCTATACCATTAAGTGTACAAATTTGTATGTGAAATGCAGTCCCAACTAGCTGTGTGCCTTTGGATAAACGACCTTATCTTTTGGGACCTGAGTTTCGCCTTCTGAAAAATAAGGAGGTTGGCATCTCATGATCCTGGTACTTTAACTTTTTTGGAGATTAGAAAATAATGTATCAGACATTTATTGACCACCTGTGAAGTGCTCATTTGGTGAAACAAAATGTTGACGATAAAGTCTTTTCAAGAGTTTCCAGCGTCTGCGGGGAGACGTGCATTTAGAAAATGTGTTATAAAAAACAGTGATAAGGCCAACAGGACTGTATGTACTTAGAAGACATTTAACAGTGTGTCAAAATGGGTTTTTTAAATAAAGCTTTTTTTTAAATTTTAATTTTATTTATTTGTTTTTTGGCTGCATTGGGTCTTCGTTGCTGGGCGCGGGCTTTTTATTGTTGCGGCGAGCGGGGACTATCCTTCGTTGCAGTGCTCGGGCTTCTCACTGAGGTGGCTTCTCTTGTTGCGGAGCATGGGCTCTAGGCACGTGGGCTCAGTAGTTGTGGCTCGCGGGCTCAGTAGTTGTGGCTCGCGGGCTCAGTAGTTGTGGCTTGCAGGCTCAGTAGTTGTGGCTCACGGGCTCAGTAGCTGTGGCTTGCGGGCTCTAGAGCACAGGCTCAGTAGTTGTGAGGCATGGGCTTAGCTGCTCCGCAGCATGTGGGATCTTCCCGGACCAGGGCTTGAACCCGTGTCCCCTGCATTGGCAGGTGGATTCTGAACCACTGCGCCACCAGGGAAGCCCTCAAAATGGGTTTTTCTCTGCCCCAGAATTGTAGCTGGAGGAAGGTCCCACGTATGCCACATTCCAAAGACACCCCTGAGCACACAAGCCAGTGCTGCCTCCTTAGGGCTCACTGGGAGGGACCAGAGTCGTGCTGGCCCCAGCCCCACCATCCACTGTCAGGCGAGAGTGTTGGGAGAGCAGGGGCGTCTTATAGCACGGTGCCCCAGGTGAGAGACCATTGCCTCCCATTCCTAAAGCCAAACAAGAGGGCTTCTAATAGAATTTTTCTTAAAGACTGGAGGGAACTTCAGTATGTGGAGATTGGCAGCTTGCTTCTTGACTAGCCGTGTGCTGAGCTGTCGGCCTCCCAGGGGCACTCTGATGTTCCTGTGCGCTGTGAATGCTTTCAGGGTTATTGGTGGAGCATGCTGGAATTCTAGGGCAGAGCTTACATTGTCCTTTTGGGTCTCAGAATCTCACAAGTTCCCTGAAGTCTGGGGACATCCTTGGACCAGCAGAGTTCAGATCTAGAGATTTCTGAGGATGAAGGACCCATTGCAGGAGGCCAGGCTAGCAGGCTTGATGGGTTGTAATATAAGGTGTTTGGGGAGAAGATGGGACAGTTTGCACCTCATTCAAGTTCTTCATTGGCCTTAGAGGGTGTAGGAGAGGACTCCAGCAGTCCTGGCCGCTCTCTGTGAAGAATACCAGGTTTAACCGAGAAGTAGCAGTGAGCCTGCCTAGTGAGCACAAGAGATGGTGGCATCCTTCTGGGAGAGGCCCTCAGTTGTGGAGGGTGCTTGGTTAAAGCTAATCTTTTTCTAAGAACATCATCACCCCACCTACTTGGCAGCCACCAGCCGCGGGTGGAACTAGACTGTATCAAAGTGAGTTTTGGGAGAGCCCCTTACCACGCAAGGAGATTCTGGTCCACCATGCCTCCTCTCTCTTTTCAACACTTGAGGGATGTAAGGCTAGGAAAGGAGAAGGAGGAGGGGTCTCAACCAGATCACGAGACCTTCTGGTATCTAACAGGTACTGGAAATTAATGGAGTCTGCTCCACGTTGTTAAGGGAGCTACTGCCCAGTGAGGAAGAGGGAATCCACGTAGCCCAGTTGCAGGTAGTTCCTGTTCCATATTTATACACCAGTAAGCCGAGAAAATTGGAACATTAAGTTAAAGTATCATGGTGGCGAGACTAACTCTGCTTGGGGACACTCAAGGACTCAGTTGAGTAGAGGAGACAGGCTCCATTAACATTAGGGCAAATCATAATTGATAAGTGATAGAGGTATGAATAAAATACGGGGGGGGGGATGGAGGCAGACTAAATGGATTCTGATTGGAGGTGGACGGTTGCTCTGAAGACGTGACATCTGAGCTGGAAATGAGAAATTTGAAAGAAGGAAAAAAGGGTGGGCTCTCACGGTACGAGGATCAGAGTCAAAAAGGCACAGAGAGCAAAGAGCGTAAGTAATCTGCTATGGTTGGGACAGGAAGGGAGGACATGCTCCCCACAGACACTTTCAGGATGCAGCGATTACTATCTATGGAATACTCTCAAGTGTCCAGCCGAAACACACCTCCTCAATTCAAGACTGAAATTTCCAAAACCCTGCTGTACATCTATCTGATGATCAAATGAGCACCTCAAATTCGACACACATGAAACCAAATTTGGAAAAAAGCCCACCCTTTTTTTCCTTCTTTCAAATTTCTCATTTCCAGCTCAGATGTCATGTCTTCAGAGCAGCCATCCACCTCCAATCAGAATCCATCTAGTCTGCCTCTACCCCCCGCCAACATTTTATTCATACCTCTATCACTTACCAATTATGATTTGTCCTGAAGTTAATGGAGGGAGGGAAAAACCAGGATAGAATTCAAGGCTGTTCCAACTTGGCTTAACTCGCTTTTCCAGCCCTAAGGATTGTGGACTTTATATGTATTGACAATAAAAAGCCATTGGAGTATTTGAGAACACAGTTTAGAACATTTTAAAGATATTACTCTGGCAAACAAGAGCTAGAGGGAGAAAACAGCAGAGACAGATGGGCACTGAGCAGGATTTTGCAACAGTTCAGTTGAGAAGTAACGAGTGTCTGAGTCAGAGCATGACAATGAGAATGAAGATGAGGCAGCAGCTCTGAGAGTTAGTGAGAGTCACTGGATGGTGCTAAGAGCTGCAAAGGAGTCCAGTAGGGCTTCTAACTTGGTCTAAGTAGGTGATGAAGGCTGTGAAACACGGGAAGGGGAACAGATTTGCCAGAGAAGAAGGAAGGAGGGGAAGAAAATAATAATGACCAGCATTTATTGAGCCCCTGCTGTGTACCATCACTTTTCTGTGTGGTTTACACATATTAATTCATTTTATCCTCATCACAACTTTATGAATAGATACTGTTATCATCTCCATCTTACAGATGAGGTTAGATAACAAATTTGGTATAACGTGTGTCGAATTTGAGGTGCTCGTTTGATCGTCAGTTAGATGTACAGTAGGGTTTTGGAAATTTCAGTCTTGAATTTAGGAGGTGTGTTTTGGCTGGACACTTGAGAGTATTCTATAGATAGTAATCGTTGCATCCTGAAAGTGTCTGGGGGGAGCATGGCCTATTATAAGACTGAGAGAGACCCTGGGAAACTGGGAACTCCGCCATTGAAAGAACAGGGAAGAGAGGAGTGTGGCAGGGATGGCCAGCTCTCACCATAATCCACATCCTCTCCTTCCTGGGCACATTACCCAGCCTCCCTTGCAGCTTGGTGTGGCAGATTTCTAGCCAGAAGAATGTGTGAGCAGAAGTGATGTGGCCATACTCCATGCAACCTTTCACGTGGGCTTTTCCATGTTCCTTTCCCTTCCAGCTGACTGGGATGGAGACCTCCAGGGAGACCATCATATGTAGTTGATGAATCCTCCATCAGCCTGGGTCTCTGAGTGATGCGTAAAGCAAAGCATTCCACACCTCACCACCAACCACGATGACTTGAAACTGCGCTGGGCTGTTAGGTGAGCAAAAAATACATTGTCTATTGTTCTTGAATCATTATGTATTTCTGAGTCTACTTTACGTTAGTTACCTACCCTGACCAAAGGAGAGAGACCTGCAAAAGGCATTAAGAAAATTAAAGAGGGAAGAGAATTTATCTCTGTAGTTGCATCTTATGCAGAATTCATATTTCCTTCACAAGGGAGAATTTGCTTAGGTTTGATGTGTGAAATCAGTCAGTCAAGTGACTTCCCTTATTATAAAATTTCTCACAAAACAGGTGAAGACCTAAATCCAGGGGTGACTTTTTTAAAAAACTGTTTTCTCAAAATCCCTCCCCAAACTTCTGATTGCATCTGCTGTCACTGTTGAAGTAGGAGCAAGTCTAGGGTGAAACTCACTTCACACGCAGCAGGAACAAGCTTATTGCTTCCTTTCAACCACTTGACTTGTACATGCTCTGCTCTGTACAATCTGTCAGAGTCCCCTTTCTTTGCAAGCACAGCACAAAGTTAAGGTCAATCAGCACACAACTGTAGGAACATTGCTGTGTTGAAGGAAGACTTCCTTACCCTTTGTAAGTGCTACCTGATACTGACTGAGGCATCGTAAGGAGAAAAAAGCTTAATGCATCCTGCGTATTTTGCAGTGCAATGTATTGTGATTACCTTGGAGGATGTATCAGAACTTTGGTTGAAAATGAAGCGCCTTTCCAACAGCATTTTGCACAGGAATGTTGTAATGAGTTTTGCAGACGCAAAACATACTGTCCAAATCATCAGGACACATTTCAGACATTTTCTAGGACCAGCTGCTAAGTCATGATTCAGACACAGGCTTTCCTGCAAATTCCAGCTCAAGCCACCTGCAACTTTGAACCGTGTGTGTGTGTGTGTGTGTGTGTGCGCGCGCGCGCGCACGTGCGCGTGTGCACGCGAGGACATGTGTATGTGGCGTGTGTGTGCAAGAGACCTACAGAGGCTAGACAGAGACCTCACCCACTTGTAAAATTGGCATCCTCCGTATTAAGATAAACTTGGGTGGCAAAACGCTTAACTGTTATTTAAAGAGAACAAAGTCCCACATAACAGGAAAGCCTACCTTGGAAATAAGATCTAATTCGCACTGAGTGCCAAAGGAAGAAAGAAGGAATTGAGTGTGCCTTCCCTCCTCAGTCATATCCGAGAGACAGCCAGTCTCGTAAATTTCACATCAACTTAGTTTGGCCTCTAAACCAAATCTGCCGTAATGCTATTTGTAGATATAGATTGCTGTCTTTTTCATTACTGTTATCAAATGATGCATTTGCGGCTCAGCTCCGAGCTCCTTGACCCATTAAGTGGATTAGATTGCCTGTTGCCTTTGTCCTTTTGGCTTTTGTTTTATCCTCAAATATTCTACCCTTCTGTTTTACGTATATAAGATACATGCATGATTATGTATGGCATGCACATACACACGCCTGCAACTCCAATTAGCCCAGCAACCCCAGCCCTTCTGTTTTGTAAGAGGACTGTGTTCAAATCTCTTAGCAGAGTCATCAGTCCTTCTCTGTAGCACAGCCGCAGCTGAAACCCTCTGAGGAATGGCATATCACAAGCCCACCTCAGGGCTCCTTGTCGAGCTACGCTCAGCAAATTGGAGATCATGCTCCCTATTAAGCTCCTGGCTGGCGTATCATGGCAGACTCATTTTCTAGAGCAGCTTATGCCCCGACCCTGCATCTTTCTTGTGCATGATAATCACCACTCCAGCCCACAGGAGCTGCAGCAGAACAAAAATACGAGTTCAGGACAGGTTTTGATGGTGCTGTTAATGTGAAAACAGATGCTCTTGTATGGCTGAAGAAAAGTTAAGGGGAAACAAGCGAAGAGAGACACAAAGACCAAGGATTCCATCCTGACTCTTGAAGCCGAAGGATAACTCCAGTAGGCTTCCATGATTGGCTAAACATTTGCTGAGGGTCCACCATGCACGATGTACCATGTTAGGTAGTGGGGAGGCAATGGTGAACATGACCAGTGTTCTCAGCAGCAGCTAGGCAAGGGGGTGTAGAGTTGAACAAGTAATCTTTGTAAAGAGTGCTAGCAATTGCTATGATACATGCACTTAGTATGTGAACAAGTAATCTTTGTAAAGAGTACTAGCAATTGCTATGATATGTGCACTTAGCATGTGAACATTCAGAAGGGGCCTCTAACATATTCTTGGGGAATCAAGGAAGACTGCCTGGAGGAAGTGCCATTTGGGCTGAGGTGTGGCAGAGTGGTAGAAGAGCTATTTCCCTAGGAGAGCTCTGAGTTTTTGGTAGATAATAAGGAATACTCAGTAGCTTGTCTCCAATGTGGCCACCATTAACTTTTTCCCTTGTGCACAGGTATGCCATTCCCCCATTGAGAAGTGGAGTCTGTTTCCTTCTCCCTGACTTTGGGCTGGTATTAGTGACTTGGTTTGACAATATAATGCAGCAGAAGTGATGTTCTGGGTCAATATCTTTGGGGAAATCCAGTGACCAAGTAAGAAGTCCAGCTATCCTGAGACCACCCTGCTATGAGAAGCCAAAGTCATGTGAAGATGTCTTAGAGGTTGAGTGAGATGCCAACGTAGCCAATATAGAAGAGTGATATGGCCATAACATGACAGCTATGAGACCGTTTCTCCAGGAACTGTGACCCCCAATCCTGTTTAAGTATGTTTTTATTTAAAGCTTCCCAACAGAAGTTTGTTAAATCATGGCTGAGACTCCAGTGTTTCGCCACCAGACCTTCCTGTCTTACATGCCCATATTTCATAGTTTCACCTGCTCTCAGAGTGACATCTGAGGAGGGTGTGAGAACACAGTCCCCCCTCACCTTCAGACCTCCTCTCTCTGACCACCATTGTTCTCTCAACTTCTCATTCCGAGTTCCCTGGGAGTAGTCGCCCAAAGAACTACTGTGCAAGTGCTGCAGATTTGCTCTGATGTTTAATCACCCGTGGAAACCATTTGTTTAAGCAATTAAGAATTTGGGTGTAGGGCATTTCTAGGGATTAATGACCAGGTGGTAAAACCTGACTGCTTACAGCCTTGACAAAGACTGTTTTTATCAGCAGGAAATGACCTGCTTCAAGGTGACTGATGATATTTACTTGGAAAATTAGATGAACAAGGGCACAGATTCATTTTGAGGGATTCAAGGATGACAGTATAGTGAAAGCATTTCTTGGGCAAGACTAGCTTCCGGGTTAGCTCGTTGAAGCATTTTGCCCTTGGTTTTACACACAGAGGAGCGCTCTGTAAACATTCTTTTAAGTGTATCCTAAAGGGCTAAAGTCAAGAAATGAGCAAAATATCTGTATCACTGTTGTTGAGATATTTAAAGTTCAGCAGGAATATGAAATTGTGTGATGCAGTGGAAAGTATAGTAGATCAAAAGTTGAGACCAGGGCACTAGACCAGATGTGTCATTTCTTACCTTTGTGACCATGGACAAGCCACTTCACTTCTAAGTTTATTCGCGTGTAAAATGAGACATGTGGAAGAAGTGATCCCAAAGGCAATCCCAGCTCTGTCATTTTGCAAGTATAGCCTCAGACTATTATCATCAAGTCATCTAGAGAAAATCTGATGCAGTCAGAAATATGATGTTGTACCGGTGTAATGCTCTTCTTTTTCTGAGGCAGTCGAAGAATTCTGCACACACCAGTCACATGGGCTACTTGGCAACCTGTTTTCATGACTGAGTGAGTTGCCTGGGAGATACCATGCTTCCCACTCTTGCCAACCCTGTCTCAGTGCCTGATGTGCCCACCCGCCTGCTGCTCTTCCTGGTCTTGTCCATAGAAAGCCCTTCCTACGAACAAATCAGAAAGGATAACCAATAAGCTCACAGTTGTTGGGAAGGGTTTATTTCATGGATGCCAGATTTGGAAGAAGTTTCTGAATAATGGATGGGCTATCGGCAAGGAAGCCTTCGGGAAGTTCACAGGGGCTGGAAGGGCAAGCTTCAGGTGATGGAGGGCAAGCTGCCATTTCCCTCACGCCTGACGCTGATGGCACAAGTTCTGGTTCCTTGCTGGATTCAAGCTTATCTACCCTCTTGAAAAAACAATCCAGTGATGTCAGGGTAGTACCTCTTTTTTTCTCATCATAGATGATGCGGTAGCACTGGGTTGCATTCTGAACGGCTGCTGCAACCTTTGTGTACCGTTCTACATTCGTTTGGTTCCTGTGCCTCAAAATCTAACAGTGCCTCCTCAAATAAAGAAAATCCCCTGCCATTTCCTGCATCGTGAATCTCTTCAGTTCTTCAGTTACTTCTTCTTCCTCTTGTCTCTCTTTGTCCTTTCTCTGAGCCTCCAATTCCTGGTGCTTCTTAGCAGTACCAGCTACATCACTGCTGCTTTTACGCTTGCTTCCGGACATCCTGGGTTTGAAATAAAGATACTGTACTACTGTACTCTACACAGTACTGTACAGTAAAGTACACAAAAGCACAACCACTTGTAGAGGATGCACGCGTGTGACAGTGTACGCCAGACACGTGAACTAACTTGCGTGATTGGACATGTGAACGCACATTCGCATCTTTGAAAGTTCACAATTTGAAGGTTCATGTGTAGGGGACTTACTGTCTAATTTCAAACTGTGATCAGAGATCATGAGACATATTTTTATTTATTTCCCCTGGGTACTGACTAAGAGCCTGGGCACAATAGAGGATGATACTTAGAATCAGAAATTGAAATGTTGGAGGAGACAGGACCTGAGAATTCATCAGTCAGCTCACTTCACTGAGGAGGATTCTGAAATCTAGGTCTGCAGGTGTTGAATGGGCAGCAGAAGAGTAGAACTGATTTCAGGTGTCCTGACTCCCAGTCCAGTCATTCTTCCAGAAGGAAATTCTGCTAGAGTTTCTCTTGCCTCTTCAACCAGCCCTCATGTCTAAGATCTCAGGTGACTTTCTGACAAAAGGTCATATGCTCTAGAATGTTAGGGCTCGACGGAGCCTTGTAGATCACCTAGTGACTAGACTAGACTCTAGTCCAAACACCTAACTCTACAGAGAGGAAAACTGGGATCCAGAGAGAAACTAAGTTCCTACCATCAGCCAGAGACAGAGCTGGGGCTGGAACCCACGTCTCCTGGTGGAACTTAGCCCTCTCTTTCCTGACTTCTTTTGCATTGAGTAATCCTTACGATTCCATTTGTCTCCTTTGTTGGCTTATTAGCTATAACTTTGTTTTGTTATTTATTTAGTCATTTATTTAAGGTTTATAGTTTGCATCTTTATCTTTTCACAGTCTATGTTCAAGCGATACACCATGACTTCACTTATGGCATAAGAACCTTTCTTTTCTCTCTTCCTAGCTTTTATGCTATTGTTGCCATGCATTTTACTTACACAGATGCTATGAACCCCAAAATACATTGCTATTATTTTCGTTTGAATAGTCAGGTATATTTTAAAGAGATTAATTAAGAAGAGAAAAGACTTACATATTTACTCAAGTGCTTACCATTTCCTGTGCTCTTCCTCACTTGCTGTAGATCCTTGTTTCCATCTGGTATCATTTCCCTTTGGTGATACACTTTTTCAGCTTTTATAAGTCAGGAAAAGTCTTTCTTTCATCTTCATTTTGTGAAAGGTATTTCTGCTAGATTTAAATTGTAGATTAACAAACTCTAGCTGTCTTGGTCACTCCAGTCACTCAGATTTGTCTCTTCAACTCAGGGAATCGACTGGGCTTCTCCTGGGTCCCCCCTCCTCAAGCTGCAGCCTGGAAGTGCTCTCAAGGCAGTCAGCTGGGACAACCTTAGGGCTCATCTCTTAATGTTTCTCACTTCTTTTATTTATTTATTTGGCCACGCCACACAACATGCAGGATCTTGGTTCCCCGACCAGGGATTGAACCCATTGCTGCGATTATCACTGCCTTAGAGCCATTGTTCTGTCATTTTCTCTGTTGGGAATGAATTTTAATATCTATCTTCTCCTTGAAGTTGCATCTTAAATATTACTGATTAAAGCAGGCCTTCTCTGATCCTTACTCATTGTTCTTTATGATCGCTGGCTGCTTGTTTCCTTTTGTTGGATGTTCTCATTTTATAATTATGGATTTATGCATTTGTTTACCTACTTATGAGCTCACCTGCCCCTGTTCCCCACACCCACACCAGAGTGAGCTCCACAAAGTGTAGGCACCATGTCTATTTCATTCACATCTATTTCATCTCTGTACATCCAACACCCAATACAGTGTCTGGTACATATTAAATTCTCAACCCAGAAGAGCTGGATGTATGAGACCGTCCCCTGGCTTATATATTCCTTCTCTGAACTAGCTTACTTTATCATGTCCTTTAACTTTCAGTGTGAACCCTTCTGAAAATGTGGAGCACATGCTAAAGAGGTGGCATCTGGATATCCTACTTGCCCAGGAGGAGTACCACTGTTGGAATACCTCCTGCCAGATGGTTCAGCAGGCCATAGTCTGACTCTGGTGTGATGTTTCACTGGATGTGGGGAAAATTTCCAGTAGCAGGACTCAATCCCCAAAACAGGGCACCTCGAAGACCAAACAGACATTGTTCAGAGAGAATTGTGTCTTTAAGGATAACAAGGAATCTGCTTAAAGGAGAAACCACTGAATCATAGAATAAGGCATCGCATGGATATTCTAACAGGGAGGTAATGAAGAGAGATTACCACCCTCGTATTCAGTCACTAAGTATTTGCCTCTTAGGGCCATCACAGAAACAACAATTATAATAACTCATTTTTTCAAGAGCATTACATTTGCAAATGATGGGACCAACAAGGGATTCATTTCCAAAGTATACAAATCTTGATATTGAGCTTATATAGCTCAATATCAGAAAAAAAAACAAAGGCTAGGGGCAACCTAGAAGCCACTTGGAAATTCTTCTCACAATGTGGGCACAAAAATCATAATTTCACCTATTTTGAGGCCAGAATTCATTCTAGAGACCAGCGTCTGGCTTTCTTGGGGTCCTGTGGCCATAGCCATGTAGGAAAGAAGGATTACAGAGGCTGGAAGCCAGACCATGCTAAATGCATCAGAATCCAGTGATGAAATGATGCATCTTAAATATTTTAAAAGTTTTTATTGGTTAAAAATGATGTATAGAAACAATATGGAGGATACATCAATAACGTATCAAGGTTAAGTTGGGTGGATGTGACAGGGAAGACTGGAGTCTAAGAAGGGAAAACATCTTTATTCAGGACGCTAAAAAGAACAGCTTTGTACGCCATGTTGAACATTACTGTCGAACACAGCCAAGTTATTATATATCCTCAATCTAGCTTACACCTGCCATACAAATATAGTGGTACTAAAAAGAATTTTTAAGTTAAGCCTCTGCTCAGTGCACTCTCTCTAAAAAATACGTTGCTACTTTTAAAATAGCTATAAATTGAGTAAGTTCAAAAGGTAAATGTCCCAACAAAATAAAGAGCATTCCTTATCACTTTGGCATAATTTTTTTATTATGGTATTTTCTCTTTTCCTACCTCCTCTCTTCAGGCAAATAATCAGCTTTCTCTATGTGGCCTACGGGGAAGGATGTGACAGGCAGAAAGCATGAAAGGCTTGAGAGGTTGTGTTCTGTGTTCCCAAAGCCCCAGCCCTTGGGGGAATTTAAGGATTCACTTATAAACCAGTCTCCAAAATCCACTCCCATCCAAGATAAGAAAACAATTCCTCCAAGGCTAAGGAGGGTGTAAGAGCGATGGGGAGGATAAGAGCGAAGAAATCAGTATGATCCTAGGAGAGAAACCTGCACATCCTCTCCAGCAAAGGCCTGGAGAGATGAACAGATCACAGAAAGATAGAGCATGGCTACATGGTACTGCGTCTAGGGGGTAATGGGGCTAAAGAGACTCACAAAGGCTCCTAGACGTCCAACACAGCCCAGAAGCAGTAACGAGCTGCCAGAGCTGAAGGGTCACGGAGACAAAGGCTGTCTCAGCAGCACCTGCATGGACCAGTGGTTGAGGACCCGATAGGTTCACATCAGCCCATGTCTCCGCACTATAGGAGGTGTGCTGATCCTGGATAAAATCCTAGAGCAGGGGGAAGCCTCCAGATTCACTAAGATTACACTTGTACCATCCCAGACTTCTGCCTTGAGCCAAGATGGAGTAACAGGAACAAAATGTATCCTCCTACCAGAAACAACAACAACCACCACCCAGACAATATATATAAAACAATGGTTTTTAAGGCATTGGACATCAGGTAGTGAAGGACAGTGACCCCTAAGAAATGAGAAATGGGGAATTCCATTGCCTCCAGCGGTTAGGACTTCCATTCCTGAGCTAAACAAAAGAGATAGAAATTTAACCGTGGTGTTTCCAACTCTCTGGTCAGGAGGCTATTGCTCTGGTCCAGTGTGTATGTGGGGTGACCCGATGAAACAGTGTCAGTGAAGATGGAGAGAAATGGGAGGCTTTTACATCCCTCCTCTCACCCTCTGGTACCCCACACATCCACTCGCAATACTTCCAATACTGATGTTTCATCTAGCTCCTGACTTTGGTATCATGGAAATCATTCCTTTAGCTCTCCTTCCGACCTCTCCCTTACCCAGCTGTCATCTGATTCCATGTCTCATTTCCAGAAAATGATGATGATGAGAAAAGCAAGAGAAAGAGACAGAAAGTACAAATCAATACATGAATTAGAACATGAATCAAATGAAAGGAAAGAAATGTTTTGGAAAAATGGCAGATGGCAGAATGCCAGCATCAATGCGCCCATTCAAAGAGGAAATGGATGATGTCTTAGGAAAAGGATGGATTAACCTGGTCCACTTGGGGAGATTAGGTGTAGGATCTTATAAATTAAAGTCCCCATTAATTTTCTGGTTCTGACACTGATGGTGGACTGAATCTTGGGACTTCTACCTTAGCTTTAAGGCAAATGACATGTATTGTAAGAAGGCATTATAACCTAGAATTTAGGTTCTAGCAAGCCAAAGAGGGGGCACTTCCCCATGGGTTTCTTCTGTTGTATCAACTAGTTACATGTGGTTCCTAAGCACTTAATAATATGCACAGTCTGGATTTGAGATATACTGTCAGTGTAAAATACTCACTGGATTTGATGACTTGATGCAAAAACAAGAACTTAAAATACCTTGTTAATGATGTTTATATAGATTATATGTTGAAATGATATTTTGGGTATTGGTTTGTCTGTTTGTTTGTTTTGTGGTACGCGGGCTTTTCACTGTTGTGGCCTCTCCCGTTGCGGAGCACAGGCTCCGGACGCACAGGCTCAGCAGCCATGGCTCACGGGCCCAGCCGCTCCACGGCATGTGGGATCTTCCCGGACTGGGGCACGAACCTGTGTCCCCTGCATCGGCAGGCGGACTCCCAACCACTGCGCCACCAGGGAAGCCCAATATTTTGGGTATTGGGATAAAAGAAATTATTAAAAGTAACTTCACCAATTCCCATTTACCATTTTTAAGCATGACAACTAAAAATTTTACATGATATATGTAGCTCTCATTATGTTTCTTTTGGATAGCACTGCTCTAGATTATAATAGTAACTGGCACTTACTGAGGACGCAGTGTGTTCCAGACACTGTTCTCAGCAGGTTACATGCAACTTCTAATTTTAATCTTCACAACAAATTTAGGGGTACATACTAATATAGCTCCCTTTTTACAAATAAAGAAACCAAAGAACGGAGGAATTAAGTAACTTTTCTAAATTCACATGATTGGACTGTGGCAGAGTGGGGATTCGAACTTAGCCAGGCCAGCTCCAGAGCTTACATTCTTTCACCCCATCGCCCTACCTCTTGGTGTTGAGTTGAGAACTGCTTCAGCATCTCATACAGAGTTGACTGGAGTGGGTTTAAGAGATAATAAGAAGAGAGGAATGAGAGACAGAAAGTATAGGTAACTCTTTCAAAGAGATTTGCTACCAAGGGGAGCAAAAGAATTAGGTATAAGTTGGTGGGGTAAATGGAGTCAACCTTCCTTTTCCTTTTCTTTTCCAAGATGAGAGAAGGACTTGCACATTAGTATGCTGATGGGAATAATACAGTAGAGACTAAAAATAGATGACATAGAAGAGAAAGGAGAATTCAGGAGTGAAGTTCTGGAGCAGGTGGAGGACATGGGACCTGGTACCCATGTGGAGGGCATGTCTTTAAATAGGAACATGACAAGTTGATCCACTAACAGGTGGGAAGGCAGGAGATATGCTGTGAGAATCTGTGGAAGGTCACTTCTGAGTGAAGTAGGAAGTAATGTCATCAGCTGGGAGTAAGGATGGTGGCAGAGTTGTGGATTTCAGTAGATAAGAGAAGATTTGGAATAATCTAGGAGCATGGAAAGCAAATGGATTCTAGACACTGATGGGATTTCATAGGCAGCAAAGCCAGAAGCTTTAAGGACAATAAGTGACTGTTTCCTTTTTAAATTTTTTTAATGGAATGAAATTTGCCATCTATTTGTTTGAAATGAGTCAAATGCTGGTCAGGTGGGGCTGTTGGCAAAGGAGAAGGAAGGAGATGGTTTTTCAAAAGCTGAGCCAGAGCTCGGCATCAGTGATTAAAATGGGCTGGTATTGGCTTCCCTGGTGGCACAGTGGTTGAGAGTCCACCTGCTGATGCAGGGGACACGGGTTCGTGCCACGGTCCGGGAAGATCCCACATGCCGCGGAATGACTGGGCCCATGAGCCGTGGCCGCTGAGCCTGCGCGTCTGGAGCCTGTGCTCCGCAACGGGAGAGGCCACAACAATGAGAGACCCGCGTACTGCCAAAAAAAAAAAAAAAAAAAAAAAAAAGTCTTCCAACAAACAAAAGCCCAGGACCAGATGGCTTCACAGGCGAATTCTCTCAGACATTTAGAGAAGAGCTAACATCTATCCTTCTCAAACTCTTCCAAAATATAGCAAGGGAGGAACACTCCCAAACTCATTCTACGAGGCCCCCATCACTCTTATACCAAAACCAGACAAAGATGTCACAAAAAAAGAAAACTACAGGCCAATATCACTGATGAACATAGACGCAAAAATCCTGAACAAAATACTAGCAAACAGCATCCAACAGCACATTAAAAGGATCATACACCATGATCAAGTGAGGTTTATCCCAGGAATGCAAGGATTCTTCAATGTACACAAATCAATCAATGTGATACACCATATTAACAAACTGAAGGATAAAAACCATATGATAATCTCAGTAGATGCAGAAAAAGCTTTTGACAAAATTCAACACCAATTTATGATAAAAACTCTTCAGAAAGTAGGCATAGAGAGAACTTACCTCAACATAAAAAAGCCATATATGACAAACCCACAGCCAACATCATTCTGAATGGTGAAAAGCTGAAACCATTTCCTCTAAAATCAGGAACAAGACAAAGATGTCCACGCTCACCACTCTTATTCAACATAGGTTTGGAAGTCCTAGCCACAGCAGTCAGAGAAGAAAAACAAATAAAAGGAATCCAAACCAGAAAAGAAGAAGTAAAGCTGTCACTTTCTATAGATGACATGATACTATACATAGAGAGTCCTAAAGATGCTACCAGAAAACTACTAGAACTAATCAACGAATTTGGTAAAGTAGCAGGATACAAAATTAATGCACAGAAATCTCTTGCATTCCTATACGCTAATGATGAAAAATCTGAAAGAGAAATTACGGAAACACTCCCATTTACCACTGCAACAAAAAGAATAAAATACCTAGGGATAAACCTACCTAAGGAGACAAAAGACCTGTATGCAGAAAACTGTAAGACACTGATGAAAGAAATTAAAGATGATACAAACAGATGGAGAGATATACCATGTTCTTGGACTAGAAGAATCAACATTGTGAAAATGACTATACTACCCAAAGCAATCTGCAGATTTAATGCAATCCCTATTAAACTACCAATAGCATTTTTCACAGAACTAGAACAAAAAATTTCACAATTTGTATGGAAACACAAAAGACCCCAAATAGCCAAAGCAATCTTGAGAAAGAAAAACGGAGCTGGAGGAATCAGGCTCCCTGACTTCAGACTATACTACAAAGCTACAGTAATCAAGACAGTATTGTACTGGCACAAAAACAGAAATCTAGATCAATGGAACGGGATAGAAAGCCCAGAGATAAACCCACACACATATGGTCACCTTATTTTTTATAAAGGAGGCAAGAATATACAATGGAGAAAAGACAGCCTCTTCAATAAGTGGTGCTGGGAAAACTGGACAGCTACATGGAAAAGAATGAAATTAGAACACTTCCTAACACCATACACAAAAATAAACTCAAAATGGATTAAGGACCTAAATGTAAGGCCAGACACTATAAAACTCTTAGAGGAAAACATAGGCAGAACACTCTTTGACATAAATCACAAGATCGTTTTTGACCCACCTCCTAGAGAAATGGAAATAAAAATAAACAAATGGGACCTAATGAAACTTCAAAGCTTTTGTACAGCAAAGGAAACCATAAATGAGATGAAAAGACAACCTTCAGAATGGGAGAAAACATTTGCAAATGAAGCAACTGACAAAGGATTAAACTCCAAAATATACAAGCAGCTCATGCAGCTCAATATCAAAAAAACAAACAACCCAATCCAAAAATGGCAGAAGATCTAAATAGACATTTCTCTAAAGAAGATAAGCAGATTGCCAACAAACACATGAAAGAATGCTCAACATCATTAATCATTAGAGAAATGCAAATCAAAACTACAATGAGGTATCACCTCACACCAGTCAGAATGGCCATCATCAAAAAATCTAGAAACAATAAATGCTGGAGAGGGTGTGGAGAAAAGGGAACCCTCTTGCACTGTTTGTGGGAATGTAAATTGATACAGCTACTATGGAGAACAGTATGGAGGTTGCTTAAAAAACTAAAAATAGAACTACCATATGACCCAGCAATCCCACTACTGGGCATATACCCTGAGAGAACCGTAATTCAAAAAGAGTCATGTACAACAGTGTTCATTGCAGCACTATTTACAATAGCCAGGACATGGAAGCAACCTAAGTGTCCATCGACAGATGAATGGATAAAGGAGATGTGACACATATATACAATGGAATATTACTCAGCCATAAAGAGAAATGAAATTGAGTTATTTGTAGTGAGGTGGATGGACCTAGAGTCTGTCATACAGAGTGAAGTAAGTCAGAAAGAGAAAAGCAAATACCGTATGCTAACACATATTTATGGAATCTAAAAAAAAAAAAAAAATGGTTCTGATGAACCTAGGGCCAGGACAGGAATAAAGATGGAAATGTAGAGAATGGACTTGGGGACTCGGGGAGGGGGAAGGGTAAGCTGGGACGAAGTGAAAGAGTAGCATTGACATATATACACTACCAAATGTAAAATAGATAGCTAGTGGGAAGCAGCCGCATAGCACAGGGAGATCAGCTCGATGCCCTGTGTCCACCTAGAGGGGTGGGATAGGGAGGGTGGGAGGGAGATGCAAGAGGGGGGAGATATGGGGATATATGTATAAGTATAGCTGATTCACTTTGTTGTACAGCAGAAACTAACACACCATTGTAAAGCAATTATACTCCAATAAAGATGTTAAAAAATATAATAAAAAATAAGAATGCACATAAAAATAAAAGAAATACATATAAACCACATAAATTCCTCCTCAACCATTAGAGTCAGAATTTTAAAATTTGTCGTTGGATAATCCATGGTTGAAAAATCTATGGCAAAACGATTAGGGGACTGAAAATTCTCCTGGAGGCAAGTGCATTTTCCAAAGTCCTTATTACTGTATATTCTTTTTATTTTTGTGGCCACACCGTGGGGCCTGCAGGATCTTAGTTCCCCAACCAGGGATTGAACCCGTCCCCTTGGCAGTGAGAGCTCGGAGTCCTAACCACTGGACCGCCAGGGAATTCCCATTATTTCTATATATTCAAATATACAGGTAAATAAAGAACTCTAGATAGGGTAATGTCAAAGAGCTTAAAACAATAATAAAATAGCTCTTAAAATAATAGTAATACTGTACAATACATTATAATTTAGCTTTCGCACAGAGATGACTTCTGAGAAGGTGCGTAGCTGAGAGAAGAGAAGGGAGGTGGATTTTAGTTGGAAGAGGAATCACTGGCACCCTCCTCCTCCATCTCTTGCCTGTCCACTCTCTGTGGTCCTTTCTGGAAGGTGAATCCCGTGCTTGTGGCTTCAGCAGAGGGCGCTGTGTGAAGAGCTTGCGGGTCCTGAGTGAGCCTTCTCCTCCTTTGAAGAAATTATATTGGGCAGGCCGAGTAGTCTCTTTAAAAAAGCTCTTTGCGCCTCTTTATTGGTTGTAGTCAGTCCTTTAAACTCGATCCTTTTGGCTTTTGCTTTTACCTGTGTTCAAAGTGGAGCCTTTGAGTGGTAAATTTTAACCAATCGATTTCTTTAGGAAGTTTTTTTTCTTTCCGGTATTCTCTGAGAAATGCTGCCCGCCCGCTTTGCTAGTCACTGGGAAGGGCTGGCTGAGCAGTAGACGCCTCTCCAACACAAGGGTCTCCACCTGCCCAGGCTCCGTATTGTTACTGTAAATTATCGGGTGAGGGGACCAGGGAAGCAATTTAAATTCCCTTTTTCAGACAAAGTCACTTCCAGCACTTATACGATAATAATAGAGTCTTCTTTTCAGCGCTTACTATGTAGCAAGCCCTCTTCCAAATGCTTTTCTGTATTATCTCTTTTAATGCTCAGATCTGCTGAGTGAGGCAGCTATTGCTATTTTTTCAGTTTTACACGTGAAGAGGAGACTAGCAGAGGGGAAAAGTAACTTGCCCAGGATCATACACTGAACGGCAAAGCAGGGCTTGTAGACAGCATTCTGATTCCACGCCCTTCCCTCTTAACCCCTCCAGCAGGCTGCCTCCTTATGTATCATTATTACCACCTCTCCTTGTCGTGATCACAAACCCCACACCCAGCTTACTTCCCAGACTTGCCCAGTAGCAACAGCTCTCAAAGCTACCAGATCACCGAGGAGTATTGCACAGAGTCATCCGTGTTCATGAGAGGGCACGAAAATACTCTATGGGCTGGGAGAAACACACAGAAGAATGGAGGCAGAGGTGAGAGCCCGTTAGACCAATCCGGTTTCACAAGGTTCTTTCATAAGACAACTTTACATGGACGTAGAGTGACTTGTGTGCAATGACCGTAATTCAGGTGGTGGTAGGAAAAGCATACAGAAGTAAATCTGCAAAAATCTAAATTCCTTTAAGAGAACTTGCAGCCTATTTTATCTGTTACTGTTAGGGTCTCCCTCATTGGTAACTGTCGATTCTTTTAAGAGAAAGAACACTAGTTAAATGACCTAATCTAGGATCTACCACTTTTTACCGTTGACGTAGGACGCCTTTGACCCCCTCCTAGGTCATAGAGCAATAATCATAATAGCTTTATTATTCCTAGCTTCATGTAGCATCTGCCCTGGCTTTATTTCTTCTTTTATCTCCCTTTATCCTCATTAGGCTTGTCATACGTTACACACCGTACTAAGCCTCTGGAATCCATTCTTCAACAAGATGAGTGAATAAATCAACTGTTTCATAGCTCTTTTGGAGCATAAAAGAGATAATAAGAAAATGATTTTGAAACAGTAATGTTTCAGTTTATTGCTATTCCTCCCTCCTAGAATGTCTCTTCCTCCAATTGGTGTTATAATAATTTTTTCTGGGGGTTCTTTCTTCTTTAACCCGTCATCCTTTCCTCACTTTCTGGAACATTCTAAGTGATCCTCTGATCTTTCTTACTTTGCTTTCATAAAAGGAGAAAGATCAGGGCTGTTTGATGACATTTTAACCATTTTATCTCCATTCACTTACAGAAAAGGAACCATTACTTATTTTCCGCGATCAGAATATAATCAGGTTTTCACCCTTTGGCGATTCAATATTGTTGGGAAATCGTTCTGTTTATGAGTCCTTCACAGGAGAATGCATCCCATTCAGTGCAATTTTTTGAGCAAAGAACCTCACAGGACAATATAGGTTGAGAAAGTACACTCATCACACACTTCGCCATGTATCATTCATGATTTTCCAGGGTGAAGTAACACATTGTGTCATTTAAGTCTCAAAGGAAATGAACAGAAGGGCCATTCCTCACACAGTCTAGGAAATCAAGATTCTTCTATTATATCCTTGGTGGTCAAATGTTTAAAAATGCTGAAGATTTTTATAATTTTATTTTGTATCCTCTTAATTAACATGAGGCCACTTCTTAGACAGTATTCGAAAAACTCGACTGTGGATAAATATAGATACAATTAAACAATAATAAAACAAGTACTAATGAACTCAAATATACTTGAATTTTGTAAAAATTCCACAAAAGCCACACTAAGGAGTTTCTAAATGAAAATTTAAAAGATCTACCTACTAAGTTATGGATTTATTCCCCTGCAGTGACTCAAAGGTAATAAGAGGGCTTCCCTGGTGGTGCAGTGGTTGAGAATCTGCCTGCCAGTGCAAGAGACATGGGTTCAAGCCCTGGTCTGGGAAGATCCCACATGCTGCAGAGCAACTAGGCCCGTGAGCCACAACTACTGAGCCTGTGCGTCTGGAGCCTGTGCTCCGCAACAAGAGAGGCCGTGACAGTGAAAGGCCCGCGCACCGCGATGAAGAGTGGCCCCAGCTCGCCACAACTAGAGAAAGCCCGCACACAGAAACGAAGACCCAACACAGCCAAAAATAAATAAATAAATTTATTTTAAAAAAAGGTAATAAGACAGAAAAGCAGGAAAAAACGATGCTGGGAAAATATTTAAAATTGTAACCAACAGATGGAAATGAAACTTCTGATGGGGAGCATGCTGTAGTGTACACAGAAGTAGAAATATAATGTTGTGCACATGAAGCTTATATAATGTTCTAAACTGATGTTATTTCAGTAAAAAATAAATTTTAAAAATGTGACCTTGAATGCTCACCAAAGGGAAGTGAGCTGCCTTATTAGTTGAGGATTCGGAGACTGTGTCTGTGTGTTTCTCACAAGGCCAGTGTCAATGTTGGCATAAATCTCTTTTTAATGGAGTGATAGGAATCTGGTTCTCAAAGGTTTAAGAGGATTCACTTTTATCATGTGTTCCTATTCTTGGAGGTTAATTAATGTTTAGGCAAAGCTAATCTCATTAATAGAATTGTTCAGCTCTTTGTAAAATGAGGACACTGAAAGCGTGTCAGGTAGAGCGCTTTGGAGTTTGAACAGCCACTGGATTGACTGCAATACCTCAGTTTTGTGGGGGGTTATTACAGAGAGGTGCTTTGCTCCATCTTACCCTCTTGCTCATGTCCTTTTCTCTCCCTAACATGGTACAAATGGCTGATGAAGGTCACAGACAGAGAGTGAGGACACATCTGTCTATAAAGAAAAAATGTTGCCTGTCATTCCAGTTCTTCAAGGACCAAGCCATTAGCCACTGCAGTTGCTCACTGACAGTGCACCCTGAGGGGGATTCAGGATGGACAAAACCAGGAAACATTCTGTGCTTTGGACATACTGGCCCTTAGATAGTTAAGATGCATATCTAAGGAAAATTTTCCTATGGCCCCAGATTCTTGCATCTTTCCATATATAGAATGGGAAATAGTAATAGCAGTAATCTATTGATGCTTGACTACACGTTTTTCCTAGCAAAACAGTTCATATATCTCCTGGCTCCTTTACGTCTTTGAAGCTGCTCCTCAGAGCTATCAGAGAGACTGTCTTCTGGGCTGTAGTCCTCAGTCAGCCCCTGAATAAAGTTTAACTCACAATTTTTACATTGTGCCTTTTTCTTTCCGTTGACATGTCACAAGTGGATGGGATGCTAGAGGCACAACAGACGGCCTGCTACATCTGCCCACCCTTTCAAGATGTCAGGGACATGACGTCCGTGAAGGGGATGCTGGGTGCCGGGCTTATTCAGGACGCCCCCGACTGGTGGGTCAAACTTGCTATAAATGGAGGAAGAAGACAGGCATCTTACTCACAGCAAGGGAGAAGTTGGAAGCCTCCCTCCTACAAGCTCTGTGACCCTGCAAGTAATTTGATCTTTAAATTTTCATTTCCTCTTTTATAAAATGCAGATACTAGTAGAATTAACTCCTAGGATTCTAGTGAGGAGTAAAGGAAAGAATTGAATAAGACCCTGAGCAGCGTGTCTGGTGTTCAGTAAAAATTCACAAATGGAAGTAATTACTGTTATTATTATTATGTAAGTTGACCATTCTGTCTTTTCTTGCTTCTTTTGGTGTGAGGCCCTAGGCTTTCACTCATGTAATCCTGTGATGTTGACTTGAAAGTGGGTAGGGGTGGCTCTTTCCTTGGGGACAATATAGTTCATAACAACAGAATTTTACAGACCTCTTAAAATAGCACTCACACCTCCCCACACACAAATATATGTGTATGTATGTACATCATATATATACTTAATATATGACACATATATATTATATACATATTTGTATCATATATACATATATAATATATGATATATAAATATATATGATACATATATATCGTATAATTTAATTTTCTTCCTTCCTTCCTTCCTTCCATCCTTCCTTTCTTTCATCTATATTTTCCTTACTAGTAAAATGTCTGAGCTTGGTCTCTTTAACTATAAACTTGGAAAGATGCTGATTTGAAACTGTAGCCACCCCAAAATGCCCCTTTGTTATGCAGATTATTTCGAGGGGGGTGGGAACAATTAAGGGCCAAAAGACTCCCGAAGAAACTTTGACCTTCTCCCCAACTGCCTAAAAGAATTTGCGGGGCTTCCCTGGTGGCGCAGTGGTTGAGAGTCCGCCTGCCGATACAGGGGACACGGGTTCGTGACCCAGAGCGGCTGGGCCCGTGGGCCATGGCCGCTGAGCCTGCGCGTCCGGAGCCTGCGCGTCCGGAGCCTGTGCTCCTCAACGGGAGGGGCCACAGTGGTGAGAGGCCCGCAAAAAGAAGAATTTGTGTAGCGGGCCTGTTGCCGGAATAGAGCTGTCACCAGAGACATCAGCAGAGAGTATGGGCTCCGTGTGGTGGGGGAAATGCCTAAGGATCAGAGTCCATGCTGGGTCCCACCGCAAACATTTACCAAACATTTGCTTTTCCATCTCCATGTGAATTGCCTTCCTCCCTTCCAAGTCCCAAACCACTACCAGCAACATCCTCTTTTGCCTTTAGCTGAAGATGGTATTTCAGGTGAGGGCTTCAGCCATTTTGGTGAGTTACTCTGTTTTCCTGGGTCTCTCCCGTGGATCCATGTCATTCAACTTTTAATCTGTCTCACGTCAATTTAATCCTTAGACCGACCAGAAGCACCAAGAAGGGTGGAGGAAACCTTCTTCCTCCCCAACTGAACAAGGATGAACCACTGGGCTGGGACTTGAGTTCAGGCACTGGGAGGTCCCTCACAGTCTAACTTGTCACCTCATCTTTATCCTGACAGCTGTCACCTCTCCTGCCCCTGATGAGAGAAGCCGAGACAAAGGGAGCTGTGCAGGTGTTCATTCAGGATGAAGCAGGTGAGTCATATGACAAAACATGTGAGGATCTGAGAGGATGCTACTTGGGCTGGAATGGCATTGGGGTAGATGGCTCCAAACTGTGCCCGTGTACCCGGGGGGCAGCCAGCCGCCAGGTTCCCTCACTGAGATGGGTTATATGGTAAGGAAGGCGGATTCACCTGAGCAGACCAGGTCCCACCTGGTGATGAAACAGCGTCCCAAGGGTGCCGACTGTGCCCGATGGGGTGTGTAGGTCTAAGAGGCAGAAGAGGTGGCTGGGGAGGCCTAGGTTGGAAATGAATGAAGTTGGCCTGAAGAACACACTCCCAGGGCTGGGAGACTCAGTCATTCAGAATGGCCTGTGCCCTTGTCTGGGCCTCGGGAACAGCCCCCAGGGGATAGGTCTCTTCTTGCTCAGCGATGCGAGCCCCTAGGGGGGTTTTCAGCAAGGACATGATTACCATTACCCCCCTCCCTCGTGCCTTACCCAAAGGTCTTTGCCATATTATGTGCTATACACATTATAATCATATTAAGTATTTTACTAGTGAGACTATGCTATCGTACCTATTATAATAACAATAAATCTGGCTTAACGTTTATTATGCCCACAGGGTACCTAATTCCTTGGTAAACCTTTCCTCTTCTGTTATACTTTCTGTTTTGTCCTTCCCTAATTTTTGCAGCAAGGTGGCTGTATCACGGACTCCAGTATTAGTTAGAAATTTAATTTTCTTTAAGCATTTGGAAGACTACAGCTGATGACAGTTAGTGAATGATTTCTTTTCCTAAAAATTAATATCTGCCACGGAATTGAATAATAGATAAGCACTAGATATTCATGATAAGAACAGTGGAAATCTCACTGTCAGAGGGAGAGCCTAGCTGAATTACTGATCGCTCCTTTCCTGCCTACTGCCTCCCCAAATAAAGAACTTGGCTCCCTATTTTGTAAAACATCAACTTGACCCCCTAAGCAGTAGATTGGAACAGGAGTGGACCCCTGACCTAGGACCCAGAGAGAGGTTTAGTCCCTCTAGGGACTTACCCATAAGCGGGCTTACTCATGTAAGAGCAGAGGTGTGCTGGAAAAGCTGGTGAGAAGAGAGAGAATGACATGGACCTAAAAAATCAGAGCATCAGGAGGGAAAATGAGGGGGAAAAGAGTCCAGCCGCCTTCTTAGTGCCTGTTTCTCATCCCTTTCTAAGTCCGGCAGCGTTCAAATCTGCCCTGAGGTTTTGTGATACACCACTGAGTTCAAATACCCAAGTTCGTGCTTAAGCTAGCTTGAATTATTCATTTCATTTCAGTTATTTGCTGCCAAAGCAGCTTTAATGAATTGAGTAAATATTCCAGGGAAAACTGCCGTGACCACGAGTGTTTGCTTCGGGGGGAGTGAGGGTGGGGTGTGGTGGGACTAGGTCTCTGCCTCCCCGTTTCAGGCTGTCCCACTTATCACATCTTGTGCTTCAAAGTGTGTTTCCCCTTGAAGAGGCTCTTGAGAAGCACAGCCACTGCCCTTGCGCTCCCCTAAGGAATTGGGGCCCAGGTATGTGAAACCTAAGAAAAACGGCAGCTTTCTTTTCAAAATGTCACTGTTGCCGTATGTTGTTAGAGCTGGAGCCTTGACTGCACTTTGAGGGCTGACGCTTCTTTTGTTCTGGAAAAACACCCTGTAGGTTCTGCAGAGTTAAGGCCCAGATCCTGTGTTGGACTGGAAGCAAGGAGGCGCTGAACTGGTCTCCACAGTTTGGTCAAAAGTTGCCTCTCTCATGGGTGAAATAGCGTCTCTGAGATTCCGGGTGAGGAGAGGCTGGCCGGTGATGACAGCGGAAGGAAAATACTTGCTTTACTTTTTGTTTGTGTTTTTCCCTACCTGGTGGTGGGCCAGAGCCTCTGACACCTACCTGCGTGGGTTTGAATCTCAACTCTGCCGTTCTTCAGTCAGGGCCCAGCCAGGAGGCAGAACCAGAACAGTTCCTTGACTGACAGAATTTCACAGAAAGAATGATCAGTTAGGCCGAAAGTTGTTAACTAGTGACCTAAAGGGTTTCACGGGGGTAGCAACCAAAAGAAGCAGCTATCACCTCTAGGGCTGAGGCCACAAGGAGAAGAGGTTGGAATAGTTAAAATTTAAATCGTTAAAGGAGGAGCCCCATGGAGATGGAAGTCAGACCTCCGAGGAGGGGCCACTGCTCAGCTGGTCCTGGGGTCTCTGAGTTGGAAGGAGAGGCCCGTGTTTCCCAGATTTCCCAAGAGGAGGCGCTGGTTGCCTAGTGCTGGCATCTTGGGAGGTGGGGGCAAAAAGGGAAGGTGGTTCTGTAAGGGGTGTGTGTGTGTGTGTGTGTGTGTGTGTGTGTGTGTTTGTACACATGTGTGTGTTATAACCCCCTTATGTCTTCACCCAGCTTTCAGCCAAAGGTTATTGTATGGTATGCGACAGCCTGGACTCAGCTCTGTTTTGGAATTCATGGCTGAATCCATGTCCATGCTTGGGGCAACACACGATGGAGATCACTTGAGAAGGCTTATTCTAAGATAGCTAGAGGTGGACTGCCGAAGAGTACAGCTGAGAGGCAGGTCCACACCCAGGAGTTTGGGATTAGCAGACACAAACTACTATATATAAAAGAGATAAACAAAAAGGTCCTACTGGGTAGCACAGGGAACTATATTTCAATATTTTGTAATAACCTATACTGGAAAAAAATATGAGAAAGAACACATATACTGCTGTTGCTGTACACCAGAAACTAGCACAACATTGGAAATCAACTGTACTTTAATTAAAAAAACCCAGAAAATAACAAATTTAGCAAGGACATGGGGAAAAAATGCTATATCCAAAAGAATTATTCAACCAAATTTACTGATACTGTCCTGGAAACAAAACTAAAATAAGCATAGAATAAATTTTTAAAAATGAAAAAACAAAAACCAAAAACCCCATGAAGCAATTTTGCTATCGATACGGGAAAATGCTAACATGATATTGTGCAAAAAAAGAGGCACACAAAATCGCATGTGTAGAGTGATCTCAAAATTACCCACAAGAAAACCTAATGGGCGCGTATTAAAATGTTAATATGATTAACTTTGGATTGCAGAATTATATATATATAATAAGACTATATTATTTTTGTTAGAGTTTAAGTCAAAAGAGAAAGAAAAAAGAGGCTTTGGGCATTCTGGTAGCAGGAAAAATGTGAAACATACTAACATATAACTGCTGTGGTAAGTTTCAGGAAGAAGAGGCAGTTTTCCTCCAATGAAATTCTATGAGAATTTTTTTCATGTGGAAATTTCATAAAGAGAAAATAAATATCATCTCCAGTGCTTGTGTATAGATTTATACTTGTATTAGAAGTAAAATAATTCATGTTATTAGAACACCCAGAATAATTTACATTATTTCTTTTTTTTGTAATGGCCTTTCATAAAAACCAAGCATATCATTGAGAGTGCACGTCAGTGAAGGTTAATTCTAGGAGGAACCACACTGCAATAAATAGGTAGATTTTTGCATGGCTAACCTGGTCCAAGAATAGATCCTGGAGAAGAATTGACTTAACCAAGGTCACAGAAGATGTTAATGGCAGAGCCAGAATTAGACCTTGTGACTTGATTTTTCAGCCTGACCTTGCTACCTATCCCCCTGCTTGGCCCCAAAGAAGAAGTGTGTAGCTGACTTCAGTTTCTATGATTAGCGTCCATTGTTGACTTGAATCCCTTACCCCAAATGTCCTATCGATGTATTCTCACCCACTTTCCCCCTCCTTACATCAAACTACTTTTTAATTTCAAACCCTATCTTTCTTTGGTTGAGTGTGTGTTTGTGTGTATATGTGTTTGTGTGTATATATGTGTGTGTGTGTACTTGTATGTTTGTGTATTTGTGTCTCTTAGACTGACAAGACTTGAAGAGATTCAGATAATATTCTATATCCACATTGTAGCCCCAATAGGCCAAACTACCAACACTTGTCCTTCAATGATTAATGGAGAGAAATTATGTTATAACTGATGGGAAATTTACAAGATGCTTTTAATATAATTAAAAGTAATGTCTCTATTGGCTCTTAACTCTTCCCCAAGCCTAGAATTGGCTTCTTTCCAGAACTAACACATTTCATCCAGCAACTGGAGAACACATTTTAAGAAAAAGAAAAAAAAAATCTTTCCGTCTTTGAATTCATACTTGATTGACCAGAGTATAGTTTGTGAAATTTAATATTAGGTTATTCTATCATGAAATAATCACTGGGTTGCTCTGAGTAATATTTTCATGAAGTCCAGGAATGTTTTAAAGCAGGAAGAAGAACATAGGTTCATCTAAACCTGTCTCATTTTACAGATGAGGAAACTGAATCTAGGGAGGTTACACTATGTCTAACCCACTAATCCTGTGATTTTCCTTTTATACCCCTTCATTCTTTCATTTGAAAAATAATTTTTGAGCATCTGTTATGTGTCAGATGATGCAGTGCCTCCTAAAAATTTAAAAACCAAAAACCTTGGTTCATAAGAAACCAGGGGAGGTTTAAGAAACCATGGGAGGTGTAGCATGTGTTAATGAACATTAGTCTATTATAGCTTATGTTGCATTGTTAATGTTACGTTCCTAGAGTTGTAAAACATGAGGGAGTAGTGAAATTTGCCTGGGAATTCAGGAAACTTTTCTAGAATGGATGAAGTTTCATCTGGGCCTTGAAAGATAAGCAGGAATACACCTGCTTCAGAAACAAGGGAAGAGTATTCAAGGCAGAAGGAAATGAGAGGCATAGGATAGGTTTGTGCTTATTTGGGGGATATCAAAGACTGGCTTAATCTGTAGGGAGTGATTGAGGGTCAGATTGAATAGGTCAGCTCTGATGTCGTTGGGGAAGGCTTTGTAGCGTCAGCTGAGTTCTCTAAGCTTTATTCTGCAGGTAATGGGAATCTGTTGCATAATGTTAGGCAAGGAAATGACACTTTACACTTTCACATGGGTCTACATTTAAGAGGAATAACTGGTAGCACTGTAGAGGATGGACTGGAGGAGAAAGGACAGCTAAAGTCAAGTTCAGATGAAAATGATGAGATAATGAGCTTGGCCAATAGGGGGGTGTGCCCTACAAAGAAGGAGGAGCTATTTGTGAGCTTAGAGTTGGCAGGACCTTGTAATGATTGTGAAGGATAATAAACAGGGAGCAACCAAGGAGGAAGATGAAGCTTCTGGTTTTGAAGGTTAGAGTCATGGTGATGCTGTATAACTAGGCTATGACATACATGAAAAGGGTAGTAGGGGAAAAGCTTGCATGCGGTGTTAGAGATATTCAGCTTACCCGTGATGGAACATTTAAAGAGAAGATACACAGGAAGTAATTGAAAATCTGTCTTGAGCTCAGAAGAAAAGTCTGGGCTGGTGTTATTGATTTTGGAGTCATTAAAGAAGGTGAGAGTTGAGTAAAGAGAATAAAGAAAGAAAAGTCTAAGAACAGAACTCTGGGGGATGGCTGGAAGAGAGGAGCTAGTATAAGACATATGTAAGGGATGGCTGGAAGAGAGGAACTAGTATAAGACGTGGTTAGAAGGGATTATTTGTGTGGTAGGAAGACAGTGAAGGGAAGAGTGTTGTGGAAATCGTGTTAGTCATGATGCTTTCAGCTGCTATTAACAAACAAACTCAAAATGACTATTATGGTCAAGTAGACTTATCTGCTCAGTTGACGACAATAACATCCCCAAACTCCAGAGGTAAGTAGAACAGAGAACAGGTGTTTTAGGCACAAATCCAGCTCCATTTCTTTCTGACTGTCTCAGAAATGTCCTCCTCTGGGTGGTGGGTTCATCACTGGACTGCTAGGAAGATGGCTGTGGCAGTTTCAGATTTCCCATCCACGTACAGCCAAGGACTTTCTTCCAGTTCTATCTCAAAAGGGAGGGAACTTCTTTTCCCAATTCCCATCAATCTTGCAGTTACCTCTCATTGGATTGACATACCTATTCTTGAGCCAATCTCTCTGGCCAGTGGAATTCCATATCCTGGTTGCATTATGCTTGGGTTTCTGAACTGATCACTAGCATAGAATATAGAGATTGGGCTGACCCTCCATAAGTGGGGGACTCATTGATTCCTTTTTTGTCCCACAAAATGCAAGCCTGCTGAAACCAAAGAAGGTGAGGTAGAATGGGCATTAGGCAAGTGGATGCCTGTTAAGAAAACCAAGGGAGGAGAGAGTTTCAGAATGAAGGAGTGGTCATTCATATCAAAAATTGCAGATCAAGTAGGATAGGTATGATAAAGAGATCATTAAATCTGTCAATTATGTGGTCGTTGATGACCTTTGGGTCACCTTTCCAAGAAGCACTTGGGAAGCTCTTGCAGAATACTTTTTGAAGGAGTGTGGCAGCAAAGAGGAGAGAGATAGGAAGAGTTAAATCAATTGCAATTCAATGATGCATATAAATTCATTTGCAAATATTATTTTATTGATAAGCTTGCATCAATTCACTCCTTCCTAGGTTGAAAGAAGGAGGAAAATTAATCCTATAATGTGAAAAGAGTGTGACAAGTTTGTGAACAAAACCAAGAGCATATAAACAAAGAGAGAGTGATAAATGTGGCATGGTGAAAGGTGACCACTAAAAATGTGAGAGATGGGATTTCCATCAACATTTCATTGGGCTCAGAATCATGCCATGTTTTTGGTATGTTTTGTTTGGTTAGTTTTTTTTTCTGCAATGAGAAACGGATATTTTTAATTTACAAGGTCAGCCTTAGCAATATTACATGCACTTTGTAATTGCAGCATAATTACATTAAAAGGCAAAGGCAATTTTCTTCAAGTATGGCCAGCCACTCAGAGGATTGGTATAGGAAAGCAATAGGGCACATTTAGTCAGTGTCAGGCCATAGCGTTTGTAGATTTCCAATACTCAGTCAAAGCATAAAATAAGTTTTCAAACCCTAAGAGCAACAAGAATTTAATGTTATTAATTCTGTGATAATAATAATAATACTAAATACATCCTTATGTGGCTGATAGGTGCCTTTCAGCTTTTAGGGAAAGTAATTCTAATAATGGTTCCCATTTCATTTTCACTTGTAATATAGCACTTTTCACAATTCATTCACTTTTTCTCCCCAAGTCATAATAATCCTGTGAATTGAGAATAGGTGATATTATCTTTATTTTTAAATGGGAAACAGACTCCTAGGAGAGTTGCTGAGTGACTAGCTGAAAGTTACCAGTTATCTTGCCACAGCAGTTCCAGAGTGAATGGAGAGATATCAAGACATGCAGACTGGGACTCAAGGCAACGTGATGTTAGGACCATGTTGAAACTGGGAGAGGTAAATTCTTGGGTAGACTTTCACTCAGAGAGGACTACATGGACTGGGGTGAGGGTTAGTCTTCCAAAGTATTGATAGATAGCTGGACAAATGATTGAACCATGTTCAGGCTAAGGATGAAAATGTGCAGAAAGTTCATTTCACAGGGTGCCAAATTTGGGAATGGTTTAAAAAGGATACCCTCTCCTTTCAGCACAAGGATGCCGAGGCCCAGAAAATTATGAGCTGGGTGAGAGGCAAGGTCTTCCCCGCTAGCCCACTAACCTAGCTTTCTGCTCTCTTCACTACCCTGAATCCCACCTTGGAGTCCTCAAGAGAAAGAGCATAAACTTGATGGAAGGACAGGTGATGTGGCTCAGAAGCTCATCTCCCAGCAAAATTCAGAGGATGGGGAAGAGTTGTTTCCCTAATGCCAAGGGAACAATTGTTCTGGTCAAGTAACAGCGTAAAGGGTACTAAAGTAAAGTGAAAGAGAGTCAAAGCCGGAAGGAGGATATCTCAATGTGTTACTTGCTATCTCAATGTGTTACTTGCTACAGATTCTTGATGAATCACGGAGCTAGGTGTTGGGACGTATCCTATGTTCTCTGCAAAGATACTGAAATATTTGGAAATCTTCTGCAGTGTTGCTGTAATTTGTTTTGATTTGGGGAGAGGCAGTCAAATTTTTAAAATTTCGGATACTTTCCAGTAATAGATAACTCTCTTTGGGGGTTGGGGGTGGAGCTGGGAATGCCACTTCTGGCTGATTTATTTCCATTAGAGCAAGACACAAATAGCCTTGTTTATTATTAGTCATAGTTATTACACTATTCATAATCTGTTTTCCCACAAGAACAGTATTGCAATGATGAATGACAACATATATATAGAACAAAACGAATTTATTGCAGAATGCATTTCCAGTGATGTGAACAAGAAATTAGGTCTGCAATATGTTTGAACTGTGCTGGGCAACTCCAATTGTGCCCCAAAACTCGCCTTTGAAGGAAAAGAATGAGCAGACACATTTCTAACTGATATTAGATTGCAAGCTCCCCTCTCCAGAGACAGGTCCGTGTCTTGTTCATTTATTTAATCACTCAGAACCGTATTCATATCACACAACAAAATAAATGTAGAGTAGAATATGAGGAAATGAAAGTGAATTTTTTATTATGATTTCCCCCCATCACAATGACTAACATATCAATACATTGAGTGCTTACTGTGTGTCAGAATCTCTTCTAAGTGATTGACATGTTTTAACTCAGTAGTCCTCATCATTAATAGGTGAACATTATCACCCCCACTGAATATACAAAGAAAACTCAGCACAAAGAGATTGTGTAATCTGCAAGATTAAATAACACAACTAAATAAATTGATCTAGGATTTAATCCCAGGCATGCTGACTATAGATGCTGCTACCTTAATCACTACACATTCCGGCTTCCTGTGCATGTGCGTGTGTGCATGTGTGTGTGTATGTGTGTGAGGGTATATTTTCCTCCAAATTTATAATAACATACTACTATAATTTAATTTATGAGCTTCCTTTTTCCTCATTGAATAATGTTGCAAATATTAAACTCTTACTTTTGTATTTTACTCCATTGATGTCTATCTCTTCTTCTGTAAGTACCATGCCATAGCTCCATAAAATATTTTAATATTTGCTTGTACCATCCCTTCTCATTTCTCTTATTTTTCAAAAAAGTTTTGCTATTTCTCCACATTATTCTATCTTTCCTTTTTTGTTTTCAGTGTATTTTCTTGACTCGGGAAAAACTCTTCTTCCTCCAGAGTATGGAGACCTTGGGCCAGGAGCATTTCTTTAAAATGATTCAGGAAGTATGAAGGCCAAGATGGACTCTGAGGCCGATAACCTTTGGATGGGAATAGAGGTGTGGAGTGTTAGGTGTATGTGATGAGCTGGGGTCTTATCACTCCAACCTTGCCCGATTCAGTTATGTGTGTGTGTGTGTGTGTGTGTGTGTGTGTGTGTGTGTGTATACACACACACACACACACACACACACGTATTTTCTGGGCTTCATTAGACATCTTCTCTGGATTCAGGAAGGAGGAAGAATTTTTGAAAGCAATTATTTTAGTTCACAAAATAGTTACTCTGGGTTGAGGGAACCTGATTGTTCTCTAGGCTAATACGTCCTTGAAAAGATGGTAGCAAATATGAAGAGGCCAATGAAATGGTAGAAAAATGATTCCGAGTGTTTCAAGTATCTTTCTTTTTTAAAAAAATTATTTATTTATTTATTTTTAGCTGCGTTGGGTCTTCGTTGCTGCGCACAGGCTTTCTCTAGTTGCGGCGAGTGGGGGGCTACTCTTTGTTGCGGTGCGTGGGCTTCTCATCACAGTGTCTTCTCTCGTTGTGGAGCACAGGTTCTAGATGTGTGGGCTCAGTGGTTGTGCCTCGCAGGCTCAGTAGTTGTGGCATGTGGGCTTAGTTGCTCCACGGCATGTGGGATCTTCCTGGACCAGGGATCGAACCCGTGTCCCCTGCCTTGGCAGGCGGCTTAACCACTGCGTCACCAGGGAAGTCCCTCAATTATCTTTCTTATGGGATAAGGCTTGATGATACTCAGCAGAGTCTTCTTGCAGTTTGGGGACTGTGGGTGGGAAAGATTGGTTTGGGGGAAGGGAGGTGGGTGTTTCTTCTGTTTTGATAGTAATAACTACAATTTATTGCATGCTTACTATATGCTAGCTATATGACAGTCTAAGAGCTCTACATACCTTATGTCTTTGTGTCCACCCAATTCTGTAAAGTAGGTAGTGCCATCTTCTTTTCACAGATGAAGAAGCAGAGAACCAGATTAGCTGGGTGACATAACTCATCAGAGTATTACAACCGGTAATTCAGACCTGGGTTAAAATCTAAAGTCTTTGTGGTTTACGAGGCCCCCACAATCTGGCCTTTGCTTAAATATCAGCCTCATCTTTTGCCACCTAAATTCAACCACACAGGATTTTTTTCCAGTTCCTTTTTTAAAATAATTAATTAATTAATTTGGTTGCGCCGGGTCTTAGTTGTGGCAGGTGGGCTCCTTAGGTGCGGCTCACAGGCTCCTTAGTTGTGGCATGTGAACTCTTAGCTACGGCATGCATGTGGGATCTAGTTCCCTGACCAGGGATCGCACCCGGGCCACCTGCATTGGGAGTGTGGAGTCTTAACCACGCTGCCACCAGGGAAGTCTCTCCAGTTCCTTAAATATATCTTGTTTGCTGTGGCAGAGGCATTGCTTGCTATGTATTCCCCAAAGCATTTCCTTTTCTTCCCAAGCACACAGAAAACTTCCTTTCTCAGCCTCCCCTGGGATTTCAGTGGGACCATATGACCAACAGGATGGGAGTGGAAGTGATGTGCAACATTCCCAGACCTGGCCCCTAAAGCATTTCACGTCTTTGACTCTGTTTTCTGCTCCCCATCTGCACAGCTGGATTGTAGAATCTCAAGTTGAGCTCCTGCTTCACTACTTGGACAAGAGCCACCCAGGTCAGCTGCTCAGAGAGCTGTGATATGAGAGAGGAACTTTTATCGGATAACTAGCTGAGATTTTGGAGTGGTTTGTCACAGCATCTAGTATTACTAATGTAACTAAATCACTTGCTCTAGACTAGAGGTTGACAAACTTGCTTTTGGTACAAGGCCGGGTAGTAAATATTTTAGGTTTCCCAGGCCACACTGTCTCTTTTGTAACAACTCGACTCCGGCGTTGCAGTGTGACAATTGCCTTAGATCATACATAAGTGAATAGGCACTGCTGGGTTCCAATAAAACTTTATTTACAAAAACAGGCTGTGGCCCCATTTGGCCTGTGGACAACAGTATACCAACCCCTCTAAAGGACTAGAACAGCATGCTGTTCTCTGTTTCAACTTCTCTTTCTCTGTCACTCCCAGACTCTACCTACCCTTTGCCTGGCTACACTGTTACAACTTCAGTTCCTTAGGAGGATGTTTCTACTCCCCCCGCCATATGTCTGTTCCCCCCTCCAATTAGGTCAGGACCCATTATCCTATGTTCCCATAGTGGCCACCTCAACTTCCTTTTTCATAATAAGCCTTCCATTTACAATGATTTTCAGTGTCTTTTCTGCCTTACTATGCCAAGAGCTTCAGGAGAAAAAGAAGCTATTTCTACTTCATTCCCTGTTTTATCTCTAGAACCCAACCCAGGCCCTGAGCCAAAGTCCATGCTATAAATACTTATTGAGTCAATGGGCAATTCACTGCCTTCAATGATGAACCACTTCCTTCAATATATAGAACTTGTGGAGACTCATCCTTCCTCTCTCTTCCCTCACCTCTCCCTCCTTGTGCCTCAGTCCTTGGGCTTTAATACAGCTAAAAGGAAACTAAACCCACAATTACTGTTTTATAGTCACACTCTTGAATGGAGAAAATACCACAGAGATATTTACCCTCAGGCATATTTCTTTGGTGTAAATACTGACCTTGTCTTCACCTTAGGCAACATTTCTTCTTCAAGACCATAAAGCATGGGATGTCTTCTCATAAAAGTCGATCTCTGTCACAACTCTGAAAGCTTATTCCATCTCGAGCCCCATAAGTGGAAAGAGGCTATTTCTGAAATTCTGTAATCATATCACTCCAACACCTATAAATCTGAAAAGCTTTCCAACTTTCCTCAATATTGTAGATATTAGGTGAGTGGACTACTGCACATGATCAAATACGGTTTCACCATACATGAAAAGAGAGGATAAGAGAACAGGTATTCATTCTATTTTCAGGATAAAGAATAAATACAAGAAATAATGTCAGCTTAGAACAGCATAAGATCAAAAAAATATGTAACAGAAAGTCAAGTAAGATGAGTTTGTAGTACTGTTAAGTGTTTGGTTTGAGCTGATAAACTGTCAAACAAACAAACAAACAAAAAACTCTGGGAGTTGGAGAACTCAAACACTGTCATGGGCACATTCACAGTGCAGCTAAATTTACCAGGGCTACAAGCTGAGTGGTGAGCAGTCCTTCTGGGTTGCGCATGGTTTCCCAATGGCATCTGTGAACCTAAGAAGGGAAAGACAAGTTTGCCAATCTAGAAAGAGTCCTAAGGCATTTTACTCAAAAGGTGGCCTCAGCTTCCTCTTTCCTTATCACGTGGTCAGGTGGAGCATCAACAGGAGCTTGTGCAGGTGAGTCAGGGAAGAGTTGAGATGGGCAGTGTCAGCGCCTAAGGAAATCTTGCAGGGCTCGTAGCCATTTTCATCTTTCAATCTAAGAAGTAGTTTTAGAAATAGCTTAAGTATAATATCTTTTGGGGAATAAAACAAAATTACTAATTTTCATACAGGAAAGCTGCACAGGTCCTAGGTTGGGAGTTTATGAAAGACTATCTGGCCCCAATTCATTTACAGAAATGAATCCCTCCCCCCGCCCCCTCACCTCCCTGCACATCTGGTTTCTTAATAGCAGCTGGAATCTTTACCTCTGAGAAGGAAGATAATCAAAGCCTTCTAACTACATGATCATCAGTCTGTCCCCAGAACCCAGCTCATCGTAATGCGCCATAAATATTTGAAGAATTTGTGAATGAATGCTGTTGGCTGACTGATGGAACGAATGGATGAAAGTGGGCTGTCAAAGAAAGCTCAGATGACGCTGGCCCCAAGTCCCTCCTATTCTCTCTTTCTGATACCATTTCCCACTTCCACAATGATCATCTGTCAAGTGGCTTTATAATAAACACAACCAGTAGCACTTATGCAGCACTTTTCACGCCTTATTTTATTTTATTTTTATTATTTTTTAAATTTATTTATTTTTTGGCTGCGTTGGGTCTTCGTTGCTGCACGTGGGCTTCCTCTAGTTGCGGTGAGCCGGTGCTACTCTTCGTTGCGGCGTGCGGGCTTCTTATTGTGGTGGCTTCTCTTGTTGTGGAGCACAGGCTCTAGGCGCGCGGGCTACAGTAGTTGTGGCACGAGGGCTCAGTAGTTGTGGCGCACGGGCTTAGTTGCTCCGCGGCATGTGGGATCTTCCCGGACCAGGGCTCGAACCCGTGTCCCCTGCATTGGCAGGTGGATTCTCAACCACTGCGCCACCAGGGAAGCCCCACGTCTTATTTTAAGTGAGCCTCTGGCCTCAGTTTTCTTGGGTGATCTGCATGTGCTCATGTTGACCCAGGTGTCAGTCAACAAGTAATCGCTACCTTCACCCTCCTGTGAGTGGGACACCTGTGTGATGGCGATTCTGCTCAGCACTCAAAAGACAGAGGAAAAGTTGTCATGTTTTGAGCATTGATAACTGAATACAGAGACCTTGGCCAGTTGCGTTTAAAAAGCAAGGCTTTGAATTATGCCTTCTGATGGAATTCAGTGTAATCATTAGGATAAGCAAACACATCAGGCCTTCAATATATACGCTGAGCCAAATGTAATAAAGGAAGAAAGAGACTTTTTTCCCCTCCACTCTGTCATTTTGTTTTGCAACTCTAAGCATTACTGCATGCTCCAGTTCTCCAGAATAATACTTAATTCTTTAGCTAAAACGCTGTATCAGACATATTTCAAGCTAATTATTTGGCATTATAAGATTATATTCTGTTCTCTAATAGCTTTGCAACATAGAGAGCCTCAGTGATTTCCAAAGATTAAAAAATATGATAAAAGACAACGATTAGGGACTTCCCTGGTGGCTCAGTTGTTAGGAATCCGCCTGCCAATGCAGGGGACACGGGTTCGATCCCTGGTCTGGGAAGATCCCACATGCTGCGGAGCAACTAAGCCCATGCTCCACAACTACTGAGACGGTGCTCTAGAGCCCGTGAGCCACAACTACTGAGCCCCCATGCCACAACTACTGAAGCTCGCGCACCTAGAGCCCGCGCTCCGCAACAAGAGAAGCCACCACAATGAGAAGTCCGCACACTGCAACGAAGAGTAGCGCCCGCTCGCCACAACTAGAGAAAGCCCATGTGCAGCAACGAAGACCCAACGCAGCCAAAAATAAATAAATTTTTTAAAATAGTAAAGAAAAAATAAGACAACAATTATCAGGCTGGGTTACCCGGGGTTATTGCTGTGCGGGACTGAAGCTCTGCTTTGGGAAAATCTTATGCCCTGCTGCATGGATGCTGGTTCTCCTAATTAAGTTGTCATGTTATTTTCTTTCTTACTTTTTAAAAACCAAGTTTATTATTTTTCGATTATGGCAAATTTAGAGAACATCACACAGTAAATATAAAAACAAAAACGCCACACTCCTTCCTTCCCACCACCATTAATTCAAACTGCAAATATTTACTGACTATCTACTATGTGTGAGGCACTGTTCTAGGCACTGATATTTTTGTGAATTTCTAAATACCCATTTCAGCTGAAATTAAGAGGATCTCTGTGTAAAATGTCCTTTAATGAAAATATAACTAGGTGACGCTTGTCTTTAGTCCTCTGTCCCTTTATTCTTGGCCTCAGTCCTTCCAAAACTCACTTCCTTCTCTACTTTTCAGAAATTCCCTTCCCAGCACATTAGGACTCTGGAGTCCTGTCCTCTTGATGCTGACATAAAACTTGCTTTCATGAATAATTCTGATAAGAGTTCATGACAAGCTAAAACTGAATCTGGTAGTTCCTGGATTTTGGGGGCACAATAAAGGCAGTTTTTCCATTGAAAAATAAAACAGCATGTGTTTACCTCTGCTAATACTGCATGAGCTAAACAAAACAGGGACTTGCTGGGAATTTCTGTCAGTCTTTGATGTATAAAAGGAAGAACTGTTATTACTCAACTACAGTTTGATAAACAAAATCTTTGCAAACAGTATAACCAAGTGGTAAAGGTAAAAGCTCATCCCCTTAATGAAATTTCTGGCACAGAATCGAGGGTGGATGTGAGGATTCCCTGGTCCCTGGTAAGCAGGTTCCTACTGCCGTTTATAGGTAGTGCTGGTCCTGCCTAAACATCTCGTATTTTCCATTGCAGTAGAAAGAGCGGGGAGCAAGCCGAGTGTGGCAAGGGGGATTGTTAATGACTTGCTTTCCCCGGATGCCGTGCCTGTCCCTGACAACGTGGAAACCGTCCCAATGTGCTTAAAGGATGTCAGTCATCCTGCTGAGAGCTGACCCCAAATCTTGTCCATTCTATAGCTCCAGAGCCTTCTTTGGGTGTTTGAGGATTGAGCTGCTCAGAGATCAAACAGAAGAGCCCTTCTTCCAGAATTTGAATATCAAGATTTTTCTCTAAAGAGATTTTTCTTCTGGGCTTCTCTGGGCTGCTATTAATTTGCAACCCAACTGAGTGGGTTAAAAATGTCTTTTGATCACATAGCAACATGTGGTCATCAGAACACTGGTGGCATTCAACCACAAAGGGAGACCGGGGAGGGAGGGAGGAATCTCAAAGTGACCTCGGTGACAAAAGGAACTTCCTCAGTGAAGCATGTATCTCAGGCGAGGGTATCGCACAATGAGGGAACTGTGACCAGCTGACATTTCATCTGTGAGTCGCTGCTCAAGTATTTGGAGAGGATGCATTGATCCCACTCTCCTGGAAACCCCCAAAAGCTCTCATAAAATGCCTGCTTTCATTTAGCTTTTGTTAAAACAACTAAAATACCCTTCTCATAATTGTTGGGACATCTCAACAACATAGTCCTTTCTTTCCCAGCTTGCGACTCAAACAAATATTGTTTCATTTATTTCTTGCGGGTTCTCCAGCCTCATACCAATGTCAATGACTTTTCACGTTGAAAGGCATTTCCCAGGACTCCCTGAGGGTGGCAGTATTGTTCACGAGTCAGTGACTTGTCCTCGAAATTAGGCACTTGCTAGGGAAATGATTTAACGAGCAAGGCTTTACGCTACCAAAATGAGCAAGTAGATGATGAGGGATGAGCATTTGTTTGAGCCCACGATATAACTAATGCCCCCAGAGCCATCCACTCCAATGTGTATATGAGGTGCAAAAATAAAGGATGAAACCGAAAATGCTCCTCATCAGAAATATATGGATGAAAGTGGCAATGCAAATACTATTTCAAATAGGCTCAGTTCCAGATAATTACTTAATACGAGCTTACTACCCACAATGCTTTAGGGTCTATGAGTTATCCACAGACAGCTGGCTGGGCAAATTCAGATGATGTCACTTCACCAGGAATTTTCCAGGAGGAGACAAGCTGCTACTGCTCTCATCCAATTTAACTCTCCAAGAATTTGCAATCCATGTGGCTTATTAGTAAACATCCTATTGTCCTTTGAGCTAAGTCATTTGAAGGTCATATAGCAAGAATGCTCTACCAAGATATTTCACACTTATGCTTATGTGAATAAAGCTTCTCAGAACGATCCAGAGTGGAATTGAGCAATTAGAATTCAGTGAAACTCACTGGTAATTTTAAATGAGAAAAAAGTCATTACCCTTAGTATTGACTGGAAAGGGGGCATCCATTTCTGGGCACAGTCAAAAATCAGTCACTGCCTGTAACCACGATGCCCGTGATCGTGTTTAGATACACCTGGTGATGACATCATAGTGTCACTTGGGAACTTGGTAAATGATTAATGTCAGACCCTGAGTGGAAATTTCAAGAGGATACATTGCTAGTAGATGAAAGGGCAAAGCTGCAGTTGAGTTTCTACAAATAGGTCAGGGGTGTGAGGAAAACCCCTCAGTATGGAAAGCTGGGAATATCCAGGTCTTCCCAGAAGACTTCAGTTTGAGAATTCCCAGACTTTAGTTGAGTCACTTCTACCTTTTATTGTGTGTGGTCATTGGGGTTTTCCAGTTTTCTAGAACTCTGAGAGAGGAGGCACAGATGACTCTATTTGTATTTAAGTGACTAAATGTGGCAGCCTAAATTTTTCCCCTTTGCATTGCTTGATACGTCAGTGAGTTGCCTGAAATTGTGTTCCACATCAATGCCAGCCATTTACTGAGTCACCCAAGAACTCTACTTCCTGGATACCATTGGTAATAATTTTTTTAAAAAATTATTTTATTTTATTTTATTTTTTAAATAAATAAATCAATTTATTTATTTATTTTTGGCTGTGTTGGGTCTTCATTTCTGTGCGAGGGCTTTCTCTAGTTGCGGCGAGCGGGGGCCACTCTTCATCGCGGTGCGCGGGCCTCTCACTGTCGCAGCCTCTCTTGTTGCGGAGCACAAGCTCCAGATGCGCAGGCTCAGTAGTTGTGGCTCACGGGCCTAGTTGCTCCGCGGCATGTGGGATCTTCCCAGACCAGGGCTCGAACCCGTGTCCCCTGCATTGGCAGGCGGATTCGCAACCACTGCGCCACCAGGGAAGCCCCCATTGGTAATAATTTAGGAAAAGTTTTCTAGAAAGATTTACCAAGTGGCTACTAAATGCCAGATACTGTTCTAGGTGTTTTATATGTGTTAACTCATTTAATCCTCATACCATGATGTGAGGTAGGTACTAACATTATTTTTTGTTAGGCAAGGAGATTAAGGCTCAAAGGAGCTCAGCTTGCCCAAAGCCAAGACTAATAAGGGGCAGAGCTGGGATCCTTCTTGGAGGAGAGAGCAGTTGAATTTATGAAACCATTGAATGGGCTTGTGAATTTATTAAATGTTCTTTAACTTGTGATTTTAGGTTGGGAGAGGATGGTTGGTTAACTTGGTGATATCATGGTGTTGATTGTGGCACAATCTCAGATAAAATCCCTTGCTTGAAGCCCACCGTTCTGAAAGTGTGCATTGGCCAAAAGGGGATCAAATGGTAAGAACGTTGACAGGCTGAGATTAAACCAGATTACGCAGGGAAAAGTAATAGCATCATTTTTCCTTCAGAGGACAGTGTAGGAAGGCCTATACCTAGAGATGACCAATTGATTTAATGGCTGTCACCCCTGTGGCCCAACTCTCCACCAGTGAGCTCATTACCCAAAGCTGTGCCTGCTTAGTGCCAGGGCTGCTGCTTCTGCCATTACTGGTGTCCCTGCGTCCCCAGCAGAGTTCCCAAAACGTACCGGATTTCTGCTTTCTTCCCACAAATGAGCCATGGAAGATGTGCATGTGCCCAACCATGGACCACACAGCTGGATGGGTAATTCCTTGAAGGGGAGGAATGGGGAAATATGTGCCAGCCACCTGATATATAAACAAGAAAAAACCCCACGACTTTTAAAGAGATACCTTCTAGGTCAGTTGAAGGTCAGTCTACAGCTTAGTAGACTGTCCTTTCCTGAGCGCCACCGTCACCTCTGTGGTATCCAGCAATCGCTGGCTTGCCAGCCAACCTTCAAGGACCAATCCTGAAATCAATGTTGGGACTATGCCAGCAGAGATTCCTACTGGTTTCTTTAGTTAGATTTAGTTATTTTACAGTAACTGTGGAACTGGGGGACTCTCACTCAAACTCATTGGTCAGTCTACGCGTGGCCTATGCAATTACAAGCAAGCAGGTGCAGGCAGGAGGTCAGAGCTCCCTGGGGCTTCAGACAGTAAGGATGGTCTGGGACAGACCTCTGCTATTACAGCCATTTTTGGCATCGCAAGTATGTGCAAGTTATACCAGAAAGTTAATACTGTAAATGTAGTGAAGGAACACAGGGCCTAAATTGGCATTCTCAGCATAGCCCTTGTATAGGAAACACCTGGGAGATTTGTTACAAGTTCAGATCTCTGAGTGACACTCGTTGAATCAGGGATGCAATCCCTTAGCATACAGGCAGAAATCAGGAGAGCTGGTTCACGATTTAAAGGGAGCTGTGGTTCTCAGAATGTAGTCCTCGGACCAACAGTATGAGCATCACCAGGGAGCTTGTTAGAGATACAAATTCCTGAGTCCTACTTTAGACCTACTGATCAGAAACTGGGGACTGGGCCTAGCAAGCCCTCCAAGTGATCCTGATGTATTTGCTAACGTTCGGGAGCCACTGGAGTAGAGAGTTCTCTATAGGCCTATAAGGACACAAATCAGCTGTTGAATCAGAAATATGTGGCGATGGGGCTCTGGGATCTGTGTGTTTATTGTGCTTCCCTGGTGATTCTGTTGTATACTTGTTTGAGAACAGCTGATCTAGAAGAACAAAAGCTTTCTCCTTCGTGTGTCTTTTGCCAAGGCACTTCCCCATTGTCTCCAAGGCTAAGAACCAGATCCTTCCTCTGGTTACTAAAATCCTGCCTACCTGGGAAAAGGGCAGGATAAAGACACCGTTCTGTATATCCTTTACAAGCTTGGTGTGGATACATATATATGCATGTGTGCATGTGTGTAAGTATACACGTGTGTGCAAACATTCAAAATAATGATCAACCTCTGCCCAAAAGACTACTATGCCTAAAAATTAACCAATCCCTCCTTCACTTCATTACGCTGCCCCAAATTTTACCAATTAGAGGTATATTTGGGTTAACAAGCATCTTCTCAAATTCAGATATGAAAGTATGAAAGGAAAGTTTCTACCCTGAGAACTTTGGCCCCTTTAAATGCACATGGCACATCCCTCCAAGTGATGGGGAAACTATGTCAGAACTCACGGTGGCTATTGCTACAGTGATTCCTTTCTTCTGGGCTTGTCTTCCTTCTCCCTGTCTGCTCACTGGCATCCTCTTTGCTCATTGCCTCCCCCAGCTCCTCCCCCCATTTTGACTCTGAACCTTAGTTTTTACTTTTCTTTTGGCTACTAGATTTTAGTTCTGTTTGTTGATGTTGTTTTGTTGTGGTGGTGGTTTTGCCATAATATTCTGAATTAGAAATTGATTCCCTTTGGGACAAGACTTCAAAAATTGCTCATCTGTTTCACACGCTGAGACTATGGATATGAAACTCCTTTCTCACTCAAGTGTAGGCAGGTGGGGGTGATGGGTGTTTTTATTTTTAGCCCCTTAAGACGCGCAAGGGGTGTCCATGAGTACGGCCAGGGGAATCATAAGGAAAGTCACTGCCACCTTGTGGCTCTAAAATTCCTCTGACTTGCCGCACTGCCCTCATCACGCCCACTTTCTGTCTCCTGTGTCATCGGCTTCCTAGTTCTCTCTGATTATTTTGATTTTGTGCCTTGGCTCCACCATCTACTTCCTTTAAAAAAATTGCAGGGCTTCCCTGGTGGCACAGTGGTTGAGAGTCCGCCTGCCAATGCAGGGGACACGGGTTCGTGCCCCGGTCCGGGAAGATCCCACATGCCGCAGAGCGGCTGGGCCCGTGAGCCACGGCTGCTGAGCCTGCGCGTCCGGAGCCTATGCTCCGCAATGGGAGAGGCCACAACAGTGAGAGGCCCGCGTACTGCAAAAAATTAAAAAAAAATTGCAACCTTGGACTTTGCATAAAGTCCAAAAAAAAAAAAAAAAAAAAAAAAAAACACCTGTGCCAGCTCTGAGAGTGATCATCCTTGAGGTTCTTCTCCCTTGGCTCTGGGCCTCACTCAGCACTAGTCTTTCCCAGCCCCCCGGCCCCATGTACATCAGTCCACTTTGACAATAAATTAGTGCCGACCCCTTTTCTCTAAGTTCAGCTTTCAAGTCACTGAAGGCAACAATCTCCCTGCAACTGCTCTTCTCCTGCTAACCAATCCCAGTTCCTTCATCCATTCCTCATATGACCTCATCATTGAGTCTTTTCACCACCTGATCCTTCTCGACTGGATACACTCTAGTTTGTCCATACCTTTCATGGTGTGTGGGTCCCAGGACAGGACAAATCAGCGTAGCATCAAGGGTACCATCATGTCCTTTGTTCCATACTAATATATTTATTTAACAGAGCCTAAGTTCATATTCAGAATTCTAGCGTCACTCTCACAGCACTAACACTAGTGTTTAACACTTAGTGAAAATCCATAAGCCTTTCTCTACTGTTGTGCAGACAAAACCCATCCTTTCTATAATTGGACACTTCTGGTACTTTGAAGTCCTTTAAAATCTTCCTCCTAAAAAAACAAACAAACAAAAAAAAAGCTTGATACCAAGTATTGTTAAAAGATAAACTGAGGCATATTAAAACATAAACTGTCATATTAAAAATTTTTAGGAGTTTACTTGAGCAAAAATCAACTCAAACCCGGCAGCATCCAATCTAGCAGATAGAAAAAAAGCTCTGAGGAGCTGTGCGAAATGAAAGACTTTTATAGACAGAAGGGAGCAGGAACAAGGAAGTTATACTATGTGAAAAAGTAGGTTGGTTATTACAAGGTTACTTTCCTTTAGGGGATGGAAGGGAGTCTAACAGGCAGATTACTTAACTAGTGCTGATAAGATGGTTCCTGATTGACTGGTTTAAAATTCCATTTCTGGAAGAGTTGAAACTTTAATTAAACTTTGTTTTGGTGATATAGGGCTTAGCACAAGTGACTCCACTTTGGGCCTGTTGTTTTGTTTTTAACAGTACAGTACAGTGCTTTCAGACTATGTTTCAATTGAACCTGGAGTTCTCCTGAATACACTTCTAAAATTAATCCCTTTGATTTCTTTTTAATTCACTGAATAAATTAAGTTGATAGGATTTTCTCAGGATTTAACTCATACTTTTTCCTAACACATTTACATCTGAGGCCACCTATTTAATAGTGCTCAACTGACCAAGTAAAATAGTTAAATTAGCTTTTTTTTTTTCTTCCCAAAAAAGCAACATGACTTCCAGGTACTTTCCCCCTAAAACAACATTAAGAACCTGCTATTCAATGTATTAGGTATTCCCCCCACCACCTCCAACATATAGTTCGTGCATCTGATCAAAGTGGTACCATCTGTTATTGATTAAATTGCTGAAAAGACCTCCTCGATGCAGACGAAATGCATTAATTTATTCTCTTTGGTGAGGTCGTTCAGTGAGTGGGAGTTTACCCTTTGTCTCTCTCTCTCTAGACATTTCTATTTCTTCTCTAAGGATATAGTGAGAGCCCTTGTCAAAGGCTTTCCTGCAATTCGGATTCATCTGAAACATTTATTTCATCATCTGATAGGGTGGGGGGAGAGAGAGAGAGAGAGTGTGTGTGTGAAATCACTTGGGTATGGTTTGCTCTTGTTGGGGCCCATGGTTTCTCCTAGTGTTCTCCACGTCCCCTTGTATGTGCAAATGACAAGCTCCATCTGCATCTTTTTTAGATAAGTGGGAACACATTTATCTAGTCTCCATAATTCCACAAAATACTGTACATTCTTGAGGAATACTACGCCACAATATGTGGTTTTTTTTTTAATATCTTTATTGGAGTATAATTGCTTTACAATGGTGTGTTAGTTTCTGCTGTACAACGAAGTGAATCAGCTATACGTATACCTATATCCCCATATCCCCTCCCTCTTGGTGAGGCATATTAAATATAATATATCCCTCCCACCCTCCCCATCCCACCCCTCCAGGTGGTCACAGAGCCCCGAGCTGATCTCCCTGTGCCGCGCGGCTGCTTCCCACTAGCCAGCTACCTTACGCTTGGTAGTGTGTATAAGTCCACGCCTCTCTCTCGCTTCGTCACAGTCAGGGAACCAAACCACTTCAGCGATGCCAGGGGCTGCCTTATTAGACCTTACCCATTTAGCAATATTTATTCTACCATTTTCAGAAAAAACATCATGCTTGCTGACAAAGCATTCTAACGCAAACCCCAAACTGAGTTCTTTTCTCCTCGCTGTCATCTGTCAATACTACATCAGTAGCCCAGGTGGCTGATAAATATATTTCTTGTTATTTGATTTACTTTCAATATAACACCAACAAAAAAAAAGGTGTGTTTGCACTCTTAGCATGGTTGACATTTCTCAGCTATTTGAGAGTTTCAGGTACTTTAATTTCATTCTTAGAGATTCAAGCCAGTTCGTTCTCTTTTGTTTGCATGTGGTCTCCCCGCCGCCCCCACCCTGCATCCCCCCACTCCCCCACCCCACCCCACCCCCCGCACTCCCTTTTGCATATACCTCCTGGAATTTGAGTTTCTAGAGACTTCATTGTTCAAGGACATTATTCTCTTTAGCTATGCCTTCTCTTTGTTTCTTATTGAGATCATTTGCAACTTTATTGTCAAGATACAATTTTTAAAAATTTGTCCACTCTCATGAATCATCTTCACGTTCGTCGCGTCAGGCATGACGTAAGGCGGAGGGAGGAACTTGGAGTTTTCTTCTGCATCCAGCTTGTTTTCTCAAGTGCATTTGAAATGAGGTTAAGAAGCACATATCCTTCCACACAAAAAATGAAAAATTACTAGAAATGGGATTTTAAAATCCTCCCAGAAATTCATAAGTTGATTAAAAATAACTAATGGCATTTCAATACAGTTTTAAGGAAAAGCATTTGAAAACCTCAGATTTCAGAAACCACCCGGTTCCATCCATGACGTTAGGCCCTACCTAACCCCAACCCTGCTTTGCTGCCAGCAGTACTAACCTGCTCCCTCCTGACAACTCTGCCCCTAGGATTTTTATTCCTGTTTCCGATTTTAGTGCTTTATTGGAACTAAAGCCGGTCCCTGATCCCAGGCAGTCCCTGGAACCATGATGCTTGGTAATTTCTGAAATACCCTTTCTGAGCTGCCCCTACCTTTCAACATCTTTCATATTGACCCAAAGGATTTGCCTTGTTTACAACTCAGGCATGCATCTGATGGAACCACCGGTGGCCCACAGTCCTGCCCCTGCCCCGCCCCATCTCCGTCTTTGTGTCTCGACATCAGTCTAGATTTGTCTGTAGTTCACTATTATCAAAGAAAGTGAATATTCCGATGTTAGGCTGCTTCAGACTCATTGAAGAGTTCTCAATGCATGGAGTTTCAGAAGGAGGGAACATTTACTCTCCTTTGGAATCAACATAAAATCATTTTTTTCTAAAAACGTTTAAAAGAAATCAATAACTATATTCAGGTTCTAGGCATTTGACAGGATTTACAGTTTTTCACAACATTGAATTGATAAACATTTTAAAATGTGAAGTGTATACTTGTCCACGGGAAAAAGAATATAGTAAAATCATAGAAGTTCCTTCTTTGATGGGTGCAATATCAAATATAGGGTTTGGGTGAGATTTTGGTCTTCTTGCCGAATACTTTTATCAGTAAAACTGATTACCAAATACAATTTGAATATCCCAGGAACTAGACTTACATTAAAAAATTTCATAGCAGTCCCTTCTTTCCATTTTAGAGGGGAGGAAACTGAAGTTTGGGGAGGTAATTGGAATGAGGTCCTCCAGCTAGTAACTTCTAGACCTAGAAAGTAGGGTGATTAGCCATTTCAGTTAGACGGAGATTTTCTGGGATTTAGCACTCAAAATCCCACATCCTGAGAAACGCTCAGTTCCATGCAAACCAGGATAAGTGGTCATGCTACAAGTGAGCCCACAATAAACTTCTGAAGCCCATGTTTTCTTTTCCTTTAACTGCCAACCTATTTTGCTTCTCCTGAGCTCTGCAATATTCCTATGAAACCCTTCAATATTCCTATAAAACACTGATTATCTTTTTAGTTCCTTTGTGGTCTACCAGTGAATTTTAAGACCATTCACCTTTGACGTACCAGCACTCTTTCCTTACTACTTTCTTCTTTGTCCAACTTCCTGCTGAGTCAAAACACTTAATATCCCTAAAATATCCCCTTTAATATGAGTGGCCTTATACTGATGAAGACTTGCTTTCTTGGTAAGAGCTTGTTTGAATTTAACTCATAAACACAGCATCCTGGAAAGAGGCAAAAATCGTGGTGTTAATTCTCATTACAAAATTTTCAAGTGTTTCTAACGTTTCTTTTAGTAGTTTGATTAGAGAATTTTTTTAGATTATTTAAGTAAGTCATGGCCATATAACCGAGAGCATGGTTGTTAAAGTTAATAATACTGCAGAGCATATTTGAAAGTTGCTAAGAGAGGCGATCTTAAAAGTTCTCATCACAAGGAAAAACAATTTTGTAGCTGTGTGTGGTAACCAGTGTCAGCTACAGGATTTTTTTGATTCCTCAGTGTGGATTTTGATCTTTTCACATTTCATTAGCTCAGCCTTTCCTTGTTAGATTCTTACATCATAAACTAGAATTACCACTACAAAATTTTCATGAACTCAGAAGAAAATGATGCCTTCCCATGTATAAAATAAGAATTTTCCATTTCAACGTGAAAAGTCTTACGATCAACTATATGTCAATAAAATTTTTTTAGAAACTCTTGGGGGTGTGATGGTCATGTGGAGGATATGGCTGAATGTTCATGTTAAGTCTTCTCAACCGATTCTAGCCGATAGAAATCGTCTCCATCCTTGTCTGGCCTGGAGATGCTCAGGTTTAGTAACACCAGTTGCTTTCTGATTCAGTGTCAGTGTGATGTGGAGCCTCCTAGTTGTGTTTCTACCTGCAGAGCACTGCGATGTCCCGTGTGTGCTGTACGGATTCCGTGGCAGAGGCCAAAGAGAATCAGAATGATAGCAGAGGGGGAGTAAAAGGATTATTTCTTGTGGTCCACGACTTCATAGCTCCTCCTCTGTCTCACCCAGTGTTGCCGGAGAAACATCCGTGAAGAGCGTGCAGAAGTGTTAGTCATCCCTGGAGAGATTATCTTAAAGACACATTCCATTTTCAATACACTGTTACTGGGTGCTTGTTTTTGCTGGGGACTGGGTTAGAGTGGTGACCAGTACAGCTCCTCTCGTCCCTCATGGGCCTTCCGAACTAGAGAGCGAGCCCTCTGCTTGTCTCTGTGCTAGAAAGTCAACACTCACACAACAAAGGATCAGTGAACTCCTGCGAGGTACCAAGCACCACACTAGGCATTGCAGATATGGAGGTACGTGTGGAAGGGTCATTGTCCTCAAGGAATACTTCAAATATACTGGTGAGAAACAGCATAATAGATAAGTACTAGAAAGTGTGATACGTGTTCATATAGGGGAAGAGGAGAGTGGTGCAGAAGATGGAGATTGATTTGGACAATTGTTTTGTTTTGTTTTTTTTTGCCGTACGCGGGCCTCTCACTGTTGTGGCCTCTCCCGTTGCGGAGCACAAGCTCCGGACGTGCAGGCTCAGCAGCCATGGCTCACGGGTCCAGCCGCTCCGCGGCATGTGGGATCCTCCCGGACCGGGGCACGAACCCGCCTCCCCTGCATCGGCAGGCAGACTCTCAACCACTGCGCCACCAGGGAAGCCCTTGGGCAATTCTTTTTGACACGGAGCAAGATCAGAAAAGAGGGCTGGCAGTCGGAAAGGAGGTTGGAAAAGGGGTGAAGTGGCTTTCTGGGGCCCAGACCAGCTCTGGCCAGCTGTGAATAGAGCGGAGAGCGGGGCCACAGGGAAGACTCCGCCTTGGGCAGGCCTTGCTCCTGCCGCCACCGTCTCCCGGGACCTTGCCCGCATCTGTCAGCTGCCTGTGATGTGCTCCCATCCCCACTGAGCTGAGAAATGAGTTTGGGGGCCAAATTCCCCAGTCAGAAGTTCATTAATCTCATCCAGTGGCTGCTTATATGTTTTTCAGTCTTCCTCCCCCTGAGCAAGAATGCCTACACTTTGTTCAGCTGTCACTCTGGATTCTTCTGTCTAACATGCTCCTCGCGAGGGGCTCTCTCTCTTTTATCTCAGGGCCTTGCCTGGAGTTGTGTTTAGCTCCATGAGCATCTGCAAAGCCTGGAGCCAGGGGTTCCAGTCTGAGGAAAGTTCCCCTCACAGATCTCATGTTTGGGAAGCCAAGCCAAGGGCTTGGAACACGAATGACAACAGCACACTGCCACTTCCCTTTATCCCAGAGGACGGAGCTGCTGGACTGGGAGGGGGAGGGTGGTGATAAACTAAGCTTTTTGATATTTGAAGTGTTTTGAGGCAGGAAATATATGCAATGTGGATTAACTTGCATTCTACTGGTACTAGATACTTTTCATGTATGCGTTCTCCAGGTACATGACAAGAAGGTGACAGAAACAGCTACAAGTGGACTTCATTTCAAACACCTTCTTGGACAGTGACAGGGATGCAAAGCCCACTTTCACAAGCTTTGTCAACAGTTATATTCATCTTTTCAAATGATCTAGATTTTCCATTAGCCCTTTTAAATAATGTTACATTAACTGGGAGCATCAGAAGAAAGGGAGTCTAGGAGTATTTGTATTTGGGTGTCTGAGTTACTAAGGCAGACAATACCACCTTCAGAATGCAAAATGCTTAGAATCTTAAAAGACTTAAAAATAAAGCAAGGACATATGGAAGCAACAGCAGGTCTTATGCTCAGACTGGGAATCAGTGCAGACCATGGGGCGTCTGGAGCGTCTCCCAGCTCTGTCAGGCTCCCTCTGCTGTCCACAGGGGTGATTCCTCTAAAGACAAGGAGGGGTGGGAGTCCTCTCCCTTGTAGTTTTGTTGAGTAGGGATGGCAAAGCTGTTTCTTTTATCATTTAAACATAGAATAGCTTTAATGAAGCGATACAACATTGGTTGAATCCCACTACTCTAACCCAACAATTGCTTTTCTGTCTCCAAATTTAATCTATAGCTTTATTCCCACACGTACATTTTTTTATGTTGTTGCCCTATTGCATAAGGAATTTTTATGATTTGCTTTTAGGAAAGGAAAAATTCAGCAACATTATTTCAGGGACATTTTCCATGTTGTTAACAAAGTCTTCAGGTTGATCATGTTTAGTGATTGAATAATACTCCATTGACCAGATGCTTCATAATATATAAACCAATTCCCTTGCTTTTGGACATTTAGGAAAACTATTATTTTTGGCAGGCTTCTGCTTCTGCAGAACTCCCAGCTGTGTGGGCTGAGATGGAAAAGATGAGTCCAGGGCAAGCCAAGATTTGATGCTGGGGAGCATGTGGACAGGATGCCAAAATTTAGTCCACGGAGCAGAAGTGGGGTTGGGAGCGAATCAGCATTAGATTTCAGGCTAATAGAGAAGGAACTTATTTTCCCACTCCTTCTTGTTTTATTTCTTTATTCCCTTTTATCTCTGCTCTGCAATCCTGTTTCTCTCACTCTTCCATAAATAACCATTCCAACGTGTCTTCCAGAAGCGGCTCTCCAGAGGTCATTTGTAATTCCAGGGAGGGTCATTGGGGCAGGCTTTCTGCTGGGCTCCTGCCAGCATGGGGGTGAGGGGTGGGGAGAGCGCAGGGAAACCCCGGGCAGAAGTACCAAGTGGATAAGATTGCTTCTGCCGGAGTTTACCTTCTCACAGATAAGAGACATGGTCTTTACAATCAGCTTTTTCATCAGTGAAGTTAGGCTGAGCTGCGGTAATAGGAGCCGTCAGACGTCTAGTGACCAAGGACAAGTAGTCTACTTGTCTGTCTCCTAACGATACAAGGCTGGTGTTCAGGTCAGTGGATGGCTCTCCTTCATGTGGTCACTCTGCTCTGCTCTCTTCAACATGTGACCTCTAGGATCTCTGAATATCTCCATCCTGCCCACAAGAAGGGCAAAAGAGAATGAAGGAATATGAATGGGAGGTTGTATAGACCTGGTCTGCAAGTGGAGATATGACACCTGCTCTCATCCCACTGTAGAGAACAGAGCCTCCCAACTTCGAGGGGTCCTGAAAAATGTGCTTCCCAAAGACAGAACAAATTTGTGGGCCATCAGTGATATCTGTACAGTTAGTAATACCTGAGACATTTTGGCCTCCCATCTGCCTTTCTTCTTTGTCTTATTTCTCAACTGGTTCAGAATTTTTGCCAAGAAGTGTACTATTTGAGAATCTCTACAAAGACTCCAACAGAAATTATTTTGGCAATGAACCAATATTAATGATATGAGTATATTTTCTCAGCGATATTTGTTGGAGTGGAGGAGGAGGGTTGGGGAAAGTTTAAGAAAAAGAGAGGTAGAAAGTATTTCTGTGCAGTGGAGTCTATATAAAAGTCACGAGGTCACACTCACCGTGAGACCACATTCACTGTCCCCATAGGGGCATTCTTTATCATTCTCAACAATCCACAGATAGACATTTCGGTTGCACGGGTCAGCATGTATTCTTTAGCTAGTAATTTTAAATTCCAAATTTCCTGTGCCTTTATATACTTCACATTCATTCATTGAATCAACATTGATTGGGTTCATGAAACAGCTTTTCTTCTAATGCAACTGGTAGTTATAAATAGTCAAAGGATATCAAAGTTTCAAAATAAAATGAATCTGAAATTGTTAGAATTAAAATGAACTATGGCCGATAGAATACTTTTGGAATAGGAGAGGTGATGGAAAAGATTGATAAAATTTTATCATGAAACAGTGTCTATTCTAGTGCAACTAGTAGATACAAAGCAGTCAAAGGATATCAAAGCTTCTAAATAAAATAAATTAGAAATTATGAGATTTAAAGATAAATTATGGGTTATATAATGCTTTTAGATTAGAAGAGGTGATTTAAAAAATTGATGCAATAAAATGTGACCAAAAAATCTAAAAGAGTGCTTGAGTTCTAAAAACAGGTTGGGCGACCAAGTGACTTAAAAATAAATACTTCCTTCATAAAGATTGTTTCACTAATGGTGGGTCATGGAGAACAATCAAGTGGAGAATCCTCTAAGAGCCCGAGAGGCGGGGGCTTCCCTTGTGGCGCGGTGGTTGAGAATCTGCCTGCTAATGCAGGGGACACGGGTTCGAGCCCTGGTCTGGGAGGATCCCACATGCCGCGGAGCAACTAGGCCCGTGAGCCACAACTACTGAGCCTGCGCGTCTGGAGCCTGTGCTCCGCAACGAGAGGCCACGATAGTGACAGGCCCATGCACCGCAATGAAGAGTGGCCCCCACTTGCCACAACTAGAGAAAGCCCTCGCACAGAAACGAAGACCCAACACAGTAAAAATAAATAAATTAATAAACTCCTACCCCCAACATCTTATAAAAAAAAAAAAAAATGCCCAAGAGGGTGTTCGCCAACAGCAGTCTTTAAGAGCCAGGAAGAGAAGAAACTTCTTTTTGTATTTCCCCAATCTGTCCTAGCTGTTTTCCTTGCTGTGGCACTGTTCTGCTTTCTAAGCCCCTTACACTTGCTAAGCAGCAATAAGTAGACCCCTTAAGCTCAAACTTGGCAGCTCCATCTGGACTGTGTGACCTCTCATCCCACAGGCTTCTAGGAATTCTGGGTGTATGAACAGGAGTCATCCCAATGGTCACCTCTCGTGTGGGTACCAGGTGTGGGCCAGGCACTGGGTGAACCACTTTACGGGCAGTATTACATTCAGTTTTCTTGGCCTCCCGGAGAGGGAGGCACTAATACTTTTCCCATGTTGCATATTGGTAAAACTGAGGCTCAGTTTACTGAGCTTCCCTGATGTTACATGGTAAATAGGGGTATATCAGGTTTAAGAAGCCAGGGCCCTTAATACCTGACCTTGAGCGTAAACAGTTATGTACACTGCTTTTTCTTAGGGCCACAAAGCCCTCAAGTTACAGTATGAACACCCTTATTCTTTTTTATAAAAGTATTGTCCTTGTTTTAAAATCCTCCTTTCCACGTCCCTAAAACCAAATCAAAATCATCTACACGACTGTCTTCTGAGGTCGTTCCTGCCCAAAGTGTCTACCACAAAGACTCAGGATTTGAGTAAGGCACTTAAGCTTTTCACATCTGCAAAATGGAGTCTTTTCCATTTTAAATGAAATGTTGTATAATGAAATCACTTCTTAAACTAAACACTTCAATGCAAATGATTATTGTTTTTGTTATGTGGACAAACCTGGAAACATATAAACTTCTGATGAAAAATTTGATGATGAAAAACAAGCATTCGGTTGAAGAAATACTTCCAAAAACCTTACAGGTCCTCTCATGGGTTTTTTTGGTCCAGTTGCTTTATCTACTTATTTATGCATTGCTAGCTTTTTTTGTTGCTGTTGTTGTTGAGAGTTCCCTGTCCACCATCTCTCATCTGAGCCTCTGGGATTGTGTATAATCCAACTGGAGAGTGAATTTCAGTAGACAATCAGCAATAAGATTTTGTGGTTTTGGTTCAAAGACTCTTCTATGGGGTGAAATTCTCCTGCAAATGAAAAGCTGCTAATTGGCTAGCAGGGAATTGGACTGGTCTTAGTGTTTATCAAGGCTTAACTCCCCTAGCTGCCGGTATTATACCCTTAGTCTGAAATTGATCACTGTGGTAAATTAAACACACTCCTCTTTTTATCTGAAGTGTTTTAGCCCAGTAATTTTAGGTGAAATCCTTGTCATTTTAAAAGTTCAAGAACTCTTCAGGTCCTGGGAAGGATTTGTGGATCCTATTCTGAAAAGGTGAAACAGAAGCCATTTATTACATGTCATTATTAACAAAACAATTTTCACGAGTATTTAGATTGATTGAGAGAAAGGTTTGCTGGATTTCCTCAGAAAGAAATAACTGAACAGGGTTAGAAACAATTGCGAGGTTGACAGATCACAGCTCCCTGTACCTCCAAATCTTTCCTGATCCTTGTGCCTAAACACAAATAAGAAGTGGCAGATTTCTCATAAATAGAACAAACTGCAATCCTTAGCCTGGCCCCAAAGTCATACCTCATGACGAAAGGAAGAGCCAAATCTGTGAATAGTGATGTCTTTCTGGAGCTCTTAGTTCCCTGTCTTCCCTTGGGACTTGGTTTCCAAAAGAGGTGCCTGCCTTGCATCTCACTTTCTTTAGCTGGATGTTTGTGTGTGAGAGACGTCGTTTGTAGTATCAGTCATACCTCAACCTCCAGCCAAATTCAGCAGTGTTCCCATGGAGACCGCTGACCGAGCAGAGTGTGAGTTGAATCATCTAGTTATCCCCAGAGCTTGCTGTGCCCCTGTGGTTGTGAGCCTGGTGGTCTGTACCAAGCCCAACTTATCCATGATTGGTGCCATCATTAGTTTTCTTCTCTCCCGCCCACCGGTCCCCTGTCCTCACTGCCCCCCGAGGGTGTTGTAATCAGTTTTTCACTGACTGCCTGTAACACTGCAATAGCCCCCTTACTGCGTTCCCTGATTCCATTCCTGTCCCCCTACAATCTGTTTTCCACTCAGCATCCAGAGTGATCATTTGAAAATACAAATCCAATCATGTAAAATGGTGTAGCCACTATGGAAAATGGTATGGCGGTTCCTCAAAAAATTAAACCTAGAATTACCATGTGAAAATGACATACAGTCATATTCCTCTAAGGAGATCTTTCTGACCACTCTATGTAAACCACCATCTTTAGCCCTTCTATTCTTTTATCCTAGGTTTTTTCCTTCATAGCATTTTTCACTTCCTGACATTATTTTGTATATGTATTTGTCTGTTTATTGTCTATCCCCCCAACCAGAATGTAGGCTCAGTGAGAACAAAGATGTCTGTCCTATTCATCACTGTGTCCACAGTGCCTGGTCCCAATGAATATTTATTGAATGAACAATGAATGGATGAATAAATGAATGAGTGAACCACTGCTCCAAGGAAGATGCAGTAATAGTATTGGAGGCTAAAGCAGAGGGCAGATAACTAAGTGTCCAGGCAGAGATAGAAGTGACTGGTGGCTGCGGTCCCTTATACAGCAAGTTCAGTGGTTCAGCATCCTCTGCCCTCCCGGACTCAACCTAGCTTAAGGCCACCTTGGGTGTTTTGGGAGCCTGAGTAGAAGGACTATTATCACCTTCTCTTGTTGCCTGCATTGCCTGACATTCTTCAGTTTACACTTTCCCCTTTGCATCCCTTGTCTGGATCTCTGCCTCACAGCTTGGGTTTCAAAGAATTAAAATCTGAGCCTACCCAATATCACTGATGAACATAGATGCAAAAATCCTCAACAAAATACTAGCAAACAGAATCCAACAGCACATTAAAAGGATCATACACCATGATCAAGTGGGGTTTATCCCAGGAATGCAAGGATTCTTCAGTATACACAAATCAATCAATGTGATACACCATATTAACAAATCGAAGGAGAAAAACCATATGATCATCTCAATAGATACAGAGAAAGCTTTCAACAAAGTTCAACACCCATTTATGATAAAAACCCTCCAGAAAGTACGCATAGAGGGAACTTTCCTCAAAATAATAAAGGCCATATATGACAAACACACAGCCAACATTGTACTCAATGGTGAAAAACTGAAACCATTTCCACTAAGATCAGGAACAAGACAAGGTTGCCCACTCTCACCACTGTTATTCAACATAGTTTTGGAAGTTTTAACCACAGCAATCAGAGAAGAAAAAGAAATAAAAGGAATCCAAACCAGAAAAGAAGAAGTAAAGCTGTCACTGTTTGAAGATGACATGATACTATACATAGAGAATCCTAAAGATGCTACCAGAAAACTACTAGAGCTAATCAATGAATTTGGTAAAGTAGCAGGATACAAAATCAATGCACAGAAATCTCTGGCATTCCTATACACTAATGATGAAAAATCTGAAAGTGAAATTAAGAAAACACTCCCATTTACCACTGCAACAAAAAGAATAAAATACCTAGGAATAAACCTACCTAAGGAGACAAATTATAAGACAATGATGAAATAAGTTAAAGATCATACAAATAGATGGAGAGATATACCATGTTCTTGGATTGGAAGAATCAACATTGTGAAAATGACTCTACTACCCAAAGCAATCTACAGATTCAATGCAATCCCTATCAAACTACCACTGGCATTTTTCACAGACTAGAACAAAAAATTTCACAATTTGTATGGAAACATAAAAGACCCCGAATAGCCAAAGCAATCTTGAGGAAGAAAAATGGAGCTGAAGGAATAAGGCTCCCTGACTTCAGACTATACTACAATGCTACAGTAATCAAGACAGTATGGTACTGGCACAGAAACAGAAATATAAATCAATGGAACAGGATAGAAAGCCCAGAGATAAACCCACGCACATACAGTCACCTTATCTTTGATAAAGGAGGCAAGAATATACAGTGGAAAAAAGACAGCCTCTTCAATAAGTGGTGCTGGGAAAACTGGACAGCTACATGGAAAAGAATGAAATTAGAGCACTCCCTGACACCATACACAAAAATAAACTCAAAATGGATTAAAGACCTAAATGTAAGGCCAGACACTATCAAACTCTTAGAGGAAAACATAGGCAGAACACTCTTTGACATAAATCGCAGCAAGATCCTTTATGACCCAACTCCTAGAGAAATGGAAATAAAAACAAAAATAAACAAATGGGACCTAATGAAATTTAAAAGCTTTGCACAGCAAAGGGAACCATAAACAAGACGAAAAGACAACCCTCAGAATGGGAGAAAATATTTGCAAATGAAGCAACTGACAAAGGATTAAACTCCAAAATTTACAAGCAGCTCCTGCAGCTCAATATCAAAAAAATGAACAACCCAATCCAAAAATGGGCAGAAGACCTAAATAGACATTTCTCCCAAGAAGATATACAGATTGCCAACAAACACATGAAAGGATGCTCAACATCACTAATCATTAGAGAAATGCAAATCAAAACTACAATGCACTATCACCTCCCACGGGTCAGAATGGTCATCATCAAAAAATCTACAAGCAATAAATGCTGGAGAGGGTGTGGAGAAAAGGAAACCCTCTTGCACTGTTGGTGGGAATGTAAATTGATACAGCCACTATGGAGAACAGTATGGAGGTTGCTTAAAAAACTAAAAATAGAACTACCATACGACCCAGCAATCCCACTACTGGGCATATACCCTGAGAAAACCATAATTCAAAAAGAGTCATGTACCACAATGTTCATTGCAGCTCTATTTACAATAGCCAGGACATGGAAGCAACCTAAGTGTCCATCGACAGATGATTTGATAAAGAAGATGTGGCACATATATACAATGGAATTTTACTCAGCCATAAAAAGAAACGAAATAGAGTTATTTGTAGTGAGGTGGATGGACCTAGAGTCTGTCATACAGAGTGAAGTAAATCAGAAAGAGAAAAACAAATACCATATGCTAACACATATATATGGAATCTAAAAAAAAAAAAAGGTCATGAAGAACCTAGGGGCAAGACGGGAATAAAGACGCAGATTTACTAGAGAATGGACTTGAGGATAAGGGGAGAGGGAAGGGTAAGCTGGGACAAAGTGAGAGAGTGGCATGGACATATATACACTACCAAACATAAAATAGATAGCTAGTGGGAAGCAGCCGCATAGCACAGGGAGATCAGCTCAGTGCTTTGTGACCGCCTAGAGGGGTGAGATAGGGAGGGTGGGAGGGAAGGAGATGCAAGAGGGAAGAGATATGGGGACATATGTATATGTATAACTGATTCATTTTGTTATAAAGCAGAAACTAACACGCCATTGTAAAGCAATTATACTCCAATAAAGATGTTAAAAAATTAAAAAAAAAATCGGAGCCTGCCATCTACGCGTCTTTGACATAAACAGGCTCAGCTGCTTATAGATGATGGATGCAGTTACCACAATCTTTAGCAGAGATGCTTGCCTCTTCATTAAATTTTGTTTGAAAAAAGGAGGAATACATATTTATCCTTTGGGCTCTAGCGTTCATAAAGTGTTCGCCTGTCCTCCTGTCTTAGACCCTTGAGGGGCAAGCATGTTCTCAATTCAAACCTTAACCTTGGCTTTGACCCTTCACCTCTCCATCCCAGGCCCAAGTGACTCTTCTTGAACAGCTGGACTATTTTTTAATACCTCTTTGATACGCAAGAGCTATTCCTATAGTAACAGTTACTATCACCTGGAGGAATCTGCCTGCATCCACACCAGAACAGCTGTGATGACCTGTCAACTTTCCCAGGGGTCACTTTAACTTTGTTTTGGTTGCGACATGGGATCAGAGTCTGGGAGTCCTCACTGGGGTCCAGGCTGCTATCCAGCCCAGATACATTTGTACTTGGAAAGCCAGTCACACACGTATGGCTGAGTGGGATTTGGTTGTTCTGTTTTGTTTTGTGTTTTTCATTTTTTTCCCTCAGATGCTTTTGTTCCATCCCTTAAAGCCACAGACTAGGCTGGGATGCATTTCTCAGGCTCTTCCTAAAATATAATAAGGTGAGTTATCAGATGTGTAAATTGAAAATCCATAAAATTCTGTTTTTAAACTTGAAGGTTATTAGGGTCCCTTTTCAACCAAACTGGGACTGTTTCCTAGGGGAAAAGATGTTTAAGATGAGACCAGAGGAGGAATAGGTTTCATCTGAGTGAAGGATAGTGGGGGAGGGAACACAGTACAGAGGAGAGAAGACAGCACACTGGAGAAATGGCAAGGAGCTCTGCAGAGCTGGCGTCTGACGGTGGGGCAGGATTTGTGAGCAAGACTCTAGAGGAGACGGCAGGGACCAGCCCTTGAGGGCTGGATTATCCACTTGAAGGATTCAGAATTGTATTCTGAAGGCAATGGCAAACAATGGAAGTATTTACAGTTAGAGAGAGCACGACTATTTTTATATTTTAAAAATATCACTCTTGCTGCAGAGTGGACTATGGACCAGAGAGGGGACATTTGAAGGTGGGTGGGAGGTTATAATAGCACAGGGACAAACAATGGATGTAGCTTGAACAAAAGTATAAAAATTGCAGGGCAGAAAAGTGGATAGATATTTTAGTAGACTTTATTTTTTATCTTATTTATTTATCATTTTTAATAGACTTTGTTTCTTAGAGCAGTTTTAAGTTTACAGAAAAATTATGCAGAGGTCCACATACTAACCCCTCCCCCTGTGCCTGCACACAGTTTCTCCTACTACTAGCATCTTGCCATGAGTGTGGTACGTTTGTTAAAACTGATACACCATTACTGACAAATGATTATTCCCTAAGGTTCATAGTTCCCATTAGGGCTTACTCTTTGTCTGGTACAGGTCTATAGGTTTTGACAAATGCATAATGTCATCTATTTACCATTACACTATCCTACAGAATAGTTTCACTGCCCTAAAAATTCGCTGTGCTTCACCTAGTTATCCCTTGCTCCCTGCCTGAAATCCCTGGCAACCAATGATCTTTGCACTGTCCTACAGTTTCGACTTTCCAGAATGTAATATAGTTGGCATCATACATTACATACTACATTACGTTACATACATTTTTTTCGAGCTGCTTCTTTCACTTAGCAAGGTTCCCTCATGTCTTTTTGTGGCTTGATCACTCTTTTTTTTTTTACATCACTGAGTAATATTCCATTGTATGGATGTACCACTGTTTGTTTATACATTCACCTATTGAAGGACATCTTGGTTGCTTTTAATTTTGGGCAATTATGATCAAAGCTACTATAAACATTCATGTGCAAGTTTTGTGTGACTATATTTTCAACTCACTTGGATAAACACCTAGGAGCAGAATTGCCAGGTCATATGGTAAGCCTGTGTTTAGACTTCTAAGAATCTAGGAAACGTTTTTCCAAAGTGGCTGTACCATTTTGCTTTTCCACCAGTAATGAATGAGAGTTCCAGTTGCTCCAAATCCTTGCCAGCATTTGGTGTTATCAGTGTTTTGGATTTTAGCCATATTACTAGGTGTGTAGTGGCATCTCATCGTATCAATTTGCAATTCTCTAATGACGTATGGTGTTGAACATCTTTTCATATGCTTATTTGCCATCTGTATATCTTCTTTGGTGAGGTATCTTTTCAGATGTTTTGCTCAGTTTTAAATTGGGTGTTTTCTTACTGTTGAGTTTTTAAAGTTCTTTTTATTTTAGATTCTAGTACTTCATTAGATATATGTTTTACAAAAATTTTCTCCCAGACTGTGGATTATACTTTCATTCTCTTAACAGTGCCTTTTGCAGAGCACATTTTAATTTTAAAGAAGTCCAGCTTATCAAGTTTTTCCTTAATAGATCATGTTTTTGCTGTATCTAAAAACTCATCCCCAAACCCAAAGTCATCTAGATTTTCTTCTTTGTTGTCTTGCAGAAGGTGCATAGTTTTGTGTTTTACATTCAGGTCTAGGATCCACTTTTAGTTAATATTGATATTTTTGTGAAAGATGTAAGATCTTGTTTAGATTCATTTTCTTGCATGTGGATGTCCAGTTGTTCCAGCACTGGACAGCACTATTTGTTGTACCAGCACTATTTGTTCAAAGAACAATCCTTTCTTCATTGAATTGCATTTGCTTTTTTGGTCAAAGATCAGTTGACTGTATTTGTGTGGGCCTATATCTGTGCTCTCTATTCTGTTTCACAGATCTTTTTACCTGTTCTTTCACCAATATCATACTGTCTTGATTATTGTAGCTTTATAGTAAGTTAGGTAATGTCATCCTCTGATTTTGTTCTTCTCCTTCAATATTGTGTTGGCTACTCTGGGTCTATTACCTTCCCATGCAAACTTTAGAGTCAATTTTTTAATCTCCACAAAATAATTCATTGGAATTTTGATTGAAATTTCATTAAATCTGTAGATCAGGCTGAGAGGAACTGACATCTTAATAATATTGAGTTTTCCTGTCCATGAACATGGAATATCTCTTCATTCACTTAGATCTTCTGTGAATCCTTGATCAAAATTTTATAGTTATCTTCATATAGAATTATATATATTTTGTTAGATTTATGCCTAAATGTTTTACTTTTTGAGGGTGCTAATGTAAATGGTGTTGTGTTTTTAATTTCAAATTCCAGTTGTTCATTACTGTTATATAGGAAAGCAATTCACTTTTGTATGTTAACCATTAAGTAGATGTTACCTATAGTGTTTTTATAAATTTTTCCTATCAAGTTGAGAAAATTCTCCTCTATTCATAGTTTGCTGAAAGTTTTTTTATCATGAATGAGTTAGATTTTATCAAATGAGATAGAGAATTTTTTCTGTATCTATTGATACCATCATATGATTTTTCTTCTTTAGCCTGATTGATGGATTACATTAGTTGATTTTTGAATGTGTACCTGGGATAAATCTTACTTGGTCATGGTGTATGATCTTTTAACACAGTTTTGTATTCAATTGCTAATACTTACTTGAGGATTTTTGCATCCATGTTAATGAGAGATATTGGTCTGTAATTTTCTTTTTCTGTAACTTCTTTGTCTGGTTTTGCTATTAGAACAATGTCAGCCTCATAAAATTGATTAGGAAGTATTCTCTCTGCTTCCATTTTCTGGAACATGTTGCCAAGATTTGGTATTAATTTCTCCTTTAAGTGTTTGGTAAAATTCAACAGTGAGACCATCTGGGCCTGGTGTGTTCTGCTTTGGGAGATTATTAATTATTGATTCAATTTCTCTAATAGATATAGGCCTATTGATTGAGTGTATCTATTTCTCCTTATGTGAGTTCTGGTACACTGTGCCTTTCAAGAGCTTGGCCTATTTCATCTAGGTTATCAAATTTGTGGGAATAGAGTTGTGTATAATACTTTATTATTCTTTTTTCCCTTTTATTATCCTTTTAATGTCCATGGAATCAGTATTCTTTCATTTGTGATAATAATAATTTGTGTCTTCTATTTTTTATTCTTAGTTAGCCTAGCTAGAGGTTCAGCAATTTTATTGATCTTTTCAAGAAAAGCTTTTGGTTTTACTGATGTCCTCTATTAATTTCCTATTTTCAATTTTATTGATTTTTGCTCCATTTTTATTCTCCTTTAATTCTGTTTAATTTGAATTTAATTTGCTTTCTTTTTCTAGTTTCCCAAAGTAGAAACTTAGATTACTAAGTGTAGATCTGTCTTCTTTTCTGATATATGCTTTAATTTCCTTCTAAGTACAGCTTTTGCTACGTTCCACAAGCTTTGATGTTTTACTTTGATTTTCAATTAATTCAAAATATTTTAAAGTTTCTCTTGAAACTTTTTCTTTGACCCATGTGTTATTTAAAATTGTGTTGTTTAATTTCCAAATATTTGGGGATTTTCCAGCCACTTTTCTGTTACTGATTTCTAAATTAATCCCAATATGGTCTGAGAACATAATTTGTATGATTTCTACTCTTTCAAAATTGTTAAGGCATATTTTGTGGCCAGGAACGTGGCCTACTTTGGTGGACGTTCCATGTGACCCTGAGAAATGTGTATTCTACTGTTGTTAGATGAAGTATTCTAAAAATGTCAATTAGATTCAGTTGATTGATGTGCTGTTCAGTTCAACTGTATACTTACTGATTTTCTGTCTGTGGGATCTTGTAATTACTGACAGAAAAAAGATAGGTTTTAAAAAATACATGTCATTTGGATTTTAGCCATGCTAATAAGTGTGTAGCGATATCTCATTGTTGTTTTTATTTATTGTTTCATCTCAAAACAATCTCAAAGTTTCAGAAAATTTCCAAATACAGTACAAAGATTTTTTTCCTCTCCTGAACTACTTGAGTATAAGTTACTTATCTAATGTTCCACCATCTTTGTACACTTTAGGGTGTATTTCCTACAAGCAAGGACATTTTCCAACATTAACCCAATACAACCATATACGTCAGCCTCTCAGGCCGTCTCAGTCAACAGTGCTAAGGGATATACATATACATATACCTGTAGGTGTATACATTACATCTATATTTATTTATTTATATACCTCTATATATCTCTATCTCTATTTATGTCTATCTATATATCTATATTAAAAATCTTAAATTCATACCTGAACCTCCAATTCCTAGTCCAACACAACAGGGTTCAATCTAGTTTTCTCCCTTTCCATTCTAGCACTCCCTGCTGTTCTCATCCCACCCTGGCTCTGATACCCTGGGCCACTGCAGCTCCCTGTCACCCCACATTGATGTTGATGCCTGCCTTCCTTGGTCCCACCTAATGGTTTTGGTACTGAATATTCAGGAAAAGAAGGGGAGGGAAGAACAGGGAGAGATGTAGAGAAAGGAATGAACAGATTTGGCAGAGACTTAGGAGATAGAATAAATAGGACTTGATGACTAATAAGATGTGGAGGTGGAGGAGAAGCAGGAGTCACAGGTGATGCTCAGGGATGATTCAGGTAGAGAACAGAAACAGGCTTGGGGAATGTGTGGGAGTGGGATGGACATAGTGGAAATGCAGCTTGAGAGAGAAATCTGGCTTCCAGTATCGATTTGGTGTTCATCAGATTATATATAATATTTAACGACATGGAGGGAATTCCCTACAGTTCCCTGTAGTCCAGTGGTTAGCATTCAGCCCTTTCACTGCCATGGTCCGGGTTCAATCCCTGGTTGGGGAACTAAGACCCTGCAGCACGGCCAAAACTCAAACAAACAAACCAAAAAAAAAAAAGGGCATGGAAGCAGATGGTACTTCCCCAGGAACATATATGTCAATTAAAAGAGAAGAAATCCTAGAGAAGAAGTCTGTAGAGCACTCTAAGAAGTGGGCAGAGGATAAGAGTGAGCTATGACAGAGAAGAAGCAGCTTGCAGAGTGTCAGAGAAGGCTAGGGAAGGAGGTCGGCTGAGGCAGATGTTGTCAACAATTCAAGTAAGATGAGGACAGAAACATGCCTCCTGGGTTCAGCCATGGAGTGAGTTAGTGACTACCACTGTCAGTCAAGTAGGTGGGAGTGGTGATGGTAGGGACAGTTGACTGAAAAGGGAATGCCAGTTGAGAAAGTGTAGAAAGTAAGTAGCAACTGTCTCAGGAAATTTGTGAATCAGCAAAGAAAAATAAAAAGTCTAAGTGGGTGGGGGGACAGACAGTCAATATTGATGAGAGGATTATGCAAGTTAAAATACTGTTGGAAGGTATTGACGACACAGGGATGAGGGGAAGTAAATGCTGTAGGTCTCTGATGAGGCTAAAGGTCAGTCACTGTCGTACTTGAGGGAGAGCAAACATCACCTAGAAAACTTAAAAATTGCACAGTTCTTTGATGCTGAATCTAGAGGTTCTGATTTTGAAGGTTTGGACTGAGACTTCTGTACCTTATCAAGCCTTCCGTGTCTAGGTGATAACGATACTGGTATTTCACAGATGATACTTTGAGAAACAAGAGAAGAAAAAAGGATGGAAAGCACCATGGTAGGATTCTCTGGGGACGGAAAAAGAGATGTTTCATCCATTATAACAGGAGCAGGTGTCGGTACGTGTGTTGTCTGGAGATAGAAAGTTTAGTGGTTCTTGTCTGGTGTGTTCTGTTTTCTCTATGAATGAAATAGGGGGTGCATTTTCCCTTGGGAATGAGGGGTCAGGAAGTTCGAAGAGAGTGGCAAAGATTGGAAATACATAGCATGGAGAATGGGAAATTGTGTATGAGTAAAATAAAGAGGGATTTCTGAGAAGTTTGAGAACCGAGATGAGGTTTATAAATTATGAATTTATAGTGGCAATTGTCTGCAGTTGTTTTTCACTTATCTCTGAGTCCAGTATCCCAGTGTGAGCACTGAGAAAATGGTCAGCTGGATTGATCTAGGGTTTGTGTTTTGTCAGGTATGAAAGATAGAAAGATAATGCAGAAAGGAATTGTGTTTAGTCCCAACAAAATTGTTGAGATGATGAAATCCAAAATGAACAAGAGAAGTTAAAGACAGGACTCTAATGAGGCAAAGGGAGATGGGGCAAGGAGCAGAGGTCTCAGAGGAGCCCCGCATGGACGGCCAGAGCTTTGTGGTCACTGGGGGGAATTCCTGATGGAAAGATTTCCATTTCTGTTGTTCCGGGCGAAGCTAAACTGTGTAGGTTGTGGTCATGGGAGTGGAATAATAATGTAGAGTGGAGACAAAGGTCACTGGAGATGAAAGAGGTCAAGGAAGGTAGACGCCAAGGCCTTTCTTTGGTGAGATGTCTCCAACAGCTTTACCTTTCTAGCACACTAGAAATAGGACGGGCCAAATTACGCATGTATTATTTTTGTCTGAATGTGCATTTAAATCAATGCATCACTTCGGTAAAGAAAGAACCTATCCAGAGTGAGCTCTAATGACAGAGTGTCTTTGTTACTTCAAGGAGCTCAGAGGCTCAGAAATCAGATCACTTACCTTACTCTGCTTAAGGGAAAAGCAGCTTAGATAAAGGTACTAATTAAATCAGTATCCCTCTTTTCCTTATTGTGAGTAACTTAAAAATGGCCCTATAACTGTGCTTTTATAAGTATGGTCGTCAGAGCCCCTGCATTAAAATCACATGGGGGTGATAGTTCAAAATGCATACTCCTGGGGTCAACACTAGACCTATTAATACAGTTGACTAGCGTGGGGAGCTGAGTTGGGTGGAGCTGGAATCTGTATTTTAACTAGATCTTCAAAAGACTCTTATGCACACACTATACGTAGACATACACACGCGTGTACTGAGTACACGTGCTTCCTGTGTGCGAGGAGCATGTAAGTCTGTTGTTGATGCCCGGGATTCATGTCCAGACCCACATTCTCTGAAGTGCGCCCTCTCTGTGCTTCACTGGAACACATTTTCATTCTAGCAACTCTAGCTCCCTTTCTTACATAAATGCTAATACAGAGAATAGAGACAGCAATAAAGTGCCTCCCTGCTTATTACTCTAAGGGATACAGAATATTCTCCAGGGGATTTTAAGCAAATATTTTTTTACAGATTTTACCTGTGGGTGAATTACCGAGCTTGACTCCGTGTTACCTACCCCCAGTGAGGGCACAATCTTTGAACTCTTAAAAACTAAATATCACATTCACTGATTTTTTTAATGAAGCCGTATGTTAGTCCAGGGTGAACTGGTGAAGAAGAATTTCAGGTTTCCAAATGTCAAAGAAAGGACAACACCACAGCCTGCTTTAAGAAGAAACCAAATGTTCTAATTAACATTTTTATCTTTGACATTTCCTGACTGCCTTTATATGTCCCTGGGGCTATTTTTGTAGTTTAACTTTTAAAAATAAAAATCCCATATTCACTCTTACCCCATTTTTATAGGCAGTTAACCTCACATAGTTCATCGGCTCTGTTGATTCACATTGCTAATGCCACTTAAGGTAATCAGGAAGCTTACAACATTTTGGTCTGTTTAGTTTAATGCAGCAATCGTCTGAGATAAAAGTACCAGTTATTCTGTTCCAATAACAAACTCAATAAATTTTTTTCTCGGGGTTAATGTGTTCTCTTATTTCAGTTTTCCTTCACGCTTTGTCTTCATTTCCAAAAAGCATCACATTTACTCCTATGCTTCGTTTCCTATTCAGCATTTGGATACAGCCATTGACATCTATCAGGTTCTCAATAACTTATTTGAAAGTTCTCCAGCTCCCCTTGCCCCTGGCATTTTTAAAAGGATTCATAAAAAACCTGAAAAGATGGAATTATAGCAAGTTTACATTCTGCAGCTGGTTTGCACATCATAGAGCAAGTTGTGTTGTGACATGAAAAGAAAAAGAAGGTGGAAGGAATAAAATGGTCATTTATTAAGCAATACTTTATGCCAGAATATGTGCTAAATGTGCTGTATCTTCTTTCATTTAATCCTCACCAAAATTTTGGCAGTTGGGATTATGATAACTACTTTTACAGATTAAGAAATAAGTAAGGCTCCAAGAGGTAAAGTAATTCACTCAAGTTCTCCTTTTTCATCAAGTTTCCCCCAAACCATTTACATTTTCAATATCTTTATCTTTCCCAGATCCTTTTCCTTATTATATAACATGTTAACAATCTCAGAACCTAAAAAACCAAATCTTCCTTTGACTGTAACTCTGTAGCATTTGTTTTCTTCACAGCCAACATCTGGAGGGAGCTGTCTGTGTTCTTTGTTTTTGCTCCTTCACATCTTAACGGGAAACAATCTGGCTTCAACTTCAACCTTCTAATAATTAAGCACGGGCCTTAGCACAAAAGAATCATCCACTCTGGTCCTCACCTGGCCTGCAACATTCAGTGCTACGTTTGACTCACTAGCAGGGTTGTTAACCAGATGAAAAGAGTTAATTCAAGAAATTCAGAAGTGTTCATGGCACATAGGAAATGGCATTGTTTGTATTATATATGTATTATATATTATATATGTATATTATATATATGTATATTATATATATATATATATATATATTTTTTTTTTTTTTTCCCTCCTGCATGTTATGCTGTTTTAGCATCTTAAAAATATCCCTTTCTGGCTGGGGAGAGACTGCTCCTCCCAGGGCTAACCAATTCCTAGAGGCAAGCTAGGGCTCAGCTGGGAGCATGGCCTTGATATGCAAACTAAGCAATCAGGAGCCTGGCTTCCTCTATCTGGCCCCTGCACCCCAGGAGGTGATATTCCTTTGCCTTAATTATCCTAAGGCCAGGTATCAGGCAACTAGAGACCATCCCTATAGCCCAAAGCTCGCTGAAATTATTCAAACCAGCCAGCCCTAAACTGTTTACTTGCCCTGCTTTGTCTCTCCTGCAGAAACCCCAATAAAGGCCACGGTCTAAGTGCTCCCCTGCTTCCTGTCTTCTGCCTCCTGACTCCCCTGGTGTTTTTCCACGTGGCACTGGGTGCTGTGCTATGTCTTCTCTTTCTAGGACCTGTGAGTATAATACATTTGTTTTCCTGAATCACTCCTTTGTCTCTGCTTGTGGCCCCCAATGACTGACCATCTCATAAAAAAAGCCAACAGAAACCCTCATTGTTAGCTGTTGTTGATGTGTGGCAGCGGTTGGTACTCCTAGGCTTCTATTAACATAGTGATCGGGGTCTCCATCCACCTTACAAATTGTACATTTTTAGTTTCTTTCACTAGTTTCTGTTTTCCTTACTGCCCTTAGACTCAGTCAAGAGGGGTCCTTGCTCCAGGTTTCACATTAAAAAAAATCGGTAATATTGAGATGTAATACAGGTACAATAACTGTCATTGATTATTGTTTTTTAACTATAATAAGATTAGGTAGTCATTCATTTTTTGTTAAAAAGAATCCGTTGGCATAAGGAGGAACAATATCTGTAACGCTCTAGATCTCAAGTGGCAGTATCACCAGTGTTCATTTTATTTATATCTCAATATGTATTAACTATATTATCGTTATTTGTTCTTTTGTATGCTTCAGATATCACACGCTACGAATGTAGTTAACTATTTAAGTTTTGACAGATATATAGAGTCCTATAACTTCCACCATAATCATAAACATTTCCCTTACCCCAAAATGCCTCCTGCCTCTTAGAATCAATCTTCTCCCCCTATTCTTGGTCTTTGGCAACAGTTAATCTTTCTGTCATTATAATTTTGTCTTCTCTAAAATTGTGTATAAATGGAAACTACAGTATTTAGTCTTTGGTATCTGGATTCTTCCACATAGCATCGCAGTTCTGAGATTCAGGCATGTTGTTCCATAGCAGTAATTTGTTCTTTTTTATAGCTGAGAAGTATATGATTATTATGCAAACACCAGGCAATGGACATTTGTGTTGTTTCTAGTTTTGAGCTGTTAGGAATAAAACTGCTATAAACATTTGAATACAAGTCCTTGTGTGGACATACGTCTTAGTTTCTATGGGGTTTACCTGGGGATAAGGGAGGGGAGGGATGAATTGGGAGACTGGGATTGACATATACACACTACTATATATAAAATAGATAACCAATAAGAACTTACTGTATAGCACAGGGCACTCTACTCAGTACTCTGTAACAACCTATATGGGAAAAGAATCTAAAAAAATAGAGTATAACTGATTCACTTTGCTGTACACCTGACATTACACAACATTGTACAATAAATCAACTATATTCCAGTAAAAATGAAAAATAATTTTCTATGGAGTAAATATCTCAAAGTGGGATATTTGGATCTTATGGTAAGTAGATGTTTAAGTTTATAAGAAAATGCCAAACCGTTTTCCAAAGTGGTTACACCCTTTTCCATTCCTGAGCAGTCTATGACAGTTTCCATACCTCCACATTCTTTTTTTTTTTAAATAATTTTTATTGGAGTATAATTGCTTCACAATACTATGTTAGTTTCTGTTGTACAACAAAGTGAATCAGCCATATGCATACATATGTCCCCATATCCCCTCCTTGAGCCTCCCTCCCATCCTCCCTACCCAACCCGTCTAAGTCATTGCAAAGCACCGAGCTGGTCTCGCTGTGCTACGCAGCTGCTTCCCACCATCCAACTATTTTACATTCGGTAGTGTATACATGTCGATGCTACTCTCACTTTGCCCCAGCTTCCCCCTCGCACCCTGTGTCTTCAAGTCCATTCTCTGTGTCTACATCTTTATTCCTGCCCTGCAACTAGGTTCATCAGTACCATTTTTTTTTTTAAGATTCCTTATGTATGCGTTAACATGTGGTATTTGTTTTTCTCTTTCTGACTTACTTCACTCTGATCAATGGTATAGAATGCCCAGAGATAAACCCATGCACGTATGGGTACCTAATTTATGACAAAGGAGATAAGAACATACAATGGAGAAAAGACAGCCTCTTCAATAAGTGGTTCTGGGAAAACTGGACAGCTACATGTAAAAGAATGAAATTAGAACACTCCCTAACACCATACACAAAATAAACTCCAAATGGATTAAAGACTTAAATGTAAGACCAGACACTATAAAACTCTTAGAGGAAAACATAGGAAAAACACTCTTTGACATAAACCACAAGATCTTTTTTGACCCACTTCCTAGAGTAACTGAAATTAAAACAAAAGTTAAAAAATGGGACTTAATTAAACTTAAAAGCTTTTGCACAGCAAAGGAAACCATAAACAAGTCATAGCTCCACATTCTTTAACTCCCTTTCTTTGTCTTGTTTGTTTGTTTGTTGTTTTTTTGGCATGCGGGATCTTGGTTCCTTGACCAGGGATCGAACCCATGCCCCCTGCATTGGGAGCACAGAGTCTTAACCACTGGACCACCAGGGAAGTCCCCATAGCTCCACATTGTTGCCAGCACTTAGTCTTTTGAAAATTTAAGCTGTGCTAGTGGATGTGTAGTGGTAACTCTTTCTGGTTTTTAATTTGCCTTTCCCTGATGGCTAATGAAGCCAAGCACCCTTTCATGTGCATATTTGTCTTTCTTCTGTGATATGTCCTGTTTAAATCTTTTGCTCATTTCTTAAGTTGGGCTGTTCTCTTTGTTTTGTTGATTTGTACGAGTTTTTAAGTATTCTAGATACAAGGTATTTTCCTACATTTTCTTCTAGAAGTTTTAGAGTTTTAGGTCCAATATTTAGGTCTATGATTCATTTTAAATTAAGTTGTATATAGAGTGAGAGTTAGGAATCAAGCTTAATTTTTTTTTTTTTAATGTATGGATATCCAATAGTTCCAGCTCCATCAGATGAAAAGCCTGTTCTTTCTGAATTGAATTACTTGGGTATCTTTGTGAAAAAACAATTGACCAAAAATATGTGGATCTATTTCTGGCCTCTCTTCTGTTGCATTGATCTATCTTGTCTAGTTTTTCAAAGTGGAATCTTAAATCGTTGATTTGACACATTCTTTTCTAATATAACCATTTAATGTTAAAAATCCTCTAAATGTTGCTTTAGCTGCATCTCATACATTTTTGCATTTTCATTCAGTTTAAATTTAAATTTCTCTTGTGATATTTTTTTCTTGATGTGTTATTTAGAGGTGTGTTATTCGATTTCTGTGTTATTTAGGGGATTTTCCAGATATCTTTTTGTTAGACATTTTTAGTTTAACTTGGTTATGGTCAGAGAAGATACTTTTGTGTGATTTTAATCCCTTTAAATTTTTTGAGGCTTGTTTTGTGATCTAGAATATGGTTTATTTTGGTGAACGTTCCATGTTCACTGGAAAAGAATGTGTATTCTGACGCTATGTGGAGTGTTTCATAAATGTCAATTAGGTAAAGTTGGTTGAAGTGATAATTCAGGTGTTTTATATTCTGGCTGATTTTTCATCTACTTGTCCATCAATTGCTAATAGAGAAATGTTGTGATCTGCTAATATAAATATGATTTTATTTCTCTTTACAGTTCTATTACTGTGGATTTGTTTGTTTCCCCTTTTAGTGCTACCAATTTTGTTTTATGTATTTTGAAGCTCTGTTATTAATAATGGTACATAAAAGTTTAGGATTGTTATGTCCTCTGCATGTATTAGTGCCTTTATTATTATGAAATGTTTCTCTTTATTCCTGACAATATATTTTTGTTTTGAAATCTTCTTCTGATATTAATATAGCCACTCCAGCTTTTTGTAGATTAGTGTTTTCATGGTATATCTTTAGCTAGTCAATTACATTTCAAAGGATTAAAAATGAGAAAAATATACTTTATATTTCCCCACATATTTATCATTTCTGGCATTCTTCATTCCTGTGTAGTTTAAATCATCAGCTGGTATTTTTCTTATGCCTAAAGGACTTCCTTTAACATTATTTGTAATCCAAGTGTCCTGCTGGAGGCCGGAGAATAAATTCAACTCCAGTCACTCCTTCATGGTCAGAGGCAAAATCAAGGATTTCAGTCCTACTCTGCAGAGAGTAGTCCTGCTCTGGCCCTTCTATGGCAGTGCCCTTCCCTACAGTGTGAGGATTCTGTGGGGCAAAAAGGATATTCCCACCCAAAACCTGTGTTCTCCTTCCATCTAGACCATATTCTTGATCATCAGAGCCCAGGAGTTTCCTATTTGGACAGCACAAGCTGGCTTCTAGCCTGGCCTTTCCCTGAGTCATTCTCTTGATGGAGGACCTAGGAGGGGCTATTTGCTGGGATGATGCGGTCGAAGCCCAAATATCCACCTATATGCCTCAGAGGCCCCTTGTGGTATAAGATGGATCCAGAGTGGGAAAAGAAGGGAGGTGGAACATCAGGGGCCAGCTTCTCCCCAAGCACCACATTCTGGCATGGAATTTCCAGTCCAAGAATTCTAAATTCAATCTAGCATTCTGGAATGTTATGATAATATATTTTTCAAGGTAGGAGAATCAATGTATTTTATTTAACACTGTGTTCATTCTATGTATAACTTTTAAGTCTTAAACCTATAGAAAGTGGGCCTTTGGACTTTTGCCCCAGACCTGGCAAATGTCAGGTATGGGCTGGCTTTTTCTTCTTACTACCCTCTAAATGTATGTGCAAATTCTTGAATTTGCCCTTTGTCCTCTTCTCTTATCACTCTATAGACTGGATGATGATCTCTGTTCCCCAAATTTCCACTAACACAGTTATAGGATGGTACAAGTATACATTATGAGTAGGTTCTACAGAATCAGTGGGGACAAGTGTACAAACAAGACTGGGAATGGCATCCTGGGTGGAGGAGGGGAAGAGAGAATATGCCCTTAGGCAGTAGTGTATTAAACTGAGAAGTTCGTGAATAAATCAGAAAGGGCCAAGCAGTGTAATGGGTGAGTCTGTGCTCTAGAACCAGGCTGCCTGGGATCAAATTCTGTTCCTCCCACTTACAACCTGTGAGACTTTGGGTAAGTTTCCCAATCCATTTGTGCCTCAGTTTCCTCATCTATACAATGGGCATTATAATAGCATCCACCTCGTAGGCTTATCTTAAAGACTAATGATTTAATAATTATAAAACAGTTGGAAGAATGCCTGAGAAATAGTAAATTCTCAATGCATTTTAGCTAATATATGAATGAGGTACAGTGAATTAATTCCCTGGCAGTCCAGTGGTTAGGACTCAGTGCTTTCAGTGCCATGGCCCAGGTTCAGTCCTTGGTTGGGGAACCAAGATCCTATAAGCTGTGTGGTGTGGCCAAAAATTTTTTGAAAAATGATAAAATAAAATAAAATAGGTACATTTTCAGGATTCAGGTTGGGTTTTTCTATATGTCTCTGTTGCATATTTTAGAATTGGATAATTTTTACTTTCCAATATTAGGATAATCTCTGGTTCTAGCTGCATTTACTTCAAAGCTGGCTAGACGCTCACCAGTTCTATCTCCTCTTCCTGGGAACATGGGTAGACTTTATTTCCAAGCTTTCTTTGCTGTTAGGCTGGGGCTGGAAAAAGAAATGTGTACAGAATTGATGTGTATAACTTTTAGGCATGGTCATAAATCCTCTGAGTTACACTCCTCTCTCTTACCCCATCTGAGGACTGGATTATTCCAGGATTACCTTGAATTTGTAAAATGGCAAAGCCATAAGATAGAAGCACTTGTGTTACTAAGGCACAACTTGCAAGAGAACAACTCAAGAGAACCACCAAACCAGGAATATTTGCACTGAACTTGAATTAAAAAAATTTTTTAATTGCATTAAGCCAGTAAGATTTTAGATTGTCTGCTACAGCAGTTAACCTATTCAAGTACAAATATTTATATGTTGAAGTGGAGTCCTTTCATAACAAAAATATGAAATCTATGTTATTAGCTTAGTGATTGGCTGTGGTCAGTAAAGAAACTGAAACTGACAGCTGGGAAAGTGGTAACCTTGTTATGCGGTGGCAAGACATTTGGTAAAACATTTTCCTGTGAACACTTGGAAGGTAACACGTGCCTATTGAAATTGAACTCCAGGTGAAGAATTGAGAAATATAACTCTAGTGGAGTGTGGTTTTTATTGGCTGCGTTTGGCCAAGAAAATGCTTGAAAAATAGATGGTTAGTTTGCAAGCATAAATGAAAGGGAATAGAGAGAGTCTGGAAATTCAGTTTTGCAGAGTTGAAAAGTCAGCTGTTTGTAGACTCTAAACCGTGAAAAATGAAATTAAAAAAAAAAACAAACTTTAAGCACTAGCAGTCCAGTAAATCTTTTCAGGTGAATAAAATGATTCACAAAAAAAGATCAGTTTAAGGACAGGGTATTCTCCTTAAAAGTTATAGCCTCAAGTAGCTATTATTAAATTGAGAGATTCTTACGGTGGCAAAGAAGCAGAGAGATAAAATGTATTTGGGAATTATGTCTAGGGAAGATCTTTGAATGTAGTTTCTGGCACTTACAACTGCTGGGAAGCAAATTGGTCAGAAGCCTATTAAGTTTTTTGTTTTTTTTTTTGTTTTTGAAAACTTTCAAGGACTTTAATATCTCTTGAGGAATAAGAGATTGGGTTTCCATACAAGACAAAAACTTTGATCAGAAAAGGTGCTGTTTAGGGCAAAGAAAATATGTGTAATGGAAAAAGAAGAAGCCTATTAAGTTTTTGAGGAATTTTTATTTCCAAATAAGCCACACGCTAAACAAATTTAAAAAAAAAACAACCCTGATTTGACCGCTTTAGACTTCAAACAACCACTGGGACTCCACACTTCTGTAAGCATGAGGGAGGCTAACTTCCAGCATTCCCAAAGACATGCCCCCTCTCTCCCACTTCACATGTGGCCAAAAAGGATAGCGGACAAGGTGAAGGTCACAGAGGAAAGAAGCAGGGCCACAAAGAAGGATGGACAGTGGTATTCCTCTTGGAGAACACAAGAAAAACCTTATCAAACAACTTTTCCTATCACCATTTTGGAATCCTTCACATTTTCTGCCCAGAATGACTTCAGTATTGCTGTAGACCATTGACTTCTAGGCTTTTCCATGTGTTCCCTTTGTAAATGGGGCTGTTTATTACTGTTATCTTGGCTCTGTTACACTGTTGTGTACTGGCTGTGTGTGTGGTGGTGGGCAGATAACTTATCTTTTAATTCATAGACCATCAGAACACAAGGAGCCATAAATAGCCCTATTGGAAGAACTGTGCATCACCTGGAGATCCAAGCTCACCTAGATGTAGTGATTGGGTGTGACTTTGGGGTCTTCGTTGGTGAGAGGGTGAGTGTGCTTTGTATGTAGGGGCAAGAGTGAGCTGAGAATCTGGTGGCCAGAGGAAGTCTGGCAGAGACTGACTAGATGCTCAGCAATCATCTCTCTCTTCCTGAGCACAGAAAAGATTGCATTTCTCTATTTCTCTTGAAGTTAGATTAAGATAGTGCGGGCCACTGTTGGTCAATTATATGTTGTAGAAGTGATGCATGCCACTTCCAGGACTGGCCACAGAACCCTTTGTGCAACTCCTCATCCCCTTCTTTTATCTGTCAGGGCTACCTTGAAGCCACAGGATGGAAGTAGCCTGGTTCCTGAGGTGCTGCTTGGAGAATCACCTGGCCAGGAATGTTTACCTTGGAATTTATATCAGCAAGAAAATACCTTGATCATGTTCAGTCACTGCGATTTTGCGGGTGTTTTTTTCCAGCGGGCAGCATGTCCTGAATAATACACCACACCACACATTGTGAAGATGGAGAGTAATCACTTAAAGTGACATCTTTGTTGTTAGAGACGGAATGAACGCAATTTCTTACTCCCATCTCCAGCATGACCTCTAACCCGGAAGGGATTCAAAATACTGAGTCAGATGTTTACAAGGAGGATAATGCTGGTGGTGGTCTGGGAGGTTCTTTTAGTGGTGGAGTCCTCTGGGATTTCAAGAGAGATATCTGAAGAAGGGTGGGCATGAAAATAAATCAATGAGTTTGCCTAATTCAGTATTTTTGAGAAAATAAATATTGTCTAGAGGAGGAAGGGCAGAGTATGATCCATGTGCCAGAGTGTTAGGTTCAAGGATACCCCTCTCCTTCCAAGGTTCACAAGAACTCCTTTTGTGTGGGCCTGAGCTCTGAAGTTTGTTTAGGGTGAATATTATAGTTTCAGAAGTGACCACTAGAAGGTGTGGGGTGTGTGTGTGTATGTGTGTGTGTGTGTTTCCTCAGGGTGTGCTAGTCTCATTGCAGGGATATCTTTGAATTTTGGCTGGAATAGTCCATGGAAATATTGCAAGTCCAGAATTGGGAAAGCAGAAGTAACTGTTAAGGAGCCTCCCAGGACAAGTGTTTATTGTAGTACATGTTCTAGAAGTTCCTTTCTTTTCATCACTGCACAATATTGCCTAAGGGCCCAGATAATAGTTTGGGGGGTATGGAGACAATATGAAATCTTTACATCAGACATTTGATTATTAACTATTTTAGGGCAAAAATGATCTTCAGCCATGAACAGATCCTGAAGATAGCATTAAAGGAGGTATGCTTAAAGAATCAGTGATGAGTTATGTAATACTGATATTTGTCTTTCTCTGTCTGACTTACTTCCCTTAGTAAGATAACCTCTAGGCTCATCTATGTTGCTGCAAATGGCATTATTTCGTTCTTTTTTATGGCTGAGTAACAGATACACGCTATTGTATATAAAATAGATAAACAACAAGGACCTACTGTATAGCACAGGGAACTCTACTCAACATTCTGTAATAACGTATATGGGAAAAGAATCTGAAAAATAATGGAGATATATATATATATATATATATATTATATATATAAAAAACTGGTTCACTTCGCTGTACACCTGAAACTAACACAACATTGTACATCAACTATACTCCAATAAAAATTTCAAAAAAAGAATCACTGATGAGATTACATGAATCATGTCAATCTGTTCTAGGAAATCAGATGAATTTTAGATGAGATATTTTTCTGTGAACTCCAATAAGATAAACAGCAAGAACTAATTCCCTGATGTAACTTACTTGGGAAAAAATTCTCCTCCCATTGTATCTTGAACTCATTGCAATCAGACTTTTACACCTCTCCTCTAAAATGACTCTCATAAATATCACTAAGGACTCTACGTTGCTTACCCAGTGGTTGTTTTTCAGTCTTATTTTGTCCTCCAGTAGTACTTGACGCATGATTTACTATGGTTTCCTTGGAATAGCTGCTCCATTTGGATTCCAGGACATCTCACTCACCTGGGTTTTCTTTAGTCTCTCGTTTTAAGTTCTTACTTTCCTTTGCTGGTCTCTCCTCATCTCCCTGACATTTACATAAATGTTAGTGTTCCCCAGACTTACTCTTTACATCTTTTTTTCTTTTCTATCTATACTCATACGTTTGGTGACCTCACCTACTCTCTTGGTTTTAAATGCCAAACATATGCTCACGATTTCTAGATTTATATCCCCACCCTGTACCTCTTCTCTGAACTCCAGACTCATATACCAAAATGCCTTCTGGAATCTTCTCTTTATTTTTTTAGCAGCCATCACAAAATGTACTCCTGATACTCCCCTGACAAGCCTTCTTCTCATGTGCTTTTCCCATATCCATAAATTACAACGCAGCCCTTCCAGTAGCTGAGGCCAACGGCCTTCATATAGCCCTTAATTCACCTCTCATACTTCAGTTTATGTGAAAGAGCAAGTCCTTTGTTTTGACCTTCAATGTATATCTAGACTGCAGCTCCCTTTCACTGTCTTGGGCTTCTGCTTCTGGATACGATGAAATAGTTTATACCCAAACAACCTTCTTCAGAGAACGACTAGAAAACCTGGATAAAACACAGAAGAAAATCAACTCTAAGGCATCTGAGAGCTGTCAATGCATCCACGACTTGCTTTACTGAGATCTCAGAGAGAAGATAATTTACTGAGACAAGGGCAGAATTTTATGTCATTATTCCTCTTATGTGTTGATTCATAAACTGCATGATGTAAAAAGCTCAGCAGCTCATCAAGGAGTTAGGCGGCAAAAGGCAAAGAAGCTAATTAGAACTTTCCTTGGCCTCATGGAGCAGAGGGGACATCGGAGATGAGAGATTACAAGGATTTGGTGACCCAAGATCCCCGAGTGAAGAAAAACGCAAAAGAGGGAGTCTGATATTCTGCACTACTTTTTCCCACCAAAGCATATGTCTCTTCATAAGAGGTTAAGGGCTGAGAGGCCAGGAAGCTAAGCAGATGTATTTTTCAGCCTCATAGTGCTAGGGAGACAATATTTAGAGTTCAGGGTCCCTGTAAACTTACCAAGCTTTCAGTTAAAACTCCTGAAGGTCTACATCCTAGGAGTAATGGAGAACCCAAAATAGGCTTTTCAGAGACCGAAATCCAGTCTTGAATAAGTTATTTCTGATCAGACAGAGTAAGATCAGCTGCTCCTACTCAAATTTTTGCCCAAAGTTAACATAAATCCTCTCAGGTAGACGATAATACCGTCCACAATCTCTACATTTTTTCATGACACGATGTCATTTAATAAAATGTAGCCAATAATATGCATCAGTAAAAATTATAAATTATCAAAATCAGAGATGACAAAAATCGATACACATAACGCATACAGACCCACAGTTGATCCAGTTATCAGACTTATCAGATATAGATGCTAAAGTAACTACGACAAATATGTTCAAGAAGATAGATGACAAGCTGGAGAGTATCAGCAGAGAATAGGGATCAATTTTTAAAATTAAATCAACTGATATTATAAAATTGAAAATCACAGTCACGGAAGCTAAGTTCTTAATAGGTAAGTTTAATATAAGATTAGATACATAGAAGAATGAGTTAATAAATTGGAAGAAGGCCAGAAGGAAAATCTCAAGAACAAAGAATAGAGAAAGGAAGACATTGAGATTTCCAAAAAATGCATAAGCGATCCATGGGAGAGTAAGAGTCTGACATAAGGATAGAGTCACATATGGGGCAGAGGAAGCTAACGGGACAGAAGCAGTGGTCAAAGGGCTGGCTAATGCTGACTATTTCCCAAAACTGATGGAAGAAATTAAGCAATAGATTCAAGAAGTACTTAGAACCACAAGCGGGATAAATACTAAGAAAAACACACAGAGGTGCCTCAAAATAAGGCGGCTGAAACCATGACAAAGAGAAAATCTCAAAAATTGCTAGACAAAAAAAATGACACTTTTAAAAGGATCAATAGTCTGTTAGCTGGTGTCTTAAAAGAAATGATGCAAGTTAGATTAAAAAAATAAAAGAAATGCCATCTTTACAATGCTGAAAGAAAATTAGTCTATCACACAACAAGCACTCAAGTGAAGATAAAACAACTGGGGAGGTCACAACGTAATCTGTCACCTGTGTCCTAAAGACAAACAGTGTGGAGATAGTGTGCTCTGAGATTCTGGTACACCTCAGACTTATTCTGACTGTTCTGCCACATAACGCCAGAGAGAGTTGCAGTCTCCTTATAAGCATGAACTAGTTACAAGCGGAGATGGTTATTGAATTCTTGTTGGATCCCAATCTCCTCCCCCACCCTTCAGGAAGCGATTACAAAAGCTTCTTTGCCAGACTGCATAGTAGGAGGGAAGTGAACGATGCGGAATGTTTTCAGCAGAACAAAGATGCAAATGCGAGTGAAACAGATGAGAGGAACCTAGGAATTGTAAGCCTAGCTAGTCGCTAGCCACCGGAATCCAACAATCCTAGCACTTGGCCCCTAAATCAGCGGCTCTACAGTGGCCACTTAATTCCTTTGATGGTGGTTGGAGAGGCCAAAGACTTAAAGAGGAACCAGCTCTGATGGGATTACGATACACCTGGACAGAGTGCGGCAACCTAGGGAGGGCTGTGAAGAACAGATGGGATGTTTGGGGAAGAAATGTCTTTATCTGAATGTACTGAGTTGACTTTTTAAAAATAGTATTGTGTTTAGTGCTAGGATGGGAATTTTTTTTACTGGAGTAAGGACTTATTAGGGAAAGTGACCCACAGGAAATTATAAGCGAATTTCTGGGGGGCAGAGGGGGACTATGCAATCATGGTGTGCTGGGGCCAGCTTCCACTGGTGGTGAGAACCAACTGTGCACTTTTCTCCCTAACCTCATGTTCAGTGATGTGTTTGGTAGCTTGAAATCTGCCATAGTGAATTCGACAAATCAGGGCTCCCCCACTCTCACCCCCTGAGAGCCAGTTGGTAAACATTTGCCAGTACGCCCCTGGAGCTATGTCATATGACAGATTTCATAGCGTGAATTACTGGGACAATCTGAACAGATTGACGTCTTTTAAATGTTATCCCATTGTATAACTCAAGCTTAGACTTTTCTCTTAAGATCCAGTTCCATTTTTCTCTTACCTTCTGCACCTTACCCGTGGTTTGACAGTAAGCACTTTAAATTTGTCTAAAATCCATTATCTCCTCTTCCAGGCTAGTTTTTCTTCAGGCGTTCTTTATTGTATTTCTCAACAATGTAACCTAGGGACTCAAATCAGAATCGTAGATGCCCCTCTGGTTATTCTCCCATGATCACTGGGTCTTGACAGATCAACCTAATTAGCATAGACTATACATATTTATTTTCTCATTTCCTCTATTGATCTACTATTGTCTTTGGTTCAGGCCCTCAGACTCTTTTGCCTCATCCAGTGTCTTCGAACACCCAGGTCATTAGAATACTTACATCCCATGAAAATCTGGTAAAAGACAGACACCCACGCTTCTTTTCTAGAGATTTGGGTTCAGTTCTGAGGAGAATTCTGGAGTCTGTATTTTTAACAGGTGATCCAGAATTCAGACAAGTGTAATCCTCAGCTAAGGTTGGAAAGTATTCAGATACAGAACAGAAATCCAAACGTCTCATCTTGAAATTGAAGCCCAGCCATAATGTGTCCTCTGCCTGTTTTTCTAGCTTTATCTCTCACTCTTTTCAGCACATCTTTTACTTCTCATATTATTTCACCAAATATTTATTGTGCTCCAACTGTGTATCAGAACCAGTCTTAGGTGCCGGCCATGACAGTGGTGAAAACAGACAAGTTGTTTGTATATAAATAAGGCAGGCCTCACGGTTTTGGGGGTCACCAAACACACCGTTCCTAGGCATGCCTTTACACTTTTGTTCTTTATGTTCCTTTGGTCTGGGGTGCCGTTTTGCTTAGCAGCCTTCTCTGGTTACCTTCTTGTTTGTGTCACCATTGCTCCCAGTTCATTCCTCTATTCTACGTACAAGGTTGATTTCCTTGTCCTTCTCTCTTACTAGACTTCTAACTCCTTACAGGCAGTTTTCAACCCCTCATGTCTAGACATGTTCTCAACCATGTATTGAATGAATATTACTCAACTACTAAGTAACACAGAAGGGATTTAAATTTAAGAAGATCTGACCCCAAAGTCATGTCCTTTTAACTCGACTGCACTCTCTCAATAAAGTATGGTTTACCTTGTCAGAAGAGCCATTCTTCAGTCATTTAAGGAGGATCAAATGATGCTTGCAAACAGAACTACTACCCATCCCAAGGGAGACGTGCCATTTCACCACTTTAGTTGATCAATGTCTAATCCAGATTGGAAAGTTCATGCCAAAGATTTGAGATTTATTAAACTAACAAAACAAGAAGACAAATATGTCCCTTTATCTTGGTCTAAATAGACATAACTTTACCATGCAGATACGTTTACCCTAACTCAGAAAGGTGACAGGCTAAGACTAGATAATGCTATTTCCTAATATTAATCTAACCAACTAAACTTATTTCTAGGTATAGGTCAAACACAGTACCTGGCACACAAAATTCCTCAGGAGCATTTCAGAAATCTTGGATTAGAAGAGGAGAGTGATATAGTTTGGCAGAAAATGAACATCACTCTCAGTCAATGTAAGCATCCACTTCATTGAGGAAATTAATGCAACTCCTATGGTTTTTATTCTTAAGCTAAAAAAATTTGTGCAGCAAAAGCTAATGGCTAAAATTTAGAGTGTCTTGTCATCTGATTTGGGAAATAAGTGCTGACCCTGCTAGTTCTATTAAAAATGCTGTCCATAAAATACACTTAGACTAGCTGGCGCAAGTTATTTTAGGACGGTGGGAAGGACCATGATTAATAAAAACTTCTCTTCCCCTTCTAATTAATTCACGGCATTGCCACCAGAGTGTTCTTCCTGTATCATAAATATGATTATGTCACCCCCCGCTGAAAAACTTTTGATGACTCCACATTTCCTATAAGAAAATGTGTAAATTCCTCAGCTTCGTGTGTGTTTTCTACAACCTGATCGTCACATTCACAATTCTTCTCAGTTCCAAATGCAAATACACATTGCATTCTTTAATTCTTTAATTGTTCATCCATAAATGTCTGTTGATTTCCCACGGCTGTGTCCTTGACTATCTGTTTTATCTGCCTTCATGCCTTTACTTCTGGTCTCGTGGCAAACTCCTAATATCACTCTTGTTTTTCCCATTCCTAACCATCCCTCAAGGATGATGCATTGTTTTCTCATCTATGTTCACGCATAATTTATACATAGGTGTATGAATCAAACCTTAGGGCACATGGTCTGACAAGCACAAGTATAATTAAGGGAACAAATAATCAAAACGGTTCCAGAAAATTTGGGGTATGTGGTTGCTATAATTATGACATTTATCACTAGTCCTTGGGTCTGCATGAATCTGTCAATAATTTCTTGCCCATTTCTCATTTATTTATTCAATAAATATAGTTAAGGGCCTGTCTTGTGTTATACGCTGTCATAGGTGAGGGAGATATAAGAGGAAAGGAGAAATTTGTGCTTTCATAGAGTTACATTCTGTTCAAAGAGACAGTGAAGAAACAACTAACAAAATAATTTTTTTGTTTTTGGATGCACCACACAGCTTGTGGGATCTTAGTTCCCCAACCGGAGATTGAACCTGCACTCTTAGCAGTGAGAGCGCAGAGTCCTAACCACTGGGCCACCAGGGAATTCCCAAACAAAATAATTTCAAATCGTGGTAATTACTATGGAGAAAATAAGATTTTATGATATGATAGAGGGTGACCTAAGAGGTGGGAGTGGGCAACCTCATATATGGGGCAATTTCTGTAATAGAGAGATTTCCTATAGTGTGACAAGAAAAAGACCCACAATATAATAGAAAAATGTAGAGAAGGTTCAAATAAAAAAATTTTTTAAATTCACAGAAAAACAAACCCAGTGATCAACAAACATTTGAAATATCACTTTATATCCATTGAATTGGCGACATTAAAAAGAGCTGTAACAAACTTGTGGTTACCACAGGGGACAGGGTAAGGGGGAGTGGCAAATTAGGGGTATGGGATTAACAGGTACAAACTACTATATATAAAAAATAGATAAGCAACACGGATATACTGTATAACAGAGGGAATTATACCCATTATCTTGTAATAACCTATAATGGAATACAGTGTGCAAAAATAATGAATTACTGTGATGTATACCTTAAACATAATATTGTAAATAAACTATAATTCAGTTTAAAAATAGAGCTATAAAACCCATTGCTAGTGAAGATACAGAGACTAGGGTTCTCTTGTACGTTGTCCGTGGAGTTGCAAAGCTCTGCAGCTTTTCTAGAAGGCAACATAGAAACATCTATTAAAACCTAAAATACACTTCCCCTTCAACTGAGAAATCCCACTCCTGGGAATCTACCTCACAGAAACACAAGTGCACATTTGTATGGTCATGTGTCAGAGGATGTATACTGTACCATTGTTTGTAGCGGCCGAAGGAACTTCAGCCAAGTGGCCAAAGAGAAAGCTTATGGATATAGGAAGGGCTGACTAAACTACAGTACATCCACATCATGGAATACTATGTGACCAACAAAAAGAATGAAGTACTGTCCTTCCAGATGATTTGGAGGGATTCCCAAATTTTGATTTCCTTCATGATGGGTTTCATACCTTTATTAACACATTGATTGAGATAATATATAATGACTGAAAGACATTTTAGATTCCATTAGGTTTTAAACAAGTTCATATTTTATTAATCCCAACATTTTCTCTCTCTATTTGAAATACGATAGCACATGTATTTGTGAGACATACTATTTATTCAGCCTACATGCAATGCCCAGTGTATATGAGGAGCTATAGAACATGGGCTCTGTGGCTTCTTTAGAGTCAAGTCCTCATGTTTGGAATGAATGAGCTGGACCACGGGAAGGATGCATGTTATTACACAAAGAGTTGAGTGGCAGTTAATATCTTAACAGTGTTTGCATTTTAAGACGTGGCAATTTATTCATCTGATTACATCTTTGGCTTCTTTTGAGGCAATGCAGCTAACACTGCGGGGTGGGGTGAGATGAGTGAAAGAGGCTTCTCCATGATATTGTCAATCACAATACATGTAAAAGTCTATCCTGGCTTCCAGAGTGCAAAATTGTACTGATTATATTTACTGTTCCACGTCTCAAGCTTCATGTAAAAGCAAATTCAGGAGACTTCTCTAGTGACGCAGTGGTTAGGAATCCGCCTGCCAATGCAGGAGACACGGGTTCGAGCCCTGGTCCAGGAAGATCCCACATACCACGGAGCAACTAAGCCCGTGTGCCACAACTATTGTGCCTAGAGCCCATGCTCCACAGCGAGGGAAGCCACCGCAATGAGAAGCCCATACACTGCAATAAAGAGTAGCCCCTGCTCGCCGCAACTAGAGAAAGCCCGCACCCAGCAATGAAGACCCAATGCAACCAAAAATAAAAATAAATAAGTAAATTAATTTTTAAAAATCACTGAAAAAAAAGCAAATTCAGGAAAACTTTATGTATGTTTTATAATAAAATATTTAAACATAAAAGAAAAATGGAGACATGTAACAAATACCTGTATACCTGGTACTGAGAACAGCAATGCTAAAATTTCTTCCTATCAGACTTGAAAAGACATAAAGTGTTACAGAAACTATTGAAGTTCTTCTCATATCTCTTCCCAGTCTCAGCTCTATTTCCATTGCTTGGATGGCATTTTAATGAATTCTAGCTGTACTTTATCTTCACATAGTGTGTAGAATCCAACACACTCTCAAAAGGACCTTAATAACAACAGCAAAGTCACCATACTTCAAAGCCAGAGTGGATTGTTACGTTGCATTTTTCTTAGTCTCTCTTACAGAGAAGAAAGGAACCTTCCCTGTCCCAAGTCAAAGGACAATGGTATGCATTCTCTCCACTCACCTTGTAGTAAAGCACTAAGCAAGTCACTTCTGTGGTATAAGACATTGCAGTACTTCCATTAGCATTCTACATCTGCACCTTTTTGTTTTTATGCTGTTGGTAAATAAAGGAAAGCATAAATCGAACACCTTACTCTGAGCAGGTCCACATTCCATCAACACAGCCAGCTGAAATGCTGAATGTTTATTCAATCATCTGGTTAGCAAATTATTCAGCTGGCTTTCAAGAACACTTTATCATGGAAAATCTCAAAAGTATGCAAATGTGAGGACTAGTATAATAAACCCTCTTGTACCCGTCATCCAGCTTCAACAATGATCAAATCATGGCAATAACGGAAAAACTCAGATTTTTTCTTCCTGGGTAGGAAAGAACTCTAGATCTTCCCTACTGTGTGTTTCTCCTTGACGACTCACCCAGAACACTTCACTTCTGACACTTCTGGTTGCCAAATATGTGGAGGATTTTCCCCATACCAAGCATTTCTCTGTGACAGCTGGCTGTCCTACAGTTTAACTCAATTCAAATCCTACCTGCCTGGAGATAGTGTTAGGTCCCACAGGTTGAGGGCTCAGTCCCACAAGACTGCCCCATTCACTTCATATGCCTGTGGCAAGCCCAGCTTATCACCTATGCTTCTGCTAACCAGCTGTAGATCAGAGCTTCCAAGGCTCCTTCCTGGGGCTTGATTAATTTGCTAGAGCAGCTCACAGAACTCAAGGAAACAGTTACATTTACCAGTTTATTGAAGGGTATGATAAAGGATACAGATAAACAGCCAGATGAAGCGATATATAAGGCGAGGTCTGGGAGAGTGCTAAGCATAGGAGCTTCTGTCCCTGTGGAGTTGGGGTATGTTACCCTCCAGGTGTGCGTGTGTTTGTCAACCTGGAAGCTCCCAGACCCTGTACTGTTGGGATTTTATGGAGGCTTCCTCACGTAAGTATGATCAATTATTAACTCCATTTCCAGCCCCTCTCCCCTCTCTGGAGGATTAGGGATAGGGCTGAAAACTCCAAGCTTCTGATCATGGCTTGGTCTTTCTGGTGACCAGACCTCATCCAGGAACCATTCAAGAGCTCACCCAGGGTCACCTCAGTAAAAAAAAAAAAAAGAGACACTCCTAGTGCTCTTATCGCTTAGAAGTTTACAAGGGATCAAGGAGCCCTGTGTCGGGATGGGGATCAAAGACAAATATTAGAACAAGAGATGCTCCTAGTATTATCACAAGGGTTTTAGGAGCTCTGTGCCAGGAGCCAGGAGCAGAGACCAATACATATATATTCTGTTGTCTTACAATGGCCAATCCTGTTTTCTCTCTAACCCTACCACTGTGTTATTATGAAGCAAATATCAAACATTGTGTAATTCTACCCATAAACATATCAGTATGAATCTTTAAAGGATAAGGATGCTTTTTAAAGAAACATAATCACCAGAAAGCATTATCACCCTTCAAATAATAGTATTTTGTTAATATTATCAAATATGAAGCAGTGTTCAAATTTCTATGATTCACATTTTTTTTCCAGGGTGTGTTTGAATTGGGATATAAATAAAGTCCATATCTTGCAATTGGCTGACATATCACTTAAAATCTCTTTCATGCTGTTCACCTCAATGAGGTTTCATGCGGTTCAGTTCACCTCAATCTCTTTCTTTTTATTCTTGCTATTTGTTTTTGTTGTTGTTTTTCCAGAAAACAGGTCTTTTGTCCTGTGAAGTCTCCCATATGTGGATTTTGTTGATCACATTTCTGTAGTTTCCTTTAACATGTTCTCCAGTCCCCTGTATTTACTTAACTTGGAAGGTGGATATAGAGGCATAATCAGATTCAGATTTAATTCATTATTTCATTTCTGGGCAAGATTTGGTTGTTTTTAAAAGCAATATTGATGAAATCGGTGTATGCAAAAGTGAAGAGAGTAGAGCGGTGAGGGAAAAGGGAGTTTTATTTGAAAACTTCCCTGGTGGTGCAGTGGTTAAGAATCTGCCTGCCAATGCAGGAGACACGGGTTCGATCCCTGGTCTGGGAAGATCCCACATGTTGCGGAGCAACTAAGCCCTTGCACCACAACTACTGAGCCTGCGCTCTAGAGCCCATGAGCCACAGCTACTGAGCCCACGTGCCACAGCTACCGAAGCCCGTGCACCTAGAGCCCATGCTCCGCAACAAGAGAAGCTACTGCAATGAGAAGCCCGTGCACTGCAACGAAGAGTAGCCCCTGCTCGTCGCAACTAGAGAAAGCCCGCACGCAGCAAAGAAGACCCGACGCAGCCAAAAATAAATAAATAAATTTATTTTAAAAATCTATTTTATTCAAAATTATGGCCTTAGAATTGTTCCTATTTAACATCTTTCAAATTGATCAGATATTTTTATATTCAAGACATGACAGGGAGGCATCATCAAGGGCACAGTTGCCTCTGTGATGGATGTGAGAACGTGATGACCTTGGACCAGTCACAACTTCTTGTCTTTAAAGTCAAGTTCACACTGACAATTCAGTAGCACAATTTGCGGGCTCATTTGAGAAAGAAAAAGATGACTACGGAACAAGAGTTTCAATCTGAATGGCACAGCGCTCGTGGTGTGATATCCTTATCTAATGTAGAGGTAAATGTGGGATGGTCCTTTCCACCTGCAATAGGATATTGGAATGAGATGCCAGTATGATAAAATCAGGTATAAAAGAGAATGGAAGACAAACACACATATGTGGTATTTAGCAAAGCAAATTTTGAGTAGCAGTTCTTTGACAATTGTACCTTATTCACTTAGTTTGGGAATAGACAATGGTGAGGGAAGATTTTTGAAGGAGAGGACATCTGTAAAGAGTGATATGCTGTAAAGCGCATCCCTTACCTGGTGAAGAAGACTCGTGGGCAGCCATCCAAGGGCTGCAGGTGTGACACCCCACCCCATCCACCCAGCTAGTTGAGAGGCAGTGGGGTAGATCTAACTTCCAACTCAGGAAATACAGAGGCCAGAGATGAATGGCAGATTTCCCTCGTGGTAGAACCAGGAGGAAGCTGTGACTTTGGGAGGGACTACTTGCTTCCCAGAACTTGTCCAGACACCTAGAGGCACACCTACAGAGATAGAAGCCCTCTGTGGCAAGAAGTTTGGAAGTAAATGTGGGATTCTCAGGTGCAGCAGAAAACGCTTTAAGTCACAATCTAGAACGAAAATGACTTTGTACAGGTCAAGAAAGGAACTCTGAAGAGAGATTGCCGGAAAAGCAAACTTTTGTGGAATTCAGGAAAGGGTTTACAAGAGAAACAATTAGCTTTAGGCATCTGTCATGCCCAGAGGGCATCTGAAAATCACCTGGAGAGCTGGTATGAGGGGGTTGCTTATCTCTGAAGTTGAAAATGTTAACATAAGGAAGTTTTAATGTCTTCAGTGTTCTCCTCATAGCATTCCCATTATTATTATCCTTTATACTTTTTGATGTATACACACACACACACACACACACACTCACATTCATTTCTTATAATTATCCCAGCTAGTAGTCTGGGAAGAGTGGGCATTATTTTCTCCACTTTATAAATGGGAAAAATGAGACTCAGAGGGATTAATCGCTACCCAGTGCCTTAGGGTTTTAAAGTGGTAAAAGCAGAATAGAACAGAGGTCTTCTCACTGCTGTTCTAATATTCCTTCTTCTAGATTCTGCTATCTCACTGGGTTTGATTACTTAATTACAAAATCCTCACTCCATTTAGCGTTCTGATCTCCCCTGAGCACTCCTTTCATAGAGGGTTACACTGAAGAAATATTAGAAGTTTAAAAAGCCGATTCAGACTGTGGCTCTGGATGTGCTGCCAAGTTTTTGCAAAGTGCTTTTCAGTAATTCCTAATTCCTTAAACATGGAAACCCCCTGCCTAAGTGTAGCCCGAGAAAATGTGCTCCGGTGCTTAGGAAAGCCAAAAGTGTGTGTTTAAATACATGAAACCTCCCCATCTCCTCATACAAGCACAGCCAAGGTCACCCATTTGTCTGTACAGAATGCTTTAAAATAACCCTCATTGAAATACGCAGGCACTTGTTACATCATTCTGTGGGTTGCCGTATTTGTGTTGTTTTGGGAGTTTTTGCAAGTTCAGCTCTAGGAACTTCTTTCCCTTTAGTTTGACAAGACTGTATCGAGTGCCCTGATGTCAGAACCCCTGTACAGGATGCTGGAGGGCCAAAGAAGAAGGTTAATGGTGGGCTCCAAAGAAAGACGATGGGAAAGAGTCCACGGAACTGCAAGACCGGCGCTTCCAAGCCAACAGGGAACTTGAATTCCTCAGCTGAGCTCCAAATCTGCAGAGGAGATGTGACAGTCTTGGCCAGCTTGGGCTCTGAGGGACTCTGTGTGGATGAGGACAGGGCTTTGGATGCGGGTATCAAAGTCGTAAGAGATTTGGTCTCTTTAAGGTCCAGGAAGGTTTATCCCAAGATGGTGTCTTTGGACTAAGACTTGTCATTATTTCAAGTTTCTGATCCAGCAAAAGCTCACTGACTCTAACTGGAGCTGCTCTTCCCCTCTGCCTCAGAGCTTCTCTGGCCTGATTTCTGTCTGATAACCCAGCCCTGAATTGGCCTGGACCCCTGATCTTAATCCCTGTTCATGATAAATCTGAAGACCTCTTTCTCTGTTCATCCTGCAGGGACATAGTAACCGGCTGCCTTTCTACCCCTAGAAGTAATCATTCTTGCCCTATCCGCAGCATCTCTCCCACATGCTTCCTTTTATTCTGCATTCTGTTTAAGTGGTTCCTCTATACAGCAAATTCTCCTGAACCAGTTGGCCTCTTTGTGTTTCATGGACTTGTTTTTTTTCCCTTCAGTTGCTTTTGTTACAGCTTGCATTTGTTGGTTTCTTTGTTGTTTCACTTAATTTCTTTTTCCCTCCTCCCCCACCTCCAAGTGTAAACTCCATACAAGCAGGGGTCAGACCTACCTTCTCCACTGCTTGTATTCTTTTTTTTTAAATTATATTTTAGCTCCATAGAGGTTTTTTTTTTTTAATTTATTTATTCATTCATTTTTGGCTGTGTTGGGTCCTCGCTGCTGTGTGCGGGCTCCCCCTAGTTGCGGCGAGCAGGAGCCACTCCCTGTTGCGGTGCGCGGGCTTCTCACTGCGGTAGCTTCTCTTGTCGTGGAGCATGGGCTCTAGGCACGCGGGCTTCAGTAGTTGTGGCGCACGGGCTTAGTTGCTCCGCGGCATGTGGGATCTTCCCAGACCAGGGATCGAACCCGTATCCCCTGCATTGGCGGGCGGATTCTTAACCACTGCGCCACCAGGGAAGTACCACAATCTCTTTTATTAAAGCACTTGAATTTAATAGCAGTAACCAGGTAAGCAGGTCATTCTTTTTATGAACATACGTTAGTTTTATTTGACAGAACAGCAATACAACTGAGAAGAATGGCTGAGGCAGCCTTGGGAAATATTTGAACCTAGAATAATTTCTCTGTTCACTTTCATTTACATCATGTAGCCACCTTCTTGAAGCAGATAATTTTTTAGAGACATTTTTAATAATGCAACTTTTTCCTTATAAATTAATTATAAATCATAGACGGGAATTAAAATCTCTTCCTGCCTGCTCTTTAACTTTTGGGTCTGCATAGCATCAAAGGATGTCTAGTCTGAACTTAATGTCTCCCTGTTCTGATACAAGGCATGTGTTTACTTTTATGAGCTAAGCTATTTAAAGGGAAGACTTTTACCTGATTTTCTAGACCTCTCAGTAAGAAATGCATGTGTCATTTCTTCTGTGCCTTTGATCTAAATGTTTCAAATTCCTTGTTTTATAAATGGCACGAGAGAAAGAGAGTACCTAACACTGCATGCAAAAGCTCTGAGAGTAATACACACACAAATAAATTTCATTTATTCAACAAAGATTTATTAAGCTGGGAAACATTGTAGGTAGGCAAAGATATTGAAAAAATAGACAATAGCCTCTGATTTAAGAAAGAAACTTATAGTCTAGTAGGAAAGACAGACATGTAAATAATTAGAATCCAGTATGATGGGTCTTAGGATAGACGAGCAAGCATGAAATGTATTGGGAAGACAGAACAAGGAGGGACTAACTGCCTGGCGGTGTCCTCTGCTGCTACATGCGCTTGTGACAGCTGTGTACAAAGACAGCACATGGAAATACACTCTGTCTTGGGAAAATGTCAGGCTGCGTTGCTTTTGTCCTCTCTGCAACACCTCCTACTGGGCTTACTCTTTTCCAGACACTCTTGGAACAGGCACCTTGGATTGACCACCAAACATAGACTTTGCTTTCTAGCTTTGACCTTCACGTCCCCTCCAGGTCACAGCGCCCTGCCCCACAGCTCCATACACTAAATGAAAGGCCAGTGGTCTTCGACCTTGCTTGCACAGCGGAATTACCTAGGGAATTGTAAAATGTACTGATGCTTGCGTCCCGACAGAGATTCTATTTTTATTGTGCTTGGCTTCTGTAGGTGGTCTCTTATATTCCCACCCACTCCTGGCTTTTGATGTAGGTATACAAGCAATCCATTAGAAGCCTCATTCTAGTCTGTCAGCACGAGGCACAGGGCGTAGACGTGAGTGCCAGATCAAAACCTCTCCAACTCATAGCTCTGACAGCTCCCCCAAGAGATCTCCTACCTTCATGGATTACTCAGCACCCTGGTTTCCATTAGTGGCACCTAGTTTGATTTTAGAGGGAATCCCTTAGAGGTTTTGCATGTCTGCACCCAATCAGTCGGCTTTATCAAAATAGTGCAGATCAGCGGCCTGGCAGTAGATTTACTTGAGGGAATTGCAGACAAGTTGGGGAAGTGAGTGGAGCTGTCAGTGTGAGACATGAATTGAGCTGGAGGGCTGTGTCTTTCAGATGCACGACTACTAGTTGAGTTCTGGTGTGAACTGAACATGCCCTTCAGTGACCAGTGATGGTTGTTTTTCCAAGTCATGAACATTTTGATCCTTCCCGAGTTGACTGAATGGGGCAGAATTCCCCTTTAGTTAATCCTGTGAGAGCAATGCCAGGTGATTCAACTGTTTAGGTAGAGACAGGTTCCCCCAAACCCCTCTACACTTTAGAAATATCATCGACACCATAGAAATCTAATCTTTCCAATTTAATAGCGTAAATGCATTTTTTTGTGAAGCACCTCGGTTTGTCACCCAAACTCCACTGATCACCTACTTCAATACCACAATTTTTGCCTATTCCCATTCACTGCATGAACACCCCCAATCGCTTCTGTTCACGGCAGAAAGAACTTCCTTCCAGCTACTTCCCTATACCTGCTTGCCTCTCTCATGCCACAGAAGTTAGCCAAAACTGAGAAGAAAGTTATAGTGCAAGAATCTCTGGGGAAACTCTAAATTCGCAAGATTGTTATAGGATTATGTTATCCTAACGTAGATCCGGGAGGAAGGACAGAAAAAGGGCACATACCGTTTAGTTCTCCAACTCAAGCACACTGTTCAGACTGAAAACTGGAGAACCATTTCTAGGGATCTTCAAGCTCTTCCCTCAGGGTACTCACCATTTTCTCACTCTGCTATTTTTCCTTTTGGGTTTACAAGGTTTCTAAACCACCCACTTCAGCTCTTTCCTTGGTTCCTCCTTTCTGTCTGCTCCTGTGTAATGATTGCCCCGTTTTCCGCATATTTTGGTTTTGACCTCTGGATTTTCCTCTGGGACATCACCTCCTGTCGGGTGACAATGGTAAGAGGAAATCTGTCTCAGGGCTCCTGGCCCCTATGTAACCTACCAGACAGCTCTGTCTCCTGTCAGACCCCATGCCAGCAGTGTAAGGGAATTAGGGAATTGTGTAGGGTCTTAGGAAGGGTTTGCTGGAGGAAATGATGCTGAGCAGATGAACAGGAGGAAAGGCATTCCAGAAAGAAAGAACTGTAGGGATAAAGGCAAGAAAATGGGAGGTAAATAGGATGCTTGGGAATCTCAAGTCATTTATTTATTTTGGATTGAAGGTAAAGAGAATATGGTAGGGTTTTAAGATATGAAGTCAGAAAGGTGGCCAAGACCAAAACACCTATATATGCATAACTACAATATCAGGCTTTCTGTAATAAAGCGTCATGTGTGTAGTGGGAATGCTCAGTGCTCCAGGAGTTTCTGGAAGCTGTTTATGACTGAGACGATTAGGAAAAACACATAAGAGTAACCGATATTTGAACTGAGCCTTAATTTAAGGATATGTAAAATTTTTATATCCGAAATGAAAGGAAAAGGATGGAAGGAAAGGAATTTGCCTTCATGGGTGAAAAGTGACCAGTATTGGGTGTAGCTGGGCACTTTGATAGGAAATGCTATTTAATATGCTAACACATTTTTTTGGCCTAAAACCAAAACGATCTATGCCTTATACTTTCTTAATCCTTGTAGGGCATCACCTTTATCTCTTTGACAGCACCTGCCATTTTCATTCTTTTTTATGTAAATCAGTGATCTCCCTGGGGCTCTAAATCCTTAAGGGTCTTGTCTCACCTTTGTGTCCCCAACAAAGGCAGTCCTGGCCACGGCATGCACACAGTAGGGGCCCAATAACTGTTGAATGTATAAATAAAGACTGAGGGTCTTGTTTTCCTGTTATTGTTTAGACAGCCCCTTTTCAACTCCATGCAAATAGAGAGTTTTGGTTGGAGGGAAAGTGTTGGACCAGGAGCCAGGAGAGCCAAGTCCCAATCCAGGCTGGCCACTAACTGAGTGGGTGATACCGAGTCTAAATCTCCCCGTCTATAAAATTAGGTCAATGGGGCTTCCCCGGTGGCGCAGTGGTTGAGAGTCCACCTGCCGATGCAGGGGACACGGGTTCGTGCCCCGGTCCGGGAGGATCCCACATGCCCTGGAGCAGCGGCTGGGCCCGTGAGCCGTGGCCGCTGAGCCTGCACGTCCGGAGCCTGTGCTCTGCAACGGGAGAGGCCGCAACAGTGAGAGGCCCACGTACTGCAAAAAAAAAAATTAGGTCAATGTTCTAGATTGTTTTTCAGCCTTTTAGCCAACATGGACTCATTTTGCATCCTTTGTTCACCCATTTAAAAATTTTTGTTTATAAAATAGTGACTCTTCATTTTTACACTAGCTATGCCTGCCAAACAGAGTCTCTGATGCAATCGAGTGACTGACACTAAGTGGATTTAAAGGTCCTGCTAAGATCATTGGGGGTGATCTAATGGCGTATAACATCTTCATTATGCTTTTTGGAAATGTTTAAAATAGCTGATAGGACTCTAGGAGTCTGCGGACCGTAATTTGGGAACCCTCAGCTGGATGGTCCCTGCTGGCGCTGGTCTGAAATTTTTCTGGAGTGATTCCCGCATCTTGAATAAGGAGAAATGCATACCACTGAATGATTTCAGAATAATCTTACTTCCTCTATGTAAGACATATATTTATGTATTTTAGAGTGAATGTGACATAATCACAATCTGCTTGTAAGCATTTTCAGAAACTATACACTACTGTTTGAGAAAATCAGAGATGTTGTTAGTATAAGTTTGTGTGCCCAACACACAGTGAGACCAAACACACCAAAACGTTGGAGTTTGGAGCAGAGAAAGATTTATTGCAGGGCCCTGCAAGGAGAGGGGTGGCTCATACCCTAAGAAAGCCCCGAGCTCCCTGAAGGGTTTCAGCAAAGCATCTTTAAAAGCCAGGTGAGGGAGGCGGGGTCACAGGGTATGTGATCAACTCATGCACAGTTCTCTGATTGGCTGCTGGTGAGGTAGCAGGGTGGGGTCACAGGGTTAACGTGATCAGTCCTTAGGCCCCAGGCCTCCTGGAGCAATGTGCTTGGGTCATCCAGTAGTTAACATCTTCCATTTAGTGGGGGTTTTTCACATCTGTAGAACGACTCAGAAATGTGCATCAAACACTGTTATCTAGGTACTTCAGAGAGGAGCTAAAGCAGAGGATTTGGAGGAAGGCCTGTCCTGGGAAGGCCTCATAGGGTCCTGATTAGTCACAATGTCCCTGAATGGTTAGGAAGCCAAGGGTAAGAATCTTTGTTAAGGGCATGTTTTATTAAAGTTTCTTTTTTTGCTCTCTAAAATTTTATTTATTTATTTTTCCACACTGCATGGCAGGTTGTGGGATCTTCCCCAACCAGGGATCAAACCCGTGCCCACTGCAGTGGAAGCGTGGAGTCTTAATCACTGGACCACCAGGGAAGTCCTGCTCTCTAAAATTTTAAACAGGAATGCCAGGCTCACAATTGTTCTAGCTCGTTTAGGATTCTTTCCCAGTACTTCCCTCAGCCCTAGGCTTCTTTTCCCTGTCAGTCAATGCCCCCCATGTTCCAATAAACCTTGAGAGGAAGTTGAATGCGCTTCTCTATGCAGCACAAATTTCCACTTCTGTAGGAAGACAAATGGAGCAAATTGGGTTACGACTGAGAAGGACATTACGGTGTCAGTGGAATAAGTCCTTATTTCGTTTTATTGGCTTCCTTGGAAAGTGCAAACTTCAATAGCCATATATGTTCTCCTGGGCAACACCAAGTCTCTCTTGTGCTTTATTTTTAGTCTTGACAAGAAAGCTGTCTTTGCAATTTGCCTCAAAACAGGTGATGGATGGATGTAATATTTATCCTCAAACAAAGGCGCAGCAAGAATAACAATAACCTACATTTATACAATGCTTATACATATTGTATATCATTTGATACTTGTAGCAACCAGTGCAAGACAAATTGGCATTATTTCTCCTAAATGAGAACTTGAGGGTCACAGGAGGTGTTTTTTGTTTTTTGGGTTTTTTTTTTTTGTTTGCACCACGCGGCATGCAGGATCTTAGTTCCCCGACCAGGTATCAAACCTGTGCCCCCTACAGTGGAAGCACAAAGCCTTAACCACTGGACCACCAGGGAAGTCCCAAGTTGCCTTGTTTAAGGTCACTCAGTGAATCAGTAAAGAAGCCAGGATTTGAATCCTTATCTCTCTGTCACCAGTACCCACGATTTTCCTATCCAGAATGTTGCCCTAAGCTTTGTTATTATTTACCCAGGGATAAGAAGGATTCCCCTGTGCAGTACACAGATCAGATGCCCAACATACACAATGCCTAGCATGAGCACTGGACTGAAATGAACAGAAAAAGTGGTGCTACCTGAAAAGTGTCATTATTTTTAGGAGAGGCTGACAGAGGGACAAATAAAACTATTAACTCAGCTTTTAAAGAGGCAATAAGCAGTATTAGCAAAGGTAGAATTGAGGAAAATCATTGAAGGAGTAATGTTTATTTAGCAAATTCAGATGACCCATGTGAAAATTATTCAAGCTTAATAGCTTAGAAATGCAAATGTAGAAAAATGAGGAACAAATTAATCCCATCAAAATGGCAAAGATTCTTAAAAAGTCATAAGATGAAGTTTTGCGAAGAATGAAGGGAAATGAACTTCTCGTAATTGCTTGTGGGTTTTAAAATTGTTACAACTGCCACAAGGGCAATTTGGCATCTTTATAAGAAATCCTAGATGTATGCATTATCATATATCTGTCTTCCTGTGCTAGGTATTATGCTGGGTAGTAGGAGAGTGATGGATGGTAAGCGAGCTATTATTCCTGCCTTCCTGGCAGGAGAGACAACTAAATAGGCAATCACAATAATGTGATCATTTGATGAAGACTATAAAATAGATTTTCCTATTTTTGCAATAATGATATCTGTGTATGTGTGCATGTAGAATATTAAATACACTAAAAGAATATATACCAGAGTTTAATGGTGTTCATTTCATCTTTGTATTGTAGAATTGCGGGATATTTATATTCTTTTTAAAGTTTTTCTATATTTTTCAAATCCTCCTATAATTAATAGGAATTACTAGAATAATAAAACTGTATCATGAATTCCTGCCTGTTTTACTAGCAATGAAAATCAGTCAGTTCGTGAGTCAATAAGAACCAGGCCTGGTGGCATATAAAAATCTAGAATTTTACACGCAGTACACTTTGGGGCAAGCCTCTGTGTATGCATCTGAAATCCAGATAGTCTCTTCCTCACTCACTTCTGCTTTCTTTTACTGCGTTTGTGTGTCTGAGCTGCTGGTGTTTGGACCCAATTATCATTATTGGTTTTCAATATAGTTTATCAGTGAGACCGGAGTTCAACCTTGAACTTAAGCTCTGTTGGCTAATTGAGCTTGCCCTCCCTCTTACCTCTGCCCAAGAAGGAAACTAGGTCCCCAGGACCCCAAACTTCCGGTTGAATATTCCTGGATACATCTCTAGGAATACCTGAGAAATTCTTTTTTTTTTTTTTTTTTTTTTTTTTTGCGGTACGCGGGCCTCTCACTGTTGTGGCCTCTCCCGCTGCGGAGCACAGGCTCCGGACGCGCAGGCTCAGCGGCCATGGCTCACGGGCCCAGCCGCTCCGCGGCATGTGGGATCTTCCCGGACCGGGGCACGAACCTGTGTCCCCTGCATCGGCAGGCGGACTCTCAACCACTGCGCCACCAGGGAAGTCCGAGAAATTCTTTAGGGCTTAGGATCTAGAGAGTTTTTAGAGCATCCTGTTGTCATGTTCTTTCACCTCCCGCCTTAGAATCAAGTGAGTTCTTGCTTCTAGATTTAGAGATTTGGACTTATAGGTTCCCACCTGCCCTCCAGGGAAAGCAGCTAACTCACTGAATTAGTTCTTTAATTCCATCACCTGACACTCTGGATCATCGCTTCTCTTCTGCTGGCTAGTTGGAAGACCCCAGAATGCCTTGCAGATATGGTTTATTATAAACTCCCATTCCAACTTCTTTCGTTGGCCATCCACCTGTCCTGTATTTAGCCATGAGCTTTCCCTCAGCAACACCTCAAGCTTCTCAGTTAAACCTCCTGATTTTATATTCAGGCTGCACAGAAACGTGATATTTATGACGATTGGCAAACATTTTTTTTCCCAAAAGTTAAATAATTACGAGGTTGTGTGGCTCTGATATTCTTTTTAGGAAGTGATGCATTATCCTCATTTAGGCCATTAAATAAAAAGTAATCAAAATATCTTGCAAGTCCTATGATTTATGTGCTGCCTGACAGTTCCAACATTTAAATAATGATTTATTTCTCCTTGGGATCCACTGACAATAACAGAACTTTAAAAGAATTTGAAGAATCAAATACCTATGGCAAATATTCTTGGGAAATATTAAAGCAAAAGGCAAAATATATCTAGTTAGCACGATAACATTAAATGAATTTGAAGGTGGCTTCTGTATTATTTAAGTATGTTCTGAGGATAGAAACACTTAGAATGTCAAAATTCCCCTTAGTTTTTCAATGGGGTACTATCTTTAGTCTCAGAAGGAGAAGACAAATTGAGACACAATATTTATTATTAAATATTAGTTATTTGACAGTGCATGGCAGTAATGATTTATCGCCATTTTGGTGAAGTTCACTTATTTCCCTAAAATAATTAAGACCAGCAACTCTTCAAGTTATTTATTTTAGAAAGATCAATGACAATATATTCATTGCTGAATACTCCAGTACTAGGGATTTGCACTAAGTGAGGTCTTATTTATATCAGGGACCAATTGTTGACATGATTCTCATGAAACTCAATGGGACTTAGACTTCTATATTCATATTTCTATGCTATTAAGCCTGAATAATTTTTCATATGAGACATTTGTATTTGCAAAACAAACACTATCCCTTCAATGATTTCGCTTTAGTTCTACCGTTACAGATATTATTTATTGACCCTTTAAGTCTTAGCCTCTTATGTAAGCTGTTTCTTCTTCTTTTTCTCTCACATCTTAATTTCTGGCGATCTCATTTCTTACAATTTCCTGAGTAAACCTGTTACCAATTATCTAAGTAGCAAAAGAAAAAATGTTGAATTAAGTCTGACTTTCTGTGCTAGAGATCTGAAAATTATTTGTATTTATTTAAGGGTGAGAAAATAACTTTTCCTGTTCAGCATATTTGATACATATTCATTAAACACACAAACAAGTGTTTGTGTTCCCTTAAGAATCAACTGCCTCCTCAAAATATGTTTAGGAAAGAAAAGAGATTTGTTCCACATCCAGCCCTGAGTCTGTTCAACTCACATCCCTGAGTCGAGAGGGCATTGTCTACTGCTATACACTAGGCTCCTGGCATCATCGGTTACCCTGAACTCCAGGACCACTTTCGCAACAGGGCTAAGAATTTGGATCATTTGGTCTTAACAGAATGATGTGAGAAAGGCCATGCTTCCGTTTATTATTTGTTTTTGTTTTTTTTTTTAAGAAATATTTATTTGAGGCTTAATAATTTGTTGGGTTTATTTTATTTTTTAAATACTTTTTTTTTTTGATGTGGACCATTTTTAAAGTCTATTGAATTTGATACAATATTGCTTCTGTTTTGGTTTTTTGGCCGCGAGGCATGTGGGGTCTTAGCTCCCCGACCAGGGATTAAACCCACACCCCCTGCATTGGAAGGTGAAGTCTTAACCACTGGACCGCCAGGGAAGTCCCTCATTTATTATTTGTAATAGACCTTTGTCATTCTTTTCGATGACTGAGCCTTGGAACCTCCTTACTGTATTTGGAGAAGCACCCACATTTTGAGGCAAAGCCTTCTTCTCACTATGAATGTATGCTAGATAATCACATTCCCATCATCTTTTGCAGCTAGAGCTGCATGATGTGCCCTAGGCATCAACCATCACATATACAAATGAATCAGGAGCTACTTCTGTGCAGAAGTTAAATACTATTCAGAAGCTCTCTGGGGATCTGTGGAGGCAGCTCCTAGAGGTAACTGTGGCAGTGGTGCGTGTCCAGCGTTTGTGGTGCCAATCTTGGAAGCGGCAGTGTTGTGTACAGTGACGGTAGTAACCTTGTCTTGGACCATCTGTGGCATTATTTGGGCTTTATGCCTGGCTGCATGGCCCCAGAGCCTGGCTCTCTAGAGATTATATAAGCAACCCAACATCCTTTATGTTAACTTTTAAATTTTGATATAATTTAAAACTGACAGAAAATTGGCAAGGATCTACAAGAAATTCCTATATACTTTTTTAGTTTAGGGTTTTGTTTTAATCTTCCTTAAAAAATTTTTTTGGGGGAAATAATCTCAGACTCACATAGAATTTGCAAAAGCAGAACATAGAGTTTCTATATATCCTTCACCCAGCTTCTCCCAATGATAATAACTTACAAAACCATAGCATAACTATCAAAACTGGGAGATTGATAACAAATTACTAGTTAAACTACAGACTTTATTTGGATTTCACCAGTTCTTATATGCACTTAAAAGAGATGTATGTAGTTCTACAAGATTTTATCCCATGTATAGATTTGTGCAACCACCATCACGATCAGGACACAAAACTTCCATCACCCCAAATAAGCTCCCTTTGCTTCCACTTTGCAGTCACACTTTCTCCAAACCATTATCCTTGGCAACCGTGGATCCATTTCCCATCACGATTTTGTTATTTCGAGAGTATTGTATAAATGGAATCATGCAGTATGCATACTCATCTCCTAAAGATAAACAATAATTCTTGGAAGCAATTCAGCTTTACTCCAAAATAAGGAAGAGAAATACTTTCTTTTCTTTTTTCTTTGAGAAACATTTTCTAAACACATCATATTCTGTACAGATTCTTTTACCCATTGTCTCCACTCTGTAAACAGTGTTTTCTGTTATCATGCAAAATAATCTCTTCTCTGACACCAATCTCCTGTTTCCAGATGATGGCTAGATATGGGGTCTCAGAGCTCTGTTTCATTGATCTGTCAGACACATATGCACGTACTCCTGTTGCCACCTTTAGTTAGCTAAATGCCAATTTTGTTTTTTTTACTTTGGACCCTATTAAATTCCTTGGCATGGTATCCTTCTCAAATTACCATTAATTAATAAAAAGGTGGGAAAAAAGGTGACGTCAAGGTTTATTACCTTCGTCAATAGCAAACCTCAAAGGATGTGAATAGGTCTGTGTGTGTTCCTTCAGTTAAATAAAAAAACACAATGGACACTTCGTTAATATTTCTTTACAACCTAAAGTACCACCTCTCTTTTTTCATTTTGGTACCAACACATGTCTTCTTTGATAAGGGTCTGCTCTCGATTTAGTAGAAATAACAATGTCACATAATTCTCCTTGGGTTAACCCAGACACACACATTTACCACTAGTGGGTCTTCTAGTCTTTGTGGTTTTTCTTTATCTCATTTGGCCCTTTGCTGTCCACTGACTTCTACCTGGCGTTCAATGTAGAGTCTAAGCGCTGAAGGTTGCAAATACAATGCAGGTAGGGGATTCAGAGAGACAAGAGGCATATGAAAGCTGTTTCATTATTTGTCCATATGTGAGTACTGAAATGATTTTTATTAAAAAACTAGTTAGGGCTTCCCTGGTGGCGCAGTGACTGAGAGTCCGCTTGCCAATGCAGGGGACATGGGTTCGTGCCCCGGTCTGGGAAGATCCCACATGCCGCGGAGCGGCTGGGCCCGTGAGCCATGGCCGCTGAGCCTGCGCGTCCGGAGCCTGTGCTCCGCGGCGGTAGAGGCCACGGCAGTGAGAGGCCTGCGTACCGCAAAAAACAAAACAAAACAAAAAAAACAACTAGTTATCCTAATTATATGGTGATTTTATTACACACGGGGCTATCCATGTGTAAGACTAATTCCCTGTAAGCTAGTGCAGAACTTTTATATGAGTATGCTTACAGAACGCTCCAGAGAAAAACTGATAATCTGGGAATGATGGGAATAGAACTTGCTAGAGTTTTGTTGTGAGAAACTTTATAATAGTCATTCTTAATAAAGATGTGTGTTCTTCCTTCCAGAATTACTTGAATGCATTTTTGACAACGTATAACAGCTTGTAAAGACTGTAGGGATCTCACCCCTCTGGGTTGAGAGTCGTCTTTGCAATGATTCCATTTTACCATAAAGGATGTGCTGTTCATTAGTTGTGCTAAAGCTGAAACAGGAGTATGAATTACTAGGTTAGAGCTTTAATAACCTCACATGATAAGATTCAGGTAAAACTAGGGTAGAGGTCATATACTACAGATAGATAAACTTGAAACTGGCCTTTTTGTCAGGTACCTGTGATAATTGAGGAAAAATGCAGAGACCATAAGAAATTAACTTTTTTGTCCTTATGTAGGGGTCATAAGAAAAGTTTTGGTATAAATTAGCTCTGAGGGGCCTAGGAAGATGGAACTCACTCTTCAGGGTAGGAAAGGAAGCCAGGATCTGTGAAGTTGTACCAACTGTTTTTTAAACTTGGAATATCAGAAACCTCTACCTTGAACGTGACTATCTTTATTGCTTTGTTACTGTCTAGAACTAAGTTCTCTTCCTCTTTCCTTTAGTATTGAATGACCTTCTCTTGACATCATTTTCTTGTCTCTGTTAAATGAAGTATTTTTGTCCATGTTTAAGCAATTGGTGAACTTGAGAAAGTTGGGAATCAGACAAGAATCCTAGAGCAGTGCTGTCCAATGGAACATTCTCTGACGATAGAAATGTTCTATACTTATGCAGTCCAATATGGTAGCCACTAACCACTGGCTAACCACTGAGTTTTTGAAATGTGACTAGGGTGACTGAGAAACAAAATTCTAAATTGTATTAAATTTTAATTTAAATGACCACAGGTGTCTAGTGGCTAAACTGTGAAACAGCTAAGCTCAAGGAGGAAAATAAACTCAGGTGAGATATTCAGGACTTATTTCATTATAATTCCTTTCATCTAGAGATATTTCTAGAGCTCTTCACTTTTAAAACCTTCGAAATTTTATAATTTGTTTCATTGAAGGAAGCCATTCATTTATAAGCTGTCTCTGAATTATTTTGCTCAAATGCACAAAGCTGCTTTCCAACGTGTCCTTTCTTTCAAGGATGCTTATTCATTCCCTTCTTGACCTGACCACACAGCATCCTTCCCCATATTCATGAGACATACAAGGGCAAGCACATAGGAACTGTATGAAGAGGGTTGTATATATAGACACTGAACATCCTCAGCTTGCAAGAGGCTGGCTTGCAAAGGTTCATTTGTGAATTATGGTTTTGAAACTTAGGATAGATTTTCCCACTGACTCAGGTTACGTGAGCAATATACTCAACTCATTTAACCCAAAATGTAAGTGAAGTTATATTTGCTTTACAAAATCCTCAAAAATGATAAAGTTGCAATTCTAATACAAATACAAAACCATAAATAAAATAAATGTGACAGGGACTTCCCTGGCAGTCCAGTGGTTAAGACGTCGCCTTCCAATGCAGGGGGTGCAGGTTCTATCCTTGGTCGGGAGCTAAGATCCCACATGCCTCGGGGCCAAAAAAACCCGAAAACATAAAACAGAAGCAATATTGTAACAAATTCAATAAAGACTTTAAAAATGGTCCACATTAAAAAAAATAAATAAATGTGACAGTTTTCTATTTAGGGTGAGAGAGGCAAGAAATAGAGGGACCCAAGATGTGCATAGTTTTCTTGAGAGGGGGGGTAAAGAAAGGATGTCAGTGAGGAAGATGTTAGATTAGAGAGTTCAGCAAACCACCTTTGAAGCAGCGCCCTCATCACTGTGCAGTGAGGACGAAGTATGGGGAGAGGGCAGCTGTCCAAGGAGAGGTGCTGAACGTTTCTGAGTTGATTGTTAAAAACTGGTTGGGGAGGGAGTGGAGTAATACCTCTACTCTCGGTAGTTTTTTATTATTTTTAAACAGGACTCTCAAAAGATACCTGAATGACATGGGACTTAATTTCTTCTCAATAAGCTCTAGGAATTAGTCTTCTCAGGCAGGCTTGGCAAGCCTATTCTCCCCATGGATTTGGGAAGAAGAGAAAAATATGTGAGAAATGTCTTTGTTGTAACTGTATCTCCAGGATATAACACAGGGTCTGACAGAGCAGTTGCTGAACACGTGACTGAGGTAATAATGACAGAGTGAATGCTATGACTCTTGCGCAGAGCTGTTTGTCCAGGAAGGAAACAAAGCAGAGGCTCTAACCTATGGACATTTTGTTTGCATTCTTCTGAGGGTTAAGGACCCTTAGCCTTCCTTAGGCTCTTCTGTAGAGATAGAAATAGTCTACATTTATGTCTTAATTACAGTTAAAGTTTATAGAAGCTTTTACTTGTATGGAATTTGGTCACTTCATTTAATTTCTTTAAATTATCCGTACACTCTCCTTTTTGTACTGCAGTCTGCTTTACACGTTTGGTAAATGAAAGATTCTAAGGGGCTTGCCATCATACTGACACCTGCAATTCATCTCTCTTGGGCCCTGTGTGAGAGAGACTTGGAAAAATGCAGCCTTCAGTCGACCATGGGGATGAGCTGTTCTTTTTCATGGTGTGACTGAAGTTCTAGTTAGCCCTTGACCGCTTCCTGGGATGCTACTATCATATTCAGATAGAAAAAATGATAGCTTAAATAAAAACTTAGAAACAGATGGTTTTCATCTAAAATTTAACCTCCTTTGAGAATTTCTACATCCACTCAGGCATCCTTTATTCCCCCCATACTTTTGAGATTTTATCTTTTCAAAACATTTTGATCAAATAGACTGGCTGACTTCTGCTTTTGGACAACATGGAGTAACAGGGACAGATTTATTCTCTTGACTGAAACAACGAAAAAGAAAAAAGGCCATATATAAGAAAACAATGATATTCAGAAACTGGACCTCAGGCAGCACAAGGCACTGGTCCCTAAGAGAGGGTAAACTGATAAGCTGAGCCCTATGATTGCTCCAGCTTACTTCCTAGAGAGAGTTTGAGACCACTGTACAGGAAGGGGGACCCAAGTGAACTGATGATAGTCAATTCCTAGATACTGTGTAATTACGTTTGTAAATTTTCCAGCTGGACCTTTGTACTAGAGATATTTCCATGAAGGTTTATGTTCTGGCCATGTCCACAGCCTTCTTCTGGGGAAAATTGCACTCTCCCCTTCTTTCTGATTAAAGTTGCCATGGCATAGCGCGTGCAATGATCAATCAGTGACCATCCTCATCCTCTGGTTTTGACTGATGGGGCCAGGGATCAATGTTCACGCTTAGGTGGAAAATAAAGGTGTTGCTTGGCAAGAACTTTAACCCAATATCTTGCTCCGTGTTGGATAGTAATTAATTGAGCCACTCAGATCTTCTCTCTTGGAGAGCATAAATGCCAAAAAAAAAAAAAAAAGAGGGGGACTTCCCTGGTGGCGCAGTGGTTGAGAGTCCGCCTGCCAATGCAGGGGACACGGGTTCGTGCCCCGGTCCGGGAGGATCCCACATGCCGCGGAGCGGCTGGGCCCGTGAGCCATGGCTGCTGAGCCTGCGCGTCCGGAGCCTGTGCTCCACAACGGGAGAGGCCACAACAGTGAGAGGCCCGCGTACCGCAAAAAAAAAAAAAAAAAGAGGGCACCTAGAACTCAGGTTGTGTCTCAAAAGACTGAGCTATTATCTTGGTTTAACACAAAGCCTGATATATATCCCAGTCTTAAGGAAACCACAGTGCAGAGTGACTATACAGTTGCCGATATGATTTTTCTGTTTTCTTTCACAATAAATTACTATTACCAAAGGTCATATATTTGTGGTTTTTCTTACAAACTAAAATAGCTTCTTTATTCTTATCAATAATAATAGATAGCTATGGTTGAGTCCTTACTGTGAACTAAGCCCACATATTATAGCGTCTCCCCAACAGTCTTGTAGAAAAATATATTATTATTACTAATACAATTTTACAGATTATAGCCCAAGGTCAAATTATTAATATGTACCAGAGGTGGGATTCAAGCCCCAGTTCAAGTTCATCTGACCACCAATTTATACCCCTTTTCTTCCTCTGGTTACCTGCCATTGATCAATATTTCTTCCACCTAAGTTAATCAGGATACCTAAAAAAAGATGAATCTCAGGGTGTATATTGAACTCAAAACCTGTTTTCAATGTTTTTTTATTTTTGGATAATTATTACTAAAATTGGATCTGTTTTTCTTGGGTGAGTTGTCAGTTAACCACTATTAAAATTCCAGTTAGAATACTTCTGAATAACCAATTTCCAAGTAATTAAATAAGAGGCTGTCTTCTTTTTGAGAAAATGTTAGCTGACAACAAACATGTTTTTAGCTAATTGATTTCAAATTAAAGGCATTGTAAGTGGTATTTTACTGCCAGGAAGGAGAACTGAATTCTTCTCAGAAAGATTAATATTTCTAATCAAAGAAACACACATACAATTCTCACTTTCAGGTAGAGTCACTTTAGATGGAATTGTATGCTAAGGAAATAGAATTGGTTGCAATCTATGAATATAGTGTGGTTTGAAAAGGTGATTTCAAAAAGTTCAATCAGAAAAGTTCAATGCAGAAAATATAATTTCTTTTAGGAATTATTATGTATATCATCACAACTTAGATTAGCAAATTTGTGTCTTTTGAGCCTACTAAGTAGGTAAAAATCTGGCATAGTTTAGAATATAAGGAAATCTGGAATATAAACTGTTGGACTACACAACAGAAGTGGCTTGAATTCATTGGTATTTTTGGCAAAGGACTAATAATTGCTGTCAGTTTTCCAAAGAACTACAGAAGGAGACTAGGAAAGGAAATATTGTAAAAATTATTAAACCCTGTCACATTATAGCATCCATAGACTCCCAGACAGTATCCCATATTATACTTTTTCTAAGATTAAAAGGAAAAACTATATGTTAAGACTTCAGCACTTTGAAGGTGCTGAGCAGAGAATGTTTTAGAGCAATCATTGTTAAAAACAAAAACCTAAAAGACATAAAACACGACCAGTTTCCTTTGAATTGGACCCTCTTTTTGAGAGCTGTGTGTGTGAATTCAGGTGTCCCCCCGCCCTCTGTTTTGGTCGTTTTAAGGATACAAAAAACCTTATTAGTGAAGGTAACTTATCATTAGTGTCATTATTATTAAGATACTGCAGCACATAATGAAGTCAAACAATACTAAAAAGCACACAGTAATTGAGTCTCCCTTTCGACCTAGACTCAGGAAGATGATTGTCATCAACAGTTTCTCTGTGTCTTTAGTAAAAAATTTCAATTGTTCACATATATACATATGTATTTACATAATGAGAGTATTTCTATTGAATACTTACTATTCCACTATATATGTTCTGTAATATACACATATGTATTACTAAATAGAATATCTTAGTGACACCTTCATAGCAACATGTATATATATCTACTTTATTCTTTCTAACTGCTGTACACTATTCTTTTATGTAGGCGTAATGTTATTTATTTAACCAGTCCCCTATTGACAGACAATTAGAGTTCTTTGAGATCTTTGCTATTGTTATGCTGCAGTGAGAATGCCTGTATATACGTCTTTGGTAATGTTCAAATATACTTGTTAGATACATTTTTAGAAGTGGAATTGCTCAGCTAAATGGTATCTGCATATTTAATTTTGATCATGTCAAATTACCCTCCAAAGAAATTTTTGCTAATTATACTTCTATCAAAAATGAAAAACAGTGAGTCTTCATCAACATGGTAAAACTGATCTTTGTTCATCTTCTAGGTGAAAATAAGTTGTTGTTTTACTTTTTATTCTATTGATTTCAAATAAAACTGAAAAACTTCAAAAAATTTTAAACTATCTTTTTTCTATAAAATGCATGCTTTGCTCCTATTTCTATTAATATTTTGGTTTATTCCTCAATCGATTTGTAAGAATGCTTCATAAATTATGGAAATTACCGAAATACACTTTCTTATTAGATTTACTTGGTGAAAGCAATACATGTCTATGATTGTAGACATTTAAGGACATTACCAGTAATGACTAATACTCAAGTTTGATTAGCCTTTGATAAATATTGACACAATAACTTCATACTAATTTGTTAGAGGTCAAAAGAGAATGTTCCCTATGCATCATTTGTTTAGTCATGTGTACTTTCTGTATACTTTGCAGTAAAATTTACACAAAGTACAATATATAGGCACTAGGGATTATTCTGCTCCATTAGAGTGGCTCTTTCCTTGAACTTAAGTAGTTTCCTCATAGTTTGTGTTGATGAGTGTTCAGCTGAGGACTTGAGGAAAGCCCTCTGTTACTCTCCAAATCTCTGTCTCTGCAGCCCTCTCCTTTCTGGTACTTTGCCACGTGAACTCTAGATGCCTTACCCTCCTCAGACGCCCACTTCTCTCTCCTCAATGCAGGAAGACTCTTACTCAATCCAGAGTTATTCCAAACATTTCAGCAAAAGAGCCAGTGAATTCTTTTTCTTAAACCAGATTGCATAAGGATTTTTGTTATTTGCATTGAAACAATCCCACCTGTTTATTGAACTTTATGGAGCTATTTTTTATAACATGTTTTGACAAATATGGTAAGAATTCCAGCGAAGCACAGAGTACCTCTGCAGGGGTCCATTAAAATATAGTTTAATGGGCTTCATCTGTCTAATTCAAGAGTACTTATCGGACTACTAGAGGGAAGAATAGACTAAGTAACTTGATATAATTCTCCACAAATATTATTCTTTCAAACAATTACATATTATACAAATGGTTTATTTGCTTCATCTTATTATGAATATTATACATACTCAGTATAAAACACATACATGTACACATACATATCACCATTACCACCATTAAAAATATTATAAATTATAAAATAAAGATCATCCAAAATATTATGACTCAGTGGTAATATCCATCTCTATTGCACAAGAAAATTCTTAATTCGCAGATGTCCATAAGCAGGGTATACAAGGGCTATTCTGGATCCCGTTCTCTTCTTTCTTCACTTTATCATTCTTCGTAAGACTTAAATTTTAATACAGTTAATCCTCCATTTCTTTCCTTTTAATTGGTCCTTTTTGTGTGTCTTATCAGTGAAAACTTTCCCTCTCCAAGATTACAACTATATTCTCGTATATATTCTTCTAAAATTCTTAAAGTTTCATCTTCACATTTAAGAGTTGAATCGACTTAGAATTGATTTTTGTATATGGTGTGAGGTAGAAATCTAATATATATACATATATATATTTTTTCCTATATGGATAATCAAATTTTCCAACCTGTTTTTTGAGCAGTCTGTTTTTCCCCCTTTGATTTGTATTGCTCACCTCTGCCTGGTGAGCAATACATGAGTCTGTTTCTGGGTTCTTTATTCTAATCCATTAGCCGGTTTGTCTATACTTGCCTCACAGTGCTAATTACTGAATATTTAAAGTGGTCCTAGCTGATAGGAAGTCTCCTTATCACATTCTGCCTCAAAATCAACTTGACTATTCTTGGTTCTTTGCTCTTCCATATGAACCTTAGTAGAGTTCTCTAGTTTACCACACACACACAAATCTGTTGGAGCTTTGGTCCAAACTTAACAGAGTTTACAGATTAATTTGAAGAAGTGACATCTTTTTGACACAAAATCATCCAGTCCATGAAAGTTACATAGCTATTCATTTATTTGGATCTTCTTTTAGGAGTTTTAATATTGTGTTATTATTTTCTTCATAGACATTTTTAGACTTAGTCCTTTATTTTTGTTGTTGTTACTTTGTTGGGATATCTTTCTATTTAGTTTTATGGAAATAGAACATTATATTGTATCAGGAAACAAGAGAATATTCCTTCAAAAAGAGAGTGATCAACAATTCAAACTGCTCCTGAAGGATAATGATGAAGAAATAGCTGTGGATTTGACAATTAGAAAGACACTGGTATCACTTAAGAGACTATATATTGGCTCAGATATATGTACATTTGAATTCCAGCGCCATCTGTCATTAAGCTATATGAGTTGAAGTACTCCACTGAGTAAAGTGATAAGGTCTTCACCACAGGATTATTGTGTGGGTTACGTGAGTCAAAATGTGTAAAGCATGTAATATTTCCCAGCTAATAAGCTATGAAAAGAAGAGGAAGATATGACAGCAGATTAAAAGAATATTAGAATGGAAAATAGGATTTTTCTTAGACCACCAAAGAGTTAAATCTGTGGATAGGAAAAGGGGAAAATTCTAGTTAATAAATAGACCTGGAAGATATTTAAAATAAGATTGATCAAACAAGAGTGATCAAATGGAACAGGATAGAAAGCCCAGAGATAAACCCACACACATATGGTCACTTTGTCTTTGATAAAGGAGGCAAGAATATACAATGGAGAAAAGACAGCCTCTTCAATAAGTGGTGCTGGGAAAACTGGACAGCTACATGGAAAAGAATGAAATTAGAACACTTCCTAACACCAAACACAAAAATAAACTCAAAATGGATTAAAGACCTAAATATAGGCCAGACACTGTAAAACTCTTAGAGGAAAACTAGGAAGAACACTCTTTGACATTAATCACAGCAAGATCCTTTTTGACCCACCTCCTAGAGAAATGGAAATAAAAACAAAAATAAACAAATGGGACCTAATGAAACTTCAAAGCTTTTGCACAGCAAAGGGAACCATAAACAAGATGAAAAGACAACCCTCAGAATGGGAGAAAACATTTGCAAATGAAGCAACTGACAAAGGATTAATCTCCAAAATATACAAGCAGCTCACACAGCTCAATATCAAAAACCAAACAATCCAATCCAAAAATGGGCAGAAGACCTAAACAGACGTTTCTCCAAAAAAGATACACAGATTGCCAACAAACACATGAAAGGATGCCCAACATCACTAATCATTAGAGAAACACAAATCAAAACTACAATGAGGTATCACCTCACACCGGTCAGAGTGGCCATCATCAAAAAATCTAGAAACAATAAATGCTGGAGAGGGCGTGGAAAAAAGGGAACCCTCTTGCACTGTTGGTGGGAATGTAAGTTGATACAGTCACTATGGAGAACAGTATGGAGGTTCCTTAAAAAACTACAAATAGAACTACCATATGACCCATCAGTCCCACTACTGGGCATATACCCTGAGGAAAACCGTAATTCAAAGAGAGTCATGTACCACAATGTTCACTGTAGCACTATTTACAATAGCCAGGACATGGAAGCAACCTAAGTGTCCATTGACAGATGAAAGGTTAAAGAAGATGTGGCACATATATACAATGGAATATTCCTGAGCCGTAAAAAGAAATGAAATTGAGTTATTTGTAGTGAAGTGGAGGGACCTAGAGTCTGTCATATACAGTGAAGTAAATCAGAAAAAGAAAAACAAATACCATATACTAACACATATATATGGAATCTAAAAAAAAAAAAAGGTTCTGAATAACCTAGGGGCAGGACAGGAATAAAGATGCAGACATAGAGAATGGACTTGAGGACACAGGGAGGGGGAAGGGTAAACTGGGATGAAGTGAGAGAGTGGCATGGATATATATACACTACCAAAAGTAAAATAGATAGATAGCTAGTGGGAAGCAGCTGCACAGCACAGGGAGATCAGCTTGGTGCTTTGTGATCACCTAGAGGGGTGGGATAGGGAGGGTGGGAGGGAGACACAAGAGGGAGGAGATATGGGGATATATGTATACATACAGCTGATTCACTTTGTTATACAGCAGAAATGAACACAACATTGTAAAGCAATTATACTCCAATAAAGATGTTAAAAAAAAAAAAGAGTGATCAAAGCAGAGTGGATAGTCTCAAAAGCAGACAGTGTGACAGAGCAGAAAGTGGGATGAGGAAGGAGACACTTGAACCAAATGGGAAAACAATATTTTGGAGCCATTTAGCATAGTGTCAAGTAGCCTTACACTTGTCCACATCCCATAAACATATATTTGATTTTCATCATGTTATGATTTTTTTTTCAAAATGATATCATTAGAAATAGTTAACATATTCTTCTTAGTAATGAAGGAATTGTGTTATAAATTTTATAGTGTGCCAAAAACGATTAAACTGAAAAGCAAATGTTAGTGTTATGGTTTGGATTAAGCTATCTAGAATATTCAATAAATCAGAATCACTCCTTGCCTGGTGATAGTATATAAAGGAACTTTTATTATAGCTTAGTGGTAAATTTATTTGGGTTGTTAAGGCCCCTCTGAAGAGTAACTGGGACTGAATGGATGACAAACTTGGAAAGATTATGAAGTTAAAAGAAAAAGGAGATAAAGCAAAAGAAATAAATCCTTAATCCTTTGTTCAGGAAATGTTTAGTCTTATTGTGTCCAATAAATCAGAGAAACACAATCAAAATGTCAAGATTCAATAAGCATCATCCTCTCTTGTAACTTCTTCTCCCGTTTTCTTTCTTAACAACAGTTCTTTGTATTTCTGATTTTAACCAGACCAAGCCTTTTTGCAACTGCATGCATTTTAAGTCTCATTTATATTAGGGGATGACTCTAGGTTAAAAAATAAGGGAAGGGGCTTCCCTGGTGGCACAGTGGTTAAGAATCCAGCTGCCAATGCAGGGGACATGGGTTTAAGCCCTGGTCCAGGAATATCCCACGTACCGCGGAGCAACTAAGCCCATGCGCCACAACTACTGAGCCTGTGCTCTAGAGCCTGCGAGTCACATCTACTGAGCCCACGTGCCACAAGTACTGAAGCCCGCACACCTAGAGCCTGTGCTGCACAACAAGAGAAGCCACTGCAATGAGAAGCCCGCGCACCACAGCGAAGAGTAGTCCCCGCTCGTCGCAGCTAGAGAAAGCCCGTGCACAGCAATGAAGACCAAATGCAGCCAAAAATAAATAAATAAAATAAATAATTTTTTAAAAAAAATAAGGGAAGGAATGAAGGTGGGAAATAAGAAAGGAGGATAAGAAACAAATAAGGAAGGAAGGGAAGAATAAAAAGAAGAGAAACAAGCAACGAAGTGTCAATTGAAAACAATAGCAGAAGGATGTGCAGCAAACTAAATAGACACCTCCAGTTCTCAAACTCGATTTACCCTTTAAAAGCAATTTTTTTTGACCCAATAAGAGCACATGTTACTCTCTTACAGATTCACAATGTACATTAGCACATTAAGGACTTGGAGAGGGAATCAGTTTAACTTGTTTAACTCGACATTTCCCAAACGTATGTTCATGGTATGTACATGGCTCCTTGTGAAACAACTATTAATGCCATAGAAATTTAATTCCCATGGAGCACACTTCAGGAAAAACTGGAGCTCACAAATTCAATTGCATGTATTACTGAATTTTATTTTCTTCCTCTTAAGCACAGCTTCTCTTTTTTTTCCAGCTTCATTGAGACATAATTGACATGTAACATTGTGTAAGTTGAAGGTATACAATCAGTTAATTCAATACACTTACATATTGCAATAATGATCACCGCCATAGCGTTAGCTAACATTTCCATTACATTACACAATTACTATTTCTTTTTTGCAATAAGAACATTTGAGATCTAGTCTCTCAGGAACTTTCAAGTATATAACGCAGTATAATTAACTATAATCATCATGCTGCATATTAACTCCCCAGAACTTATTCATCTTATAATCAGAAGTTTGTATCTTTTGACAGATTTTCTTATCTTTGGCTGGATTATCATGCTGTATCAGTTGTGAAGCATGTCATTATACAATGCTCAATATCCACTATTCCAGGATATACTGTCCATTAGATATATGTATCACATGCTTTCTAAGCCATGGTTCTTTGGTCTTTGAAGATATGGTTTAAATAAAAGAAAAAATGAAATGGGCTGAGAGATCCCCAGGCCTCTATTTTGAAAGATAGGTAGGTAGAATCATGGCCTCTAGAAAAGGTCATGCCCTGATCCTTGGAATCTATGAATGTGACTTTACATGGCAAAAGGGACTTTACAGATGTGACTAGGAGAAGAATCTAGAGATGGAGAAGTTATTTTGGATTATTTAGGTGGCCTTAACCTGATCGATCACCTGAGTCCTTAAAAGTAGAGAATGTTTCCCTGGTGCAAGACAACCAGACAGATGGTAGCATGAGAAGGACCATTGTTAGCTTAGAAGGTGGGGGAAGGGAACCATGAGCTATAGAATGTGGCAGCCTCTAGAAGCTGGAAAAGGCCTTTGGAAAGGAATACAGCCCTGTTGATATCTCAATTTTATCCCAGTAAGACCTGTGTCAGACTTCTGACCTATAGAACTGTAAGATAATATATTTGTAAAGTTTGAGTCATCAGTTTGGGGGAATTTATAATGGCAGCAATAAAAATCGAATTCCATAAATAAGTATGCAAGAAGGTAGGATAGAAAATATTTGGATTAAACAACCTCCTCTAGTAAAAAATGATTTAACACACTTGTATTCTGGCACTTTCATAGGCAGAATTCTAAGATAGCCTCCAAGATTCCTGGTATATACACAATTTTCCCAGTTATTCAATCAAACACAGGTCTGAGTGCTGTTGCAAAAGTGCAGATTAATTGAGGTCCCATAATTGTTGACCTGAAAATAGGAGATTATCCTTTATGGGCCTGACAGGTTATTACCTGACAGGTAATCAGGTGAGCCCTTAAAAAGGATGGGGTTCGGGCTTCCCTGGTGGTGCAGTGGTTGGGAGTCCGCCTGCTGATGCAGGGAACACGGGTTCCTGCCCCAGTCCGGGAAGATACCACGTGCCGCGGTGTGGCTGGGCCCGTGAGCCATGGTCGCTGAGCCGGCGCTTCCGGAGCCTGTGCTCTGCAACGGGAGTGGCCACAGCAGTGAGAGGCCCGCGTACCACAACAACAACAACAAACAAACAAACAAAAAGGATGGGGTTCTTGCTAGCGCGAGAGATTCAAAGAATGAGAGAAATTTGACACAAGGGGGATTCTCCATTGCTAGCTCGGAAGATCTCCATTGTTTGTTGTAAAATTGTGGGCAGTCTCCAAGAGTTGAGTGGGCCCCAGCTGATAGCCAGCAAAGAAATAAGGACTTCAGTCCTACAACCACAAAGAACTGTACTCTGCCAACAATGTGAATGAGCTTGAAGAGCACCCATAGTTCCAGATGAGAGCATAGTCAACATCTTGATTTCAGCTTCATAAAATCCTAGGCAGAAAGCCCAGTCTTACTGTGCCTTGACTGTTGACCTTCAGAACTATGACTTAATAAATGGTCTTGTTTTAAGCTGCTAACCGTGTGGTAATCTGTTACACATCAATAGAAAACTAATTCAGGCACATAATGACATAATTTTTAAAAGTTATCTAAAACTCCATTTCAGTCAATGATAGCATTTTCATGGGGCCTGAGGGAAGCACTTTCCATCAGATCATATACCTTTGAGGAAAATTATTTATCCACGTATGTGTCACAGAGCCCATCCCCATGCACTGTAGACTCGAACGAATAGGTTTTGATTTGAGTTAAAAAGATTCCACACCCCCATCATATTGGGGATCATTTTAAGGGATGTTCAACTTTAAACACCTCTACTCTCATGATGCCAATTTCCTATTTTCATTTGGCAAAACAAGCTTACTCTGTTTATTGAAAAGATGAAATATGCTTCTATCAAAAGACTAATAATGATCATGTCTCTCGAGTATGAGAGTAGACTTCAAGGCATTGCATCGGGCGGAATTGAATGGAGAACACCAGGTCTGCTCCAGTGCCCAGTGACTGGTAATGCTCCAGGGTGCTTGCTGATGTTACTAATAGAAGTGACCAGGATTTGGTGAGGAAATGCCCAGAGGGCACTGCATCTGAGTCAGGGGTCCGCAGGTCTTAAAAGCACAAATACTTACTGACTTCTGTCTTGATTGATTCTCTTGGCCTCCGTGCTAGAAGTTGAACGAACCATACTAAGACAAGGGACTCAAAAGGAGAGGGAGTAGGCAGACAATACTCAGGAATAAAAGAACAATGCCAATGCGGAAGTCAGGACCCAGGTCTAAGAATAATAGACCACGCCACAGTGGAAAGAACCTGGTTCTCATTTTGCTCATTTGTGAAATCAGGTTTGGCAAGGGAACGCGTTGCAATCCCATTTGATACAGACGAGCAAAATTTCTTTTTGGTGGACCTCAACCTGAATTCCAGGTTGTAGATAAACAGGGACCTGCAAAGGGAAGTATGTGGTGGAAGCAATTGGTGAAAGTCTCTCCCAACTTTCTCTATCCCAATCAGAAGTAGAACACATGTAGAAAAATATATGTTGTGTTAACATTAAACCATAGTAATAAGAAAATATTTGGGTGGATGATAAGACTTAAAACACAGTTGTCTTTTATCATACATGAAATTAAAACAATTTGTACCTAACAAAATGAAGAACTCTTACACCTAAGAGTTTTAAAGGAAAGCAATTCCTTGCTCATATAAATATGTCTGCTATGGCAACAGGAATTTTAAATCTGTGAGGAACTAATATTAAGTGACAGGTTCTCTAGATCAGCTCTGTAAATGCAAGGCATTATTTGATTTAGATATAAGATTTTCATCACTTAATCATATAATTCAGTGAGATATCTTTATTCTAACCTGAACTTCTTTTCAGAAGACTTGAATCACAAAGAGAGATATTGGCAAGAGATAATGATTTGTTAAATGTATGAGACAATTATTTTAGAGATTAACATTGTGTATATAAAATCTACTGATTGGACACCTGATTTTATAGCAAGTATATTTTGAGTTAAAAAAGTGAGAAAAAATATTTTTGTATGCTTATGGCACACACTGTCTAACATTTTTTCTTTTAAGGGTGCTATGTAAAAAACATTATCACTATCAAAAAGTAAAAGTTATTAGTTATCCAGAATTTGTTCAGTGTAAAGGTTGGACCTATTGTAATCTTTTGAGTCAAAAGTGAGTTGCCTCTGTACTTTGATGGAGAAAAATCATTTTCCAGTTTGGGACAATGTTACTAAAGTGATTCTTAGAGACTGAAATGGAATAATTCTTTTGTATAGATGCATAGTAATCTATTTAGAAAACATAAAAGCACTAAAGAATATATGCCCCACATTTAACCTTAGGGAAGTCCAATGATCTCTAAAAGATGCATGGGCTCTGTGTGTACTGAGGGGGATGGAGGGATGCTCAATGTCAGGACGGGTGTCATTGTCCGTGCCCTCACTGGAGTTGTGGGCAGAACATGTATGGCAGTAATAATGCTAAGCTGTATCTAGAATAATCTGGAATCTTCCAGTTGGACAAATTTTTGATCAAATAGATCAGATTTGGATGTTCTTAGTTATAATACCAATTGAATCTTTGATATGCCTCAGTCTTCATGGATGTTATTAATTGCATTTCACTGCTGTTACTTTGCACCTATGTGATAGTGTGATGCTTGAGCAACGTCAGATAGCAGGGTTTGTGGAGTAACCAGACAGCCACACTGGAAGCACCAGTTGTGCTCCTAATCTTTCCCCTGGGTTTAGCTTTAATTTTTAATGAGTTTGCCTCTGCTGAAGAGCCAAATCTCTAATACCCGGTATGGGGAATGATGCGTGAGTTATTAAAACATATAAGAGCTTAGACAATGAGAAGGGAAAGGGCTACACCCTCAGTTGTTGAATTGGTTGTAAAACAAATTCCTGGGGATTTAATGAATAAAATTTCTGTTGGCCTCACATTTGGAATTAATGAGGTGGAAAATATGAAATAACATGTAACAGCCTTGCAACACAGAGAACCAGACCTAGGAGAGTTTATTTTGGAGAAGGAACGTTTTCTAATCTTAGGTTCCTGTTTAGACTTATGACCACTAGCTGGCATGTGAATTCTAGTTAAACTCAGAAACTGTTTATTTTTGTAATTTTTGTCTGGGACTTTTCTCAATTTTTTGACTGTCAATAAAAAGGCTGACTGGCCGAGAGCTTAAACCAGGCCCCGCTGGAGTTCACTGAAGAACTTCAGTCAACAACTATTTGTCTGACACTGGTCTCAGGCTGGGGAGAAGGTTGGGAAAAAAAACCACATTCTGGGAAACTGGAGGCCTGGGATTAGTTCTAGCTCTACCACTAGTTAGCTGCAGGTCTCAGGACAGTTATCTAACCTTCCTGGGCCTTGTCACTAGGTAAGTTCCCCAAAGTTTAACTTGAGAAACAGTAAGCTCCAGGTTGACAGATCTGGTTTTCCTAACAGTGCCTCCATCAGACTGCTGCCAAAGTTTAGGAAACAAAGAATGTTTGGTCATCTGGGACTCGGGGCAGTTTCCTAACACCTGCAGGACTCACTGCTTTGGAACATCCTTGATGGTACGTAGCAAAACACATGACGTATATAGATAATTCCAATCCAATCCAAAGCGGTGCCTGGCAAAATATTCCAGAGCGTTCGTGTGTCTTTCTGCAATGTGACAGACATTCTCATGAAATTCCTGCAGCATATCTCTTGGACAGTTATTGATGTATGACGTACATAGAGGAAAGTGCTCCAATCTGAAGGGTCCTGCTCTCCTAGTCTTCACAAACTGAACACATCTGACTAATCGGTTTCCAAATCAAGAAATAGAACGTAAGCAGGGCCACAGAACCTTGCTTGCTTCCTCTTCAGTCATTTCCTCGCCCAAGGGTAGCCACTGTTTCTAATGGCATAGAGTGGTTTTAAAATGTCCAAAAAAACCCAGATGGAAAACGGAGATTGCCAGGTCCTAATTTAGAGATCTTGACATGTCATTCAGAAATCTAATCCTTTGCCTGTGCCTGGATGAATAGGTATTACCCTTTTGGAAAACAGTTTGGTACTGTGTCTCAAGATCTCTTAACACATTTATTCTATTCCATTCTTGGATTATCCAAGGAAATCCAAGATTTCCAGATTATCCAAGGAAAATCTGCTTAAAAAAGGATGACTTCAGGGCTTCCCTGGTGGTGCAGTGGTTGAGAATCTCCTGCCAATGCAGGGGACACGGGTTCGAGCCCTGGTCTGGGAGGATCCCACATGCCGCGGAGCAACTGGGCCCGTGAGCCACAATTACTGAGCCTGTGCATCTGGAGCCCGTGATCCACAACTACTGAGCACGCGTGCCACGAAGACCGTGCTCCGCACCAAGAGAGGCCGCGATAGGAAGAGGCCCGCGCACCGCGATGAAGAGCGGCCCCCGCTTGCCACACCTAGAGAAAGCCCTCGCACAGAAACGAAGACCCAACACAGCCATAAATAAATAAATTTAAAAAATTCACGACATATGTCAATATTTAGCTAGTGTTGATGAATTTATTCTATTAAAAAAAAGGATGACTTCATATTTATGAATATTTTCACTTCACAGTTATCTGTAATTATTAAACCAGAAGAGTAGCTCAGACACTCAACAATGGCTGAATCATTAATGAGTTCACAGATACAAACAATGAAACATTAAGCAGCTGTTAAAAGGGAAGACAGGGAAAGTACTTATCTTGTAATGTGTAGTAAAAAATTGAAAACAAAACAAAACAAACAAACAAACAAAAAAAAAATTGAAAGTGCGAAATTACACTATCCTAGAACCATATCTTTGTAAAACTGAAATATATATGGACAAGAACTGGAAAATATTTATGGAGAGATGTTGGTTGCTTTCTATATCTGTTATGTTGTAAAATTGTTATTGTAATAAAAGTCTGATGGGGTAAAAAAAAAAAAAAATGACCGGTAGCTGTGAACGATTTTAGTTCCATGGTCAATTAAGCCTTCACAGAAATATAAAAATTTGAGTCTAAATTAAAGTGACAGTCTGAGACCTGCCATTCTTGATATTTCCAGGTATTCAAATTCTAATGTAGAATTCACAGGAATATTTTCCATAATGGACATCCCCAGAAGCAAACATTTTCTTTTAAAGGGATCATCACAACCCTCTGAATTGTTTGTTTATGGTTCAGGAATCTTTACTGGCCTGTTGGATTGGCAGAAGTCTCCTCTAAGGACCTCAAAATTTATCCCTGCTGGCACTGCTGATTTGACCAGATTATGTCTCACCCAGTCATTGGCTGAGCCTCATATAGGCCTGTTTTCACAGTTAACTGTCAGCACTGGGCTCTTCCCAATTAATATCAGACTAATGCCACTTCCAGCAGCTTGGCAACCTGCCCCTTGAGTTTACCATCTGTCACTGCTGCTGTTTTTAACTGATAAACCCCCCATCTCAGGCTTAACCCAGTAAGTGTATTTCTTGCCTGTGTCATTCTTAAACAGGTGTTCTAATTGGCAGGCAGCATCTCCTAGGCAGTGATGCTTCATAGATCGGCAACATGTGGTTTCCAAGTTGGCTGTCCTTGCTGGAAGAGGTAAGAGAATGAAGGATTCATGGCGGAGGTTTTTATGGGTCAAGCCTAGAAGTGGTACGCCTCCCCTCCACTCATATACCATTGACCCCAACTTAATCACATGGCCAGATCTAACTGCAAGAGATACTGGGAAGTACAGTCTGTCTTTGAGCCCAAGAAGAGGAGAAATGGGGTTTGATGAATAGCTAGTTTCTGACACACATACAACTGTACAACTATTTTCAGAGTATTTAAATTTTTAAAATTACTTTTCCCTTTGTTGCATTATTCGTGATTTCTCACATGTGAATGTTAAAAATTATTCCAATTTGTCTCTGAAACATCTATTATAATTATAATTTTGCTGTACATTTTTCAAGCTATATATATACATATATATATAGTACACATATATACATGTAAAATATGTGTGTGTATGCATAATGCAAGGTTACATAGTTACATAGGCCAGATCCAGAACTTGAGACCAGGATTTATAACTGTGAGTCCACTGAGTGGTTTCATTTTACTATACTTCAATATCAAATATATAGAGAAGATGACAAAAAGGTCCATGAGTCAATACTTTTGATTAATATCATCTCTACTTTAAATTCCAGTACTGAGTAGTAAATATCTAGATAACTATCTTACATTTTAGAGCCACTAGGGCATCAAATATTGGGATCTTTTTGTAATTACCTTTGCTACTTCTTCCATTCTTTTTCTCTTAGTATTAAATATTTCTTTATCAGTTTGACTCAGAGATTTATCATAATCACTCTGGCAACTGAGGAGTTAGAGCGAGGCATAGATAGGTAAATAGATATGGCAGAAGGCTGAGCTTTCTAAAAATTACAAAGGTACAGAGACCAAACTCACATCATTTGCCTACCCCCTTTCCCCATATCCAGTAAAGGGTATCCAATGGGAGGACAGCAGAAAAAAAACAATGGTCCCTTTAAAGTACAAAAACTGATATGGTGCTTGAATCAGAAATCTGACTACAAAAGCAACAAGAGGAGTGGGCTGAGCTAGGTGGGTATGACAAACTTTGAGCCATGATGATGACACCAGTGTCTCTGTGTCACTGCCCAGGCCAGACAGCTGCTTCTCATTATCACTGCCAAGTAGGATGCCAGGAGAGAGTAGAAAATTGTGCATAAAGAAACAAACTAAAATTCAGATAAACTCAGAGAGGAATTAGCTAGTTAGTGAGAAACGCTAAAAAGCCAGAACCATCTGGTGTAGGAAAAACTACCCTAAAAGGGACTGTCAACATTACAAATAGCAAAAGAACAGATAGTCTTCCCAGGGTAGAATGAGGGGAGGTGTTTTATTGTGGTCTGATAAGGTGAGTAATATAGAAGGATTGTTTCCAGGCAGCTGCTGCCCATTAGATGAAGGTGGTGAGAGACTCCACGGAGAGCCTTTCAGACAAAGTTATGTGAAAGTATGCACACACCAGAAACTATTGAAGATATTAGATTGATCGTGCTCCAAGTTCTATTGTGGCTAGAATGTTTTCTGGGCAAAGGGAAAAAGGCCAGGTTTGGATTGACAATACGTCTTAAACACTTAATAAAAAATTATATTATATTAATTCCTTTATATCCTCTGTTATTTGTCCAAGAGACGAAATACGATTCAGATTGTCTTCACAGGACTCTACTGATTGAAAAAGACATTGCTTGGCTTTCTTTTTCTCTTTCAATTCCTTAATTTTGTTTTTTTTTTTTTTGTTTTTTTGAATTTCAACTTTAAACTCATCGAAGGTAGAACCAACATTTATTGATGGTTTACTGCTTCCCAGACCTTGTCTCAATACTTTACCTCTTGTAACCCTCCATACAACTCTGTAAAGGAAATAACTGTAAAAATCACATTTCGCAAATGAGGAAACTGCTTCGCTTAAGGATACAGTAATTGGCAGAACCAGAAAATTTATTGTATTTCTTAGTGCAAAGGTCATGCTCTTTTCCTAGAAGAGATGTGAGGATCCCCAACACTGGGTTTGAGCTTGACTGATTTTTCAGCATTTTCTCTTACAGTTAACATAGCAGCTTCTTCAATTTTCCTCTACTTTCTGCTCTTGGAGGCAACACTGGAGCCTCGGTCACTGTATTTCTTGTAATCTTGGGCAAGTCACTTCACTTTGTCCAGTAGTAAAATGATGAGATTGGACTAGAGGAAATCACAGATCTCAACCAGCTTTGACAAATCTCCAGTCCAAGGACCAGGATGTGCCAACCTTTCAGCCACACTTCTTAACGCGATACCTATGAAGAATCTAGGAGCATTTTCCATTGCCAGGTAATGTCTCCCCTCACTTCTCCCCTCTTTGTAGGTAACTCTTTTTTAAAAGGTAAAAGTGGGGAAACTTCTCTGTTTGGCATCCACACTCAGAAAGCCTGGTGTGATGGTGAACATCAATTTGCAATTCATCAAGATGAATTCAAGCCATCAGTCATTTAACCCATCTGCAATCATCAGGAAAATACCTAAGTCACAGTTGGAAGACTCATGCATTTTTCCAGAAAGTAGAAAGTGTTTGCCTCTTTTCTAGACTGGCAGCTGGCTAAAAGTGCTTACTCAAAAGACTATTGCTGAGAGGGGTGATGTCTAACCATTACGGGAAATTGGTTGCATATGTAAATTTACACCTCTCTTTATCCTTACTGACTTAGTGTTTTTGTGATACTTGTATCCTCACAGGAGCAAATGATAGGAAAGCATGGCAATTTCACTTACCCATGGAAGCAATTCACAAAAAAATAATAAAACAAGAACAGATCTCTTTCTCCACTGTGCTTGTGAACTTTTTTGGGCAGATGAAGCATATCTTTCCTTTAGTATAAAATCCCTTTACACCTCACACGAAGTGATCTATTTGCTCAGTTATTTACTCAATATCATTAAATATCTGTTTAACCCATCTAAGGGGCAAGTTACTTCTCCCATGAAACATTTTCTTACCTATAAAGTGGCCAAAAATAATATGAGCTTATAGAGTTATTACATGAAGTAATTAAGAAAATGCATGACAGTGCCTCCCTTCTCTGTGAAAAGTACTTGTCAGTCATTGTATAGAGTAAAAAAAGATGATTTTGTAAGGAAATGGATCAAGTCCTCAAGAAGTTGCAGTCTGCTAAGAAAAATAAGGTATGTTCATCGATCCCCCAAAGTTACAGAAGGAAGTGGCATGTATGAAAGAAAAATATAGAAAAAATGCCAGAGGAGTTTGGAGAAGAGAGGATACTTCTAGGATTATAAGACACAATATTTTGCACAAGGCATTTGAACTCCACTTTTAAGGATGGATAGGATTTGGACATAAACAAATGGAGGAGAGAGAATAGAGTTACTTCCTGAAGGTGCAGCGTGAGAATAGAACTAAGAAATAGTTATCATAAGAGAATAACCAATGGTCCGGTTTAGTTGGAGTATGTGGTTTATGGAGGGGGCAATGGTAAATAAGGTTGGAAATGTAAGTATGACTAGATTGAAGATGGGTTTCAGTGCTTTTATTCTGGAGGCCAAGATTGGGGGTGATAGTGAGAATAGAGAGGTTATGAGGTGGAGTGGATGTGTAATGAAAGAGGACAGAAAGTTCAGTGAGGGACATTATTGGATTTGAGATGTACCAAGAGCCTTCTTGTTGGATTGCTAGGGAGAACCGAGAACTGGGACACTGGAGGAGAGGTACATGGTGGGGTACCTTGGCTGTACCTTTATAGCAAGCAACTTCCAATATAATTCAGTAGACTAGAACTGCCTCGAAAGACTTTTGTAAACACAGAGCCTCAGCAATTCCATCACTTATCTCAATCTAGCCACTGAAGGGAGTAGAGGTGACATAAGAAGTGAGAGTGAGTTTATTCAAATTTTAAAATAAAATTTGAAAAAGATCTGCTGAAGGTGTTGAGGACCAAGAAGTACCATACTGCATACATTTTGGATTCAATTTATAGTGTATTCATGATGGTCTGGGGTGAAGGAACCTTAATAAGCCCTCAAACCAATTAACTGAAATAAGTTATTGATAAGGACAAAAAAAAATGAGCAAATAATACACCTTAACTACACAAGTGCCAAGAGTGATCCCAAGATAAAAAATGACTGATGTGTAAAAGGCAATACAATCCAAAGGAAAAATGAATTGCTAACAAGTTGCTTTTTTAAATATTTTAATGTGGTAAGTTGCCATTCACATGGAAGGATTTTCTGATATGAGGATCAAAAGGAAATTTCTGGCAGCAAAAATTATTGACATAGAAAATTCAAGGGAAGCAGTGAAAATCCCATTAGCATGTCAGGGAGCCTTATCTGTAGTTTATTTTCTGCAGCTTGATTTTGTTGATGGAGACTGGCTACAAAGATTAGGAGCCATAAAGATAAGAAAAGTTGACAGACAGAAAAGGTACCTTGAAAACAGTACAGGATGCAGAATAATATCTTAACACCCTATAACTCTGAAAATATCAAATAAAAGACTCCCTGCCATAAAACCTCAGGAAAATAACTCTGTGCAGTAATATAGGGAGAATATTTATTGGAAGGACCAATTTTCTTCATGGGCTTTGGGCCTATTTAGTACTGTAATGCGTATCAGAAATCTCTGCTATGATTTCTCATAATTTTGTGTCTAACAGGAAGACTTCCTGTAAAATATAAGGGCTTAGGCAATACACGTAGAGTGAATTCTCCAGAAAGTCAGAAAATAAAGTCAACATGACTTGTTTTCTCACTATTTAGGGTCTGAAATCAGAAGACCTGGCTGACACCGATCTTTGAGTTGATCCTGTGAGTAAATAAATAGTGGGAACAGAGACTAGAAAGATCTGCAGAGACTTTGAAATTCAGGTTTAAAACTTTTGACTTATTTTAAATAAGAAACAACAGGCCCCGAATGGAGTCACTTGTGCTCAGCCCCACATCAGCAAACCAAGATTTAATACCTAACCTAATTACAGTTTCTGTATCTTCCAGGCTTGACATTTTAAACCGATTGGCCTGGAATTTCCTGATCCACACTAATGAGGTAATCTTCAGGTGACAAGGTGACCTTGCCTGAAATAATCCTTCCTTTTGTTTTTGACTTCCTTGTCTCACTCCTCTTTTGCCTTTAAAAACCTTCCATTTTGTACAGGTCCTCAGAGTGCCTTTCTACTTGCTAGCTGGGATGCTGCCCAATTCATGAATCATTGTATAAAGTTGATTCGATCTTCAAAATTTACTCATTCGAAATTTGTTTTTTCACAGATTATATCCTTCTGGAAAAAAAAAGAAAAAGGATAGCTATGTGAGGTCTGGGGGGGTGGGGTGGGGGGAGGGTGGTAGGCAGTAATATGACCAAATCTGTATTTTATAAAGAGTTGTCTGACAGGTGTAGAATAAGTGGAAATAAGAGATTTGAACTAGGAAGAAAGGTTAAGAAGTTTTTTGTTTGTTTGTTTTGTTCTGTTTTTTTTTGGCTGCGCTGTGAGGCTTGCGGGATCTTAGTTCCCCAACCAGGGATTGAACCCATGCCCTCGTCAGTGAAAGTGCTGAGTCCTAACCACTGGACTGCCAAGGAATTCCCAGGCTCAGAAGTTCTTATAAAGCCTGATCTAGATAGTGGCAGACAGCATGGTCCAAGAAGTGTTTCTCAAGTAGAATGATAGGGTTAGAGGAAAAAAGATCACTGTTATATCTTTTAGTGAACGTCAAAATAAAGTTTTTTAGTCTTCACCTAAGATTTTGCTCTAAATATTAAAGGATAATGTGATTGAATGTAATATTCTAGCTTGACAGTTATTTTCATGCACACTTGGAACATACTACTCTACTGCCTCTGGACTTCATTGTTGATGAGATGTTTGCTATCAGTCTATCAATAACTTTCCTTTGCTAATTTTTATGATTTTCTCTTTATTCTTTATTTTCACTATGTGACCAAGGTATGGATTTATTTTTATTGTATTTTTATTTCTTGCTTGATTCTAGAGGTAAATTTTTGATCTAAAAATTCAGTTTTTAATCAATATTCTGGAATATTCCTAGCAATTAATTCTCAAAGGTAGCCTACCACCATTCCTTCCTTTCTCTGCTTCTGCAGTTTTTATTAAACATTAGATATTAGGCGTCTCAATCTATCTTTCATGTCTCTTAACTTCTCAATATTTTTTTCCCTTTTACTTTCTAGACTGCATTCTGGGTAAGCATCTCAGTACCATTTCCAAACTCACTAATTAGCTCTTTTACAGATTTCAAGTTAGAATGTATCCCACCTACTGCAGTTTTAAAATTTCAAGGATTAATGTAAGTTTGATGTTCAAATTGTCTAATTGATTCTTGAAATCAATTGATCCACATGATTTTGTTTCATTTCTGTTTACATTGTTTCAAGACTTTATGTTCTTTTCAAGATGGCAGTTATGCCTTGGTTTATTTCCTTAAACACAATGTACTTATTTTAAAGTTTTCCCCAAACTGTTCAATGAAGAGAATTTCATATTGAGTATTTTGATTTTTGATTGCAATGGTTTTCTTAGCATTAGAATTCTTCAAGTGTTTGTAATATTGCCCTGCAGGAGGCCTCTCTCTCTCTTCTCTCTCAGATGCACACACACACACACACACACACACACACACACACACACACACATACACAATCTCTTTAGAGTCTGGAGTCTCCAAAATGAATAAAAGAAAGAAGATGCATGGGAGCTACCAATTCAGGAAGACAAGTTTCTCTTACAAGGACTGACAGTTTGGTAGCAACCTTAGAAGTCTCTCACTACTGATAGTTCTGGGAAGTATGTAAAACTAATCTTTTATCAGCATCTTGTATAGCATTTACCTTGTGTATTATATTTATCAAATATGTATTAAATACATATTTTTTGAACTCATTTCTTAGTAACCATGCTAAAGAAAATTGCAAAACCACTCAAAATCATACCTACAAAAGGAAACTAAAGCCCTATAATTATATAGAGGTCTTCTAGAAGCATTGAAAAGTTATACCATTTCCAGAAGGAAAAAAAATAATAAAACGTTACTGCAACTATTAATCCAGGTCTGAAACTCCCATGTACTATATTAGGAAAGTAAGAGACCAGAGCAGATGTAGTCAGGATGTGCTCATTATCATAAAGTCTGGGAATGTGAGCCCCACAGAGAAAAGGTTGACAGCAAGAGAAGAAATGAGCAGAAAGGAAGAATTAAGGAGATGCTAAAGGGTTTAACATGAGGAGGGGTTTACAAAAGACAAGCTATGTTAATTGGAAATATAGAAGCGTTAATAAAAAATGAGACTGACTGAATGCCCATAGAAGATGTTAACCCAAGGTCTGGAGAGATTTAGGAAAGGAGGAGACATCATAATAAGAACTATAATATATTATATTTGTACAGCAAATTACTTTTTATGAAGCATTTCTACAGACTTTATCTTATGTGAACTTTACAACCACCCTATGAAGTAGAATAATTATTATTTAGGTTCACTGGTAGTAACATATATTGAGCAGCTTCTTTGTGCTAAGAAATTTCACCTGTTTATACAGTTTAACAGAGAACGTGGATTCAAATATCAGCTCTTCTATTTATAAGCTAGGAGGCCTGGGGCAAGTTACTTAATATCTCTATTCTTCCATACCCATTTTTTCAGATGACACATGTATGTGTTAAGATATGATATTTGTTTTTCTCTTTCTGACTTACTTCACTCTGTCTGACAGTCTCTAGGTCCATCCATGTCTCTGCAAATGACCCAATTTCATTCCTTTTTATGGCTGAGTAATATTCAATTGTATATATATGTACCACATCTTCTTTATCCATTCCTCTGTTGATGGACATTTAGGTTGCTTCCATGTCCTGGCTATCGTAAATAGTGCTGCAATGCAGACAGAGAGAACAAACATATGGATACCAAGGGGGCAAAGGGAGGGGTGGGATGAATTGAGAGATTGGGATTGACATATATACACTATTGATGCTATGTATAAGATAAGTAACTAATGAGAACCTACCATATAGCACAGGGAACTCTACTCAATGCTCTGTGGTGACCTAAATGAGAAGGAAATCCAAGAAAGAGGGGATATATGTATATGTATAGCTGATCCACTTTGCTGTACAGTAGAAACTAACACAATATTGTAGAGCAACTATACTCCAATAAAAAATGTATATATCTCTGGTCTTCCTTACATATAAGATGGATCTAATAAAAGTTCTTATTGAAAGCGTTGCTGTGAGGCCTCAATGACTTAAGACATTTAAAGTACTTACAACAAGGAATTCCCTGGTGGTTCTGTGGTTGGAACTCTGCGCTTTCACTGCTGAGGGCCCGGGTTCAATTCCTGATTGGGGAACTATGATCCCACGGGCTGTGCGCTGCAGCCAAAAATAAATAAATAAAGTACTTAAAACAGAGGCTGGCACATAGCAAGGGCCTTTTAAATGTTATGTATAATCATAATGATGATAATAATCATTATTTTCTTTTCTTATGAAGACATGAGGTCCTGAAAAGTCATGTTCTTGATCAAGATCACATAATTACTCGTGTTAAAAACTCAAAGCTGGATTCTCACTCCAAATTCTATGCTTTTCTAGGAACATTGCGTATTGCTTCAGTTGTAGTTTGTGACGATGTTGAGACAGAATATTAATATAAGAAATGAAAGAGTATGTGATGTATAAAAACAAGCTGGAGACAGCCATTAGGAGAAGAGTCCTCAGGTCAAGTGATTACGTCAAAGAATGTAGATGAAGAAGCTTCCAAAGAGCTGTTTTAGCTTTGTGTTCTTAGTGTTTGGTACAGTATGTGACACCCCCTAGGTGAAACTGAATTACTTTTTGGCCATCTAATAACCATTCTCCATTGAAAAGTAAGACTCCAAATGGCCTTTGGGAAACCACCTCTAACCCACTCTCAGTCATGGTATTTGGGTGAGAATGACTCCTAATCACCCCCTAGCTACAGGGGTGGATGGTAATGATTTGATTCATCTCCTCAGTATCCTATTTCCCTTGTCACAGCAAATGGTCATAAATGGGCATGTAAATCAGTCCAAGCCAAAGAAAACCAAGGAGAAATTTGCTGGAATTTGGCAGGAGGAAATTTCATTTCCCCTTGGAAATACCAGTAGGCGCACTTACACTTCTCTTAGGTGGGGCCCTGTGAGAATGTGAGGGCTGGAACTACTGCAGCCATTTTGCAATTATTAAAAGGGCATGAAAGAGAATAGAGGGGGAGGAAAAGTCTTTGGTGACATCAGCTGCTTGTTTTGTGAGCCCATGAATTGAGTCTTGTCTGAAGCCAGTCTTACTTTTGGACTTTTCAGTTATACAGCTCCCACATTTTTTTTTAAAGTATGTGTTACTTTTTTTTTTGGTCACTGGTAACACAAAAAGCCCTGATACAGTGAATGTTTAATAAATATTGTTATGAAAACATTTGCAGTTTATTTTACGTAAAATGGGTGCATAACACTAATATGTAAAAAGATATTAGAAACAGTTTAGAAAAGGCAACAACCTGACGGAAAAGCAAGTAGAGTGTAGACAGTTCACTGAAAAAGAAATAGAAATAGCTCTTAGCCATATTTAAAGAAAAAGCTTAAACTGGCTCAGTTTAAAAGATATACAAATTAAAACTACATTGAGATACAATATCTCACCTATTAGATTGACTAAAATCCAAATGTTTAACAATGCATTTGATGAGGTTCTGGGTTAATAGGCACTTTACTGCATTTCTGCTTGGAATACAAATTGTCATAACACCCATGGAGTATTTGTTGGCAATATCCAGCAAATTTACATATGAATTTTCCTTGGTCTGAGTAATCTAGGCCAAAGCTATACAGGCAAACAATTTTTTTTAATGAAAAAAAAAGATTATATGGACAAGGCTATTTATTGTGCTGGTTGAATTTAAACAATAACACATCTACTCAAAAGAGTACTCTGCAGCTGGAGAAAAGGATGAGGAATATCTCTATATCTTAATATATCCAATATATCAATATTAAGTGAAAAGGCAAGGTAGGGAAAAATGTATATAGTAGGCAAGCAATTGATTAAGAAGGAGGTTATATGAATACATAGATTGATATTTGTTTATTTGTTTTAAATGGAGGCTAAAGTTTATACTTTTTGAAAAATGGTCACCTAAGGAGGAGGAAGTAGGGTGGGGACAGATATCAAAGCTAGACTTTTTGATATACCTTTGATTGAGGATCCATTAAATATTTTACATAGTTATAAATCAAAATTAAATTTAAAAGGCAGCTCCTAAAACCCAAAAGTGAGATAAAATAGTTCTTTTGGTGGCATAAAGTAACTTTTTCAAGTTACTTTAAAACACAGTCATTTGACTGTACATCCTAGGGACAAAAACAAAACACAAACTTTTTCATCAAAGGATCCAAAATCTAGGTGATGTTAGTATAATTAAAATAAGAAATTAAGACTTCCACTTCTGGAAAGATGGAGTAGATGTTCATTTCCCTATTCCTCCCACTAAGTACAGCTAAAATCCCTGAACATTATATATATACAAGCATAAGAAGACTCTGAAAGGTGAAGAGAAGAAGGCAGATTGGCCATGGACCTCAGGATCTAAGGAACAACATAGCAGTGAGTTCCCTGCGTTTTCTTTTTGCCTCATGTATCCTGGACTGAATGCCAGAAATGCTAGCCAGCATAGACATAAAAGCAGCAAGAAAAGCCTAGTCCCTCTAGCCAAGGGCTCAGCAAAGGGGCAACCTCGGAAGACAGACAACTCGCAGAAACCTCTGCTCAAGTCAAACGTCATCCCACCCCCAACAGCCAAGGCTGAGCGTGGAGCCTAGACCCCCAACCTTGCCTGCCTGCTTGTTGCAAGTCATCCCTCATGCTGCCCCTGACCAGGGTGGTAAAAGAGTTGGACAACCAGGGAGCTGAAACTTTACCGTCGGCAGTAACAAGGACTCTCCCTGCCATGTTGTCAGTGGAGGTCACTTGGGGAGTAGTAACTAGGCACTCCTATCCCCATGACGATGTCAATGGAGGCCAAGTGGAGAATGTGGACTTCAACCCCACTGGGCACTAAGCAGGTGGCATCCACCTTCTCTTGCTGGTGTGGTTTCAGAGGAGGCCTGCTAAAACAGAAGATTCAAATAAGAACCAGAGTATCATAACATAACGTCCAACAGGTCTAGGATTCAAGCAAAACTCATTCACCTTACCAAGAACCAGCAAAGTCTCAACTTGAATGAGAAAAGACAATCAGTAGATACCAACACCAAGATGACCTAGATGTTATAATTATCTGACAAAGATTTTTAAAGCAACTATGATAAAAATGCTTTAACGAGCATTTATGAACATATTTGGGAAAAAAATTCAGCAAAAAGTTGAATATAGAAAGGAAAACCAAAGCTGAAATAAAAAACTCAGTTGATGGGCTCAAAAGCAAAATGGAGAAGACAGAGAAATGTTTCAGCAAACTTGAAGATAGAAATTACCAAATCTGAATAACAGAGAGAAAATAGACTGGGGGAAAAAAAAAAAAGGAACACAGCCAAAGGGACCTGTAGGACTATAACAAATATGTAACATTCATGTCCGAGAAAGAGTGGGACTAAAATAAATAATAATGACTAAAAATTTCCCAAATTTGGCAAGAGACATAAACATACATATTCAAGAAGCTGAGAAAACCCCATACAGGATGAACCCAAAGAAATACATATCAAAACAAATCATAATCAAACTTCTGAGCACTAAAGACAAAGAAAACTTTCGAAAGCAGCCAAAGAAAAATGACACCTTACCTGTAGGAGAAAAACAGTTCATTTGACAATTCAAGTTAGATTTCTTATCAGAAAACGTGGAGGCAGAAGGGAGTGGCACAATATTTTTCAAGTGATGAGAGAAAAGAACTGTCAACCCAGAATTCTATAGCCAGTGGAAACAACCTTGAGGAATAAAGGGGAAATCAAGACACTCTCAAGAGAAGGAAAGCTAAAAGAATTTGTTGTCAGCAGATCTACCCTCAAATAATGGCTTAAGGAAGTTCTGTAAACAGAAGGGAAATGAAAAAAGAAGAAAACTTGGAACATCAGGAAGGAAAGAAGAACAAGAGAGTAAAACTATGAATTAGAATAATTTGCTTTCCTTTAGTCTTTAGTCTTCTAAATTATATTTCATGATTGTGGCAAAATTAGAACAGTTTCTGATATGGTTATCAATGTATGCAGGGGAATCTTTTTAGATAATTATATTATAAATGGGAGAGGGTAAAGAGAGGTAAGATTTCATTCACACTGGCAAAATGTTTGTGGTAGACTGTGACAGGGTGCATATATAATGTAATACCTAGAGTCTTCACTAAAAAGGTTATACAATGGGATATACTTAGAAACACTATAGATAAATCAAAATGGAAAAAAAAAAGTTCAATTAACCTACATGAATGCTGGAAAAAATCAACTAAAACTGAAACAAAAAGATGAAACAAACAGAAAATAAAAACCAAAATGACAGACACAATCTCTCACCTATCAGTGATATGTCAAAGGCATTACACTGAGTGAAAAAAAAAAAAAGCCTTTCTCCAAAGGTTGCATACTGTATAATTCATTTATATAACATTTTCAAAATGAACAATTATACTGATGGACAAGAAATGAGCAGTTGCCAGGGGTTCAGGATGGGGGGTGGGGTGGGTGGGTGTAACTACAAAAGGGTAACATGAAGGAGATCATTGTGGTGATAGAACAGTTATGTAACTTGGCTGGGTGGTGGTTTCATGAGTCTACAGATGTCATAAAACAGCATAGAACTGTAAACACACATTATACCAATGTCAATTTCCTATAGTTTTGTAAGATATAACCACTGGGGGAAACTGGATGAAGGGTACAGGTGACTGCTCTGCACTATCTTTGCAAATTCCTGTGAATGTATAATTATTTCTAAATTAAATGTTAAAAAATTGTTATTCAAGAACAATGTTTTGAAAGTTATGAAGTAAATATGCACCTAGTGCTGTCGTAATGAGGAAACACAGGGCCTAATTCAATGTAAACAAATCAGGACAACTTGACAGAAGAGGCAACATTTGCACTGAAACTTGACAAATGTTTGTCAAGCAAAGCGCAAAGCTGACTGGAGCATTTCAGGGTTATGGAATTGTATGTGCCCAAAAGAGGAAAACATCCGGAGGAGGGCGCGCGGCTCATTATGAACAGGCTATGCGGTCCCGTGGGAGAGCGGCAGTTCTAATGAATGAACATTGACACCTCCACAGACATTCCATGGACACAAGTTTATTTGCCCATGTATATGCTGACTTATGTCTTTCCTCCCCAGTACAGACTGTATCACTATGATTTCATGAGAAAATATTGAGAAGCAAGACACGTTTTTCTTTTTTTACATCTCATGCCACTGACCTTCAATTAATTATCCTTTTTTATCATGGATGCATGCTCAAAATTTTAATAGAAGAAAGATGAGAGAAGAAGCCAGGTAGATGCTGAGGAAAGGTGGAAGTGGATTTTAAACATTTATTAAATAATGGGTAAAGTTACCATTAAAAAAAGTACAACGACTACCAAAAACCATGGATCCTGTGGGATGGAAAATAGCTACAGTGTCCATGGGAGGCTGGATGTACACAAACGCAGGATCTTGGGCCTTGTAAGAGGTTCCATTCAGGGAGACAATACGCTACCACCAGAAAATCAATACAAATGCTAACTTTTTCTTCTAGTTCCAAGTTACATTTGAATGATTGGAAGGAATGACCTGCATCTGTAGGAAAAAAAATGAAGCTATTGTTTGTCAGTATGGGTCAAATATTTCATTAATTCATTCACCCTTTCCTTTATCCAATATTTCTTGAGTATTCATGGTGTGTGAGGCATTCTTCTAGATACAGGGGCTTTCAAAACTTAAAACCAAGGAAAGAAATTTGCCACATATGAGTTTCAGAGCTTTTACATCTAAAAAATACGGAACATGATTATGATATTCAACAAACTGGGGGAAATGTTGGCCCCAAATAGGAAAGACAAATGGTTACTATCCTTAAAATACAAAGAGCTCATATAATTTTGCAATTGAAAAATTGGTATAAAACTAAAATAGTTCAGCGAAGACATATAAACTGTTTTTTTGTTTGTTTGTTTGTTTTTTTGCGGTACGCGGGCCTCTCACTGTTGTGGCCTCTCCCGTTGCGGAGCACAGGCTCCGGACGCGCAGGCTCAGCGGCCATGGCTCACGGGCCCAGCCGCTCCGCAGCATGTGGGATCTTCCCAGACCGGGGCACGAACCCGCGTCCCCTGCATCGGCAGGCGGACTCTCAACCACTGCACCACCAGGGAAGCCCAAACTGTTAATAAATATTGGAAGTGATGCTCATTCTCACTATTGAGCAAAATACTTTCCACTATTACAGGAAATAAAATATATACTGTCTGTCATACAGAGTGAAGTAAGTCAGAAAGAGAAAAACAAATACTATATGCTAACGCACATATATGGAATCTAAAAAAAATGGTATTGATGAACCTAGTGGCAGGGCAAGAATAAAGACGCAGACGTAGAGAATGAACTTGAGGACATGGGTGGCAGGGCAGGGGAAGCTGGGACGATGTGAGAGAGTGTCATGGACATATATACACTACCAAATGTAAAATAGATAGCTATGGCAAGTAGCCGTATAGCACAGGGAGATCAGCTCGGTGCTTTGTGACCACCTAGAGGGGTGGGATAGGGAGGGTGGGAGGGAGACGCAAGAGGGAGGAGATATGGGGATATATGTATATGTATAGCTGATTCACTTTGTTGTACAGCAGAAACTAACACAACATTGTAAAGCAATCATACACCAGTAAAGATAAAACAAATAACGCTGTTGCCAAGGGTGAATAGATATATGCACAAATAAGTTCAAATTTTTGAAAGGTCTTTTCTCAACATGAGTTCAGAGTCTAAAAATGTTCAATAACTTTGCTCTAGAAATGGTACTCTAAGGATTTTTCATGAAGAAATAATAAAAAGGCAGACAAAGAATTATATATGTGGATATTCATTTAGATATTAGAATAATTTTTAAACAACCTAAATTCTAATGAGGCAGTGATAAAATAAAGAACACCAAATTCACAAACGGTACTATTAAGTAGACACTGAAAATAGTATTTCGAAGACTGACATGGTAAAATACATAATCTATAAATATCAAATAAAATGTCAGGATACAGATGTATGATTGTTTTGTAAAATACTGTTAAGTATATTTTTATTTTCCTTTCTATACTTTTCTGTATTTTCTAAATTTTCTACAATAAACATATTTTACTTTTGTAATTGGTAAACCAGCTATAATTTTAATATAATTATATGATAGCTCATTAAGGAATTATGTATCAAAATTAATTTTTCTAACAATGTTTCAGTAACTGAATATAATGTTTCTTCATAGAAAATTATTAATTCCTAATTATTATGTATTTATTTGCTTCTTATCTATCTTCCTTAGTAGAATATCAGCTTCTATCTCTGTGTTTGTACTACAATTCTATGTAACAGAACTTTCTGCCCCAAAGGAAATTTTCTATATCTGTACTGTCCAATACAGTAGCCACCAAACACATGTAGTGACTGAGTACTTGAAATGTGGCCAGTGCAACTAAAGAACTGAATTTTTAATTTTATTTAATTTTGTTTAATTTAAATGTAAATTTATATAGCCAAACACTGTATTGAACAATGTAATTCTAGAGCCCAGAATAGTGCCAGGTAAAGAGTAGGTGCTAAATAAACACTTGTATAGTGTTTGGATAGATAAGTGAAATTATTTGATGATTTGGCCTCTTTTTTAAAAAAATTTTTATGGGAGTATAGTTGCTTTACAATGTTGTGTTAGTTTCTACTGTACAGCAAAGAGAATCAGCTATGCTTACACATACAACTTTGGCATCATTTGATGACATTGGGATAAGAACAGAGATAAAGTTGATATTATCCAACATATAATATTAATATTCCAGTTTGGAAGTTGTTGTCCCTAATATCAAAATGAAATGGGAAATGGTGGCTCTAATGATACTTACTAATAAATGCTTAATAGCACTATAGATACGAAATCATTTAATCCTCCCAATCTCAAAAAGTAAGTAAAATCATTTCCCCTCATTTTACACATAAGGAAACAGAGCACAGAGACGCAAGGTAACTTACTCAAGCACACACAGCTAATGGAGCCAGGGTTCAAATCCAGGTAGTCTGGGTTCACCTGTGTTCTTAGCCTCTGTAATTTAATGTTTAGATACGTTTCTAATGACTAGGGCGGTGTTTGGTGTCAAAGCTACAGGTCTAACATTACAGCGGACCAAGATGGATTTGGATGGATTTTCTAAGTTGGGCTTCCTGTATTTGAGCACAGTAACATAATGCATAGTGTCTTTGGTTTGGTTTTCAATGCATCTACACGAAGTCTTGAAATTCATCCAACAAACATGTACTACATGAAACTAAGTGCCAGATATTGTGCTAGGTTCTGGAGCTACAAATATAAAGAAGCTATGTTTTCTTCCCTCCAGGAGTTCTTACACGAGTAAAGAAAGGTTCATAAAAAGAGATTACAAAATGTGGTAAGTACAAAAATGAAAATATAAAAATAGCATTCTGGGAGCCCAGGGGAGAGAGAGAACATTTGGAAAGAATTGATATTGAGGGCTGAGGGTCCCTATTTCCACTCTACTTTCTGCTTTGCAAATTCACCCTGACCCTCATTCATGCTGTAAGACACCCAGGGTTATGGTAAGAGCTTGTAGATTTGGGTTTGACGCACATCTGTCATTTACTAGCTAGTGACTTCCGGGCAAGTTGTTTTTGGGTTCTATAATAGGTTCAAACATTCCTACCCTGTAGATCTTATGGATTTTCTAAAATGAAAGTCAAAATGAGATCTTGCCTGTTAAGTCCAGTTCAAAATACAAAGCACTATGCCAGTGTCAGGAATTACTCTGATTTGTTAATCTATACCATCTAAAGGGAGTGAAAAGGCAAGGCTTTTATCCTAAAAACTCTTGGGTGACTAAATGACAAACCCGTGCATGAATAATGAATGGAGTAGGCTCCCTGGAAGGTGTCTAGACTTCAGGGGAGTATCTGATCTAGCATCCCAAAGGATCTCATTTGCAAAACGTACTGTCAGTGACTGAGTTGGCATAAACGGGGTTGCATTACAGAAGTCTGGTTGGAAGATGAAAGATAAAAGACAGCAAATGGAGGGTGCAAGGTGGTGTCTGGCAGGCATCGCAGGTATCAGTGTAGATCTACATTTCATATTAGTGGATCACAAGAGGGAGAAAAGCAGGGGGTCCAGGAATATTTGAAAAAGAATAGAAATCTGTGAGCTGTGACTTGAAGTTCATCAATTTGGCATTTAAAAAAAAAAAACACATTTGTGAAACACCATACAGCTGTAAAATATACTTGCAAAAAGATTTTCCCTTTATCCTAAAAAAGAAAAGAATAAATAAAACCCTAACACCGGACAGTTTGCGTTAAGCACTATCACCCAGATTTTGTAAGTAAAGAAAGGAAAAAACCTAGAAAGCTTAAGTTATTTGCTCAAGGCCTCACAATATAACCAATACATAAGAAAGAATTTCTGACCTGAAGACCAGTCATTTCCCCCACACCGTGGAAAATAGGTATAGTAAAAAGAAGTTGGCCAAGTTGGTTAATAACTGATCTCACTGGAGAATAAAGTGAAATTGCAATTTAACAGGAGAATCAGGCCTGGATAAGCTGTGTTGCCAGCACTGTGGACATCTTAGACCTGTATATGACCCCTTTAATTGGGATTAATATTTGAAATCTACTCAAGATTTTCAGTGAGTTAAACAGGGAAATAAACACAGGAGTAGAGCTTTACCTCTTTAACCTTCAACCAGATTCAAGGATGTTGGGCAAAGAAGTTATTGCTTGGCCTTTCCCCAGGCAAACTCACTTTCCTGGAGGCCTGTCTGCAATGGCTGGAGGCTATCTTCTTTGTAGCCAGAACTCTGAGAATTTGCCTCAAAACAGAAGTGCCTCGGGCTGCCCTGGGGAACCTGGCATCTCTTGAAATCCTCTTATGAAAGACAGCTTTTGCCTAAAGCTCTAAGTAACTCATAAAAGGCAAGGGAAGATACTGGCAATTATCCAAGGGATTTCAGCAAGAGAAATGAATTTCAGGCAAAATCTCTTAGAGCAGTGCTTCTCAATTTTTATTGTGCAGAGATCTTGTTAAGATACAGACTTTAACGAGGGATCTTGTTAAAATGCAGATTCTAGTTGGTTAGGCTTGGGGTGGGGATGGAGCTTCTGCGTTTCTTACAAGCTCTCAGGTGATGCTGATGTAGCGAGCTTTTAGAGCATCTGCTTCCTGACAGAATTTGCCCCAATTCTCCACTTGCTATCTTTGGAGCAGAGGATCTCAGAATTTAGGTCACATTAGAATTACCCGAGGAACTTGGAAAAAATGCAACGTTTGATTTGGTAGGCCTGGGTGGGCTCTAGGAGTCTGCTTTTCTAACAAATACCTCAGCTGTCCCATTTTTCTAAGAAATGTTGCTTTAGGGGAAGTACAGTGGTGACCCAAGGTACCCAGAAATGCCCCAGAAATGCACAATAAAGCCAGTACACAGCCTTAGGGACCAGTAAGTCTTAGCTAGTGAGAGGTTTCTTTAATTGGGGAACAATGTAAGAGTCAATTAAAGAAGTTCAGCTCATAATTCAGCAAAATAAGGTTATTAGGGGTCTCACATGGGCTTCTTCATTGCTAGGCGGAGAAGAGGAGTCTCAAATCTCCTCTGATTACACTCCTGCTAATTTCATGCTGAAGGACCTGCTATGTGATGCAAGTAGGAGCAAGCAGAGAGTGACAGTAACTGACACCCGAAACTCCAGGAAGAGGGCATGTATAAGAGCCCCTAGAGATCCAGACACCCCAGTAAGAAGTAAGAGGACACATGTAGCTCCACAGCCAAAACTGAGTCATATTTTTTGCTTTCAGAAACTGTTTCTATGGAAACTCACTAGAAAGGTCTCTTGGTCTCTGCAAGCAGAGATCATTTTGAGAGATGTATGGGGTTTTTTGTTTGTTTGTTTTGTTTTTTTGTGAACGTAAAGTAGCAATATAAACGTGAGTAAAATTGATGCATGATGTAAACAGAGTTGTGCTCCTCTATGATCTCCTACTTAGATAACCCCTTGGGGAGGAAGAGATGACATGGTTTCAGATGGCCATCCTGAACTACAAGAGGACACAAGGTGATGGAGAAAAACAAGGTGAGGCTGAAAGGGCAGTGAATCAGAACCCAAAAGATTAGTTGCTGCAGTACTGGCTGAACCACTAAGTGGCTGTGAGGTCTTGTACCATCACTGGACCTCACTGGATCTTGTGTTCATCATATAATGAGAATGGCATTAACCTAGATTGAAAATAAAGTCTTGTCTAGCTTGGGAAGTCTGTGTTTTCATGACTGCAGCCACTGTTTTCTTCTCACCTGTGCTATGAGGGACTGGAGGAGAACTCTTATGAACACTCACTAAAGAATGCGTAACATAGTTTGTGCATATGACGGGTGTGTATATGACTTAATTATGTACTTTCCTAATTTCACGATGGCAGAGCTCTATGGTGTGAAATGCTATATGCTCAAGAACTGTGCCTTTTGTTTTCTGTTCTTTCTGATCCAGTCATTGCCACAGATTGTATCCCTGATTCCCTAAACTATTGAAGTCTCAGATCTAAAATAAATTGATGAAGCTTGGCTCCTTTTACAATGACCTCTCCATTAATCTGTCATAAACGTTTTTGGCTTGTTTATTGGGAATATTCAGATAATTAAAAAAAACCTTTTATTAGCAGAATGATAATTGCTGATATCTTTCAATTCTGGAGCTTGGGAGTTAGACTACAGAATAGATTTGGACCCCTTTGGAGATCTATCTATCTATCTATCTATATATATCTGAAGCTTAAATATATATATATAATATATATAAGTTTAAATGTATATATAAATATATATATATATCTGAAGCTTAAAGCTCATCTCCTTTGTGTGAGTCCCTCAGATTATAACTAATTATTCCTCCCTGTTTGATCTTATAAATCATTGCTCTTTCCTCATTTATCCTTAAGCATATTTCTAGGTGTAAGTGAGCAAACTTAGGTAATATATAAGCTAAGTTTGTACCAAACACTGAAATAATTGGGTAGATTAAAATATGTACTAAAACCATGCAGAGAACTTGGTAAGGATCTTTCTGTTGGACTGAACGAGTTTCACAGAAAAATGAAAGTCTTAGTCTGAAAAACCTTAGGTCCCTGGGAAAGGATCTGGGCAAGAGGAAAGGAAGAATGTTTTTCACACTGCAGCCCTGGGTCATGTGCATGGATGCAAAAGTCCTGTTCCAGCTCTGACATCACCAACTGAAGCCGAACCCGGCCTCTGTACCCTGACACCAAATTAAATCTCAGAGACAGAGTTTTGGGTGAAGTAGAAAAGAATAGCTTTATTGCTTTGCCAGGCCGAGGGGGCCACAGAAGGCCAATGCCCTCAAAACTGTGTGTCCCCCCTTGGAGAGGGTAGTGAGAAGTTTCATAGTAATGGTTCAAAGAGGGCATGATCAGCTCCTATGTTCTTCTGATTGGCTGGTGGTGAGGTAAGTGGGAGTCGGCATCCTCAACCTTCTGGTTCCAACCCATCTGGAGTCTCCGTGCTTGTGGGCAGCACACAGTTAACTTCTCCCACGGGGGTGGGGGGGGTGATTTCAGTATCTGCAAAACAGCTCAAAGATATTGTTGTGTGTATCCCTTGAGGGGGAACCAGGAACCTGCCCCAAGGCTGCACTATTGTTTCTTTTGACTGTTCCTCCCTTGTCTCTGCATCCGCTCCCTTCCCTAATTAACAGGTGCTTGAATCTGCCCATTGGAACTGAGGGAAGGTCAGGGAGGCTGAACGAAGCTTATCTCCTGTAATCAAGAAATGCGGGATGCAGAAAGGCTTTTGTGCCCAGGAGCCCCACAGGGCCCTGCTTGGTATCACAACTCTGTGAACTTAAGGGAACTTACAACCTCCCTGACTTCCAGTTTCCTCAACTATCAAATGGAGACAGTAATACTAAGCTCCTAGGGTGGATATGATAATTAAATGACACATATAGAATTTAACAGAGCCTGGTTCGAGGCCCTCAGTCAATATAAGCTAATGATAATGAAAATGGTGTTGAGAGTGAGTAGGGGTTGATCTACTGAAGATGGAACAAACTGTGGAGATAAATTCTAGGGCCAAATCCAAGCAAGAATAAAGCCTAACTTGGGAATTAAGGGTCGTGGGGCATTTTCTAAAGTTAACTGATTTCAAATACTTTCAATCCACCACTCTTTTAGTGCTTCACTTGTCTGAAAGCCATGAGGTTTAGGATCTGTTGTCTGATTATTACGCTTTATAACACACTCTCAACAAAGGAGATGAAAGGGAATAAATTATTTTGTAGTATTTCTTTCTCCAAGGTATCAACTGCTGATTTTGAGACACATAATTATTAAAATTATAATTGGCTATTGGCAAGTAGAACATTGGAAGCAAAGAAATGAATTATAAAAGAATGGAAACTCTGTGGATCATTTTTATTCTTCTGAGTCATTGGTGCTACTTAGCGGCCCTCAGAGAAACAAGTCAATAACTATTGTTTAGAACTTCCCTCCAGCTTCCAGTGCTTTGGGAGCCTTTTTTCTATCAGTGAGCCGTAATTTCATCAATATGGTATCATTAGCACACCACAGTTAGCAATTAACCTTTATCCAATAAGCTCCTTTATCGCTTTAGGAAAAAAACCATCAGTCCCAGGGAATATACTCAGGTTTCAGTGGTACAGCTAGTTCTATTTAGGAGAGATGAAACAGCTGTTAAAGTTAGAGTCAGAGCTAGAGTAAGCATTGATTTGTAAGAACCAATCTCCTGCTTTTAAGGCATCCCGAGGAACGGAGGGGGTATCCATATCCGTCGTTTTTAATTTTGGTCAGAAGTAAAGTGCTCCCCAATAGGGGCACCGTTATACTCTGGTTTCTTGCAGGGCTCATTAACAACAGCTCCATTTTGGATACCAAAATATGTGTGAGTGTTCCAGTAGTTACGCTCCTGTATAATTACTTCAAATGATCCTCGCATCAACACTGGGAGGCAGTGATAATTACGCCCATTCTTCTGATTGGAAAGTAAAGCTCACAAAGGTCAAGTAAACTGCCCTTCCTCCCACAGCTATTAAGTAGTACAAACCCTGGGTCATTCTTACTCATTTTCATGAGTACTTTTGAGCCAAAACATATTCCTGGATCCTTGCCCCAGATCTACCAGTAAATTTCTGGATGACCTTGAAAGTTGCCTCTCCGGTTTTCAGTTTCCTCAGCTGTAAAATCAGCTGTAATAACAGGGAGTTGGTTCAATGGACTCTAAGCTCATTTCTAGATGTGAGATCTATGATTCCAGACGTCTCCAAATTAATTTTGTATCTCAGCAAGAGTACTTTAGTATTAATTTTGTGTGTGTGTGTGTGTGTGTGGTACGCGGGCCTCTCACTGTTGTGGCCTAGTATTAATTATTGGTGCAATTACATCATAATGTCCCAGTCATTGTCCTAGAGTATATTTTGTAAGAGTAATGATGTTTTTAGTAATATGAACACCCTATGCGGCCTTTGTCTTTTACATTTTTGCAGGGTGTTTGTTGGCTCTTTTCTTTAAAATAGTGTCCAGGGTTTACAGATTATACTCATAATAATATTAACCATTAATTTCTTCCTAGATCTAAAAAAATTGCTTCTGACATGTATTATAAGTAACCGGAATGATTTAAGTAGTCAGAACAAAATAATTAAGAGATGGATGACAGAGGGATTCATTCCTGCTGTTTACGTTAATGTGAATTGGCTGGCATATAAAATGTCATTAGTGAAGGCAAAAAAGATTCCAGAGACAGGTCTACGAATAGTCTATGTATTAGATGAAAACATTCCAAGTAGAGAAAGAAATGTCCCACTTTAATTTGTCATAGACTATATTAAATATAGAAAGACATAAAAGCTTTTGTTAAGATTTTTTTGTTTCATGTACAGGGACAGTTGGTCTCAAAAGATTAAAATTGAATACAATCCAGTAGAGAAACAGTAACTTTTTAAATTCACAAAAACCTTTGCAGAGGGAAAAAGGAGAAAACAACCTATGAAATAAATTTAAAACCCTGGAGAACGTTCCTTGGTTTGTCTAGCTCTTGAAGGAGAATCCTGTGGACCTTGCTCCTTCATCGTGCTAGAGGTGAGCTCTAAAGGGAGTTAAATTCTCCTCAATTGCATGTTCCACTTACAGCCATGAGGTCTGAAAAGGGTTTAACAGGAATGGAGGAGGGCTGCAACACAATGATTGCTGTGGTTGGCACACATTATTTATTTTTATGTTATTTTATTTACTTGGGGGGAGGGTGCTTTATTTTAAATGAAGGAAATTCCTTGAGTCATTTATTCAAAATTCCGTTATCACTTCTGTTGCAGGTTTTAATAATGACATACATATAGGTTAATGATGCCTGTTTTTTCTACCACTGACATGCCAACATTGTTTTTCCTTGTCTTTCACATCAAATATTATATTATACTCCTGTAGTCATCAAAGTTATTACTATTAGCAGGATTTAAAGTCCTTCTAAAAGCAAATGCAAGCAAGCTTCGTAATTTCAACAATAAATATAGAGAAAAAATAACTATCATGGAATTTAAGATCTATAATGGTCCAGTATATATGCATACACATACATGGATGTTTATGTATATGCAATTCTTCTTTTAATAAAAATCTATGACCTCAATACATACCACAGTTAAAAGGAGAACCACTGTGACTGAATTGGGAGTAAAGCCTTTTGAACTCCTTCTTCCCTCATTTCTGGTGGAGGTCACTGAGACACCACCCAAGTTTGAAAACAAATGATGTAGTCCATGTCCTTTCCACTCTTTATACATGAGGAAACTGAGGCCCAAACATGTTAAAATACTTGGCCCCATCACAGTCACTCACTCACCCACCTAGACTGGGACCTCACCCCGAGTTCAGCGATAGGATGATGGCAAACCCTTTCTTTCTGAATATCCAAAGTACTGCCTTGTAGTCACCACTGTGCTACTGATTTGGGTCTGTGACCTTGAACACACCCGTTGACCTCATTGGACTGACGTTTTCTTGTCCTAATACAGGAAAGATGATAGGAAATATTAAGACAGGAAAAGGAAGAGCAGATCTTCTACAGGACAGTTTTATTTCTACAAAATGACTTCAGGTGTAGTCCTCCAGACATCACCAAAGGCTTCAACTACAGAAAATGAAATGAAACAAAAGCACTAATACGAACTTCAAAGAAAGCAAACAGTAAGAGAGATCTACTGGTACACTGGGTATCTACAATGGCATATTTCTTAAATACAACATGGAACATTTGCAGTAGAACAATGTGTGTTTCACTACTGCAATCCTTTTCTAAAATTTCCATGGTAGTGCCTCTAACAGGAGAGAAATGGGAATGTATTAGCCCTTCTTTTTTTTTTACTTTATTTATTTATTTTTTATACAGCAGGTTCTTATTAGTTATCAGTTTTATACCTATTGGTGTATACATGTCAATCCCAATCTCCCAGTTCATCCCACCACCAGCACCACTGCCCCTGCCGCTTTCCCCCCTTGGTGTCCACACGTTTGTTCTCTATGTCTTGTCTCTGTTTCTGCCTTGCACACTGGTTCATCTGCAGCATTTTTCTAGACTCCACATATATGCATTAATATACGGTACTTGTCTTCCTCTGTCTGGCTTACTTCCCCCATAGGACAGTCTCTAGGTCCATCCACGTCTCTGCAAATGACCCAGTCTCATTCCTGCTTATTAGCCCTTCTTACTCTAACACCAGCTGAATTTATAAGCTGACTATATTCTCATAATTTATGTATAAATATGTAATCTTTAGCATCTCATTTCTCAATTTTGCCTTTACTTTTGTAAGTAAAATTATGAATTAACTTTAATAAAAAATAATGTGTCTCTACTTAGCTATACTGCTAAGTTTTACAGCAGGACCATAGGGAGGGGAAGAGGAGGAATAAAGACACAGATAATTCTAAAATAACTTTTCATTATATGGTTAAGGATACACATGGAGCCCAGAGGATGGTACAAACATTTTCTCCATGATTCACCTTTCAGATCATGTTAATTTCACCCAAGGTGAGCATAGATGAATCCTTCTTTTCTGTTCTCCTTCGATCCCATGGATTACTATATGCTGATAGGCATTAATAAATATTTTCTGAGGAATTTTAGAATTTTAAAATTAATATCCTTTTATACGCAAATATTTTTGTCATAAAACTTTTATCATGACCTATATAGACAAATAAACATCTAGAGAAATATAGGTTAGATGCACATTAATACATGAATTCGATTTTGCAAACTATTATATGTTCTTTAAAAAGTTTTGTCTATTGTTAATAAGTAGAAAAATATACAGTGTAAATGCATACACAAAAACTTAAGTAATGATTACATATTAAGAGCAAGACTTTTGCACAAAGAAATATATTTCTACTTGGTTGAATCAGAGAGTAAAAGGAAAAAAAAGAGGCCGGTGGGGTTAAAATGTGCTGAAGGTGGCTTCTGCTAGTTCTTAAGAGTGAGTTGTACACATACCTTCACATCTCTTCCAAGCTCCTCATTCAATGACATCATGCTGGTAGTTTGAATCAGCCTAGGTGGGAGGATTTACACCGCAGGATTCAGCAAACATTCCAAATCAGGATTTGTTCAACCAATTCTGGAGCACTGATCGTTAAATAGTAATCAACACATCACTGTCTAAGACCCTGAAGAACCTAAAGAGGACCTTCACAAGCCTTCATCTGTTATCAAGACTCCTTAATTTATATCATGTACAGATTGTCTTACTTCACTACTTTTCTTTCCTTCCAGTTGTTTGGGTTTACACATTTAGATGTATTTGCAGCAAATTTAATAGCTAATATGCTGCCTTAAAAATTGTATTGTGCTATATTAAATACCAGAATGTTCCAAGAAAACTATAGTCATATTATACAGGTTAGGAGAAAGTAAATAATAAATACTTGCATAAAGATGAGAATTGAGTTGCAGTAACATCAGCAAGATGGCTGAGTAGGAAGCCCTGGACCCTCCTTTCTCCCATAAACACAATTCAGCAATAGCTTATGGACAGATTTCCTTGGTGAGAAATCAGAAAATGTAAATTGTGACAACAGTAACATAAAGTGTGTGTGTTGGGGGGAGGAGTCATTAAAGTTTAGAAGTTTTGCATGTGATTGAACTTAAGTTGTTATCAGCTTAAAATAAACTGTAATAGCTATGAGATATTTTATATAAGCCCCCCCATACACATACAAAATACCTATATAGAAGTTGCAGAAAAGAAAAAAGAATCGAAACATATCAATACAAAAAAATGACAAAACCAAAAAGAAGACAACAAGAGGAGAGACAGAAAAAAAGAACAACAAGACTAACAGAAAACAACTAACAAAATGGCAATTGTATATCCTTTCCTATCAATAACTACTTTAAAGTAAATGAGTTAAAAGTTCCATCAAAATATATAGAGTGGCTGAATGGCTAAAAAAATAAGACCCAAGAATATGCGGACCACGAGAACATCACTTTAGATTTAAGGACACACACTAACTGACAGTGAAGGCATGAAAAAAGATATTCCATGCAAATGGTAACCAAAAGAGTGTGTAGGTGGCTATACTTATATCAGACAAAGGAGACTTTAAGTTAAAAACTGTTGCAAGAGACAAAGAAGGACATTTTATAATGATAAAAGTGTCAATCCACCAGGAAGCCATAACAATTATAAACGTAAATGCATCTAACATAAGAACATCTAAATATATAAAGCAAATGCTGATGGAACTGAAGGGAGAAATAGAGAGCAATAAAATAATAATAGACTTCAATACCCCACTTTCAATAATGAACAGAACACCCAGAACAGGAAACAGAGGACTCAAATGACACTATAGACCAAATGAACCTAACAGACATGTACAGATGTACAGAACATCCCACCCAGCAGCAGGGGAGTACACATTCTTCTTAAGTGCACCTGGATCTTTCTCCAGGATAGATCACATATTAGGTCACAAAACAAGTCTTAACAAATTTAAAAAGGTTGAAATCATACTAAGTATGTTTTCTGACCATAACGGTATGAAACTAGAAATCAGTAACAGAAGGACCATTGGAAAATTCACAAATATGTAGAAATTAAACAATGCACTGTTGAACAGCCATTCGATCGAAGAAGAAATCAAAAGGAAATTAGAAAATACCTTGAGACAAACAAAAACAAAAGCACAACATACCAAAACTTGTGTGACGCAGCAAAAGCAGTACTAAGAGGGAAGTTCAAATGCCTGCATTAAAAAAGAGGAATGATCTCAAATAAACAACCTAACTTTACAACTCAAGGAACTAGGAAAAGAACAAACTAGGTCCAAAGTTAGTAAAAGGAAAGAAATAACAAAGATTAGAGCAGAAATAAATAAAATAGAAAATAGAAAAACAATAGAAAAAAAACAATGAAATTGAGTTTTAAGTAAACAAAATTGACAAACCCTGAGTTAGACTAAGAAAAAAAGAGAAGACTCAAATAAATAAAATTGGTAATAAAAGAAGAGACATTACAACCAACCCAAAAAGAAAAGGTGTAAGAGACTACTATGAACAATTGTATACCAACAAACTGGATAACCCAGAAAAAAATGGATAAATTCTTAGAAACATACAACCTACCAAGACAAAATCATAAAGAAATAGAAAGACTGAACTTACTTATAACTAGTAGGAGATTGAATCAGTAATCAAAAACCTCCCAACAAAGAAAAGCCCAGGACCAGATAGTTTCACTGGTGAATTCTACCAAACATTTAAAGAAAAACTAACACCAGTTCTTCTCAAACTCGTTCAGAAATATGAAGAAGAGGGAACACTTCCAAACTCATTTTATGAGGCTAGCATTACCCGCAAGCCAGACAAAGACACCACAAGAAAAGAGAACTACAGGTCATCCTTGATGAATAGATAGATAGATAGATAGATAGATAGATATAGATGCAATAATCCTTAACAAAATATTAGCAAACTAAATTTAACAGCATATTAAAAAGATCATACACCATGACCAAGAGGGATTTATCCCTGGGATCCAAGGATGTTTCAACCTATGAAAGTCAATTAATATGCTATACCACATTAACAGAATAAAGCATATGATTGTGTCAATAGATGCAGAAAACACATTTGACAAAATTCAACACCCTTTTATGATAAAACTGCTCAAAAAACAACAAAGAAATTACCTCAACATAATAAAGACCATAAATGAAAAGTCCACAGCTAACATTATACTCCACAGTAAAAGACAGAAAGTTTTTTCTCTAAGATCAAGAAGGCAAGTATATCTACTCTACAGGTACCACAGCAATTAGGCAAAAAAAAAAGAAAGGAAGGAAGGAAGGGAGGGAGGGAGGGAGGGAGGGAGGGAAGGGAAGGAATCCAAATTGGAAAGGAAGAAGTAAAATTGTTCCTGTTTGTAGACAGCATGATCTTATGTATAGAAAACCCTAAAGGCTCCATAAGAAAAAGCTATTAGAAGTAATAAATGAATTCAGTAGAGTTACAGGATCCAAAATCAACATACAAAACTCGGTTGTGTTTCTGTACACTAACAACGAACTATCTGAAAAGGAACTTAGGAAAACAATCCCATTTACAATAGTGGAACCTTATATTACTTATAGTTCATGTTTTATTTTTTTAGTGGCTGTTCTGGGATTTCCAATATACATCCTTAAGTTATCAGAGGCTGCTTTCAAATACTATGCAACTTTGCATACAGTGTAACAACTTATAATGGTATACTTTTTCTTTCCTCCCTCAAATCTTTGTGCTATCTTTGTTATACATGTTACTTCTATATATGTTATAAACTCCACAGTGCATAATACATTGCTACTACTTTTGCTTTAGACAATTATCTTTTAAAATGGTTAAAAGTAAAGAAACGTGTCTTCTATATTTATCTTCCTTTTTACCATATCTAGATATCTTTACTTCTTTGTGTAGAACCACATTTCCATCTGGTATCATATTCCTTCAAACTAGAAAGCTTCCTTAAACATCCCTTGCAGTGCAAGTCTTTGGCAATGAATTCTCGTAGCTTTTGTTTGTCTGAAGAAGTCTTTATTTTATTCATTTTAAAAAGATATATTCATTGGGTAGAGAATCTGGGTTGACAATTTTTTTCTTTAAATACTCTGAAGATGTCACTCTACCATTTTCTGGTTTGCATAGTTTCTGAAGGGAATTCTGCTGATACGTATGTTTCACTCTCACTGCCTTCAAGATTTCCTCTCTATCCTTGATTTTCAGCATTTTTACTGTGACATGTTCTGGTTCTGGTGGGTTTTGTTTGTTTGTTTTTAAATTCTCTGGAATACTTGGATCTGTTTGTTTTCTTTCATTAAATTTGGAAAATTCTGTGAATTCCTTTCGACAACACGTGGAAACCAGCAAGAGAACCTTGAACTGCAATGGATTAAAACAAAGTAGAAGTTTGTTTCTCTCTCATAGAAACAGTCAGAATGTAGGCAGTCCAGAACTTTCACAGCAGGTGGATCATCATCAAGGGCCAAATTATTTTTATTTTTTGTTTTACAACATTTTTACGGTGCCTTAGGGTCTAACATGGGTGCCTGAGCCTCAGTCATTATTTCAGCATTCCAGCCAGCAGAAAAAAGAAAAAAAAAATGGGAGGAGGGAGAAGAATGTCCCCTCCCTTTAAAGACACCTAAGAAACTTCTTTGAAGTCTCATCTGATAATTCTGCTTATGTCTCTTGGCTAGAACTTAGTCACATTGCCCACACTGAACACAAGGAAGACTGAGAAATATACTTTTTATTCTGGATGGCCATCTAGCCAACTAAAACTCAAGAGGTCTCTAAGAAAATAATAAGGAATATATAGTAAGGTAGGAGGCGGGTAGCAGTCTTTTCCACAGCTGTGCATGAAAGCCATGTCCTTAGCCTTTAAAAACTACAGATAGCTGGTGTTTCAATTACCTATTGCTGTGTAACGACCACTCCAAAACATAGTGGTTAAAAATAACAATATTATCTTATTTCTCATAATTCTGTGCTTGGCTAGGCTCAGTTGGACGGTTTTCCTCATCTACATGGTGTCTGCTGAGGATCACACATGAGGCTGATTTCAGAGGAGAGCTTGGCCAGCACTGGAATATAAAAGACAGCTTTGCCCATGTGTCTGCGGTCTTGGTAGGGAAAACTGGGATGTCCACAAGGCTGCAATATCTCCTTCTTTCTCCATCAGGAGAGCCAGGTCTCTCTACATGGTGGTGAAAAAGGCTCTAAGAAAGTAGGTATAAGATGCCAAGTGTCTGAAAGCCTAGGTCCAGAGCTGTCATGATGGTACTTCTATCGTATTCTATTGGTCAAAGCAAGTCACAAGATTATCCCAGATACAAGAGCAGGAGAAAGAGACTCGGCCTTTGTATCGTAGGTGAGGCAAGTGCACAGAATGAGAGGACGAATTGCTGGTGGCCATCTTTGGACTCAGATCACTACTTCACTTAGAGATTCTCCATAGGCTAGGAGTTTGCTGAAGTTGTCTGTTCTTAGAATGAAAGGAAGAGAGGAAACTCATAGGTGGTTGGGTTTATGCACAAGAGTAAGAATCACTGGCTCACTCTGGTATCACTGCCAGAATCCCAGCAGACAAGATCTTGGAAGCGGCACAAAGAAGTACACATAATTTCTACATAGAGAAGCTCCTAAAGCAACGAAATTACTCTCAGACAGTGTTGTCAGCAGTTTAGACTGGTATAACCTTTCTAGGTAATAGAAAGGTTAGAAAACTGTGTGTCCCATTGACTCAGTAATCCCAATTTTAAAGACTCTATCTTAAGCACATATTTTAACAAGTGTGAACAAAGATGTGTAATGCAGTGTTTTGTATATGGATGCAAACCTGGAAATAATTGAATATTTATTAGAAAGGGGAGATTTATTTAGAGGGTTAATGGAATACACTGCAGTTTTAAAAAATAATAAAGTGTGAAAGGTCTTCACCATATCTGAAGTAAAAGCAGCCTAAAAAGGAGACTATAAAATTGTATGTGTATAAATTGTATATAATTTCATTTTCTTTTGCAAAATTATGCATAAGAAAATGTCTGGAAAAATATACATTAACAGTGGTCATATTACGGTTTCTATTACTTTTTCTCAGTTGTATTTTCTAAACAAAAATTTTTTTACGATAAACAAGCATTATTAATGTACTAAAATAATATTATATACAATATTAAATACTAAAGCAGCTGCATAGTGTCCACTTGGCTTGGTTTTTGTTTTCCAAACATAACCATGTGAGTAACTTTATGTGGGTTCTTTTTGTTCTTCCCAAGGAACAGAGAATTATATTCAAACATTCCCTTTCTGTACATAATTTTAATTTGTGAGCCCTGCCATCTGTGTGAGGCTTGTTGCATCACTCCTTACTAGAGGTTATTGTTCAGGCTTTCCCACTTTGGAATAATTACAACAGAATAACCTTGAAGTTATCACCTCTAATAGCAAAAGAAAGCAAGGTCCTGGGAACCTGAATATCTTCTAAACCAGCATAGAAAGCCAGAGAATCAGAAGGAATGAGAACCAGGGTGTAAAGATTTATTAGGCTAAAACATCATTTCACAAGGTCAAAATTCCACATTATTTCATTAGGTTTGAAGTAACTCATGAAGGCCTTCCCACTTATCACGTGCCCAGTTTAGGAAGGTTGTTAAATGAAATAGGAGGCATGTCCCCTGGAGAAAGAGAGAGAGAGAGAGAGAGAGAGAAAGGGAGAACACAGACACAGAAGAAAGCCACCAGGAGCCCTTACAAAGCAACCCACCCACAGACACTGACACGAGGGTCCCAAGCAAGCAGAGTTTACAGAGAGCTCATTTGTAATCTTCCAGACTCAATCCAATTTCTGATCTTCTTAAAATTCTCTCTAACCTCTGCAAATCGAACATCATCATTGTTATACTCCTGTCTTCTTAATGTAAGGGCTGGCTATCTATTTGATACCATCTAAATATTACTTTGAATCTGAATTGGTATCTTCAATATTCTGCTTTGGGTTGTTACATTTTTTTCAGTTTTATTATAAAATCACTTCATATTAAAATTTACATAAGTAACATTCAAATATATTTTCATCAAAATGCAAAATAATAAAGGTTAACATTGTTGAGCTTACTCTATGTCAGGCATTTAAAAAAATTTTACATGTACTTCTTCAATTCTTGAAACAACTCTATGAGGTAGCTTATGTTATTATCTTCATTTTGCTTAAGGAAAGCAGGGTACACAGAGGTGAAGTAATTTGCCCAGAATGTCTCCAGAGCTAGAACTCTTAACCTCTATATTATACTATTTCTCATTAATATAAGATAACATGGAATAAAAATGGGAATGGTACCTGCACAATTATGTGAGACAGCCCTGCCTCTGTTACTCTCTGGTCATTTGTCTTTCCAGAGATTTATCTATTCATTTGCATGTTCATTTACATGTATGAGTACCAAGTATGAGTCTCACTCCATAAACTATGCATGTACAATGTAATTTTTCTATAACTGAACTTAATTGGTCTAATTTTTCTTACGGCACAAACGTATTCTTTTTTAATTCCATGTCTCCTTGACACTTTTTCCTGGATTGTCTGTAGGTTCTTCAGGGAATGCCAGGTACTACATTATGGGGAAGCATCGGGGGTCTCCATCCTGAGACATCCATAGTTCCATCTGATCCTTATTCAGAAGGATCACTGTCAGTGACAGAGAGGCCTCTCCAGATCTGTGTCTTTCTTAGCTATACCTGCATCCCGCAAAAGCAGATTTAAAATTATCCCACTGTTCCCAAACTCCCCTTGGGCTGCAGTAGGAAACCAGGTGGGGCTGCAGAAGGCCCTTCACCACCCAAGCACTGCTCCTCAAGTGCTTCTGAATCCTCTTGCAGCAGGGGGAGTTCTGGGGCCTTGTCTTAGAACCCTTACCTGGGAAGGTCCATGGAGAGCAGTCCAGGGTCACTGGCACTGGATTCCTCAAATGTTGCTAGAGCTTCTATTATTTCTCTTCTCCTCTCCCCTTCCTCTCTGGCATGGTGAGAGGCTCTGTCTCAATGGATATGTAACTCGTTTACCTTATTTCTTTGATGCTTTTATTCTCCCACTTCAGGGAAAAAAATTGCTCTGATTGTATTTTTCCAAATCCTCGAAACTCAAAAGCCAAGATTTAGAAAACAGTTATAAGGTTTCACTATTATATGTGAGGACCGTGATAGGATTCTTTTATGTAATCTTTATCAAGCTATGGTGGCATCCTTTTACTATCTATTGGGACTTCTACTATTATCAAGAATGGGAGTTGAATTGTATCAAATGCTTTCTAAGCATCTATTGAGATAACCATATATTTTTCCTTATATACATTCTAAAGTAGTAAATCACATTAATAGATAAGCATATATTCAGTCTTCTGCATTTCTGAGAAAAGGTCTCCTTTGTCCTGAATTATCAGCCTTTTTCATGTGCTGGTGGCTCGAGTCACTGAGATTTTGAAAACCCGTGATTGAGTTTGAGCATTTTGTAGGCGCCTGGCTCTGATCAAGTCACTTAATGTTCATTAACTTTAGTTCCCTCAAGTGCAATATAAGTACTTCCATCCTAGTCACAAAGTAGGTGTTAGGATTAGGTAAAATTGTAAAATTCTTATACAGTAAAAAAAAAAAGAAAAAAAATGTTGTACAGATATCATTTATTACTTCAGGTATTCAAGAGAACTGAGTGATTATACTTGTATCCTTACCTAGCATGCCGTTAATGAGGATGCACTAGTGCATTGAATTACCACTTCGTTCAGCTCTCCTTTTTTCTAGTGGCAGTGGCTCCACGCACCAAATGGGTTAGGAGCCCAAGGCACACAGGATGATAAGTTAATTTTCCCTAAGTCTGCATCAATGTTAGAAATGCTGTCATGGCTTTGTGTGAGGGTCCAGGGATACCGACCAATAGTTCTTGGTTAGTAGCTGGAGCTACTTCTTCAAGAATAATGACCGTATTTTGATGGGTAGAAAGAAAATGGCCCGTGGGATGATATTTTGAACGTTGACCACTAGATGGCATTATGAGCCTATCAGAATTGTTTTAATGAGGCATTTATTCACCAGTTAAATACTAATTAGTTAAAGAAAGATGTTAGTAAATGGAAGTTAGTGACAATAACAGCACTATCTTTGAGAAAGCTGTTTGTCCTCCTTGTCTGAATATCAGCTAAAGGTAGCAATAATATCTAGAGACAATGTTATTTAGCCCTCATTTCAAAACAATCACCTCCATAAGGAAAATAATTACACTAAAGCAAATGGAAAGGATACACTCTTAGAAACAAAAAGTCAGTGAGAAATTCTATCAAAAAAAAACCAAACATATTTTTGTTCTCAACTGAATTGCCTAAACACTTTGTGAGATAAATGAATTCCAAAAGAGTTTAGATAACTTGGCTTCAAAAGGAAGTGGGTAGGATGACAATGAGGAAATAATTTTAGGTTTAACTCAGAGAGGGCTGCTTCTCCTGTCATCTCTTTGGGGTTGCTTTTGGCAACGGAACACTTAGATGGATGGAATTTAGGTAGTAATAAGAACAAATATTCGAATGATTATTAATTCTTATTTTAATTCATATTAACTATCATGACAGGAAGTAACTGAACTTAAAGCTAGGACTTCTTTGTTGGGGACACTCATAGTAGCATTTACTGACGCTAAACAAACACTGGCTTTTCTGGTTTATTCTGCTTTCCTATCATCTCATTTATCCCCTCCATGCATCTCCACTTCCTCCAGTACACCTTCACAGGTTTCCCCAGCTATCAGAAAGTAGAGTTCCTATGGACCCTTTCACGAGCCACGATGCTGTAAAGCAAAGAAGCAACTACCTTTGGACACATCTTGCTAATGGAGGCACAAAATAAATGGAGATAAAGCACAGATGCTCACAGACACAGTTCAAAGCTATGGCGGCCGCTTGCTGAGATCCTGAGTGTGGTTCTGGGGAAGGAGCTTGACGGGGCCATTCTCCCTATTCTGGGTGCACAGATGCCTCTACTAAGTCTCAATGCAAAACAAACGCTGGGGTCTTCCCTGGTGGCGCAGTAGTTGAGAATCCGCCTGCCAATGCAGGGGACACGTAGGTTCGATCCTTGGTCCAGGAAGATCCCACGTGCCACAGAGCAACTAAGCCCGTGCGCCACAACTACTGAGCCCGCACGACACAACTACTGAAGCCCACGCGCCTAGAGCCCATGCTCCGCAACAAGAGAAGCCACCGCAATAAGAGCCCTGAAATTATTCTGGAATTTCAGGGGGTTTTGTTTGTTTTTTTGTTTTTGTTTTTTAAGTACAGCCCACAACGAAGAGTAGCCCCCGCTTGCCACAAGTAGAGAAAGCCCACAGTAGAGAAAGCCCAGCAAGGAAGACCCAATGCAGCCAAAAATTTAAAAAAATTAATTTAAAAAAACCCCAAAAAGCAAACGCTGAATGCTATTTTTGCTTTTTACCTTTTATCATAAAAGCGAAAATCCTCTTCAGATTTCTTTCTGTTAGATAAAATAGGTACTAATGCAGGTTTTTCGTAAAAGCAAAGTGGCTTAGAGAGAACTTTTGAAAATTGGAGGATACCTGCACTCACTCTCATAGTATTTTAAAGAACGAAACACCTCTCTCTCTCTTTAATCTCTTGAGAAAGAAAGAACACTCCCAAGTTGGCAGCTCACACTGCTCAGAGTGAAATACAGTGGTCTGTGGGTGCCGGAATCATGCCTGGAAATACTGTCCCCAATACACACATGTATAACATCAGCTGTAAGTACAGCTTGTGTCTGGTCCTCAGTCCTACTTGGAATGTTTGAGATGATTGCCTACTAGGGATCTCTTTACAACTATGAAATAGTAGACTTTTCATCAACAATTATTTCATAATTTATATACATAGATAGGCTTGATAAGGAAGAGACCAATTTCTAATGGCCAGGGAGTTTTAGGAAAGAAGAAGAAGAAATACTCCCAAAGACTTACTAGTGCATAGTAATCCAATATCTAGAGCTGAGATCTGACAGAAAAGTTCATAGATGTCAAGGATTCTAAGAAAATATGTTTACACAGTTTTCTTGGGTCACATTTTTGGCTTCAAACTTTATTTCACGGTTTTCAGGAATTCTGTCTTCACAGTGAATCAGTAAATGGTCAACATTTAAGACACGCCACTCTTCTGAAATCAATCAAAGTTCAAGTAGAACATTCTTAGTCAAGTGTTGAGTCATGCTGACTAAGAGGCAATGGTGCAGGGAGGTGGGAGAGAGGATTGAGGCCCTCACAGAAGTCACTTGATTAACAATAGCTTCATTCTAGGACTGGAGAGCTCTCTAGGTCCAGGAGTCAGAGTTCCTAACCAATGGGAGAGACAGAAGGTTGAACAGCCCCCTTTATTTCAGTGGGAGAAAAATCTCTGGAATGTTATTTGCATAACTGTGACCTCAATTCAATACAACATGTCCAAGCAGGTAAGACAGAATCCACTATACTGGAGGTCGAAGTCTCAAGGGTATACTTTTAACATTTCCATTACAGAAATTCTTATCATGGAATAATGTTCTCATCTACACAAGGTGAGACTATAAGGTAATGTGATTCATTTAACAAAAACAACAAGCATAACAGAATGCATGCAATGAGATGAATGTGGGCTCTTGTCTTTGGAGAATAGATTTGAATTTTGGAAACAGCCAAAATGTCAGTAGCTTGGAGGTAGGGCAAGGGAGAACTCTTAAAAAGCTGAATAATTGGGAAGATTGAAGCTGCAGTGCGCAATCTCTTTTTTCAAACAGGAGCTTCTTTTGGTTTTCACAAAGACCTTCCCTGCCTGAGGTAAGGTAGCTTGAGACAGAGAGCTGTTATTTGTGATATGGTCATGTGTGGACATTGCATGAGAAAGAATGCACAACTTGGAGAGTCAACTTGATAGACCTTGAAAAGACTTAATACATGATAATTGCATAGACTAATTGAGGATGTCTATATCTAAAGAATTGAGATTTTGAGTCACGTGCGTTATAAGGAATTCCAAGGATCCACTGAATTTATCCTATTTATTCTGGAATTTCAGTTTTCTTTGTTTGTTTGTTTTTGTTTTTATTAGTACAGCCCAATAGTCTAGGTATATGTTCTGAGATTGTTTCTTAATGTGAAATTTGCCTTATTCTTTGCATTTAGGATAATTGGATTTGGCTTATAAGAAACATGAGAAAAGAAGATTTACAAGCAACCTATGCTAGATCTAAGATCTTCTACAGAGAATTGACTTAATGTGGTCTCCATCTTCTCCACTGACAGAATCCCATGATTTGGACTAGCGCACAATGAAAGAATTGGATTAGATGTAAAAGGTTTCTAGAAAAAACTCTGAGTCTTCCGCCCTGATGATCTATGAGTAGGAAATGTGATAATATAGCAGCCTACCCAGAGAGCTTTATTCCATGCTGCCTATTTTCAGAAGGAATAATGACTTCCCAACTGGAGAGTCACCATGTTCATCACTTACAGAGGCTGGGTACTTGGCAATCTCGACCAAAATATTAGCTAAGGATACCTGGGTAATAAAGGAAAGCCTTCCTTATTGATATTTGCAAATTACAACAAGTCTTGATGTGGCTTTGAGTTATATATCACCTATATGATCTATTGTAATTAGCTATATATATGACATATAACTGTACATATGACACCTGTGCACACGACAGATATGTGTAGATGTATATTACCTATATGAAAGAATATTTGGAAAATTTTCTTTTCAAGAAAGTATTTCTGTAGATTCGGAGACAATTTTCTTGCTCCACAATTGTGTATTTCTCCTCTTATTCAAAATACTCTTCCATGTAAGAAAGTGACCAAGGGGACTTCCCTGGCGGTCCAGTGGTTAAGACTGTGTGCTTTCACGGCAGGGGGTGCGGGTTCTATCCCTAGTCAGGGAATTAAGATCCTGCATGCCGTGCAAACGCGGCCAACAAAGAAAAGAAGAAGAAAAAAAGAAAGTGACTAAAATGCAATTGTCTTCCTCATCAAAGGAAATTAGATTATTTATATTATAAGTCTCCCTCTCTCCACCAAGTCAAACAATATTAGCCTCCCGTTTCATCCTAAAACAAAAAGGCTTCAGGAGCAGGGGTGAAGGGGCCACAGGAAAGAGGTACACTGGAAAGAACCCTGAAATGTGGGACCCATTTCCACCTTTGCCCTGGAGCAGCTGTGTGCCTTTGGGCAAATCATGTGACCTCTTAGGGCTTCAGCTTCCTGGTCTGTAGAATGTAGAGTTGAACCAGAGAGTTTCTTAGGCGTGTGTGCACAGAAGAATCACGTGTGTCTACCCAGTGTGCACAGAAGAATCACCTACAGTCTTCCAAAGAGATGAGTTCCTTGAAATGGGTAATGGTGTTTTGTTTTGTTTTGTTTTGTTTTTGCGGTACGCGGGCCTCTCACTGTTGTGGCCTCTCTCGTTGCGGAGCACAGGCTCCGGACGCGCAGGCTCAGCGGCCATGGCCCACGGGCCCAGCCGCTCCGCGGCACGTGGGATCCTCCCGGACCAGGGCACGAACCCGCGTCCCCTGCATCGGCAGGAGGACTCTCAACCACTGCGCCACCAGGGAAGCCCGGTAATGGTGTTTTAAACCCAGAGCTTACCACAGGATGTGACACGTAGTTAAGGTTGCCAGATTTAGCAAATAAAAACACAGGATGTTCAGTTAAATTTGGATTTCAAATAAATGATAAATACATTTTTAACATGAGTATGTCCCAAATATTTATCTGACAACCTGACACATAAAGGAAGTCAAAGTTTGTTCATGTGATGAACTTACATCACCAAGCCTCTACTGGTGGGAATTTTAGATAAAGAATGGGAAGTGGTAGGGGATGTGTGTTTCAGTAGTTTTTCCGTCATACCACATGGGGAGTCTCTTGCTTTTTTTTTTCAAGCTTTATCAGCCTTGATTGGAGTACTTTTTCAACCTTCGACAAGAACTATGTCAACTGAAATGCTTTAGGCTGTGAGTAAAGTATACCTCAATTAAAATAGTTCAAACAATAAGGGAATTTATGGATTGACTTAACAAGAGGTCTGGAGCTGAGATGAAGCCATCAAGGACCCAGGTGTTTCCATCTTCTTTCTGCTGGGACATCCTAGGTGTGTTGGCTTTCATCTTCAGGACATTAGAGGGGAAAAGGAAAAACAGTATATATATATATATATATTTTTTGGCCATGCCATGTGGTTTGTGGGACCTTAGTTCCCCGACCAGGGATCAAACCCATGCCCCCTGCAGTGGAAACAGGTGGAGTCCTAACTACTGGACTGCCAGGGAAGTCCCTATACATGTACCTTTTTAACTGAAGGGAAAGGAAAACATTTCTAAGGGCTTTCTATCTCCAGAATACTTCCCGTTCAAACACATTGGCCAGAATTGGGTCACACGCCTGTGCACTAGCCCAAAGGGAGGCTGGAATGCAAATTTCAGATGTTTTCACTCTTCCTGGTAGGAGGCAGTTTCTGTAAGTAATGAAGGAAATGGTTGGAAATAAATATTGTGGAGGCAACTGAGTGTCATCCCTAACCATCACATCTGGGATAAGCCTCTTCTTTTTTTTTAAGCCTTTTCTTTTCAATGACTCCGACACACTGATGGATTCTTGCCTGGTGGACCAGTCTGAAGGAGTGGGGAATGCCTCACAGTTTTAGGTGTTGTTCTTTTGAAGGCCTTTATGCATTAAACCCTGACCCAAAACAAAGACACATTTATGTTGGTCCCAACGTAGCCCTTTAAATGTGTTCTCCTTTAGCCAGAATGATTAGAACTTCAAATTTCACAGTCACTTTCCTTTTTGCCCAGAAAAATATTTTTTTAAACTTGAAGAATACTTTCTCTTTTACCCATTATTCACTTCAATTTTTCATGCCAAGCTTATGGCACAATATCCCGCTGAGTATATGCACAACAATCTTCGAAATGGCAGAATCCTCATTTCAGAGGGGACTTTCTTTCAGTTGGATTTCATCCAAATGTACTTTCATTCTTAAGTATGCTATTAGAAGGAAGGTAAAACAGATAATGATTTTCTTTTGATGCTCAAGATTGCCCAAGATTTTTAAAGCGCTCTGCACACTGATTTTAACCTCTCATCACTTCGATCAGGTGAAGCAGGCCAACGTGCAGTGTTTCAGTGTGGGGAATACTTAACTAGTCTCAAGACCTGCGAAAGAGGTTTGGCCCTGATTTGCACACAATGTTATATACTTTTGTTCACCATGTAAATGGGGCCTGTAACTGGGGTAAATTCTTTCACAATGTTGCTAAAGCACAGATATTAAAGTGCATTTTCTCAAAGCTTACATAAAATTCCAAGTGGTGTACAAAATAAGTTTTAAATGCTACATATGGAGAAAAGAGAAGAGAAAGAAAATTAGTATTTAATGAATAGCTTTGCTATTCAAGACATGATGCTTAAATGTCTGACATCTTTACATTTATATAATCTTGAAAACAACCTTTTGAGTTATTTTACAGGCTATTGATTCATCCAAGGTTATACAATCTAATGAACATCAGAGACAGAATGAGAATTACTGCCAAAGACTATTCCTGCAAAGGAAGCGATGTGGAGTTTTTACAAACACACACTTGATAAGGTAGTTTTTTCTTAGTCTTTGCCTGTTTATTAAAATAGAATTTCTGTTTAGGGTTGAGTTGCAGAACAAGCTTTAAATCCAAAACAGCACTCTCATGATCATTAGCAGGATATCCAATCAGAGATATTTTCTTCAGAAAGATTTGTACATTTTCTCCTGCCCACTGGTAAGGATAGGCATGTCCTCTGGAACTCAATGCATTACACATTCCAAGCATAGCAAATCAATCATTAATTATTCTCAGGAAGAGTGTTCAAAGTTCTCTTCCTTCTTTGGGTGATATGATACAACATGAAAAACAAAACAAAAACCCTGGGTACTTAGTCCTTAGGTAGTACCTGATCAAATACCCCGTTTGTTACAGATCCTTCAACTTCTACACTGTTCCATCACTTCCCAAGATAAAAGGGGGGTAGGGGCTTCCCTGGTGGCGCAGTGGTTGAGAGTCCGCCTGCAGATGCAGGGGACACGGGTTTGTGCCCCGGTCTGGGAAGATCCCACATGCCGCGGAGCGGCTGCGCCCGTGAGCCATGGCTGCCAAGCCTGCGCGTCCGGAGCCTGTGCTCCGCAACGGGAGAGGCCACAACAGTGAGAGGCCCGCGTACAGCAAAAAAAAAAAAAAAAAAAAAAGGCGGGGGGGAAGACTATGGATTTCTGTACTGAGGGAACTTTTCTGAGCTAACTAAGTAAATCTGAATTGTAGCACAAAATAGCAGTGTTAAAATCTTGAGCTGTATGTTAGTTCTTCAAAAAGGCTTTGAGGTATGCATGAATTTATAGTGACTGCGAAAAGTTGTTGGGCTGGTTTTTTTTCAGAGAGAGCAGCCACTGGGGTACATTTTTGTCCTTTTGGGCCTGGCAGGCTGGGAGCAGAATACAGACAAAGGCACTGGGGCATATGGGCCTGTTATGGCCTGGAATTCGGGCTCTCCGGGTGGTAACTGAATGGGTATGCCAGGGTGTGTAGGGACTGGACTGATCCTCCCAGAACTGAGAGAAGGGCCCTTGGGATGTGGAAGCAACGCAAGTGTTGGACATGGCACTGGTGCGGGAGAGGGGTCACGCAGTGGGTGTGAGATTGGGTGTGCTGGCCTGGGGTCACCCTTCGGGCAGGGCGTGGTGAAGCTTGTTGGGCCCTGGCTGTTAGCTGAGAAGCTGGATGCCAAGGGCTGGGAGAACTGAAAGGCCCGTGAAGGTATGACTGCCATCAGCCTCAGCCCTGGGAGAGACGGAAGAGTCCAAGGTGAGTCCTGCGGCGAGGCAATGAGGGGGCAGGTCTGGGGCTCCCATTCAGGAATACATGGTCAGCTGCAGCCACTCCTGGTTGTCCACCTGGATTTGTCCGGTGCCACGTCTGTCAAGAGGTTTGAAGGCACAGAAATCTGACGAGTCTGACCAGACAGCTGATGAAGCTGTCAACATCCGTGTTCCCTCCCCCATCTGAGTAGCGTCCGATGATCCTGTCGTAGAGATGCTCATTCAGGCGGAACCCTGCTGCCTCAAAGGTTCCTGGGGAGTTCACCGCTGCCCATGGTCCCTGAACGGTCAACGTCAAACTGTTTGCCACATTTTGATATTGCTCCACAAGCACTAGAATTCCTCGAAGCCCAGCTTGCTGGTCGTGTCACTACCACGGTCACCATGATGCAACAGGATTCAATGCTAAAACCGTCAGTCTTCAGACCGGGAGGTCGGGTCACGACTTGGTTGAGAATGTTCGTGAATTCTGTGGCACTGACTCTCTAGCCAGCTGGGCAAAGACTCTCCGGCACTGCCGGACCTCCTCACTCTGATTGGCCCGGATGATGGCGTAACGGGTGCGTGGGGCGGGGCTCTGGGTGTAACGCGCAGGCGCCTCACGGGCGACGCTAGTAACCCGGCCGGGAAACGCCGGCCGCGCTGCGGCTGGCCGTTCCGCCAGCACCGCTGCATTTGGCCCTGCTGTCCTCTGTACCACCCTCCCCACCCCAGCCACCGTCTCCCCCTGACTCCAACCAGGGTGCCCCCTTCTTCCCCCTTCCCCCTCCCGCTCCTTCAAGAACGAGTTAACCAGGACCGTGGCTGTGACTCAAGATTATGCCTCAATCACACGCTCGCCGGTCTGCTCACCTGTGCGGCCTCCCTAGCGTTGGACTTCGGGGGAAGGCTGCTTGAGAAAACTCTAGAAAATTAAGCAACAAACTCCAGTTATCTCCAGAAAAAAGAAGAAAGGAAAACTTCAAAGGTAAAAAAAATTAAGCCAGTAAAAAATTTGCTGCCTAAAGGTTCTTTTACGAGGCCTGTGGGTTTTCATCTTTGCGTATGCCAATAACTTAGACATAGTGTTTAATTTGCTGCTTTATGGTAGAAAATTCCTTGATTCAACAATGATTTGTTCAATAATAACTTCTTCAACAACTTTGTGGTGAATACCAGACGTGGATATGGGGGCAGAATAGAACTGTAAACTGGGGTAAAAGACGGAAGATGCCACTGCAAAAAACAGCCAGGTACCAAAATTCAAGAAAAAAGATAGGAATTAATTCTAAGGGATTTATTCTTCAGCGCGACCCATGAATGCCGGGTCACCCATATAATGTCCCACCCACTTATTGTACAAACTGAACAGTGAGGCCTAAGGTCCTTGAAAATTCTCCTCACTTAAAAATAAATGCGTCTACCTTTGTTGCACATTTAACAGTGTGCAAAGAACCTGTGAGAAACGTGTTTTTGAATAGAGCTAATAATAACAAGGAGTATTAAAAAGTGTGATGTCGGTCCTTTAAAATTGTTTTAAGTCAAAGATCATCTGCTAGCATATGGATTTCAACTTTGCTACCCTAAAGAGATGGCTTCAGATTACAGTGTTTAAAAAATTTAGTTTACTCTCTGAACTCCAATTTAATATTAACTTTCGCTTAGAGAAATGTCTTTTGAAATCTAACCTGAGCTAAAGGAAAACTTCCGCTGACAGTTCCTTTTGGCGGGGAACCATTCTTTGCCACTCTCAGTGTTCCCCACCTTGATCCTTCTGGTGTCTATTTCTGTTTTGTTTCTGAACTCAGAGAGGGTCAGAGTATGATCCGTTCTTCCTCTAAAACCCCAGCATCACCTAGAATTGCAGACCAGGCAGGCGTACAGCAGACGTGCCCACACATGCCATCAGTGTCAGGCAGACTCAGACCAGAGAGATCCTTCTCTGATCGGGGACAGAGATCATGAAAAGTGTGTAAAAACTAGGCTTGTACCCTGGTTCATTACAGTCACCTTGGCTTACACAACTAAAAGAAGAGGTTCCCTGATGGCTCATGAAACCCGGAGGAAACCTGACCTTAAAAATGCTAAACATATGGATTACAATTGAACACCATATTGTCCCAATATTCAGAAAAGTGATGAAAGATTTTCAGTTTTAATCCCAGTGTTGGTCTCCTGAAGACACATAGAGTTTCAAATAGTGCAGGCCTCATCCCTGAATTTTTTTACATGAACTTTTAGCCAAACAGCTGGTAAACAGGTTTCCTTGAATTCATTCAAATATCTCATTATCTTTTCAAAGTTTCCCTTTGAACGTTCATTTCTCTGCTAGTCTAACTTCTTATCACTAATTTCTTCAGTGGGTATAAGGATCATACTCCTTGCTCCTACAATATTATGCAGATTTATAACACTCCTAAAATGAAAACCATAGTGCTAGACTTGCTGTCATAATTGTCATAAAAAGACTAATTTAGTCTCTCTCTAATTTAAAACAAGACACTAATATATCTTAAGGATTCTAGAAAAGAGGCATTGCTATTTTCACTCATTGTTACTGACCAGTCTTAGAGTTTTAAGTCTTGCATCTGTTTTCTCCATGTTTTCTTAACTGAAATATATCCTATTAAAACTGGGAAGCAGGGCTTCCCTGGTGGCGCAGTGGTTGAGAGCCCGCCTGCCGATGCAGGGGACACGGGTTCGTGCCCTGGTCCGGGAAGATCCCACGTGTCGTGGAGCGGCTGGGCCCGTGAGCCATGGCCGCTGAGCCTGCGCGTCCGGAGCCTGTGCTCCGCGACGGGAGGGGCCGCGGCAGTGAGAGGCCTGCGTACCGCAAAAAAAAAAAAAAAAACAAAACAAAACTGGGAAGCAACCATCCTAGGTTAAGATTTCGATACATGTTTCTCTCTTTTCCTTGCCAATGTATTTCTCTGATTGTCCCTTATTTCCCATAGCATTTAATACCCATATAATGCAAAAAGATCACCATGTTACCTAATGGATTTGTACATGTACATATGGTACATATCTTGAAACAGCTTTTAATTTTATATAGCTGTGCAGTCAGCTGCTGGTTTCTACTGCTTCTAGAAACCTTGCCAGACCATCTGCAGACCTCTAATACTTCTGACCAGAGGGTAACTGGCAGGAATTAAATGTTACGACCGTATTCAGCAAAATTTCATGATTCCAATGCCCTAACTCAGAAGCAATACTAACTGGCCTTCAGAAAGAGACAGAGGTTAGCAAGACCTCTACGTTAACTACACTAATGCTTCTCTGAGTCAGCAAATATTATTGACACGAGTAGCAGAACTCAGACCCTACACAAATATCAATCATCAGCTGGTCAGAATAATAGGACTGGGTATGTGGACAATAGCAGAAAGATGTTCTAGATGCTGGGCATACCTTCTTGGAATCAGGAGGAATTATTGTGACTGGCTTTGGGAACACAGCAAATTATAGGATCAGGCTAACTAATTGCAGCTTTAAGGAATCCCCACTAGCAGAAAATACTCACTAGACCAGGGGTCCTCAACCCCCGGGCCATGGACCAGTACTGGTGTGCGGCCTGTTAGGAGCTGGGCCGCACAGCAGGGGGCGAGTGAGCTGCTGCATCTGCCGCTCCCCATGGCTCCCCATCGCTTGCATTGCCACTTGAACCATCCCCACCCCCACCGGTCTTCCACGAGACCGGTCCCTGGTGCCAAAAAGGTTGGGGACCTCTGGGCTAGACTGAAGGAAACAAGCTAGTTTAGCTGACCTTCTGTGTAGCAGGTGACCTGAAGGTGAGGGTGTGCAGGACACCCGTGAAACCTTGTAGACCAGTGTTTTTTCTTTTTTTTTTTAAATCCAGTGGTTTTCTTTCTCTCTTTTTTTAACATTTTATTTACTTATTTATTTTTTGGCTGCACGGTGTGTTAGTTGCAGCATGCGGGCTCCTCTCTAGTTGTGGTGCGCAGGTTCCAGGGCGCGTGGGCTCTGTAGTTTGCAGCAGGCGGGCTCTCTAGTTGAGGCGCTAGAAATCAGTAGTTGCAGCGCGCCGCCTTACTTGCCCCACGACATGTTGTGGGATCTTAGTTCCCCGACCAGGGATCGAACCCGAGTCCCCTGCATTGGAAGGCGGATTCTTGACCACTGGACCACCAGGGAAGTCCCTGCACACCCGTGTTGATGCAGCTAATCTGAAAATGGTTGTCCCCTTCCTCCTCAATAATCCACTCCAAAGTGACATGATTTATGTATCATCACAGATTCATAGTTAACTCCTACAATTCTTTATTCCTGTCCTCTAACCATTTAGTTATCACATATAATGATTACATCACTTGCTTCCTTGTATAGCGCCCCCCATAAAGGGATGTTTTGGGGGAAAGGGCGCACATACGCCATGCACACGTGCTGCTGTGTTTGTTGTTTCAGGGGGAGTCTAAAGTTGTTGCATTAGTCAGAAGGGAACTTCACACTTTTAGTTTGTGGGTGGAGTGGTAGACAGAGTGAAATGTGGAGGTATGCATGACAGGAAGGAAAGGAAAATGGACAGCGAATGCCTTCCTCATTGTGTGAGACTGTGAGGTAACTGATGTTGTTTGGAAAGTTCAAGTTCAAGTTCCAGAGATTGGTGGTTATATGTAGAGATGTAGGTATATGGAGACACATAGCATTGGGCTAGCCTTCTTTGTTTTTGAAAATCAACTTTATTGAGATGTCATTTACGTACAATGTAATGCATCCATTTAAAATGCACAACTCAGTGTGTACACATGTGGAACTACTGCCACAATCAAGATGGAGAATATGTCTATCATTCTCCAAAATTTCTCCTTGCTTCTTTGTTGTCCCTCCCTTCTTCTACTTTGGTCCCAATCAAAACAGAGCTGCTTTTTGGTCACAGATTTTTTTAATATTCTAGACTTTTATATAAATGGAATCATACTCTTATGTCTGGCATCGTACACGCAACATAATGATGTTGACATTTATTCATTTTGGTGTGTATTTAGCAGTTTGTTTCTTTTTATTGTTGAATAATATTCCACCATGTGCATGTATCACTTTCTGTTTATCCATAACCTGCCGGTGAACATCTGGATTGGTTTTGATTTTTGATTGTTGTGCATAAAGCTGCTATGGATGATTTCCAATTTAGGGTTATTGTGTGCAAAACTGTTATAAATACTTGTGTACAAGTCTTTGTGTGGACATATGTTTTCATTTCTTTTGTGTATATACTTGGGAGTGGAACATCTGGGTCATATGTTTCACTTTTTCAGAAATTACCAAAAGGTTTTTTTCTGAATGATTGAGCCATATAATATTCCCAGAAGGGGTGTATGAGGATTCCAGTCGCTGAGCATCCTCACCTCCATTTGGTTTTGTCCATTTTAATTATAGCCATTCTAATGGGTGCATGGTGGAATCTCACGGTAGTTTTAATTTCCATTTCCCTGGTGACTAGTGTCATTTACATCTTTTCATGCAACTTGTATACTGTCATTAGTGAAGTGTCTGTTCAATTCTTTCACTCATTTTTTAATTGGATTGTTTGTCTTTTTATTATTGCATTGTAAGTGTTCTTTAAATAGTCTGGATACAAGTCCTGTGTTAAATATATGCTTTGCAAACATTTTTTACATTCTCTTGGTTGTCTTTTCATTTTCTTGACAATGTCTTTTAAAGACCCCAATTTTTAAAAATTAATTAATTAATTAATTAATTTATGGCTGCATTAGGTCTTCATTGCTGCATGCCAGCTTTCTTTAGTTGCATCAAGTGGGGTCTACTCTTCATTGTGGTGAGCAGGCTTCTCATTGTGGTGGCTTCTCTTGTTGTGGATGACGGGCTCTAGGCACATGGACTTCAGTAGTTGTGGCACTCGGGCTCAGTAGTTGTGGCGCATAGGCTTAGTTGCTCCATGGCACGTGGGACCTTCCCGGACCAGGGCTCGAACCTGTGTCCCCTGAATTGGCAGGTGGATTCTTAACCAGTGCACCACCAGGGAAGCCCTAAAGACCCCAATTTTTATTTTGATAAAGTAACTTACTGGCATTTTCTTTTATAGCTCATGGTTTTTCTCTCCTATTTAAGAAATCTTCACAAAACCCAAGGTCACTAAAATTTCTCCATTGTTTTCTTCTAGAAATGTTATAGTACTAGGCTTCACATTTAGGTCTATGATCATTTCAAGTTAATTTTTGTGTATAGTTTGAGTTGACACTTTTTTTTTTTGCATATGGATATCCAGTCATTCCAGCATCATTAGACATATATGTGTGGATCTCTTTCTGGACTCTATTCTGCTTCATTGTTCCTTTTGTCTATCTTTCTGTCAATACTGCACTATCTCGATTTTTGTAGATAGCATAAGTTCTTCTTACACTATCAAGGTCCATCTTGTTCTTCTTTTTCAAAATTGTTTTGGCTATTCTAGAGCTGTCACCTTTCCAAATAAAATTTAGAATGAGCTTGTCAGTTTCAGGGAGAATACTGGCTGGGATTTTGACTGGGGTTACTTTGAATCCCTCAGTCAATTTGAGTAGAATTGAAATCTTAACAGTTGAATCTTTCAATGAACCTGTGAATTTTAACGTACTATGAATCGGAACCTTCCAATAAACCTATGAACATGGATTATTTCTCCATGTATGTGATTCTTCCTTAATTTCTTTGAGCAATGTTCTATAATTTTCAGTGACGAGTTCTCACATATCTTTTGTTAAATATATTCCTAAGTATTGTTTGTTTTTAGGTACTCTTGCAAATCGAATTTTTATTATTTAATTTTCTGATTGTTTACTGCTGGCGTACAGAATACAATTAACTTTTGGATGCTTCACTTTGTACTCTCCCACCTTGCTAAATTTACATATTAATTCTAGTAGCTGTCATGTAGATTTCCTTGAGATTTTCAGCACAAATACTCATGCCATCTGTAAATAGAGTCCAATTTTCTTCTTCCTTTCTTTGCTTTTGATATTTATTTTGGTTTCTTTTTTTTTTCTTACTTCCATTTTATTGTTTTGTACTCAATTTTTGCCCTCGTTGCTCACTGGGGATAACCCACTGCTACGTTAAAATCCCTGATCTGGGGAAATTTAGCAGAGATCTCAAACTAAGGCAGGAATAGGGCCAGGAAAAGAGCTGATGGATTAAAGAAGAAACAAAAGAAAGACACTGTGAAGAAATATAGTTAGCTAGAGGCAAGCCTGCAGTTTTAGCTTTGCTGCTGCTGTTGCTGGTCACATCGCGGTCCTTTTGAGCTGGTTGGAAAGAAGGAGAAAATGTGTGAGAGCTGTGAGTGGATGGGTCTTAGCTGTGGCTGGAAAACTCTGTGGACGTTAGGAACTCCTAGGATTTTCAAATGAGGAGGCCAGTATCAGTCATAGGCCAACATGCCAATCAGATCCCAGTTCCCCCTCCCGTGCACATCCACCCACTGAGTCTCTGCCTGTTTCTGGATCCTTCCCAGAGACCTTTCCTTCTTCCCCTAGCAAAAGCTCTCAGGAAATATCTGAGCCCCTTTCTGTGATTAAATTCTGCCCCATCCCCACACTGCCCCATCACCCGCTGTTACGTTTTAACAAGGTGTATCCGAAGATGTTTTAAGTTCCGAACAATGACAGCACAAACACAACAGCAAAACATGTAAAGGAAGAAAATAGCATTTATTGAACATCTACGAACCCTATGATGCCCCACGGTTATTATTTAATCATAATAAGGTCTAAAATAGGATTTGTGTCCTCATTATAGATTAAAGGACTGGGGTTTAAGAGGTTCAGCCTTTTGTTCAAGGTCATATAAAAATTGGAGAATAAATTTGAACCTCAGTCTGAGTTTAAGTATAGGCCTTTTCCACTGCACTCATCTGACCCTTCCGTATTACTGAACACTTTGTGTAATATATTTGCTGACTTATCACTGACTCTACTATACTAGATTGTACATTTCTTGTCTGCAGGAGTGCACTCACCATTATACACCCAACCTCCAGCACAGGGCACGGCAAATAGTAGTTATACAGTGCCAGCTTGTTGAATTGATTTAAATACCAAGAGAACAATGTGTCTACTTGCTTTATTTATTCATTCATTAAACAAATACTTTTTTGTGGTTAGACACATAGATCTAGAGTGGAAGTCACATAAGCAAATAAGCAATTAATTCTACACAGTGTTACAAGCAATGATACAGGACAAATAAAATATTGAGGAAACACAGAAAAGAGATACCCAGAATGGCCTTGGGATGTCAGCAAAGTCTCCCTGAAGGAGGAGGAATATTTTGATGTTTGGTGTCGAGAATGATGCGTTGTGAAAGAAGGAAGATAATCCAGACAGAGAAGGCAGTCATGTGCAAGGTTGGGAGTGAGAGAGAGTGTGACACATTCAAGAAAATGTCAATAGCTCAGTGTGGTTGGGACATAGAAGGTGAGACATGGAATGATGAGAGATGAGGGCAGACAATGAAACAGGTGTCAACTATGAGAAGATTATCATGTTCTGTTAAGGCTTTATCCCAAGGGAGCCACCGAAGGGATATAATCTGCAGATGGCAGAATCTGATTTCTTATTTAGAAAGACCATCCTGGCTGACTTCTTTGTGGAAAACGATGGGGGTGGGGCAGGACACCATTTGGTAAAGAATCGCTGAATTCTAGGTGAAAGATGATTGTGGTCGAAACAAAGATAAAGAGTATGGGATTGGGGAAAGTGGGTAGATTTGAGAGATAACGAAAGTAAAATGAATAGGATTTGGAGACTGATTAATTTGGGAGTAATGGAGAAAGGATTGATGAGGATGTCTTAGGTTTGGGGTTTGGGGAAACGGTGGACAGCCAGGCCATTTATGAGCTCTTGAACCCAGGTGAAGTATTCGTGTGAAGAAGAATACCTCCAATAAATATCATCCCAGATGGTGTACCGGAACCTTAAAATCATCATAATTGTTTCAGTAAATTATTAGCCTCCCCCTCTCCAGCTAACTCGCCACGTCTCTCTATAACACCATCATTTTCCGAGTCAATTAGGCTGCAAACCTCTTGAGCACCGTTGTTTCCTCCTCTCCTCAGCCATCCCTACACTTTCAATCAGTCGCCGAGGCCTGTTTGGCCTCCTCACCAATGTCTCTTGAGTCTGCCCTGTCCTTCCCTTCCCACTGTCATAACTGCAGTCTGAGCCCTTATCACTTCATGCCGGAACTACCTCTTAGCTTGAGTAGTTTCCTAACCCGTCTTCATACCTCCAGTTGCTCCCCAGTGCAGTCCATCTGGGACCCCATGGCCAGAATGATTTTCTTTGTACGCTGCTTCCGTCACCTCTCCCAGCTCAGACTGAAGGAGAGCTTGCCTTGAGCTCAGACTAAAGGAGAGTGGCCCCAGCAGACTGCAGGCTAGGAAGAGAAAGGAGGCCCCTGTTCATTTCCTAGTCCCTCCTGCTTCACTGCAGTTGTAGTAGTGGCGCCATCATCTGCTGCAGAAGCACCTGCGCCTTCTCCCATGGCTCCAACGCTTCAGGCTCCGGGAGTGCCACTCCCTCTGTGTGTTCTCTCAGACTCCAGGGTGGTGACAGATCACTGCTGTCGCTCCTCCCAGCATGTCAGCATCCCTCGTGGTTCCCTTCACCCTGCTTCTTCATTCAGCTTCCTTTGCTTGAACTCTCGTTAATGTGCCACCTGTCTGCCTCATGGACGCTAATTGATGCAAGGCTGGCTGGAAGAGCACCCAGACTAGTCTTTGCCTTCATAGGGGTGCATCTGGGTACATTGATCTCTCCCATGGCACCAAGCCTGGGGACGGGCCACTAGAAAATCGCTTGTTATCCTAGATGAAGAAAGATTATTCATAAGCTAGACTCAGTTCTGTGTGTGAATACAGGGTTCCTGTTGACAAACCAGACTGCCAGACGTGACCCCTGTTAGCACGGGGCTATTATTGATTATTGCCCAGTGGGCTTGACCCTACACCCCATGGGGTTCCCAACTGATAGTGAAAGATCAAGATGACATAATCTTATTTACTGACGGGTGCCCAATGGATAGACTCAACGGCCTGTCTAAAACCCAGTGGAATATCTCTGCCATCTTCCAGCTCTAAATTCTAAATTCTGGGACTGATACCATTCTTTATGAAGCCAGCATGTTTGTCACTGTCCTAGAGGATGACTCTGGCAGGAGTTATTCCAAGAGGGCTGATGCTTCAACACCGCTACCTTCAGGGTGATTTGGAGATGACTTGTTCACAGTGCTCTTTCTGTTTAACAAGGGCAACGTTCATTCTCAGAAGTGGAAGAGCCACTAATCGTCTGCTATCATCAAAGAGAAACTCTTACCAGATGCCTTAGCAGAATTTGCTGCTTTGCTGCTTTCTGGAGGCCTCAGAGATTCTTGTTTTAATTATCCTTTCTCCACACATCATGTTTTTGAAATTCCCAACATATTTCCAAGTTATTTTAGCTGGGTATCTTCCCAGCTGATCTTAAAATCAGATTTCCTACTCTTGGCTTCTTAATGATGCTTACCAGTGGGAAAAAAAAGGGGTGAAAGGATCTCAAGATCTTTTCCCTCAGGATGTAGTGTAACTATCTCTCGGGGAAGGAGTTTTTTCATTTCAGTGTGAAGTGCAGGGTGCAGAAGGGCCAACACATGCAAATTTGAAGCAAACGTTTCCAGAGCATCAGTCCTTCACACATGCGTAAAACAGATCATCCAATGGGAGCAGTACATAAATCACTCAGAAGAGAGTGCCAAAAATTTCCACCGCGTGCCTTCCAGAATTTAAAACCCAAACATGTTAGAGTTCCAAGCCCTTACCTAAAAAATCCTGAAGGGAAAATGAACTGTGAATAACTATGGAGAAAGTAGAAACAATTCATCCACCTGATGGGACCACCTGCTAATCAAAGTTCCCACAGTGTTTCGTATCCAGCTATGAATCAAAACTCTGGAGCTAAGTTTATGGCTTAAAAAGCCAAAGACTCCTGTCATCATCATCACTGTTATTTACCAGTGACGGAGCCAGAATCTGCATGAGTCTCGATGTTTCTTAAAGGATGTTGGTCCATTCGTAAAGGATGTGTCTGATTTGGGGGAGGAGTGTGGCCAGGTTCCAGATGCTGAGGTTAATGGGCAGTGTGGTAAATCACAGTCACAGAAAAGAAAGGCCTTGGAGTGGGTGGACGAGTGTTTTAGTTTCTTAACCCACTGCACACCCACGGAAGAGAGAACTTGACATGTGTTAGAAATGTCTAAGAAGAGGTACTTCCACACATTGTTTTAGGAAAGTGTTCTTGTACTAGACACAGTGCTTAGTGCAGAATGTTTCTAAAAAGGATTTATCGAGGTAGATGGGAAATAATTCTTACAGCAAAATGTCTGCCATCTTACATGCAGAAAGTAAGTGGGGCCGAACATGAGGAGCCCCCCAAAAATGGGAAAAAGAGAATGGGTTCAGCTATCAAACCAATGCCCTGAAATAGTCTGGCACACAGTCTGGCCCTGAGCTACAAGACTTGGTTCAGTGTATTTATGTATCAGTTTGCCATGGCTGCTGTAATGAAACACCCCAACTGGGTGACTTAAAACAACAGACATGTATTGCCTCACAGTACGGGAAGGCAGAAGTCTGAAGTCAGGATGACAGCAGGGCCATGTTGTCTCTGAAATATAGAGGGGCCTCCTTCCTTGGCTCTTCCTACCTTCTGGTGTTCACCTGCAATTGCTTGGTTTCTTGGTTTGCATCACCCCCGTTCCGTGTCCGTTGTTGCATGGTGTTCTCTGTCTCTTTCTTCACATGGCTGCCTTCTTATGAGGACACCAATCATATTGGATCAGGGGCCCACCCTACTTCAGTATGACCTGACCCTAACTATTACATCTGCAACAATGGACAAGTCACATCTTGAGGTACTGGCAGTTGGGACGTCAACATCTTTTTTTGGAGGGGGAGGACACGAGTCAACATGCAACAACTTTATTGAAATATGGCAGGAATAAGATTTACAAATTAGGAGCTTTCTTCTCTGTTTCTGTTCTCCTTTTTTCTTGCCTTCCTTCCTTCCTTCCTTCCTGCCTTCCTTCCTTCCTCTTTCCTTTCTTTCTTTCTCTCTCTCTTTCTCCCCCCCCTTCTCTCTTTCTTTCTTTTCTTGTTTCCCTAGCCATAGCATCTTGGTGAGGAGTGAAGAACAGAACTAGGAGACACTAAGTTGGTGTACATAAGAAAAGGCATGGTGATACCTAGAGAAATACAACTCGAAATGAGAAAGGCGGTCTGCCTGTGTGATGAAGACATCTCATATACAGCATAATGGAATTTTGAAAAAGGAGAAAGAAGATTTAGCAGTGTAACATGCGTGAGGGAGCTAAAGATGATTTTCAGAAGTTGGCTGTGTTGCCAGGAGTAGCCATCCTTTACCACCATTGAGAGCACCGAGTCCATAGCTATGTTTCACGTCATGGCTTTGGAGTCACTTCTGTGTTCCGTTCAGCTGTGTCACTGTGATGAGCTGGCTCTGTGGAGGGAGGAAACAGGACCAGTTTTGTTCATGCTACATGAAGCCTGAGGGTCGGCCTGCTACATAAATCTGATGGGGAGTCTTTAGCAACGGAGGCACAATAACAAAAGACAGAGAGAAGAAAAGTGTGGCAGGGTCCATTCAAGCACAGCCCAAAGGACAAAGAAGCTTGTCTGGTGGATTTTAATATTATGGCTCCTCTGTAATAGACAACTCTGTCTTATACTTTCTCAGCTGAGAATTAGTCCTTCACATCACCCAAAGAAGCCCACCTGTTCTGTTCCTATGCTCATTAAACAAACTTCCCACTTTAGTTTATACTGCTTCAAGGAGAGAATGTGTTAATTGTATTAACAAAAATATTCACATCCAGAGTTCGGCAGACTTTTTTGTAAAGGGCAAGATTGCAGATATTTTCAGCTTTGCAGGCCACAGCAGCTCTGTGGCCATAACGCAGCTCTGCTGCTCCTGCGGGGAAAGCAGCCCCAGACGATACGTAAGCCTAGGGCCTGGATGTGCTCCAGCGCAACTTACTTTACAAAAACAGGCGTCAGGCGGAGCTGGCCCACAAGCCATTGTTTGCTGACCCTGTTTTAGACCATAGGGCAATATATATTTTTGCCTTTTTAGTAAAAATTTGAATTTCGCTTTTATATGTAAATCTCAGTTTGGTTAATGAGCACTGCCTTTGAGAAACAGTTCCACCGTCTATGTGCTGACAAATTCAAGATTCTGAGTGTGTAAGACCTAGGGTCAGATCTTCTAGCATGGTTAATTCACACGCTCGTTGTTACCTCATAAAGTGTCATGGCAACAGTGTGCTGATTTCTCCTCCAAAATGGATAGGATCTCATGATACAATTTTATTTATTTTATTTTTTTCTTTTGGCCACACCACGCAGCATGTGGGATCTTAGTTCCGTGACCAGGGATCGAACCTGTGCCCCCCTGCAGTGGAAGTGCGGAGTCTTAACCACTGGACCACCTGGGAAGTCCCTCTCATGATACAATTTTATATCAGCGGTTTTCTCTTTTTGTTTTTCCTTCACTCAGTGGGGCCTCAAAGGTCAATGAGACTAGTTTTGTAAAGGAGAGTGTGGGTCTTAGAAATGTGAACTGACTTAGAAATGAAAACTGGAAGCGAGGCTGAGTATCCAGGATTCCCAGCCTTAGGTTTGGTTTCCCAGCCTTTGAACTTGGCTGCTAAAAATTATCACAAGAGCTGGAGACCCGGGACTTAAGTCACCAGACAGCAGTTATACAGTGTTGATGATGGGGATGGTGCGTAAGCCACTGGCTTGGTACAAAGAAGCCAAGATTACTCACGAGCTCTCAGGACGCCGTATAGTTCGTGTGATCTCTTTTAAAAATTTGAAATGCCATTAAACATTTATTATCCATGTATTTATCTAAGCCTGTCTTGAACCTGTCTATGTTTTGGCTCTACAACTAGTTCAGGTAACAAATTCCATGTGTTTACTTGTCTTCTAGACAAGAAGCCCTTCTTGTTGATTTAAAGCTGCTTTTTATTAAAACTGATGGTGATGTCATCAAAAGATGCCCAAGGTGGATTATCCCAGAGAGCTCTTAAAGGGAACACATTCCGAGGGTGTCCTTTGCAAAAAGGGTCTTTGGGTACCTTACATACCACATCACCCCAAAGTAGCAAAGTTATACAGTGGTTTCCCAACATTTTCAGCCACCAAAACTTGCTAAAAAATCACGTGGGATCTTAGATAAAATTGCTAACAAATGCACTGGTCTACTTGTAGGCCATTTTCCGCAGAGAATTCAACATCATGTCACACACTATCATTTTTTTCTTTTAATTTGGCTGCCCCCCACTGGAACATCAGCTCCACGGAGTCAGAGCATTTGTCTGTTTATCCACAGTCACTCAAATAGTCACTGATGCATAGAAGGCATTCAGTAAATATTGTTAAATAAATGAAGCAGCGTGTGAGGTCCTGAAGCCACACCTGAGCCTGAGGCTTCCTCCGTGATTCCCTTTCTCTCATCGGGTACCAAACTTGGGCGTCCTCCGTGAAGCCCTTCCTGGGGTGTGAGGTGGATTTCGATTGGCATAGAACCTTGCAGTAAAGCGCACACACACTTTATCTTATTGGGGCCTCTCAGTCACCCTAATATGGTGCATATTATTACCACTCCCAATTTGTAGTTGAGAAAATAGACTCGGAGACCATAATGGACTCGGTCACAGTCACATTGATGGGAAATGTTAAAGCCGTAGAACTGAGACAGCTCCAGATGCACTACACCAGGATTTCAAACTACTTTGCAACTCATAGGAAGGAATTTTTAAGTATAACCCAGAAAATACACACACACACACACACACACACACACACACACACACACACACACACAGTTAAAGCAAAGGTTCTACAAAAGAATGCCTTTACTAATGTAATATACGCTGATATTTTTATTCTATTCAATTAAAAAAATTCTAATTGCAACCACAGACTGAAGAACAGCGTTGTCTGGCATCCATATTTTCTTGCATAATTTCCCCTCTCATATCATCTTTTCCCTCCATTTTGAACATGAAGGGATAATTGCTTTCTTCTCCTGCCGGGCTTCCCAGTCTCTACCTGAAGTCAGCGTGTCTGGGAGCGGGAGTCCCCCCGAGCTGGAGTCCGGGGACGCGGAACAGCCAGGACACTGCCTGAAAGGCAGTGGAAAGCTTCTCCGGGGGCCCAGGCGGAGAGAGAATCAAATCCGAAAGCCTGGACATCTGGGGCAGGAAACAGTTAAGAGACCACTAGGTGTTTTGAGCTGACAAGACCACCACAATGTTCCTGCAAAGATTAGGCAGAGAGCAGATGTGCAGTAACTCGAGTTCTTCAGAGTAAGATAGCGACGACATAAATTAACCTTGTCCGGGGCCTGACAAAGGGACCACGCGCTTTTGGAAGTCTTCAGAGGGAAGCCATTTTTTATGGGCCCTTCAAGGTTATATACCTTTATGCAACGGAACGAGTTTAATTAGAGCCGCTTGTTTACAGGGAAGGGAAGCGAGCCCAGTAGGGGCTGTCAGGGTGACTGGACAGAAAATAAACGAATGAGCCTGCGAAACAGCCGAGGTTTCCTTGAGTTCTCGTCAGCTGATCAGTTTTCCTTCACCCCTCGAGATGACTTTTGTCTGTTTTCCCGAAACTGGAGAAACAAAGAGGTGAAAGCGTCCCAGACTCCCGATCCTCCGGTTTGGGAGGATTGTGGTCACCATCTTCTTCGCAGCTGCCTTTTCTGAGGGATGGTGAGGCGATGCCACACCCAGCTGCTGGAGGACGGGCCTCCAGGACCACTCACCCGCGCACCAGGAGACGCCCCTTAGGATGTGGCCGAGCCTTATCAGTGGGTATTCAACCTGAGGCTTTGAGGAGGGCCTGGCGCTTCAGCTCCCCAAAGATAAATCCTCTGCTCAGGGGAGGCCCAGCTGGGGTGGGCTTTGGGCCAGAGATGGCTCTGCTAGAGCTGTGTCCCAGAAGGAGATATGGGATTTGGCTCACCACTGTTAAGAGCCTGGGATTCGGAGGCCTGCTAGGAAGTCCTGATCGGATTCCTGTGAGAACCTGAGAAAGGGCAGGAGCTGCGCCTGGTGGGCGGCAGAGGGGTTGCTAGAGTCAGGACCAGGTTTCCCTGAACATCCACAGAGTGCCGGGCCCCTGGGGAAGGAACAAGAGGATAGAGTGAGGTTGGGAGTGGGAATAAAGGGGGACAGGAGGGTGCTCCGGCTGAGGGCCCCAGGCTTCTCTGAGCCCCTGGCTGGACAGGCTGGGCTCCGAGGCTGGGAACTGGTTGGGGCAGACGCGGGTCCAGAGCTGTGCTTACCATGCTGCGGGCAGCTGACTGCCACCGCCCCCTTCCAACCGGCCTTCCAGCCCTTCAGGAAGAGATGCAGATTTGCCCAGGCCAGCCCAGGGCTCCCCATAAACTGGTGGATCCCAAACAGAGAACAGCAGAGGCTGTCTCCTCTCAGGTGGGAGAACTGTTTCTTCTTTTCGTTCCCAGGGCCAAGTTTATTCATGGGTGTGGGAGCCTGTGTGGTTGTGGAATCTAAGGACCGTTGAAACAAGTCCCCACCCTAAAACATCCCTTCCAGACTGCCTGAAATGCTACCTATAATTTGAGTTAAATGATGCTATTAAAAAAAAAAAAAATCAGGGCTTCCCTGGTGGTGCAGTGGTTGGGAGTCTGCCTGCCGATGCAGGGGACGCGGGTTTGTGCCCCAGTCCGGGAAGATCCCACATGCCGCGGAGCGGCTGGGCCCATGAGCCATGGCCACTGAGCCTGCGCGTCCGGAGCCTGTGCTCCGCAACGGGAGAGGCCACAGCAGTGAGAGGCCCGCGTACTGCAAAAAAACAAAAAACAAAAAACAAATGAGGCCTCAGGGAGATTGAGAGAATTGTAATCATTCGCATCTTCCTACTCACTTTGCTCATCTTCCTCTTAACGTTGGGCTGAGGTCTTCATGGTGGAAGGGATGGAGGACTTTCTGGGGGAGGGACACAGTTTTGAGTCAGAGGCATTGCTGGGAAAGGCAGTCCAGGGGAAAGTCCACCGTGGGGTCTTTGGTGAGTGTGTGTGTTTGCAGGGGGAGGGTGGTCAAGAAGCAGATTTTAGAAAGGAAAGGACCTGGGAGAATCCAGTGAAAGGGGTGAGGATGCGCCGACAGGGCCGTACTGTGCTGACTCAGAAACTGTCCCTAAGGCTTGCCTGGCCCTGCTGTTCCTTCAGCTCCTTGGTCCTGGGGGGCTTGAGTTCCTTCTGTGTGAGATGCTCTTGCCCAGGGCAGGAGCGGAGACCTTTCTGACCTCCAGTCTGAGTCGAGCTGAGACGCTTACCAGCAATTCTGAGCAGACTTTACAATGAGCCCTTCTGTGTAGGGACCACTTCTGAGTCCTGTCTGCGTCATCCCCACCCAGCTTAGGAACATTGAAGACACATAGTAACGTTTGCCCGAAGATTGATCCACCCAATGGATGGGGTGTGTGCATTTCACACCCGTGTGTGGGCCAGGGCCTCGCTTCTTGCTGTCCCTTCCTCGTGCAGTGCTTCCTGCTCTCCTTCCCATACCGTCAGTAGGCGCCCGCCTTGTCACCCCTCAAGACGCAACTCAAATGCCATGTCCTCTTTGTAACCTTTTCTTTCTGTCTTCCTGTGATTGCGCTTGTGTAAACACCTTGTAATACATGCCACAGTGGATTATCATTGCTGACCTCTTTCTTAATCTTACCCACTTGACGTTGACCTTCTTGAGGTCATTTGTACCATATTTCCAGCTCATAGCACAGTACTTGGCACCTAGCAGGCTCTTAGTAACCTTCCAGTGAATTGATTGGACCTTGTATAAAATTACTTCCAAGGGGCCTCACCAACATTCCCAGAGGTTTTTTAGCCTATGTAGGGCCAGATAAGTACTCAGCAGCAGAGAAAAACCACACCTGGCGTGGAATACGAGGAGGTCTGTCTGCTCGTTTCAGTTTGCCACGAAGAGCCAGTTCCCGCTCCTCATTGAGTCAAGTTCCTCTAAGTTCTCGTCTAAACACTTTCTGAACTTGGCCTCTGAAATGGCAGGTGAGTAATTTGGCATATGAAGAGCTGACATGCATTTCTGGGACTGCTGAGTAGTGAAGGGTTTTCAAAAAATAAAAGAGTCTGTACAAGGATTGCAACTAGAATCCATGAAATAAGAGCCCATCTGGTTGTCCGTGATGAAGCTGTGCAGCTGGGCGGCAGATGTGTTTGCCTTTCGAGTGGCACAGAAAAGATGGACAGAGGACTGAACACGTGGGGCAATTTGATTTGTCTGATTTTCTACCTTTGGATAGATCCAGACCCTCATTGCTGAACCTCTCAAAAGGGGTCACTTCTTCCCAAGAGCTGAGGCAGTTGGTGTGACAGTTTCTGCGAAAGTGAAAGACCCATCCATGTTAAACGTAGGGTCAGAGGGTGGGTCCTGGTTTACATAGACGTGTAAGTGCAGAGTGTGGAGTGTGGAGTCCTTTGCTGTGGTCACTCTTCATCCTTGGTTTAGGGGGGAGCTACCAGTGTTTCTTTTCCATAAGACTTGAGGCCTGCCTTCCTTCCTTCCTTTCTTTCTTTCTTTCTGTCCCTCTCTTCCTTTCTTTCTTTTTCTTCTGTCTTTTCTTTCTTTCCCTCTCTCTTCCTTTCTTTTTCTTCCTTTTTTCTTTTTCTCTCTCCTTCTCCTCCCTTCTTCCTCCCTTCCCTCCCTCCTTCTTTCCCTTCCTCCCTCCTTCTCTTCCCATCCTTCTTTCTTTCATTCACTTTTATTATAACATTTAAAAATATGCGTAAATTAGTGAAGATACTGTAACAAAACCCCCATGTTCCTGTCACCCAGATTCAGTAACTATCAGCATTTTGTTCACTTCCTCCTGTGACCTTCAGATCACAGACCTGAGGATGTCTGAGTCCCTTCCAGCTCTAATAAGATAGGAGTTTTTCTTCATTTCACAAATTCCTGCACTAACTGTTTTTTCTCCACTATATACAGTATATAAGGCGGTACGTGTATATTCAAACTGCAGTGGCAGATCTAAAGTGCGAGTTGTATGTATGTGAAGGTGCTTTTGACCCTCCAGTTTTTATCAATGCCCTAAGGCCACCCAAATAAAGATATAATTTACAGTAAAAGTAATGTGCTTTCTGTGTGAATGCAGCGCCCAGACGAGCTCCTAGCTGCTGCTTCCAGCAGGATGGTTGTTCCTAAGTCACTTCCCTATAGAAATTCTGGTGTTGCCACCAGTAGTGGGTGATATCAGAGTCCAGCTTCTAGAAGGCAGACATCACAGTCACTTCAGCTTCAAGAGCTCATCTCTTTCCTTCATTTTTCATTCTCAGATGTCTCTTTAATTGCCTTGGTTTGCAAAGAGGGCTACTCAATCTGTTTTCGACTTTTTTCTTTTACTTTCTTCTTCCTCTCCCCTCCTTCTCTTTTCTTATGGTCAAAGCAGCTATTATTGAGCATTTAAAACTTTTAAAATTAGACTAAGTGATTAAAGTTCTCTAATGTATTAATGGTACTCAAAAATGACTTCATATGTGGCCTTTGATCTTTCCAGCCATCTGTGTAGTTAAAATGCCTCTGCTTAAGCAACTTGGCATTTTTTATATCTTCTTGATAATTCATAGTTTTCGTAAATAATGTCAGTGTTCTTAGAAAACTGAGCTACAAGAAAAGTGGGTGGGAGGTATATGCCACTTCAGCATTTTTCTTTTTGCAACTTTCAACTCATCCTTTGAAAATCTTTACATTAAGATAACACTGTGTGTGGCTCTTATGACTGTTAAGTGCTTTACAGCCACTCATTAATACTCAGATTGAAAACCAAGTCATAGAAGAAAGCAATGGCTTGACTAGCGTTGCAACTTGGTAACTATCAAGTTTAAAATCAAGTTAGGGAATAAAGGCAGAATACAATATATATATGTGATTTATGTATATATGAGTTTAAGTCCAAATTCTGTGTCATAGAATAAACTAATACATGAGGTAGGTAAAATCCCTCCATTAACTGAATTGCATGTTTCTATTTCAAACTTATGGCTTGAATTTGGAGTTTCACTTTTAATATGTTAATGAGTAAATTAATGTGCATTTACATTTCTATAACATGTATTCTACTTTGTCTCAGCTCTGGACTTCTAGAACTTCGGGGGAGAAGGTTACTTCTCCCCCAAAGAGCTTCCATGTAACCTGTCTGGAATCTTGTTCTCATGTGTTAAAAAAAAAAAAGAGGACAAAAATATATATATATATATTTTTTGCGGTACGCGGGCCTCTCACTGTTGTGGCTTCTCCCGTTGCGGAGCACAGGCTCCGACGCGCAGGCTCAGCGGCCATGGCTCACGGGCCCAGCCGCTCCGCGGCATGTGGGATCTTCCTGGACTGGGGCACGAACCCGTGTCCCCTGCATCGGCAGGCGGACTCTCAACCACTGCGCCACCAGGGAAGCCCGACAAAAATATTTCTATCATTTCTTTTGCTTGACATGCTGTACTTTAAAATCAAGACATTGGGCTGAGTCCGTTTTGCCAGGTGCTGATAGCTTCTGACAAGGACATATGCATTAAAATCAAATAATTAAGTTGTCTGGAAGCTAGAAGTGTAAACATAACCATAACTAAGAGATGCGCTTGTTTATCTTTTCTGCTGTGACTATTAGCTTACCCCTCCAGGTACGGTGCATCACACACATGCATTTTGGATGTGTACACAGAGTGAGAATTTGGCCCGCTGTATGTAATAAAGCAAAAGTACTTGGTATTCAGCTCTAAAAAATGTTGGAAGATTTTTTCCTTCTTCTCAAATGAGTGTTGCTTGGGGGAGGTATTTGACGTGCCAGTTAATATGTAGACTTTTCCAACAGTTTAGGCTTTTTTTCCCCTCAGAGATTCAAGGCAGAATGTCAGGTTCTCTGCTGCCAGTCGTTTTCCATAATTTTCCTGTTTATTCTAGTGTGTGCTCTAGACTGTGTTCTCACGGCAGGTGCATATCAATGTACCATATGGCAGCCTCCTGGATCAGCTCTGTCACCAGGCCCTCCAGGAAACGAGACCCTATATTGTTCTCAGGGCATAGCCAGGCCCACATTCAGACAGAAACCGCTGCTCCTTTCCAAACTGCTGACTGTCAGACTATCACAGAATTTCACCAAACAACTGACAGTGGGGAGGATAGGGGAACATTGGTGAGCCCCACATCAGGAAGGCAGGCCATTGTTCATTCACTGATTTCATGAATATTAACTGAGCAGCCAGGAACTGCTCCAGGGAAGGGGATATAAAAGTTAAAAAAGACACAAATTCCAAAAAAAATAAGCAAGTAGAGAAATGATCGAGAGACTTCTGATGGAGCTAGACGAAAAAATTGAAATTGTGGTAAGAGGCTGAACGGCCGCCTTGGAGAGCGGGTTAGCATGACCAGACTGAGGAAGTTGTACGAAGGCTGAGGATTGAAAGTCGGGAAGGGACCTGACGTGCAAAGGTCAGGAAGGAGAGAATTCAAGCGCAGAGCACAGCAAGCACGGAGGCCCTGAGCCAGAAGCTGCCTGGTATGTTTGAGGAACAGAAGGGAGGTGGCCTGCTTGGAAGGAGTGAATGGGAGGGAGTGTGTAGGTCAGAAGGCAGATCGGGGAGGGCTTCCTAAAGCCAAGGTGAGAAGTTCGGATCTTGTTCTCAGGATAATCAAAATGATCGGAAGATACGATCTGAATCGTTGTGCTACAACAAACAAGCAAATAAATGAATGAACGGATAAACGAATGAATGAATGAATGAATAAATAAAGGGACCTGGACTAGTCCACGTATCTAGAATGAAGTGTCAGGATTGGAAGTTGGAAATTCTTGTATTTTTTAGCAAATATTAAGAACAAGTGTTCATATCAGTCCCTGGAGAAAAATGAGACTTGGATATGAAACTGAAAATGGCTGATTTTGCAGCAAGGACCTAACCCCATCCTCCACTGGCAGCGTAAGGAGAAGTAATCCTGCAAAGGTCCATTACCGAGATGGAGAAGAACACTGTGCTCTCCACAGACGCCAGCCTAGAAGAAGGAGGTCTCTGCCCTAGAGAACTTGCAGTGTCAGGCAGTATGAGTGGACCGACAGTCAGAATGAGTGGACTGACACGCCTAAAATATGGTCGATAGTAATAGAAGTTGGCCAGAAGAAGCCGAATCTGAACTCTGCAGCAAACACGCAGTTCTAATCCTTCCCTTCCCCCTCTCTTTACGACTTAATACTTGGCAAGGGAAAGGTCACTTGACAATATTTATTAGCTCATTAACTGTAAGTGTCTTTGCTGCCAGGGGAGATATTTTTTATAACAATTCTATTGTTTTCTACAAGCTACGCTGCAGGTGTCTCTCCACTGTGTAAATGAAATGGTGAGCGCCAGCTCTCTCCTGGCATCCAAGATCCATAACTAAATATTACTTTTTCTGCAGCTGGTAAAAAGGAACATGATCAGACTGAGTCTGGCTTGGCTGACTTACATGAGGCCAGCTAAGCAAATATCAGTGTTGCCTGCACATGAGCATTGCTTTGAAGATCGTGAGCTAGGGTTATCTCGTTGCCCCTGTTCAGACCCCCTGTCCCCAAGAAAAGGGGAAGGAAACAATTAACATGCACTAAGTGGCAGGTACTAGGACCTTCATATACACGGTTGAATGTAATTCTCCCGACAGCTTTATTAACGGAAAGGAATTTTTGCTACTCATAAACCGGATGAGGAAACCAAGTCTCAGAAAGGCTACTTTGCTCAGTCACACAGCTGTTACGTGGTTAAGCTGGGTTTTAAAGCTAAGTCTGTGCTTTTTCAAACACATACTATTCTATGTTAAGAAACAGTATAGTGCCCTCAAACGTGGCGCACGTTCTCATTTGCTTTCCAGTAAAGTCTGAGCTTGGTTGTAGATGATTTCATAGCAGCCATAGAATAAAACATCTTTGGACTTATGATGAAAAAAAAAATTATTTTCTTAGAATTAGGGGCACTGGTTCTGTAAATAAACCAAAACATATTTTTCTAATTAATCATTTTGAAATACACGTGTGATCACAGTTTAGTTCTTATTTATGTTTTATTTTTATTTTTTTTTGATGGGGGAGGGATCTGTAAGCCCACCAGCTCTAACTGGTAGGTATATAATACCCACCGACCAAAAAACACCAAAAATCCATTCACCCATTAATTTCCAGTGTTTACACAGACTCCTCTTTTGCCGCCCACCCTTGGCTTGACTAACTCCTAATCCTTCTCTAAAACTCATCTCAGGAGTTCCCTGGTAGCCTAGTGGTTAGGATTCTGGGCTTTCACTGCCACGGCCTGGGTTTGATCCCTGGTCAGAGAACACTGAGATCCTGCAAGCCGCGTGGTGTGGCCAGAAACAAACAAACAAAAAACCTCCCCAAACCCCCCAAAACTCATCTCAAGTACCACCTTTTCTGGGAAAGTTACCTTTCCTCTCACAGTACCAAATACAGTTTTCATTGTTTTATATGACCCACCTGAGTTTTTCTTTTAATTGGCTTGTTTGTCCAACTGCTAGTGCATTTATCCTCGGAGGTCAGGGATTTTGTGTCTCTCATCTCTGTTCTCAGTGCCTAATGGCTGCCATTTTAGTGGGTTCTTGAGTTAGCTGTTGGATGAATGAGTGAATCATTAGTTAATATGGCGAGATATTTATTAGGCACCTACAACCTGTAACAATATTTCACATCAAATCTAATGCTGGTTGCCACTGATTTGGTGACATTTGAATCCAAAACCCATGGCACAATGACAGTAGTAGAGCACTGGGCACGAACCTCAAAGACCAAATCAATTTCTTTCTCCTTCCCTCCCTTCCTCTCTCCCTCCATCCCTCCCCCCACACCCCTTTTCTCAGATCAGGGGATCAAGAAAGCATCCTATTGCTTTGCTTTAGGATGAGGGACTTTTGAGGTTAATTTATGTCGGTCTCATTTGGAGTGGACATTATCTCTACATACATGACATCCATCTATAACCAGGGCCCTAGTGGACTTTTAAAGAAAATGCTGTCTTTTGGAGGAGAGATTTGCCAGCCTTAGAGAACTGTCGCCTGGGACCTGGAACTGAGAGCTCATATTCCTGTGAGTTGAGCAGATTGGTAGGAGAGTATAGTTAACCATGACAGGCCAATCGGTTAAACTTTACATCATTTTCGAGCTTCAAAGTTAATGCCTGTTTAAAATGAATTCAGCCATTCCAGAAGGTGAGAATACAATATATTTAAATAGAATCATCACAGAATGTTAAAGCAGAAAGTCTTTCCAGGGTTTTGAAATAACTTGATTTTCTATGATAATTAATTGAATTCTCCACTTACCCTATTCCCTTTGAGTGGAAGGCTATGGATTCATGTTTTTTTTTTTAAAAAAAATGAAAGCATTAAGGATTATTTATCTAACTTTTCTCTACTAACAGGGCCTCAGAAAAGGATGGGTCTGCTTTGCTTTATCCTGTCTTTATGATCAAAGAGGCTCTTATGAGCTCAGCTAAACAGAAGAGAAAATGACTTGTGATTCCGAACCAGCCCTGAGGTTGGTGGGGATGGTAGTAAAGAAGAGAGAAAATGGGGTGCTGATGATATTAGAGAGACTGGCTTTTCAGGAGAAGGCATTCATTTTACAGGTTTCGGGAGAATTTATATGATTAATATTGGCAGCCATGCACATTTTGTGCAGGGAGTGCTTTAAACAGCACCTGACTGGATGCCAACAGATGTGAAAGGTATAGTCCTTTGGATTTAAAATGCTGTCTACATTTACATGAGGGAGAATCAAAAGAGTCCTTCTTGGTGGACATTGAGGGCCAGCGGCTACAGTTTTACAAATTACCAGCCATTATGTTTTCCTTCAGAGCGTGCCTTACGTTACCTTTTAGAATTTTTCTTCCTTTCTGAAGCAACGTGCCCTATAGCCAGAACAACCATCTGTCCTAGGATTTTGAGAACTGTTGTGATTTAAAATCATCTATCCTGTGGTATACCCCCTACATGTTAGACGGTGTGACCAGTTTTGGGTCCAGAAAGCGTGGTCACCGTAGATTCAGCCATTCCAGATGAAGAATTGCATTCCATCAACTCTGAGATGATTCGATCATCCAGTGATTTGCCTTAGCACCCGGTCCAGCTTGGATCCCACGCACTGTTGTTCCCAAGGAACAGAAATGAGGAGAAAAAGAGGGCATTGCTCTCTTACAATATTATAGGAATACTATTCCATACAATTTTTAAAGTGCAGACAAAAGTTGTTGTTTTAAGTCACACAGTGCAAATTGTAGAAAAGTTTAAAAGAAAAACCAAGCAAACAAAAGGAAGACATCCCAATTCTACCAACCAGACATAATTACCGTCAAATATTTTAATGTATGTATATATAAACATATTTTTGATGTCTCTCTTTTCTTAATAAAACATGTGGTCCTAATGACCATGTACAGGTTTGTCGCCATACTTCTCTTTTTTAACAACGTAACACGAACACCATTCTATATCGTGAAATGTGTATTTGTGTCCTCCTTTTCATCTCTGCCTGGTACTCTGTAGTAAAAATGTGCAATAAATGACCTAAAGCCCTTTGGATGTTGTTATTTTGATGTTTGGTTATTATATGCAATGCTGAGAAAAGGCATGATTTTCTTCGCAGAAAGTATTTGGGTGGTGATATGGGACTTGGTCCAGTAAGTCTGCAGATCTTCTTGGAAGCTGCCAGGAATGATAGCTTGCTGTAATGTCTGATAGTCTGGTCATTTTATGACCAAACACATCAGTGACACACTAATGAATTCCACTTTAATCTTTATTATCATTTGCCATTGGCTTCCCGTGTGCTTCTCAAGGATTCTCTGGTGTCCAGACCAGTTTTGTTGATCGTCCCGTTGCCATTATTTTTTGGCTGATGGGGCAGGCGTTGCTCTGAGGTCAGCTTATGGTTGCGTCTGTCTGGATCACATTTTCGGGTGATGCATCACACACCATGTCTGCTCCCTGGCTCCAACCAACAAGACTTTAAAGAGACTGAAACAAAAAAAGGCTCAGAAAGTTTCTTGGATATCAAACAGCTCTTATAAAAATAACATTTTTATGACTTAAAATGTAAATGAATCAGAAACATATGGATTAAATTTCCTTTGAAATACCCAAGGGCTTAAGCACTGAAGGGAAGAGCGCTTGCAAAATGACTTAAATCCAGTTGTGCTAAAAATAAAACACTTGAAAAATTGTTGGGGAGGTTTTGCTGATCCCTCAGGTGCTCACGGGCTCTCCATTCTCTGTTTGAAAAGTCCTTAGATTTTAAATTTTGGGTCACTCAAGAAAACGCACTTAGGACTGGTTCAATGGATATCTGGCTCTCTAGTTAAAGAATTGATATCAGAAGGTCAATTTTGATCAAATGTACTTGAAACACACCTGCCTTCTTCAGTATCTCTCAGTGTTCCCCTCCAGCTGTTATTTTGCCCATCTGGTGTGAAGGGTACTCCAACAGGACAGACTGTCGTGGGAAAAGATCGATAGGATCTATCAAGTCCAAATTCACACTCTGCTCTTACATTCCCTTTTGTGTCCACTGCACCAGTATTTCCCCACTCCTCTCTCAGGGGTCAGTTAGCATAGAAGCAGAGCCTAAGATGGGGATTCTTGTGTTAGTGATTTATTGAGGAAATGCTCCCAGGAGAAATCTGTAAGGAAGTGAGGGAAACAGATAAAGCAGGGGCAGAAGCTAAGCAAAGATGTGTTTTCAGCTGACGTCCAGCCTCAGCCGGATTCTTCAGGGAGCTCTGAAGCCTGAATGACTCCTCTGAGTTGTCCCACCTTGAGGTCCCATATTGGTCAGTCATTACTGTCAGCTGCCCTGGGAGGGAGGATGTAACATCCCTGGAGCTGGGGGCAGGGCAGCTTCAGCCTCTCTGCTGCAGACAATCCTTGAGGGCGTTTCTCCAGACAAGAGGAAAACTGTGAGCCTTAAAGGGTCACACCCACAGCAGTTGGGGAATAGATGCAATTGCACATAAAGGGGATCTGGGCAGGGATTAACGGTGTCCACCACATCCCTCTATATCATGAAATGTGTATTTCCCAAAGCTTCGAAGACATCTTTAAATTCACTCTCTCTTGATTTCCCTGGTGACGCAGTGGTTAAGAATCCGCCTGCCAGTGCAGGGGACACGGGTTTGAGCCCTGGTCCGGGAAGATCCCCCATGACGCGGAGCACCTAAGCCCGCGCGCCACAACTACTGAGCCTGTGCTCTAGAGCCCGCGAGCCACAACTACTGAAGCCCACGTGGCGCAACTGCTGAGCCCACGGGCTGCAACTACTGAAGTCCGTGCACCTAGAGCCCGTGCTCCGCAGCAACAGAAGCCACCGCAATGAGAAGCCCGCGCACTGCAGCGAAGAGCAGCCCCTGCTCGCCACAGCTAGAGAACACCTGAGTGCAGCATGGGAGACCCAACACGGCCAAAAATAAATAAAATTAAAAATAAAGTTCACTCTCTCCTACTTTCCCCATATTCAGTCAAATTCTTTTCTTTTTTGCAGTTTTTCTTGACCTTATCTTCTTATGCATATTTCCCACTGCCGTCATGCTATAATCTAGGCTTCCTCATCCTCATAGCTAGATTACCCTCCTCATTTCCCAGCTGCATACCCACTGTAGAATATCCCCTAATCCAGATTTTCCCACATGTGGCTAGATTATTATTCTCCTCCAAGCACCAGTTTCAAATGTTTAAGAATCAATTGTAGTTCTTAAATATCTATGGGAACATTTCTCAAATTTTTTATGGTGAAGAATATGTTAAAATCATGGTGTACTCTTTGGAACCCCATTAAATGCTAACGTAGTAACCTTAAAAGAATGAAAAATTTTGCTATATCTGATTTTATACTAAAGTAGGTTATAATATGGAAAGGCAGAGCTTAAGAAAAATCATTGGAAAAATAGAACCTATGAATTAATTAAGCTAAAATTTTACCTATACAGTATGTAATAATATGTAAAACCCTTAGACCCGTGCCAGAAAAGAGTAAGTGCTTAGTAAATATTGGCCTGTATTATCACTGTCGTTGCAGTAGCCTCATAGCTTGTCTCTCTGGGTACACTTTTGTCTTCCTCCAGTAGTTGTTTTACACAGAACCAAGAGTGTTTACCATCATGTTTAAACCCAAATCAGATTATTATGTTAACATCTTGCTTCTGTCTCTTCCTAATGTATTTACAACGAAACCCAACCTTTACCTTTGTCTGTAAACACAGCACAACCTTGCCCTGCCTGTGTCTCCAACCTCTGCTCTGTCCACTGCATAACACGTGCTTCCAACACATGGGCTTCCTTAAGTCCCTGATATGCTAACCTCATTCCTGCCTCAGGGTCTTTGCATCTGCTGTTTTCCTCTACTTGGAAAGGTCTCCTCCTCTTTGGAAAGGTCTCCCCTCCCTCCGTCTGTATGACGGGACCCATGTTTAGGTCTCAGTTTAAATGTTTCTTTCTCAGAAAGTTGTTTCCTGACTGCCTCATTCATTCAACAAGTATAACAAGTATTTATAGAATACTTACTCTGTGCCAGGCACGATTCTAGTCCCAGAAGAAAAAATAAAAACAACCATTTTAATAGAAAGGCAACAGTCCCTGACCTCATAGAACTTACATATAAGCAGAGAGAGAAACAAAATAAGTACGCAGATTACATGTGTGAGTGCATGTATGTGTGAGAAAATAAAGGGTGAGAAGGAAATAGGAAGTGCTGGAATAGAATGATTGCTGTTTTTACTAGAGAGGTCAGAAAAGGCCTCTTTAAAAAAGGGATCTTAGTTTGAGCAAAGACCTGAAGTAGATCCAGCAGGTCCCACTATTTATTCTGCGTTGCAGTCTTTTGTGTTATTTCCCTCCTCAAGGCTACTTATTAAAATGGATAATTTTCCCCCTTTTTCCTTGGTCTGTTTTCCCCACTAGACTGTAAATTTAATTAGGACAGTATCAATCTATCTTGTTCACTATTCCCAGCCTGTAACACGGTACCTGATACATAAAAAGTATTCAATATCTATTTATTCAGTGAACATGTGAAGTTATTATTGAACCAAGTATTAGAAATCAGAGTTACTCTTGAATGTCACCTATCATACTGAAATGAAAATGCCATGTGTGAAAGACTGTATGATGCCAAAGCTAAGAAGGGCAAAGTGAATTGTAATGAATTGAACCATAATGCAGTCTCATACTTTTAAGATAGCAATGAAGCATAAATGAACGAGAAACACCTTCATTACTATCTTAGCAGTGCTTTACATTCCATCATGTTGCAACAGAAAGCAAAACAGAGCCATATTCCACATTTGAACCTCTGACCTCCGTATCTCCTCCCCTACCCCACCCTCCTTCCAAACATAAAAGAAAGAAAAGGAGCACTCACCAAACCTTCCAGGTCTCTCTCACTTTCCCCAGTGAATGCAGAAGATACTGAGAAGATAAAGACTGAATATGCACAATGATTCATTGAGAGCATTTTGGGTGGTTGGATGGGAATGAAACCAATCGGATTGCTTGGACATTGTTGAATCATTAGTCAACAGCCTGAGTTACAAAATTACCCCTCGATCTGGCAAGAAGCATCCCTGCACTGGCCCCTGTGGCCCTGAGAGCCCCACTCTGCTTTCTAGTTGAACTCCTCCTGACAGGGCAGAGTCTTGGGGCTAAAAAGACTTGTTCATGCAGAGAACATCTCTGGGCACTGGAACCTCAGTTCATTGCCCAAACACTTCCTGGGCCCGTGCAGGCTCTTTACCACATTCTAATTCCAACGAGCAGATGGCAAAGTTGACATGCCTATCCCTACACCCAAAGAACTATGACCAAAGATTGACTACTTCTGGGATGGGTACAAAGCTGGATGGCTCGCATGTCCACATGCACGTTCATAAGTTCCCTTGCAGCACAGGATGGAACCAGCATGAGAAGAGGAGGGAGAGATGCAGGCTGCAGTCCAGAGCCTGGGCAGAAGGAGACTGGCCCTCTCAATGCTGCCATAGTCTGGCTTAGAATTCTAAGGAATCTGGGAACATTCTACATCTGATTCTGATCTTCTAACCTTGAAGATCAGAAAGTGTGATGGAAGTGTGATGGCAGTAGAGGTGGGAGATAGGGGATTCCTTGTGGGTCAGGGCTGCTTGGCTTGGATTGAGTGCCTAGAAGCTCATGGTGTATAAGTGTCTCCATCTGTACTCTTGTCCTGCATCCTGCAAATGTCAGGGCCAGGCTGTTTGGTTCCCAGCCTCAGGCAAAAATGTCTAATAGCTTTTTAAACATTTTCTCCGTATTTGTCATGGACTAAGAGAAGAAACTCCATGTGGTCTGGTAGCAGCTCCCTCTAATGGTGCTACGGACTGAATATTTGTTGAATTCCTGTTTCCCAGTGGGGTGGTATTCAGAGGTGGGATCTTTGGAAGGCAGTTAGGTCATGAGGGTGGAGCTCTCCTGAATGGAATTTCTGCCCTTATAAGCAGCAATGTGAGGATACAGCAAGAAGGTGCGAACCAGGAAGTGGACCCTCACCAGACACTGAATTGGCTTGCACCTTGATCTTGTACTTGCCAGCCTCCAGAACTGTGAGAGATAAATGTTTGTTGTCTAATCCTCCCGCTCTGTGGTGCTCTGTTACAGGAGCCTAAACTGACCAAGACAAATGGAGATACAGCTTAGGAAAAAATAAAACCATGAAGCACATTCAAAATTTGGAAACCTGGGAGGTACCCAGTCTTTGCACATACCGACCTGTAGCTGGAGAGTACCAGCCATCAGAAGGCTCCTGAGAGTGTCATACCCAGTGCTGGGAGGGGTGTGGGATGTGGCCCATGGAGGTATTATTTCTTCTAAACACCTGCAACCTCGCTGAGGTTTGTGTTATAGCCCTTTTCCTAGACTCCATTGCTCTGCCCAGGTGGAGTGACTTGGGAACTAGAAAATATCCAACTAATATGCTAGTGTTATTCTAAGGAAGACAAATTAGGAAGTTCTAGGCCAAGAAGTCAAGGGAAGTACACTGTCTTGTAAATTATTCTAATGGATGTATTCAGAGAGTAGTTAGGAATTCATGTAGATTACTGAGGAAAAATGATCTAGCAAATTGGATTCCAGGTGGAGTAGGAAGGTTCACAGTTTGGTCAGGGCTCTGCTAGACCCTTAAGGTATGTGAAATACTGTCTTATTTCATGTTTCTTTGATAACTAAGGATATTCAGTATCTCATAATGTTTATTTATAGACCACGTGCATTTCCCTTTTGTAAACTGTCCATATTCTTGCCTGTTGCTATATTGGGGTGTTTAGGGTGTTTCTTATTTATTTGAATGCATGTTTTATAATTTTTGCTTATTTCTTAATTTTATATATTTTTTAATATAGAAAGGTTTTACATTTTATCAATTTATAATGTAAATTATAAGGGATTGTGACTTGTACAAAGTCTGCACATTAATTAGGACAAAAGTGTTCCTTAGGCAAAATTTGGTCTTTTATTTAGGCTTGTGCTATGTAGCTACATTTCTTTCTTTCTTTTTTTTTTTTTGAAATAAACATTTTTATTTTGAGATAATCGTAGATGCACATTCAGTTGTAACAAATAATACAGAGAGATCTTGTGTACCATTTACCCAGTTTTTGCCACTGGTAATATCTAGTAAAACTATAATCAGTATCACAGACAAGATATCAACATTGAGACACTCAGAATACAGAACGTTTTCATCACCACAAAGATCCCTCGGGTTGCCCTTTCATAGCCACAATCCGTCATACCTGCTCCCTAATCCACAACAGCCACTAAGCTGTTATTCATTTCTACCATTCTGCCACTTCAAGAATGTTGTATCAATGGGACTACATAGTATGTACCTTTTGGGATTGACTTTTTTCATGCAGCATAATTTTCTAAAGATTTGTTAAAATTCTTCTGTGTGTTAATAGTTTTTTCTTTTTCAATTTTCTGGGTAGACAATCATGCGTTTTCCTTTCTTACCTGTATGTCATTATTGCCCTTTCTTGCCTTATTGCACTGGATAGAAATTTTAGCGCTATGCTGAATAAAAGTGGTGAAAGCTGATATTTGCCTTTTCCCTGAGCTCAGGAGGAAAGACTTCATTCCTTCACCGTTAAGGATAATGTTAGCTGTAAGTTTTTTGTAGGTGTTCTTTATCAAGTTGAGGAAGTTTGCCTCTATTTCTGTTTTTCTGAGCATTTTTCTCATGAGCGAGTGTTGAATTTAGTCAAATCGTTTTTCTACATTGATTAAGGTGATCATGGGATATTTCTTCTTTAGCTGTTAAAATTGCAGATTACCTTGATTCATTTTTGAATATTGAACCAGTCTTGGGTCCTCAGATAAGTCTCACTTGGATATGGTATATAATTCTTATATATTGCTGAATTCTATATGCTAATGTGTCACTAAAGATTTTTGTGTCTATATTCATGAGAGATATTGGTCTCTAGTTTTCTTTTTTTATGCTTGTTATTTATCCCAATTATTTAAGTACTTTTTATTTATCTTTTTTCTTTATTTTTTAATATTTAGAGGTTGACATTTTATCAATTTATAATATAAATTTTGGTATCAGGGTAATAAAATGAATTGAAAAGTGTTTTTTTCCCCTATTTTCTCATATTTAGTAGAATTCTCAGGAAAACTCTTTGGGTTTGGAGATTTTCTTTTTAAGAATTTTTAAATAATGAATTCAATTTTTAAAATTACTTATAAGGCTATTCAAATTATTTAATTTATATTGGGTGAGATACAGTAATTTGTGGGGGTTTTATTGTCTAAATTGTCAGATTCATGTGTGTAGAGTTCTTCTCTTATTATCCTTTTGGTGTCTGCATTATTAGTAGTGATATTTCATTTCTGGTATTGGTAAGTTGTGTCTTTCTTTTTTTTCTTTGAACATCTTGTTTGAGGTTTATCAATTTATTGATTTTTTTCAAAGAACCAATTCTTTGTTTCATTCTCTGTTATTTTTCTGTTTTCAATTTCATTGATTTCTGCTCTTATCTTTACTTATTTTCTTGCTTTGGTTTTAGTTCCCCTTCTTTTTGGTTCTCGAGGCAGGAGTTTAGATTATTAACATGAGACCTTCCTCTTTTCTAGTGTATGCACTTAGTGCTATAAATTTCCCTGTTGCTTCTGCTTTACATGTCTCCTTCAAATTTTGATATGTTTTGTTTTCACTTTCACTCAGTTTAATGTGCTTTTGATATTTCTTTTGAGACTTCTTCTTTGACACACGGGTTATATAAATACCTATAGTTCAGTTTCCAAGTGTTTAGAAATGTTCCTATAAGCCTTCTCTACTGATTTCTAGTTTGGTTCTTTAGTGGTTGGAGAATATGTTCTGAAGCATTTCAGTTCTTTTAAATTTGTTGAGGTTTGTTTTTATAGCCAAGGGTCTATTTTGCTATATGTTCTGTGAGTACTTGAAAAGAACATGTATTCTGCTGCCGTTGGGTGGAATGTTCTATAAATAGCAATCAGATCCTATTATCTCATGTTGTTGTTGAGGTCTTCCATATTCTTCCTGGTTTTTCTGTCCAGTTGTTCTGTCACTTGCTGAGTGAGGGGTGATGAAGTCTCCACCTAGAGTGAGTGGATTTTGGATTTGTCTATGTCTCCTTCCAGATCTATCAGTTTTGCTTCACATATTTTCCAACTCTTCTGTTTGCTGCACGCTCATTTATAATTGCTATCTGACAACATGAATGTTAGATTTTTGGTTATAGTTCCACAAGTATGAGAACTAAACTTCTCCTACTTAAGAAGCAAGTTCGTTTTTTCCAGTCTGTTTGCCATCTGTTGTTCAGACTGGATAATCTCTGTTGCTCCGTTGTCCTGTACTCTGACTCTTCCCTCTGTCTCTTATGTTCTGCTGCTTAGCCCATCCACTGAGCTTTGCATTTCAGTTACTGCATTTGTGTCAGGCATGCTTGTAATTGCTTGTTGAAGGATTTTTACCATGTCTACTGTAAAATCTTTGTCAGATAATTGTGCCATTTCTGTCATCTTGGTGTTGGAGTCTATTGACTGTCTATTTTCATTCAGCTTGAGATTTTCCCCATTCATAGCATGACAAGTAACTTTTGATTGAATCTTGGACATTCGTATCATGAGACTGGTTTTTATCTGACCCTTGTGTTTTAGCTGCTTTGTCAAACGCTGCTGTGGCAGCAGAAGGTGCTACTACCAGGTGGAGGTCTCCATTCAGCTTTGTTTGCACCTGAGTGGGCGGAGTTGGGCTTGGGGAGTTCTTGTCACTGCTGGGCAGGCTTCAGATCCTCCTCTTCACATCGCCTCCGCTGACGCCATGGTGGGGGTGGTTTCATTGCTGAAGGGTGATAGTAAACATCCTGACTTTCCAATTAAGCTGCAACAGAGGAGGCAAGGATATACAATGGGGAAAAGACAGGCTCTTCCAAAAGTGGTGCTGGGTAAACTGGACAGCTACTTGTAAAAGAATGCAATTAGAGCACTCCCTAACACCATACACAAAAATAAAATGGATTAAAGACCTAAATGTAAGACCTGACACCATAAAACTCCTAGAAGAGAGCATAGGCAGTACACTCTTTGACATTGGTCTTAGCGATGTCTTTTGGGAATGTGTCTTCTCAGGCAAGGGAAACAGAAGCAAAGATAAACAAAATGGGACCTAATCAAACTTAAAAGCTTTTGCATAGCAAAGGAAACCATCAGTAAAAAAAAATGTAACCTACTGAATGGGAGAAGATAGAAGATATTTACAAACTATATATGTAATAAGGGGTTAATATCCAAAATATACAAAGAACTCATACAACTTAACATCAGAAAAACAACCCGATTAAAAAATTGGTGGAGGACCTGAACAGGACTTTTTTTGAGGAAGACGTACAGATGGTCAAAAGGCACATGAAGAGATGCTCAACATCACTAACCAGCAGGGAAATGCAAATCAAAATCATAATGAGATATTACCTCACACTTATCATAACGGCTACTATCAAAAAGACAACAAATAACAAGTCTTGGCGAGGATGTGGAGAAAAGTGAACCCTCCTGCACTGTTGGTGGGGATGTAAATTGATACAGCCACTATGGAGAACAGTATGGAGGTTCCTCAAAAAATTAAAAATAGAACTACCATATGATCCAGCAATCCCACTCCTGGGTATATATCCAAAGAAAAAAACCCCCAGTAATTTGAAAAAATATATGCACCCTGGTGTTCATGGCGGCATTATTTACAATAGCCAATATATGGAAGCAAGCTAAGTGTCCATCAACAGACGAATGGATAATGAAGATGTGGTACATATATATATACACAGTAGACTATTACTCAGCCATAAAAAGAATAAGATTAAATAATAAAAAATAAAAATAAGACCATTTGCAACAACATGGATGGACCTGGAGGGTATTATGCTTAGTGAAATAAGTCAGACAGAGAAGGACAAATGTGTATGTTTTCACTTATACGTGGAGTCTGAAAAATAAAACAACTGACCGAATATAACAAAACAGACCCACAAATACAGAAAGCAAATTAGAGGTTACCAGTGGGGAGAGGGCTATGGGGAGGGGCAAGATAGGGGATCAATAGGTATAAAATAAATAAGATGCAAAGATGTAATGTACTGTGCAGGGAATAGAGCTCATATTTTATAGTAACTTTATGAGGTGTATTATCTATAAAAATATCAAATCACTATGTTGTACATCTGAAACTAATATCATATTGTAAGTAAATGATATTTCAATTAAAATAAAAGTCCTGACTCTCCACTAGGCTTCTTCTGACACCACCAGTTAAGGAGAAGAAGAGATGACTCACTAATGCTGGGCAGGTGTTGAAGTCCAGGTTCCTCTTGTGGTCTTCCCTCGCCCTGCTGGTAAGGCCCCTTTACCTCTCTTTGGGAAACAAAAGGCACAGCTCCCTTTTCAGATACTACTTCTGCAGGGGTGTTGGAAAACCTTGTTGCAAACTCTTGGGATGGAAGTCTAGACTTTGCTCTCAATCTTTAATGACATGGGTAGGGCCACTTTACTGTTGGTTTTGTGTTTGGCTGGAGTAGATGATCTCAACATTCTCTCTTTCTAGGCTGTCTCTATCTTCTTCCTTTACCTACAGATAACAGGCTTTTGTTGCGGATGGATTTTTTTGTCTGTGTACTTGGCAGTCCCAGACTGCTGGCTTCTTTAGCTCCATAGTGGGATTAAGAGGCAACAAACAAACAAACAAACTCAAAAAGCCCATTAATGTAACTCACCACGCTATCATTTCTCAGATTCTGAGATCTTCTTTCTACCTTTCAGAGTCTCCCTCTGTTTGCTTTGTACATAATGTCTAGGATTTTTAGTTGTAATTAGAGGGAGGAACAGGAAGAAGTACACCTACTTCCTGTTCTCTGAAGTGGAATTCCTTAAATCTTCTTTTATTTCTTTTGGTTGGTTTGTTGGTGTTTTATTTTTATTTTATAGGTGCCACATGGTCTTGTTAAGTTTATAAATCGTATATGTATATTGTTACTATTTCTAAGTTGAGTCTCTGTGGGATCTAGAACACTTGAGTCCTCTACCAGTTCACAGTTTCTCTGAAACTACAAGGAGAGTCCCAAGAAACACATGTATGTATGAAAAACATTCCAGATAGAATTACATTTTATTACTAACTGGGGCTTTGACTCCACAACCCCATATAAATTGGTGTTCTGGTGATTTGGGCTTGAATGTATATGAACCTTTAAAATAGTGGAAGCCTAGTTGTGGCTAAGCACAGGGTAAGAACACAGAACCTGGCGTCTCCACTTTCTAGCTCGGAGACCAGGAGAAAGTTCCTGAATGTTTCAGCGCCTCTGTTTGTTTGCCTATAAAATGGAGAGAAATGAGTACTACCTGAAGAGAAACCTGCTGTCATTCTAAAAAATTTCCCCCCTATAAATAAGGTGTCCATTTTCTCTGGTTGTTGTCCAGATTTTTTTTTTTTTGTCTTTAGTTTTCAGAAGTTTGTTTATGATGTGTCTTGGTATGGATTTTTTGGTTTATCCTGTTGGAGTTCTCCCAACTTTTAAAAATAATTGAACTATAGTTGATTTACAATGTACACCTGTTAGTTTCAGGTGTATAGAAAAGTGATTTAGTTTCATATATATATATATGATATATATATAAGATGTCAAATATCATTCCCTGTACTATACAGTAAATCCTTAAATCCTTGTTGTTTATCTATTTTATATATAGTAGTTTGTATCTGTTAATCCTAATTTATCCCTCACCCCCTTCCCCCTTGGTAACCATAAACTTGTTTTCTATGTCTGTGGGTCTGTTTCTTTTTTGTAAATACGTCCATTTGTATCATTTTTTAGATGCCACTATAATGGATATCATATGATATTTGTCTTTCTCTGACTTACTTCACTTAGTATGAGAATCTCTAGATCCATCCATGTTGCTGCAAATGACAATATTTCATTCTTTTTTATGGCTGAGTTCTCCCAGCTTCTTGACCCTGTAGATTTAAGTCTACAGTAGGATTAAGTGTGTTAATATGTATATAGCATTTATAACAGTATCTGTCTCATAAGCACCATATAAATGTTAGCCATTAATACAGTTAGTCCCTCCTTTCCTCAAGGTAGCACAGAAAACAAAAGGCAGTGCAACATGGTCAAAATCTGTTCCTCGTTGAAAGCAGCGTCTTCTAACCTTTTGATCCTGAAGCCTGCTTATTGCCCATTTCGCTTTCAAGTTTGTGCTTTCCCCTTTACTGTGTGAGCAGTTCCCTAACACCACTGGCACTGAGATACTTTTACATTATGTTTCATTATGTAATAAACAAAGATCATAATTTCTTTGTAGTTTTTCTGTATCCTGTCACCTTACTGCTCTTTCTTATTAATTCTAGGAGCTTATTAGTTGATTATTTTGAATTTCCAGGTGGCCAATGATTTTATATGTAAACAATAATCCCAGTAATTATATTTTTACTTCAGTTATGACTTAGACTGCCCAGACTTTGAAAAACAGATGATTTTCTGATTTCCAATATAGGCAAAATATCCATTCTCTGTTTCCATGTCAACAACTTCTTTCTCATAATTATCACCTCTTCTTTTGCTCTGCATCCAGGAAAGCATCTCCTTACTTATGCTTTTGTTTGTTTTTTATTGCTCCCAATATTTTTATTGATGATTTTATTGCCAGACAAATATCTTAAAAAATAATTTCCAATAATCAGAATGATATGTGCAGGAGACATATTTCCAGACATTGATGCTCCTTTATTATAGAATTAGAATGATCAGAGAAGATGAACCAAAATATTTTCCTATCATCTTCTGGTCCATCTGCATTTGTTCTGTGCATAAGTAAAGAAAACTCTAGGATTTTTCTCTGTCCAATTCCATGGGGCTACAATTACTGAAGTTTCTACTAGTATTCTTTCTTCTCTTATTATTACTTTCCAGCAGAGTTGCAATTTCTTGCCTTTTCATGTATCTTTATGAACTTTCAAAAGAAATTTAAAGATAGTGTATCAAGCATCAATTTTAACACATACATCTTTGTACCAAATACTAACTTAAAGCTGTTTCTTATCTTTGTGAACTTGAGTATGCATCTCTCCAGACTCAGTTTTATATCTCAGTCAAATTGGGGGGGGATGAGTGAACTAAAATTATTTATGATGTTTTCCATTGCTAATATCATCCTTGATCATAGGCTTATGCTAATAGGGACATTTAAGTTATGAGGTAAATATAATGAAATTTAAGTAATGAAGATTATTTTAAAAAATATTCAGCTCAAATTCATGCAACCCCGAAAACTCCACTTAAAAATAAGTGCCTGGGTATGGTGTAACAATTCTGACACCACTGTGCATGTATGCTGAAATTGAACAATTAAGTAAACAGATGGTGATGGGAAGATCCAGGTTTCTTACTATTGGGGTGGGAGTTTGAGCTAATCAAGGAGAGGAGGCTAGAATGATTCATATGGTAATGGATTAGAATTGAAATCACAGGTATAAACTCGTGTTTAGCTTAATATAGATGAAGATAGTTGCAAATAGAAATACATAGAGGTGTGATACACACACACACACCGGTTGGTATAACACACATATTTCCTTGCTCTGTCAGCTGGGAGGGTCTGGGGGCAACAACACCCTAGGAGCAATGAGCACACCTAGCACCCAGATTTGGTTTTTAGTACCACTCTACAATAGACAGAAACAGGGCTCCTTAGAGAAATGGCTAATTCTAAGACTGGGGCAGAAAATATCTATGATGAAGAACCTGGGGCATCTTTTAGTATCAAAAAGTAAGGAAGTACAAAAAACAAACAAAAAAAGAAAACCCCAATCCCCCCAAAAACCAAAACTCTACAAGGATGAGGGTATTTCAAAGGGACACCAGAGCCAATGGAAAGATCTCCCAATGGCCCAAACTGAAACAATTTCAACAACAAAATTAAGTAGTAGTAGATTGTAACTCAAAGTATAAAATAAATATCCAAGAGTCCATATTGATATAACTAAAGTATTGAATCAATTAATAGGGAGACTCAACAAATCTCCCATGCCAAAGCATTCATAATAATTTATGTAGATGCTCTGCCCTCTACTAAGTGGGGCATAACTCTCCATTCCTTAAGGATGGCCTGTGGATAGCGGTTTCTTTCCAAAGAGGACAGTATGGAATGGGAGGGGGGTAAAGTAACTTTACAGAGGAGAGCCCCTACAAGGCTACCTCAGTGATCAACAGTGAGCAAAATCAACAGTGATGCAAATCAGCGGTGATAAGTCATGGGGTTAATATGTGCCCTTGATATGATGTGATGAGAATAGCCCTTCACCTCTGTGATCTTCCTCCTAAAACACATAACTCCAGTCTGATTGTAAGAAAAACACCAGACAAATCTCAATTGAGGAAAATTCTACAAAATACGTGATTAGTTAGTACTCCTCAAAACTCTCAAGGTCATCAAAACCAAGAAAAGTCTGAGAAACTGTCATAGCTGAGAGGGATCTAAGGAGACATTACAATTAAATGTAATGTAGTATCTTGGATGAGATCCTGGAGCAGGAAAGGGCATTAGGTGAAAACTGAGGAAATGCGAATGAAGTATGGACTCTAGTTAATAATAATGTATCTGTATTAGTTCATTAATTGTAACTAATGCACCATACTAAAGAATAGAGAAATAATATTAAATAATAAAGAAAACAGGCTGTGATATATGTGGGAACTTTGCATTATCTTCCCAGGTTTCTTTTTTTTTTTTCTGTAAATCTAAATCTATTCTAAAACAAAAAAAATTACTTTAAAAAATGCCTGCAGGGTAAATGAGTGAATGGAAGGAACAATAAAGAACAGGAAACAAGGATAGAGATTTTTAAAATATTGTGTAATGAAGGAAACTTTGTGGAAAATAATACATTTGGTTAGTTTAAAAATATAGACTAGGATCATTTATTCTTTTCTTTTCCCTTGCAAAAATAGATGCAAATAGAAGGCAAAAAATTTGGATACTGTGTAACTAAGCCAGCATGTGGCCAATAGCATTGATTTCAGTTAATAGCTTATAATCACAATAATCAGGCCAGGGCCAGTGAGCTAAGCTATTGGAACTATTTTTCCAATAGAATAATTACTTTAATTCAGACCAGGGAACTGTTGGGGGTGGGGGAGGTGTGTGGTTAGGGTAGTACATAGACCCACTGAAATATTAATTAGTTTATGCAGCTATGGCCAAAAAGCACAGGAATATAGGCTTATATGAGGGAAACAAACCAAAAAAGGACATGAACAATTTTTCACAATTGTGCTGATTTGATTACGGAAAAGTATATTTTGAATTCGTTTTGCTGTTGAATCGTTACAAAACAATGCATTTGTCATCTAATTGTTAATTGCTTTTCATGATGTAGATAAATTATAATCAACTTTTTACATTTGCAAATATTTCCCAGCAATCTGATGATGAGGTGCTATTTTGCATTGTTCTTTTTTTTAATTTTCAAAGTATTTTTACACACTTGATGATTTATTTTTTTGTCAATTGAAATAAAAGATTTTCTCGTTCATTATAATTACATATATTAATTATCAAAATTTAAAAATATATTGAAAAAGAAAAAGAAAAACAGCTAACCATAATCTCATCATGTTAACTTTTTAAAATGTATTTCCCATTAGGCTTATTTATTTTTGAACTACAGTTGTGACTATATGTATATTCAATTTGTGTCTGACTTAACAACTTAGCATAAGCATTTTCTCATGCTGTTTAAAATTTTTAATAATCACTATTTTGAGTACTGTAAAATATTAAATCAGTTGTTACATGGTTTACTAATTTATTAACCTAGTGGACATTTAGGGGTTTTCCCCGGTGATACTTTATTTACCTATATATGGTCCAATTCCAGAAGAAAAGTCCAAACCCACTGATTTTTTTGTGTGTTTCTGTGTGTGCTGTGACCACAGCAGTCTTATATTTGAAACTCAGGAAAGAAACAACTGGAGTCCAAACAGCCAAGTATGGAAGTAAAATATAAAGGTATTTTTTTAAACTGCCACATTCATTTCAAATCCCATTCATTTAGCATCATAAGGATGAAGGATATATCTGGTTAGCTGTGTAATAAAGTCACAAACACACTGCTTACTGGACATCACAAGACAGTTGCCTATAAAACTAGACCTCGGACTTCAGCTTCCTTTTCTCCCAGGGTATCATTCTCTCTGGGAGAATAGTAGTCTGAGCAGCCTCTAAGCCGTGCTCATACTGAACTTCCAAAACTGAGTCCATGACTATGATTGGTGGGGTGAGAGCACCCGTGCCAACAGACTCCAAGTCAGGATCGCCAGCTAGTTTCCTAGCAAGCCAATGGACAGGCTTCTCAAAGTTGTAGTTACTTCTGGCAGAAATCTCATATTACTGGAGATTCTTCTTTCATTAGAAGACAATGGATTTTTCCTTAATTTCTCAGTCCTTAATACGCACTATGTTGCCATGCAATAAGGCGAGGATGTTTTCATATATTCCTACCAGATCTCTGTGCCGCTTAGGTGCACACTTGTAACTCTTGATGTCACATCAAACATTACAATGGCTTGCTGGGCTTGGATCAGATAGCCATTTCTCAGGCTACCAAATGTATGTCTAATTCGTTGAATTTAAAAAGTCTATTGTTGGTATGAAACATGGGGCGATAGACTTCAACAATCAAAGTGACTACATCTCAAACTCATGAGTCAAATGACACTTTGAAAATATAGTTTACCAGTATTGTCATCACCAACCAATTCATATTTAAATAGAACTTGGGATTCTTTTGGGGCAGCCATCCTGATGGTTCTTCCAGAAGTGTCTCTCTCTGTTCCTCAGCTGGCTAAGCCCAATCAATTTTTTACTTCATTGTTGGTTGGTTCTTATATAATCTCTGTTAGTGATGAAAATGAGAACACTTAAAATGTTAAATATTGCAGCATGAAAATGCCTTTTGACCTAAAATTGCTGAACTTTCCTTTGAATTAAAAACAAAATTCAATTCATAAATGGATGCCTCATTCATGGATATCTAGTTCATTCATTCACAGAATACTTACTGAAAATCTAGTGTGCCAGGTGCTGTTCCAAGTGCTGTGAACAAAGCAGGTAGGAATTCCTGCATTCAGGGAGTGTATCTTTTTCAGCAGCCAGAATCGATGAACCACTGCCTTCTGAGATGAAGTTGGTAATACCTAGAAGGTCACTATTTCTGGAGAAGGAATCTTGACTAGACACTGGATATTCCGTACATTCCCACTCTGGGTTCCCCTCCACTTACCTAGAGTGAGCAGTCACAAGACAACAGAGGAGGCATCAAGAGCTACTAAAATGAGACAGGGAACCCAGAGGACAGATTCTGCTGAGACAGGGTCCAGTGAACAAATTCTACATTTTGTGTGTGTTGGGAGCAGGGGAGCTTGTGGGCCAGAGGAGCAGGGAAATTATTTTTCAAAAAAAAAACAAAACAAAAAAACCTGCCAGACTGAATAAGATATACTCAGCAAAAAAACCTAACATGGAAGAAAGAAAAAAACAAGGCTTGGGCTTCCCTGGTGGCGCAGTGGTTGAGAGTCCGCCTGCCGATGCAGGGGACACGGGTTCGTGCCCCGGTCTGGGAGGATCTCACGTGCCGTGGAGCGGCTGGGCCCGTGAGCCATGGCCGCTGAGCCTGCGCGTCCGGAGCCTGTGCTCCGCAACGGGAGAGGCCACAACAGTGAGAGGCCTGCATACCGCAAAAAAAAAACCAAAAAAAACAAAAAAAACAAGGCTTAATTTTCACTAAGATTTGGATGCAAACCAGAGTTTTAAATTAGAACAAGAGCCAAATAATGCCTGAAAAGAAACAGAAGAGTCAGAATGATGGGTTTTATGGCTGCTTTAGAACCATGAAGTTGCTCAGGATTTTTGAATTTTGCTTTTATTTTGGGGGTGGATGAGTATAAATAGTAATCAATATTTCAGAAATTTAAAAAGGGTCACTGGGAGTGAGGAAGATTTATGGAAAACTACGGACCCAGTACTGTCAGGTTGGATCTTTTAATCCAACAAGAGCAGTTATTAAATTTACCAGGTCCATCCTATGCTTCATGCTGCACTTCAAGGAGGAGGAAGAGACTAGAGCCACAGCTTTGGAATTATTCTGTATCTTGTCTACATGGGACTAGGAAAGCCATTAGGGAGCTGCCAACATTGTATGAGAATTCAAAGGAGAGCCTAGAAGAAAAGAAAATAGATTGAATGTGTCCAAGGAAGAGAGACAAATAAGAGGAAGAGAAAAAGAACTAGGGTAGAGGATAGAGGTAGAACGTATTAACTTGTACTCCTTGAGAAATTAGTTTCTCATCACATCCTTGAAGATATTACTTGCACAATTTACCACGGTTGTGTTGAAAGAAGACAAAAGGACAGGTTATAAAATGGGCTTGGGAGAAGTTAGGAAAATACGGAGCTTCATCTATTCTCCCGTCATTAAATACTAGAGTTTAGTTGGAATGAAGCAAGATAAATTGTGAATTTGGTTAAATGAAAGGAAATGGATTAAAGTGTGGTTTTTGTTGTATACTAAGAGTTTTTTGCCCTTTTAGATGAGGGTAACTCCAATCATTTTCCCTTAAAATTTGAAGTAAAAAATCATAAAGCGTGAATAAATACTTTCTTCTGAATTATATCAGCTGATTATCTAAATATGCATCCTGAATGTGTGAAAGAGTATTTTGGAAAGGTCTATGCCTGTAAAACATTGATGTGTGAACAAAAATCTCTCTGATTTCCCCCATAAGGGGAACAGCTTTGTGATCTCAAGCTGAGAAAGATAGGAATGGTTTCCTGGTTCATCAGCACCACATGGATCCAAATATTAGCTGGGCATGAAGAGTGAGGTAGTCGCTAGAAGAAACAAGAGTTTTTTCTGGATCCTTAAGGCCCCACTGTGACCTAAATTACACACAGACGTACACACATACAATTTCCAATGACATCCGTTGAAACTTCCTCTGAGCAACTGGGAAAGGGACTTGGCCCAGAATTCCAAGAAACCCAACCTGAGGTTAAAACCATAGTCATTCCCAGTGCTTCTCAATTGATTCAATTTCCAACGAAATTATTGTTGTCTCTGGTTCCAATAGCAAACTAAAGAGAGAATTGAATTAGAAAGGAGAAACATTTTGTTGAAAAAAAAAAAAAAAGCAACCACATTACTCTGTGAGAACATTTCAGAAGGACCCAAAAGAGACAGAATTCCAAGGTGCTATTCTCAAGATCTGTCAGGTTACCTGGAAACAGATGTTTCATGTAACTAAGGTAGTGACCGCAAGTGAGCAGGCGTGGGGAAATGGGGTGAAGAAACTAACACCTTCTCTTTCCTTCAGTCTCATATTTTTTCCCCTTGAAACCAAAGCTTGATTTGCTATTTGGCTCAAGGAGCAGAAGAGGACAGAGGAAGTCACAGTGCATTTCCATTTCTTGTCCAGTTTCCAGTCCCATGTCAGTAGAGCTAAACCTTGGATGGCCTAGCAGCGTCCCTACGGAGGTCTGCTTGGCAGAGAAAGGGAAGGAGTTTGCGTTGGAGGACAGCCATCTGCAGCGCTCAGCCCACAAGCTGTCTGTCTGTCCCCTCTAACCCCTGTCAGTACTACAGTGGAGAGAACAAGATAAAGAATACTCCCTTTCTCATCAAAAAATCAAGAATTTTGTGTGTGCAGCAGGCAGCAGACTGTGCCTCCTTGGCCAATGTCAAAGCTGGCTGTAGGAATTCGTCTGCAGCGAAACAAATCAAAGCTGCCCTGTGGCTCGAACTGTAGGTGGCCTAAACCCGCCTACATAGCAGCTTCTCCATGAGTCACAGGTGTCACGATTAGCAGATTATTGGGCCAATTATATGGAAACGTTTTTAAAAAGATAACAGGTTTAGAGTCACCATCACAGACACACCAGAATACTTGTCTCTACTAGACTTTGGATTGCATTATAATGTGAAATCATTTAATTGCTAGCGTTTATCTACTTTTGGAAAATAGGGTTCTGAATCCCAGGCTGCTGAAGGGAATTGCCTGTGGTATAGTCAGCTATTTTTAACAGTAGCCAAGACAAGAATTCAGATCTCCTGCTGGCCATCCCAGGCTTAATGATTCACCTTTGGTAGACATGGCTCTTGCACTGGATTGCACACAAGTTGACAAGCAGTCCAGAAAAGTTTTGAACAGATTGTCCTCAGGCCATTTATGTCCTCAAGTACGAATTCACTGAGTATCTTTTGCTAACAAGAGATGAATGTGAGGGGAGTAAGGTTCCTCAAGATTCTAGAGAAATCTGTGGATATACCAAGGCCTGCTACCACATTCCAAACAGCTTTGTCTGAAGGCTTCATTTCTTACTGAGGTAACCTGGACATCTTTTCTGGAGGAACACCTAAGAAAGGCTACCATTCTGGAGAATTCTGGGGTTTGCAAAGAATATCTGCAGTGTTGTGGAAACTCTGATTTCCAGCTGAACTCCCACAGAACTTCCTGGAGTTCTGAGCCTTATTTTAAAATAGCACATGGCAAAGAGAAAAGTGTAGGCACAGTCTCTTTTTTAAAAAAGAGCTAAGCAATATAAGAAATAAAAAAGGGAGGAGAATCTATAAAGAATTTTGAAAACGAAATATGAAATCTCCGTGCAATGGAAATATTTAGAGTAAAAGACACAGAGAATGTAGTTCAAATAGGACTTGGGGTGGGAAATGAGTAAGGCTAAATAAAAAATAAATTGAGTACAGATGAATGAGATAGCATCACTTAGTGATTACAATCGCAAATTCTAAAGACAGACTGACCTGACTTTGGGTCCCAGCTTGGTCGTTCATTAGATATGTAGCCTTAGGAATATTACTTAAGACCCTTTCACCCAAGTTTTTCATTCGTTAAAGTAAGAGATGAACAAACCGATCTCATAGTTGTTCATGAAACTTTTCAATGACCTGAAGTGTGTACAAGCTAAATATGAAGCCTGGTACAGATTAAGTGCGCAATAAATCTCAGTTAAAGTTACCTAGAAATACAGTAATCAGAGTCTGAAAGAAAGTAAAAAGAAGGGGTAATTTATTTGGTGGACAGTAGCAGGAAGCAATTTAGATGTAAGAAATATTATGGAAAAATGCCAAAAGGTATGGTGGCCATATTATCTGAAAAAATAAATTAGCACACATAGCTTGAGAGTGGGAGAGATGACCGCTATTGGGATTGCCGTAGGAAGTCCAGGAAAGGCCATCTCTACACGAAAAGTGTGAATTAAATTTACAAAAGAGAAAATTCTTCTGCTAAAAGCTATGAGAAATTAACATCTTTCCTTAGGCTATAATTTTGAGCTAGAGCCAACTGTAAATTACTTAAAGTTTCATAAATTAATGTGGTTCTTTCTTCTTCTCTTTGCATTTGTAGATGCACAGAGTTTGATCATGTGACTACTTGTTAATTTTCACCAAAAGTACTTAATGGAGAAGAGATGAAAAGTCAACCAGTCTTGATTTGCCAGGTGAGTGTAATGGCTGCCGAGGAGAAAACAGTCACTGCGGCTTCCCCATCAGTGTGAGCCTAGATTCCAGTGATGTCCTTAGAGACTATGCCTGTAGCTTGGTTCTACCCCAGGTGCATGTGCCCAATTTCATGAAATGAAGACTTCTGGGGCTTATAAAGAACAGTTGTCTCCCCTTATCCATGGTTTCCCTTTCCTCGGTTTCATTTACCTGTGGTCAACCATGGTCCAACAATGTTAAATGAAAAATTCCAGAAATAAACAATTCGTAACTTTTAAATTGGATGCCATTCTGAGCAGTGTGATGAAGTCTCCTGACGTCCAGATCCATTCCCCCAGGATGTGAGTCATCCCTTTGTCCAGCGTACCGCATCAATCTCTTCAGCCTTCTCAGTTATCAGATTGACTGTGGACTGTCGCTATCACAGTGCTTGTGTTCAGGTAACCCCTGTTTTACTCAACAGCCCTAAAGCACAAGAGTAGTGAGGCTGGCAATTCAGATATGCCAAAGAGAATCTGAAAAGTGCTCCTTTTAAGTGAAAAGGTGAAAGTTCTTGGTTTAATAAGGACAGAAAAAAGTTGTATGCTGAGGTTGCCAAGATCTACAGTGAGAACAATTCTCTTATCCATGAGATTGTGAAGAAGGAAAAAGAAATTTGTGCTAGTTTTGTTTCCCCTCAAACTACACAAGTTATGGTTACAATGCGTGGTAAGTGCATAGTTAAGATGTAAAAGGCATCAAGTTTGTACAATCAGATATTTTGAGAGAGAGAGATCACATTCACATAACTTTTATTACAGTATATTGTTATAATTGTTCTATTTTGTTATCAGTTTTAATCTCTTACTGTGCTTAATTTATAACAAACGTGATCATAGATATGTATGTACAGGAAAAAAACATAGTATATATAGGGTTTGATACTATCAGTGGTTGCAGGCATCCGCAGGGGGTCTTGGAATGTATGCCCCATAAGGGGAGACAACTGTATAAGCATTGTGCCGGGAGCCAGAGGTGCAAAGAGCAATGAATAGTAGTGAGGAGGTATTAAACAAATGTGGTGCCAGGGAGAAAATAAACATTAAAAAAAATAATCTTACATATAAAATATACATAAGGAGAGCTTTGTAGCTTAATTGTGAAAAAAGTCATCACTGAGGAGTAACTTATTGCTGAGACCTAAATGACAAGAAGGAGCCTGACGCTCCAAGATTGAAAGGAATGATGTTCTAGGCAGAAAGTACCAAGGCTGTTTGTGTGTTTGAGAGACAAAAAGTTGAGCCTACGGAAATGAATTAGTTAAAGGAAAAAAATTATTTATTAGTTAAGGCCGTGTATGAGTTAATATTAATTAAGCAGAGTGTATTAATTTATTATTATTAGTTTATTACAGCTTGCCATATGTTGATGTTATATAGATTGATACTGTATCAGCTCATTTTAATGTAGGAAATGTATGATAGCATTCTTCCTATTTCATCCCTCCAATCCTTTGTGCTATTGTTGTCATATACTTTCCTACTACATATTTATACATGCCACAATATTATTTTTCTTTAAAAATCAATTTTTGTTTCAAATAATTTAGAAAGAGGAAAAAAACCCCAATGTAAATATTTACCATTTCCTAAACCCATTGATTCTTTTTATGGATCCAAATTTCTAACTAATATAATTCTTCATAAGCCTGAAGAATTTCATTTAGCATCTATTGTAGTGTAACGTGTTGATAAAAATCCTCAACAAGGGAAGAATAGAAGAGAGTATCCTCAAACAGATAAGCACATACAAAAATCTTACATAACATACATGAAGGTAAAAAACTGAATGCCTGATCTATACTGTTGGGTGCAAGGCATAGATATTCACTCTTACATCTTCTACTCAACATTGTACTGCAGGTTTTAAACAGTGCAGTTAGGCAAGAAAAAAGTAAAGACATCCTGATTGGAAAAGAAAAAATAAAACTGTCTTGATTCACAGAAAACAGGATCATCTATGTAGAACACCTAAGGAATCAAAATAAAAGATGTGAAAACTAATAAGTGAACTTAGCAACTTGAAAGATACAATGGACATATACAAAGTCAAAAACTGGAATTAAAAAAACTGCACTATTTAAAATATCAATAAAACAGGGAATACTTAGGTATAAATCTAACAAAATATTGTAAGATTTGTATGCTGAAAGCTGCAAAACATTGGTGAGAAAAACTAATGACACAAATATGAAGAGAGCTCTATTGGTGATCAGGGGTAACAAATCTTAATATTGTTAAGAGGGCAGTTGTCCCCAAATTCATCTATAGATTCAGAGTAAAGCCAATCAAAGCCCAGAATTTTTTTTTCCTAGAAGTTGACAAGGTGATTCTATAGTTTTCATGAAAATTCAAAGGATCAAGAGTAACTAAAAAATTTTGTAAGACCAAAACATAAGTATTTCCACTTCTGTGAAGATGGAGTAGATATACTTTTTCCTATTCCTCTAAGTACAGCTTAAAATTGCACATTATATATGAAACAAACATATAATGACTCAAAGGTGGAGAGAAGACACTGGCTAAGGATTTTGGAACATGAGGAATTAATGGTAGTGAGTTTTATTGCTTTTCTTTTTGCCTCATATACTCCATACTTGAAGATGAAGAAACTGGCAACCAATAAATGCCACAGTCACGGGGGAAGTGGGAAGCACAGAAACCAATGACAGTAAAAACCAAAGGACCAGAAAAGGGGCAGCCTAACAAGAGAGAAAACGTTTAGGAAAAAACCACTCTATTATAGTCAAACACCACACACAAAACAACAAAAAACAAACTCTGACCTTTTCATAAAAGTTTTAAAGTTTGATGTAGTCTCATTTGTCTATTTTTGATTGTTTTACCTGTGCTTTTGGTGTCATATCTAAGAAATCATTGCCAAGTCCAATGTCATGCTTTTCCCTTATGTTTTATTTGATGGGTTTTATAGTTTTACATCTTATGTTCAGTTCTTTAATGTATTTGAGTTAATTTTTCTATGTGGTATAATGTAAGAGTCCATCTTCATACTTTTGCATGTGGATGCCTAGTTTTTCCAGCACCATTTGTTGAAGAGACTGTCTTTTCCCCACTGAGTGGTCTTGGCACCCTTATGAAAGATCATTTGTATACATGAGGGTATATTTCTGCACTCTTTATTCTATTTCACAGGTCTATTTGTCTATCTTTCTGCCAGTATCGGACTGTTTTGATTACTGTAGCTTTGTCATATGTTTTGAAATGAGCAAGTGTGAGTCCTCCAACATTGTTCTTCTTTTTCAAAATTGTTTTGGCTATTTGGAGTCCTTTGAGATTTAATATTAGTTTTTGCATAAATTTATTTCTGTAAAAAATGCCATTGGGATTTTGATAGGAATTGAATTGACTCTATAGATTGCTTTGGGTAGTAGGGACATTTTTAACAATATTAAGTCTTCCAGTCCATAAACATGGAATGTCTTTCCATTTATTTGTCTTTTTAAATTTCTTTCGGGAATGTTTTATAGTTTTCATTGAGCAACTTTATGTTCTTTACAGTTATTTCTTTTTTTAAATAAATTTATTTATTTATTTATTTTTGGCTGCATTGGGTCTTTGTTGCTGTGCACAGGCTTTCTCTAGTTGCTGTGAGTGGGGGCTACTCTTCCTTGCAGTGCATGGGCTTCTCATTGCAGTGGCTTCTCTTGTTGCGGAGCACGGGCTCAAGGCGTGCAGGCTTCAGTAGTTGTGGCATGCGGGCTCAGTAGTTGTGGCTCATGGCCTCTATAGAGCGCAGGCCCAGTAGTTGTGGCACATGGACTTAGTTGCTCTGTGGCATGTGACATCTTCCCTCTTTACAGTTATTTTAAACCTTTGTCAGGCAGCTCACAGATCTGTGTCTCTTTAGAGTCAGTTTTTGGAATTTTATTATGTTCCTTGACTGACCCAATGTTTCCCTATTTGTATGCCTCTTAAGTTTTTTCTGGGTTTGGGGCATTTGAAAAAACAACCACCTCTCCAAGTCTTTGCTCAGTGGTTTCATACAGGGAAAGATCTTCACCATCACCCCAGTTGGAGGTTCTAGGACCTCTCAAACTTTATCGTACTCACCCTGGCATCTCCCTCAACTTCAGTGTCTTGCTCATATCTGTTTTCAGCAGCTCCCAAACTCTAGCAGTGGTCCCTTCAGCACTATGAGTCGGACAAGACAGAAACTAGTCACTTGGGAAGCCCCCAGAGAAGCCAGAATGTTAGACTGATGATCCACTCGTCTGTTCTCATCCTGAAGGAGGAGCCCTGGTGCAGAAGGTTTCCTCCCACTTGCTCATGCAATTTTGCATAAGGGAGAGGGGAACGAATGACCATGCCAAATGCCACAAGGTTTCCTACTCCTTGTGTTGGAATCCATTCTTGGTTTACAGTGTCCTGGATGCTGTAACTTCTCAACTGGTCTCTAGAGTTCTCAGAGAGGTATTGTGATTCATATATTGTTGTTAACTTTTTGTCTCTGTGGGGGAAGGAGGGCCTGTAGTTTACTAGTACATCACGTGGCTAATGTCACTTGATTAATTAATTTTTTACCAAGATGTGAAGGCAATTTAATGGAGAAACCGTGGTCTTTTCAACATAAGGTGCAGCAACAATTAATCACCCAAAAGGAAAAAAGAAACTTTGATCCATACATAAAATTAATTCAAAAGCAACCATAGACCTAAATGTGAAATTTAGAAACTATAAATGCAACTAACTGCAGTATATGACTTCTTGATAATACCATTTATATGGAAATTTAAAGGTCCTAGGAGAGTCAAAGCATCTTGAAAAACAGAAACAATGTTTGAATACTCACATTACCTTACTTTGTGATTTAATATAAAGGTACTATAATCAAGGTAGTATGGTACTGGTTTAAGGATAGGTAAGTAGACCAAAGGAACCTAATGGAAAGTCAAGTAATAGATCCACACATAATTTTTTGACAAAGTTGCTATTGTTCTCTAGTGTGGAAAGAAAAATCTTATTATCAATCTTATTGTTTAAGTGGATATCTTTACAGAAAAAAAGTGAACCTTGACCTGTATTTCACAGTATACAGAAATCTCAACTGAAGATGGATTATAGACCTAAATATAAAAGCTTAAAATATAAAGCTCTTTGCTTCCTGGAGATTATCTTTGCTACATTGAAGTAGACAGATTGCTTAGAATATAGACATCACTAACAATAAATGAAACACTTGAGGGATCGGATTTCATCAAAATTAATAAACATTTGTTCATCAAAAGATATTGTTAAGAAAATGAAAAGGCAAGGCACAGATGGGGAGAAAATATTCAAAATAGACATATGACAGAAGGAACTCATATCGAGATTGTACAAATCAAAACTTTTACAAATAAATAACAAAAAGCAAGCAACTCATTAAAAGTAAGAAAAATATGAAAATAGATCCTTCAAAAAAAAAAAGGACGTACAAATGGTCAGTGAACACGTAAATCATACTCAACATCTTTAGTCATTATGGAAATGCAAATTAAAACTACAGTGATTACCAGTACATACTGATTAGAATTTCTGAATTTAAATTGACTACAAATTTCAATTGTTGAAAAGAACGCAAAGCAACTGGTGCTCTCATACAGTATGGCGGGAATATAAAACAGTACAACTTGAGAAAGTTATTAGCATTTGCTTTTATAGAATTAAACATACATTTATCTTATGGCAGCAGTTTCACTTCTAGTGATTTACCCCAAAGCAGTGAAAGCACATGTCCATCCAAAGACTGGCGCAAAGATATGTATTGCATTTTTATTCATAATAGCAAAAATTGGGAGTAAGCCAAATGTCCATCAAGAGGAGAATGAATAAATACATTGTGGTATATTCACACAGTGGACTGGTATTCAGCGATAAAAAGGAACAGATTACGGATACACGTGACATTATAGACAAGTCTCAGAAATAGCATGCTGAGCAAGAGAAGCCAGACGCAGAAGGGTGTGTGCTGTTATTCCGTTTTTTTCAGTGGTATCTGTGGTTATTGAAATCCAAATGGTAGTTCATTTGGGTTATGGAGGTGGGGAAGGTAGACTGGAAAGAGGCTTGAAGACACTTGTAGTGTGAGGTCAATGCTGTAGACCTTAATTGGGGTGCTGGTTACATGGGTGTACACGCTTGTGAAAACTTCTCAAACTGCTCACTAAAGACTTGTGTATTTTAAAATCTGTATGTAAGTTTACCTTCATAAAAAATTTTTAAAGGAAAATAAGAATATTTTTTAGCAAACAAAAACAAGGTAATCCATGACTAGCAGATGAGCACTCGTGGAAATACCAAAGGTTATTTTTCAGGCAGGTGTAACAGGTGTTGAAGACGTAGTTGAAACCCAGAAGCTGCAGGTAGCAATGTAAGTTGGTACAACTTGAAAAAAAACTGTTCAGACTTATCTATAAAACCAACGACCTGGCAATTCCACATCTCTTTACCTAGGACAGTACATCTGGGATTTTCCATGTGTATCTGCAATTTTCAGAGAAGGTGGGAAATTCAATAGCAAGGTCAGCATATAAAAAGCAGTCCAATCTCTGTTTAGATGGTGAGACTGATGGGCATTAACCTGTGATGGAACCTGGGATCCTGCACAGAGCTGGGAATCAAGGAGGGTGAACCAAGGGTAGGTAGTATGAAGGGAGAACTGCGGCCCCACGCCAGCACCGTGTGGCCTGGCAGGCTGGCCCTAACCACCACAGAAGCACAGCATCCCACTCACGCCAGGGTCCACACAGTCATAGCTCTGGACTCTCCCAGAAACAGATTAACACCTGTAAATCCAAGGCTACGGAAATGCCTCTGGGTAGTCTCACTCTTTCATTTTAATTAAAACTCAATCTGTTCTCTGATAAAACAAAAGAAATCACAACACTGATTACAAGTGGTGCCTTCCTACATGCAGTGTTTCTACCCCAGTCCTTGTCTTTTATTTCCAAAGCATTCAATCAGAGTTTCCTCTGTTCCTTACATTTTCCTGGCACAGCAAGCTCAACAGAGGGTTGAGGTGGAAAGAAGTTAAAGCAAAGTCAAAGGCACCAAAATGAATGAGAAAACAATATAGTGTTTGGGGAATTAAAAGTAATTCAGTCTCACTGGGCTGTCAGCAGTAAAGGGAGCTGGGGTGAGAGTTGAAGCTGGAAAGGTAGGCCAGCCTCAAATTGGAGAAATTTTGCAGATATGCTTGGATTTTCAACTTTTTCTCAAGTGGTCATGGGTTTTTACCACTTCACTCACAGTTACAAAGATTAAAGACTCCAATCACTTTTTTTTAATCTACCTAAGATTTTTTGAAAGGCAAATGCTCTCCAGAAGTTTAAGGATCGTCTCTATAAATATATTCACATGAGGACTATATTTTGGAAAACAATGTGGTGTTCTTTTTGTGTTTAATCTGTGCTCGACATAGAGTAGTAAGAAAGGATCCAGTTTCCTCCCATTGGCCCTGGTTCTCATACCATAAGCGTTGACCCAATTACTATCAAGACCATTCTTCACAGACTTCATTATCTACTTCCTTTGCAGGTTTGTGTTGAAATGTTTCAGACTCCACCTAGGGATGCTTTAGTGAAAGTAGGAATTAAGTCTATCTAAAAAGTGAAAAGAAAGCACTTCATTTAATTCCTCTCCTGACCAGCTCATTCACGCTTTCACTAGTTCTTCAACTTCAGAATCTCTAGTACAATGACCTTCCTGTGCTTCTAATCTGTCTATGACCTTTTGTTTCTGTTTCTTTTGCAATTTAGATAAGGCCTGTGGATCATCACTTCAAACTCTCTCTTTCTGTGTCCTTTAGTTTTTCACCCCTTTTTTTTTCTTCCCAGTAAAACCCAAATGAACATCTTCACGTCCAGAAGAAGAGGAACAGGAAATGAGGAGTATGGAAAAACAATTAGATAGGAGCCAGCCCAGAAGTAGGAAGCCCACCATGATGGTCTTCCTGTAATCTAAGAAATGAGAAGAGCCTACACGATGGCACGGGGACATAAAGCACTAAGATTAGATTCTAGGAAGTGGAATTGTAAGACTGTTTCTGGCTTTTGCAGCTGGGTAGTGGCCATCTGTTCACTAAGATTGGTAACAGTGAAAGAGTAGACTTTGGTAAAGAGGAGAGAATCTACTTTCGCTAAGAATTGGAAGCCCTTTTGAGGTCTCCAAATAGAGCTTTTCCGGAGTTCAGGCGAGAGTTGTGGGATGCGTAGGTGACTTGGGAGTCATCGGCATGTAAACAGTAACTGCAGCCAGGGGGTTTAATTAACCTACAAAAGGAAAACGTGTTGAGAGAGAAAAGGAGAAACCAAAGGCCAAAACAGGACGCCATTTAAGGAAATGTGCAGAAGCCAAGGGCAAAGAAAGCATCAAAAAATTAAGTAATGAGCTGAAACAATGCTGAGAGGTCAGGAAAGATAAGGATAGAAAATGTCTTTCGGATTTAACAATGAAGAGTTAATTATTGCCTCAGAGAGAATATGTAATCATATTTAAGGCTGGAAACTAAGTTTACAATAGCTTGAGAAGTGAATAGAGCATGATAAAATGGAGAAAACTTAGAAACTGTCATTCAGTAAGCTCAGCTGAAAAGGAAAAGAGGACAGGAAGAGGACAATGCATGGATGAGGCAGTATTTTAAAGGTGATAATTTGAGTATGTTTAGATGTTGATGGGAAAAACTCGAAGATAAGGAGAAATGGAACATTTAGAATAATATGGAAGAAATAGATGGAGTAAGGATGCTGAGAGGTAGGTGGGGATGGGAGCCAGAGCACAGGCAGTGAGATTATTTGAGACTGAAAAAGATCTTCCTGTTGAACCCTTCTACATTGTTGGTGGGAATGTAAGTTGGTGCAGCCACTATGGAAGACAGTATGGAGGGTCCTAAGAAAACTAAAAATAGAACTACCATATGATCCAGCAATCCCACTATTGTGCATATACCCAGACAAAACTATAATTCAAAAAGATACATGCACCCCTATGGTCATAGCAGCACTATTCACAATAGAAAAAACATGGAAACAACCTAAATGTCCATCAACAGATGAATGGACAAAGAAGATGTGGTACATATATACACTGGAATACTACTCAGCCATAAAAAAGAATGAAATAATGCCATTTGGAGCAACATGGGTACAACTAGAGATTATCATACTAACTGAAGTAAGTCAGAAAGAGAAAGACAAATACCATATGATATCACTTATATGTGGAATCTAAAATATGGCACAAATGAGCCTATCTACAAAGCAGAAACAGTCTCACAGACACAGAGAACAGACTTGTGTTGCCAAGGGAGGGGGAGAGGGGGAGGGAAAGGGATGGACTGGGAGTTTGGGGTTGGTAGATGCAAACTATTACATTTAGGATCAGCAAGGTTCTAATATATAGCACAGGGAACTATATTCAATATCCTGTGGTAAACCATAATGGGAAAGAATATTAAAAAAAAGAATGTATTTAGGTGTACAACTGAGTCACTTTGCCGTACGGCAGAGATAGGCACAATATTGTTAATCAACTATACTTCAATTAAAAAAAATATTCCCTGTTGCTTTGATTTGAAAGGTAAGGATTAGGGATGAAAACAGATGTAGGCAAGTAGGCTGGTAGGGTCTGGATTGGGAGCAGGGAATAGCTGGAATTTCCTCCCAAAGGCATCTATTTCTTTCTTTTTTCTTTTTTAATTAATACAATTTTTAATTCAAGAAAAACTGCTTTAATTAAAGTTTTGAAACTACATATTGAAACGGCATTCTACATATATGGGGAAACTGATACAAAACATTCAACACTGAGATATATTTTACTAAAATATTTGTATTTTAAAGGAAAACAAATCATTTAGGCATCTAGGCAAAAAGATCAACTCACAAAGAAAAGACAATGAAATTGTCATCAAGCTTTTAAACAGCCCCCCTTCATGTCAGGAAACGATGGAGTTAAGAAACTCAAAAGAAAGTAAAAAGATAGCAAAGGATTTTATATATTCATCTGTAGTGTGTTGAATAGTGGCCCCAAAAAGATAGGTCCAAGTCCTAACCCCCAGTACCTGTGCATGTGAACTTGTTTGGAAATAGGGTCTTTGCCAATGTAATTAAGTAAAAGATCTCAAGATGACACGATCCTGGATTTAGATCAGGCCCTAACTCCAATAACAAGTATCCTTTAAGAGACATGAAAGAAGACAAAGAGGCACATTAAAAAGAAGGTATTGTGAAGGTGGAGGCAGAGGTTATTTTTATGCTACAACATGCCAGGGAACTCCAAGAGCTACCAAAAATTGGAAGAGGCAAAGAAGGATTTTCTTGTAGAGCTTTGGAAGGAGTGTGGCCCTTCCTGTATCTTTTATATATATATATATATAATTATTTTTTTTTTTTTGCGGTACGCGGGCCTCTCACTGTTGTGGCCTCTCCTGTTGTGGAGCACAGGCTCCAGACGCGCAGGCTCAGCGGCCATGGCTCATGGGCCCAGCCGCTCCGCGGCATGTGGGATCTTCCCAGACCAGGGCACGAACCCGTGTCCCCTGCATCGGCAGGCGCACTCTCAACCACTGCGCCACCAGGGGAGCCCCTTTTTTAAAGTTAATTAATTAATTTATTTTTACACACACACACACACACACACACACACTGTATTTTATTTTTACAAGAGATAAATAAACTGACACCAAGCATTGTAAATGGATGACCACAACAGAAGCAACAATGATTGCAATTACCAAACACGAAACACACTCATACTATGTCATAATATTGACATTCAGTCCAGTAATCCTCCACTGTAACAGCTCCTTTACTTTGCAGTGAAAATTGATGTGTATATTTTTTGCCTCTGAGTCCTTGTGGGATTTTTTTTATTATTATTCAAACAGAAAGTCACAAAAATTATAATCATCCTCATCAGTTCACTCAGTCCCATGGCGTTAATTTTTTTTAATCTTGATCTTTTGTTAGCACTTTTATGAATTCATCAGTTTTCCATTAGAGTTCTGAAAATGCTTATTCATTCAGTTCAGCAGTATAGTCAGTTACCAGAAACCTGTACTTGTCAGAGTCTTTACCATGAATTCCTTGAAGATGAAACCCTTTTACAGGAACATTTTTGCAAAAGCATCAGAGTACACCCAGAACTGTCTGTAAATAACAAAAGACTTAAAAATGACCACAGTTAAAGATTTGATGAAAATTCATAATAATGCAATTGACAAGGAAATTGAGTTATTTCTGAGATATACATTTTAAAGTAATAACTAGAATTATGACTTACAATATTATACCAGAACACATAAGATTTTTAGAAATTTCATGTAATGTCTGAACATTTATATTAACATATTTCCATACAAATAACCCAAACAAAGTTTAGTATTAGTTGTTTCTTTTGTTGTTTTTTTATACTGCAGGTTCTTATTAGTCATCAGTTTTATACACATCAGTGTATACATGTCAATCCCAATCGCCCAATTCAGCACACCACCATCCCCACCCCACCGTGGTTTTCCCCCCTTGGTGTCCATATGTTTGTTCTCTACATCTGTGTCTCAACTTCTGCCCTGCACACCGGTTCATCTGTACCATTTTTCTAGGTTCCACATACATGCGTTAATATACGATATTTGTTTTTCTCATTCTGACTTCACTCTGTATGACAGTCTCTAGATCCATCCACGTCTCAACAGATGACTCAATTTCGTTCCTTTTTATGGCTGAGTAATATTCCATTGTATATATGTACCACCCATTTGTCTGTCGATGGGCATTTAGGTTGCTTCCATGACCTGGCTATTGTAAATAGTGCTGCAATGAACATTGGGGTGCATGTGTCCTTTTGAATTATGGTTTTTTCTGGGTATATGCCCAGTAGTGGGATTGCTGGGTCATATGGTAATTCTATTTTTAGTTTTTTAAGCAACCTCCATACTGTTCTCCATAGTGGCTGTATCAATTTATATTCCCACCAACAGTGCAAGATAGTTCCCTTTTCTCCACACCCTCTCCAGCATTTGTTGTTTGTAGATTTTCTGATGATGGCCATTCTAACTGGTGTGAGGTGATACCTCATTGTAGTTTTGATTTGCATTTCTCTAATAATTAGTGATGTTGAGCAGCTTTTCATGTGCTTCTTGGCCATCTGGATGTCTTCTTTGGAGAAATGTCTATTTAGGTCTTCTGCCCATTTTTGGATTGGGTTGTTTGTTTCTTTAATATTGAGCTGCATAAGCTGTTTATATATTTTGGAGGTTAATCTTTTGTCCATTGATTCATTTGCAAATATTTTCTCCCATTCTGAGCATTGTCTTTTTGTCTTGTTTATAGTTTCCTTTGCTATGCAAAAGCTTTTAAGTTTCATTAGGTCCCATTTGTTTATTTTTGTTTTTATTTCCATTACTCTAGCAGGTGGATCAAAACAGATCTTGCTGTGATTTATGTCAAAGAGTGTTCTTCCTATGTTTTCCTCTAAGAGTTTTATAGTGTCCAGTCTTACATTTAGGTCTCGAATCCATTTTGAGTTTATTTTTGTGTATGGTGTTAGGGAGTGTTCTAATTTCATTCTTCTACATGTAGCTGTCCAGTTTTCCCAGCACCACTTATTGAAGAGACTGTCTTTTCTCCATTGTGTATCTTTGCCTCCTTTGTCATAGATTAGTTGACCATAGGTGCGTGGGTTTCTCTCTGGGCTTTCTATCTTGTTCCATTGATCTATGTTTCTGTTTTTGTGCCAGTACCATATTGTCTTGATTACTGTAGCTTTGTAGTATAGTCTAAGGTCAGGGAGTCTGATTCATCCAGCTCCGTTTTTTCCCCTCAAGACTGTTTGGCTATTCGGGATCTTTTGTGTCTCCATACAAATTTTAAGGTGATTTTTTCCGTAAAAAATCAAAGGCATCTATTTCTAATATCAGTTATTTTAAGGAAGTGAAGGGAGAAAGTTGAGATCAAAAGATAAAAGGGACTAGGGCAGAGGAGAAGGAAAATGAAGATGAAGATCCAGCCAAGGGTCTTCCGTGGTGATGCAGTGGTTAAGAATCCGCCTGCCAATGCAGGGGACACGGGTTCGAGCCCTGGTCCGGGAGGATCCCACATGCCGCGGAGCAACTAAGCCCGTGCACCACAACTACTGAGCCCACGTACGACAACTACTGAAGCCCACACACCTAGAGCCCATGCTCTGCGACAAGAGAAGCCACCTCAATGAGAAGCCTGCGCACCACAACGAAGAGTAGCCCCCACTCGCTGCAACCAGAGAAAAGCCCGAGCGCAGGAACGAAGACCAAAGCAGCCAAAATAAATAAATAAAATAAATTTATTTTAAAAAATGTATTTAAAAAAAAAAAAAAAGAAGGTCCAGCCAAGACTGGCAACCGCCTAGATGTGTAATTTCATATTCTCAACTGTCTTCTAATAGAATTACCTGGAGAACTTTAAAAAATACTTATTCCCAGTTTCCAACGCAAGAGATGCTGATTTAATTGTTTTGGGCAGAGTATTTTTCGAAAGCTCCCTAGGTGATTGTAATGTACAGCCAGAGTTCAGAAAGTTCTGCTCTGATCCCGTTGTTTCTGGGATTTTGCACCAACTGGGTAGAAGTAGCGAAGGCAGATGGTTGAATTGACTAGAGTTGGAGTTTTACTGGGCAGGTTCAGAGGAAGGATAATGGAAAAAGGTTGAAGGGCTGGCCTACAGAGTCCAGGCTGAAATGAGAAAATGAAGAACGTGAGGTGATTCAAAAGACTGATAGAAAATAGAGTAGCCGGGGCGTGGTGAACACATGCAGAAAGAGGAAGACGGTAATTGATTGATCCGGAAGCAATGAAGGAAGTAGCATTCCCTTTCAACTTTCTGATGACCTAAATCCACTCCTTCAGTAGCATGCCCCTGAAAATGATTTTTAAAACATTTTAGACCAAAACTATAAAAGAAATAGAAAATAGAGTTTATAGAGAATTGGTAATTACAGCAGTGCTTAAAGTATGGAGGAGCAGAAGGCATAGATAGTGGGGGAAAATTCTCAATTAAAAAAAAATGTGTTATGACTTTTCTTACTCCTCATGTATCACTCTGAGGTTTCTTGTAATTAAGAACTTTTAGCACCTGAGAAAGTAATTGGGATCTTCAATTTTAGTGGGTATTAGTAGTAGTAGTATGATTTTAAGATAATCCCTCCCCTGGAAGTAGAGGTATGAATAATGCTTTTCTCTAAAGAAAGGATGTGGTTAATTGAATTTAGGGATCCTGGCTATATTATCATTAAGTTATTGGAATGATCTTAAGTCATCTGCATATAAGATTTTAAAGAATAGAAGCCCCAGAATGAGACGAATGATAAACAAGGCATCAACAGACCGCAAGACAAAACTTGTTTACTCTAGATTTCTGTAAGAGCCTAGGAAAAAAACTGTGAACCTTTCTTAACAGATGAAGTGACAATAAGATGGGGGAAAACAGCAGAGACCTTCACATCCTACAGCAACACAAAATGAAGTCTCCATCATAACTCGAGAGAAGAGAAAAAAACGCGTTCTGAGAATGCTCACATTATTTCACAAGGAGTCTTAGAAAAAAGACAGAGCACTGTTCATTGGAATTTTTTCCCCATTGTTCTCTCTCATTAAAACTGGCCCTGTTTTGTCTTCCTCTGAGACTGTTTGAATTGTAGATTCCGATGTCCTTTGAACTTTGTTCTTTGATAAAAGTTGGGCAAAAAACACATGCCACAGACAACTGTGGACCTGAGATTTGAGACTCGTGATAGTCCTGGGGAAAACTTCCCGCCCCGTGCCAAAAAAAGGAAGACAAGTGTTCAAACTGACCAGGAGGCAAAATATTTCCGTGGTTAGTCATCAATATCTACTAAGAGGCATCAATAAACTGCAAGCTTTTTAGATTCAAAGAATTAAAAAAAAAACAACTCCTGTTTACCATCCCCATCAGGCTGGCAGGGCAGAAGGAAACATCTCCTAGGATTGGTGTCCATCAACACATTTCCACCAAAACAGTTTCTGGAAAAAAGCACATTTCTGTATGTTCCTCCTCAAAAGATAGTGCCTTTTCAGTAGCCTGAAAGTAAACATGTGACAAATTAGGGAGATTATGGAGGAGTTTTGTTTTCAACTGTTTTTTCCACTCTATGCCTTTTTTCTTCCTTCTTGCAAATGAGAGTCTATAAATGTAGGCATTTATGATTTAGGGTCCTCTTTGATTTGAAGACCTTTCTAATGGTGATAGTTTAAATTGATTGAGGTCTGTATTCCTTTTTCTCTTCCCAGCAGGCTGTTTCTCTGTGTCTTAGTAAATTTATGGTGCTGCTTTATTCCAACTGGCTGGATTGGGTTGCATTCATGTTACCCAGATCACTCTTCCTCATAATTGAAATACATAAAAGCTAAAATGTGGCTCAGAGGATTTCCATTGGACCCCATATATTTGAAGGGAATTTTTGAGCACAGAATGCAAAGCTGATCATATTCTCAGAATGTGAAATCATATTCTCAGAAAAACAGATCCCAGAGCAATAATGCTTCTCACCTCCAACACTAGACAACCAGGGGAGCTGACCCACTGAGCTCCATTCTGGGGGAAGACAGAGGTTGGGATCCAGGCTTATAAACTTCACTGAGCCCCGGACCCAGGAAGTGAAGTAATAATTACTTCAAGTAATAATTACTCATTGAGTAGTAATGAGGTAATACACACCAATAGGAAGTCTGCATAACTAAGTCCCCATGGGGAAAGTCGACAGAACTCTCCCTTCTATACTTAGTGGTCAAACATACTGAAAAAAAGATAGGTTGGACTCATGAAACATTAATACACCCAAGAAGCAAACACAGAAGTAAGAGGATAGCATGTTTAATTTCTAGATCGCTGCCAGAAACATTTTTCAGTATAGTCACTGCCTAACTCAACACAATTAATTGAGTAATTGTCATGTTTTCTGACTTTGCCAGAGAAAAATGGTTTTAAAAAGGAACCCAACCAGTCTACTCAAAAGTTGTTGTGTTTTGAAAGTCCATCTCATCCTCAAACTTTTATCGTCATAGGATTTAGCGAAGTTGTTGAATCACAAGGAAACACGAACATGATCCAGACAACTGAATGTGTATTGTTCATAGATTGACCTGTGCTTTTCTCTTGGGGCAGCTGTTTTGATGGCAAGAACCAAATGATACCTTATTTTGTTTTAAAATGGGGATAACTACACATCTATTAGAGCAGCTAAAATGAAATGAAACATAGTGACAATACCAAATGCTGGCAAGGATGTAAAGGAAATAGATCCTGTATATTCCTGGTGGGAGTGTAAAATTGTAAAGCCACTCGGGAAAGTAGTTTAGCAGTTTCTTAAAAAATTAAACGTACACGAACCCAATGATTTAGCAATCACACTCCTGGGTATTTTAGCAATCACTCCTGGGTATTTATCTCAAAGAAATGAAAACTTACATCTACGCAAAGACCTACATACGAATGTTCATAGCAGCCTTATTGGTAATAGGCAAAAACCGGGTAAAGTCCAGACATCCTTCAATGGGTGAGTGGTTTGAACAAACCATGGCACATCCATACCTTGGAACACTACTCAGCAATAAAAAGGAACAAACGATTAACATGTACCACAGCTCGGCTAGATTTCAAGGGAATTGTGCTAAGTGAAAAAAATCACAATCTCAAAAGCTCACATAATGTATGATTCCATTTGTATAATATTCTCAAAATGACAGAATTACAGAGATTGAGAACACATCAGTGATTGCCAGGGGTTAGGGATGGGGTTTGGTGGAGGAGAGTGATTGTGATTTTAAAACGGTAACACGAGGGAGATCTTTTGTAGTGATGGGACAGTTCTCTGTCTTGACTGTGGTAAAATTGCATAGAACTACACACACACACACACACACACACACACACACACACACACACACACAGGTAAAACTGGTGAGATCTGAATAAGGTATGTGAATTGTAACAATATCAATTTCCTAGTTTTGATATTGTACTATAGTTCATGGAAGATGTTACCATAGGGAGAAATTGAGTGGAAAGTACATGGGACCTCTCTAATATTTTTGCGACTTTCTGTGAACCTCTAATCCTTTTTAAAATAAAAAGTTGAAAAAATGGAGGATAACATGAAAACGGGGCCACCCTTGAAACATTGTGTGAAAAAGCTGACCAACTTTATTTTGTGGAGATAAGAAAGCCAGAGTGACAACATGTGGGTAGACGGTGGCTATAGAAATAGAAATTATTCCCAAACGTAAACTGATTCTTTTGTATGAACAATCTATTTTTGTGTTTCTGGAAGCTAAAAAACCTGATTCACTGTGTCTATTGACACTTTCTTCTAATGGTTACATGTCAATTTTTCCTAATGAAACATGTTCCAAAAGACCAAGCAACAACATATATTGCTGTACAGCTTCAAGACGCTATTCTGTTGTTGGCTTTGAACTCTTGTCACATTGACTTTCTGAAGATATGCAGCAGCTGATAACAGCCACTGGGGGTCAGACTTCCCCATGGCATCTGTTCAAACATATTTCTTAGCCAGTGCAACTGCAGACTTACAGGTTAATAGAACTCAAGCCTTCCTTTCTACTTGTAAGAGCTTACCAAAGCAGACAAATATTTATGTTCATGGTAATTACTCAGCTTGGAACACAAACAGATCCAGGGATTGCGGAAGAGATACCAAAGTAGTTTTATATAAATCTCAGTTAAATATATCATAGTTAATGAGGATACAGCAGAGGGCTAGTGTTTTCTCTAACCTCCAGATAAGATACAATCTTCCTTCCTGCAATCTGGGCAAGAAGAGCCCTGCCCTGGGCCCCTCCCATCAGAAGCCCCACACTGGTCCCCATCCAGCCATGCCCTTCACCATGGGACAGGAATCCCAATTCTTTTCCAAATGGATGAAAAAATCCTAGATTTCTTCCCAATAGTTAGATATCACAGAGTGCAATTTTGAGCAACGATAGCAGAAGATAGTTCTGATAAAGACCTTAACAAAGAGAAGATATCAGTCTCCTAGGGCTGTGGACAATGGAGCAAATTTTAAAAGGGGGACTATTATGAATCACAGAAAAAAATAAACCAGGATTGATATTGCCAGATTCTAGAATTTGGTTTTGAATTCTTTGAGTTTGAATAGCATATCGCTGAATCTGATTGCCAGGGCATGGCACGGAAACACCAACAGCTGAGCTGCCACGTTGCAATATGATGATGACAAAGGACAGGCACCAAACAACGCTGGGTTCACTGATCCAGAAAGGATGCTGGTGATCACCAGTGGTGCTGTCACTGCCTCCAGTTGGTCCTCTGAAGATGGGGGTGGGTGAGTCATAAGGGAACCGCCTGTGAGGGAGAAGAGATTTCATCTGCCCAGGGACAAGGAAAGGAATTTCCAAGAGGTCAGCTTTACACATCAGGCATGACTCCGTCTGATGCTTCAATGATTGCATCTCTTCTCTCTCTATATATTTCTAAGTGGAGTTCAGATTCTGGGACATACATGTAACTGAAATGGCTCTGGAGACCTGTTCTCATACTTTGAGAATCTAATTTGAACCAAGGGATTTCCAAGGCCCCCTAGTGTCTCCTTTGCATACCTTCCTACTCTTGCTTTGCAAGGTGAGTTGAGATGTCATCACTTAGAATTCAAGAGCATGAAGCGAACAGTCCAGCACAGAGTCAAAGAAATTTCCTGCGATCACTGCCTTGGAACCCTGAGTGGCAAGATACACAGCTTGCATCAAATGGTAATAAAGACAGTTGTGCTCTGAGTGAAACAATAACAATTAAACCCATCAACTTTAACTGAGGTTGAGAAAACAAAAGACCTCCCAGTTTACAGTGGCCCCAAGCCAAGAGACTGCTGAGACTGGAGAAAACTCAGACTGCAGACTGAAGAATGCTATCTTCTAAGAAGAATGTGCTAGTGAAAATTTTCAGGAACAGCAGTTCTGTCAAGTTTCTTCTAGAATGTTAATCAGCCAGGATTTCAAAGTCTTACCGGTCAGGTAAATATTCTCTAGCAGGTGCAAGGAAGAGAAACACACAAAATCCCCCTTCAGCAAATTTAGAAGGAGTGAGATCTGATGTTATATGCTGGCTCTTAATTTTTTTATTAGCGATAAATTAGCTTGGGATCAATGAAAGATTGAAATATCACCTAGACCTTTGAAGATACAAGTATAGCTTGCAGAGGAGCCATGGGCAAAAAGGGAAAAAAATTGCCGCCCTGAGAATGAACTTGAGGTTTTCTGACCTGCTGCAAAATTATATAAATGTTCCTTGCCGTTGGCCAAAAAGTTAATTTTAAGTCTCAGCTTCTATGACTTTGCATCAGTCTTCTCTTAAGTCACTTCTTTTGACCTAAACTTTTTTTTGAGAGGTCAGATAAAAGATTGTGATTCTCAATACATATTTATCCAGCTATGACTCCAAAAGTTCTGAGCTGCATAAACACATATGACGACGTCAAGCTCACATGTAGCAGTAAGAGCAAAAAGCCACGTTGTCAAAACCTACTGTATCTGAATTTGGACACTGAGATATAAGGCTCAGAATCTCATTTTTATATCCCATGGCATTCAGAGGGGTAAACACGTCAATTTCTGACACAAAGTTTCCTGTCCTGTGTTAACAGTGGTTCAGTATCTTTGAGGTCCCTGGAGGGTTGCTGGGTTGGGATTAAAACTGTGCAATGTAGGGGATTCAGACAGGGCTCTGCTTCCAGATTGACCTGGGTATTGTTCTTGCTGCTGTCACTTACCATCATGCACAAGCTCCTTAAACATTCTGACACTCAGTTCCAAACCTGTCAGTGGAAAGAATACACCTTTCCTGGAGGGCTGTTACGAGAATTAGAGAAAACATAAGAGTTTGCGTGTAGTAGGAGGCGTTCTGTGGGTGGTACCTATCACCCCCTAAGCACATTGAACGAACACACTTGAACAGTGATTAAACTTCAACATTTATTCTGGGGAATGTCTCAGGTCCTACATTGGATTTGCTGGCTTCACTTTGAGAAGCATTTCTAAGACCTCAGAAGTCCTTGCAATCCCAGTTTTTTCTAGTTTTATGGAAATATAATTGGCACACAGCACTGGATAAGTTTAAGGTGTACAGCATAGTGATTTGACTTACGTACATCATGAGATGATGACCACAGTAAGTTTAGTGAACCTCCATCATGTCATAAAGGTACAAATGAAAGAAATTAAAAAAAATATTTTTTCCTTGTGATGAGAACTCTGGATTTACTTAACTTTCATGTAAAACACACAGCAGTGCTAATTATATTTATCACATTGTGCATTATATCCCTAGTACTTATTTATCTTATAACTGGAAGTTTGTACCTTTTGATTGCCTTTGTCCAGTTCCCCCTCTCCCCACCCCCTGGTAACCACAAATCCGATCTCTTTTTCTATGAGTTGGTTTGTTTTTGAAGTATGATTGACCTTCAACACTGTGTTTGTCAGTTCCTGGTACACAGCACAGTGATTTGGTATTTCTGTACGTTTCAAAATGATCCCCACCATAAGACTAGTTACCATATAAAGATATTACATAACTATCGACTGTATTCCCTGCAATGCACATTTCATCCCTGTGACTCATTTATTTTGTAAGTGGAGATTTTGTGCCTCCTAATCTCCCCCACCTACTTCTCTCTTCCCCCCATCTTCCTCTCCTCTGCCTTTTTTTTCCTTGATAGTGTTCTCACTGGAGTCTATAATCCAGGACTACAGCTTTCCTTTTAAGAAGTGCTGTTTTCTCTTCAGGCAGTAACTAGTTCAGAAGATCAGAAAGCAAGCAACATAGTAGTGGAAGCTGAAATTGAAGTAACTGGAGGTTTTTTGATGCTAAAGGCTGGCAATATTCATTTATTTTTAAACTACACATACATGCTTATCTCTACTGTGGTTGCTTTTCTTGTTATCTGCTGATTCCTAGCATGACCCCTTTCTTCTCTACTCCTTACCATCATAGAAACGAATGTGACCTTGAAACATTTTTATACCATTTCTCTTCTGGTTCGATGTCACACCATCTCTGTGAAGAAGTGGAGGTGACTCCAATTTATCTTTCATTCCTTGCTTTTTGTCCTCCAAACTTGATAACTGTTTCCTTCCTAGGAGAGATAAAATTCCAGAGTCTCTCCTCCTACTGAATCTCTCCTTTTCCTTCTGACCTGTGAACCATCTCATAATTATTATTCTTCACATGAAACTCTCCCCTTAGACTTCCTGTTCTTTTATTTGTTCTTGTAAATAAGAGGATGAAATTGAGGTGGAAGATAGTATTATAAAGTCCATTTTTATCTGAATGAATAAGGCACCCAAAGAGTTCTAATTAAGGCTTCAGGGGAAAGCTGGAGGGAAAAAATAGAATATATATATGTATGTGTGTGTGTGTGTGTGTGTGTGTGTGTGTGTATATATATATATATATATAGAGAGAGAGAGAGAGAGAGAGAGAGAGAGAGAGAGAGGGAGGGTAGTCTTTAGTAGGAGGCCACAGGGTTCTGTCCTTAGTCTTGTCTTGAGTGTTTAAATGAACACAGAAAAGACATCAAATTTGCTGATGAACCAACATGTGGAGAGATAATTAAAATGAAAATTGAAAGAAGAAAAAGCCAAATTATTTCAGCATGTGAGAATTGTAGACTAATGCCAAGAGAACAGAATTTAACAGGCGTTAAGTGCAAAAACCTATATCTGGTATTAAAAAGTAATTGACTGTAGTGTGGAAAATTAATAAAGTGTTTAAGAAGAAACAAGCCACAATGATGGGAATATGTCTAAAGGACATGGGAACTAATTGAAAGAGCTCCCAATGGCCAAAGCTGGAACAATTTGAACAAGATAAATTGGATTATAATCCAAAGTACAAAATATTGGATTATAATCCAAAGTATAAAATAAATATCCATGAGTCCATGCTGACATGAATGATTGACTAAATAACTGGGAGAGAATAGCATTACCTTGACTATTACAGGAAAACCAAATTACAAATTCTGTATGGGAAAGAATTATTTATAGTTTCACTTTTCCTCAGCACATAGCAGTCTTTTTTAGAATCAGTTTAGACACTAATAAAGTATTCCTGATATTTACAGTAAAAATAATATTGCTTGCTTTTGTGAAGAATCTAATCCATGAGTTGTTATACTGTATGAGCTGTACGTGTTATTCCCATATATTTATCTACTAAACTCTCCCTCTTATATTTCCTATCCATTCATCTCCATCTCAATCCTGCTAGTTTTTGCTTGATATTTTTCTTTGCATTTCACTGTATGGGAGACAGTGTTTATTGTTCCTCCAAAGTCCATTGTCCACTTGAACCATAGTAACAGAACCCTTGATATTTACTATGTATGTGACCAACCAAAATAAACGTTTCATTTCCCAGCATCCCTTGTAGCTACATTCTGATGTTTGGCTTGGTTCTTAACAATTGGTTATAAACAGAAGTTTGTGCAAGTTCCAGGAAGTATCCTCTTTCCCGATTTCTGGAATGTGGAAGTAATTGTTAGAGTTCCAGCAGGCATCTTGGACTTTGAGGTGACCTTGGGGACCGGAAGTCATGCATGGCCAAAATACAAGATAAAAAGAGGCTGAATTCCTGTCACTAAGGAATAGCATATCAGCCCTGACGACTGCCTACAATTTTTCTCCCCAGGGATATCCTATTATTTATTTTTCTATAATTTAATTTATGTCTAGCTTTCACATTCTTCCCAGCAGTGGAAAATTTAATTAATTCAGAGAAAACTCAGTCAGAGTAACATATATATTAGGCTGTTTGAAATTGTAACACAGGTCATTGAAGAGCTGTCTATTTTTTCAGTCTTTTTTCTATCATTTTTAATGGTTTTTATTGCACGTCTTTTTGCCTATTAATCTTTACTTTTTCAGTGTGAAATCCACTGTTAATTCCATGCAGAGTATTTTTTTTTATTTTAGATATTGTATGTTTCACCTCTAGAAGTTTTATTTAGGTCTTTTTTATATTTTCCATGTCTCTACTTAATACGTTCAAGCATTACACTACTTTCTTGACACACAGAATATAGTTACGATATCCATTTTTATCTTCTCATCTGCTGATTTATCACCTATGTAATTATGAATCTGTTTCTATTGCTGTTTCTCCTTATTACAGGTTATGTTGTTCTGCTTTTTGTATGCCTTGTAATTTTTTATTTGATACCAGACATTGTGAATTTTACATTGTGCTGGATACTTTTGTATTCTTATAAATATTTTTGAGCTTTTTTCCCGTAAGTGTAGGTAAGTTGCTTGGAAATAGTTTGACCCTTTTGAGACATTTATTTATTTATTTATTTTTATTATCATTACTATTTTTTTGGCCATGCTGCACGGTGTGCAGCATCTTAGTTCCCCAACCAGGGATTGAACCCTTGCCCCCTACAGTGGAAGCGTGGAGTCTTAACCACTGGACTGCCAGGGAAGTCACGAGGCTTGCTTTTAATATTTGTGAAGTGGGACCAGAGCAGCCTATAGTCTAGCCGAGATAATGCCCTTCTGAGTACTTTACTCAATGCCCCATGAATTTGCAACTTTTCCTTTTTTTCTGGAAGGAACACAAACTATTCCTGGCCCTGTGTAAGTTCCAGAGGTTGTTCCCTCTTCTCTTTTCAGGTGGTTCTTTCTTCCCCCTCACACACATGCAGTGAGCAATGCTCAGCAGAAGGTCTGAGGGGGATCCTCTGCAGATCTTCAGAGCTCTTCCTCTGTGTACCTCTCTCCTCTCTGATATTTGGCTCTATGAATTCTCACCGGTTTAGCCTAACTCTGTCTTCTTAATTTGGCCAGACTTCTGGGCTCCACCTGGTTTTCCCTCCTGCACTGCAGCCTGGAAACTCGATCCAGTCAGTAAACTGAGACATCTTGTTTGTTTCCCCTCCCTTAGGGCTTACTGTCCTGTGTTGCCCGATGTCAATGTCTGAAAACTATTGTTTCAAATACATGATGTCTAATTGTTTAGTTGTTTCAGATGGGAAGGTAAATCTGGTCCCTGTTACTTTATTTAGTTCTTTTTAAATGAGAGAAATACATTTCTCTCTTGTATGGCTACTCTTGACGTAATTCTAACATTATACTTAATTCTAATAATATACTTAACTAACATAATCCTAACTAAACATGCCTGCTAAATTTTAGTTGGATGCCTATCGTTCTAAATAACCATTCAAGAACTAATATATTTGATGGATATATTTTTCCTGGGTGGAGGAAAATAGTCCATTGTGCATTTCTTGTGATGTTATAAGGTTATATAATATTCAGCCACTGAGGAAACATTTTATTTGAGGACTAATTAACAAAGGATCAGCTCCTCTCCCAGAGCTGTAATTGGGCTCTTCAGTAGTTAATAGGTTTAATTAGTGAGCTCCTACTTAAATGTGGATGTTAACTCTAAAACTCTAGCCACACACACAGTAAAAAACAGTTGTTTCTCCAACTGGATGGAGAATTTTCTGAGCATATAAACAAAGAAACACGCACATCATTCAGGCGACATGGTCCTATTATTTTGCTCTAAGTTCCGTCCTTACCCTTCCACAGGCAGTTACTCAGGATGTTTCTTTTTGTCTCTGTCTGTAACATCTCCTATTTTCACATCTTTTTTTTTACTCAGTATATTCCAAGCTTCAAAGATGATGTAGTAAAAGGAGAATTGAAAAAAGATCTGAATTTATCAACCACTTGGTCACTGCTTATTATTTCATCACTTAGTCTTAGTTTAGTTCATCTATAAATGGAATATCACCTACATCATGGAGTTGTTGAAAGAACAAAATGAGTTAACTTAGTACATACAAAAGGGTGCCCTAAAGTGTTTTAGAGAATATTTGTGTTAAATAAATGTTGATGGATTTCCTTTTTTACAATTCAGCATTCCTTTTTCTCTCTATTACCCTCTGCTTTTCAAAAAGAACCTTCCTAATAAAATATTCAAAATGAAGAAAAATTAATGAGGATTATCTTAGGACTCAAAGGGGCTACAGGGTAAGGTATTTATAAGGATGCTCTAAATGCGTTTTATCACTATCCTCCTTTGATCTCAAATGCAAATACCAGATAAAATAATCCTTAGAAAATGCCAACTCAGGAAGTAAGAACTGCGGCCTCTGAGATAAGCACGCCAGCGTCCAAGAAGTCACTTTAGAAACACTTCTGGCTTCCATTAAATCTCTATCCAGTACTAACATTGGCTTGCATTTAATGCAAGAGGTAATGAGAGGCCATTTGAGTTGTCTCTTAAAGCAGCCAAGAACTTTTATTGCTGTTCTTTGAGTAGAGCCAAGGACTTGATCCTCATCTGTAAAATGAAGGCATTGGATTAGATAACCTGCAGCTGTAAAAATTCTGATTAGCTAATTATTCATTATAGAGGTCTGCCCTTTAAATTTATCTCACACGAATCAGCTTATGTCAGTTCAAGCCTGGTGGACCTAAGCCACGAAGAAAAAAATTTGTTTTGCATTTTATCTTGCCTTTACACCTGCTGCACTACAAAATAATAATAATAATAATTTAATAAGGATAACTTATCCTGGAGATAATTTTCAAATTTATAGAACAGTTGATAGCTTTCCCGATATGAACTGTGGTTATGAAGTGTGGAGAGAGGGAAGAGGAAGAAAACAGAAGAGAGAAGGCTCAGAATCTTCTTTTCCACCGTTACTTAGCACCATCTTCCTTCTGCTGGCAGTGACAGACGTCAAACTTTTTCTTCTTTCATGATAGCCCTTTTTGTAGACAAGAACAGACCCCTTCCCTTATCTTTGGGCTGAATTTTTCCCAGTCCTGAGTATTTCCATCTAGTATGTTCTATTAAGGGGAGGAGGAAGGAATAGAGAATCTCTTTTCCAACCTTCTAGCACTATTTTCAGCATTTCTTCAGTGGCATACTGGCTTTGTCCTGCATACCTCCCCAATCTTCAGCATCAGTGAAAAAAACGACTTCCCACCTTGGACATCTGAAAGAAGTAGGAGGAAAAACATTAGGGAAAACGTTTCTTCAGCAGTCATTCCCTTTCTTTGTTTTTCCATTACCTTGCTGGAACAAATTAACTGTGTTACCATTTCTTCTGATTAGTAATGCTATTTTTTACAGCACTCCAGGCAAGTTTTAGCATCTGGTATCACTGCAGCCATGCCGCACTGAACAGCCACCAGCACTCAGTCTATCATTTACAGACTCTTAGAAGGCAAATGGAAAGATGACCTTGATTGAAAATCTGCATAATCCTTTCCTATGGGGAAAGGCTCTCACTGTTTTATCTAAATATATAAGGACCACCCTGTGACAATCAATCTAATTAAGGGCACAGAGGTAATACAAATTGTGTCTCTCTCACCATGACCTTTTTCTTGTTAACCAACATACTTTTCAATGACACAGGAAGGATCTGGTTATAAGAAACTTGCACAAGAGAAATCCAAATTTCTTAAATCTTTGGGGTATGCAATTGAATGTGACCACCTTAACATGAAGGTCAATCTTTGTATTTAAAACGACTACTTTGTGGAAAGTTTTTATGACAATAAACTTGCTTGTTGGGAATCACAAACCGTCAATCCAATAGCTTGCATTTTATCTTGAAGCAAAGGATGACTCTGAACAGAACTGTGCTATATTCTTGAATAGGTCTGGCAGTTCAAATGTGTTTCTGTGGGGATTAAAATATATGATGAAACTGAAGGATGCTTGAATGCACATTTCATTCTTTCAGCCAACAAATACTTACTGAGTATTATGTGTCAGAACTGTTCTTAGCGTTGTTTATACTGTGGTGAAAAAAACAAAAACAAAAGCAGACAAAATCTCTGCCCTCATAGAGTCCTTGTAGAGTCTAGTGGGAAAGAAGGATATTAGATATTTCAACCCCAAATAAATATAGAATTATAAAAGAATAGATTGCTGTGAGAGAGAGCAGATGTAGTCTCTGATCTGAATCACTTAAGGGAGGGAGGTCATATAAGTTCTTTCTGAAAAAGAAGCATTTAAATGGAAACCTCAAGGATGAGCAGGGTTTAACCAAGAGGAATATTCAAGGGAAAAGTTCCAGGCAGAAGAAACGTCTGCACCATCCAGTAGTGCTCAGAGGTTCAAGTTTCACCAACAGAATCAACCATCAGGTGAGAGCATTGTTGTACTGTGTTTCTAAAAACTGGAAATTTCCTGGATGACATCACAGAGTTGGATCATCATTGTACATGGAATCCACAATGAAACACTCCAGTAATTCTCTTGACTGGATAAAGTTTGACATTTATAATAGCTAAAAATAAACTCTAGCTAGTAAGACTTGTCCGCCTAATTTCACAGAAATTAAAGCCCCAGCTTCTATTTAAGATTATATTGTCAGACATAAAGATCTTGCCAAGAGGATCAGAAAATCTCAGGAAATACAGAATTAATAACTACAGATGATTTCAGATGTAAGGGAAGATATGCAGACTGATATGCTTCTTAAAAGGACCACTTTGCCATTTGAAATCTATTTTAAAAATGCTCGGAGTCCATAACATTAAATATTTGTTTTACTTCTTATTCTAATAAAGCCTGGTAATTATGCCTTGTTAACGAGTTTCATAGCATTCAGAAACACTACAATATTTACAGAAGAAAAGTCCAAATTCTGTGGACCTTATCTCAACTCTCTGCGAAAGTCATAGAGATTTCTAGTCTGTATTATATGTAAAACAACAGAACTGCCTGTCCCTTAATTAAGTTAAAGAATTTGTAGACATAATCTTTATTAACTTCATTACTGTCTTAGAAAAACATTTTCCAGAGCGTATTCCACAGAACACCAGATTCAAGGAATATTCATAGATATTACTTGAAAAAAAGAGATTTTGTAATAGAGTGTGGAAATGCCAAATTAAACAAAGTAAAAAGGGTTATTGCATAACTCTTTAGATCCCTTAATATACAAGTGTTCATTGAAAATATCAAAAAAGGGGATTCACTATGTAGTATTTCTTAGACACATTTATCTAAGGAACCTTTTTCCATAGGTCATCAGCGGGAATCAGCATTCCGTGCAGCTTTCTTTGGAAGCGCTACCCTAATGAAAACGTTTAAGTTGCATGAGTGAAACATATATCTAGGAATCATTTTACATGGAGATTTATAAAATATTAGTAAGCAAAGCCTTGCAGGTTTTATTATTCAAGTGCAATATTTAGAAAAAAGAATTGACACCAAAAAATGAATAATAATAATATCCTGAGACTTGCTTCAGCTGAGTTCACACAGACTTAAATAAGGACATACAGACCATTAGAAGATAGCAGGATGATCTGTGCTGTACCTACTTTTCAATTATAACAAAATTCAGCCTTTGTTAGAAGCTGTTACAATAGACCACTTTGTTTTCTGCCACTGTAGTTACATGTCACAAGGTCTAAAGGACACATTAACAGAGATAGCACAGCCATGTTTATCAGTCTTGAATGTGTTTCTTCCAATATTTGCAGACAGGAGCATACTCAAAGCCTAGTGTCTGCTCCAGAACTATCTGGCATTGACTTTTCAACTATGCTTCTGAAAGCTCCCCATATTAAAGAAAAAAGAAGTTCCATTTCCAGTTAGAATGTAGAAGTTTCTGACAAAACATTGCTCCCATGAAAACAACTAGAAAAAACTGGATAATTTGGAGGGTTGTGGATGCACACATGTCAAAAGAACTAAGTTCCAGAGGGAAAAAGCTCTTCCTTGGTGAGCAGAGATTGACAGCTATTCTCCAGTGTCCAATGGAGGGGATTTGAGTTTGCCATATCTGGGTATGAGTAGAAAATTTAGCTTGCCAAAGTTGATGGACTCTTTGAGAGGAAAGAGAAACCATCATAACTTTTTTTTTTTTTACATCTTTATTGGAGTATAATGGCTTTACAATGGTGTGTTAGTTTCTGCTTTATACCAGAGTGAGTCAGTTATACGTGTCATATGTTCCCATATCTCCTCCCTCCTGCATCTCCCTCCCTCCCACCCTCCCTATCCCACCCCTCCAGGTGGTCACAAAGCACTGAGCTGATCTCCCTGTGCTATGTGGCTGCTTCCCACTAGCTATCTATTTTACATTTGGTAGTGTATATATGTCCATGCCACTCTCTCACTTCATCCCAGCTTACCCTTCCCCCTCCCTGTGTCCTCAAGTCCATTCTCTACATCTGCATCTTTATTCCTATCCTGCCCCTAGGTTCTTCAGAACCATTTTTTTCCTTAGATTCCATATATATGTGTTAGCATATCGTATTTGTCTTTCTCTTTCTGACTTCACTAAGTATGACAGTCTGTAGGTCCATCCACCTCACTACAAATAACTCAATTTTGTTTCTTTTTATGGCTGAGTAATATTCCATTGTATATATGTGCCACGTCTTCTTTATCCATTCATCTGTTGATGGACACTTAGGTTGCTTCCATGTCCTGGCTATTGTAAATAGAGCTGCAATGAACATTTTGGTACATGACTCTCTTTGAATTATGGTTTTCTCAGGGTATATGCCCAGTAGTGGGATTGCTGGGTTGTATGGTAGTTCTATTTTTAGTTTTTTAAGGAACCTCCAGACTTTTCTCCATAGTGGCTGTATCAATTTACATTCCCACCAACAGTGCAAGAGAGTTCCCTTTTCTCCACGCCCTCTCCAGCATTTGTTGTTTGTAGATTTTCTGATGATGGCCATTCTAACTGGTGTGAGGTGATACCTCATTTTAGCTTTGATTTGCATTTCTCTAATAGTGAAGTTGAGCAGCTTTTCATGTGTTTCTTGGCCATCTGTATGTCTTCTTTGGAGAAATGTCTATTTAGGTCTGCCCATTTTTGGACTGGGTTGTTTGTTTTTGTGATATTGATTGCATGAGCTGCCTGTATATTTTGGAGATTAATCCTTTGTCAGTTGCTTCATTTGCGAATATTTTCTCCCATTCTGAGGGTTGTCTTTTGGTCTTGTTCATGGTTTCCTTTGCTGTGCAAAAGCTTTGAAGTTTCATTAGGTCCCATTTGTTTATTTTTGTTTTTATTTCCATTTCTCTAGGAGGTGGGTCAAAAAGGATCTTTTTGTGATTTATGTCATAGACTGTTCTGCCTATGTTTTCCTCTAAGAGATTTATAGTATCTGGCCTTACATTTAGGTCTTAAATCCATTTTGAGTTTATTTTTGTGTATGGTGTTATTGGCATTTTCTTAGTGACTTTTCCTTATGCTGTTTAGTAAGCACAATGCCGTAGGATACATATTTGCTATCAGATTTTCTCCTGAGAGAGAAGGAAGGACCTTATTTTGCTGCTAACATTTATTATTTTAGATATTATGCTGAGAGAGAGCAAAGAAGGCGTTTGGGAGGAGTTGCTTTTCTATAGGTCATTGGATCATCTGATTATTGTTTTCTGTTTCATTGATCAGTATGGACTCTAACTTTGCAGATATGAACAATTACAAAATTCAATGAAAATAAGATGAAAAACCCCACCAAAAACTAGAAAGATGATACTAGAAGATCTCATTTTGCTCGTCGTGGGAATTTTCCCATGAACTGTTTTCGGCTTCTTCGTCCATCCCCCTCCCCAAGCCTACTGTGTGGCCTTTCTTCCCAGAAGAACTGAGTCTATGATATTTCAATTTCTGGAAGCAATTTGCTGTGCCAGCATAATATTTACTACCAATGCATGATGTTCAAGACGCTCATTTCCCCAATTCCCTCATCAGTGTGGACAGAGCTGATAACCTTTCCAGAGAGCTCATATCACTGTACACTGCACTGAATTCACCAAAACGATCCCAATTTTTAAGTCAAAGCGAATGTTAGAAATCCACTACAGTATGTGAATATGAGAACTAGTTTGTCGTGTGTATCATTACAGGAATAGACTATGATTCATAGAAACTCATAGCTGGAGGGAGTTGGAGAGTTTTTCTTCTGTCAACTTTATCACCTTCATTAATGTCTGCATTGAAATCACCGCTTCAGCCAGATGATAGTGTGAATATGTGTGTGTGTGTGTGTGTGTGTGTTTTGTGGAATATCCCAAGAAAAAATATACGTTAATGGGTTTGACAATTCTTGAATCCTCCAAAGCTTAGTAATATGAATGTAGACTTTAACCATTTTCTTTTTCCAGGAGTGAAAACTCAATTCTATTAAAAAAGAACAGATGCGTAATCCATTGTGTGGTGGAAAGAGCATTGAGCTAATTGGAAGTCATGGCTTTATGATCTGGTTTTTTCACTTACCGGGTGTGTGACCCAGGGCAAGTCACAGTATCTTTCTGGGATTCATGTTAGAATAATCTCCAAGAATCCTTTCCAATTTAAAAATCTTTGATAGTGTGATTCTTTTTTATAGCACTCAGACTTTTTGGTTCATGGAGTTCTCCCAGTGGCCACCGTAGACAACCTACTCACTTATGCGAGACAAGGTTTGGGGAAAATTTTTGCTAGACAGACAATCGATACTGGAATAGAAGTTTAATATGTTGGTACTAGGGTGTTAAACTTAAGTTTAAATTAGCTGGAATTATACTCATTTATATAAAATACCCAGATTTGTTCAGCATTCAGCTTTTAGTAGAAAGATAAAATATGGCAAGATGATTTGGATCAATGCCCTTTTCTTGAAATAGCCACGGCTTGAAGTCAGTGCACATTAGCCTGGATGTCGTCTTCCTTCAGCTGTGTCCTCTGTCATTCTTTCTGCACAATGATTATAAATGTTCAGAACGATGCCTTCAAGTTACTGCAAATCTTCAGGCATCAAGAAAAAAAGTCAAATAAACTGTGCTAAAAATATACTACTTATTAAGGGGGGAAAGTTATTCCAGTTTCTTAACAAACACATTCAAAGACACGTTTTTAAGAAAAGAAAAAAGATTATTTGGTGAAGCAATCAGTTCACACATATTTATTGAGCATGAATTTCTCTATGTATTATAAGGCATTTAGGAGTTTGATACATGCTCTTGTCCGCAAAAAAAAGAAAAAAGAAAAATTAAACAAACGTGAGAGTAGGAAACAAAACAGCAGTTAATAGTAGCATATGTGTTTATGGTTGTTGTGGTGAGTGGACACTCGTCATGTCTTCTAAATTACTGCTAATGTGCTTTTCTGTGCTATAACGTGGAGAAGGTGAAAAACACCTTCTCCCAGCCTCTTCGAAAACTAGAGTTCTGGATGTAAGTTAGATTTTTCCAGATTGAGGCATTCCATGAGATTTGGAAAGAAGAAGTGGGAAAGGAGCCTTCCTATTGCTGCTACACTTATTTTTGCTTCAAGCCAGGTTGTGAAAATGGGTTTTTCTACAGCCACGTGGCAGTGTCTGCTCACCAACTTTGTGGGTATGGACAGGGCATTTGAAGGGGTGCGAGTAATGCTTTCCAAAGGTCTGAATGCCAGCTCTACAGATAGGTATTGAGCCCAGCAATTGCCCTGGTGTCCTGTGCAGTGAATGTTATGGTGGTAGATTTTCCCTCTGTTGGACCAGTTAGGAATTCTTGTTGGAGGGAGTCCTAGATCCTCGGCCTAAAGCCCATTCTGCGAACTCTTACAACAGTTCTGTGAGCACCCCCAAACTCTGTATTAAACCCCTTTCTACAATACTTAAAATAGCTGGCATGATTCCCACTTCCAGCCCCAAATATTCATACACCAGTGAGTGATGCAGGAGTACGCAGAGGAAAACAAACAGTGAGGACAAGAATTATAAACTTTTCTGGACTAGATGACCAAGCTGCAGCTTGAAGAAAACATAAATGGACTTCTGATAATTCTTTGAAAACCTGGGATAAAATTTATTCATAAATTCATGCTTGTGCTTTATATATGTAATAGTAATTTGGATTTTGTATCAGCCTATAAATGATAAGACCATAGAAGACCCTAAAAGCCACTGCTTTTGGACACTTTATTTTACTAAATCCAATTTAAAGAGGTTCTTAATTTTCCAGGCTCCAATGCATAAAATAATCCCCCAAAGAGCAATTGCTGTTGCTTTAGCCCTGGACCTTTAGAGTAAATTATAAATGATCAAAAATGTGTTCCAGATATTTTATGCGTAAGGCTAAGCCAACAAAAACCAGAAAACTATGGACTTTAGGATGAAAATCCTCTTGTGCCAAAGTATTTAGGGATTTTAGTTTAGCTTTGTGGCTTTAAGGCCTCAAATCATGAAAGGTCAAATTAGGAAGTAGTGCCGGGGGGTTTTAGGACTGCCTCTGAAATTGAAAGACACCTCAGGCCTGTTAGGAAGCTCCAGTGCACCGCGTTCATCTTCTTTTCTTGGAATGTTCCAGAATTTTCTTGCTCCCTGAGATTAACAACTCCGAAGCAACCTGGTCTTTTCCTGGACCTAGTTCTCTTAGTCTAGAAAGCATGTGTCCTTGGCTTCCTCTCCAGGAGGGATAAAATGATAAGCATTCCTTCTTTCCACTTACTTACTCCAAGTGACCAACCATCCTTGGCCTGACCTCTGGAGTACAGGTCTCCTCCTGACATGTAGACACAAAGGTCAGCGTATTGGTCATCTGCTTCTGTGATCAGGGTTTCAGGGACAACTCTATCTCTAAACCTCAGACCAGTTACACATCAGCAACCACAGAGCACATCCAGTTAGCTGAGACCAGGACAGGGCTAAAGGACCTTATCTTTACATTTGCTTGGAACTTGACAACTGGTTGAGGTAGGGAAAAGAATTTTCTTCAGGAACCATCAAAGAATCAAAGGATTTTCCTGCTCTACCTTTCTAGAAAACACAACAAGTTTCCATTCTTTGTCACTTGTTGGCCATGCATATTAAGTTCCTCAATCACTAAAACCATTAGGAGATTGTACATGGCAAAGAGGACAGAAAGTAACAGTTGCTATAACCCCATGAAATTGTTAATATGAATCCTCATATTCCAGACTGATCGATCACTCACGGGCTTCCAGCTCTAAGTGAAACAAGAACATGAGAAGCAGATGATTGAGAGGTTGTTCTCTTTCTCCCCAAATTAACTTTGGGATAGCTTTTACAGACCGTGACACGATCGCACACCAGGAGTTCAGAAGATGCTCCACAGAATGGTAGTTCGCAACCTAAACTAGGTGTCTTTATTGTACTGGCTGGAAGGGTCTTTGAATGCTGCTGTACCAAGGGATCTTCTCCCTGTCTGCTCAAATCTCTCATTTTTCTCAACTTCCCCTCCCTCCTACGCAGATGAAATCAATACATTATAGTAAATAAGTGGTTACACCTTGAACCTTGTCTCTCGTGGTGAAAAGAAATCCAGTTCTGGGCTGGCCTCATGCATAGGTAGCTTTTATGGTCGGAGGAGAGAGGCATGAAAAGGCTCAGTTCTCTGGCAAATCACCCCACCTGTGGCTGTACTAGATATTCTCAGATAGTCTGTAACACAAAGCTCCCCCCGCCACCCATTACATACCAATGGCCTTTCAGACAATAAATGCTTTGTGTTGTTATCATTTACACCCCAAGATACACCCCAAAATACAATTTTAGGTTTTTATCAAGGCTTAAGAAAGAGCATAGGGCAGTAGGTGCTTTCAGAGTGAGAGAATGGGATGCTTGGAGGGTGAGCAGATTGGAGAGGCTGGGGCTTTTTAAAACAAAACAAAACAAAAACTTTCTAAGTTTGTGGCGCTTAGATTGGCTCACTCAGCATTGTTTTATTTTGTCTTCTGATGACCTATAAAAGGAATCTTCCATTATTGAATGATAACCCACAGTTTAATCTCCCTCCTTGCTGGAGATCGATCTCCAGTGAATGAAATTTCTCTTATTTCCTTATGACGAGGAGAGTAAGTGTCTCAGTGGGAGGAGTAGGTGGAAATAAAAGCATCTCCACTGCTACCCAGGATAAGCGTTTAAGAAGGAAGGAAAGAAAAAGAACAAAAGGCATCTTTAAGATGAATATATACAGTGAGGCTATGTAGCTACATAAAGGAGAATAAAAGGATTTTGAACGGTATTGTCTTTTCTAAACTTAAAAAATGTATGGTAGCAAACTTATTTTTTTAAGAGTTATTTTAAAGAGTTTGCCTACAATATTTGCTCTCATAAACTTATTGCAAATGAAAAATAGTGTTTGTTGCTTAGTGATTTACAAGTCTTTCCCCATTACTTCAAAGATGAATATATTGGAAGACATTTAGATTTCTAAAGCTAACTAGATTTCCCCGAGAGAAGGTTTATAATATTGGAAATATTAAAGGTAATGCTGATTTTTGTGTGGTGTGTGGGAATTCTTTGAGGTGAAATGTAAGTACCAGGAAATCCCAGAGATCGCCACCGGAGGGGAGAAACATTTCACGTTTGTTAAATTAAGAAATGGCATTTGACATTGAGTTTTTCCTCCTTAACTCACAAGCTGCTGAGTTAACTCAAATCTGTACTAATTAGGGGTTATGTTTGGCTCAAAATTACAGGCTCTTTAAAAAAAAAAAAAGGCCCAAATGCCCATATATTATACGCCGTTCCTAATTATAAAATAAAAATGACAGTACCGAATTGGCTCAATTTCCCATTTCGGATATCACATATGGTGTTAAGTTCAATAATGACAAAAAATATTGAAGGTACTGGAAATATAAAACTTTCATTTGTCAAATATGCTTCATACATTTCATCTTTGAGTTTCTTATCATAGGTTTTAATGATACGAAATGAAGCCAATTTCATATTTATCCTGTGTGACCAGAATGTGACCCTTCCTGAACTTCGACGACTTCTGGGATTTTGTGACATTGTAACATTGGCAGAAACATTTCATTCTTTTAATACAGCTTCTTTCTAGAGGGGTGATTAAACTCGATGAGTGTGCCCCTGCTAGAACTATGGACTCGGAAACAGTCGTTTGGTCTTTGAAGAAAATATGAAAGGTACTTAGCCTCAGAAGAAAGGTTTGATCACCTACATACAACACCAGGTCTCCTGACCCTACTTAACTGCTGTCAGCAATTGTTTACCGTCATGTTGGATGATGGATTATGAAGACATGAGGACATGGGCAATTTATGCTCCTCAGAATATTCTGATCTATTCTGTGTTATATGGGCTAAAATATAGATGGGAAGACTTTTACTAACTGATAGTTATTCACTTATGTGTCTATACCTCATCCCTCTCCAGAAAATCCTAAGTTGAACACAAAGAAAGGGAGAATACAAGAAGACAGAACTGACTGGCATTGAACCATTTCTTTTTGTTTGGAAAAGTCCAAATCCAAACAGTTAAGGTTTTCACCATATTCTTCTTTTTTGAGGAAAAATTCGTCACTTCAGTTATCATTTACCTCTACCCCAAACCTTCTTTAATTGAGGCTAATCTTCAGAAACTAGAAGTGCTGAACTTCTCTTCATGACATGGCTCTGTAGCTCTCTCCTGTCAATCTTGTTAATGATGTGAGTCCTAGATTCCAAGGGTAAGGAGGGGTACTTGAAAACATCTGGTCCAGTCTCCTCATTTTACACAACATGAAGCAACCGAGGCTTGAGTGTTCAAATAACTAGTTCAAAGTGGCTCAGACACCTACTAACAAAGACAAAATCAGATTCCACGCAACCCCTGTTCCATATCCCCTGCTTTTCTATGTACCCTGTGTCACTTCTTGAGTTCTCCGAACTTTCCATGTATTCAGTTTGTTTCTTCTAGGATTGGTTTGCCTGAATGGATACTAACATCAGTCGTGAATCCTAGTAGATTCAACTCAAGATTTATGGGGAATCTAGGTATAATCTCAGGGTTGTCAGGGACCTCACTCACTTCAGTCGGTTTGGAGCTTTTGTTTGTTTTGTTTGCCTGTATCGCTGTTGCTTATTAGACATCTGTCCTCTGCTTAAATTACGACAATGTCAGAGAATGCTTGAATTTCCGAGATAGGCCACTTCATTACTGAGAAACACTACTCATGTGAAGAATTCTGTATTATTTTGAGCAAAATATGCCAACCAATAAATTCCACCAGTTGGCCAAGGTTTGTTGCCCAATAAGGGGAAAATGGCACACTTCCCTACAATCGAAGAGCAGACCTTCTCCCTGAGTCTCAGTACTTGAATCTCTGAAATTTAATAAGGCATTTCCATCCCAGGAGGCATTCTAAGAGAAATCTCAAACCCTAGACATCTCTTCTCTTCCTGTGAGATTGACAGTTGCCATGGGAATGGGGCGAGGGGTTGCTGTCCTCAGCCCCTCCATGATTTCATCCTAGCACAGTTCCTGCGGGGACCTAAGTGCCTGTGAAGATTTTTATAGAGGTCCATCAGCTGGGCCGAGTAGAGGAAATGCTGGGTCCCTCTGCACCAGAGGAGGGAACATGATTTATTCAGTGCTTACTGAGTGGCTCTAATGTCCCTGACTTGCCTCCCGCACTGAAAAACACAAAAATTCTGATTTTATTTTAACTCCAGACTTGTTTTCAGTTGTACTTCTTGGGTGGATTTCAGTAGTTTCTAATTAAAACAAGAGAGCACTGCAATAAACCCTCAGCTGATCAGGGACCCATAGGTCCACTGGATGCATCTAAAGTGCGGGTCAGATTCCAAATGTTAAGCCCTTAATTTTTCTGTGGCCGTGAACGTGAGAAAGCAGCTCAGACTGGCTTCAACAGGATCTTCAGTGTGACTCACCCAGGGTTGGGAATTTCAGCTGAGAATACAGTTTGACTATTTTATAAATTAATAGGAAACCCGACTCTGTCCTTGGAGGGAGATACCATCCAGAAGACCACACAGCCATTTTGTACATGAAGGGGAGCCTGGGAGCCTGAAAGGGGCCACCTAATGTGAAATCCAAGGCTGGACTTTGTATTGATCTTGGAGTGGGGCAGCGAAGAGCATTCTTTGATGGTGAAAGCCCCATCTCTAGAGACTCTGAGGCACTCTAGGGAAGCCTCGGATCCATCCGTCATCATTATTTTGTCAGGAAGTAAAATACTTGCACCTATGTTAAGTTCCTAAATAGGTTTAATGATATCTTTGCCAGTTTATAGACAGGACACCAGCATGCATCATCAAAGTCAATATCTTGCCTAGGTACTCCTGATTATAGATGTGGTCAAGAAGTAGACCATTTCTTAGACGCTTCCCAAATATATCCTTACATCAGAAAGCCTCATTCTGTTCTCCGAGTGGCAGTTCTTGGAAGTTCTAGTAATTCCCTGGGAATTTCAGAATATCCAGTAAAAAGCCATGTTTCTTGAATAATAAGGAGATTTGTCATGAAGGGCCGGAATTTTCGGAGCCAGTTCCTCACTATTAGACTGTCGCAGGGGGTCTGTGATGTGCATGTCATATTATGGGTAAAGTTGTTAAAATTTATTTAAAAGTATGTAAGGTACACAGAAAGATATAAAAGTAACACAGTGAACTCTCACAATCCATTATGCAGCATAAGAAATAAAAAATGATCCATAAATTTGAAGCCTGTCTATACTACCCCCAATATTATCTCCCCACGCCCCGGAAAGAAGTCTCTATCCTAAACCACATGTTCTTCTTCTCAAGCATTTCTTTGTAAAATTAATGCACAGTATCAACTCGAATGTTTATAAACTTTATATAAAGCATATTCTGCATATCTTTTTCTGTAACTTGCTTTTTCCATTCAACATTATGTTTGAAAGATGCATCCACCTTGATAAATATAGTTCCAGTCCATTCATTTACATTTCTGCTTAGAATTTTATTTGTTTTTGCATTCTCCTGTTGATAGGTACATGGTTTTCATTTTGGTTAAAGAATGTATACTTTTAAATTTGTAAGAAGTTGTCAAATTGTTCTTGAAAGTGGTTACACTAATACATACTCAGATGGGCAATGTGTTAAGAGTTTCTATTTTTCACATCCTTGCTAATATCTGCTATTGTCAACCCATTAACATGTTGGCCAATCTAATGGTCTCTCATTATGGTTTTAATACTCATTTCTCTGATTTCTAGTGAGATTGAGCAACTTATTGGTAAGGTTTGTATCTTTTATACTAAATTTGCTTTCCCAATTTCCTTCTCCATTTCTTACACTAAATATTGCCCTCTCTCTATGTATGTCTCTCTGTCTCTGTCTCTCTCTCTTGCTCTTTCTGTCTCACACTCACACCCTGCCGTACTTTCCACTGCTGTGTATGCTCTGGAAGGCAGAAGCATAGATGTATTCTCAATTCTTAATGTCAAGTCTGACCTCAATAAGGTGCTTAATAAATATTGTCTGAAGAAATGAATTTGCATTTCTTTCAACTCCAAATTCACCGCAGGTCCTGACACCAGAAATCATCAACAAACTGGTCTCTGCCCACAGTGACTTTCTGTTGCGTATTGATCCTGTACCCCATTGCTAGTTTCACTTTCCTGAAGTACCACTTGCATTCTGTCACTTCCATGTTTAAAAATCTTCCATGCTTCCCTGTTGCTGAGCAGAACAGGTTCAAAGTTCTCATGGAGATAGTTACGGGCTTTCATCAATGAAGCCCCTTTGTTGATTCCATCTTATTGCTCGCTCTGGCTTCAACATGAGTCCTCTGTTCCAGGGGGTTCTCTTGCTCTTCGTGAGACCGCTTAGGGACTGTGGAGTCTGTCCTTAGAACCTCCAGAATTGTATGCGTGAGGAAAATGCTGCACAGATTTTACCAGCCTGTAAGAATGTTGAAGGGTGAAGTCTTAATCTCTCATACCTGGGACACGGTAGATATCGTTGGCTTTTGGATGAATGGATCGTGTTTCTTGGTTTCCTGACATAAATTTAACACGCAGCATAAATCAGCAAGAACTCAGCTCTAGTACAAAACTGATAAAGTGAGTGTCAAAACCTACTAAGGGATTAAAAAAATCTCAGTGTTCATGATGAAAACTTGCTTTAAGTAGGTGCCAGACACTGTGCTGTATAACAGATAGAAAGAAAAATTTCATCAGTTCTCTGTCCTGAAGGGGCTTAGAGTAAAAAAGGGAAAACAGATATTAAATATTATAATATCTATATCTACCTCTACATTTACACAAAATTATATATGGTTGTATGTATGTATTGTACATTATTATAAATGATGCAGATACTTTAATATCTGTATCTACCTTTACCTTTTTTTTTTTTTTTTGCCTATGTACTCACAGGCTGTTTATTTATCCGAGATTAAGGATGAGAGAGAGAGGATGAAGAGAAAAACCAGATGCCTCAAGGTGGTAGAGCCGATGGGAGAAATGAACAGAAAGGCTCCTCCTCTTGTGTTCTGCAAGCACTGCTGTGGAAGAACCTACCATGCCTAGGCTACGCAGAACCAACCAATGACCAGAAAAAGTGACCTTCAAAATAGCAACTGGAAGTCATTCTTCCCTTTATAAGGGTCAGCTGTTTCTTTCATAAGATGATAGACGCACTGAGAAATTAGACTCAAGAAGGACTAACTGCTGGTAGCTGAGAACATTCCTTCTCTTCCTTCTTATATGGAATGAATATGCCCCCAGAATGACGTGAAGCAATAAAGGTCATCGCAATTAGAAGGTTCGTAAAGGTCAAAAGCCAGTGTGGGATGCAGACTTTACCCTAGTGTTTCGTTTTCCTTTATTTTCTATTGACACATACCCAGTATGTCTTTCTTACCCTTGAAAGCAGGTGCTCTGTGCTGAGAGGGAAAGAAGAGTGAAGTCAGCATAGCGCTGAGGTCCTACTTCTCTTCTGCCCACTAACACACAAGAGAGATGAAGAGGTGCTCCCCGCTCCCCAAAGGATGGTCAGCTCTAACACTCCGTGTCTCAAGGATTCTGAAATCAGAGGTATCTTTTGTACACAGTATATTTATTGATAGATCCAATGACTTTAAGAGTTTCTGTATGTATATTTCAAGTTTTGAAAGCACAGGTTATTCTCTAAATTTAGGTAGGTGCTAAAAACATGAAAGGAAATCATTTTCACTAAACGCCTTGAACACTTGGTAGAATTTCAAAGTTTCTAACAATTTCAAAGGGAAGCAATTGGGTTTTCCCAGAGCCTGTGCTTTCAAACAGAGAACCTTTCAGCAGAAGGCTATCTGCAAGGTGAAGTCCAAGGGGAAAAGAAACATGCCCCCCACCAGCGTAAAAATGTCTGTCCAGTTAGTTACATTCTGTTCAAAATTCTGAACCCTACTAAAGAGACTGGTTCTACATCAAAATGCTGAGTGTCCTTGATAAATACTATATGGAAGGGGAAATGTTAATTGTCAGTCGTTGAAAATATTACTCGGTTATCTTGCAAGGCCTGAGACTCTGAAGGAATGAAATAGAGAAGTCATTTGTATTTATAATGAGTGCAAAGAAAAAGACCAGTTGTTTTCTGGAAAACACAAGCAGAGAAAAGGCATATGGTATGTGTGGAAATCAAAAGTGGCTTCAACACACAAAGGTTTACTTTCCTAAATAAGAGAGTGCTGGTGAGAGGCCTCGAGAAATCATCTGAAATTAAAGCACCTTCTGTGCCTGTCCCGCCACTACAGTCTTCAGCTATCGAGTCTGTACCCCAAACCTCCCAAAGGAAGAGAGGAGGAAGGGTAAAAAGACCCAGCTCGAAGCTGAGCTGACTCTCTTTAAAGAGACTTCTCAGCTGGTCCACACGATAATTCTGCTTTCATCTCCCTGGCCAGAGCTCAGTAGCATAGTCACCTCTAAATGCAAAGGAGGCTGTGAAATGTAGTGTTTGAACTGGGCATATTATGTTCTGGAATAAAGTTAGGGTTCTGTTATTAAAGAAGAGGGAATACTTGACTCTGGGTAGACTAACAGTCTGCTTTAGCAACCAGAAGGAGAAATAAGCAAATGGAACCTTAGGAAGGAAGAAGTAGTGCATGAAATTGGACAATAGCTTTTCAGACATCACGAGTTTATGTGTATAAATACTATTGCTGGTGGGTCATTGAGGCTTCTAGACTTATCTGTAGTACTATGTTGACTAGCAAAACGATAATGAAAAGTCACTTTTGCCTCTCTTGGTCTCAATTTATTTACCTAAAAAAATAAGGGAATTTATTATATCAACGGTTTTCAGTTTTCTTAGGGGCAAAATTCTTTCTTCTATCATAATTTTTTAGATTCCCAGATAACACTGATAAAAAGGAAAACTTATGCAGTTGAAATGGGAGTAAGTGAGCTGGCAGCTGTATACCACAGTCTTTCCTTTGTTCTACAATATGGCCTTGGAGATATGCTAGGGCTCTAAGTAAAAAAAATAATAAATATGTGAAATCCACTGATCTTGACTTTTTCAGACTTGAACATTTTAGGGTTTGATGACTTAGACCACAGAAGGGGTTCTGTACACCTTTTGTCTGTAAGTTTTTGTCTTTCTCTTCTTAGTTAGAATTTAGGGAGAAAATGTTGACTTTATTTCTTATTCAGGGAGAAAATAAGAGTCTTGTTTTTTATTTTTATTTGGGAAGAAAATAAAATACATACAGTTCTGATTTTTTATTTCTATTTGGGCGAAAAATTTGAGGAGCCCTTGGAATATCTGACCCCTTTTTGCATAAAATGAAACGAAAAATCTAGTCCTGTTCATAGAATAGATGTACACGTTGTGCATACCTTGATATTTACTAGAATTAGGTAAGTAACTAAATTTAGATATGATGTTGTTAGGATTCCTCCTCCCCCCATAATATGTTTCCTTCCATGAAGTGTTGCTTCTAAGGACCACAAAAGCATATTCTAGATAGTCTATTTCTGATCACACCTGATTTTCTATATATTTCTTAGTTAATGCTTGGATTCTATCCAAAGGTGAATATTCATGGGAGAACTTTGTTCCATGTAGTCAGTTTAGTAGAGTCATGGAGAGGGGGAAGGTGTTTTCCTATAAGAATTGTAGCCAAAGTGTTGGAGTTTAAATTTCATGTGTGGCTTTTCCTTTCTGAGGATTAGCTGCTGTGCAAGTCTGAAAAAAATGCTAAGAAGAAGTAAAATCGTAGATAGAGATAGTGTAAAACCGAGGGTGGCTTTTGAGTCACACTTAATAGGAATCTAGAACTCTTTGCACTTTCCAAGTTTTCCCTGTTCTACTGGGACTCTTAAACTGAAATAATAATCTCTTTTCCCCTTTAAATAATTCTTGTCCTACTTTTAAGACTACTAGGGGAATAAAATAAAGCACATGCAAAACTTAACATCAGCATTACTAAAACATATGTAACAGCATGTAGAAACTCTGCAGACCTTGTAAAAATCCACTTAAGACCACAGAGAAAACCACCTAAGTACAGACCAAAATGTATTTGAATGGAGAGCATAGGTTTGGTGGGCAGGAAACTCAGGATTTACTTTTGGCTGTATCGTTGCCCACATCTGTGCCTTGTGTGTAATCATTCTTATCCATTTGAATTTTTAGTCTCACCCTTCATGTAGATGAGTGCTATTTTTCTCTTGTCCTTCAGAGACACTGGGAATAGTATGGTCATTTTTCTAGAGTCTTAGGCCAAATGAGAGAAGATGACTCAATAACTCAAGAGGTATTACTGCTGTGACAAACACTCATGAAATACAAGACAGTATGATTCTCAGAGTCATGGCACTGGCATTAACTCTATAGTCATTTACAAAACATACAAGTTCATGATGATCTGCTCTTTAGTTCTATGGCCAGGTTTCCTTAGTAGATCTAGATCATTTAATCTTCCCTTTACCCTTGACTTGCTGGCTTTATTGCCTTCATAGTTAATCAGAGATTTAAAAAGATCAACTTCTACATGCAATGGATCTTATTTTTTTCATCCCAAAAATCTAATGGATTCCTCTTGTGAAAGCTCAAAATGGTAGGAAATGAGGTGCTACAAATCAATGGACTTAAAAATTTCTCTCTTCAATGTTGAGGTCACTGGAGCCTTCTTTTCAATTCTAATGTTCCAAGCAGCCAAACAGTCTCTAGTCCTTGACCTTGAAATTTGGGCTTGGGTCCACAATCTTCAGAACTGGGAGTCAGCCCAACTATAGCTTTTATCTGGCTACAGCCCAAAAGTTTGGTAAAACTCCTGGAAACAAAATATCTGTAAACAAACAAAATGAACTAATATATTACTTTCATGCCATTTGAATTGAAATCAGAGCAATTACTTTAAAAAAGTCACATAAAAATATCTAAAGAATTTTCTAATTTACTAAAAGATGTTCTTTAGCAACGCCATGGTTTTTAGGAACATGGTGGGTTAGGTTTTAGGGAAAGTTTTGTATGACCTCCCGTTAAGCTTGGTTCTGTAACCACCCTTGACAACTACACTGTGTAAGGTTGTGGTCAGGAACAGCATCGCGGGCAGGCAGTCTCTGCAGTCTCACGGGGCCCCGTATATAACCCTCTTATATCCCTTCTTATTTGTGTTACTACTTTGCGTTAGCCAACGACTTTGAAAGTGATGACATAGAAGGAACGGTAGAGTTCCTTCACCTTCTCTTACTCTTAGTAAACCAAATGTAGAGAGTGTGTGAATCAAGAAGTGAAATTTAGGGACTTCGCTGGCGGTCCAGTGGTTAGGACTCTGCGCTTTCACTGCCGAGGTCCCGGGTTCAGCCTCTGGTCGGGGAACAAAGATCCTGAAAGCTGCATAGTGTGGCTACAAAAAAAAAAAAATAATAATAATAAAAGAAGTGAAATTTTGAGTTAATTCTTTGAAGCATTTTCACTGTTCTGGTAACAACAAAGTACATATGTGTGTACAAGCTGCAAAATACAAATTGTGTAAATTTGGTGATTTCCCGTACGAGTTAATGCTCTTATGATTGCATTCAGAACTGGTATTTGTGCAATGTAAAGATGAATGGTAACATCCATGTTCATAGCTTAAAGTATTAATTATGTTTTACTTAGAACACGAAAAGCAAATTAAAAGCTCTATGACACACCAAGAGAGGGAACACAGAAGAAAGAGAAAACAATGTAGTGCCTTTAACAGCAAATTTTTCCTGCTTTTTGAACAAGAGGACTCACATTTTTCATTTTGCACTGGACCCTGCAAATTATGCAGTTAGTTCTGGTTGTGATATGAACAGCAAAAAGGAATAGAAGTAAACGGTAATGATTAAGTATATAATGCCATCCCCGAGTGTCCCCCTCCCCCAGAAAAGGAAAAGAGTGGAGGAAGGGTATAAACCCACTGTGAGTGGAGAGGATGAACACCCAAAGAGCTGCTAGGTTCCATGGCCTACCCTGGCTCAACGGGCTCCAAAGCAGAGAGCAGGGCGCCTTCATGAGTCTCACAGTCCTGCTCTGGTTAACTGTCCCCATTTGCCATCTTTGCATCCGTAGTCTTGAGGTTAATGTAACAGCAGAGATGAGGCAAAAAGGTGTCTGATAACCAGATGCTTTAGCTGTCATCTGCCTCTAAGACAGGGTCCTCTCAGCCCAGGAGAACTGGGTGAATAGTGATAGTAAGGCTTTGCACTAAAAGAAATTGTCAGTATTTACCTTTTCCAAAAGAAAAGAAATCTTTGTTGCCATTGTAGAAGTCTTATGAAGTTAGGTTCATAAGTTATATTCTATCTAGTGATCTTTTATCGTCACCCTGAAATCACTCATCATTTTAAACCTTCTAATCCTCCCACTTTGGGATGGTTTCTTGCCAGGGGCTTTTCCTCAGAAACTGCTTCATTCTTATTTTTGAAGCTCTAGATGTTTACTTTCTTCATCTGTGTCAGCTCAGGACTCCTTTTCCTGGCCTGTTCTCATCTAGTTTTCCTTCCTGTCTTTCTCCCTGGCAATTGCGACTGATCAAAATCTGGAAACTGTGCAGTGACATCAGAGGCAAACCAAGCCATCACTCGTGTCCTCCTTCTACTCAGCTTTTGCCCTTCTTCCTCTTCTTAGTGCCTCTGCTGATTTGTTACAACTCTCTCAAGGAAGGGTTGACATCTTGAGTTCATTAAAAAAAACTAAGCAAAACTTTCTGATATATAATTGAAATTTTACAAATGTCAACCAGAACCATAAAAACTAGTCAGTGAAATTACCAACAAAATGCTTTTGTTATCTTCCACCTGTGGGGCATCGTCGGTGCTTTAAAATGAGAACCTGCTTTGCTGTTGAGCATTAGAGACTTACTCCTGATTTGGCCATTTCCCAGAGTTTGGGGGATAAGCCAAAAATGATTTTTGTCTGTCCCTAAACAGGAGGCACTGTTTAGTAAAGTTTCACTTGTGAATCTCTCACGTTATCCAGCAAGCGAGGACAGAGACCGCAGCTGCCTCGGTCACTTTTGTGTCTTTAGCTCCCAGCGCTGTGCCTGGCTTAGGGGTGATGCTCATCAATGGGTACTGAATCAATTAGGCCAGACGATGATGTCACAGCCACGTGATTCATATACTTCCTGCTTATTTGTGTTGCTGTATTTCCAAGCGATGCTGTAGAAGGAGAGAACGCTAACTCACCTTTAACTTACTCCTTTTCACGTAGATGGAATCATAACACTGTATTGCATATTACCCAAACTTCTGCTTCCCAACGTTGATGGTGGAAATCTTTATGTGTGCTTTAGAAACTTATCTTTTGAAATCAGACTAGGAGAGTTGGATCTGTAAGTACCACAGGTACACAAAACCCTCAGAAAATGTGTCTACCAAGCCTTAAAATTGAGATCCCAGAATATTTTCTAAAACCTTCAGTAAATTAATCTTGGACACAATTATTTAAAATCTCTCCCTGTAGGGAGGAAAAAGGGAAGTTCACTCCATATTTTCATTAAATTTGATCATTTAGAAAAGACTTTAGTTGCTAAGCGCACCAGTTCAGATCATGGTGCTTGCAAGTCAGTTTGTAAAATCTCAAGGAGTCAGTTTATCCAATCCTGCTGGTTAGCATGGTGGCAGGAATGACACTTCCTTGGGGTAATTTTGTCCTCTTGCCTTGATGACCACGAACAGTGCTTTCCAAGACTCAAAAAAACAGAAACATGAAATGGAAGGTATAAAGTTAAATATTTACAGGAGACCAAAGCAGGTCATTCAGAAGTAAGGAAAATGTGTTTTCCCCTGTCTTCTCTAGTCTGACATGTTCCATGCAGGTCGGCTACCCTCCCAGTGCATCCCCTTCCATGGCGTTGCCTCATCTGTCTGTTCCACCTCCAGGAAATATTCTCTCTTCCCTTTCTAACCAAGTCTACCCATAATCCAAGGTCCAGCTAGCAGTCTCCCCTCCTCTTGCCTCCTCTCTGATGTTTCTCTTCACTCATTTGGTCCTCAGAATTGGTGTTTCCTTTAAATTCATAAAGAGCATATGCCTGTTTCATTTTTCAACGCCGCTGCTCGACATCTACCCACATTCAGCTTTTGACTTCTCTGGATTATTTTAATTTATCATTTAACCGTTATGCTTTTCCAATTAGGCTGTAACCTACATTATAAATTTCTGGAGGGTAGAGATCATATGATTAAAAAATAACCTTGAAGGTCTGAAAGTTTGTTTTGAACAAAGAAAAGTACCCCCACCAATTTTTTTTTTTTGCGGTACGCGGGCCTCTCACTGCTGTGGCCTCTCCCGTTGCGGAGCACAGGCTCCGGACGTGCAGACTCAGCGGCCATGGCTCATGGGCCCAGCCGCTCAGCGGCATGTGGGATCTTCCCGGACCGGGGCACGAACCCGTGTCCCCTGCATCGGCAGGTGGACTCTCAACCACTGTGCCACCAGGGAAGCCCACCCGCACCAATTTTTGAATAAATAATGAATGTGACTATCACTGTCCTGTACCCTGGAGTATATGAGTAGAAAGTTAGGAAACAAATAATTATGGCACGTGGAGTATAATAAGAGCTAAAGAAAGATAAAAATTATGTAGAAGATCAATGGTTCATGGAGGGGCCAAAATGGTTATGTAGCTTCTCTTAAAATTTTTGAAAGAACATTTTAGGCCATCAAAACCTGCATTTATTCTTTTAACAGGTCAGATAATCTTTAGGACTCCATTTGCCTGAAACAGATTTCAAACTCTTTTCTGGTTTTGAAATTTACATTGTAGACAATTTTCTAACATGTCTGGATATTTGTTTTCCTCTTCTCCAAAAACATCTAAAGGAAAAACTATAAAAATGAAATTAGACTACATCACGATTTAGGGATCTACAATTGAATAAGTTAAATTTTTAGAATAAATTCACTTCAACAACAAATTGAATTAATGCTCTTTTAAGCAGAACTCAGTAATTATCCATGGAGCTGGGAAGAGTAAGGCCTTCCCACAAACCTCTCACATATTAAGAAACTAGAGACCAAAGTTGCAAATGTGTTTGAATTTCTCAGTCTCTTTTCTTCCCAGAGAAACTCCGATTCAAGCCATTCCTTGGCATAGAAACCACATTTAACTCTGAACATTTTCCATCTTCGAATTTCTGTGGAAACTTTTGCTAATTAGAAAGCAAATTCTACTTGGCTTTTAAGAAATACTAAAACCACAGTTCAGGGTATTTTCAGAGTGGGTTGTTTCAAGGGACTTTTGATGTGTACTCAGTGGATGCCTGGAATGTAGTCAAACTCAACATGAAATGAAAGCTTGATTGCCCACCAATCTCACACTGCAGAGTTACAGACACCACCAGGACAGGTATGAGGAATACATTTACATGAAACACAGACCATCAGTGGGATGGAGCCTGCATGCTTTTATAGCTTACCTAATAGTTTTTACTATGTGCAGAAAACCCTATGACAATTTTCAACTGAAAGGATGAAGAGTATGAGGAGAATTCTGTGTTTGAAATAAAAGGTAGATATTGCAATCATATATCAGCTAACACATGCAAATTAGTATTACACATTTCAACTGTGTATTAACAATATCCTAGCAAACATGATGAAAGGAAGAACCTTTGTCATGTATGTTTTAGAGCTCTTACTTAGATGTTTTCCTATTCGTAATTAACTCCATCTATCTGTTAACTCATTTATGTATTCACTCATTCATTCATTTCATTCATTCAACAAAGAGTTGTTGAACATTTTTTATGTGCTAGCAAAATGCTACACACAATGGCTATACAAGACATGTTATAATCAACCTGTCAAAAGTCAAAGAGAGAATCTAGAAAGCAGTAAGGGAAAAGTGATTCATCACATACAAGAGAGCTCCTATAACATTATCAATGGATATCTTAGCAGAAACTTTACAGGCAAGAAAGGAAGGGGATGATATATTCAAAGCACTGAAAGAAAAAAACTACCAAGCAAGAATTCTATGTACAACAAAATCATCCTTCAAAAATAAAGGAGAAATAAAGAACTTCCCAGACAAAAAAAAGCTGAGGGAGTTCATCATCAGTAGACCTGCCTTGCCAGATGCTAAAGGGAGTCCTTTGGGTTGAAATGAATGGATGCTAAGAACATAAAAGCCTATAAAACAAAAGCTCTCTGGTAAACATAAATATATAGACAAATACAGTATCCTGTAATGCTATAATAGTGATACATACATCACTTTTAATTCTGGAACAAACTTTAAAAGATAAAACCATAAAATAACTGTAAATTATGTTAATAGATACAAAATATAAAAGATGTAATTTGTGACATCAGTAACATTAAGTATGGTTTTATGGTTTTAACATAAAACAAAGTTTTTGTATATGATTTAAATTATGTTGTTATTTTAAAATAGATTATTATAAATATAAGAAGTGTTATACAATGCCCATGATAACCACAAAGAAAATACCTGTAGAAGATACACCAAAGAAAATGAGAAAGGAATCAAAGCATGTAACTGGGAAAAAAAATCAACAAAACACAAAGGCTGCAAGAGAGGAAAGAGGGAAAAATAACTAAGACATACAGAAAACAATTAACAAATGGTAATAGAATAGTAAGTCTTCCCTATCAGGAATTACTTTAAATGTAAATGGATTAACTCCTCAATCAAAAGATATAGAGTGGCTGCTGTGGAGAACAGTATGGAGATTCCTCAAAAAACTAAAATAGAGCTACCATATGATCCAACAGTCCCACTCCTGGGCATGTATCTGGAGAAAACCATAATTTGAAATGATACATGCACCCCAATGTTCATTGCTGCACTATTTACAATAACCAGGACGTGGAAGCAATCTAAATGTCCATCAACAGAGGAATGGATAAAGAAGATGTGGTACATATACACAATGGAATATTACTCTGCCATAAAAAAGGACGAAATCATGCCATTTGCAGCAACATGGATGGACCTAGGGACTGTCATACTAAGTGAGGTAAGTCAGACAGAGAAAGACAAATATCATATGATATCACTTATATGTGGAATCTTAAAAAAAGGCTACAAATGAACTTATTTACAAAACAGAAATAGAGTTACAGATGTAGAAAATAAACTTATGGTTACTGGGGTGTGAGTAGGGGGCAGGGATAAATTGGAAGATTGGGATTGACACATACACACTGTATATAATAGATAACTAATAAGGACCTACTATATAGCACAGGGAACTCTACTCCATATTCTGTAATGGCCTATATGGAAAAGGACATAAAAGAGAGTGGATATATATATATATGTATAGCAGATTCATTTTGCTGTACACCTGAAACTAACACAACATTGTAAATCAACTATTCCCCAATAAAAATTATTTTTAAAAGATATAGAATGGCTGAATAGATTTTTAAAAACTAGAGGCAACTATATACTATCTACAAAAGACCCACATTAGATCTAAGGACACACATAGGCTGAAAGTGAAAGGAGGGGAAAGATATTGCATGTAAATGATAACCCAAAAGGAGCAGAGGTGGCCATATTTATATCAGAAAAAATAGACTTGAAGTCCAAAACTGTCATAAGAGCCAAAGAAGGACATTATAAAATGATAAAAGGGTCAATTCAACAGGAATACATAACAATTAAAAATTTATTTACACCTAACAGCAGAGTATGCAAATATATGAAGCAAACATTGACAGAAGTGAAGAAATAAATAGACAGCAACAATAATAGTGAGGGATTTCAATACCCCACTTGACAGACAAATGATCAGTAAGGATTTTAATAACATTATAGAGCAATTGGATGTAACAGATATAAACAGAAAACCACATTCACCAGCAGCACATTACATATTCTTCTCAAGTGCACATAGAACGTTGTCTAGGATAGATCCCATATTAGGATACAAAAAAGTCTTAACAAATTCAAGAAAATCGAAATCGTTCAAAATATCTTTTCTGACCAAAATGAAATGTAACTAGAAATCAGTAGCAAAGGCAAAACTGGGAAATTCACATATATGTGGAAATTAACACACTCTTGAACAACCAAGACTGAATCATGCAGAAATAAGAAATACAAACAGAGCTATAAATAGTAAGAAGATCAAATCAGTATTCAAAAACTTTGCAACAAAGAAAAGCTGAGGACCAGATGGCTTCACTGGCAAATTCTACCAAAAAGTTAAACAAAAATTAACACCAATCTTTCTCAAACTCTTCCAAAAAATTGAAGAGGAGAAAACACTTCCAAACTCATTTTATGAGGCCAGCACTTTTCTAATACCAAAATTAGACACTACAAGAAAAAACTCTACAAGAAAAAAAAACCCTGCAGACCAATATACTTACTGAATATTGATACAGAAATCCACAACAAAATACTAGCAAACGGAATTCAACAGCATGCTAAAAGGATATACATCATGACCAAGTAGGATTTAATCCTGGGATGCAAGGATGGTTCAATATGGAAAAATCAAGCATTGTAGTACACCACGTTAACAGAATGAAGGGGGAAAATCACACGATCATTTCATTCGATGCATTAAAACTATGACAAAATTCAGCACTCTTTCATGATAAAAATAGCAAACTAGGGCTTCCCTGGTGGCGCAGTGGTTGAGAGTCCACCTGCCGATGCAGGGGACACGGGTTCGTGCCCTGGTCTGGGAAGATCCCACATGCCGTGGAGCGGCTGGGCCCGTGAGCCATGGCCGCTGAGCCTGTGCGTCCGGAGCCTGTGCTCCGCAATGGGAGAGGCCACAACAGTGAGAGGCCCGCGTACTGAAAAAAAAAAAAAAAAAAAGCAAACTAGGAATAAGGAAATGACCTTAATGTAATAAAGACCACTTATGAAAAGCCATTATATGGTCTATATTCATTATAGATGGAAACCATGGGATTGGGAACAAAAGGATTGTGGTAGGAGTGACTATTCTTACAATACTTTTAGTGACCCACTTGGAAAAGATATGCTTTCTGTCTCTACACCAGGTTCTGTTGGATTATATGTCCTATTCCTGGAATGGAAGGCTTACACCACGGGACAGAGTGAGGGTTTCACTAAACCTAAAGTTACTCTTACCATCTCTAGTCATTTGAATCTACTCATGCTAGTAGACCATAAGGTGAAGAAAGGAATTACTGTAATAACTGAAGTATTTGATTACCACGAGGAGATATTGGTGCTGCTATCATTAAATAGGAAAATTTGTCTGAAACTCCAGGGATTCACTGGGGATGCCTGTTGGTAATCAATGCCTAGTGATAACCATGTAGTTTCAGTAACTGAGCCTGACAACAGTCTAAAATGGGGTGATTCGAAACCTCAGAAATGAGATTCTGGGTCATATCGCTGGCAGTCTAGAGCTGAGAGGAATCTAGAAAGCATGACAGAGGAAAATGATAAAAAATTAATAATGATCTGTGGACCAGCTAAGGCAGTAGCGACTATAGCTGGTCCCACTACGTTTTGTTGTGTCTTTTTTCCCAAATAAATTTTGTCTGGCCACAACTTGGAAGCATTCCTAACAGGACAAAGTGAATTCAACATGGACATGAGTGGATCCGAGAAGTACAAAGGGTGGATTGGAGCTGATACCTTTGCTGCCCGATTCATCCTGTTTCAGTGCTCACTGTTCCCATACACACCTGTAGGTTTGTACATCAAGCTCCGCTTCTTATTCCCAAGTCACTCTGACTGAGAGCTATTTCTGGCCATCAGAACATGGTACTCCTCAGTAGGACAGGCTGACAGGACCAGCGGGTTGAAGCTCTGTGAACAGCTTCAGCAAGTGACAATCTGGAATTAGTTGATATATACCTCAGCTTTCTTTCTTTTTTTTTTTTTTTTTTTTTTTAGATGTTGGGGGTAGGAGTTTATTAATTAATTTATTTTTGCTGTGTTGGATCTTCCTTTCTACGTGAGGACTTTCTCTAGTTGCGGCAAGCGGGGGCCACTCTTCATCGCGGTGTGCGGGCCTCACTATCGCGGCCTCTCGTGTTGTAGAGCACAGGCTCCAGATGTGCAGGCTCAGTAGTTGTGGCTCACGGGCCTAGTTGCTCCGTGGCATGTGGGATCCTCCCAGACCAGGACTCGAACCCATGTCCCCTGCATTAGCAGGCAGATTCTCAACCACTGCGCCACCAGGGAAGCCCCAGCTTTCTTGCTTTTGTGTGGGGCAGCTTTGAGGCATGGTTGCCATCCGGAGGTCATCAGTGGGCCTGAGAACAAACTGCTCTCAGTGCTTGGCTAATTCTTACTTTCTATTGCCTTCATTCCTTTCACTTTGGAATGGCCTCCCAAGTAAACTAGCACTAAACCAATTCATGGTCTGCTTCTACGGGAACCCAATTTAAAATGAGATTTTTAACTCAGGTCTACCTGAAACCAAAGCATGAACTCATAAGCACTATGCTATCCTGCAGAGTCTCATAAAATATGGCCTTTGGAATAATTGCCTTAGGATTATGTGGTGATAACTGTTAAAAAATGAAGATTCCTGGGCAGATGGGTTTTAAACACCCTGGAACTTGAGAACCACTTTCGTATTTTGGGTCTCAGTTAGGATTTCCAAGGCTAAGGTGGATTCTCTTTTCATATGTAAAAATTACACATAACTTCAAGTTGCTTAGACTGGCTCTAATGATTTTCCACATTTATTTCTTGGATGTATGTCTGTATGTTCCTTATGCTATATGCTTAAGCTTACAGATACATTTTGGTATTTCACAGTAGGTCAAGAGTCGTCTTAGAAAATGAGAAATTTTTTTAATCATAGAAAAACAAAATCCAAGGAGCAGAGAAAATGGCTTAACACTAAGGAGTTTTGATCCTTTGTTCTCTGTCTACCAGCAGTTTCCCAAGAGGCTCTGTAAAGGCCAGTTAACCTCTTAGTGTCTGTGTTTCCTTACGTGTTAAATGGGACTCATAACCCTGATGATGTAAGGGCACCAGGCAGATGAATTATTTAACGTTAGATGATCTATAATCTGCCACACAATATTATTTTGAAGATGTCCATCCATTATTCATTGCTGAATGCACTTATCTTACATTATTAGAGTATGCAGTCTCTCACAAATTTCAGATTATTACACACACTTTTTAATAGGTGGCAGTAAGACACATGCTGTGGGCTATTTTTAGCTAAAGGAGTTCATCCTAGGTGACCCAGAGTGAGATGCTGTAAGGATCTATAAAAACAATGAACCTAACCTTCATGGTGGATGATAAATATTACTGTAGCTATTTATAGTTTGATAGACCCTTGGCATTCAGGGATTTAATATCACACTTTGTATTCTTCGTAACCACCTTCAGAGGTTCATGTCACAGAGCAATCTGCAGTTTTGTGGTGGCACGAATTTGAATTGTACTCGCTAGGCCTGAAATATGGGGCCGGTCACAGTAGCAGAAAGGAAAGTGAGCTGGATTTCCTATCTGGTTCACCTTGCCCTGCTTTTCTCCTCTCTCAGATGTAGTAGCTGTTCTTAAGTGATAAAACCTTAGTATATTTGTGTAAAATTGCTCTTCTGGGAGAAATAAACCATTGCTAGTGATGGTGATGAAACTGAAAATGTCTAAGAAGTGCCTATTCTTAGCCAGAAAAGAGAGATTTTTAATAAATTAAAGGGTGAAACATTGAACTTGGCAGATTTAAATCCATGATACAATCAAGTCCACCAAACGGGTATATGAAAACCAGAAAAATCACTTCATGAAATTATTTTAGCCACAGTCCTTATGAAATCGAGATTTTATTAATTTATTTTTGCATTTTTACTTTAAAAAATATGGTTAATCTGAGGGTCGGAAAAGGAGCTGTTTTCAACGTTTAATTTTACTTTGTAGCATTTTGTAGGAGAGGGTCTATGTTATGGTAGTGTTCTGTCACATTCCTTTTCTTTTGCATTTTGTAGGAGGAAATCACATAATATCCAAATGAAATCTCACCACCTCCTTTTTGACATTTGAATCATTAAGCTCCTTTTTTTGTTGTATTGTATCGGCACTTCAGAAATAATGTTTAAAGTAGAGATACCTGACATGCTTCTATCGTTCTTAACTTTAACCAGAATATTCCTAAGGTCCCTCAAAGTGTACTTTATGGAACAGGTGCTTTCCTTAAAGAAAAGATTCTATGATAAATTAAACTTCAGAGTCTGCCATGCCCTGTTCCCATCTTAGAGAGTCAAACGGCATGTTCACCTGTTTATTAAATGTGCTGAGCACATCTATGGTTTAATCTTCTATGGTTTAATCATCCTTAAGTGAGCTGGGAGCTAGCCGTCATTCACTGTGAGAGCAAGTGGTGTGAAGGAAAACCCCTGCCACGATGTCTCCAGTGGTCACTATGGAATGGACACCAAGCCCTCTAGCTACTGACATGAAGCCATAAGGAAAAGCTTTCCGAAGTGAGCAATTTCCATGTAGAGAATGTGAAGAATTATACTCTGCTAGAGATTGTTGAGCACCACGTTTTGTTGACTACTGAGACAAAAGATTCCCTTTTGCAGACTTCTGGATTAATATAAAAAATACAGAGCACAATGGATAAAACAGATCCATTGACAACTCGCTTTCCTATTTGATCCACGATGATTTCAATTCTCTGTGACGTGACTGCATTTACAGTCCGTGATCTACTTCAGATTGTCTGGTTCATCAAGACAACCTGTTGTCCATAAAGAAATGGCTACATAGGGCTTCCCTGGTGGCGCAGTGGTTGAGAGTCCACCTGCCAATGCGGGGCACACGGGTTCGAGCCCCAGTCCGGGAAGATCCCACATGCCGCGGAGCGGCTGGGCCTGTGAACCATGGCCACTGGGCCTGCGTGTCCGGAGCCTGTGCTCCGCAACGGGAGAGGCCGCAACAGTGGGAGGCCCAAGTACCGCAAAAAAAAAAAAAAAAAAAAAGGCTTAAAAAAGAAGTGGCTACATAATAACCTTTATAGAGTCAAACTTACAAAATACATTAATAAAAATAAAATTACTTTTTATCTTTCATAACTTGGGTGTCCATATAGAAGTAAATTTGAGAATGTTTACAAATCCTGCGTTGCTGTTTGTTTGGATTAGCTGCCATTTATGTTCTTCAGTGAAATTTGCTTAAAGTTCTCTTTTGTTTGTTACTTGGTCAAGTTTGGACATCATACATCCATTTTTTCCCCTGTGTTTTAAGACATTTTATGTATTTTGTTAACTATTTATCCTCAAAAGAGCTAAAGACTTCACCTATAAATCTACACTGCAGTAATTTTGGATAAATTAAAATTATTTTTTCCTATTTTAAGTCATGTTTATTGCTATATTTAGGCTTTCTATATTCTCTTTAATCAGTATCGGTAATGTTAATTTTCCTTAAAAGCATTATTTTTCCAGATGTAGAAAATCTAAGAAATATCTGTAATTCATGGCTAGAATAAAATGTACCCTCTACCACTTTCTCTCTAACCTTCGTCCCATGTTGAGAAGGAAGAAGAGAGAAAGAAGAAGAAAATAACTGCTACAGAAGTAAAAGCAAAGGTGGATTGAAAGAGAGCCATTGAGGGGAATAGAATATAAAAAGCTGCTTTATTACTCCTTTCTACAGTCCTCTTTTTTGTAAAAGAGGACTTATTACATGAGAAAGGTGAAGGTAGAAAAACAAGTTGAAGAATCCGCTTCAAAGGTTTCGGCAGGCCACTCTCAAGTTTCTTCAGCTATTAAAAAATGATTTAGGGCTTTTCTGGTGGAGCAATGGTTACGAATCCGCCTGCCAATGCAGGGGACACACGTCCCAGCCTTGGTCCGGAATGATCCCACATGCCGCGGAGCAGCTAAGCCCGTGTGCCACAGCTACTGAGCTGCATGCCACAACTACTGAGTCTGCGTGCCACAACTACTGAAGCCTGTGTGCCTAGAGCCTGTGCTCTACAACAAGAGAAGCCACCGCAATGAGAAACCCGCGCACCGCAACGAAGAGTAGCCCCTGCTCGCTGCAACTAGAGAAAGCTCGCGTGCAGCAACGAAGACCCAAGGCAGCCAAAAATAAATTAATTTTAAAAAATTATTTAAAAAAATGATTTATATCAACTGTATCCACCTTTTGGTATGAAGATTAGGTAAAATATTCTATAGTTCTCTGAAATACAATTCTACATAAACTGGTAGCATTATTTTATAAATTTAATATGGTCAATTCTGACTCATTCTGTAGCAAATTTCCATTTTTTTAATTATGCCCTTTATTTTGTGTTGAGGCAGATGACCAATATACAAGTTATTGATTGATGGCAGGTTCTGGCTGACCACAGGACTCTCCAAGATAAAAAAGGCCTTGTAAGATTAGTTAATATATTCACTATTACTGATAAGACTTGTAATCACCAATATGGTCTTCTAGACCAATTTTTAAAGAAAACTCCAGCAAATAATTATAACTTTGGAACTATGACTACCCTCCTTAAAAGAATCAGCACTTAGTGTGAAAAGAGGAACAGATATTTAAAATGTGCTACCTTGACAAAAAGCTTGTTCAAAAGAGAGAACGATGTTGGCCTGTAGCCCAACTATTTATCTTCTGTTCATGAACCTCTCTCTCCATCTACCCTTCTATCTAATACCCCACCGAAGACATGGGCAATTTGTGGTTGATATTATGGTAATGACAGTTGGAAAAGTTATTTGATTTCTTTCCTATCTATTTTTAACATCATTTCCCTATTGTTTTGCGACCAGGGGCAATGTCCTGCTGATAAAAAGAGTTTAAATTTCCTGAAAGCCATCATTTTAGCTATTCCACAAATGTCCCTAACTTCCTTTTGCTGGTACAATCACTTCTGTGGGTGGCAAATAGTGTGTTGGTTATAAAGAGCATGAACTGAGAACCAAGAGAAAAAAAAACCAACGATGTATTTAATGGAAGCCTGAGGTGTTAAGCCCACCTTATCATTCTGCAGCTCATTAAAGCATCCATAGAAGTGTATTTCTCTAGAGGGAAATAACCAAATGAAATGTCTGTTCTCCACACCATCTGTAGGCATCAATTTGCCGAGAGAGAGTGTAGAAGGGGAAGTGCTGGTTGTCCTGGAGAATTTTGTAAATTAATCTGCATATCAGATGCCCCCAAATGGGGACATTACCTTAAAAATAAACTTCATGAATTTTATGAATTTATTTTGGAGAGTGTATATGACAAGGAGGACCATCTGAGGAATGTAAAATATTTAGATAAGCAGAGGCAACAGAAGTGCAATCATGGCTGTGTGACAGAGGTGCAAATCTAATTTTCTCATATCCTCCTTCTTCCCCACTGGCTAACCCCATTTCTTTTTTTTTTTTTTTTTCTTAACAGCTCCTATCTTCCAGGTCTTTATTATTATTATTATTATTTTTAACATCTTTATTGGGGTATAATTGCTTTACAGTGGTGTGTTAGTTTCTGCTTTATAACAAACTGAATCAGTTATACATATACATATGCTCCCATATCTCTTCCCTCTTGTGTCTCCCTCCCTCCCACCCTCCCTATCCCACCCCTCCAGGCGGTCACAAAGCACCGAGCTGATCTCCCTGTGCTATGCAGCTGCTTCCCACTAGCTATCTACCTTACGTTTGGTAGTGTATATATGTCCATGCCTCTCTCTCGCTTTGTCACAGCTCACCCTTCCCCCTCCCCATATCCTCAAGTCCGTTCTCCAGTAGGTCTGTATCTTTATTCCTGTCTTACCCCTAGGTTCTTCATGACATTTTTCTTTCTTAAATTCCATATATATGTGTTAGCATACAGTATTTGTCTTTCTCTTTCTGACTTACTTCACTCTGTATGACAGACTCTAGGTCTATCCACCTCATTACAAATAGCTCAATTTCGTTTCTTTTTATGGTTGAGTAATATTCCATTGTATATATGTGCCACATCTTCTTTATTCATTCATCCGATGATGAGCACTTAGGTTGTTTCCATCTCCGGGCTATTGTAAATAGAGCTGCAATGAACATTTTGGTACATGACTCTTTTTGAATTTTGGTTTTCTCAGGGTATATGCCCAGTAGTGGGATTGCTGGGTCATATGGTAGTTCTATTTGTAGTTTTTTAAGGAACCTCCATACTGTTCTCCACAGTGGCTGAACCAATTCACATTCCCACCAGCAGTGCAAGAGTGTTCCCTTTTCTCCACACCCTCTCCAGCATTTATTGTTTCTAGGTTTTTTGATGATGTCCATTCTGACTGGTGTGAGATGATATCTCATTGTAGTTTTGATTTGCATTTCTCTAATGATTAATGATGTTGAGCGTTCTTTCATGTGCTTGTTGGCAGTCTGTATATCTTCTTTGGAGAAATGTCTATTTAGGTCTTCTGCCCATTTTTGGATTGGGTTGTTTGTTTTTTTGTTATTGAGCTACATGAGCTGCTTGTAAATTTTGGAAATTAATCCTTTGTCAGTTGCTTCATTTGCAACTATTTTTTCCCATTCTGAGGGTTGTCTTTTGGTCTTGTTTATGGTTTCCTTTGCTGTGCAAAAGCTTTGAAGTTTCATTAGGTCCCATTTCTTTATTTTTGTTTTTATTTCCATTTCTCTAGGAAGTGGGTCAAAAAGGATCTTGCTGTGATTTATGTCATAGAGTGTTCTGCCTATGTTTTCCTCTAAGAGTTTGATAGTTTCTGGCCTTAAATTTAGGTCTTTAATCCATTTTGAGCTTATTTTTGTGTATGGTGTTAGGGCGTGATCTAATCTCATACTTTTACATGTACCTGTCCAGTTTTCCCAGCACCACTTATTGAAGAGGCTGTCCTTTCTCCACTGTACATTCCTGCCTCCTTTATCAAACATAAGGTGACCATATGTGCATGGGTTTATCTCTGGGCTTTCTATCCTGTTCCATTGATCTATCTTTCTGTTTTTGTGCCAGTACCATACTGTCTTGATTACTGTAGCTTTGTAGTATAGTCTGAAGTCAGGGAGCCTGATTCCTCCAGCTCCGTTTTTCGTTCTCAAGATTGCTTTGGCTATTTGGGGTCTTTTGTGTTTCCATACAAATTGTGAAATTTTTTGTTCTAGTTCTGTGAAAAATGCCAGTGGTAGTTTGATAGGGATTGCATTCAATCTGTAGATTGCTTTGGGTAGTAGAGTTACCCCCATTTCTTAAGACAAAATGACTGAAATGGTTCAGCAAAGACCAAGAACGTCAGGTGAACAACTGTAATTCATTGACAACTGTAATTCATTGTGAGCCACACAGAGTTACATGTCACTTGGAAACCTAGTATTTGTATAGTATTTAACTTACAGATCACCTTGAACACTGGATCCTTGCATTCTTCCTATGCTGGAAGTATTATTTTGATTATTTTTCAAGTGCAGTAAACACACTAAGACTCAGCGATCCTAAGGGACTGGTCCTTTGCTTTATCACTACTAAGCACAGAGGTGGGACCCAAACCCTGGTGGCCTAGCTCCAAATCCCATGCTTTCCCTGCCTTCAGCAGTTACCAATGTTTGGGGAGGTATGACCCACCCATATGAAATAACAGAGAATTAAGCAGAGCACATGAAGGGAACACTGGGTGAGTATCCTCACTCCACTGTCAAGTGAAGCTGGTGGGTCTTCTGGTATGTCTGACTCTTAGTAACTGACTCTGAAGCAGCTCTGAGATTAGCCTGAAGGGTTCTTATGAACCTTATATAATGATACACCCATATGAAAAATACTGTTACATATGTCTGTCAAACACGTATGGATTCAATCTGCAAGCATTGCTTGGATTTCCATTCCACCCGTTGCCAACATAGCTACCCCCGTGCGAATGATGATTCTTCAGGCTCCTTTGGTCCTGGCTGTCCTCCACCTCAAAAGATGAACAAAACCTGCAACCTTCTCTTTCTTATGCAGTCATCTCATGTATTTTTAAAATCATTTTTAGAATGCTTGAAAGTTAGAGCATTCAAAGGAAACCACCCCCCTGTGTTTGGAGAACTGTAATGAGTGCTCTCTGAACTTGGGGTTTAGACGTTTGGACACACTGACCATTTCTTATAACCATCATTGTTCTTTCCTGAGTTTTCCTGAAAGATGTAGGAATAGGTCCTTTACCATTTAGATTATTGAAATGAATGAGCCGGTTTTCTGTGTGACTCCTTCAGCCTGTTCTAAATTACCTGTTAGAGGAAGACATGAGAGTCTTCTCTCCCTTATAATAAATGCCAGCTGTTGAATCATTGTTTCTAAACCATGATTAGAGCTGTTCTGAGAGCTTCATACCAGGGTCCCTTGGTTTTCTACATTAGCATATAGTTACATGGTTTATTTGCCCCAGGCCAAAAGCCCTGCGACAACTTAGCTGTCAAAATATGTTTTTCCCTAAGTGGGAGGTCAATAGCATCTCCATATCCCTGACCGGGAAGAAGAAGTAAGCTGGCAAGTGTGACTCCCACTAATCATCTGCCTTTCAGGGCTTGATTGGGTAATTTTCTCTGAGGATGAAGAAGCTGACAAGAAATGCTTTCAAGATGGAACAGGAGCTTGTAAACCTGCCCGACTTATCTTCTGCCTGAAAGCAATAAACATCTGTTTTCTTGATAAAGTAACCAGGTTCATATTTGAGGGGAACAAGGCTATTTAGTTGGCTTCCAATTATTGATTCTTCTTGAGAACATTACCCCAAGGGCTCTGTGCAGTGAAACATTGAACATTACCCCAAACCCTCTAGATTCCCTTATACAGTCTGTCATTACTCCAAACTCCATGCTCTGAGACATTTTTTTCATACTAGAAAATGTTGGCAGATCTGTGGAGCACAGAAAGTAGGTAATGGCTGTTCACTTTGATTGAGATATTGGAGGACCTCAGAATTTAGGGAAGATAATCTTTCTCACGTATCAATGAGTTCCACTTCTAAGTAGCCAGAAGTAATTTCTTTGGACTTAGATAAGCAAATAGGTCTAGAAAGAGATGGGGCTTTTGTCTTGTGTGTGTGTGTGTTTGTATGTGTGTTACATCTGAGTTTTATTATTCATACTTAGAACGCTCAGACTCTTGGTTCTTGATTAACAAAAGTTTATTCTATTATATACCATTTTAAAACTATAAAAAACCCTGATTGACTCACTTATTCAGCAAAACATTTTGGGTATCTCTATATGCCAGACACTCTTTTAGGCACAAAAAGACTAGGAAACAAAAGATAATAACCCTTCATCTCCTGGGAACTTACATTCCAGGCAATAAATAATAAGCATAGTGAATAAGGAGATTCCATATTGTGGGGTTGGGGGAAAATGAACAAAGTGATGGAACCCAGAGAGAGGTAGTGAGTAGACACTGGTTGTAATTTTAAAACAAGTGAGCAGGATTGAGGCTCATTGAAAAGGTAACATTTGAGCAAAGGCTTGATGGAGATGAGAGATACTCAAGGAAGAACATTCTAGAAAGAAGGAAAAGCCCATGCAAGGGCTAGAAAGCAAGAGTATACTTGGGAAATTCAAGCAGCATCGAGGAAGCCAATATACCCGGAGAGGAGTGATCGAGCAGGGAAGTCTAGCAGGATAATGTCAGAGAAGTAAGGTTGGAAGGACCGGAAGGAGGATGGATTATTGCAGAACTCTTTTGACTCTACTGAGATCTTTGGCTCGTACTCGGAGTGAAATGAACCCTTTTCCAGGGTATCGAGCAACGAAGCCTGTGATCTGACTCGCATTTTAAAAGGATCACTCTATCTGCTGTGTTAAAAGAGACTGTGGTTGTTGGGTAGCAAGTGTAGAATCAAGGAGTTGTTTTAGGAGGCTACTGCAATCGTCCAAGCAAGAGGTTCAGACAAGGATGGTAGCAGTAGAGGCGGTGAGAAGTGAGGGACTCAATGTATGTTGAAGAGTCTATAGGATTTCACGTTATGTCAAGAGTAAAGGATGACCTCGAGATTTTTGGTCTCAGCAGCTGGAAGGATGGAAATGCATTAACTGAGATGGGAAAAACTGTGGATGAAATAAGATTGGGGAAGAATATCATAACTTCAGTCCTGAACATGTTATGTTTGAAATTATTAGGTATCCTAATGGAGATGTTACCTAGGCATCTCGATGTGTGGATTTCAGATGAAAGATCAAGTGGAAGTATAAATTTGGTATAAATTTTGAATATCTATGGTATTTAAAGTCATACTTCTGGGAGACATAACCAAAGGCGTAAATGTAGATAGAGAGCTAAAGATTGTGCCCTGGAGCATGCCGAAGTTAAGAGGCCAGATACAGTAAGAGGAAGCAGCAAAGAAGAAAAAAGAGTGTGTGGCGTTCTAGCATGCAACAAGGAGGAAGGAGTTAATAAGTGTACAGAAAGTCAATAAAAAGTGAGGTGGGGACTGGAATTGACCACTGGATTTCACAACGTAATTCTCATTGGTGACCTCGATAAAAACTAAGAATGAGAAGAAAACGGTGACCACAGATGTGGAAAACTTGTGTAATTTCTTAGCAAATAAGTATAAAAATTAGAGTGGAAGCTGGTGGGGGAAGTGGAATCAAAATAAGGGGTTTTTTGCTTTTTAAGATAAGGGAAATAATGATGTTTGTATGACATGCTAGGACCTGTCAGGACAGGACAGAGGGGGAAAAAATAATGATGCAGAAAAGAGTATTCCTGAAGCAACACCCTTGAACAAGAGCAGGTGGGATGTGGTGGTTGGGTGGACTGGTTTTGAATGGGAGCATCGACATTCCATCTATGGTTATAGGTGGGAAGACTGAGTAGGTGGAGGCAGATGTGGGTAAGCGGGTAGATGTGACAATGTGAGTCTTTTGAACGCTTCTGTTTTCTCAGTGAAGTAAGAAGCAAGGTCATCGAGTGAAAATGATGAGGATAGAGGAGGAATTTTTCCAAGTGTGAAGAAAGGAGAGGTTAGGAAATAGTTGTTTATGTCCTTGAAACTCAAAGAGAAGTCCTCAGACCAGCAGCATTGGCTGGGAGGTTGTCAGAAATGCAGAATCTTAGGCCTCAGAACTACATTTTAACCCCAAACTGCATTTTAACGGAATCCCCAAGGGCTTCACATGCACATTAACGTTTGAGAAACTGATCTGGGCAGCATATCCTAGTGGAAAGAGCATAAAGAACATGAGCTTTTGAGCCAAATAAATTGAATTCCAGCTCCACCATTCAGAAATCATACGCTTTTCAGGACATTACTTAACCTCCGTGCAAAAGTTTTCTCATCTGAAAATTGGGGAGAACTATTATATTAATCCAGATTAAAGTAATATTATCATAGTAGAAGTAAACGTCCTGGTGGTATAGTAGTTGTATTAACAATAGGTAACATTCACCGAGTACTGTATTAGTCAGCATCTTGGCAGGAGACAGAATCCACTCAGATGTTTTCAATAAGTGGTTCTCAACTCTGGCTTCATTACCTTCCAAGCTCGTAAACAGGACGAGTGCCTAGACCCCACCCCAGGCCTGTTGCATCAATCTCTGGGGATGGAGGCCCAGGCACTGGTGGTTTTCAAAAGCTCCCTTGGTGATGATGATGTGCAGGAAGAGTTGAGAGTCACTTATTTAAGTGAATAGATTTTTTAAGGAAGGGACTACTTACAGAGATTTGGGAAGAGTTAAGGAAACAAAAATGGGAGGTTGAAGCACTCAGGGACCAGCAGCAGAGGGAAGGCATTAACCTTCCTGGGCTGTGGGAACAAAGGGAACAGTGTCACCGCAGCAGCAGAGCAAGGGCCACCCAGTGGAGTTGCGTAGTGCAGGGACTGGATTGCTGCCAGAGAAGAAAGTGGAGGGGGCAGGAAGGAAATTCCCTATCCCCTCTCTCCTCCTGCCTCCTGGTTCTGCTTCCTCCCATTGGCTGACCCCAAACTTAAGCTGGCTGGCAAGGGAACCTGGGTGATGTAGTCCTCCACAGAGGTCCCCTTTCCTGGAGAGCAGGCAGGAGAGAAAAGATGGGAGAATGAATAGTGGGAGGAGAGAGGGTTGCCGGGGGTCAAATGAAGAATAATCGGCACAAGCACTTAATGTGGGCCAGGCTCCCTTCCAAGTGCTTTACGTGTATTAACATTTCAGTAAATGGCTTCATTCTTTTTCATTAAAATCCAGTACTTTTTTATTGAACAAGGATATGTTCCAGGTCAATTAATTACTGGAGACAGTTAAATATTTCAAAGGTTTCAGATACGCCATCACCAGAAGAGTGATTCTAGCGCCCAAAGCCCAGCATACACATTCTCCAGACCAGCTGGGTACACCTAGTGGATTCTGGATAATCAGCTGGTTGTAGGGGGTAACCGTCTGGGTGATGAAACAACTTGTGTTCATCCTAATGACCCAGCTTCCTAATTTGTCTTAGGAAACAGATACAGTGACCCTCAGTTGTCGATCCTGCTAGAATTCCAAGACCCATTACATAAGCTAAATGAAGAAGTCTACAAGATCAACTCTAAAATTTTTGGTTTTCTGTTGAAAGATATATTTTGATAGAATGAACAACAGTCTGGGAAAACAGACAGGAGAGGATAAGTGGCTGGAAGGGCAGATGAAGAGTCCCAGTCAGTAAAGACAGCACAAAAGATAATCTAGGTCACATTTTAGACATTGGATTAAGAGATACAAACGACTATTTATAAAATAAATAACAAGGATATATTATACAGCACAGGGAAATATAGCCATTAGGTATAATAACCTTAAATGAAGTAAGGTCAAATATTTTAAATATTTAAAAATATTGAATCACTATGTCGTATACTTGAGACAGCTATAATATTGTAAATCAACTTTACATCAATAAATTAAAAAAATAATAAAACTATTGGTAAAAAGTTAACCAATAACATTTTGAAAGCTTTTCAACTCAGAAGGGGGAGTTTTACTTATTTTGACCCAGAAAGAGGAGTTGAAATCAAAGCTTTATTGGATTCTGGGTTGACTGTCGGAACATAACGAATGGGAAAATAAGCAACATTAGAGCAGGTAATGTATCAGGCAAGGCTCATCTCTGGCACCAACTGCTTTCCTCTGCAGTGATCCCATTCCACTTATGGATCAAAAAGATGAAACCAGGGAAAGTGAGAACTGGGACTGGGCCCTCGGGCTGGGGGCAGATCTGAGCCATTGATCAGAGGAGCACGAGTGTGGTTAATAAAGGCGTTTCTCCGGGTCCTGCTCTCTAGCACTTCACTTCCTCTGACTCCATTCCCCGGTGCTCTACCAGGGCTTCTATCTACCTGTTGCCTTTAAAATTTGCTATAAAGCATCGCTTTTGCAGAATGTGCTCTCAGGGAGAGCATACTACTTTTTTTTTCAATTGAAGTATGTCGATTTACAATGTGTTAATTCCTGCTGTACAACAAAGTGATTCAGTTATACATATGTATACATTTTTTATACTCTTTTCCATTATGGTTTATCTCAGGATATTGAACATAGTTCCTTGTGCTATACAGTAGGACCTTGTTGTTAATCCATTCTAAGTGTAATAGTTAGCACCCGCTGGCCCCAGACTCTCAATCCATCCCTCCCCCACTCCTCCTCCCCCTTGGCAACCACAAGCCTGTTCTCTATGTCTGTGAGTCTGTTTCTGTTTCGTAGATAAGGTCATTTGTGTCATATTTTAGATTCCACGTACAAGTGATATCATATGATATTTGTCTTTCTCTGTCTGACTTACTTCACTTCGTACGAGAATCTCTAGTTCCATCCATGTTGCTCCAAATGACATTATTTCGTTCTTTTTATGGCTGAGTACTATTCCATTGTATATATATACTACATCTTTATCCATTCATCTGTCGATGGGCAATTTAGGTTGTTTTGAGATCATACTTCTTTAAAACAACCTCCCTGCATGTCTGTCTGTCCAGTGCAGGTTTCCCAGATGCTTCATTCAAACTTCATTCCAAGTCTTAACTTTCAGAGCACATTAAGAAAATCCTCTTAAAGGTGGGCTTTGGCACATCATTTTATTAGAAGTTTCCAGAGAAAGGAAAAGTCTTCTAGACTCAGACATTCTTTCCTACTATTGTTATCCAAGCACTGTGACGAGTCTATGGGAGAGAGAAATTGCTCTCAAGGTCCGCCCACACTTAAAACTGCTTAGATTGCTTTCACATCCAGTTGCTGTGCTTAAAGAGTTAATGATGACTGTGTCTCAGCGCTGCTGATATTTATTTAGCGCGCACTCTAATCCCAGCTGACACTTCCTAATGAGTTGATGGCTGCTGTGGAGTTAAAGCTCCCCCACTCAAGAAGCCTAAACTAGAGTGTCAAAAATGAAACATAGTCCTGATGCTTAAATGGCCTGTATCGATTCTCCAGGAGTCTAACTGCTGTAGTCTGGTGCCAGTCTTCTAATTTGTGCCCTGAAGTGTACAGCCTCACTTGATTTAGATGTCAGAGTAAGGCAGCCCATCAGTTTGAGAAATCAACTGAAACATTCTGGAGAACTGGTCTGGATTTCTTCACCTTGAATTGTAAAAATCATTGCTCTCACATAAACAAGCGGCTAAATATTATTATTCCCATAGACTTTTTCTGTGTGTTTTATCAAAGGAAATGTCCTCAGAGTCCAAGCTTGCTGGATTTTGTGCTTTATCTGTACAGCAAATTCCATCTAGAGAAATTTAATGCCAAAGCTGTAAGATCTGCATTCCTAGAGAATGACTATTTAGGGCATTGTCTTTGAACGTGAAGTAAACACACACTCAGAATGCGTTTGTATGGAGCTCTTTCAGTGGCCAAAATAGTCTCACTATCCCTGGAGTCAAAAGGAGTCAGACGCCTTGAAGATGCGGACCATGGCGTCGCCAAAACACCATTGTGTTTTGCTATATGCTCTGCCTCAGAGAAATCATCTACCATTTCCAATGGAGTCAAAGATGGCAAAGAACTAGGAGTGTGGAGGTCAGCCAGATTTCTACTTAACACTGGCAAAACCCAAGAAAAGCTTATTATCTCCTTCAAACTTCAAGTGAAAAATTCAAATACTTCGAATTATAATCCAGACTTCAGACACTTTTAAAGACAGAAGAGTCTTCAACCACTCTACGTCAAAAGAGACAAAAATTCAAAAAACATAAAGTGACCTCAGCAAGTTAAAGAGCTTGCCAAGAGGTATGGAAAGGACTAGACTTCAAGCCCTGTTCCCCCAGTTTTCTCCAGTAGGTTGACTTCTTGCTAGAATGGTGTGGATTTACTTTAATCTTATAATTTTCCAGGGAAAAAGCGTCTTCACTTCCTTTCTTTTGAAGCTTAATATGGTTACAATGTTCTGAAAAAGTCGTTAGCAAATAGTTCTTCAGATTTTCTGTCTTTAGAAAGCACTCTTTCCCAAGTTTCTCAGTATATGGGTGTCTTTCAGTTTTCTTGAGGCACGGGGTATTTTGATAACTGTTCTTTATTCTAAAATATTTGTATATAAATGCATAGTGTTAGTTTAATCCACACTCTTGGGGGTCAGCAAACATGTAACCAGAAACCCAGAGGCTGCTACAGCTGCTCTGTTAGTCAACCGTTGAGGTTTTTCAAAATGGAACAATGAGTATTAGAAATGGGGTTTCTTTGTTTAAAGGAAAGGCTAGTCAACTAACATAAAGATACCAGAAATGAGCTCTCTGTAGTGAAATGAGTGGAGCCTCTTCACAATTTATGAATAGGCTAAAATATTTTAGAGACATGTAAAGGGTACAGGAATCCAGCATATTCTTCAAGTTTACCCTTAATAATGATGCTGCATTCCTGCGTCATTCTGTGTTCAGCCATAGTCCGGAAGGTTGTGCCCACAATGTGTCAACTATATGCTTGACTGTATCTCGCTTCAGAATTCTTTCATCAGCCCCATGTAAATCTTTCCTTCAGAGTGTGGCTAAGGCATCTAAAAAAAGAGAGCATATCTGGGGTGACCAAATGTCCCGGTTTGCTCAGGACTGCGGGGTTTCCTAGACTTGGAACTTCAATGTTAAAATTGGGACAGCGCTGAGCAAACTGGGACAACTGGTCACCCTCCTTACTGCGTTATCTGTGAATTGTTATGTGCCTGCTTGCTAATAAATGATGATCTATATGTCACGATTTGGTCTGACTTGTTCTAATTTTACAGATTTTCCTTTTCTTTTTTTTTTTTCATTTTAACATCTTTATTGGAGTATAACTGCTCCACAATGGTATGTTAGTCTCAGCTTCACAACAAAATGAATCAGTCACACACATACACATGTTCCCACACCTCCCCCCGCCTGCGTCTCCCTCCCTCCCACCCCCCATCACACCCCTCCAGGCGGTCACAAAGCACTGAGCTGATCTCCCTGTGCCATGCGGCCGCCCCCCACCAGCCATCTACCCTACGCTTGGCAGTGTATATACGTCCATGCCTCTCTCCCGCCCTGCCACAGCCCACCCCTCCCCCGTCCCCATAGCCCCAAGTCCACCCTCCAGTAAGTCTGCGTCTCCATTCCTGTTTCACCCCTAGGCTCCTCATGACATTCTCCTTTCCTAAACTCCATACATATGCGTTAGCATACGGCACTCTTCCCTCTCTCTCTGACTCACTTCACCCTGCACGACAGACTCCAGGTCCATCCACCTCACCACAAACAGCCCAACCTCGCCTCCTTCCATGGCTGAACAATACTCCACTGTACATATGTGCCACATCCTCCCCATCCATTCATCCGATGATGGACACCCAGGTCGCCTCCATCCCTGGGCCACTGCAAATAGAGCTGCAGTGAACACCTTGGCACGCGACTCTTTTTGAATTATGGTTTTCTCAGGGTATATGCCCAATAGTGGGATTGCTGGGTCATATGGTAGTTCTATTTGTAGTTTTTTAAGGAACCTACATACTGTTCTCCACAGTGGCTGAACCAATTCACATTCCCACCAGCAGTGTAAGAGGGTTCCCTTTTCTCTACACCCTCTCCAGCATTTACTGTTTCTAGATTTTTTGATGATGGCCATTCTGACTGGTGTGAGATGATATCTCATTGTAGTTTTGATTTGCATTTCTCTAATGATTAGTGATGTTGAGCATTCTTTCATGTGTTTGTTGGCAGTCTGTATATCTTCTTTGGATAAATGTCTATTTAGGTCTTCCATTTTTTGATTGGGTTGTTTGTTTTTTGGTTATTAAGCTTCATGAGCTGCTTATAAATTTTGAAGATTAATCCTTTGTCAGTTGCTTCATTTGTAAATATTTTCTCCCATTCTGAGGGTTGTCTTTTGGTCTTGTTTATGGTTTCCTTTGCTGCGCAAAAGCTTTTAAGTTTCATTAGGTCCCATTTGTTTATTTTTGTTTTTATTTCCATTTCTCTAGGAGGTGGGTCAAAAAGGATCTTGCTGTGATTTATGTCATAGAGTGTCCTGCCTATGTTTTCCTCTAAGAGTTTGATAGTTTCTGGTCTTAAATTTAGGTCTTTAATCCATTTTGAGCTTATTTTTGTGTATGGTGTTAGGGCGTGATCTAATCTCATACTTTTACATGTAGCTGTCCAGTTTTCCCAGCATCACTTATTGAAGAGGCTGTCCTTTCTCCACTGTACATTCCTGCCTCCTTTATCAAAGACAAGGTGACCATATGTGCGTGGGTTTATCTCTCGGCTTTCTATCCTGTTCCATTGATCTGTCTTTCTGTTGTTGTGCCAGTACCATACTGTCTTGATTACTGTAGCTTTGTAGTATAGTCTGAAGTCAGGAAGCCTGATTCCTCCAGCTCCGTTTTTCGTTCTCAAGATTGCTTTGGCTATTCGGGGTCTTTTGTGTTTCCATACAAATTGTGAAATTTTTTTTTTTTTTTTTTTGCGGTACGCGGGCCTCTCACTGTTGTGGCCTCTCCCATTGCAGAGCACAGGCTCCGGACGCGCAGGCTCAGCGGCCATGGCTCACAGGCCCAGCCGCTCTGCGGCATGTGGGATCCTCCCGGACCGGGACACGAACCCGTGTCCCCTGCATCGGCAGGCAGACTCTCAACCACTGCGCCACCAGGGAAGCCCCTCAATTGTGAAATTTTTTGTTCTAGTTCTGTGAAAAATGCCAGTGGTAGTTTGATAGGGATTGCATTGAATCTGTAGATTCCTTTGGGTAGTAGAGTCATTTTCACAATGTTGATTCTTCCAATCCAAGAACATGGTATATCTCTCCATCTATTTGTATCATCTTTAATTTCTTTCATCAGTGTCTTATAATTTTCTGCATACAGGTCTTTTGTCTCCTTAGGTAGGTTTATTCCTAGATATTTTATTCTTTTTGTTGCAATGGAAATGGGAGTGTTTTCTTGATTTCACTTTCAGATTTTTCATCATTAGTGTATAGGAATGCCAGAGATTTCTGTGCATTAATTTTGTATCCTGCTACTTTACCAAATTCATTGATTAGCTCTGTAGTTTTCTGGTAGCATCTCTAGGATTCTCTATGTATAGTATCATGTCATCTGCAAAGAGTGACAGCTTTACTTCTTCTTTTCCAATTTGGATTCCTTTTATTTCCTTTTCTTCTCTGATTGCTGTGGCTAAAACTTCCAAAACTATGTTGAATAAGAGTGGTGAGAGTGGGCAACCTTGTCTTGTTTCTGATCTTAGTGGAAATGCTTTCAGTTTTTCACCATTGAGGACGATGTTGGCTGTGGGTTTGTCATATATGGCCTTTATTATGTTGAGGAAAGTTCCCTCTATGCCTACTTTCTGCAGGGTTTTTATCATAAATGGGTGTTGCATTTTGTCAAAAGCTTTCTCTGCATCTATTGAGATGATCATATGGTTCTTCTCCTTCAATTTGTTAATATGGTGTATCTCGTTGATTGATTTGCGTATATTGAAGAATCCTTGCATTCCTGGAATAAACCCCACTTGATCGGTGTATGATCCGTTTAATGTGCTGTTGGATTCTGTTTGCTAGTATTTTGTTGAGGATTTTTGCATCTATGTTCATCAGTGATATTGGCCTGTAGTTTTCTTTCTTTGTGACATCCTTGTCTGGTTTTGGTATCAGGGTGATGGTGGCCTCGTAGAATAAGTTGGGGAGTGTTCCTCCCTCTGCTATATTTTGGAAGAGTTTGAGAAGGATAGGTGTTAGCTCTTCTCTAAATGTTTGATAGAATTCGCCTGTGAAGCCATCTGGTCCTGGGCTTTTGCTTGTTGGAAGATTTTTAATCACAGTTTCAATTTCAGTGCTTGTGATTGGTCTGTTCATATTTTCTATTTCTTCCTGATTCAGTCTTGGCAGGTTGTGCCTTTCTAAGAATTTGTCCATTTCTTCCAGGTTGTCCATTTTATTGGCATAGAGTTGCTTGTAGTAATCTCTCATGATCTTTTGTATTTCTGCAGTGTCAGTTGTTACTTCTCCTTTTTCATTTCTAATTCTATTGATTTCAGTCTTCTCCCTTTTTTTCTTGATGAGTCTGGCTAATGGCTTATCAATTTTGTTTATCCTTTCAAAGAACCAGCTTTTAGTTTTATTGATCTTTGCTATCGTTTCCTTCATTTCTTTTTCATTTATTTCTGATCTGATTTTTATGATTTCTTTCCTTCTGCTAACTTTGGGGTTTTTTTGTTCTTCTTTCTCTAATTGCTTTTGGTGCAAGGTTAGGTTGTTTATTCGAGATGTTTCCTGTTTCTTAAGGTAGGATTGTACTGCTATAAACTTCCCTCTTAGAACTGCTTTTGCTGCATCCCATAGATTTTGAGTCGTCGTGTCTCCATTGTCATTTGTTTCTAGGTATTTTTTGATTTCCTCTTTGATTTCTTCAGTGATCACTTCGTTATTAAGTAGTGTATTGTTTAGCCTCCATGTGTTTGTATTCTTTACAGATCTTTTCCTGTAATTGATATCTAGTCTCATAGCGTTGTGGTCGGAAAAGATACTTGATACAATTTCAATTTTCTTAAATTTACCAAGGCTTGATTTGTGACCCAAGATATGATCTATCCTGGAGAATGTCCCATGAGCACTTGAGAAAAATGTGTATTCTGTTGTTTTTGGATGGAATGTCCTATAAATATCAATTAAGTCCATCTTGTTTAATGTATCATTTAAAGCTTGTGTTTCCTTATTTATTTTCATTTTGGATGATCTGTCCATGGGTGAAAGTGGGGTGTTAAAGTCCCCTACTATGAATGTGTTACTGTCGATTTCCCCTTTTATGGCTGTTAGTATTTGCCTTATGTATTGAGGTACTCCTATGTTGGGTGCATAAATATTTACAATTGTTATATCTTCTTCTTGGATCGATCCCGTGATCATTATGTAGTGTCCTTCTTTGTCTCTTCTAATAGTCTTTATTTTAAAGTCTATTTTGTCTGATACGAGAATTGCTACTCCAGCTTTCTTTTGGTTTCCATTTGCATGAAATACCTTTTTCCATCCCCTTACTTTCAGTCTGTATGTGTCTCTAGGTCTGAAGTGGGTCTCTTGTAGACAGCAAATATATGTGTCATGTTTTTGTATCCATTCAGCCAATCTGTGTCTTTTGGTGGGAGCATTTAATCCATTTACATTTAAGGTAATTATCGATATGTATGTTCCCATTCCCATTTTCTTAATTGTTTTGGGTTCGTTATTGTAGGTCTTTTCCTTCTTTTGTGTTTCTTCCCTAGAGAAGTTCCTTTAGCAGTTGTTGTAGAGCTGGTTTGGTGGTGCTGAACTCTCTCAGCTTTTGCTTGTCTGTAAAGGTTTTAATTTCTCCATCAAATCTGAATGAGATCCTTGCTGGGTAGAGTAATCTTGGTTGCAGGTTTTTCTCCTTCAACACTTTCAATATGTCCTGCCACTCCCTTCTGGCTTGCAGAGTTTCTGCTGAAAGATCAGCTGTTAACCTTATGGGGATTCCCTTGCGTGTTATTTGTTGTTTTTCCCTTGCTGCTTTTAATAT